>NC_139561.1:13734562-14969562 GCF_965112155.1 Podarcis liolepis | reverse complement strand
CTCCCATATCCTACTCTAAACAAAATAATAAAAAAATTCCTTCCAGTAGCACAATAGAGACCAACTAAAGTTGTTATTGGTATGAGCTTTCGTGTGCATGCAGACTTCTTCAGATATTCTTCAGATCTGAAGAAGTGTGCATGCAAACAAAAGCTCATACCAATAACAAAATTAATTGTTCTCTATGGTGCTACTGGAAGGAATTTTTTTATTTTGTTCCAACTACGGCAGACCAACACAGCTACCTACTTGTACCTATGTCCTAGACACTCTAATCCAGGCATCCCCAAGCTTCGGCCCTCCAGGTGTTTTGGACTACAATTCCCATCATCCCTGACCACTGGTCCTGTTAGCTAGGGATCATGGGAGTTGTAGGCCAAAACTTCTGGAGGGCCACAGGTTGGGGATTTTTATTTATTTTTATTTAGGACCAGCAGCCCATCACAGTCTTTTGGCCTCTGCTTATGCCAAGATATAGGGACGTGGGTGGCGCTGTGGGTTAAACCACAGAGCCTAGGACTTGCTGATCAGAAGGTCGGCAGTTCGAATCCCCGTGATGGGGTGAGCTCCCGTTGCTCGGTCCCTGCTCCTGCCAACCTAGCAGTTCCAAAGCACCTCAAAGTGCAAGTAGATAAATAAGTACCGCTCCAGCGGGAAGGTAAACAGTGTTTCTGTGCGCTGCTCTGGTTTTACCAGAAGCGGCTTAGTCATGCTGGCCACATACATGGAAGCTGTACACCGGCTCCCTCGGCCAATAAAGTGAGATGAGCACCAGAACCCCAGAGTCGGTCACGACTGGACCTAATGGTCAGGGGTCCCTTTACCCTTTTTTCTGCCAATGTACCAATTGAAGCCTCAATGCATACACCCCTCCAAAGGCATTTTGAGGACAGTAGTTTCATAGAATCATAAAGTTGGAATAGACCACAAGAGCCATCAAGTCCAACCCCCTGCCAAGCAGGAAACACCATCAGAGCACTCCTGACATATGGTTGTCAAGCCTCTGCTTAAAGACCTCCAAAGAAGGAGACTCCACCACACTCCTTGGCAGCAAATTCCACTGTCAAACAGCTCTTACTGTCAGGAAGTTCTTCCTAATGTTTAGGTGGAATCTTCTTTCTTGTAGTTTGGATCCATTGCTCCGTGTCCGCTTCTCTGGAGCAACAGAAAACAACCTTTCTCCCCCCTCTATATGACATCCTTTTATATATTTGAACATGGCTATCATATCACCCCTTAACCTCTCCTGTTTCAGTATGTTGGTTTGTTAAGGATGGGAGCTGTGTGTGTTTATCCTAAATATAACTGGGGTTGGGGGTTGGGCTGAGTATTTAGAGAGTCCTTGGCCTGTTTGTTAATTTAATGACTCTTGCGGGCGTTAAGTACATCTAAGATGACATCTGCTCAAACACAGAGAAGCATCATAGCTCAGTGGTAGAGCATCTGAGTTGCGTGCCGAAAGTCCTGGGTTCAGTCTTTGGCATCTGCAGGCAGAGCTGGGAGAAGACTCCCTCCTGGAAACCCTGGAGAGCAGCTGCCAGTCAGAGTAGACAATACTGAGTTAGATGGACCAGCGAGCTCTCCCTCTGTTTAAAGTACTTTCCTAAGTGAGATACCTCATTGGGTTTTTATTCTTTTCATTTCATATATATTACTACAACTTGTGTGCCATAAAATTCACACTGTAATGCAGTGAAATGCAATACGTAAGGAAAATAAAAGAAGCAATCAAAATTTAAATATTATTACTATTTATTAAACTTGTATACCACCCTATTCCCGCAGGTCTCAGGACGGTTTGCAGGATTAAAACTAAATATTTAAACAATGATTTGGTGTGGACATGTCCACCTGAACAAGGATTGCTGGCCGCTGATGGTCCATGGACCACTTTTATTTTGTTTAGAAGAAGTTAGGGACACGGGTGGCGCTGTTGGTTAAACCACAGAGCCTAGGACTTGCTGATCAGAAGGTCGGCAGTTCGAATCCCCGTGACGGGGTGAGCTCCCGTTGCTCAGTCCCTGCTCCTGCCAACCTAGCAGTTCGAAAGCACATCAAAGTACAAGTAGATAAATAGGTACCGCTCCGGCGGGAAGGTAAATGGCATTTCCGTGCGCTGCTCTGGTTCACCAGAAGTGGCTTAGTCATGCTGGCCACATGACCCGGAAGCTGTACGCCGGCTCCCTCGGCCAATAAAGCGAGATGAGTGCCGCAACCCCAGAGTCGGTCACGACTGGACCTAACGGTCAGGGGTCCCTTTACCTTTACTTAGAAGAAGTTCCTGTTGGGTGTGGATGCAACAGAGACTTTTGGGCTGTTGGCCAATCCATACCTTGGCTTAATGTGGATTGCGAACCCTAGTGCTTCCTCTAATTCCCCCTCATCTATTCCACTTTGCCCTCCAACTACTGCTGCCCCAAGCATTTTCTTCCCCAAATCTGGACATTCCCTGTGCTTTGAAAATCCAAACAGGAGAGCTGCAATCTCCAGATGGACAGGCCTCATGAGTTGGGGCTGGTGATAGGTGTCATGGGGATGGAGCAGCAATAGATGTTGACCTTCCACCATGGATGGAGAGAATCCTCACCATTCCTGATGGAAGGACCTTTTTTTGCCTCCCAGTTTCAACTTTCCAGTTTCAAAGCAGCTTATATTTTCTTCTTCTGTCTTTGACTGTCTGAGGTTTAGTGAGTTCGATTAGCCGGGTGCTCCGAATCAAGTTCGGGAAGAAAGAGGAAGAGGAGGACTGCGATAAGAAGGAGGACGACAGCGAGAAGAAGGCCAAGCACAGCATTGACGGCATTTTGGGCGACAAAGGTAGAGAGAAAGGGAGGGAGGGGGACAATTACGAACACATACATCCCCTTTTAAAAAATAATAATTGTTGGCCTCTCTCTTGGTTTCCTCCATCCTATTGTATGTTGACATTGTGAAGTGAGTGGGAACTGCAAAAAAAAAAAATGTTTCAGCATTTAAGTGCTTCTGTTCCTGGAGTGTGCCAGCCAGCCAGCCACACCTTTCTGGGGCTACTCCATTCCAAGTTAGTTTGTTTATATTTATTGCAAATTCCTCTGAGTCCACCAGTGGCTTCCTCCTTGTGCTTGTGTAGATGGCCTTGTTTTGGTGGCACTCAGAGGATGAGCCTGTTGCTAGTATATGAAACTTCCCTCCCCGTGCTGTTGAGACTCCACCTCCCAGTATTCAGAAAACGATTCCGGTTTTAACCTTGTCACCCTGATCTGCTAGCTTTCTTTGTGCGGGGAAGGGATGTTCATACTGGTAACTACCACATTTGTAGTCTTGCAGCCACCGTTGCTTTCTGTTGGTTCGTTTCAAAAGTTTATTGCGAGTTGTTTGTGTGTTTGCTTTATTTTACTGTGAGCTGCTTTGGAGGCCTGTTGTCGGGCAAAGAGGCAGGACAAGGATTTCATAATAAATGGAAAGAATGAAGACAGGCCTCTGCTCCCAGGAGCTTACAGTCAGTGAGATGAAAGACGTAGGTGAAGATAAACCCAGAGTTTCTTTCACCAGAGCTAGGGGTGAAGAACCAGGTGTTTTTGGACTCAAACCCCCATCAGCCCCAGCTAGTATGACCCAGGGCAGGGATAAAGGGAGTGTGGCCTATCAACATCTGGAGGACTCTGAGTTAAAAGAAGGCAAAGTTGTGATGGAGGTAGACAGGGGCAGTGAAGGCAGGTGACAGAGGTAGCTAGGGACAGTAAAGGCAAGTGATGGTCTAGTTCAGGGATGCTGAACCTGTGAGCCTCTGGATGATTGGACTCCCATCTCCCATCAGCCCCAGATAGCATGGCCAAGGACCAAGGATGATGGAGTCCAGCAACGTCCAGAGGACTCCATGTTACCCAGCTCTCTGAGGCTAAAAGATTCTGGTCACAACATCCACATGTTTCAGTCACTCTCATGCCCCAGTCGTGGATTGCGACAAAGAATCCTGGGAAACTATAGTTTTTCAAGGGAGCTGGGAATTGTTAGGAGAGACCTTGCAGTGCTATGGTTCCCAGCCCCCTCGGCAAACTACAATTCCCGGGATTATTTGAGGGCAGCTCTGACTGGATAGGAATGCTTTAAAAAATATAGGGCATATGTGACCGCAGCTAAACAGTCATGTGAAAGGCTTTCTGGAAAGGGTGTGTTTTAAGGACTGAGTATTATTTTTATTTTTTCCTACTTCTTTTTTTTTAAAAAAAAGGAAATTCTCAGAGGGGTGAAATGAAAACTAAAAAGCCTTTAAAAAACATTTAACTATTCAAGTGGGTCCTTTTTTTATATTGTAGAAAGTCCAAGCTGCTTCCTCCCCTGGTTTTGAATATATTCTCAAAGATTTCAATACCTTAGCAGAACACGTTGGACTTTATAAAATCTCTGTAGCTCAAAGGTTCCTAATAAGTGTGAAGTATAACTGTCTCAGGAGATGCTGAGAGGACATGATTTTTAAAATAATAATAATAATAATAATAATAATAATAATAATAATAATAATAATAATGAGGGTCTTCAAGAATAATTTATAATCTTTTTTCTGACCAGGTTTTTCAGTACTTTGTGCATTAATAATAATAATAATAATAATAATAATAATAATAATCAGGAACCTGCATAAATTATGCAAATTGACACATTCTATAATTTTGCATAATTTTACTTTCCTTGTTATGGTTGGGACAGTGACACAAATTTCCATTTCAGCCACTGAAAACCTTATTCTGCCGTCTACAGTTTTAAGACCCCAATATTATAGCAGGCATTGCCTTTTTATTTCCAAACCCATAAGGCCTAGAATCTTAAGATTAGTTTTTTTAAAAAGCTTCTGCCTCCACTAGTGCATTTTGTATTTTTCTGTGCATGCGCCCGCAATTCTCCATCTAGCTCATCTTTGACTCATTTTTACAGAGCCCCTCTACATGTTAAGGAATAGCTTTGAATTCAAAACACAGTCTTGATCGGGACTGAATAATGTTATTCGGAGCTCTTTTTAGAGGTGGAAAAACCAGGATGCAAGTCTGTGGTCCTCTTTTCGCTGGTGTATTGTTAAAATCCTTCATGTGGTCTACCACCTTGACTTTCAGTGACCAGATAATCATATTGCAGTGTTTCAAGGCAAGAGTTGGGAGCCGTGTTTAATTCATGTAAAACCCCGCTGTGCTTTCTTTTAAAATAAAGTTTCTCTCTGGTACGATGGGATGCTGTTTAAGAGATGCTTTTAGACTGACGGAAGGCGGGAGAAAAATGTGCATATTTCCAGCACCTGAAATCTTAAGGATAACTTTTTCTTCCTTTCTTTTCTTTTTAAAAAAGAGGAAATGTTATTTGAAATATTATTTATATCATCTGTTAAGTTAGTGAAAAGGGAAGGCAGTATAGAGAATAGGCCCAGAGTGTGTCTTTCTTTCATTTTTCACACTTACTATTAAAAAATATAATCGCTGCAGACGCAGATTGCCCCCCAGAGGGAGTCTCCCTTTCCCTTTTCAAAGCTTGATTGATCTTTTGAAGACAAATCTTGAACTGTTGGGTGGTGTTAATAAAATTAGAGAGCCGCTTGGAAAACACAATAGGGGAGAGAAAGGGGAGGGGGTCTGGTTGTGGGGTCTTGGAAGTGTTAATGTGCTACCTGTCTGCCTTGGCTGGTTTGATTTTCACACATACACCCGTTTTTGTGGTTTTTTGTTTTTGCGCGGGTGTTTTGGAACGGGTGGCGAAAGCTCCATCCGGAACACCAGCCTGGACCTCTTGCCTTGAAAACCGGAGTCACTCCGGATCAGTTACTTATAAGGACTTGAAAGCGGGCTGTGGGGGGGTGAGAGGGGGGTCCTAAATGAATTCGTTAAACAGATCACTTTCTCTTCGGCTTGCTGCTGTTTTCTAAATGGTCCCCTGAAACCGCCTTTGACAGTTTACTGATGGGGGGTATCAGATTCAATTATCCGTTGGGTTTCTGGATATCTTGTCGTGGGGGGGGGTAGGCGTGGGAGGCGTCATGGAAATTGGGGGAGAGATTCTTTCATATAGACATAAGTATATATTTGTACAGAGAGAAAGAGAGAGGTTTTAATGTGTGTGTAGATAGATGAATATGTGTGATCTTGAAATTCTTAAAAACCTAACGCCACCCAAGTTAGTATTTTTCCGCAGGGGTGGGACGACTGTTTTTATTCGCGATAACACCCAAAGTTTTGTGTTTGTTTGGGTATATGTGTATATATATATATATATATATATATATATATATATGTAATGATATATATAATGATAGCTTGTTTGTTTGTTTTAAAATAATGATACCTTCCTGTTTTATCTCCACTCCCCCACCCAGCCAAAACAAATTAATTGAAGGGGATGACGTTTGTCATTTGGGGTTTCGTTAGGGGATATTGGGGTGTGCGGCGGGAGTGGGGATGTGTAAATTGGGGGGGAGTGTTTCTGGAGCAAAGCTTCTATTCTGTAATTAATAACCCGGTAGCAGAGAGCGCTCAGAGAGCGGTTTGAACAGTTCCGTTTTCTACATTAATATCAGGGGTTGTGGGGTTGTCCATTTCATGGGGGGGGTGATCCTTTTCCTTCACATGGATGAGCAGTGGAGGGAGGGTCTTATGACTGAACACTTTTTGAGAGGGGTGTGTGATAGAGGGCATTTGGGGGGTGTAGAAAGGAGCACTTGGCTAACTCCACCCTAAAATAAAAAATTAACAAGAATTTGCCCGAAAGAGGGGATGAAGAGAAAAGGGAGAAGGTCGTTTCTCAGATCTCAGGCACATTTTACCTGGAAACAAATCGCACTGCTGCGGCGGTTGGTTGGGGGGTTTACATTCGAGTAAACATGCCCAGGCCTCGGCTGACGGTCTTTACTCCCGAGTAAGAGCATTACATGTAATGGTTGCTTGTATTTTATTTTTATTGGACTGGAATAACGATACGGCTTCTGAGGTGCACTTCATCTCTCAGAAAACAGAATTATTAATTTTTTTATTTAAAAAATTGCTATTCATTTTTCAAGATCTTAAAAAAAGAGGAAGGGTGACCAGCGTTTTCCGACCGAATATATCACGCTGAGATTACAGCGGGTTGATAACCTCCACTTCTTATCATTTTTATTTTTTATTTTTGCCAAAAAAAAAATCCAATTAAAAATATATGTCTTTTCGGTGCTGGAACTCGAAATGTTTGAACAGAAGGTGGAGAAATCGGCTTGTTTGGCTTTCGGGTCTCGCCTTTGGCTGGGAGGGGGGTTAACCTTGGAGATGAACTTCGCTTTGCAAAGACTTTTCCAAGTCGATTAAAAACTTTTAAATACGGCAAAGGAACTCTGTGGCCCGCAAAAGCAAACAATTTTTTAAAGAGAAGGTTGGAGGGTGCAGGGGGGGGGGGCAAACAGACGAAGCTGTGTGTCTCCCTTTTTTTCCTCCTCCTCGCCCCCCTCCCATTAAAATAGAGAGAAAGGAGGGGGGGCTCGGCCTTGGCTTATTCTTATTCAAAAAAATTCCCAAGGCAGGGCCGCGGAGTTTGGGAACAAAACGGGGGCAGAAGAATGGGAGATAGATTTATTCAAAGCGCCCCGCTGGTCGATAGTTTTGTAATATTATCCGCGCCGTCTGTTGCAAGAGGAGGGTGGGGGAGCCGGTTGGAGGTTAGCAAAACGCTGCTCCCCCCTTTTTTTTTTCTTTTTTGGGCGGGAGGGGGTCTTCGGTTCAAATTGCTCAATATCCACTTGTAAATCAGGTCTTTTGTCGCTGAAAAGCGATCGGTGCTTGTTTTGCCTCCCCCCACCATCCCACGTCGTGATGGAAAATAAAATTAAAATAAAAAGTGGACATACTTTTTGTTTGTTTGTTTGTTTAGGCTTTAGATAATACCATCGGCTCAGATTCTTAGACAAGTAGTCCCGTCCCTCTTTCTCCCCCCCCAAGAAAAGTTTGCAAATTGCATTCCGTGGGAGTTTGGTCGTAAAGCAGATTTAATGGAGTTTTATTTATTTCTCGAATTCCACTTTTCCTTTCCGGCTGTTTAAATATTTTTGTGCACGTGTAATGGTGGTTCTTTCCTCATTTAAGATGTCTTTTTCAGGATGATTCACGTCCGTTTTTGTGTTTTTGTTTTTTTCCTCCCCAAAGAAATTTGGGGTTTCTGGAAAGAAAGAAAAAGCAAAGTTTTCTTGGAGGGAAAAAAATCGGAAGGTACGCCAAGATAAAAGGCTCTTGTGTGCGGAGCTAAATAAATGGACTGTTCCAAAAGTGACCCCCTGTGTATCTGAAGAAGTGTGCATGCACACGAAAGCTCATACCAAGAACTAACTTAGTTGGTCTGTAAGGTGCTACTGGAAGGAATTTTTTATTTTGACTATGGCAGACCAACACGGCTACCTATCTACCCCTCAAAAGAGAGAGAGAGAGAGAGAGAGAGAGAGAGAGAGAGAGAGAGAACGAAAGAGGGAGAGGGAGGGAGAGAGAGAAAATGAGAAACCAACTAACTGGTTGATTTTTTTAGAGGTTCCGATGGAGGAATCGCTCATTCCTAAGAATTGTCCTCTTTTTATCGCGCGTTTGTTTAGCTTGAAAGTGAATTTCTATTGCCTGCAAGATCGCGAGTTTTTAAGAGGTTTTGTTCGATCCCCCGCCCTTGAAAGAAGATGCGTTTATTTTTTTGAAGAGGGGGAGGGCGGGTAAAAGCAGGGCCTCCTCGCGAGTAAGCGCGCGCACCGCGCATTGCCATGTGAAAGCGCTTCTTCCTGGCTGTGGGTGAGGAGTGGGGGTTCTGCCCCCCCCGCGCATTCAAAGCTCCGATCCGTGTCCTTTCGAAATGAGCATATATAGAAATTTTCGTGTTTTCGTCATTTAAAAACCCTCTGAACGAATTTACTTCCAGTTTCAAGAAAGCTGGTGAAGAGACGCCCTACACGAGGAGGCTGAGGGGTTTGTTGTTGTGGTTTTTTTGGCGTGGGGGGGAGTGGAATAAGAGAAATTGCCTTCAGAAAAGTGAAGATCCATTTGCGAAAAGGGTACTCGGTTCGATCCCCGCAAAAGTGCTTTGATTTCCCACCTCCCCCATACCCAAATTTCCCAGCCGTGTCTTAGATCACTCGTTGGCATTTATTTTTTTTAAGAAAACCAGAGAATGCGAGAAATCCTCCCCACAATCCATAAATCTCTTTTCAAGCCTGCCAAACTTTTAATTGCCCTAATTAAAGTTCCTAATGACCATACTTAACTTGTAAAACATTTTTTCCATACATACACCTCCAACCTTTGGAGGGGGGGGAATCTCTGGGTCTCCATTGTTGTTGTTGTTTTAAAAATACTCTCGCACCCCCCCCCCCCAAGCACCCTTCTCTGGAGTAAATTCTCTTTGAAGTAAACGAGAGTGGGGATTTAATGACTCCCAAGTAAGCGCGCGGAGGGGATCGGGCGGCCCGTAGCTCGTCTCCGGCTTGCACCTTTTGGATCGGGGCCCCTCGGTTAGGTGGGACGGATTCTTGGGGGGAAACGTACCTCCAGGACCTAGGCGTTTGGAGAACTCCCTATAGCCCTTTCCTAACTCTCAGCTGCCTCCCAGCAGCAGTGGGGTTACTCTCCAGTAATATACAGGATTGCAGAATCCTTGTCCAAAATCGCCTCTTTTTGGAAGAAGGAACTAAAAGAAGAAAAGTCTGCGAATTCCTGATTTCGCCCACCGCTTCGAAAACTGCTTTAGGATACGATTGTCTAAATGTTTAGGGTGAAAACAGAGCCCTGGCTCGGGTTGTGCTTCTAACAGAGTACGTTACTAAGCACCATAACAGAAGACTTATTACCTAGTTTATTGTTATTATTGTTATTCTGATTATTTTATTATTCAGTATAGGTGATAATTATTTATACCATCCCAGTTTTGTTGCAAAACCCCTGGACGCCGCCATGTAGAAAAGCGATGTGTAAAAAAACTTCTTTTTAAAAATAAAAATCCTTTTTCTAAATACTCAGAAAACAAACCCCTGTTCCCGACCCTCTTCATGCTTTTAGTCCAGACGGCAGACCGAGTAAATTTAGTGGGGTTTTCTTAGAGCAGTGCTGGAATGATTTTGGGGGGGGGGCAACCCCAATTTTTACCTGCCCCACCTTTATTGTTTTAGGAGATTGGGCTAAATTAGGGTTTGGGGATTCACCGAAGACCCGCATCCCAGAACACTATAGAGAAAAGGCGCTTAAAATTGCAGCCGGATCCTTTCCCGTGAATATCTGGAAGCGATCTTGCGCTCATAGGGATCATACTGTGGGCACACACGCCACTTTTAATACTGTTTAGGATCTGAACCGAACAACTAGCGCTGGTTTCCTAGAAGACGCGCTTGCTCCGTTCGCCCCCAACACTTTTATTTTTGGCCAGAGTGGTTTTGGAAGGCAAACCCAGTCAATCCAATGGGCTTACTCTCTAGGAAAGTGTGCGAAAGCCGGGTAAGGGGGGGGGAGAGAAGAGGGAGGTTTGTGGAATTCACTACTCGGGAGTGACTCCTTCTGAATCGTATGGGGGGGGGGGCTGCTCCCAGGTAAGTGAGGGATCGGAACCTCGGACCTTTCTCTGCATTTTGCTTGGTTCACAACCCAATCTCCACCCCCAAAGATTTTTATTCTTATTAACTCCCAAGTAAACGTGCCAAACATTTCAGCTTGGGAGAGGCAGGTTCCGCCCTTCGCACGCCTTTCTCGGACGTAAAAGCTTCATGGGAGGTGGGGTGAGAGAGGAGACAGACGTTGCACCCCCCCCAAAAAAAAGTCCTGTGCTGGAGAGGTTGTACAGCCAGGTATACTCGCGAGTAAGTCTCCCTTGGTTATCTCCTTTTCCCCAGGGAGACTTATTGTTTCCCAGGAATAATAGGAGATGGAAAAGGAGGAGGCGTCTTGGGGGGGTCAGTCCCCCCCAAAAAACCCTCTATAGTGGCCTGTGCTGGATTTTCTTAGTAGGGATCCGAGCTCTCCCGGCTGCATCGTGAAAGAAAAGGCTCCCCTCGCTCGTCTGTTTTTTCCCCTCTTTTCCTCCCTCTCTCTCTATCATCCGCTTGGCATTTAATAACGTTAAGACTTATTAGCGGTCGTAATGAAAACTGTGGCGCCTGAATAGTGCGCTGTGTTGGAGAGGGGTGTAATAGCTCCGAGGCATGTTAAGAAAATGTATTTATCCCCAATCAGGGACTCACTCTTCGGGTTCCCAGCACAAACGTTAAGTTGAAGGGGTTTAAGACAGATTAAATTGAGTCTTTATTTCGCTCGCACTTTCATCTTTAAACGGCTCACTCCGCTTGGCCCACGGCGGATATTCATGAGGGCTAGCCGCGCGCTGTGTGTGTGTGTGTGTGTGTGTGTGTGTGTGTGTGTGTAGGAGGGAGGGAGGGTGTCTTCCAATACCACCTCTCCCGCTCGCCTCTTTCTCTTCCTCCCCTTCTCAAAAAAATAAAATCCTGGGCTGTTTCTCATTTGGTTTGTTTAGGGTGGCGCGGGGCGGGGAGGGATAGGCGAGCGAATTTATTCTTCTGGTCATCAGAGTCTCTGAGGGTAGGGAAACCGTCCAGGCCGAGGAAGCTGGGGGCCACAAGCAGTGGGCTAGGCTGCGGTACTATAGACCACCTCCAAATAACTTTCACCACTCCTATCGTGGTATATGAGTAAGCGTTCGTGGAGCGGGGAAGGGCCATTTGGCTACCGCAGGGCAGAGCGCTCGCCAGCCTCTCTGGTGTAGTCGGTTCAGTGGCTCAGAAACTCTTTCTGCCACCATACCAGCACACGCTTACTAGGGTGTGCGCGCGCCCCAGTAATAGATTTACTCCTAAGTAGGTACGCATGGGATTGGAAGGTGTCCCGAAGCCATTTGCCAGTGGCGGTGGTTTTGCTGCAACGTGGGCACCCACCTGGAAGTTGAAATTATTATTATTATTTTATTGCAATAATTTGAATAATATTGCAAAGGGCCTCATCTCACAGCGCCGGTCCTTATGCATGAAAGTTAGAACTGGAACCGTTTCTGGGAGATTTGAGGTGCGCGGGAGAGGGAGAGTCTCCTTTGCACGCCTTAGATCCAGTAATACAGTACTCTTGTTCGCTCCTGCAGAAATGGGAGTAAGCCTCCTAGCTTTAATAGAGCTGGAGGTGTAAAACCAGGTGGGTGGAGTGGGAGTGGTGGAGCTCGTCCTAGCATCCTATACCACCTGTCCCTGCTCAAGAGCACGTTAGTTCTGTGAGAGGTTTAACTCCCCAGGAAAAAGGGGTCTGGGACTGCAGGCTGAGAAAATGGGTGTCAAATAGGATGAGGATGGATCCAGCCTCGGTCAAGGATAAAGGAGAGGTCCTCAGGATATTGACAAGGCAAGGTTGTAGTGCGATCCGAGCATGGCCCAGGTGTGAAATTTGCCACCGCCCACTCAATAGTTTTTACTTCTAAGTAAACCCCGGGAAAAAGAGATTATTGCGTTGTGATTTGGTTTCTAGGCGCATCCTAGATAATGAAGAGGGTTTCAGGGGTTAAGAAATTGGCTGCCGCGCGCGTAATTGCGCGCGCGTTTCGGGGTACTGTTAATCTAGGAGTAAGACCCACGGAAAGTTATGGAGGGGGGTATCGCTGGTTGTTGGTTTAAAAACAAACAAACCTGCAAATCGTATTAATTTGGCATTTCCAATTAAGTTGAGGGAGAAGCAGGGAGAAATGGACTAGATACTTTGACTAGCATATGTGAGTCGTGGTGGTGGTTGTTTTTTCACTTGACCCTTGGCCTGTGTTCTGTGCTACTCGTGAGTAAAGCTCGACAGGGGATGGGGGAGGGGGGTTATAAATAAAACACAATGGACCAAATTGTGTGCGTTTGGACATCGCCAGTGTAAAGGAACGTGGGGATTTTAAAGAACTTTGCACGTGTTTGCGTACACTCATACGCAGACGTGTCCCGATATTGACTCCACAAAACAGTTTCGGAAGCTGGTTAAACGTGGTCTGTCGGAGCTGTGGGACTTACTCGTGAGACGGAACCAGAAAGGCGCCTTTGGGGTTGTTCTATTCCTTTGGTTGTGGATTTGGAGAGAGGGCGGCGCTGTAAGATGGACTCAAGAACGTGGCCTCATACCAGATAATAACTCTGATCCATATAGCTGAGGATTGACTGCCCTGGGTGGTGGAGGCTCGCTAGAGTTTCATGCAGGACCTTCCCAGAGCTACCTGGAGATGCTGGAATCCTTCTGCATGCAGGACAGATGTTCTGCCAGTGAGCCACCATCCTTTACCAAAGGGATTTCTGATCCTTCAGGAGATGGTTGCGTGTTGCGCTCTGGATGACAGATGCAGAGATCTGGAACTGGGCTGAGGTTGACTCACTGGAGCTGGCCTCCCGGTTCCAGTGTTTAAGGGCGAGAAGTAGCCGCGAATGTCTCTCCATAGATTCCTCTGAGACCCAGTTACGGGAATCACAAGGGGCGCAGTTGCTGTTGTGCTCAGGTCCTGTTTTGGGCTTCATAGAAGTGTGGAGTTGGAAGGGACCCGAAAGATCCTCTAGTCTAGCCCCCTGCAATGCAGGAATATGCAGCAGTCCCATATGGTATCGAACTTGCAACCTTGGTGTTCTTAGCACCACACTCTAACCAACTGAGCTATCCAGGCAGACCGCGTCTGCTTGGCCACTGTGGGAACAGCATGCTGGACTAGATTGGCAATGGGCCTGATCCAACAGCCAGTCTCTTACATTTCAGTGCCCCTGCGAATGGGTTTGTTTTAGGCTGAGCCTCATCAAAACGGCATGCTTTTCTCTCCAAGTCAATCTAGTCCAGATCACGACCTTTTTTGTGCATTTAAAGCACATTCAGCCCGCATTTAGAACACATGACTTCTCCCCAAGAGTCCTGGAAACTGTAGTTTCCCCCCTCACAGCACTACAGTTCCCAGCATCCTTAGCAAACGTCAGTTCCCAGGATTCTTTGGGGGTAAGTCGTGTGCTTTAAATGTGCCTTCAGCGTGCTTTAAATGTCTGGCGTTGTGGATCTGCTGTAGGTTTGATCTGAAACACAGGTAATGCAAAAAATCATTTAAAAATATTTTTAATCCATATTTTAAAACTGAAACACTAATTCTGGAGAAAGTATACTTTAAAATTCCCCTGCTGATGCTTCCCGCCCCCCAATTTTATATTTGAATGGTCTCTGCGAGGCGGGAAACGTCCATGCAGTTTATCTCCCGGTTTCTCATTGCAGAAACACGCATCATTGCAGAAACACGCATCTCGATCTCCACTTCTGTATGTGTAAACACACACACGTGTATTGTACAAGTAAAAACGACAACAAACAGAACCGTTTGCCAGCCTATCTTAACACCCCACCCTACACCCCACGTTTACGGGAAACCTGACTTTATGGAGGGGGGGCGTGGGGGGGAAAGGAAGGAAGTGGTTTGGCTTGATTTAATTAAGGAAGCAGGAGGACGTGGACTCACGCATCCTCCTTTCCCCCTTTCTGTCCGTGCTGGTTTTAGTTTCACACCTGGAGAGATTAGGCGTCTCTGCACAATGTTGGAGCCTTACACCTGGCTGATTTTATTTATTTTTTAATTTCCTTTTGGGGTCTGAGGGATTGGGTGTGGGGGGTGCCAAACCCCAGCTCCCCCCTCCCCCTCCCCTCCCCCTTGAAAACAACAACAACCCCAAACACCCCTTTCTTCCAAAATAACACCCTCTCCCACCCGTGGGTCTCCGCTGTCTCTATGTTTGAGAAGGGGGAAATCCACCAAATGGGGGTGGGATTACCTAAAGGGTTAGCAATCTAATCAAACAGCGAGCAGGCAGGATTTGGCGTTTGGTTGTGAGTGGGATCAAGAGGCATAATGGGGGGGCAGGAGGGGAGATGGAGGCGGGAGGCGGAGGAGGAAGGGTGGGGTTCATTTGGAGACAGGAGTGAGAAAGTTGTAAGGGGAAGAAGGGAACAGGATGGAAAGAGGAGAGAGGAGGAAATGGACAATATGGAGAGGGGGAAAGAAGGGGGGAGGCCTTATCTCAGTGGCACCTGCTTGGCATTCCGAAGGGCCCAGGTGGCGGGACAGAGACCTCGGCCTGAAACTCTGGAAAGCCATTGCTGCCAGTCAGTGTAGGGAGCACTGAGACAGTATAAAGCAGCACCCTATGTTCCTGAAGAGGGAGGGGGAGAGAGGGAGGGAGGGAGGGGAAGGAAAGAAGGAAAGAAGGAAGGAAGGAAGGAAGGAGCGGGAGGGAGGGAGGGAGAGAGGAAGGAAAGAGGGGAGAAAAAGAAGAGTAGGAAAGAAGGAAGGGAATGAAGAAGGAAAGAAAAAGAAAGAGGGAGAGAAGAAAGAGAAAGAATAAGAACGAGGGAGAGGAAGAAAGACAGGAAGGAAGGAAGGAGAGAAAGAGAGAAGGAGAGAGAAAGAAAGAAAGAAAGAAAGAAAGAAAGAAAGAAAGAAAGAAAGAAAGAAAGAAAGAAAAGAGAGGGAAGGAAGGATGTGGAAAAGAGAGGAGAGAAAAACAGAATTTGATAAGCGGGGAAAGTGGGGAAGAGAAAAAGGAAGGCTGGAAAAAGATGTGGCCGAGGGGGGAAAGGAAGATGAGGAAAACAAGTGAACCGTAAAGAGGAGGAGAGGCAAAGAGGGGAAAGTGAAAAGAGAAAAAGGAGAAATCAGGAGAGAGTTGGGCGAGGCGGAGGGCAGGGGGGAGGCGGGCAGGCGGGCGGGGTCCAGCCTGCTCCCACGCGGGGCTTCCACGCCTCGTCGGCGCGCGAGGCTTGAGACAAATAAGGTACAACCACAATGAGCGGCGATAACAATTACAAAGGCAAACAGGGGCTTTCGGGGACGGAGGCGGCGGAGGGGGGAGGGCTCCGCTCAACCCCGGTGTAGACATCAACAAAGTCTGCGAATGTTTGCAAGATAAAACTCCTTTCCAAATCCGCTGTGACGGCGAGGCGAGAGCGAGCGAGCGAGAGATAAGGGCTTCTGGGGCGGGGGGGGGGCGCACGATGAGGGTGGGGAGATGCACCAGTATAATCTAATACAAGAGACGGGGCTGGCGCTCTCTCTTTTTTTAAAATTAAAACAAGGGGGAAAGGAGGGGAGCTTAGATTATGCAAGGAAAAACGGGGGGGGGAGTTGAGGAGACGAGGCAGGGAAGAGGGGGCTTTCCTGGGGTGGAGAGGATCAGGCTCCCCAGATTCGGTCTAAGGAGTACCTCCAAACCCCAAGACACCACCCCTCCAAAAATGTTAAAATGTTGCCCTGAGAGGCAGCAGCTGAAGAAGAATCCTGTGTAGCCCCACAAGCTTGCTACTTTCCTTTCCCAACTCTTTGCAGTGCCCTTAAAATACTTTGAAAAATGTATTGGGTCACTGGGGCAAACCCAGGAAGGTTTTGTAGCATGATAGAGGTGGAAGGGATTCCCAAGGATCATCTAAGCCCAGGGGTCAGCAAACTTTTCCAGCAGGGGTCCAGTCCACTGTCCCTCAGACCTTGTGGGGGGCCGGACTATATATTTTTTGGGGGGGGATGAACGAATTCCTATGCCCCACAAATAACCCAGATATGCATTGTAAATAAAAGCACACATTCTACTCATGGAAAAACAAGCTGATTCCCGGACCGTCTGCGGGCCAGATATTGAAGGCGATTGGGCTGGATCTGGCCCCTGGGCCTTAGTTTGCCTACCCATGATCTAAGCCTAGCTCCCTTGCAATCACAGCTAAAGGTTCCCTGACAGGTGGCCATCCAACCTCTGGCTGAAAACCTCCAAGGAAGGAGAGCCCTTTGCAGAGGGCTGAGCCCTGGGCAGAATTAAAGGTAAAGGGACCCCTAACCATTAGTTCCAGTCGTGACCGACTCTGGGGCTGTGGCACTCATCTCACTTTATCGACCAAGGGAGCCGGTGGTCATGTGACTAGCATGACTAAGCCGCTTCTGGAAAACCAGAGCAGCTCACGGAAACACCGTTTACCTTCCCTCCGGAGCGGTACCTATTTATCTACTTGCACTTTGATTTGCTTTCGAACTGCTAGGTTGGCAGGAGCAGGGACCGAGCAACAGGAGCTCACCCCATCGCGGGGATTCCAACCGCAGAATCCGCAGAATTAGACGGTGCATAATTTTTTTGATTTTGTGAAGGCCAGCAGCAGATTGTTTGATTTAATATGATGGCATTTTTTAGGGCAGTAGGGAGGGAGAAGGGCTTGTGGGGTTTTCTTTGGGGGGGGGCTCAAAACAGCTTGCCTGACCCCAGTTTCTGTGTACCTTAAATTGGGGTGGGGCACCATTTTTCTACTTGGCTGCAAGCAGCAACATGTTTAGAACCATACCTGAGAATATACAGGGACACTGGTGGTGCTGTGGGTTAAACCACAGAGCCTAGGACTTGCCGATTAGAAGATCAGCGGTTCGAATCCCCGCGATGGGGTGAGCTCCCGTTGCTCGGTCCCTGCTCCTGCCAACGTAGCAGTTCGAAAGCACGTCAAAGTGCAAGTAGATAAATAGGTACCGCTCCGGCGGGAAGGTAAACGGCGTTTCCGTGCACTGCTCTGGTTCGCCAGAAGCGGCATAGTCATGCTGGCCACATGACCCGGAAGCTGTACGCCAGCTCCCTCGGCCATTAAAGCAAGATGACTGCCACAACCCCAGAGTTGGCCACGACTGGACCTAACGGTCAGGGGTCCCTTTACCTTTACCTGAGAATACACACAGCAAATGTAAAAGGAGGGGAGAGGGTGCTAACCTGCATTCCTCCTGTAGCTAGGATTTGTGTCCATACCAATTTTGATGGTAACTCTGTTACTTAGAGTTGTGGCATCAAAGGTGGACTCTAATTTGTGCGTCAATAAGCTGTGATTCCTGAATTTCATGGGGTTGGACTAGAAGACCCTTGGATTCCCTTCCAGCTCTGCAGATCTATGATTCTGTTACCTCTAGTCAGGACTGAGCATAGATTCTGCTTCTTGGTAGAATTGAAGAAGTCCTCCATGGTTGTCAACAGATGAAGTCCTATGTATGGAGGGGTTGTCTTTGGTTATGTCCTACTCAGAGTAGATCTACTGAAATTCATGAACCAAAGTTGGCTGTGTCTATCATTTTCAGTGGGCTCTTCCCTGTGTAGAATGAGCATTGAATGTTCACCCCATGTGTGAAATGGGGACCTTGTTGTCCACAGAATGTTACCTGGGATAGAATTTTGAGTTGCTCCTGCAAAAGGGGGGTGTTTCTAGATATATCTGTCTACAGCAAAATGAATTTAAAAATTGCAGAGTTGTAAAGGACCCCAAATGTCATCTAGTCCAGCCCTGGCATAGCAGGAATGATTTTTGTTCAGAACGACTATTTGCCCATTTGGAGGAACTGGCACTACAGCTCATTTCCATGCTGGGGAAAGATGCTAAGTTATTTCACTCGTTAGATATATTGAGCTGAACCGAATGAAGTCCTAGCCAGAGCGGATCCATTGAAACACATGGACCTAAGTTTCTGCTCATTAATTTCAACGGGTTGGCTACTGTTGTTGGCTATAACCCATTGTTTCAAGGAGGTTTTTCTCTCTCAAAAGCAACTTTTAAAAATTGTAAGCTTATGGAATGTGAAGGCTGCTCAGAAGGCGTTTGTGATTTTGTGTACAGAATTCTTGGTGTCCTTCGTAGGACACCAAGAATTCTTGGTGTCCTTCGTAGGACAGCCAACCATAGAGATGGTTGGCTGTAGATTGCTGCATCTGTGGCAAAAATCGTGGGCGGTCCTGAATAGCCCATCGATAAACAACTGCTAGCAAGCATTGTTGACCTGTTTGTATATAGATCAGTGGTGGGAAAATTGGGGCATTCCAGATGTTATTGGACCCCCAACTCCCATCACCCCTGCAGCCAGCATGGTCAAGGATGATGGGGCCCGTAGTCCAGAAACATCTGAGAGGGCCACCGGTTGCCCACCCCTGATCTAGAGTGAGATTCTGGTTTTCTAGAAATGCATAGCTTGACAGCATGTCAGATTATCTAGGGGAAAGCAGGAGAGAGAAAAATCTGCCCACAATATTATTATTTTTTAATGCCTGTAGCAAACAGCTGCCCAGAAATTAAGGAGTAAAGGAAAAAGCAAAGTAGAATGTCAATCATAAACAAATGTTTGATGGGATTTGGTAATATTTGCCAAACATATACAGGTTTTGTATAGGAAATATCAGAGCTAAATGTCTTAAAAGGCTCAATATGCTATTTATAGGTCTAGACTCTAGAGCAAAAGAGATGATTTCTCTAGAAAGCAAAATATGATGGTGGGTGTTTGGGTGGGTCAAGGTGGTGAATTCATTATCGGAAACCACAGAAGCTGGGCTCAAATATAGAATTGTGGTTTGGATTGAAAGTTCTCTTCTCTCTTAAAAAATAGCCTTTCCCTTTATACAGAGCAGGGAAGATTCTTGCTGATTTCCAGAAAGCAATTGTGTGTGTGTGTGTGTGTGTGTGTGTGTGTGTGTGTGTAGAGAGAGAGAGAGAGTTGGCTGAAGTGAAAAGCACCCGTTGTCTAAAATGTTGATCCAAAGCTGGAAATAGGGGTGGCTGTAATCAAATGTTTGCAATATCTAGAAAGTTGGGGGTAGGCTTTGGATTGGTCCTAGAGGGGGAGGAGGGGAAATAAGCTTTCTAGAACTAAGAGCAATGTATATAAATCATCTGTGACCGGTGTGGGGTTAATGTGTAAAAGTGACTGTGCATTAGGTAGGGTGAATGTTGACAATGGGGGTGTATAACAGGCAACTTGTAATGGGACCTACGCGAATGTTTTGTTTCCACCTTTGCCCCTTTCTCATTGTCCTTTCTCCCCCGCCTGACATTTTGGACCGTTCCGATTGGCCGATCATATGAAGAATCCATGCAGGTTCAACCATAGCAAGGTGACATTGCGGGGCACACCGGCCTCACCCAGGTGTGGCAGGCAGGCAAAGCAGCAAACCGCAATGATAATGTCCTACCTCCACTGCTGGAGTCTGTGGCTGAGAATCACAAGTTTCTGGTGACATTATTCCCAGGAGGAAGGTTTCAGGTTTTTTCTTAAATGAAAACTTAAATAGTTTTTTTAAAATTCCTTGTAGATGTTATTCCAGAATTCCTTAATGGCTGTGCATTCCCACCACATGTGCATATATGCCCCTATACCATCTTTACACCTCCAGCAAGTTGATTATCTGTTTTTATACATCTTTGAGAGTTTTGCTGGAGTGTGGTGCCATCTGTATTGCGTTTTCATAATATTTTCTCTCAGATTATAGCACGCCGTAAATTTAATATCCCCCCTCCACAATTTCTCCCATTGATCCATATAAATGTTATATCCTAGGTGTTGCGCCCATTTCACCATTGATCCTTTCACCAATTCTTCTTTCACCTCCTACTCTAAGAGGAGGTTATAAATTCTTGAGATGTATTTTCCTTTATAATGGATTAATTCTTTTTCAAATCTAGATGTTTCCTTTGCAAGACCTTCCTTTTTATCTAAGTTCAATCTTTCATTTATCTGAAAATATTGTAGCCAGCTCCTGCTTGAGGGCTTCCCATTGGGATATCTGGTTGGCCAATGAGAAGAGGATGTTGGACTAGATTGGCCCTTAGCCTGATCCAGCAGGAAAACTTGTTCTTATGATCTAAGATCATAGAATCATAACATAGAAGCAGAGTTGGAAGGGACCCTGGGGGTCATCATTCCAGCCCCGTCATGTAGGAATATGCAGCATACAGGGATTGGACTTGCAACCTTGGCGGCATCAGCACCATGTTCTAACCAACTGTGATAGTTACCAATTTGGATGACACAAATTCATTGAGGGTAGGGCCATCAGTGTCTGTGTTCTACCCTCTGAATACCAGTGGCTAGGAATCTCAAGTGCTGTTGTCCTCATGCCCTGTTCCATTGGGGCATCTGATTGGCCAATGCGAGATCAGAATGCTGGACTATATCAGGTTCCTTGGCCTGATCCCGCAAGCTCTTGCATTCATTCATCATCTAGTCCAAGTTGTATGTGCTCAAAGCACAGGGGCATCTATGGAAAGAAAGAGATGCTAGACAAAAACTAATTGAATGTTCGATTCCCTGTGTGCATATGTATCATTAAAAAAACAACAACAACCCATTGTCAGCAGTGCAGTTATCTCACATATTTAGGTTCCAGCACATTGCAATTTATTTACAATACTTTCCTCAAATCTCTTTTTCTGGAGCCTTTCAACCGAGCCTCACTTCCTCTCCAGTGGCTGAATATTTCAGTCTCTCTTTCTGGGTATCTTGTACGATTGCACAGGAGAAAAAGGAGATATGTGGGTGGGTGTTTTTTCCCTCCTTCCCCCAGTGGTTGTGGTTAAAGGAATTATATTTACCCACTTTTTTTCTTTTCTTGTTTTTTTTTTTTTTGCAATAAGCTTGGTGAGAGAGAGAGAGAGAGAGTCATTGAAAAAGATGAGATGAGAGGGACGAGGACTTCAAACGAATCCATCATCTCTGGAGTTGGTGGAGATTTAGAGACAGTGTTGTGTGTGGAACAGGGAGGGGGGAGGAAAAGAGTTATTTAGATATTAAAAAACCATATTTTCCTAGAGGCATCAGGAGTTTCCGCCATCCACACTTTCCCCTTGCAGCTATTTGGCTGGGTGAAATACTCGAGACCCAAATGTTGAAGAGAGATAACGCTGGTGAGCCACGCCGTGGTCTTCGAACCGCATCAGAGCATTAAACCCGGATTAACCTCCCCTTTCCCCCTCCCTCCCCATTCTCCTTCAACTCCCTCTCTCCCCCCCCAAGCTCCCACCCCCCAACGCACACATTTTTTCCCCCCAGTGGAATTTACATGGAAGGATTTTAAAGCATACACAATTCTTAGCCTTTAAGCTTAAAGGTACTTAAGTTGAGCATTAGGGTAAAACTGGGGTGTAGGGTGGGGGGAGAGAACAGGAGAGAAATACCCCCTCCAAAATGTTGTTGTTGTTGTTGTTTCATAATGTAAAGAGCCCCCCACCATTACACAATGAAGTCCAGATTCTAAAGTTGCCAAACTGTTATTGGAAACTCATCCATACCTCCATCCATATTGCTATTATATATGGAAAGGTCCTGGGAAGATGGCTAGTTTAATGTGGCACTTTCTAAGATCACAGAATGTTTTGTGGACAGTTTGTCAGAGAAGACGGGCCCATGGGTCAGTGATAGAACAGCTGCTTTGCATGCAGGAAGATCCCAGGTACAACCAATTCGGTGTAAGTCAACTTAAAGGTAAAGGGACCCCTGACCATTAGGTCCAGTTGCAGGCGACTCTGGGGTTGCGGTGCTCATCTCACTTTATTGGCCAAGGGAGCCGGCGTACAGCTTCCAGGTCATGTGGCCAGCATGACTAAGCCTCTTCTGGAGAACCAGAGTAGCACACAGAAACGCCATTTACCTTCCCGCCGGAGCGGTACCTATTTATCTACTTGCACTTTGACGTGCTTTCGAACTGCTAGGTTGGCAGGAGCAGGGACCGAGCAACGGGAGTTCACCCTGTTGCGGGGATTTGAACCGCTGACCTTCTGATTGGCAAGTCCTAGGCTCTCTGGTTTAACCCACAGTGCCACCCTATTCAAATCAGCCCTTTGTCGGCCCTTGCTCCTATTCAAATCAGCCCTTTGTCAGAACATTGAGGACTAGAATCTTGCTTTTTCTAACCGCTGTGCGGTTAGTACATGGAAAGACCTTCTTTGTACATGGAAGCTCCCTTGGTTCAATCCCCAGCACCATCTCAAGGTAGGCCTGGGAGACCCTCCCTTACTGAAACCCGGAAGGGTCTCTGCCTGTCAGTGTAGGCCAAACTGAGCTAGATGGAGCACAGGTCCAACTCTGTATAAACCAGCTCCTGTTGTTCTTATGAAGCCACACCATACCCAGCATCCTGTTCTCACATTGGCCAACCAGATGCCTGCAAGAAACCTCCTATCAGGATCTGAGCACAAGAGTAAACCCTCCTCCGCTGAGGTTTCCAGCAACCAGTATTCAGAAGCATCACGGCTTCCAACCACGGTGGCAGAGCATAGCCAATAATGGCTAGTTGACATTGATCACCTTCTGGTCCATGACTTTGTCCAATCCTCTTTCAAAGCCATCTAGGTTGGTGGTCTCCTGTGGCAGCAAGTTTGATAGTTAACTATGCAGTCATACCCTCCAACATTTCTCTGATTAAAATAGGGATGTCCTATTTAATAATAATAATAATAATAATAATAATAATAATAATAATAATACCACACCCATCTGACTAGGTTGCCTCAGCCACTCTAGGTAGCTTCCAACATATATAAAAACACAATAAAACATTAAACATTTTTTTTAAAAGTCCCCTATACAGGGCTGCCTTCAGAAGTCTTCTAATGGTTGTTTAGTTCCTTTTCTCCTTTGCTCCAGGGTCACGTAACTCCATACCTTCCAACATTTCTCCGATGAAAACAGGGACTTCCTAAGGAAATGTGGGACCTTCTGGGATAAAACCAGAAACTGGGACAGATTCTGTAAATCCAGGACTGTCCCTGGAAAAAAATAATCTGTCAGATTCCTCTGTCCTGAATTTTCCAACATTCAGCTTCACTGAATGTTCACGAGTTCCAGTGCTCAGCTTAGTCCAGACTGGAGCCAAAGTCTTCCATGTGCTCCCCTGCTGAGCTACGATTCGTCTCCAAGATGGACCACTGAATCAGAACAGATCAATTTAATAACGTGGGGAGAGGGGGGAAGCATGTGCTGAAGTGTATGTTTGTGTGTGATATCACAGAGTGTGAGCAGAGGGGGGGGAAGGAAGGTAAGGGAAAGTGAAGGCTTCTAAGGGGAAATTGAGAAGCTTAGAGTCCTTTGATCCTTGGGTGTTTTCCCTTATCTGAAACATTTCTGGCGACACTGCTACAAAGGAAGTTCGTCATATTACCAGCGGCCCAGGCCTGCTCACAGGAATCAGCATCTATTAATTAGCAGCTGGTCTCGATGTCTTGTGGGAATTCCAGGCTGGTGGATTTTTTCTATATAAAAAGATGTGAGTTTTACAAAGCTGGTCTGAACTTCTATGCAAAGAACATCTGAAAAGGGCCTGGACATTTAATTATTTTAGTGGTGGTGCTGGGGGGGGGGGATTTTTACACATCACTTGGGAAGACAGGCGAACTAATATCAGTGTCCTGGAAGAAGCAAAGATCAGCAGTGTTGAAGCAATGATTCTTCAACATCAACTTCGTTGGACTGGTCATGTTGTGTGGATGCCTGATGATCGTCTTCCAAAGCTCTATTCCCAACTTAAAAATGGAAAGTGTAATGCTGGTGGTTTAACAAAAGAGGTTTAAAGACTGTCTCAAGGCAAATCTTAAAAAATGTAGTATAAACACTGACAACTGGGAAACACTGGCCTGCGAGCGCTCCAGTTGGAGAACAGCCTTTACCAAAGGTGCCATGAGCTTTGAAGACACTCAAACTCAGAAAGCAAGGGAGAAATGTGCTAAGAGGAAGGCACACTTGGCAAATCCACACCATGATCAACTCCCGCCTGGAAACCAATGTCCCCACTGTGGAAGGAATTGGGCTCCACAGTCACTTACGGACTCATTGTTAAAACCATGTTTATGGAAGACAATCTTACTCGGCTACAAATGATCACCAAAAAAGAAGAAGAAGAAGAAGCTGGGGAAGAACTTGCTCTCATTGCTTTCCTGCATGGGAGATGTACAGAAGCTGGCCATGTTGCCATTGCAGGAAAAGGAAGGATTTATGAAAAAAGCTTTCTTGAAAAGATGATAAAGGTTTAGAGTTGCCACAGGTTCCCCATTCCTGAATTAGACCATCACTTGCCTTCACTGTCCCTTGTTACCTCCTTCACAGATCTTGTTGGACTCCCATCACCCTTAGCCAGAATGGTCAAGGTTGAAGCGAGTTGGAGTCCAGCAACATCTGGAAGGCTGCAGATTGCTCATCCCTGCATTAAAAGGAAGTAGAGTTCTGATGGAGGCAGGTAGTGGCAGCAAAGGGGAATAGTGGGCGAGTTCTGGGATGGAGAGCCTTTGGCCCTCCAGATGTTGTTCCCTCTCATCATACCTAACAATGGCTCGGCTGGCTGGGGCTGGTGGGAGCATCAGGAAGGTCACAGCTTACTCATGTATGCCAAATTTCACCCAACCTTTTCCTCTCACATGTCTTTAGGTCCTTGTTCTCATTCTGTCCTGCTGCTCAATCTTACACCTCTTTGAAGATAAATGCAGTTAGACACATACACCCAGCTGTGTTGCAAAAACTAAAATAAGATAAAGGGAACAAACTAAAAAATGTAATTTCCCAGCAACCCATGACATTATTATTATCTTCAGGACACTGTGTGTCACGAAACACTAGACTTTAATTGAATTAGGTAGAGATAACTACCTCCATTATCCAGGGGGCTGTAGGTTCCCCATTCTTGAACTAGACCATCGCTTACCTTTGCTGCCCCAAGCAGTTTACAAAAAGATAAAACAAGAAAATTGAGGGGGAAATGACCACAATACCTTAAGACATACAAAAAGTTAAAATAGATGAAAATTCACATCAGCTTTCTAAGAATCTGCCTGGACAGGCTTGCCTGAAGGAGAATGTTTTTAGCAGGTGCCAAAAAGAATACAATGAAGGCTTTATATCAACAGGCAGGGAGTTCCCAAGTGTAAGTGCTGCCACACTAAACTATCAGGTTCTTGCAACTGTGGAGCAGGAATTGTGCGGCACCAGTTAGTGGTGCCAGTTCTGCCAGCTGAAGTGGTTAAGTAGGCACTTGAGGTAAGGTGATGTGAGGTAAGGTGATCTCACGGGTCAAGTGGTCCCAAGCTGTTAAGGCCTTTATAAGACATCACCTTGCCGACAAACGTCCGTATAGTTAAAGCTATGGTTTTCCCAGTAGTGATGTATGGAAGTGAGAGCTGGACCATAAAGAAGGCTGATCACCGAAGAATTGATGCTTATGAATTATGGTGCTGGCAGAGACTTTTGAGAGTCCCATGGACTGCAAGAAGATCAAACCTCTCCATTCTTAGGGAAATCAGCCCTGAGTGCTCCCTGGAAGGACAGATCCTGAAGCTGAGGCTCCAATACTTTGGCCACCTCATGAGAAGAGAAGAGAAGACTCCCTGGAAAAGACCCTGATGTTGGGAAAGATGGAGGGCAAGGAGAAGGGGACGACAGAGGATGAGATGGTTGGATAGTGTTCTCGAAGCTACCAGCATGAGTTTGACCAAACTGCGGGAGGCAGTGGAAGACAGGAGTGCCTGGCATGCTCTTGTCCATGGGGTCACGAAGAGTCGGACACGACTAAACGACTAAACAACAACAACACCTTGAATCACCTGGTATCAGTTGGCAATCAGTGCAAATCTCTGATCATTTGAAGCAGAGTGGCTCAGGACCAGCTCTGAGAGCAACTGTGTGTAGACAGACTTGTGTGAGGAGGATGGGCAGAGAGATCAAGGGCTTGGGTTTTGTTTGTTTTGTTTTGTTTTTGGAGCTTATTCTGAAATCCAGAGGTCCCTTCTGTCCTCTGACTAGCTGTGGTAGGCTTATGTATTTCTTTCCAGCTGAAGTTTGACTGGACAGAAGGATGCCTCTGAGCATATTCAGAGGCCGGGGTCCACAGTGCAGGTGTAGCCATTGGGAATCCAGCATCCCCTCTCCACCAGCACGTAGTTAAACTATGGAACTCACTGTCCCTGGAGGCAGTGATGACCACCACCCTAGATGGCTTTAAAAAAGGATTGGACAAATTAATTGAGGAGAAGGCTTACCAACAGCTACTAGCCACGTTGGCTATGATCTGCCAACTTGTGAGTACCAGTTGCTGGAAACCACAGCATCTTGGTGACAGCAGAGCTGTTCCAACTGCAAATATATTTTATCTGTAGGCTCATCTTGTGGTGTTATGCATTTAAAGCACACAGGTTCCCCCAAAGAATCATGGGAACTGTAGTTTACCCCCTCTCAGAATGGCAGCTCCCAGAACTCTTAGCAAACTAAAGTTCCCAGGATTCCCATGGGCATGGGAGTGACATTCCACACCCAACATGCCTCTGATAAAGGGAAGGAGATGATGATGATGATGATGATGATGATGATGATGATGATGATGATATATTATATATATTATATATACCCTGCCCATCTGGCTGGGTTTCCCCAGCCACTCTGGGCGGCTTCCAACAAAAGATTAAAAATACATTGAAACATCAGTCATTAAAAGCTTCCCTAAACAGGGCTGCCTTCAGATGTCTTCTAAACATCAGATAGTTGTTTATCTCCTTGACATCTGATGGGAGGGTGTTCCACAGGGTGGGTGCCACTGCCGAGAAGGCCCTCTGCCTGGTTCCCTGTAACCTCACTTCTCGCAGGGAGGGAACCGCCAGAAGGCCCTCGGAGCTGGAACTCAGTGTCTGGGCTGACGATGGGGGTGGAGACGCTCCTTCAGATATCCTGGACCGAAGCCGTTTAGGGCCTTAAAGGTCAGCACCAACACTTTGAATTGTGCTTGGAAACGTACTGCCCCTTCCAAAGGATTTGAGACTTGCCCCTTAACAGTGCCCTGGCTGGGCCTTTGGTCTGAGAACATAAGAAGAGCTTGCTGGATCACGCCAATAGCCCACCTAGTCCAGCATCCTGTTCTCACAGTGGCCATCCAGATGCATCTTGTGGGAAGCCATCGAGCAGGATCTGAGCAAAAAAACCACCAACCTTCTCCTGTGGTTTCCAGCAGCTGGTATTCAGAAGCAATGCTGACTCTGACTATGGAGGCAGAAGTTAGCAATCATGGCTGGTAGCAGTCAATAGCCTCCTCTTCCACGAATTTGTGTATTACTCTTTTAAAGCCATCCATGTTGGTGGTCATCACTGCCACTTGTGGAAGTGAGTTCCACAGTTTAACTCTGTGCTGTGTGAAAGCAGAGAGGGATCTAATTTCCACACCGTTCTTCATTCGAGAATCGCAGGGTGGTTTACGATATAAAAACACAAAAAATACACACCATAGTACCAAACGAAAACAGTAATCCCTGCCCCATTTTAAAAGGCCATAGATGGTTTAATCAGCTTGGGAGAAGAGGAATGTTTTTGCCTGGTGCCTAATGAAGGCGTCAGGCAAGCCTCCCTGGGGAGAGCATTCCACAAGCAGGGAGCCACCACAGAAAAGGCCCCGTTCTCATGTTGCCACCCTCTGGACCTCTCCCAATGGATGCATAAGAAGAAGGGTCTGGGGAATCTGGGTTAGATCAGGCCAAATGGGGCTCATCAAGTCCAGAACCCTGTTCTCACATTGCCCAACCGGATGCCTGTAGGAAACCTGCAAGCAGGATTCACACTCAAGAGCTCCTCTCTCCTCCTGCGTTTCCAGCAACTGGTAGTCAGGAGCATCGCTGCCTGTGACCATGGAGGCAGAGCATATAGTCAACATGGGTAGCCTTCTCTTCCTCGAATTTTGCTACCCCGTTTTGCAAAGGAAGGCAGGCGGGGGAAACCGTGACGAAAGGCTCTTGGCCCAACTTTCCCCCTAACCTTTCCCAATTAGGTGTCCAGAGGAGGTTACGGGAGAGCAGCAGGTTATAGCAGGGAGGAAAGCAAACCATTTTCAGATGTAGCTGCTGCTTTTAAGTTCCTTGGTCTTCTTGCCCTTAGGCTGGGCATCCTTTTTAAAGAAGAGGGAGACGAGGGCAAGGAGGGGGAGGGAACGTTTCTCAATTCGCCACCCTGTGCTTCCCCCACTTCCCTTTCGCCTCCTGTTTCTAAAATTGGAAAGGAGCACTCGGCTTGACCCTTTGAAACAGAGGATGGGAGACAGGGAGCCTGTTTCAAGAGCTTCTTCTCTGGGCTGGTCAAGCCTCTCAGCCCTTAGTGCTGCCTTTGTCTGGAGGCCTTAAAGTTCGCAGATCAAAGTGACCTGGGATGGCCCCCTTTTTAAGGGAGGGAAGGGAAGGGCTGGAGGAGGAATATATGGCTAGGAAATCAAGCCGTGAAACTCTTGGTCTCTTCGTTTGACGGAGGGCGTTCGAAATGGCGGGGGCTGATTTTGTTTTATTTTCAAGAAAGAAGATGAGACAGATTCATGGAGGAGGCTGTTGGAGTGGGCTGTATTGAGGGCTGTTATTCACGATGGCTGCCACGAGTGGAAGCAATTCTGAAAGATAGTTCCTGGTGCTTGAATCCAACTTGAAGGCTTCCCATTAAGGTTCCAGGTGGCCACTGAACTGATGCAGCTAGTTCTTATGTTGTTTGTTTGTTTGTTTGTTTGTTTGTTTGTTACATTTATATCCCACCTTTTCCTCCAAGATGCTCAAGGTGGGACACATAGTTCTCCCCCCCCCCATTTTTAATCCTCACAAGAACCCTGCAAGGTTGGTTAGGTGTGGACTTCATGGCTGAGTGGGGATTCAAACTTTGGTCTCTCCCAGGTCTTAGTCTGAAACTCTCACCACGGCATGACAGTGGCCCTTAAAAGGTAGAACAGTGTAGCGAGAAGATGAGGTTTGCCTTTTGTTCAATGAGGAAGGGAGATGATCCCTGCATGGCGTGGATTGTGGTGGATTCCATACCAATCTTCTACAGAAGTTCCACCTCCCATGTTAAAGAGCTTCTGGACTCTCTCAAAGGCTGTGGCGTGTCCATTGCTGGGTGTGTGTTGAGAAGGGAGGGAAGTGTGGCTGCAGAGTGTGCCTCCAAGGCCCCCCATGGCCATCCACCCATGGCCATAGTCCACTCTCAGCCAGTCCCCACCTCTCTGCTTTTCTTACTTGCAACCAGTCCAGAAGGCCACCCTGGCTATATCAGCTTCCTTCTCCTTAATCTCAGTGTTGCCCCTTGTAGAATTCATCAGGGAGGAGGATGGAGAGAAGCTGCAGTTAATTCACTCCACCTTGCATTGGCTATAGCGCCACCTACTGTGAGGCTCCCTGCCTTCCGCCCTACCAGCCCTGATGACCAGCAGCCAACCACTTATGGCCAATGAGTCAAGCATGATGTTGGGAGTCTGGAGCTTTCGAAACTCTCCTCCAGTGCCCAGAGTTGCTCTCCAAGGAGAAGGCAGCACTATTTGTGGTGTGGAACCACCCTATCCATCGGATCTTGCCCTTTCAGGGAGGATTGTTAACAGCAGCAGGGCCTGTTTCACCATTTCTTATGAAATGGATACATCCTCTTGCAGAATCATTTTTATTTTATTTTATGTTCCCCGTTAAAATTTTGATGGGTTCTTCACAGCCTTTGGTTTGCAAAGGTTTCCTCCCCAGTGGCAAATCTTGCACCCTCATTTTGGAGTGTGTGTTTTAAAGTTGCGGACATTTCGTAAGGGTGCCTTACCGCCTTCGATTTTTATTTCCCCTTTTCTCCCCAGAGTTTCCTTCATCCTTTCCCCCCTCCCCTTCCTTTTAATCTCATCCCAAACACCAGGCTTCACTTCTGCCTGCACTTGAATAAATGCACAGCAGGAATGCTTCAATTTCCATCTCTCAAACTCTCAACACAGGAAGCCAGAAACGCCTTTTCTTTAAAGTGTCTGTTACTTTGGTTTTGGGATTTTTTTAAAAAAAGATGTAAACACACCCGACTATCTCTTCCCAGGAGGGTGAAGGAATTGTTTTATTCTTAATTTTTTAAAAAAAAACACCACACCAAACCTCCTAAACGAACCTTTTCCTGCTCAAATAATTTTAAAGGGCTTCTAAAAACAAATAACAGAAATTTGTGAGCTGTAGTAAGGGTTTTGCAACTGACCGATGGGTCAAACTGTCTATAAGCCTGCAGTTGAACTAATAGTATTTTTTTTTTTAGCAGAATATAAGCATATTTTTAGGAGAGAAATTAGCAATCCTAAACTCACTTACTAGGAAGTCAGCCCCATTGAACTTAGTGGCATTTACTTCTGAAGTTTAGGATCAGCACTGAGAGTCAACTGAACCCTTGCTAAACTGAGAACTCTATACAAGACCATAAATCTGTCTTGTGAATTGATGATTAGGGTGTTGTTGTTTTGGGGGGGTTGGGGGAATCCACTCCCTATAATAACTCTGTATTTGTATTTAAAATTAATTTTGCATTTCAGGCGAGCTCGGTCTAAGTACAGTGGGATGGGGTTATATTTAATTAAGTCCTGCTCAGTAGAGACCCAAGGAAAGTAAATTAGGCATCATGTCCCATGAGTTACAATGCTTTTACTCTAAGGAAGCCAAATGTCGCCATCAGCTCTTACTTCCCAGTATAGGATGATTCAGTGACATGCTTCAAAATTTGGGGCCATGGATGCTTCTGAATTCCTGTTGCTGGAAGCCTCAGATCCTGATTGTGGGTTTGGGGCAGGTGGACCTTGTTGGCCACTGTGAGGACAGGATGTTGGAGTAGATGGGTCAGAGTAGCTGGGGAAACCCAGCCAGGTGGGCGGGGTATAAATAATAAAAATTATTATTATTATTATTATTATTATTATTATTATTAGCCTGATCCAGCAGGCTCTTTTTATGTTCTTATGTAAGTCTCGCCACAAAAGAAGCAGTCCAATTGTATACGACACCTGGTTTTCTTGACTATTTCCCAGGAGGACCCCCCCAATAAGGATTTAGAACCTAAGGAACTGGTCACATTCACAACAGCAGATAGTACAGACTTGGAATAACATGGAAATCTGCAACTTCCCCCCAAACTGCAGACAATAGCTCTTAACTACAAATATATCGCATGTGTATAGATTTTTAAGAAAACGCCATTCGGGGGACATTTTTGGACCATTTCCCTCCATTGGAGTATTCCCCCCCCCCCCACTTCACCTATTCTCTGCCCCCTAACCTCTTCCTTCCCCCTGGCCTTGCAAGAGTTTTGAAGCCACGGCTGCTCCATTCTCCAGGCGCGCCTGGAAAGGCCCCCACTTTAGAAATACAAACAACTTTTAAGAAAGAAAACCAAAGTAACCACACCAGAATGGCTCTGTTCAATGGGGGAATAGTTGTCGGGCTTTGCCATGGTGTGTTCAGTGGCCGTTCCTTAATCCACCTTTCATTTTCACCGACAAATGTCAAGAATCTGTATCTGTCTCCACTCCCTTGGGAGCGCTGATTAGTCAACAAAAGGGGCACCATTATCCGCTGAAGAGAACAGGGGGGGAGGGGTGGCAGGGAAAGAGGGGGGGTCTCTGCTCTTGTGGGGGGTGAGGGCATCTTTAAACTATTGACTTAGTGGATGAAGTCAAAAGCAAATACTCTGGGCTCTTTAAGTTGGGGGGGGGAGTGGGAGGATGGGGGGGTTATGGAAAGAATGAGAATGGAAGAAAGCCAGGCTTGGCTAAGAAGAGCCCACTCTTCCTACTGGTGATACTCTTAGTCTTCCATTTCCCCCTTTTGTTTAAGAGGAGCTTGCTGGATCCCAATGTCCCATCTCATAGGATCATAGAGTTGGAAGAGACCCTCGGGATCAACCCCCTAAATTGCAAGAATATGCAGCTGTCCCTTGCGGGGGTTCGAACCTGCAACCTTGGCGTTGTCATCACCACGCTCAAACCAACTGAGCTATCCGATGCTTCTATGTCCAACATCACTGTTCTCACAGTGGTCAACCAGATGTCAATTTCGAGAAGCCTGAACGCAGGTCCTGAGCGCAACAGCAGCCTTCTCCCCTCCTGCAGCTTCCAGAAACTGGAATTCAGAAGTATCCACTGCCTCTGGCTTGAAAGCATCCCATAATGAGCATCTGGGTGGCCACTGTGAGAACAGGATGCTGGACCAGATGAGCCACTGGCCTGATCCAGCAAAGCTCATGCCTTAAGGTGCAATAGTGACCGCCAACTTGGATTCGACAGAGCTATTGGCGACTATGCTCTTACCTCCACTGTTGGAGGTAGTAGATCAGGCATAGGCAATCTCCGGCCCTCCAGATGTTTGGGACTACAATTCCCACCATCCCTAGCTAACAGGACCAGTGGTCAGGGTTGATGGGGATTGTAGTCCCAAACATCTGGAGGGCTGGAGTTTGCCTATGCCTGTAGTAGATCCTTCTGAAGACTAAGTGCTGGGAATCGCAAGTGGGGGAAGTTGTGCTCCTGCTTTTGGTATGCGTGATGGGCATCTGGTGGGCTGCTGTGAGGACAAGAAGCCAGCAGATGATGATGGTGGTGGTGGTGGTGATGGTGATGATTGGAATGCCATTGGTGGATTGATTTCTTGACACATAGCGAGGAGGTAGGGAAGAAGGGCGCTGTTCCCTTGCATTTGTGTTTGGCATGAGAATAGTCACCCTCCAGGAAGGATGATGAAACTTTCTTGTCCAGGGGTGGGGAACCTCAACACCTGGAGGATGAATATGACACTCCAGACCTCTATATAAGGACTCTCTCTAGATCACCTCTCTCACTGGCCCCATTTCTCATCCTCCTGGAGTGTTTACATTTGGCTAGAAAGTGTCCCTGAACTATGACGACGTCTCTTCCTTCTCCACGTAGAGTCCTGGCCAGCATGCCAGTGGTCAGTGATGTTGATTAGAGTTGGAGTCCTGTGACATCTGGAGGAACATAGGTGCCCCAGCCTTGAAATGGGCCATCACTTGCCTTTACTGCCCCTTAATAAATCTGCAGCCTTTTCATGCAGGGGTGGGGGGTGGGTCCTGTAGTGTTGCTGGACACCACCTCTCATCATTCTTGACCACTGGTCATACTTCCTGTTGAGCCTGATGGGAGCCAGATAACAGTAGTGTCTTGAACATTTTCCATTCCTGAATGAAACCGTCACTTACCTTTACTGCCCCTGGCTACTTCAATCACATTTTTCCTTCTCTGAATGCAGGGATGGGCCATCTGTGACCAACCAGATATTGTTGTACTCTGAGCCCCCCTTCCCAAAATTACCACCCTTGACTATTGGGTTGATGGGAGTTGGGCATCCAACACCATATGGGGGGGAGCGGGCAGAGGTTGTCAGCCCCTTGCCTCAGTAGGATGACATAAGGGGATAGGATGGTTGAGTTGAAACCCCAGGCCAGTCACATCCTCTGCAGAAGAAAGGTCCCATTGTCAAAGCTCAGCTGCAAATTTGATCTGAGTTTGTTTCCTGATGTTTTATGGGCATAAATTGAATTAAAGTCACGTTTTGAAAAGAGGGCATCTAAGCGATGCGGCTCCTCCGTTTCTGATCAAAAGGATGCTTTATAAGTTGTCCAGTCTGGAGATTACTAGGATCCTTGGAGATATTTCTGCCTCTCCTCAAAATCTAGTGTCGCAGGAACCGAAGGAGGGAAGAGCTTCCAAGCATTTAAAAGTGTTTTTCCTTTCTCAGTTGCCATAGATAGAGGGGAACAGTTCTAAAACTTATGACTCCCCCCCTGAAATAAATTTAATTTATAGAAGCACAAGGTACATCAAAAATGTTTCTCTTCTCCCAGATATCAGTAGCCATGCCCAATCCAGAAGACTCCATTCCATTATTCTTTTTTCCCATTCCTTCTTTCTTCCGCCAGACAGTTGGTATTCCATTCAGTCCTCTGGCTCAGTTGTTTTGGTCTTTTCTGGCCCCTTGAAATATATATTGCAGATAAAATGTTGTCGAGTTAAGGATTGGCATTTGAATGTCACCAGTTGCTGACATCAGCATAATTTTGGAAAATTCCATCCGCCACCTTGATTCAAAATCATGGCCGCATGTAGCCAAACCTAGATGAAAACCCACACATTCCAACTGCCTTCTGGGACTCATTGAAATGAACAGACTTCAGTTAGCCGTCTCTTCATTCCAACAGGTTTACTCTACATAAGACTAATAATCTTTAATGTTGGGTTGTTTTGTGTTTTTTTGTTTGCTATTTCTGAACCATAAAAGGTGTTCATTTGTGTTTGTTTTTTAATGTTTAAGGGATATTGTTTGGGGGGAAAGGTGCCACATTTCTGTTGAAACAGTATCTGCAGGGCAAAAATACATATAGGTGATGATTATTAAAAATGGGTTGTATCCAGCTGCTCAGAGTAGACCCACTGAAATTAATGGACCTAAGCTAATCACACCCATTAATTTCAGCAAGATCACTCTGGGTTGGACTAGCATGGGCTACAGCCCATTATTATTAGTAGTATTCATTCATTCATTTACTATGGTTTATTCTTTCCAAAGACCTCAGAGCTCAACTACATCTTCGAGTCAGCCATTTCATTGCTGAATGCCAAGAACTTCCGAAGTGTCTCTTGCAAATGCTTGAGTTAATATCACTATTTCATTTGGACACAACTCTTAAATATATAGTTGTGTTGGTGGGGAGTCATTTTAAAAACCTCTGGCAAAGAGCGATGTTTTTGAGCCACAAAAAGTGATGTGATTTTGTAGCAAGCATCCAAGGGTCCCTTTACTGCTGTGGACCTTATTTTATTATTAATTTTGTTATTTGTTGTTAATTATACCTGTCTCATCTTCCCACCCCCACCCCATTCTTTCACACCTCTCTACCTCCGGTCTTTCCTATCCAGCCACCTGGGCCAGCCGGAATGACCCCCAGGTTCCTTCTGAAGTCATTCCGTTGCTGTAATTATTTTTCATGGTTTCCCTTGGCACGGAGGAAATGGAGAAGGAACTTGAGGGGCTGGCTGGAGGGAGGTGGTTGGGGGGAGATGGCGGGGTTGCGTGGGTAGAGGTTACCTGTTCAATGGAAGCTGGAAGAGCGAGGGAGAGAAAGGTCAGGAGGGAAATGGCATTTTTCCAGAGCCGTAATTAGATGTAAACAAGAGGCGAGAGGGGGAGCGCCATGGTCCAAGCACTCGATTGTGAAGGGATTAACTCCTAAATAAACTAATAAAGGGCCCTGGGGTTGCGGGCAGGACACAAAAGGCTGCAAGAATATCAAAGCCTGCAGAGGCCCAAGCCCGGGAAAGGCAGCGGAAAGGTAGAGGAATTCGACTCAGCTGGGATCGTTTGGAATCTGGAGGCTGAGTTGAACGTGGAACGCTGAGGGAACCTGCTTTGGGCCACCGAGCTCAGTGTTCCCTGCACGGGCCGGCAGCTGCCCTCCCACTCCCCACCAGGAAGGGCCATAGCTTGGACCAGGTGCTTTGCACTAAGGAGGTCCTAGGAGCTGTCTCTGGCTCTTGCTGACATCTTGGAGAGCCCATGCCAATCAGTGTCGACGTAGAGGGACCAACATGCCATGATCCTATCAGCCCTTCACAGTCACAAGGGCTGGAATATTTTTCTTTTCTAGAATATATTTCTATTAAGTTTTACATAACAAATTGAAATTCAAACATATCACTCACCTCCTCTAGGATTCTCCGAATCCCTTGACTTCCCTCTGCCCTTCCATGGTTACCGTTGTCGATCTTTCTTTCCATCTGCTTATCTTATTTTCTCTAATTTGTTTTAAGACTAGTAATCCATTTTTTCCATAGTTTTTCGTGCATTACAAGCATTACTCAAATCCTGCCAGAGTTTTTAGTCGTTTACAGTGTTCTCTTAAGTATATTATAAATTTCCCCCATTCCTTAAAATTCTTCTCTTCCTGGTTTCTGATTTTCCCAGTCAGTTTTGCCATTTCAGCATGGTCCATCATCTTCAACAGCCATTACTCTCTGGTTGGAACTTTGTTGTCTTTCCGTCTCTGAGCCAGTAGTATTTGCACTGCTGTTGTCGCGCACATGAATAGTCGTTTCTGCTACCTCAGAATTTCTGTACCTAAAATGCCTAATGAAAAAGCCTCTGGTTTTTTCACAAATGTTATTTCAAACTTTTTTTAACTCATTGTAAATCATTTCCCAGAATGCTTTAATTATCTTGCACATCCACCACATGTGGCAGAATGTACCTTCTTTCTCCTTAATTTTCCAGCAAACATTGGAAGCAGTTCTGTACATTTACAGGTGTTAAATACCATTGATACATCATTTTCATGCAATTTTCTTTCAACTCGCAACACACTCTAAATTTTAAGTCTTCACAAGGGCTGGAATCTTAATTTAGCAGAAAGGCCATAGCTCAGTGATAGCACACCTGCACTGCTTTCATATGTATCCAGTTTCAATCCTTAGTACAGTGGTACCTCGGGTTAAGTACTTAATTCGTTCTGGAGGTCCGTTCTTAACCTGAAACTGTTCTTAACCTGAAGCACCACTTTAGCTAATGGGGCCTCCCGCTGCTGCTGCACCACCGCCATGCGATTTCTGTTCTCATCCTGAAGCAAAGTTCTTAACCCGAGGTACTATTTCTGGGTTTGCGGAGTCTGTAACCTGAAGCGTATGTAACCCAAGGTACCACTGTATCTCGGTGGTAAGGCTGGGAATGCTCCCCACCTGAATCCTTGGAAAGATGCTGACCCAGTGAGTGTGGACAATACTGAGCTTTGTGGACCAATAGTCCAACTTGGTTTAAGGCCTCTTCATGAGTCTTAGGTGGTGAAGCTATGGATTGAACTTGGGACCTTCTGCATGCAAGGAAGGTGTTCCACCATCGAGCTACCTTGTGAGGTGCGTTGTCCCATTGTCTCAACAGCTCATTCCCTTAGGAGATTCCTTCTAGTGATCAACCAAAATCTGCTTCCTTTCCATTTACACTTGTGCCTTCTGGACTGGGTCCATCTTCTGCCTGACATCCTTCCAGGTACAGTGGTACCTTGGGTTACAGACACTTCAGGTTACAGACACTTCAGATTGCAGACTTCACTAACCCAGAAATAGTACCTCAGGTTAAGAACTTTGCTTCAGGATGAGAACAGAAATCGCCCGGCGACAGCGGGAGGCCCCAATAGCTAAAGTGGTACCTCACGTTAAGAACAGTTTCAGGTTAAGAACGGACCTCCAGAACAAATTAAGTTCTTAACCCGAGGTACCACTGTACTGGCCTTGGCAGGAGACATTTGTCCCTGTCACTTTGATTTCTTTGCCATTTTGTAACCGGCCACCAAGACATGGAAAAAGCAGGAGAGGCTGTTTCTGAGTAGAGCCCTACCATTGAGTCATAGAATTGTAGAGTTGGAAGGGACCTAAAGCGTTGTCTAGTCCAAACCCCTGCAATGCAGGAATTGCTAGTATTAGTTCCCTCCACCCCTCTGCTCACCAAAAACCCAAAGCAGAAGCTCTGCACCCACCCATACAGTCATATTCATACATTTCCTGTCAGGGGTGCCAACTATAGTGGACTCTGGGTGCCTGAGCACCCACAAAAACCGCAAGCCCCCCAGTGCAACTTCCTAGATCTCATGAGGTTTTGGACAGGACCTCAGAGGCCTCAGAGATGATGTTTGAGGCCTTGCAAGATCTCAGAACCTGACTTCCAGTGGCACCGGAAGTTGGGTTCCAAGGCCAGCGCATGTGTGTGACGTCACGACATCACGCAAACTGGGCACCCGTAACCCAGGGTCCAAGTTGGCTCCCCTGTTTCCTGTCACTCACAGACTCCCTGGTGCCATTTCCGCCCATCTTCTCCCCTGGCCAATCACAGCTGTCAACAGCGCAGCCAATCAGCACCATGGCCTTCCCCATGATGTCCAGGAGGGTGGAGCAATTGGAACTCTGAGAGAAGGAGGAGCCTCCAAAACAAATTGGCCACGCCTTGCCTTGGCTGCCCAATCAGATCTGGTGATTAATCAGCCGCTGCTAGAGAAGAGCTCTCATGGGCAAGCTATGTGCATGCGTGGCTCAGACCTGCTTTTAAAGGAGTACCGCACCACTTTAAACCCATTCTGGGAACTGTAGTTGGTTAAAGGTAAAGGTAAAGGTACCCCTGCCCGTAAGGGCCAGTCGTGTCTGACTCTAGGGTTGTGCGCCCATCTCACTTAAGAGGCCGGGGGCCAGTGCTGTCCGGAGACACTTCCGGGTCACGTGGCCAGCATGACAAAGCTGCTCTGGCGAGCCGGCACCAGCACAGCACACAGAAACGCCGTTTACCTTCCCGCTAGAAAGCGGTACCTAATTATCTACTTGCACTTAGGGGTGCTTTCGAACTGCTAGGTGGGCAGGAGCTGGGACTGAACGACGGGCGCTCCCCCCACCGTGGGGATTCGAACCGCCAACCATACGATTGGCAAGCCCTAGGCGCTGAGGTTTTACCCACAGCGCCACCCTCATCCCTGTAGTTGGTTAAGGGTGCTAATAATTGTTAAGGAAACCTCTGTTCCCTCTCAGAGAGGTGCCATTCCCAGAGTGGTTTAGCAAGCAAGCAATCCTTCTTCCAGGGAACTCTGGGAATGGTAACAGAACAGGAGTTGCATAACAGCTCTCTGCACCTTCTTTAGTGGGAAACCATGACTGTACAAAGAGGTATGATACTGCTTTAAATCCATGGTGTAGATGAGGCCTGCTTCATATCTCTAGGTTTTTGCTTGTGGTCACAAGCAGCATAGACACCTGTAGTACCTGCATTTCAGGGGGTTGGACTCGATGACCCCTTGCATCTCTTCCAACTCTGCAATTCTATGATTCTGTGGTTCTGTGCTAACTGGCCCCCATCAATCACTGGTCTCTTGAACATCACTGTCCTTTAAAACATTAAAAGAAATATTTAAGAATGGGGAAAAGACTCTTCAAAAGTCACAAACTTCCCTAATCTGTTGCCCACTACCCTCTTTTTTGTACTCTCTCTCTCTCTACATATATATTTTCAAAAACAGGTATTTATAATTTCCATTTTTCACACAGTCCAGAGTCTCTTTTCTTCTCCTTCCCAGCACCAGTCCTCACTTTTGGCCTTAATCCCACAAGATCAGAGAGTTTAACCTTTAGGGAGTGGGGGCGGGGGGGGGAGAGAATCTGCACTTCCCTCCATGTTGCTTGTAGGAAACCACTGTGGGGAGGGGGGGTGAAATACCTCAAAATCCAGGGGTTTATTTCCAGTGGGCTCCCTATGGAGTTTGAGGCTTCGGGGCTGAGATTTATTTGGCAGGCTGCACATTAAGCAGAATTCAATAGTAATAACCTATATTAAAAATGTGCTGTTCTACCCCTGTGTCCCTAATGTTTTGTTGTCGTTACGGTAGACCTAGGGTGCCCCTTATTTCACTCTCTTTTCTGGATTGCAAAAAAGCTCCCCCCCAAAAAAGATTACTCCTTCTAGCCCCCCAGCTGCTATTTTTGTAGCTGGAACAATAAGGGAACCTTAGGAAGAGCGAAATTGGAAATGGGGGGACGCGCCCCCCCCAAAAGCCGCTAACCAATGCCAACACCGAACACACTTTCTAATCAGCGCAACTCAAAGTTCATAAAGTCCACCAAAGGGGCTTTAAAAGACCTTGATGTTGCCTCTGTTGGCTCTCGTTGACTTTTACTGAAGAGAAAGGAAAGGGGGTTCAGGGAGGTAAGTGGGGGAACCACCACTCGATGCCCCAATGTGAAGCCCACAATTGGGACATGAATGCAACAGCAAATTTCAGGAAAATTACGAACCCCAAAATTTGGGATCCTATCCAAACCTGTGCCAAAGTCTTGCAGTTTTGTTGCAGCATTAACCCTGCATTTTGCAGCGCCCTAGGAAATGAGCGATTGATAGGGTTTGTTTGTAACATTAGCTACGAACCCCCAAATTTGAGATCCCTTCCACAGCGGTGCCAGACTGTTGCAGTTGTTTTGCAGCGAAAACCTTGCGTTTTGCGGTGCCCCACAAACTGAGCGATTGATACACCGAACATGGCGTTCGTACCGCAACTCTCTCCTCTTGCAGTTCCCAGCAACTGGTATTCGTTGGCAGAAAGATTGTGGAGGCAGAGCTAAACACCTTGCAGCCGGTAGCCATTCATAGCCGCCTCCACAGTGGATTTCTCCAATCCATCAGTTTCTTGGTATGCTGAGCTCACCCAAGCTTCTAGGACAGGGGTCAGCAAACTTACCGCGCCTCGAACCGGTGTCTCCAGCGCCGATTTTGCAGCGGGCCGAAGGGCGGGGCAGCGCATGCCCATACGCATGCGCACACACTATTTCCGGCGCACTTCCGGGTTGGAGGAGCACTGGAAATAGCTTGTGTGCATGTGCATGGGCCTCCTCCGACCCGGATGTGCACCGGAAATAACACTTGCGCATGTGCAAATAACGCTTGTGCATGCACAAATAACGCTTGCGCATGTGCACAAGCTATTTCCGGTGCTCCTCCAACCCGGAGGTGGGCAGCCACGCAGCGCGGTGGCAGCGGGTGGCGGGGGTCACCGTGGGCTGGATAAACAAGTCCCGTGGGCCTTATCCGGCCCGCAGGCCTTAGTTTGGGGACCCCTGTTCTAGGAGGATAACTGGAGTGGCCCTCCAGATGTGCTGCAATGCCATTAATCATTGCTGACCATTGGCTTCATTGACACTGGAAGACCACAGGTTCCTTATCCCTGATCTTGACCACAGTGAAGGGGCGTGTCACTGTCAATAGGAAGGGAGTTCCAAAGTGCAGGTGTTGGCTGCAGTCCTGTACACACCTGCTTGGGAGTGAGCCTCTCAGGAAGCTTACTTCGGATTGAGCATTCCTGCATGGGATTGTGCTCTCAGGGTATCGCCTGGGTGACTGGCTGAGACATAGGCTATGTACACCATACATTCCCCCACCCCACCCCATCACCCCCCACTGCACCAAGAATCTGGGGAACTGCAGTTTTTAAGGGTAGTGGGAACTGCACCTCTGTGAGGAGGAAACTACAGGTTTCTTTTTTCTTTTTAATAAATAATTTTTTATTAGTTTTTACACATATTTTCCAGCATGACATCCTTTTAAGCATCATTTCGAATTTTTTTGGCTATCACCGCCTGAGACTTCCTTCAATCTCGACTGATGGTTTTCTAAAGTCTTTCTAATTATGCATTTTGTTACTGTAGTTATGGCTATAAACTCAAATTTCCAATACACCTATTCTTAATTCTCTTCACAGTAATTTATAAATTACTCCTTACAAAACTTCTTTTAACCCTACAAGTGATGTCAATGGATTACAATTGCTTTCCAGATATGTCAAAAACTTCTTCCGTTCCTTTAGGAAAGTCTGGCTCTGCTGCTTCCGAATTTTGCATTAGTCTCGCCATCTCAGCATAGTTCATCAATTTCTCTTGCCACTCTTCTTTAGCTGGTATTTCTTCTTGTTTCCATCTTTGGGCTAATAGTATCCTTGCTGCAGTTATCGCATATAAAAACAGGTGTTTTTTTAAAATCATTCTTACAAATTTCTGTACCCACAATACCCAATAGAAGGGCTTCTGGTTTTTTTAACAAATGTATATTTCAACTTTTTTTTTCATCTCATTATAAATCATTTCCCAGAAGTCCTATACTTCCCAGGTTTCTTGGCTGTGGGGGAGGGGGGAGAGCTGTGTGCTTTAGATGTATGCTGGATGTGCTTCAAATACATGGTGTGTCTCTACCAAAGTGTGTTGTGTTTTAGGGATTTGTCCATGTTAAAGTCCTGGAATCCAGATGGCAAAGGGCTAAATAAAATAGACTAATGATGCACACGCTGCAGTTTTGTTCCTTACCCCTTACTCATGTGCCTTCCCCTTAAACTGACCACCTTACATGATTTAACTTAAACAAATAAATGCCGAAAGGTCACAAAATTGTAGAATTGGACCCAACTGCTCCATCAACATCCATTGTTAAATGAGAGTTTTCACTGCATAGGGGCCAAATGCCGCCACCCCCAATGCCTTAGCTGTGTAATGATTCTCCCCTCCAATTGCTTTAATTATCTGACCCCAAGTGCCATTTTAATACGAACTTTCTGAGTTCATATTAGGGGGTGAGTGTGTCACGGGTGGGAGGAGACTTTCTCTTTACAGTGGTACCTTGGTTCCCAAACGGCTTAGTTGCTGAACAAATCGGCTCCCAAACACCGCAAACCAGTAAGTAAGTGTTCCGGTTTGTGGGTGTTTTTCGGAAGCCGAACGTCCATCGCTGCTTCCAATTGAATGCAAGAAGCTCCTGCAGCCAATCGGAAGCCACCATGCCTTGGTTTTCGAACGGTTTCAGGAGTCGAACAGACTCCCGGAATGGATTAAATTACAGAACCAAGGTACTGCTGTATTGTGGAAGAGCACATGGGTGTGCAGAGTAGCCCCCAATAATAATAATAATATTATGACAATAATTTATTATTTGTACCCCGCCCATCTGGCTGGGTTTCCCCAGCCACTCTGGGCGGCTTCCAACAAAGATGAAAAATACATTAAAATGCCACACATTAAAAACTTCCCTGAACAGGGCTGCCTTCAGATGTCTTCTAAAAGTCAGATAGTTGTTTATTACCTTGACATGTGATGGGAGGGCATTCCACAGGGCGCCTGCCACTACCAAGAAGGCCCTCTGCCTGGTTCCCTGTAACCTCACTTCTCGCAGGGAGGGAACCGCCAGAAGGCCCTTGGCGCTGGACCTCAGCATCCGGGCAGAAAGATGGGAGTGGAGACGCACCTTCAGATATACTGGGCCGAGACCGTTTAGGGCAGCATGGTGTAGTGGTTAGCGTGTCAGGTTAGGACCTGGGAGACACCCAGGTCCAAGTCCCCACTTGGCACATGAGGTGATCTTGTGGGCCACAGCCTCACCTACCTCGCAGGGTTGTTGTGAGGATTAAACCAGGAGTGGGAGAACCACACATGCTGTCTTGAGCTGCTTGGATGAAGAGGTGGGAAATGAATGCAATAAACAAATGAGAAGGGGAAAAGGTAGTTGTGTGTGCATGTGTGGATGCACATAATATCCATGCTTGGATCCTTTACCTCCTTCAAAGCACATAGGGGGAGATCTCTTTTTGCTCTGTCTGCAGCTGAAATATGGGGGAGCTGAGGTTTTGAGGCTAGCAACGATCAGATCCCATTCCCCCCCCCTCGCCCTGGCATGGCCAAGATGAGCCTGGATTCGAGCAGCCAAAACCCCAAGACAGAACGCTCAATTAAGTCTGTGTTTCGGCAAAGCTGTCAGTGTATTTTGGATGGGTCGCCCTAATGGATTTGACTCGGAAATCTCAACCAGCTCAGTTTTTTCCTCTTTTAAAACAAACTCATTAAACTTGTCAACACTCATTAGGGCCTTCAAGCACTGAACCAGAGTCACTGGGGGAATCGCTCGGCCAGCTCAGGAAGTGGGAAAGCCAATGTTGAAGATCGGGGTTTTGTTTTGTTTTTTTTAAAAAGTGCAAAAATAATAATTGCTGTGGATTTGGTGGGGCGGTGAATTAAAAAGGGGGGGTTATAGATGAGAAAGAGAGAGAGAGAAATGTGGGTTTGATAGGGCAGTGGATAAAAGGAGAAGTTTTAAAAAGTAGATCATAGAATTGTAGAGTTGGAAGGGAACCATGATAGATGCGAGGAAGGTTGATTAAATAGAGTGCACCAGGTTGCAAATTCATTTCAACTATGGATGGGAGAGATATTCAGCTCTGCTCACATTTTAAGGTGAACCTAACTAATTTTCCTGAAACAACTCCCCCAAACTGAAACACAGCTGTCCTTTGAAATTTGTACTTTCCCGGATTCAGGGAACTTCCCTGCTCTCCAGCTTGGTGATGTGTGCAAAGATTGCATTTTTAAAAGTGCATTAGATTTGGGGAATTTGCTTCACAAAAAAAAAGGAAAAAGAAAAAAGCATATTAGGGCAAAATTTCAATCCAAAATGTGTATGTTAGAAAGTTTGCAGCAAAATACTGATGAATTTTCAGGGGGGCTTTGCTTAATTAAAAACAAACAAACAAACAAACAAACAAACTGATGAACGGTGGACAGTACCTAGGCTTGGAAAATTGAGAAAATGAAAACAAGCAAATTGTACAGATTTGCCCAACTCTAAATCCAGGGTGCCTAAATAACTTCTGACACCACTGCAGCCTCGTCTTGTTCCTTAAAGTCAGGGTTCCCTACTGACTTGGGACAAAACTCTCTAGGTTAAGGCCTATTCATTTCCTTGAATCTATTCTGAATAAAGCTTAGGAGCAGAAGAGGCTGGTTTATAGTGAGACCACTGGTCCATCTAACTCAATGCTGTATGCACTGACTGGCAGAGGCTCTCTAGGGGTTTTGGACACAGAGTTTCTCCCAGCTTGACCTGGAGATTCAGCTGGGGACAGATCCTGGAATGCTCAGAGCATCCTTTAACCTTAGCTGGAGGCAACACTTTGTGTTTATATATATCTCTGGACACCTCTCTTAAGTCAACAGAACAGCAATGTTTGGGTATGGGTTTTTACAGTAGAGAGATGTTTCTATTTATGATCAGTTTGCCACATCCACCATCTCAGCACTGACCCTGTCATGGAGCAACGTGGGGGTCACCTGCTTCAGATGAGTGTGGGCAGGCAGAAACCGTCACCTGGCTTTCTGAGAAAAACTTCTGTCCTTAACAGAGGCAAAGGTGCCATCTCTGGGGTCAGCGATGTGACGGAGAACATTTCGACCAGTTTTCCTGTTGTTGATATGGCCACAGGGGTTGGGGGCAGACTTTCTTAGACCCCCTCCTAATCTCAAAAAGCTTGGACTGTTTCCCCGCACGAATCCTTTCCCGCTTGCCAAGTTGGAGCGCAGAGGCCATTGCTGGCTCAAACACACGCTCGGTTTTGAAAGCGACTCTCCTTTTAAACTTCCACACATGCTGGCACTCAGAGTGCAAAGGGACTTCGTCGTCGCCCTTGCAGCAGCACTTTTGCAGGAAGCTTGCAGAACCTCCCCTCCTTTGAAACGGACAGAATCTGAGCCCAGGACACGCTTCACCCACTGAGTTGAATTGTGTGCATTCCAGGGATGCTATTATTTTTTATTGCTTTTATTATTTATTAAATTTCTATAGTGCCCTTCATCTGAAGACCATAGGGCGGTTCACAATATAAAAACACAAAAATACACAACATAGTAACAAGCAACGGCAATACAGTTTAAAAGGCTGTAACAGATTGTTTAATTAGTCAAAGGCCTGAGAAAAGAGGAATGTTTCTGCCTGGCGCCTAAATATATGTAACAAAGGCTATTGGATCTGTGCTGTTTTGTTGCCCGTTCTTTTAGTTTTCACAAGTGACGTGAAAGGCTTTGAACCTAAGAGTAGTTCTTTGGGGAGTTTAGCCAAAATCCGTAGGATTTACTTCGTCGCAGTCATTATTTTTAGCACCGAGGGAGGATTGGTCTGGAATTTTCCACTTGCGTTACCAGGGGAGAAAATGCCAGTGGACCAGACCTATGAAGACATTGCTCTTGTTTTGCTTTGTTCAAATAATTTGTTCAAATTACAGAGAAGAAAATACCTTGCAAGGTTGAAACATCACATACGAAAAGAACCACAGAATGCAAAGTAGAGAAATATATATTTTTATAAGAGTCATGGTGGTGACTCCCCCCACCCTTGGCTATATATGAATGATAAATATTTAGTTATCTTTCCTCCCACCCTGAAAAATAGAGGAGTAGGCTGAGCTTGAGGAAAGACAGTCGAGAAAAAGTTGATAGCTTGAGTAATTTTGCCTGCCTTTGTAAAACAAAAACACCTTCCTGAATCTGTTTTGAGCTACAATTCCCACCCCTGTGTTTTGAATCATATTGGATTTATTTATTTTTAGTTAAAACCGCCTTTTGGATTTGGAAAAAAAAGAGAGGTCGATTCCACTGGTTCCATCCTTTGACGGTGAAAAGTTTGCGCTTCAGTTAGGAGTAGACCTCTTCCTTTCGTCTTTTCATATTTTTTTAAAAGGGGTTTCGGTGGCTTTTCAAGTCCTGAATCTCTTCTTATAGAAATCCTTCCTCTGTCCTCCTCCTCTTCTCCCCCCCACTTCAAAAAAGGGGGGAACTAAAAAAAAAACCCCACCAAAAAAAAAAAAAACACCCAGCCCTTCTGTTCATCCCTGACAATGAGAGCATCAGCTATTCAACTGGATTGATTAACTCTCCGAAAAAGTTTATTAAGAGGGGCGAAGACAAAGGCTGTAAAGGCTGGGCTGCAATGGGCCTGTCGGTTTTATAGACTAGGCTCCCATTGTCTCGCTTAAAGGGGGATGCCTGACTAGTTTTCAATGGGGGGTTTCTTTGGAGTGACGACTGCGGGCTTCAGACAACAGTGTGCTAAAAGCGGGGAGTGTCATTTTCTCTCTTTCTCTCCCCCGCTCCTCTCCAGACCCCAAAGGCTCTGTTCTCTCTTTCGTCCGCCCCCCCCCTGCCCTTTTTGCATTAATGTACATCTGCAAGGGAAGAGAGAATAAACGGCGTTTTCCTTCACCGTGTTTTCCACCCCCGGCTCCACCCTCTTCAACATGCTCTCCTGCCCCCCCAAGGCAAAGTAGCTGCTACCATATGGTCCCCATCAGGCCCTGAAAATCCGAACCAACAGAACAGATTCCACCCTTCTTCAGTGTGTGTTATGTGTAGTTTGTTGGTTCCTGAGGCCTGTACCACCATTCCTAGATACTTGTAGTTTGTGACTTGTTCTAATTTATGGCCTTGGAGTTCCCAGCTTCTAAGCTTTGGTTTTTCCCCAAAAGCAAGTATCTTGGTCTTTTGATAGTTGATTTTGAGACATTCAGATTCACAGTATATTGCGAGCTTTCTTAGTGCTCTTTTGAGTCCAGTGGGGGTTCTGGATAGAATTACCGCATCATCGGCATATAGCAGGACCGAAATATGCCGATTTGCAAGCTTCGGCAGGTGGAGTTCTGAGTCATTAAGTGCAGAAACTAAGTTATTTAGATAGAAATTAAATAGTAGAGGGGCCAATAGGCACCCTTGCCTGACTCCTTTGAAGGTTTTAATAGGGTGTCCTAGGCGGCTGCACCTGACTCTAAGAGCCGTGTTTGCGTGCAGTGCCTGAATTAAGAGCAGGAGCCTTCTATCTATATTGCTACCCTGTAGTCTGTCCCAGAGTCTGGTTCTGGAGACTGTATCGAAGGCTGCTTTTAGGTCGACAAAGGCAGCGTATAGTGAGGCCTGCCCTCCTGATTCAGTGTGTGTTTGTAAAAAGAAATCAAAGATCGGTGGGGACGAGGGTTGCTAATCGGCGATTTGGTGTCTTTGTGGATATTTGATGGAGTTTGGGGCTGCATTCACACAGCGGTTTGTTCCGTTTTCACAACTTTCCCTGGACTGTTCCGCACGATGTTTGAGCTCCCGCATGGTGGAAAAGTTGCTTCTGGAACTAGAATGGAATACAGTAGAAGTTGAGTACCGCACTCGTTTCTGCCTCCGCTCTGAAACAAACCACACACAGAATTGAGCACCAAACATGGGCGATGATGTTCTGTTGTGTGGGTTTTATTTTATGTAGATGCTCAAATGCGAAAATTAATAGTCGGGGGAAAGTCAGGGAAACAGACTAAACAGCTCTGCCGAGGCAACCTGAGTTTAGTTCTCATTTCTGTGTTATGCTTGCAGAAAAAACTTTTGTGTTATGCTTCCAGGCAAAAATCCACTTGCAAATTACCGTATTTTTTGCTCTCTAAGTCTCACTTTTCCCTCCTAAAAAGTAAGGGGAAATGTTTGTGCGTCTTATGGAGCGAATGCAGGCGGGAGGCTCTGCTCGGTGCTCCCTTTAAAGAGCCGCACACACACTCCGTGCGCTCTTTAAAGGGAGCGCGGATCTTGGGGGAGCCTTGCTGCGCACAGCCTCTCCCGGGCAGGGGATGAAGGCTCCCCTTGCCCGGGAGAGGCTGCTCGCGGCTAAAGAAGAAGCCAGGACAGTGAGCAGGATGCATCCCGCTGGCTGCCTTGGCTTCAGGGGTAGCCCTGCAAAGCCTCCTGAGTGAAGATGGAGGAGCGCTCCCTCTTAGTTCAGGATGCTTTGCATTCCTTTTTTATTTCTTGTTTTCCTGCCCTAAAAACTAGGTGCGTGCAATCGTCCGGTGCGTCTAATAGAGCGAAAAATACGGTATATGGAAATGTGTGTTAAACTTGAGCTGTATTCCACTATGATTCTGGAACTGGCTTTTGCATCATATGAAAGCTCAACAGTTAAGGGGACATCACGAAAATGAAGTCAACTGTCATGTCAGTGCAGCCTTAGACTTTAAAGTGTTGCTTTTCTCTCTGCGTGCAGTCGCTAGTCCTGGGTGTGCTTACTGAGAAGTAGGAAAGAGGGAAAGAATTTGGTCAGGTAAGGATCTGGATGTGGATCCACACACTTCCCGGAACAATAGACTTACTGAAAAGCAGCTGATCCTATTGAATTTTTCACTTTTCCGAATTTTGTGCTAAAGTTCTGCAAGCCGAAAAGGAGGAGGACAATTTCTGTTAGGGGAGAGCATGCATGAAAATGCATATATTGGGGGAAATAAGGTGCAAGGAATATTAGGGGAAATGGCATGCAGGAAATGTGCGAATGGACATGGAAATGCAAGCGAATTTTTTGTGAGTACATCTTCTTTTATTTTCAAAGTAAACAGGTGTAGCAAACAGTTGAAATTGGAAAAATATGATAAATGGAGATGAACCAAAACCTTCAGGTTTTTGAAAAGGGCAGGGAAGGAACCTATTCTGAAATCCTGGAGAGTTGTTGCGGCATTGACACTACTGAACTAGATGGATGAAGGGATAAAGGCAGGTTCCTATGTTCCATCTCTCCTCAGAAGAAACATCCATTGATTCTGCTTCCAAGGAAGTATACTCAGGATTGTTGCTGCGACCTGGGCCAATTTACTTGATGGTTAAACATGGGCTGCAGATGGAATGAGCCTGTTTTTCCAAGTTCAGTCAACATTCTTAACTGCGTAGGCTTTTTATAGTCAAGATAACTGGTTGTTAGGCATCACCTGGCAATCGCAATAATGCTACGTATTTTTGTGTTTTCCTATTGTAAACCACCCTGTGACCCTCGGATGAAGTGAAGTAGAAATTAACAAATAATAAAAATATATAGTAATGCAACAGCCCTCTCCCTGGTTGTGATTCTCAGTACCCGGTATACTGCCTCCGACAAGGGAGATAGAACATAGCCATTGTGGCTAATAGTCATGGGAAGCCTCATCCGCCAACCATTTGTCTAATGCCCTTCTGAAGACATCTTTGTTGGTGATGGTGATGCTAGGCCTCCAATGTCAGAGGTGGTGTGCCTCTGAAGACCACTTGCTGGACATTGCAGGTGTCCCCACGTCCAGCTTGCAGGCTTCCCAAGCTGGCCACAGTGAGAGCAGGACACTGGCCTTAGAGAGGTCCTTGACCTGAGCCATCAAGCTCTTCTTATCTGTTCTCTTTTTGTAGATAGGTGGGAGGGAGGGTATGTTTCAGTGAGCCAAGCAAAGCGGGCACTGGCTTGTGGCGCTGATGCCCTGCCCCTCCTGGCCTCCTCCTCCCAGGGTGACTTCTGTCTTGATTCTTGACCCTGCCTCTTGACTCGCCCTCCGGTTTTCTCCTGGCTTGCCGCACAACCACTGAGATCGCCTGCAGGAGCGTCCCTGGTTGCTCCCCGAGTCGGCGCCTTTGACAGCAACAAGAAACTGAGATTGAGGCAACCAGGATGTGGATCTTGGGGTGTTTTTTGTGCACATTGAACCCTTTAAGCCTAACCCACCTTGTATTTAAGTCACACTTCTTTGAAGTCTCTCAGCCCCACTCACCTCACAGAGTGTTTGTTGTGGTGGAAGAAGGGAAAGGAGAATGTTAGCCGCTTTGAGACTCCCTAGGGTAGTGATAAAGCAGGATATCAAATCCAAACTCTTCTTCTTCTTCTTCTTCTTCCTTGGCCTTTTGCCCCCCCCCCCCCCCGATAAACTTGGAAATATTTATGCAACTTGGAGCTCTTTTGAGGAGACGTTGTGAGGGGTGTTTGCAAGAGGACGTTTTGGGGAGGGGACTTGTTTCCACAATGCGGAGTAGCTTTCTCATGAGTCAGAAGGCCATACCTCGGACCGAGAGACTTTCTCCTCTCCCAACGTCCAGAACAATCAGGCGGGCAGGGCGAGGGGGGAGGAGGAAGAGGAAGAGGAAGACAATTCACACATCCCTTCCTCCTCCGTAACCTTCTCCGTGGAACAGTAGCTATTTCATGGCTGACTAAAGTTGAACGTTCCTCAAGGGAGATCTTTGACATATGACCCTCGTAACCTGTACTTAGCACTTTAAAAAGCGACAAGCACCCCCAGAGAGGTGACCTTAGCATGGGCTAAATTGCAGGGGCAAAAGGAGGCTATATATATTTTAAAGCGGTGCTGGCGAAGGGAGGGGGGGAGGGAAAGAAGGAGATTGAATGTAAAACCAGAAGCATTCCCAGCTTGGGGCACAACAGCTCAAATTAACTCGCCCAGTGGTATTCCCGAATAGCATTTAACATGCCTCCTGTGTGCGTCGGGAAGGGTCAAAGGGAGCACAGGCTTATGGCGGCGCCAAACTGCCTGGAGCAGTGAATAATCTTGCAGGGAGGGGCGGCACCCTGCCAAAAGCAGAGTCTGGGTACCTGGCTGTGTTTCGGGGGGGGGGGGTTGAACCTGTCCACCATCAGAATCTGGTTTCCTCCAATCGTCCTCTTCCTTTCAGACCTATCAACTGCCAACAACTAACAAAAGTCACACCAGTGTGCTTTTCTTTATATTGTTTAGCGTGTTTTGGTTCAACCTTTGGGGCAGCTCAGTGGTAGATCGTCAGCCTTGCATGCAGAAGGTCCCAAGTTCAACCCCAAACTCTCCAGGAAGGGCTGGGAGAAAACCCCACACCCGCCAACATTTCCCTGATGAAACTAGGGACATCCTATTTGATAACAACGGGACGCGGGTGGCGCTGTGGGTTAAACCACAGAGCCTAGGGCTTGCCGATCAGAAGGTCGGCAGTTCAAATCCCTGCAATGGGGTGAGCTCCCGTTGCTCGGTCCCTGCTCCTGCCACCCTAGCAGTTCGAAAGCATGAAGTGCAAGTAGATAAATAGGTACCACTCCGGCGGGAAGGTAAACAGCGTTTCCGTGCACTGCTCTGGTTCGCCAGAAGCGGCTTAGTCATGCTGGCCACATGACCAGAAGCTGTACACCGGCTCCCTCGGCCAGTAAAGCGAGATGAGCGCTGCAACCCCAGAGTTGTATGCGACTGGACCTAACAGTCAAGGGTCCCTTTACCTTTATTTGATAACAACAACTTTACTATTTATACCACACCCCTCTGACTGGGTTGCCCCAACTACTCTGGGTGACTTCCAGCATGTATAAAAACATAATAAAACGTTATATATATATTTAAAAAATCCCTATACAGATGTTTTTCCCTCCCCCCATTTTTTCAGTAGCTCCAGTTGAGAGTGATAAGTGGTTTGTCTTTCTTTTTGGAACTCTTGCCAATCTGGGTGATCTCTTATGATCATATACATATATATACTCCCTATACAGGGCTGCTTTCAGATGGCTTGGGAGTTGGATAACTATATCCTCCAACGTTTCTCCAATGAAAATAGGGACATCCTAAGGAAAAGCAGGACATTCTGGGATCAAATCAGAAAACGGGGCGGCTTCTGTAAATCCAGGACTGTCCCTGGGAAATAGGGGCACTTTGCGGGTCTGAAACCCTGCTTGAAAACTCTAGAGAGCTTCTGACAGTCAGTGTAAACAATACTCAGCTAAATGGACCAGTGGTCAGTAGAGGACAGCTTCCTGTGTTTCCCCAAGGCCCTTGAGGCTGTTTGCAAGCCCCCAGCAGAAAATGATGGTGAAGAAACACTACAAAGGTTTTCAAGTCATTTTGTTCATGCATTTATTTGTGTGTGTGTGTGTGTGTGCGTGCGTGCGTGCGTGCGTGCGCTTGCTTGTTTGTTGTTGTTTAGTCGTTTAGTTGTGTCCGACTCTTCATGACCCCCAGGCACTCCTGTCTTCCACTGCCTCCCGCAGTTTGGTCAAACTCATACTGGTAGCTTCGAAAACACTGTCCAACAGTCTCATCCTCTGTCATCCCCTTCTCCTTGGGCCCTCCATCTTTCCCAACATCAGGGTCTTTTCCAGGGAGTCTTCTCTTCTCATGAGGTGGCCAAAGTATTGGAGCCTCAGCTTCAGGACCTGTCCTTCCAGTGAGCACTCAGGGCTGATTTCCTTCAGAATGGAGAGGTTTGATCTTCTTGCAGTCCGTGGGGCTCTCAAGAGTCTCCTCCAGCACCATAACTCAAAAGCATCAATTCTTTGGCGATCAGCCTTCTTTATGGTCCAGCTCTCACTTCTATACATCACTACTGGGAAAACCATAGCTTTAACTATACAGGCCTTTGTTGGCAAGGTGATGTCTCTGCTTTTTAAGATGCTGTCTAGGTTTATCATCGCTTTTCTCCCAAGAAGCAGGCATCTTTTAATTTTGTGACTGCTGTCACCTTACTTGTTTACAAGGCAGAAATGGAGCCACCAGAAGCAGGGGCAGCTGAAGTCTTGTGCTGTTACTTCAAAGAGAGAAAACTGTTTTAAGTGAGTCTTATAGAGCAAAAAATATGGTAGATAGAGGAGGTCCAGCTGACATAGTGTACCTGGACTTTCAAAAAGCTTTTGAAAAGATACTTCACTGAAGACTCCTGAGAAAGTTGAGTAGACATGGAACAAGAGGTCAGGTCGGGAATTTGTTAAATAGCAGGAAGCAGAGAGCAGGAATAAATGTACCATTCTCCAAATGAAGATATGCATGTAGAAAGTGGATTTCCCCAAGGATCGGTGGGGGGGGGGGGAGCTGTTCTTTTTAACTCCCTCATAAAACATCTAGAGTTAGGGGTGAACAGGAAGGTGGCCAACTTTGCTGATGACGCTAAATTGTCTAGGTTCATTAAACCAAAACAAGATTGTGAAGAGCTCCAAAAGGACATCTTCGGAGGGAGTAATATGTGATAAAATTGCAAATGTAATTCAGTGTAGAGAAGTAAAGTGACGCATGTTGGGGCAACAAATCTTAATTTCACATATATACTCATGGGGTCTGAACTGGCAGTGTCTGACCAGGAACGAGACCTTGGGGTCGTAGTAGTTGGCTCAGTGGAAATGTCAGGCTAGTGTGCGGCAACTGTGAAAAAGGCAAATTCCATGCTAGGGATCATTAGGAAAGGAACTGAAAATATAACTGCCAATATCATATTGCCATTATACAAATAGATGGTGTGACCATGTTTGGAATACTGTATACCAGTTTTGGCATAGAAATTGCTTTGGTCATCCTGTATGATGACAGGGAAAAGGTGTTCCTGTTCATTCTTCTTGACCTCTTGGTGACTTTTGATACCATTGACCATTCTGGAGCAATTGTCTGAGTTATGGGGGGGGGGGTGGCACCACTTAGCAGTGGTCCTACTTGGATGGTTATTTCCAGAGGCTAAGGCTTGGAAGGTGCTCTTCGGCCCCGTGGAGCCTTCAACATGGGGTTCCTCGGGGTTCAGTGTTGTTTAACATCTACACCAGCGGTTCTCAACCTGTGGGTCCCCAGATGTTGTTGGACTACAACTCCCATCATCCCTGAGCTCTGGCCTTGCTAGCTAGGGGTGATGGGAGTTGTAGTTCAACAACGTCTGGGGACCCACAGGTTGAGAAAGGCTGATCTACATGAAACCACAGAGTGGGGTTATCCAGAGTTTGGGATCAGCAAGATGCTGACGACACACAGCGTACATTGTCAATAAGATGCTGGTATTGCACTCCCTCTGAAGAAGTGGGTATGTAGCTCGGGGTTTTTTCTAAGGCTCAGGTGGCTTCAGTGGACCTGCATTGCAGGGGGTTAGACTAGATGACTCTTGGGGTCCCTTCCAACTCTACAATTCTATGATTCTGCAATGGCACCCTGTTTGTGGGATGTTTTCTCTAGGAAGGCTGGCCTGGCACTTTCATTACACACCTTTAGGATCCAAGTGAAAATGTTTCTCTATAACTAAGCATTTGGCTGATTAACGCTCTAGGGCAGGCATAGGCAAACTGTGGCCCTCCAGATGTTTGGGACTACAATTCCCATCATCCCTGACCACTGGTTCTGTTAGCTAGGGATGATGGGAATTGTAGTCCCAAACATCTGGAGGGCTGGAGTTTGCCTATGCCTGCTCTGGGGCCTTTTAAATGTGTTTGTGGGAGAGGGTTCTTGGTTTGTTTTGGTCCTTGTTTTATTCTGTCTTTGTGTTCTCGTTTTGCCTGCTTATGTTGGGAACCGCCCTGCGATCCCTGGATGAAGGGCGGTAGGCGACTCTGACGAATCTGTAAATAATAAAAACACGCTGCTCTGTCCACCTCACCTCAGATAGGATATTGTAGAGTTGGAACAGTTTTTTTTTGGGGGGGGGAGGCAAGCAAAGTGATCAAGGGGTTGAAGCAACCATGAGGAAAGGTTGCAGCATTTGCAATGTTTTAGTTTGAGGAAAAGGGTGAGGAAGAGGGTGACATGATTTGTTGTTGTTTAGTCGTTTAGTCGTGTCCAACTCTTCGTGACCCCATGGACCAGAGCACGCCAGGCACTCCTGTCTTCCACTGCCTCCTGCAGTTTGGTCAAACTCATGTTAGTAGCTTAGAGAACACTGTCCAACCATCTTGTCCTCTGTTGTCCCCTTCTCCTTGTGCCCTCCATCATTCCCAACATCAGGGTCTTATCCAGGGAGTCTTCTCTTCTCATGAGGTGGCCAAAGTATTGGAGCCTCAGCTTCAGGATCTGTCCTTCCAGTGAGCACTCAGGGCTGATTTCCTTCAGAATGGATAGGTTTGATCTTCTTGCAGTCCATGGGACTCTCATGAGTCTCCTCCAGCACCATAATTCTAAAGCATCAATTCTTCGGCAATCAGCCTTCTTTATGGTCCAGCTGTCACTTCCATACATCACTACTGGGAAAACCATAGCTTTAACTATACGGACCTCTGTTGGCAGTGAATAAAATGATGTATGGCATGGGGAAAGCAGATAGAGGTGTGTTGTTGCTTTTCTCCTTCTCTCATAACAATAGAATTCAGGGACGTCCAGAGAAGCTGAATGTTGGAAGAATCAGGACAGAGAAAAGAAAGCCCTTTGCACAGCACTTGTATGGGACTTGCTCTCACAAAGGCAGCGATAGCCTCTGCAATCTTCCGCTAACAAATACCACTTGCTGGAAACTGCAGAAAGGAGAGGGTTCCTTTGACATTCGGGTCTTCCTTGTGGGCTTCGTATTGGTGCATCTGGTTGGCTGCTGGAAAAATAAGATGCTGGAGTAGGTGGGCTGTTGGCCTAGCACACTCTTATCATGTTCTTAGATAACGCTAACACTCAACAGCATAGCTCCCTTGGTGTTAGAGCATGGTGCTGATAACACCAAGGTCACAAGTTCAATCCCCAGATGGGACAGCTGCATATTCCTGCATTGTCAGGTGGTTGGATTAGATCGGCATTTCCCAAACGTGGGTCTCCAGCTGTTTTTGGACTACAGTTCCCATCATCCCTGGCCACTGGTCCTGCAAGCTAGGGATGGTGGGAGTTGTGGTCCAAAGACAGCTAGAGACCCAAGTTTAAGAACCTTTGACTAGATCAGCCTTTCTCAACCTGTGGGTCCCCAGATGTTGTTGAACTACAACTCCCATCACCCCTGGCCAGCAAGGCCAAAGCTCAGGGATGATGGGAGTTGTAGTCCAACAACATCTGGGGACCCACAGGTTGAGAACCGCTGGACTAGATGATCCTCTGGGTCCCTTACAACTCTACAATTATAGAATGATAAGAATGACCCTAGCGATCCTATCATTTGAAAAAGTTTTGGTCCTTAAAGGTGGTTTTTTTTATTAAATACAACAACAACCTCATACATTGATTTTTGCCACCCTAACAACCCCAAAGTCTCATTTTTTAAACCATATAATACATTCTGGCCTGGAATACATTTCTCCCTTTTCTTCAGACCAGAGGCACCCCGCAGCTGGGTCCTCCTGACTTCAAGGCAGAGATCAACCCAATATTACCTCAATTAATTAACTGCAAAGACAAAGGGCTTTTGAGGCCTCCTCTCTCTTAGCCGGGAAGGGGGTCTTTGTACCCTAAACTCACTGAATGGCGGGGCGGCAGGGGTGGGGAGGCCAGCAAAAGATCCTCAGGGGAAAAGTTAAGTGGCATTTTCGATACTTGGTTTCTGGAGCTATTTATATCTTTGTGTTTCTAGTTCCAACTTTGAAACTCAGCTGGGGACATTATGACGAAACAGGAGGGGGGGGGGCAGCTTCTCTCTCAGCCTTCACAGCTGAAATCAAAGCAAATCCCCATCTCAAACGGGGGGCAGACTTTGCTTCATAACTTTTTTTTTTCATGTCGTGCAGTGTTTTTTGAAGCTTTTCAGGTTAAATATAACCCGTCTTGGCTTTGATGAGGAGGGGAGGGTTGTTTTTTTTGTGTGTGTGTGTGTGTGTGTGTTTCAGACTGCTGCAAAAAGCTACAGGCTAAATCAGTCAACCAAATGAAAAGTTTGGGAGACTTTTGCCGAACAATAGAGGCTTTTGAATTGTGTTGCTCTTTGGATGCAACAGAGTTTCTTTGGCTTTTTCCTTTTCCACTTGCTTCGGTGACTCTTAGATATATCCCTGCATTGTGAAATACAGAAAGGTAGGCAGCTGGTCATATAACCAAGTCAGGCTGTTGGTCTGTCTGGCTCAGTGCTGCCTACACTGACTGGCAGCAGCTCTCCAGTGTTTCAGGAGGGGAGCTTTTCATGCCCTACCTGGAGATGCTGCTGGGGATGGAACCTGGGACCTTCTGCATACAGAACAGATGTTCCACCCCTTGCAGAGATACCTTGTAACAACAACAACAACAACAACTTATTATTTATACCCCGCCCATCTGGCTGGGTTTCCCCAGCCACTCTGGGCGGCTTCCAACAGAATATTAAAATACTATTACCTATTAAACATTAAATACCTATTAAACATTAAAAGCTTCCCTAAACAGGGCTGCCTTCAGATGTCTTCTAAAAGTCTGGTAGTTGTTCTCTGACATCTGGTTGAAAGGGCATTCCACAGAGAGGGTGCCACTACCAAGAAGGCCCTCTGCCTGGTTCCCTGCAACCTCGCTTCTCACAGTGAGCAAACTGCCAGAAGGCCCTCAGCACTGGACCTCAGTGTCCGGGCAGAATGATGGGGATGGAGACGCTCCTTCAGATATACTGGGCCGAGGCCTTTTAGGGCTTTAAAGGTCAGCAGCAACACTTTGAATTGTGCTCGGAAACGTACTGGGAGCCAATGTAGGTCTTTCAAGACCAGTGTTATGTGGTCTCGGCAGCCGCTCCCAGTCACCAGTCTAGCTGCCGCATTGTAGAGATGCTATCGTGAATGGCATCCCTTACCTTGAACGTCTGCTTGACTTTCTGCTGGGGTAGGTTGAAGTTCAGTTTATGCATCAGCTGAAGCACCTCGCTGATGCTCAGGCTGCCACCGCCATTCTTGTCCTCTTCATCAAAGCTTTGCTTCGACCACATTTAGCAGGAGTCAAGAAAAAGAGGAGAGATAACTCTGCCAGGGCGAGCAAAGAGAAGATTCTGAATGGAATGAAGGCTGCTTCCCTGGGACTACAGCAATCAAGGGATTCAAAAACCACAGAGCACATAATCAGGAAGAAACAAAATCGTGGAAGGCCATCTGATCAAGCTTTCTGCCACAAGATGGGATCACCCATTCAGTGAGCAGAACGAGCAGTGTGTGCAATACAGAATTCCTAAAATGCTCCTCCAACAATACAACGGGCTGTGTCCCGTGTTAGTCCCACTCAGAGGAGACTCGCTGAAATAAACAGAAATGGCTAACTTAGGTCCGTTCATGTCAATGGCTCTACTGAACCATGTAGAAAGAAGACTGCAGTTTCTGCAAGCATGGGACTACAAAACCCCTGGTGCAGTGCAATTGCGAGGAAAAGTCAGAAGGAAATGTTAGGTGTAAGATCTCCAGAGCTGGGGGAACACTCTAGAGGCCCAGAAGCAGCATGGGATATTGACGGATGTCTTCATGCCAGATTTGCTTCAGATAGTTTCATCCAATGTTAATCCTATCCCAGATACTACTCACTTACATTTATTAATTTTGATGAGTCTATTCTGAGCAAAACCTTGGGTACAGGCATAGGGAATATAGACCACAGAATCATAATGAGTTGTGGAATCACATGGCTGTTTAGTCTATAGCAGGAATGTGGCATGTTCGTAATTCCTGAGTGCAGCACTCTACGGAGTTGCCAAATTTGTGCTGTGCAAGATTTACTCTGAGTTAATTTACTGACCGCACCTGCGTGGTCCATGAAGCTAGCATAGCTAAGCAGCCAAAAATCAGGTGGCACATGCCATCTTTGGGAACACTCAGGTGTCCCTTCCTTTAACCCTTTAGTTTCTCTCCATCTATCTAGCGGGGTTGCTAGGAAAGTACACCTGGCAGCTATCCCCGAGCCTAACAAGTTACATTGAAAGGTGATGAACCCTCCCTGTTGTCAGCTTTTAAACAGAGACTGGATGTCCATCTGCCAGGGAGTCTTCAGATGTGACCCCTGCGTTCCAGATGACTCCTGTGATCCCTTCAAACTCTACAATTCTAAGTTGACATTTTTGCTTGTTTAAAATTACAGTGGTACCTCGGGTTAAGTACTTAATTCATTCCGGAGGTCCGTTCTTAACCTGAAACTGTTCTTAACCTGAAGCACCACTTTAGCTAATGGGGCCTCTTGCTGCCGCCGTGCCACCGGAGCACGATTTCTGTTCTCATCCTGAAGCAAAGTTCTTAACCCGAGGTAGTATTTCTGGGTTAGCGGAGTCTGTAACCTGAAGCGTATGTAACCTGAAGTGTGTGTAACCTGAGGTACCACTGTATAGTGTCGAATTTAGTGTGTGACCTGCCCTGGGAAGCCTATGCGCTGTACTGCTTTTAACACTTGATTGGGAGCCGCCCAGAGTGGCTGGGGAAACTCAGCTAGATGGGCGGGGTATAAATAATAAATTATTATTATTATTATTATTATTATTATTATTATTCCAAATAAGCCAAGGCTGGTTTGCAAGGCAGAAGCGGGGAGAGCCCTACGTCAAGCCACCATCACAGCCAGGCAAAATGTGAGTCAGGACTGATCTTAACCCTACAGAAGGTACTAGGCATGTTTATTGCCCTGAGGGCTTTGCTGAGACCAAAAAACGTTAGTCTGGAGCTTACTTAATAGGGAGTAGAATAGAGGCTGGGGGAGGTGGGAGAGAGAGCTGAGCTTTCTTCCTTTTTTAAAGGATCTCCTCTTTATTGCTTAAGCCACCTGGTCCTCTCTTTTTCCCATCAGGCTCCACTTAAGCTGATGTACCTTTTAAATGTGGTGGTGGTGGGGATAATCTAGGGGGTGGAGGCCCCCCTCCGAACCCTTTAGATATGGAAATGGCAGCCAGTTGTTTATAATTTTCTACCCTCCCTGTAACGTGAACCTGATGGAGCAAACAAAGGTTCTGAGGATCTGCTTGTTGCCTACCTTCGGAAATTTTGGAGCAGGTCCAGAACGCTTGTAAGCAAGCGGTTTTGTTCTTTAAGCAAGGGGAGCTGAAAGGAATAGAAGGGGTTTTTAAAAAAAAAAATTCAGCAGGCCATTCTTTTCCCTCTCTTGGTCTCCCAGTTTGGAAATAGTATCTCTATGGCTGGATCAGGCCAATGGTCCATCTAGTCCTTCATGCTGTTCTCACGATGGCCAACTAGATGCCCATTATTGGAAACCTTCAAACAGATCCCGAACACAAGAGCAATTTCCCCTCCTGCTTTCCCCCTGCAGCAACTGATATTCAGAAGCATTGCTGCCTCGACTGCGGAAGTAGAACACAGTTATAAAGGCTAGTAGCTTTCGGTAGCCCTCTCATCCCTGTATAAGTGTAATCTGCTTTAAAATCTATCTGGGTTGGTGGACATCAATGTCTTCTGTAGGAGCAAGCTCCACAGTTCAACCATATACACTGCTTCTATTTTCGGACACCAGCCGGTAGCCTGTATATAAATTTATTTTCTGGAGATCAGCCAACCCACTCGGCAAATGTACAGATAACATATTTTTCGCTCTATAAGATGCACCAGACCACAAGACGCACCTAGTTTTTGGAGGAGGAAAACAAGAAAAAAAAATATTCTGAATCTCAGAAGCCAGAACAGCAAGAGGGATCACTGCGCAGCGAAAGCAGCGATCCCTCTTGCTGTTCTGGCTTCTGGGATAGCTGCGCAGCCTGCATTCACTCCATAAGACGCACACACGTTTCCCCTTACTTTTTAGGAGGGGAAAAGTGAGTCTTATAGAGCAAAAAATACGGTAATTGCAATTTGCACAGTGTGGTTCTAAAGGTGTTGAATGAAATAGTTGGGCCAGACTGGTAAAACGGGAATGGAAAACTGTGATGATAAAATAATAGAACTGCAAAGTTGGAAAGGACACAAAGGGTCATCTTGGCAGTCCAACCCCCTGCAACGCAGGAATCATAGCTGAAGAATCCCCTGCAAATGACCACCTAACCTCTGTTTTAAAAGCCTGCAAGGAAGGAGAGTCCATCTCCTTCCATAGGAGTCCATTCCACGGTCAAGCAGCTTTCCCCATCAGAAAGTTCTTCCTAAGGTTTAGCCAGAATCTCCTTTTTTGTAATTTGAATCCAGGTCCTTCCTTCCGGAGCAGCAGAAAACTAACTTGCTTCTAACCCTACTGCCCCATTTAAAGATGGGCAGTAGAGATAAGGAACCAACCCATTTCATTTTCTCTTTCCTTCCAATCTTCCATATCAGTTTGCAATCCAAAACAAAGCACGAGTCTGCTATCTCCACCACAACTCTGACCATCACTTTCCTTTACTGCCTCAAGCTACCTCAGTCACAAATCCTGGCTTTCTTTAATGCAGGACTGCAGAACCTGTGGCCTGACAGATGTTGCTGGACTCCATCTCCCTTCATCCCTGACCATTAGCTAGGATTGCTGGGAGTTCGAGTCCAACGACACCCAGAGTGCAACACACTGGCTACCCCTGGCATAAGCAGTATTGAACTAGATGGTCTATTGTTTTAACTCAGCAGAAGGCTGTTTGTTGCTGTCTGGGCCTCTGATCTGATATTGGACGACTGTCCTGGGTCGTCCTCCCAGAGGAAGTTCCTTCTTAATCCACCACCCTCCCGCAAACCCCCGGTCCTCTCCGGCCCTCTCCTTTCCTCGCCCTCCTCTTCTGTTTGGCAAAGTTTGAGCGCGGCACGAAAGCTCGCCGCACGAATGTGTCAGCACGACTTAATATGTAGCACTAATTAAGAAATAAAGTCTCCTGGCCGGTTCCACGGCAATCACTTAGCCGAGTTTACTAACCACGCTCGGCTGCTTCAAAAATCGTCATTAGCCCACGCTACTTACGGGCATAAAATTTCTCGTTTTCTGCTTTTCATCGGCCTCGCCCTGGAATCTTGGTTTTGCTTTATTTATAAATTTGCACTCAAACAATGGCCATAAACCCATTCCCAGAGTGTTACAAATCAGAAATTTGTCCGCGTTCCCCCCCTCCCCACCTTCCAGGGTGAGGCTCCCTTTCTGCTTTGGGAACAGCAGCGTCCGTCGCCAGCTGGGGGGGAGAGAGAAAGGGGGGAGCTTGGGGGTGGGGTTGTGCTGGAGATTGATTGGGGTGGAGGTTGGCGAGCGTTGAGAGAGAGAGAGAGAGAGAGAGAGAGAGAGAGAGAGAGAGAGGGAGAGAGAGAGGGAGAGAGAGAAGACACTGCAGGCGTGAAAAGACAGTCTGTGGTGACGGGGGGCTGCTTTTGTACGGAGGGACTCAACTGGACATTGGGGGCAAGGACGGGCGGGGAAGGAAGAGGCGTATGGGCCAAGCCATTCTCTGCAACTCCAGGAATAAGCGAAACCACGGAGTTGTGGATCTGTCTGCTATTCTTTTGCATGACTCTCAATTTTGTCTGAAACTGCAGTTAGGCTGCAATACAGTGGTACCTCGGGTTAAGTACGTGATTCGTTCCGGAGGTCCGTTCTTAACCTGAAACTGTTCTTAACCTGAAGCACCACTTTAGCTAATGGGGCCTCCTGCTGCTGCCGCGACACCATTGTACGATTTCTGTTCTCATCCTGAAGTTCTTAACCCGAGGTACTATTTCTGGGTGAGCGGAGTCTGTAACCTGACGCGTCTGTAACCTGAGGTACCACTGTGCTGCCCTATACCCACAGGTCTCAGGGCAGTTATATATGGGTTGCATCCAGTGCTAGACCTACTCAGTGTAGACCCCATTAAGTTGAATGCAATGACTAACTTTGGTTCATTTATTTCAGTGGGTCTGCGGTGTGTTAAACCTCTTTAGTTTTTCTCGATACAGTGGTACCTCGGGTTAAGTACTTAATTCGTTCCGGAGGTCTGTTCTTAACCTGAAACTGTTCTTAACCTGAAGCACCACTTCAGCTAATGGGGCCTCCTGCTGCCGCTGCGCCACCGGAGCATGATTTCTGTTCTGATCCTGAAGCAAAGTTCTTAACCCGAGGTACTATTTCTGGGTTAGCGGAGTCTGTAACCTGAAGTGTATGTAACCTGAAGCGTATGTAACCCGAGGTACCACTGTAGGTGCTTCCTTTGCCCACTAAGCAAGGTTTGTTCTCAGCCCCTGAATAGTTAGAAAGGGGCCCCGATGACAAATCGGACCACCACTTACTTGGGGGTAAGAAGATAAGGAGAGGCTTGCTGGATCAGGCCAATGGCCCATCAAGTCCAGCATCCTGTTCTCACAGTGGCCAACCAGATGCCCATCGTGGGAAACCCGCAAACAGGATTTGAGCACAAGACCAAACTCTCCCCTCCTGTTGTTCCCAGCAACAGGTGTGTAAAAGCATTCTTGCCTCCAACCATAGAGGCAACGCATAGCCATCATGACTAGTGTAGCCATCAATAGACCTCTCCATCCAGGTTGATGGCCATCAATGGCTCCAGTGGAAGCACGTTCCATAGTTAAGCTCTGCATAAAGAAGGGATTTATGTGAGAAATTTCGATTGAGTTTGTATTTAATTCAGAACCTCCTGAATTTGCCTTCCCCGAAACTTCATCCAGACGTCCTTTGAGATTTGCAGGTCTCTTAATTTTTTTTTTAATGTGGTTCACTGGCCTAGTAATGTGTGCAAAAATAAACAAATAAATGCCAATTATAGTGAAAATGACACTCGAAGATGCATTACGCTGGGGAAAATGGCTTTGATATTAGGAGAAATCCACACTTAAAGTGCCAATGAATTTTCATGAGCTTAAAAAAGTGCAATCTGATGTGGAAATGTGGGGTACTGGGTTTAAGCTTAGAAGAATGAAAAACAGAGAGAAACTGAAATTGACACAGTCAGCCATTCCTAATTGGGAGCAAGCAATGTTTAAAAAGAAAAGAAAAAACTCAAAAATGACTCTGCAGGTTTCTAGCCCCTATGTATGTGGGAATATAGGGTTAGCAGGAGTGGAAGACGTCACTGCCAGTTCATGTTGCCAATACTAAGCTACGTGAACCAGTGGTCTGACTCTGTAGAAGGAAGTTTCTTCTGCTATGTCTGGGCACCAGAATGTCTGCAGTGGGATAGCCCTGATCTTTGGGATTACAGAGCCCAACAGCCCCAGTCAATTCCTCATCCTCTAAATAAATGGCTGGTTTAAATGGTAAATTAGGAAAGCATCTAATACTGAGGACAGTTGCTCCACCTAGCTCTGTATTGTCTGCACTGAAAAGCAGCAGCTGTCTAGGCTTTCAGGCAGCAGACATTCTCAGACCTATCTGGAGATGCATGCAGGGAAGATAATCTACCCCAGAGCTAAGGATCTCCCCCTAAAATTCAAGTAAGATTCTAGTCCCCATGGTTCTGAATTGAAAGGCTGGTTGAGATAGGATTGAATCAGACCATTGGACCACCTAGCTCTGTATTGTCTTCACTGGCTGGCAGCAACTCTCCAGGGTTTCAGGCAGAGATCTTCCCCAGCCCTACCTGGAGATGGTAGGGCCTGGACCTGGGACCTTCTGCAGGCCAAGCAAGTGCTCTGCCACTGAATTGTGGCCCCTCACTAAACATTCTAGTCCTCATGACTGAGAGAGGACATTGGTCCATCTTGCTCAGTGTTGTCCACACTGACTGTGGCAGATCTCCAGGATTCCCAGCCCAGACTGAAGATGCCATTAGGGATTGAACCTGGGACCTTCTGCTTGTGAGACAGATGCTGTACCACTAAGCTACAGCCATTCCCCTTGCACACCCCTTGTCCTCTCTGAAACAGTTCTCTATAGGCACATCTCACTTCTGCATTTTGACCCCTTTGCTTCCAAGCTCCTCTTTCCTCCTCTCCCTCCTCCCCTACGACTATAGTCTCTCTTCCAGTATAAACACATCACTTGCCAGCCAGCTTCTGTTTGCTGTCCTGGCAGAGGCACAGCAAACTTACAAGGAGACGTCAGCCAGCAAAGGTTAAAGACGGTAGCGGGATTGTAGTAGCAGGATACGGGGCGGGTGTGCGGGGTGCCGGGGAATGAATCCAATAAAAATAATAGTATAATATGAACTGCTGTGGTTGTTGAGCTCATTTCAGGGAGAGCCCAAAGGCTTAGAGAGAACACCAAGGGAGTGTTCTCCTCTTCCCTAGGTGGTTGTGTTCAGGGTTTGACCTACACAGAGTAGTCCCATTAAAGCGGGACTGGAGGGGAAGGCTATTGATGGCTACTTGCTGTGATGTTCTGCATTCATGATCAGAAACAGTAATGTTTCAGAATACTAGTTTCTGGAAAATGCAGGCAGGGAGAAGGCTCTTGTGCTCAGCTCCTTGGTCTTCCCATTGGGAATCTGCTTGGCCACTGTGAGAACAGGATGCTGGACTAGATAGGCCACTGGCCTGATGATAATAATATTATAATAATTTATTATTTATACCCCGCCCATCTGGCTGGGTTTCCCCAGCCACTCTGGGCGGCTTCCAGCAGAATATTAAAATACAGTAATGCATCAAACATTAAAAGCTTCCCTAATCAGGGCTGCCTTCAGTTGTCGTCTAAAATTCTGGTAGTTGTTGTTCTCTTTGACATCTGGTGAGAGGGCGTTCCACAGGGCAGGTGCCACTACCAAGAAGGCCCTCTGCCTGGTTCCCTGCAATGCCTAGTTCCCTGATCCAGCAACTTCTTCCGATGTTCTTATCCTCCTCGCTTCCAACAGAGTGGAATGTTGGAAGATTCAGGTCAGATAAAAGGAACCATTTCTTCACACAGCACATCATTAAACTATGGGGTTTACTCCCATGGGAAGCAGTGATGGCCACTGGATGGCTTTGAAAGAGGAGTGAGCAAACTCATGGAGAACAAGGCTATCAACAGCACCAGTGTTCTCTTCCTGCACACTCAGAGGCCTAAGTGCTTCTGAATACCAGTTGCTGGAAACAGCAGGAAGGGAGAGCACTTTGGGTCAGGGGCGGATCTACTAATCCCAGAGGGGCCCCAGAACTGACTTTGGTCTACATTGCTTAAAAATTATGGGTCTAGTAGACCCAATTTGAGTCACACGACACAATTTGATGCTTTTGTTGTTGTATATATTTCAACAATCCTAAAGTTTGAGGGCCAGTAGCAGAGATGTTGCAAAAGTAGAGTGTTGCAGTGTTGGCTGTTCTGAATCCCCTCCTGCTTGTTCACAGAGGTCAAGACCCTCAAGGAATAAGAGTGAGTTCATGAAAGTACTTAAGTGGATACCACAAACGCAAACACGATGGTGATCTATCATGGAAGAAGGTGACAGTGTTTACCCAGAGCTCATTGCTGGTTGTGAAGGCGCCCTCCCCATACCAGTTCAAACTTAGGGGCCCCAAAAATGTAGGTTCAAAACTGCTTTGGGTCCTGCTTGCAGGCTTCCCATTGGGGCATCTCCAAGGGCCTTCTGGTGGTTCCATCACTGTGAGAAGTGAAGTTGCAGAGAACTAGGCAGAGGGCCTTCTCAGTAGTGGCACTGGTTGGAGGAAACCTCCATTTCATAATGATCTCCCAGTCTAAGCTGCTTCATTGCTGAAGCAACATGAAGTTCATGACCTCCTCCATTGGGGGGTAACAAATTTCCCTAATTTAGAGTCTTCCCATTCTGGGAGTTTTTGAAATCTTAGCACAGCCAATGCCACGAGGAAATTCTCCTCTTTGCATAATGGAAGAGTCTGATTTAACTACACAACAGGCTGAAGACTATTGGGCTGCTATGAGACTGTGGGAATGCACGGTGGAACATGTACTTTATTAAGCTTTTAGGCTATGCCTTCTAACTCCTAAAGACTTCACAAAAGATGGCAAACTCTTAGAGTCTGGACAACTTACTGTGGAGGAGCATGGAATGAGAGATGGGCAGCAGGGGGGAGGTACCAGTTTCGTCTAAATTCCTGGATCCATCCACCATCTCACATCTGCTTTCACAAACTCATCCAGATGGACCCAGTAGATGACATACTCTCCAATATTCCCCTCATGAAAATAGGGATGTCCATAGTAATAATAATAATAATAATAATAATGTTATTATTAAACCCCACCGATTCTGATTGGGTTGCCCCAGCCACTCTGTGTGACTTCCAACATATATAAAACCTAATAAAACATTAAACATTTAAAAACTTCCCTATAGAGGGTTGCCTTCAGATGGCTTCTAAAGCCTGTGTCGCTACTTATCTCCTTGGCTGCGGGGTCGCATAACTCCATACCCTCCAACATTTCTCCGATGAAAATAGGGATGTCCTAAGGAAAATTGGGTGGTGCTGTGAGTTAAACCACAGAGCCTAGGACTTGCCGATCAGAAGGTTGGCAGTTCGAATCCCTGCGACGGGGTGAGCTCCCATTGCCCGGTCCCTGCTCCTGCCAACCTAGCAGTTCAAAAGCACGTCAAAGTGCAAGTAGATAAATAGGTACCTCTCTGGTGGGAAGATAAACGGCGTTTCCATGCACTGCTCTGGTTCACCAGAAGCGGCTTAGTCATGCTGGCCACATGAATGCTGTATTGTTTTTAACACTCGATTGGAAGCCACCCAGAGTGGCTGGGGAAACTCAGCCAGATGGGCGGGGTATAAATAATAAATTATTATTATTATTATTATTATTATTATTATTATTATTATTACTATTATTATTATTATTATTTATTTCCCAGAAGCTGTACGATGGCTCCCTCAGCCAATAAAGCGAGATGAGTGCCGCAACCCCAGAGTCGGTCACGACTGGAGCTAATGGTCAGGGGTCCCTTTACCTTTAAGGAAAAGCGGGACATTCTGGGATCAAATCACAAACCGAAATGGCTTCTGTAAATTAAGGATCCTTTTTCTGGAAAATAGGGACACTTGGAGGTTCTGGGATGATTGATCCTCACCCCTTTGCCTTGAACAAATTAGCAGAAGAACTTAAGACAAGACCCACCTACAACATCCTTTTCTTACAGTAGCCAACTATATGGGAAGCTTACAAACAGGAACTGAGCCCGAGAACCTTCTTCCCAGCAACTGGTATTCAAAAGCATTCCTGCCTCTCACCATAGAGGCAAAGCAGAGCCAATTCTACACCCCCAAACCTCTATTCTTGAGCTATTAATTCTGCCAATGAACTTCCTTTTGCTCCAACTCAAATACAGTCATCTTAACACCGCACCCAAATCTTTGCACCCGAAAAGGTTTACAAAGCACCGCTGCTTCTCTGATCCTGGATCTTCCCTTAAAGTTGGTAGGGGGGAGTTAGCTTTGCATCTTCGCTTCCCTTCCCCCCCTTTTTTGAGATGATAACAATCTCCTTGACCGTTTGTTGCTGAGGACCCCTTCTCCTTCTTCTCTTTCTTCTTCCCTGCCACCCTTTCTCTCCTTCCCCCTCCCACCCCCCCATCCAGAATCTCTTTTCCAGGCGACGGGTTTTAATATTCAAGCCGTTACCTTCTCTGCGAAGCTGCGCCGGGGAGGTTGACGTGCCCCAGTTTATTGATATCACTTTGGCCTGTCAGCCGCACATTCAGCAGCTAATGGCCCCCTAAGGTGCCCGTCCAGGCAGCTCTAAAGAGATCTGCACCAAGGAGAGAGAGAAAGAGTGGGGGGAGCAATGCCCCCTGTTTTTTGTTATTTTTTGTCCAAGGTGAGACAATGCAGAGGAGGGAGATCTCAGTTCCCAACAGATGACAGGGCTGATAAAGAGCCCGGCGATGCAATAATATCTCTCTTTTCATTCCTTTCCCCAATTCTTCTTTCTGTCACTTCCATTATCTTCTCCTGCTCTCCCTTCACTTTCTTCTCCAGTGTTGGAAAGAGGAGACAAGTCTGAGGAGGTTCAATCCCAGGCATAACTTGATTTTTTTTTTAAGGCAGCCTGGTTTCTTATAACCGTTCTTGACGGCATCCCAATGCCTCGCTGTTGGCTGATGGGAGGCGATGGGACGGCGCCCTGCTGTTGGCTGATGGGAGGCGATGGGAGGGCGCCCTGATTGGCTCCTTGTGGTCCTATGAATCTTGGATGTTGGCGAACAGGTTGTCCCACCAGGAGGCCAGAGAATGGGGAGTGAGTTGCTGCTGGAAGATACAGGGAGATGAAGACCTTCTCCACGCAGTGCATAGTTAAGCTCCCTGCTACAGGAGAGACAGATGACCATCAACCTAGATGGCTTTAAAAGAGGATCGGACAAATTCATGAAGGAGGAAACAAGCATCCTCCATTTTCCAGGGGACAGCCCTTGAGATATTTGCAGATGGCTATCGTATCTCCTCTCGGTCTCCTCTTCCCCAGGCTAAACATCCCCAACTCCCTCAACTGTTCTTCATCAGGGTTGGTTTCCACACTCTTCATCATTTGGTTGCCCTCCTCTGCACACCTTCCAGCTTGTTAATATCCTCCCCAGCCTAGAAATGGACAGAGGACTCCAGATGTGATCTGACCAAGGCAGAATAGAGTGGTACTATGACTTCCCTTGATCAGGACCCAATAATTCTGTTGATGCAGCCTAGAATAGCATTCACTTGTTTGGTACTGCATCACACTGTTGACTCATGTTCACCTTGTTATCCTGCCTGTGGGCTTCTGGTTGGCCAATGTGAGAAAAGGATGTTGGATTAGATGGGCTATTCGCCTGATCCAGCAAACTCTTCTTATGTGTAAGAGAATGGGGCCAAGTCACAGGAAAAACGAGGAAAGATTATAATTTGAGAGGGAGAGAATGAGAGTAATAGGCTGATCTGAGTCTTTGTTCATTCATGGTTGGCTCACTGGGAAGGCCCCAGGGACCAGGGAGTCAACTGGCAATCAGAGACATTTACTGCCTCTGATAGTGGGAGTAGAACAACCATTGGCAGCCCTAGGTAAAGGTAAAGGGACCCCTGACCATTAGGTCCGTACAGCTTCCGGGTCATGTGGCCAGAATGACTAAGCCACTTCTGGTGAACCAGAGCAGCACACGGAAATGCTGTTTACCTTCCCGCCAGAGTGGTACCTATTTATCTACTTGCACTTCGACGTGCTTTCAAACTGCTAGGTTGGCAGGAGCAGGGACCGAGCAACGGGAGCTCACCCTGTTGTGGGGATTCGAACCGCCAACCTTCTGATCGGCAAGTCTTAGGCTCTGTGGTTTAACCCACAGCACCACCCACATCCCATTGGCAGTCCTACCCTCCATTAATTTGTTTTATCCAAGCTGGTGGCCATCACTACATCATAAGGACATGGACTCTTATCTAGTCCAAGGATGATGGTAGCTGGAAAAGTAGTAAAGAAGGCTACAGGTTTTCCCTACCCCAGCATTCACAGGGGGCAGAGTTTTGGAGGAGTTAAGGAGGGGAAGCAAAGGCAAGTGATGGTCTAGTTCAGAGATGGAGAACCTATAGCTTCAGAGATGGAGAACCTATTCCCATCAGCCCCAGCAGGATAGCCGATAGTCAGGGATGATGATAGCTAGAGTCTAGCAATATAAGGAAAGCTACCTGTTTCCCACCCCCCCACACTCAGCCCTGCATTAAAAGAAAACAGAGGTGTAATGGAGGTAGCTAGGGGAAGTAAAGGCCAGTGACAATCTAGTTAGCAGATGGGGAAAACAGTAGCCCTTTGGGTGCTGTTGGACTTCAGCTCCCATGCACCCCAACCACCATGGCCAATAGGTGATGATGATGATGAGAGTCCAGCAACATTTGGACGGCCGCAGACTCCCCTCCCCAGCTTTAGGTTCCACTTGTTGGCTTCCTGTAAACATCTGGAAGAACAGAATGCCAAGCTGGATGGACAGAGCTTGCAAAAATGAGTTTCTTTATGTTCACAGCCATGATTGATGGGAACCTATGCCTTTGAGGCAGCTTTCCTTTGAATCCTACTTGCTAGGAGAAAAGAACAGTAGGTGGTCTTCAATCTTCATGCTTATGAGCTTCCCAGAATCCCAGACTAATCCTTATTCATCTTCTTCCTAAACTCAGAAGGTTGAAAAGGTAGATACCGCAGGTATTTAAGTCAGGTAGAAGTTATCTCTTCTTCCTGCACCGATTTCTTGCCCCTAGATGTTGGCACTCCATAACATTACCAGTTTTGACAAATGAGGTCTTTTTTAGAGAAGAAAGTAAGGAGAGCCCCGCTGGATCAGAGAAGGCATGGGGGTGGGCCTTTCTCATCCCGAGGGCCTCATCCCCTTCTTCGCAACTTTCTGAGGGCCATGTGGGCGGGGCCATGTGCAAAAATGGGTGGTGCAACAAATGTCCATTTTTACCTTTGTACAGCAGGCTAGTTTCTACACCCCCTCACAAACCCCCATCAAGATATGCAGGAGTTGAAGGGACTGAGACTGAGGCTCCCTACCCATGGAACAGACGAATGCTGGGCAACCCTGACAGCTATGTTCTGCCTCCATTGTTGGAGGTAAAGGTAAAGGGACCCCTGATTGTTAGGTCCAGTCACGGACGACTCTGGGGTTGCAGCGCTCATCTTGCTTTATTGGCCGAGGGAGCCGGCGTACAGCTTCCGGGTCATGTGGCCAGCATGACTAAGCCACTACTGGCGAACCAGAGCAGCGCACGGAAATGCCGTTTACCTTCCCGCCAGAGTGGTACCTATTTATCTACTTGCACTTGATGTCCTTTTGAACTGCTAGGTTGGCAGGAGCAGGGCCCAAACAACAGGAGCTCACTCTGTCGCAGGGATTCGAACCGCCGACCTTCTGATCGGCAAGCCCTAGGCTCTGTGGTTTAGACCACAGCGCCACCCACATCCCTATTGTTGGAGGCAGTATGCCTCTGAATGAATACCAGTTGCTGGAAACTACAGGAGAGGAGAGTTGCCATGGAATGACTTCCCACTGGGCCATCTGGTTGGCTACTGTGAGGGCAGGATGCCAGACTAGATGGGCAAATGGCTGGATGCAGCAGCAGGACCAGTCAGATAGCTCAGTTGCTCACAGCATGGTGCTGATGATAATGCCAAGGTTGCCAATTCAATTCCTGCATAGGAGAGCTGCATATTTCTGCATTGCAGGGGGTTGGACATGATCTTCAGGGTCCACTTCCAACACTATGATTCTAGTGTCCCCATGTCCATCTATTCCAAGATCGAAGCAGATGCTTCCAAGATTGAACATGGCAGCCCTCCCCCATGTTTCTGAGATTCAGTGGCCGACTGCCTATGTACTTGGAGGTTTAATTCCTATAACAGCAGAGAGGAGCCTGAAAGCAACCCCACTGTATCACATCCATGGTCCACCTAGGCCAAGGACAAAGCTGACTTTCATCCTCCTTGACTGTTATCCATACAGGCTGATGGAGCTGATGGGAGTTGTTGTCCAGCACCATTCTGGATGTGGGCTGCTGGCAAGATCCAGCAGGGCTTTTCTTAGGTCCTTACCAGCCAGCCCAAGAAACTGGCTTTCAGCAGCCTACTGCCACCAAAATCAGGCAGGTTCCACACTCTCCCCATGATCTGAGAGAACCTGATCCTTGATATCTAATCCCTTTCAAAGCCATCTACCCTATAGCCCATTCCACATGTTGTTTAGTCATTTAGTTGTGTCTGACTCTTCGTGACCCCATGGACCAGAGCACACCAGGCACTCTTGTCTTCCACCGCCTCCCGCAGTTTGGTCAAACTCATGCTGCTAGCTTCGAGAACACTGTCCAACCATCTCGTCCTCCATCATCCCCTTCTCCTTGGGCCCTCCATCTTTCCCAACATCAGGGTCTTTTCCAGGGAGTCTTCTCCTGAGGTGGCCAAAGTATTGGAGCCTCAGCTTCAGGATCTGTCCTTCCAGTGAGCACTCAGGGCTGATTTCCTTCAGAATGGATAGGTTTGATATTTTTGTAATCCATGGGACTTCAAGAGTCTCCTCTAACACCTTAATTCAAAAGCATCAATTCTTTGGTGATCAGCCTTCTTTATGGTCCAGCTCTCAATTCCATACATCACTAGTGGGAAAACCATAGCTTTAACTATACGGACCTTTGTTGGCAAGGTGATGTCTCTGCTTTTTAAGATGCTGTCTAGGTTTGTCCCCATTCCACATACAAACCCACATCTCCTCGCCCCGCTCTCTTCACAGAGAACTGTCCCTCTGTTTAGTCAAATTTCCAAGTTCTCCCAACTCCATCGCGGGCATTGCCTTCCAATGCCACTCTGTTACAGCTGACCAGTTCAGTGCCTGGGAGGAGGAGAAGAAGCAGCCTCATATCTCTGAAAAAAGGCCCCCGATGCTTTAATGCGTTGCTGAGCACACCGGTCCCCAGCTGAGCTGTAAATGACTTTTTTTTTCTTTCCATTTTCCGAGGCCAGCCGCCCTGTCTGTTTGGAATTCCCGGACCACCTCGCCGACGTGAGCCCTCTCATTCCGCCCGGGCTGCATTACTAGATTAAAACGCATATCAACGATTACGCGATTGGTTTTTCTGTCTGCGGCTTCACGCCACCAAACCTTAAACTATGTTAAACTGTAATCAAAATTGGATGAAGGAGGGTGGTTTGTTGGTGGTTTTTTTGGAGGTTGCGTGTTGCTGCAAGGAGCGACAGATGGAGAAAAGGGAAGCCAAGATGGGTAGCAGGCGTAGGCGACTGGTTCTCTTTGGATTCGTAGGGCCAGGGAGGACAATGCAATGTGTCCACCCTAGGAATAGCTTTCGGTCCTAGATTTGAGAGTAAAAAACATGATTTTGGCTGATGAGTATGAGTACAGGAGAGAAGGGGTGCATTTTTATTCTGCAGAAATCTTCTTTCACCCACATCGCTCTCGCCCCTCTCCCCTGCCCTGTTGCAAAGCTTTCATACAATTGCAGAGTTGGAAGGGACCCCACGGGTCATTTAGTCCAACCCCCTGCAATGCAGGAATCTCAACTAAAGTATCCATGACCGACGGCCACCCAACCTCTGCTTAGAAACACCCAATGAAAGAGAGTCTGCCACCTCCATTAATGTCAGGAAGTTCTTCCTAATGGTCACTTGGAATCCCCTTTCTTGTTTGAAGCCATTGGTTCAAGTCCTGCCCTTTGGAAAAGCAGAAAACAAGCTTGCTCCATCTTCCATGTGACAGCTTTTTATTAACATTACTAACAACCCAAAAGGGTGGTAGCAGGGCATTACATCATACCATGTACAAAGCAAACAATTTCCCCCTCCCCCTGTTATTTAGAAAATATCCCTCATTGTTATATATCAATGCATCCCTGTTTTCCGGGCTGGCGCGAAAGGTGAATGTTAAGCATCTAATTCTGAAGCGCAGGAAATAAAATCCCACCAGATGACACAAAAGCATTCTGGATTGTCCAGCACCCTAGGAACTCACAGGTGGTGTGCAGTTTTTCTGCAAAAGCCGAAGTCTGTAAATTCTTACAGTTGCTCTCCTCTTTCTCATTTGGGGTTCAGTGATCTGTCCAGACAGTCTTGGAGAGAAACAGTATCTGGGGATGAGAAGCACAGCTAGGTTGTGTTTTGTGTTTTGTGATTTTTTTTACTGCATTTCAAAAATAATTATTATTTTCGATCATCCTAGTTGCTCTGCCACCTTCTTTCCTCCGGTTTAAAGTCTCATTTGCGTTTTGATGGATTTGGCAGTTTCTGTGTCCTGTCATCTCAGTCCGAGCAGAATGGCAGTCAAAGGGGGTGAGAACCACTAGACAGTTGTGCCACCTCCCTGGAAGAAGGGGGGGGAGATAAGCTAGGGGTGCCCACTAATTAATTTTTTTAACCAGCAAAGCAAGATGGCTTTATTTACTCTCTTCAAGAACAAGTTCTGATCTGGTCCAGCTGGTGAGCAAGGCTAGAAAGCAATCGTTGCAACATGGGGAGCTGCCTTATACTGAGCCAGACCCATTGGGCCATAGAGCTCAGTATTGCCTACACTGACTGGCAGCAATGGCTTTCCAGGGTTTCAGGCAGCGGGATCTCCCAGCCCTCCCTGGAAATGCCAAGGAATGAATTTGGGACCTTCTGCAGGCAAAGTGGTTGCTCCACCACTATGGACTTTCCCCTAAAAATAATGCAAGGATCTAGTCTTCATAGAGACATGGAACTCTTGATCCATTTAGCTCAGTAGTGTCTAGGTTGACTCCAGGGTTTCAGATCTGACAACCACAGTCCTCCCTAGATATATCGGGGATTGAGCTTGGGACCATTTGTGTGGGTAGCAGGTGCTCTGCCACTGAGCTATGGCTTTCCCCCTAGGAATAAAGTATGATTCTGGTCTTCATGGCTCTGAATAAAGGGCAGATTTAAAGAGAGACATGGCAACTTGCCTCATAGCAATCCAGTGGCCCTTCTGGTCTAGCATCTTCTTACAACACTGGCCAACCTGTGGCTTATGGGAAACCAGGAAGCAGGATTTCGGCTATCCCTGATTTAAGCCATTTGTGCCGCTATTGCTGTTCTATCCCCAGAATAGTGCACCTCTGAGAAGAAGCTTGCCATCAGATTTCTGAAATTCTCAGCCCAGTGCTATATGTGTGTCTACTCTGGAGAAAGCCAAACTGAGCTCCACGGGGCTTGCTTCTGAGCAGACGCGGATAGGAGCGAGTTATCCATCATGCTGTGTTGTTTCGAGCTGTGTGTTGTTGTTGTTGTTTAGTCATTTAGTCGTGTCCAACTCTTCGTGACCCCCTGGACCAGAGCACGCCAGGCACTCCTGTCTTGCACTGCCTCCCACAGTTTGGTCAAACTCATGCTGGTAGCTTCGAGAACACTATCCAACCATCTCATCCTCTGTCGTCCCCTTCTCCTTGGGCCCTCCATCTTTCCCAACATCAGGGTCTTTTCCAGGGAGTCTTCTCTTCTCATGAGGTGGCCAAAGTATCGGAGCCTCAGCTTCACGATCTGTCCTTCCAGTGAGCACTCAGGGCTGATTTCCTTCAGAATGGAGAGGTTTGATCTTCTTGCAGTCCATGGGACTCTCAAGAGTCTCCTCCAGCACCGTAATTCAAAAGCATAGCTATGTACACGCCGTCAAATTAAAGTACACATCCCTTGCAAAAATTAAAATTAAAAATAAATCCCGGGAACTGGAGTTTACCCCTCGCCGAACTACAAATCCCAGCACCCTTAGCAAACCACAGTTCCCGGGATTCTTTGGAGGCGAGGATACGTGCAGAATTTGCTCATGGCATTCATTCAACCAAGCTGGGGTAGGGAATTCAGCCTGGTGCAAAATAAACAAACTGGCAAGGCTTGCATCTTCAGAGTTGGCGAGCAGCCCTTCCTGGTTAGGTCTGCCGTTCCACAGCACGAAAGATTTGATGGGCTATCGAGGAGACCTTTAGGGGTGCAGGGATTAAGGCAGTCCAGATGGGACCATGAGGGGGAAAGCAGAAGAAAGGGAGAGTGTGGGGGGGGAGCCACATTATCTTAAGATGTGCCTAACCCACACTCTCTGCTTGCCGCTAACCCCTTCCCCCCCCCCACCTCCGAATCAACTGGCAATCCGATCTCCAGGTTAATAAATGCGCCTCCATGTCTGGGCTTGGACGGCGAATCCTTCCAGACGGCACCAGGGTGCTTGGAGACAAGACAGCAGGTCCTTGGTGCGCCTCAAGAGTTCCATCAGAGCCTGGAGGGTCTTGGTGTGACCAATTTCTACCTAATCCTGTTGATTAATTTAACTTTAAGGGCCTCCCAGGAGTGCTGGAGGGGGGAGGTGTTGGAAGTCCAGTGGAGGGAGGGGAGGATGGAAGAAAATCTCTCCTCTTTTTGTGTGTTCGGCTACGAAATGGTAGTTTTAAAAAATGTGTGTGTAATTAGTGCGCAGGGAGCAGAGGAAAGGAGGCCCTGCAGGAAGATGGGTTGGATCAGGCCAATGGCCTGTCTAGTCATGTCATAGAATCATAGCTGGAAGGGACCCTCAAGGATAATCTAGTCCAACCCCCCCGCAATGCAAACGTCCTGCTCTTGGTGGGCTTGGACCACCAACCTTCTGGTTAACAGCAAGACACTCTGAGCCGTTCCAGAATCCTGTTCTCACAGTGGCCAACCAGATGTCCATTATGGGAAATCCAAAAGCAAGACCCTGAGCACAAGAGCTCTCTCCCTTCCTGTGATTCTCTAACAGGTATTCCGAGGCATAACTGCCTCTGAAAGTGAGGTGGGGGGACAGGACATAGCCTCCATGGCTAGTAGCCATTGGCAGCATTCTCCCCCTTGTCCAATCCTCTTTTAAAGCCATCTAGCTTGGTGACCAGGGACACGGGTGGCGCTGTGGGTTAAACCACAGAGCCTAGGGCTTGTCGATCAGAAGGTCGGCGGTTCAAATCCCTGCGACGGGGTGAGCTCCCGTTGCTCGGTCCCTGCTCCTGCCCACCTAGCAGTTCGAAAGCATGACAAGGTACAAGTAGATAAATAGGTACTGCTCCAGCAGGAAGGTAAACAGCGTTTCCGTGCACTGCTCTGGTTCGCCAGAAGCGGCTTAGTCATGCTGGCCACATGACCCGGAAGCTGTACACCGGCTCCCTCAGCCAATAAAGCGAGATGAGCGCTGCAACCCCAGAGTTGGTCACGACTGGACCTAATGGTCAGGGGTCCCTTTACCTTTAGCTTGGTGACCATCGCTGCTTCCTGCAGAACTGAGTTCCATAGTTTAAATATGTGCTGTGTGAATGGGTCCATCCTTTGGTCTGCCTTGAATCTTCTGTCATTCAGCTCCACTGGATGTCCAAAAGTTCTAGTGGTATGAGAGAGGGAGAAGAAACACACACAACCCACATTCCCCACCTAATACGATACACCTCGGTCATGTGGCCACTGGTTCCTCACGCCCTTATTTCAACATTGGTGATGGGACTTGGTCCTCCACCACACCTGTGGAGTGCAGAATCAGGTTTGTATCCAGTGCTATTTTAGATCAGAGTAGACCAACTGGACATGACGAACGAAGATCCATTAATTTCAATGGCCCTGCAACTTGGTTGGATGCAACCCTAACTTTGGCCATTCAGGGGGAACTGGGAGGGTTGATTCAGGACAGATAAAAAAAAAGTCATTCTTTGAACTATGGAACTCACTGCTGCAGGAGGCAGTGATGGCCAACAGCTTGGATGGCTTTCAAAGAGGATTGGACAAATTCATGGAGAAGGTGAAGACTATCAATTCTTACTAGCCATTATAGCTAGTAGTGGTCAGAGGCAAGAATGCTTTTGTATGCGAGGTGCTGTTGGGAAAACTGCCCTTGTGCTTGAATCCTGCTTGTGGACTTCCCATTGGGGCATTTGGTTGGCCACTGTGAGAACAGGATGCTGGACTAGATGGGCCATTGGCCAGATCCAGCTGAAGGCTCTTATTCTGTTTGTATGTTGCCACACACCAGGATATGCCACCCGAGGCACCTTCTGCACCTTGTCTTACAGAAGGGTTGGCCATTGTTTCCACTATCGCTTCTTAATTTTTGGTCCAGCTTGGCCTGTGTTTTCATCCGCCTCCATCTCTCGTTTTCGTCCCCCGCCAGGCAACCGGCTGGATGAAGGATCTGATGTCGAGTCAGAGCCCGACCTGCCTCTCAAGCGCAAGCAACGCCGCAGCCGGACCACTTTCACAGCAGAGCAACTGGAGGAGCTGGAGAAAGCCTTTGAAAGGACCCATTACCCAGACATCTACACCCGAGAGGAGCTCGCTCAGAGGACCAAACTCACTGAGGCAAGAGTCCAGGTAAGGGATATTGTCTTTATTCGTTCACTAAATATATATCGCTCCCTTCCTCTTCAACAAGCCAAGGGTGGCAAACAGATGCAGATACACACTTCTAAAAAACAAAGTCAAAACATTCTAAAATTGATTCTAAAAGCATTAGAAATATCCTTCCATGGAATGATCACAGGGCAGCCAGAAATTGCCTTCTTCAGCCGCCAAACCCCTGGAGAAACAGAAATGTTTTTGCATTCTTCCTGGAATTTAATAAATGATGGGGACAGGTGCCCTTCACTAGGGAGGGCATTCCACAACCAAGGGAGCCACCACTGAAAAGGCCCTTCTCCCTGTAATGGCACCCTCCCTGTGGAATTCCCCTCCCACCAGATGTCAGGGAGATAAAGAATTACAGAACTTTTAGAAAACATCTGAAAGCAGCTCTGCTCAGGGAAGTTTTTAATGTCTGACCTTTTATTATTTTTTATATTTTGCTGGAAGTCGCCCAGAGTGCCTGGGGAAACCCAACCAGATGGGCAGGGTATAAACAATAAAATTATTATTATTATTATTATTATTATTCATCACCACCACCACCACCACCATCATCATCAACATCACCACCATCATCATCAAGAACACCTCAATGCAGCTTACAAAATGAGCCTCAAAGTGGTTTGTTGTTTTCAGTTACAGTTGTAGCCAATGAAGCTTCACTCAGAGGAAACCCCCTGGAAATAAATGACCCTCGGTTAGTCATAATAATAATAATAATAATAATAATAATAATAATAATAATTTATTATTTATACTCCACCCATCTGGCTGGGCTTCCCCAGCCGCTCTGGGCAGCTTCCAACAAAATATTAAAATACCGTAATACATTGGCAGTTCAATTCAATGGATCTACCCTGGGTAGGGCAAACATGGTAAAAGTCCCATGTGCTCGTTTTTGTACAAAGTGGCTTTTATTTGCAGCAAATAAGACTATTGGGAAGTTGTGAATCGCTGTCCTAGCTGGGTTGGGGGGCAGTACAAGAAGCGAAGTGTTAAATGTGTGCTTTGGAACATGAGCAATTCTAAAATCATAGAATTGTAGAGTCAAAAGGGACTCCCAAGGGCAACCCCCGCAATGCAAGTATCACAGCTATACCAACATGTGGGGAACTCCTTCCACTGTGGCCTGTCATAAGACCATTAAGTCCAGAAACGAAAAACTACCGTATTTTTTGCTCTATAAGACTCACTTTTTCCCTCCTAAAAAGTAAGGGGAAATGTGTGTGCATCTTATGGAGTGAATGCAGGCTGCGCAGCTATCCCAGAAGCCAGAACAGCAAGAGGGATCGCTGCTTTCGCTGCGCAGCGATCCCTCTTGTTGTTCTGGCTTCTGAGATTCAGAATATTTTTTTTTTCTTGTTTTCCTCCTCCAAAAACTAGGTGCATCTTATGGTCTGGTGCGTCTTATAGAGCGAAAATCAATCAATCACTGCAGAAGAGGATGGCCTTTAGGTCATGTGGGTCTCCATTGCACTGTGTGGGAAGGGGAGGAATGTCAAAGTGAATATTAGGGATTCACAGCAAGTTGCTTGATCAGATGGAGATGACCCCCAAGTCGAGGGAGGGAAATTTCCTGGCCTTTCTGGGACTGCACCTGTCGGATGCAGGCTGGCGTTATTTCTCCACCTCACACTGCTCAGACTTTGGCTAATTTATGGAGAACCTTTCCGAGAGCCAAAACAAACGGTGGGGTTTGAAGCGGCACCGTGATCCCATTGAAATTTGATAACCCCGCAGGGGATTCCCTGATGTATTGCGGATAAATCCCCTGCTCCACACTGTGTGCAAACACACATCAGCAGAAAGGCTAAGAAGTGTGAACAGAGCAGGGAGTATAATAAAGTCTTCTGGGAAGAGGTGGGGGGCAAAGTCTACAACAAAGACACCAGTTGCTAGACTTTTCCTTGGAAAAAATTGAATTGGAAAAAAAAGGAGGGCACAGTTAAAAGTCCAGGGGACCTTAGAGAGGGTGTCCTGATTTTAATTCATTTTAGACCAGGGGTCAGCTGGGGGCCGGTCCACTGTCCCTCAGACCTTGTGAGGGGCCAGACTATATTTTGGAGAGAAAAAAAGAACAATTTCCTATGCCCCACAAATAACCCAGAGATGCATTTTAAATTAAAGCACACATTCTGCTCATGTAAAAACACCAGGCAATAACTAAAATAACCCAGAGGTGCATTTTAAATAAAAGAGCACATTCTACTCGTGTGAAAACACGCTGATTCCCAGACCATCTGCAGGCCGGATTTAGAAGGTGATTGGGCCAGATCCGGCCCCCGGGCCTTAGTTTGCCTACCCATGATTTAGAGTTTTCTCTATTTCTCATTTTTCTCCTTATTCAGTTCAGTTCACCCCATTTTTTGCATTAGTTTGCATTTTTTAAAAAAGCAATAGGCACAAAAATCTGTATGCATGTTTTTGGCTTGCAAGACACATTTCCCCCCTCTGAACAGCAACCCTCCTACCCCATTCCTTAATGAGTTGCTGTTCTGAACATGCTTCCTGATTGGAACAAGGCAATCCCAGAGCAATAACTCATACAAAGAGACAATTCTGTGTGAGCAACCTCATCACATGGTAGGCAAAGATGTGGAAGAAGATGTCCTCATCAGCCACCTGGTGCAGGTGACTGGAAGGAGGCAAATCTGAGCAGCAACTTGTACAGAGACACATTGGGAAGGCTCTCTAGAGAGTCCTTTTGCTGCAATCACTCGCATTGCAGAGACACTGCAAAATTACCCGCCCCCAGTGGAGGCTGATTGGAATGAGAGCACTCCAGCAGAAACTTATGCAGAGAGGTGATGGGCACACTCCTCTGATGCCCGACAAATCTGTGTACTGGGAACTGATTGGAGCACCCATTCAGACCTTCCACAGAGAGACAACAAGATTGCTCGCCTCCTACACAAGCTGATTGGACCAAAGGCCAGGCCCAATCAGTAAATCATGCAGAGATGCATTAGGCAGACTCCTTTGTTTTTGGTTTCTTAATAAAGATTTTTTAAAAACTATTTCCAGTACACCAGCTCCCTCGGCCAGTAAAGCGAGATGAGCGCCACAACCCCAGAGTCGGCCATGACTGGACCTAATAGTCAGGGGTCCCTTTACCTTTACAGCCAGTGCCAAGCTGGCCTGCTGAATTTTTTTGGGGGGGGGGATCTTTGCTACCGTTCTGTATTTTTATGGCTCCAGATTGTACACCTTGCTTCCCATTTTTATTTCGAACTCGTTTTGTGAATGCACGTTTAACTGGTCAAGTCTATCATCCTGCCAAGCCTGTAGGGCAGACATCCCCAAATTTGACCCTCCAGATGTTTAGGGACTACAATTCCCATCATCCCTGACCACTGGTTCTGTTGGCTAGGGATGATGGGAATTGAAGTCCCAAAACATCTGGAGGGATGAGTTTGGGGGTGCCTGCTGTAGGGTTTAGAAAGGGGGGCACCCCACCCCACCCCCAGGCCCAATTTCTCACTCACCTGTGAACCTTTGGGAAGTCAATTGCTCTCAGACACAGCCTACCTCACAGGGGTGTCCTGAGAAAAAGAAGTGGATGTCCCACCGTGGAACAACTCTTAACACCAGGAAGCTCTTCCTAAAGTTTAGTTGGAATCTCCTCTCTTGAAAGAAAGCGAGAAGGAAAAGATGGCATCCAAATCAAATGGCATCCAAGATGGCATCCAAATCAAATACCCTTATTGGCATCACAGTATAAAACATTTCAAGTCACCGGGATAATTAAAAGGACAAGGGTGAAGCTGTTGAGGGTCATAAGGCAGTCGTGTGCACTTAGATATTCTGCTACGCCCTGTCTGTTCCCCAAAAGGATAGTTCATTGGGAACCTTTTCTGGTAAAATTGTGGCTAAAAAGAAGCTACTAAGGCAGTGATACCTTTGTCCCGATCTGCCAGAAGAAACTTCATTTGACAACTTCTCGGACTGATAGGCTGGAGGTCCAACATTTTGCTCAGCATCAGTTGGCAAGGTCTGCTGTGTAAAGAGCAGTCTAAGAGAATGTGGTCCATTGAATCACATACTCCTTGGTTGCAGGCACACAATTGGGCTTGATATGGAATAAAGTGGTACCTCGGTTTACGAACTTAATCTGTTCCGGAAGTCTGTTCTTAAACCGAAACCGTTCTTAAACCAAGGCGCACTTTCTCTAATGTGGCCTCCCATTGCCGGTGTCCTTCCGCCATTCAGATTCCATTCTTAGGCTGAGGTAAAGTTCACAAACTGGGACACTACTTCCAGTTTTGTGGAGTTTGTAAACTGAATCATTCATAAACAGGACCGTTCTTAAACCAAGGTACCACTGTACAGTGGTACCTCGGGTTACAGGTGCTTCAGGTTACAGACGCCTCAGGTTACAGACTCCACTAACCCAGAAATAGTACCTCGGGTTAAGAACTTTGCTTCAGGATGAGAACAGAAATTGTGCAGCAACGGCGCGGCAGCAGCGGGAGGCCCCATTAGCTAAAGTGGTACCCCAGGTTATGAACAGTTTCAGGTTAAGAACGGACTTGAAGAACGAATTAAGTTCTGAACCCAAGATACAACTGTATGAGAGAATCTGCCTTTGGTCACCACAGAAGGGAAAGCATTTAATCTCGCGAGCATAAAGGCTCTTCGATGGGAGGGGAGTTGTAGATCCTTTAGATATTTGGCACAGGTTCCGTAGGGTGTTGTGATACCTAAGGCCTCCAGAGAACAGGATCTCGGAGTATGAGCTAACAAGTGTTGCCTTTCGTGGTCGCAGTATTTGGAACAGTGGTACCTCAGTTTAAGAACAGCGCTGTTTACGAACTATTCGGTATAAGAACTCCGCAAAACCGGAAGTAGTGTTTCAGTTAGCAAACTTTACCTCTGTCTACGAACCGAATCCTAATGGTGGAAGGGCACAGGCAGTGGGAGGCCTCATTAGGGAAAACACACCTCGGTTTAAGAATGGCTTCTGTTTAAGAACGTACTTCCGGAATGGATTAAGTTCATAAACCGAGGTACCACTGTATGTACTGTATTTTTTGCTCTATAAGACGCACCAGACCACAAGATGCACCTAGTTTTTGGAGGAGGAAAACAAGAAAAAAAATATTCTGAATCTCAGAAGCCAGAACAGCAAGAGGAATCGCTGCGCAGTGAAAGCAGCAATCCATCTTGCTGTTCTGGCTTCTGGGATAGCTGCGCAGCCTGCAGTCGCCCCATAAGACGCACACACATTTCCCCTTACTTTTTAGGAGGGAAAAAGTGAGTCCACTGGTCCTGTTGGCTAGGGTTAGGGTTAGGGTTAGGTTTGGGGTTGGGGTTAGCGTTAGGGTTAGGGTTAGGGTTAGGGTTAGGGTTAGGGTTAGGGTTACGGTTAGGTTTACGGTTAGCGTAAGTGTTAGGGTTAGGGCAAAAAATACGGTAACTTTCATCACATGCCTCAAGGCTCTCGAAAGCAATACCCAAACTACGGATTTTATCTTGAATTGCTCCATACCAAGATGGCATCCCCTTTCTTTATCCGACAGCGGAGTTTGCAAACCCCCACCCCGGCTACCACCATCCAAGCCAATCCTCCAAGGCCCTTTGACCACTTCTGTTTTGCCAGAAGGCTCTCAGCAGCTGTTCCTCCACTTGCATTCTTGATAGCTTTCTCATTCCGTCAGGCTGGCACGACTGGTTTCTTCCCACCACTTCTAAGCCAGCCGCCCCTCTCCCTCCCTCCCCACCACCCCCACTTGTAAAATTTTCTGCGTATCTGAGCAGATCTTTTTACTGGCTCTCGAGAGCTACAAATTTTGAGCCCGTCAAGTTCTTGATGAAGACAGGAGGGAGAAAGCCGGGGGGGGGAGCACCACAAAAGCAATTTAGAACTTTAGGGAAGAAGAAAAACTAAGTCTGGCAAGCTTTTTTAAAAAATATTTTTATCAAATTTCCAAAAGTTCCACGTAAAATTGATATACATATCATTGACTTCTTATCCCATTTTCCGTGATGTTTTTCTTATCTCCCCCTTTGCTGCATCCTACCTTCCCTTTTTTTAACATAGTCGTAACACAATAATCTTTAACTGTTCTGTTGCTCATAATTCAAAACCTCCTCATGTCGTAGTATTTCTTTAAATCATCCCAAAAAGGTTTCCATTCTTCAAAAATGGAGATTCTCTTATTTTAGCTGTTAGCTTTGCTTATTCAACATAATCCATTGCTTTCCTTATCCGTTCTTTTCTTAGCGGGAAGTTCTTCGTCTTTCCATTTCTGAAAACGTCTGGCAAGATTATTTATTCATTTATTAGTCTGTTGGTTACATTTATATCCCACTTTTCCTTGAAGGAGCTCAAGGTGGCGTACATGATTCTTCTCCTTTCCTTTCCCATTTTACCCTTCCAACGACCCTGTGAGGTGGGTTTTACTGAGAGGCAGCGGCTGGCTCAAGGTCACCCAGTGAGAGTTTCACGGCTGAGCAGAGATTTGCAGATCATAGAATCAGAGAATTGCAGAGTTGGAAGGGACCCCATGGGTTCATCTAGTCCAGCCCCCTGCAATGCAGGAAATCTCAATTTAAGCATCCATGACAGATGGCCACCCAACCTCTGCTTAAAAATCTCCAAGGAAGGAGAGTCCACCACCTCCTGTGGGAGACCTTGAATTTAATTCTTTTTCTCCTCTCCCCAAAATTGATGAGGTTTTCAATTGCATCCCACTGACAGACAGACAGAGGTTCCCATCAGGTGTGCTGTGAAGGGTGCAAAGGTCTTTATTCTTATGCACCAGAAAAGCTCTGCTGGGTTAGGCCAAAGGGGCCCCATTGAGCCCAATATTCTGTTCTCACAACAGCCAACCAAATGCCCCAATGGGAAGCCTGTAGGCAAGAGCCCTCTTCCTTCCTGTGGCTTCCAGCAACTAGGATTCAGAAGCATCGCTGACTCACAACACCGGAAGTAGAGTATAGCCATTTCTGGCTAGAAGCTACGCATGGGCTCACTGTCCTCCATGAATTTGTCAAATCCTCTTTTAAAGCCATCTAAGCTGGTCATTGTGCCTGCCTCTTGTGGGCGTTTAATGCTGCTCTTTGTCAAGTACAGTCGTACCTCGGATCCTGAACGCCTTGCGAGTCAAACATTTTGGCTCCTGAGCGCCACAAACTCAGAAGGAAGTGTTCCGGTTTGCAAACGTTCTTTGGAACTGGAATGCCCGAGGCATCTTCCGTGGCTTCCGATTGGCTGCAGGAGCTTCCTGCAGCCAATCGGAAACCGTGCCTTGGTTTCCAAACATTTTGGAAGTCGAACGGACTTCCAGAATGGATTGCGTTCGACTTCCGAGGTACCACTGTGCCGCCTTTTGTCTGTCTTGAATCTTCCAAGGTTCAGCTCCAAGTGAGGAGAGGTTTCAAGAGCAAAAGGACCCAAGTTTGGTTTCTTAAGGAAAGATTGCAAGAGATGTAGTAACAGCGTTTGTTGGGAACATTTTGTCCATTTCCAAACATGCCAGCCGACAGAGGATAACCAGAGCCAAACAAGGAGGCCATGTCTGCTACCCCAAATCAAATCAGGTAGACGCACCTTGCACCCCCAAATCCTTCCAGCATTCCAGTTCCTGGTGCTTTCTTTCTCTCCTTGTCCCCTGAACTCCTGAACTCACACCAGCACTTTCCAGCTGGGTGCAAGGTGTCCAGGCTTCGTAAGAAGTGGCCTTACACCAAATCAGACCACTTGCCCTTCTAGCTCAATACTGTCCGGACTGACTGGCAGCAGCTTTCTACGGTTTCAGACAAAGAGTCTTTCCCATCTGTCAGGATTTGAACTCGTGGCCTTCTGTATGCACATCAGGCATCCTACTACAAAATAACCCTCAGGGTTAACATTACAGAATCTTAAAACCAGAGAGAAGTCATGGGGATCCTGATGGTACAGCTGAAAAGTAAGAGAATACATTATAGACTCATAGAATTGTGGAGTCAGAAGGGACCCCGGGGTCATCTAGTCCAACCCCCGGCGATGCAGGAATAACAGCTAAAGAATCGCTGGCAGATGGCCGTCCAACTTCTATTTAAACACTTCCAATGAAGGAGAGTCCATTCTGAATAAAGGGCTGATTTCAGCAGAACGAAGAAAGCAGTGAGTCAGCCACTTGGGTCATCCAGCTCATTCTAGTATATACTGACAGGGCTTCCAGGTAGGGTGGAACCTCTCCCAGCCCAACCTGGAAAAGCCAGGGATCTTCTGTCACTGAGCCGCAGCCTCCTCCAATGACTTGGATGGACAGGAGACAGGAGCTGAAGGGTGTTGGGGAGTGGATAATCGCAGCCATACCCTGTTCTAAGGTTGCACAACCTTTCAAGATGATGCAACCCAAGAATATACAACAATAATAATTCGGGATGCATTGCAACCATCAATGCAGATCTCCAGGTGTTGCCTTTCAACTGGACCAGGGTTTCTCAAACTTGGGTCTCCAGCTGTTTTTGGACTACAACTCCCATCATCCCTAGCTTGTAGGACCAGTGGTCAGGGAAGATGCCAACTGTGGTCCAAAAACAGCTGGAGATCCAAGTTGGGGAAACCCTTAGGGTCCCTTCCAACTCTACAGTTTTTTTATTCTATTATTCATCTGTACACATACCTAGGCGATGCTTCAAGATCTTACATTGGAGTGACTTAAGTTGCATTTTCCGTGAAGCTGCATCATACTGACCGAACTTGCACCACTCCCTTGAAACTCGTGTTTTTGGTATTCCTAAATGCTCAGTTTTGGAGCATCCAGAACACCTCCTCCTCCTCACTGTCCTCCTCCAGAGTGACCCAAGGAATCAGTCCTCCATGGCCTACTCAACAGCCTTCTCGCTGATTGGCTCCTGCCAAAATTGACTTCCTTCTCAGTGGCTCAAAAGCTCCCCTTTCATGCCGATTGACCAGTTCTGGGACACTGGAGACAGGACCACTGCTGCAAAATCAGCAACGAGTCTTCAACCCTCCACAACCTGTGGTGCTGGAAAGTCCAACATGTTGGCTGGTGAGCTCAAGGCTTCAGCCCTTGCCTATTTCTGCAAATGTAGAGAAACCAAGATGACAGATCATTTCTGGGAAGACGAGTCTCTTCTCTCTGTTTCCACTTAACCAGCTTGCTTACCCTCCCATCGATCTTCCCTCAACATCAAGTCCTCATTAAGCTAAGGAGGCTCCCAACGGGACTTCTCTTCTCTCCCCATCCCCTTGCAAGAAGATCTCCACCTGACCTCCCTTTTCCCCTCCTTGCCTGACAAATTGTGGGAGGTGACCCAGAGCCGGTCTAATTTATTCCAGCCCCATCCCAGCAGGGAAGGGTCTGTGCAGCTGCTGGGTTGGGAGAGAGCGGAAACAACTGTCGACCACACCTCAGGCCTCCCTTGCATCAGGCTGAGTGCACCCTGAGCACATGTAACGTTTTGCTTTGCAGCATCGCACTGCTAAACTGCTATGAAAGTTAGAAGCCCTCCAATTAAGTCACAGGGTGCTGTGAAAGGGGATCAGGAAGCGAGAAGTGTCTGACAATGGCTCCAAGTTAATGTACAAAAATCTGAAGTGTATTATGATTTCTAGGAAGGAGAGAATTTGGGTTTTTTTAAACATATCAACAGTCATTTAACATAACTTCTTATCTTATACAATATTTTTGAGTTCCATCAGCACCTCTGATGATTGTCCGTTCTTTATCACATATTCTGCATTTCTTAATTTCTCTATTACTCTTAATGATCATTAACTAACAATTCTCCGCATAATCTTTCTTGTAATATTTCAAATAGTCCTCCTTACAAAACGTCTTGCAATCCTACTAGCGTAATCTGTTCATTACTATTTCTTTTCAGATAGTTCATATATTTACTCCAGTCTTCTAAGAATCTCTGGTCCCGCAGGTTTCGAATCCTTCCTGTTAATTTATCTAGTTCTGCGTAGTCCATCAATTTCATCCGCCATTCGCAAGGAGAGAATTTGAGGGCAAGGGAGATCCACAGCAATGTTTAGATTTGTCTCCCAGCTTTCTACACTCTATGACAGCCTGGATAGCTCAGTTGGTTAGAGTGTGGCGCTGATAACACCAAGGTTGCAGGTTCAATTCCCCATATGGGACAACTGCTTATTTCCTGCATTGCAGAGAGTTGAACTAGACGATCCCCAGGGTCTCTTCCGACTCTACAATTCTGTGTGGAACTGTTGGGCTTTTCATTGCCATTGCCCTGACTCTCAGATGACTTCATTTGCCCTCAGTGATGGTTGTCTTTTTGCCAAAACTCATTGGCTGACAATAGCCATCTGTGACACCACCCTGCTTGCTTAGTGACTCCTAATAGGCTGCTATCACTCTTGATTTAATCCTTATATTTTAAGGGTCTCTTGGGCCAAATGGGAAAGGAAAACATAGCTGTCATGGTTAGAAGATAGTGATATCCGTCTCTTCCACCATGAATCAGCCTGATCCTCTTTGAAACGGCTTTGGGGAGAGGAAACCTCTGAAAAGGAGCAATGTCGCCCACACCCAGTCGATGTGTTTTGCACTGAGGTGACAGGGCTGTGTTTTCATAGGCAAGTTTCTTCAGCTAATGATTTACACCTCCTCACCCGAGGAGTTTGCCATCTGTTTCTGGCAGATGGCAATAACAGAAGTCAGAGCAGAGTAGAAGTGGGAAAGGAGGGCATCTTTTGAAGAGAGTCTGTCCTCCATGGTTGGGACAAGAGTTTGTTTAAAACAGTCTCTTCATTCCATGTATCATATTTGTGGAGGGGGGAACCCACCTGTTTTGGGGAACAGAGCCTGAAGTCAGACTTCAAGGGGCCTTCAGCAGAGTGATCCTACTGGGCACCTCATCCCAAACACAAAGCCCTGGTCGCTGGATCCAAGAGATCTGTGTGGCCCTTCAGAAGGTTGAAAGTGGCCCTCAGGTTGCAAAGGCTTCCCTACCCCTGCTCTTCATCACTGTGCCACCTGTTGGCTCTCCAGGCAGACATCCAATGAGTGAGGCAGGAAGTGACATCTCCATGGCTTCTTCCTCCTCACCACCACAAGGTTTATCTGAGTCAGAGGCTGGTGGAGAAAAAAACAGTGGGTTTCAATGGTGAGCAGAACGAGCAGGTCTGGTGGGGGGGAGACTCTTATCAGTGGGACCCTCTAGGGGTGTAAAGGCCTAGCAGATGCCTCGCTGTGTCCATATCTACACCAGTCATGCCCCTCCCCCCTGCCAAAAAATAAAAAAAGAATTTGAGGAGTTCTGTAAAGGTTCTGTGAGTTGTTGTATCTCAGGGAGTTGTATCTCAGGGCTAGATGACATTTGGGCCCCTTCCAACTCTTCAGATGTATGAGATCCCTCTTCCCCTCCCGGAGCAGTTTAATAGCCAACACTTCTTCCCAGGGAACTCTGGGAATTGTAGCTCTGTGTAAGGAGAGTTTAGGGGTCTCGTCTCAGCACCGTTAATGAACCACAGCTCCCTCAATTCTTTGGGGGAAGTCTATTTAAAAGGGTGTCCTTATGAATGCCTTAAATCTATGGTGTATGTATGGCCCATGTCATCATTGGTGGAAGTGGTCTTTCGGGTAACACTGCCCCCCAAGCCAGGAACAAGGGGGCCAGAATCCCTCTGGGCTGTCTCCTCACTCCTCTCCCCTGTCTTCACAGTGCGAGTTTGATATCTGAAGGAATTGACGGTCACTCTGGGATTAACTCTCTCTCTCTCTCTCTCTCTCTCTCTCTCTCTCTCTCTTTTGGGTAACCCGATTCCCCTGGCAAGAGAATCTTTTTAGTGGCTGATAAAACCTTCACTGTGGTGGAGTGGAAACAGGTTCCCTTTGAAGTGGGTCTTGCATTTCCCTCTTGACGCTCAATCCTGTATATTTTAACCGCCAATAAACTGATTTATAAGCACATCTCTTTTTTCCTTCAAAAAAAAAAGTCTCTCCAGCCACCTTTCAAAGAATTGGCGAGAGGGAGGGGAATATTGCCAGCGCAAATGTCAGGGATGTATTTTGAATCTTCTTGCGGGAAGGAAGACAGGTCCCTTGAAAGGATATTAGCCACGGCAAGCCCATGAAACCTCCATGATTAGTGGCAGTCGAACAAATAAAGGAGCTGGATGTGTCCCAAAGGACTCTTGCATCATAGCATATCTGCCGCAGTTTCCTGGAGTTATCCAGCTAGCTTCTGCTGGAGAAACAATCCTTGGTTTCGTGGTTCCTTGTCCTTAATCAACAAGGTGAAAATCCTAACAGTATTAAATCCAGTTATCGTAATGGCACAAAATGATATGAAAATCGCCTGAAAAGTTACCAGTGGGTGTAATGTATCTAAGGAAGGGCTGTAGCTCAGCGGTAGAGCATCTGCTTTGAATGCAGAAGGTCCCAGGTTCAGTTCCTGGTATCTTCAGGTAGAGCTGGGAGAGACCTACTGTCTGAAATGCTGAAATGCTGCATTAAAAGCGAGTAGAGTTATGCTGAAATTTGCTAGGGACAGTAAAGGCAAGTGATGGTCTAGTTCAGGGATTTGGGCTGATGTTGTCAGACCTCGGCTCCCATCAGTCCCAGCTGCCAGCATGTCAGGGAGATGGGAGAGTTAGACTACAACAACATCCAGATGGCCACAGGTCGCCCATCCCTGCATTAAAAGATGGCATGGTTTTGATGGAGATCGGTAGGGGCAGTAAAGCCAAATGACCATCTAGTTCAGGGATGGAGAACCTGCAGCCCTTCAGTTGTTGCTGGACTCCCAACACCCATCAGACTTCATGGCAAGTGGCCAAGGGTGATGGGATCAGTGGTCCAACAACAGCTAGAGGACCACTGGTTCTCCATACCTGAACTAGACCATAGCTTGCCTTTATTGCCCCAAGCTACCTCCACCACAACTCTGACCATCACTTACCTTTACTGCCCCTAGATACCTTCATAACAGCTGGAAGGCACCATGTTCCCCATTCTCACCATAGGTTTAGGGTCCCTGGGGTAAGCAAGCTCTCTCTTTTGCTTGTCCCTAACCTGCTGGGAAGGGACGTGGGTGGCGCTGTGGGTTAAACCACAGAGCCTAGGACTTGCCAATCAGAAGGTCGGCCACGACGGGGTGAGCTCCCGTTGCTTGGTCCCTGCTCCTGCCAACCTAGCAGATCGAAAGCACGTCCAAGTGCAAGTAGATAAATAGGTATCACTCCGGCGGGAAGGTAAACAGCTTTTCCATGCGCTGCTCTGGTTCACCAGAAGCGGCTTAGTCATGCTGGCCACTTGACCCAGAAGCTGTACGCCGGCTCCTTCGGCCAGTAAAGCGAGATGAGCGCCGCAACCCCAAAGTTGGTCACGACTGGACCTAATGGTCAGGGGTCCCTTTACCTTTTTTACGGGGACTAGAATCTTGCTTCGTTTTTAAAGAAGGGGCCATAACTCGGTGGTAGAGCATCTGCTTTCTATGCTGAATTCCCTAGTCTTCTGCAGCATCTCTAGGTAGGGCTGGTAGGGATTCCCTGTCTGAAACCCTAGGGAGTAGCTGCCGGTCAGTGTAGACAGTGCTGAGTCCTATGGACCAAGAGTCTGACACTGTATAAAGCAGGTTCCTATGTTCTATGGATGGGGAAGTGACATATCCCAGTGGAAGAGCATCTTCTTTGCCTCCAGGAGGTCCTAGGTTGTAGCAGACCCAACATCTCATTTAGAAAGGGGTGGATCAATGTGAGACTACCAAAGGGAGAGCTAACTTTCCCTGCTTGGTCTTCTCAGCATGCCCGGAGTCGTCAACCAAACCTTTGTTAGAAACACACAGATCAGGCTCCCCAACTCAACGTCTCCACCACCCCTCCAGCTTTTAGGGGTTTTGTGTTGTTATTCAATTCCACTTCCCCCCTCTCCTGTTGCTGTGAAATTCAATCGGGACTCCCAGACCTCTAGGCCCTGGAGAACTCGGCAGCTGCATTCTCAACTGTCTCGAAAGCTTAGCCCCGTCCCTTTCTCAAACCAAGATCAGCCCTGAGAGTTTTTGGATTCAACTGAAAATGAGTTTTTTTTAAAATAAAAAATAAAAAACAGACACAGATTGCAGCTGGAATACATACGGTACAATTTGATTGGCTCAGATAATTGCGCACCAGGATTTATGAGGAGGGGAAATGGAGGGGGAGAGATTATGGGGGGGTTTCTTTAGCGATGATTCCTTCATTGCAGGGGGTTGGACTAGATGTTCTTTGTAAGGCTCCTTCCAACTCTATGATTCTAAGTTGGCTAGCTTTTAACAGCGGTGTCGTGCACAAAGGAAGCACGGATTGCCAGGAAATAATTCGGAAGGGTAGAAATGGCCCTGGTAAGCCAGAGTCGGCTCTGCTAATCCAATAGGATTTCCGGGGACTGATAATAAGACAGTGGTTGGCCACTGGCAGACGGGGGCCAAAGGAGGGCCTTCCTGTTTGCTGGCCTGCTCTGTCCTGACACCTAGTGGCCATTTTTTGTTTTGCATGGAGCCTGTGCAAGAATAGGCTTTTAGAAAAAGATGGTTCTGAAGGGTTGGAAGATGGTTTGCGACCAGGGTCAGATTTAGGTTTGATGAGGCCCTAAGCTACTGAAGGTAATGGGGCCCTTTATATGCCCAGCTGTCGTTTGTCAACAACAAATTGTCTCTGTTTTTTTGTGTTGAATATATGCTATCTGGTAATTTATGGACCTAATAGGTATCTAAAGCCATTTGCACATAACAAAATATGTATTTTATCGAAGTAATTCTTGAACTGAAATACAATTAAGAAGTATATTAATAGTGAAATACAATTAAGAAAAAGTTTATTAATGTGAAATAATTATTAAGTTCTAACTTAAAAGGATTTTTTATTCATAACAAACTTAATAATAAACATTGGAATTTGGCAATAACAAAGATCCCTTTAGAAACACAATTAACAAAGACTCATAATTTGGGGGGGGGGGCGGCAAGAGAATGGGTCTCTAAGCTATAGCTTGTTTAGGTTATACATAAATCCGGCACTGACTGGGGCAGGTGGTGATGGTTCCAGGGCGTCAGATCATTCATGGCACTTGCTCCCTTGACAATGACAATGCGGAGGGTCCATAGCTCAGGGGACGGAGACCCTTCTTTGCATGCAGAAGGGCTCGGGTTCAACCCCTTGGCATGTGTCTTCCCCCATAACTTCCTGCCTTCCTCTCTCCCTTCTCCCAGGTGTGGTTCAGCAACCGACGGGCACGGTGGCGCAAGCAGGCCGGGGCCAATCAGCTGGCAGCATTCAATCACCTGTTGCCGGGGGGCTTCCCTCCGACTGGGATGCCCACTTTGCCTCCGTACCAGCTGCCAGATTCAACTTACCCAACCACCACCCTTTCCCAAGGTGGGTGCTGTGGGCTTGGGTGGGAAAGTGGGTTGTTTCGATGGGTGGGTTGTGTCGGAAAATGCGTTCGATCAAGTGACTCCTCCGGAATCGCCTCCGTTCTCTCCTCCGATGATAATTAATGACCTGAGCCTCTGATAAGGTTCCAAGCATGTTCCCATTACAGAGTATCCAGCACAGGGAAGGACGAGAAATATGAGCTACATGCTAAGAGTTTTATTACTAAGCTACGCAGACAGAAAAGAAATAAATCCTCTCTCTGTGAGAGCAGAGAGCAACTGAACCACAAAGGAACAGGAAACCAGTAAACATCACATCCGTCTCCTGTCTTCCGTGAGACTTCCAACAGCCTGGGATGTCTGGAATGCAAAACAGAGTCTTTTGACCCCAAAGCACTGCACAGTGGCAACACACAGAAACCAACAGGTTGATGGATGGCGTTTATATCAAACCTCAAGGTGGCAGGCATGGTCCCACCCATCCCTCCTTGTTTAATCCTCTTAACAATCCTCTGAGGGGGCTTAGTCCGAGAGGCAGGGACTGGCCCAGAATCACCCAGTGAGATTCATGACAGAACATGGGGATTTGAACTCTGGTTCTCCCAGTTCCTAGTCTGACTGGCACAGAGTGGGCAGAGCCAGGGATTGCCTGAGCCAGAGCAAATCATAGCTGAGATCTTCTAGGGGCAACACTGAGACTCAGGGCTTACCCACAATTCCTCTGTTCCCACTGCTTTCCCCTGGGGAAAACCACTTGGAGCAACCAGCAATTTGGGTTGTCTCCTGCTCTGTAGACTGGCAGCTGCAGGTTCGATCCCTGCCATCTCCTGGTAAAAATCTCTTCCTGCCTTTACCCTGGCAAATCCGCAGTTTCTGTTCACACCTCCACGGGGCAAGGAGGAAGGAGTTCTTCTTGCATTGCCAAAGGCTCTCGGTGGCTCTGTTTCTTAACGGCCCTAGCGAATTCCTCTGCAGCTTGTATTTCTTGCTTCACAGCCCAGACAATCAAAATCCTACCATTTATTAATTTCTAGGCTTTAGAGGGGGTCCCACCCAAATCTATAACATGCCCCCCTTCTCTTTAGCAACAGGGACAGCTTTCCACAGCTGGGCATGAGAAAATAACAGGAGGTTACTAACAGCGTTCAGAGCGGTACATCAAAGCAAGATAGTTTGCTTCGGTTTAGTGCTAAATTGGTTTTCCCTGAGAAAAGAGTGGGGCAAGGAAGAAACCGCATAGACTCATCCCTAGAAAGCATGGGTCAAGCAGAAAAGTGGATAGCTCAGTTGATTAGAGTGTGCTGCTAATAATGCCAAGGTTGCAGGTTCAATTCCCATAAGGGACAGGTGCATATTCCTGCACTGGAGGGGGTCAGACTGGATGATCCTCAGGGTCCCTTCCAACTCGATGAATCCATGATTCAAGTGGAAGAGGAGGAGGGGGAAGGTGACAGGCAGGGCCACCCGCTGGATGAGTTGTAAGAAAGAATTTAGGGCAATGCCCCATTCACCCCAACGGACCAGACCTCCACTGAAACAGATGGTGGGAACATGATTTGGGCCTCAGGTCAAGATGGCGCCTCCATCATACCAGCCTTTCCCCAAAGGAACACAGTGATGGTCCGGTGATGACAGCCACCACTTCTAACCCGATGCTTCGTTTCCCCACAGATGGGGGCAGCACTGTGCACAGACCCCAGCCTCTCCCACCATCCACTATGCACCAGGGAGGGTTGGCTGCCGCCGCCGCAGACTCCAGCTCCGCCTATGGGACCCGACATGGCTTCTCCACCTACTCCGACAGCTTCATGAACCCCGCAGCTCCTGCCAATCACATGAACCCTGTCAGCAATGGCCTCTCCCCCCAGGTAGGCTGCTCACCTGTGTTTTGCTATCGTCTCCGGCCTAAACTGTAGGCAGGGCATGAGGAAACTGGGAGAACGCATGGCTGTTCCCACGTGTCCTTAGTTGAGCGCCGCAGTGTTTTGTTCATTTGCTTATTGTTGAAAGCCGGGATCGGTAGCCTGCAGCCCTCCAGAAGGCGTTGGACGGCAGCTCCCATCAACCCTACGCTGGCTGATGGAATTTGTAGTCCAACAATACTTTGAAAGCTACAGGTTCCCCATTTCTTATTTCCCCCCACTCTTCCCCAGAAGACTCCCAGAGTTGCTTACCAGTATCAGAAATGATTCCCTTTCCTCAAGCTTACAATCTAATAGCAGCGACACAAAAGGAAAGGGGATTGGAAGGGTGGAGGAAAGAAGCAAACCCAGTTACTAGTTCTTAGGCAGTTAAACAATTCTACAGGTCTGCAGCTGAGGCTAAACTGAGGCATTGCCAGGTCACCCAGTCAAAGACGGAAACAGAGCCCTTCAAGGAAGGAAGTGCCACCACATATTTGAGGACATCCCACGATGTCTGTTTAGCCCCGATTCTGTTGCAATCCAGACGCTGAGTAAAGGCCCTCTTACGCCTTCAGGACTTTGGCTTGCTGGCACAGGTGGTTTTAGGATTTGCTGTTGATCTACAGATGTAACGGTCAGCCTTGTTTTTTTGTGATTTGTCATGAAGGTTTTTTCCTTAAGCTGCTTTGAGATGTGACTTTACAGACAAATTAACCAGTGAATTCCGGTGTTGTATTTGGGAGTGACTGTTTTAAAACCATGAATGAATAGTTCCGGGTACTGTCTGCTAACTGCAATAGTGGGAGACGAATCATAGATACCAACATGCTTTGTCCACGCAGCTTCCTACTGCAATATGTTATTAGACAAATCTGCATATTATATTTATGGATGTGGCGGGGGACCTTTTGTCTCCCAGACATTGTTGGACTGCAATTCACATCAGCTCCACCCAGCATGATCAATCAGGGATGATGGGAGTTGTAGTCTGGCGATATCTGGAGGGACACAGGAGGACACCCATTCTTGTATTAGAAGAAGTCACGAGTTGTGATGGAGATAGCCAGGGGCAGTAAAGTTGGAAAGGACCACCAAACGTCATGTAGTCCAGTTTACTATGAGTGCAAGAATCACAGCTGAAGAATCCCTGAAAAGCACTGTGAAGGGAAGTCTGAGCCATCCCGATTAGTTGACAGAAAGAACACACCTTATATTTTCTTTGGGCCCAAACAAGTTCAAGGCCCATCAGTAATGCTGGATCCTTGCCCGGCCTGAAACCCTGGAGGGCCGTTGCTGCTGGTCAGTGTAGACAATTCTGAGCAAGATGGACCAAATAAGCAGCTTCCTTGTTGTTGTTGTTTAGTCGTTTAGTCGTGTCCGACTCTTCGTGACCCCATGGACCAGAGCACGCCAGGCACTTCTGTCTTCCACTGCCTCCTGTAGTTTGGTCAAACTCCTGCTGGTAGCTTTGAGAACACTGTCCAACCATCTCGTCCTCTGCCATCCCCTTCTCCTTGTGCCCTCCATCTTTCCCAACATCAGGGTCTTTTCCAAGGAGTCTTCTCTTCTCATGAGGTGGCCAAAGTATTGAGTCTCAGCTTCAGGATCTGTCCTTCCAGTGAGCACTCAGGGCTGATTTCCTTCAGAATGGATCGGTTTGATCTTCTTGCAGTCCATGGGACCCTCAAGAGTCTCCTCCAGCACCAGAATTCAAAAGCATCAATTCTTTGGCGATCAGCCTTCTTGATGGTCCAGCTCTCACTTCCATACATCACTACAGCTTCCTAACACGTGTTAAATCTATCCCCCAAGTGACCGCATTACAAATAGTACAGAATAGGTCTTTGGCAAAGTTAACCCACGGTCCTTAAGGGTGTTACATCACTAAAGGAGAGTGTGAGTGGCAGAGGGTGATTGCGTCAGGCCTTTTTTTTGACTTGGTTGGCTTCTGTCTCACTTCCTCTCCTCCCCTCCCTTTTTCTTCAGTGTCTGTTTAAGTGTAATAAGCATTTAAATGAAGTATTGCCTGACCAGGGATGGAAAGAAGAGGAGGAGGAGGAGGGAGAGATTTGGGAAGGAGGGGAGAGAAGTAGAAGGGGGTGTTAAATAGCAAAGAATTAGGGTGGGGGGAGGGAGAAGATCAGATGCAAATCACTAGTAGAAAGGAAATTATGTGCAATTACCCAGCAAAACTGGGCAGCTTCTGCCCACCCCTGCCAACAAGATCTCATTAATAAGCAGAAAATAAGATTGAAATGGTGTGTAAAAGAGGTGGAAAAATGAATTTGAATGCTGCATTTGTCCACAATTACCCCCTCGTTCACACATATTTTATTGCAATTTTTTTTATTATTATTCTTAATCTTTCCATCCCTCAAAGCAGATTGGGAACATCCTGGCATTATGGTTGCAGAGGGAGAGGCATTACGGATTTCCCTTTTTCTTTCCCTTCTGCCCCCCTGAAAGAGACTCTGCCCGCTCTCAAATTTGCAAAGGCCGGGCTGGCGGGGATCAGAATTCATTGCTTCGGCTTATCGCTGTGTAGGAACAAGTTCTTTTCCGGGGGGGAAATGCCCGACCTTCAATTGCGTGGCGAGGCGTCCTGCAATGCGTCTCTTTCTCTTTTTCCCTCTGTAGGCGGGAACGCAGGAAGCCGCCTTAGGCAGAGACAGGGCGTTCATCCACCTAGCTTAGTGGTGCCTGCACTGGCTGGCAGTGGCTCCGAAGGATTCCAGAGTGGATCTCCCCACCCCGCCCCACCCCTATTTGGGGGCTAAGCATAAGAAAAGCCTGCTGGATCAGACCAATGACCCACCTAGTCCAGCATCACCTTCTCAAGGGAGAATTTGGAGGAAGAGAGTTGTAATAATAATAATAATAATAATAATAATAATAATAATAATAATAATAATAATAATAATAATTTTTGAACGGTTTTGGGAGTCGGACGGACTCCCAGAACGGATTAAGTTAGAGAACCAAGGTATTGTGGAAGAGCACATGGGTGTGTGGAGTAGCTAATAATAATAATAATAATAATAATAATAATAATAATAATAATAATAATAATTTATTTGTACCCCACCCATCTGGCTGGGTTTCCCCAGCCGCTCTGGGTGGCTTCCCACAAAAATTAAAAATACATCAAAATGTCACACATTAAAAACTTCCCTGAGCAGGGCTACCTTCAGATATTTTCTAAATGTCAGGTAGTTGTTTATCTCTTTGACATCTGATGGGAGGGCGTTCCACAAGGCGGGCGCCACTACCAAGAAGGCCCTGGTTCCCTGTAGCTTTGCTTCTCGCAGTGAGGGAACCGCCAGAAGGCCCTTGGTGCTGGACCTCAGTGTCCGGGCTGAACGATGGGGGTGGAGACGCTCCTTCAGGTATACTGGGCCGAGGCTGTTTAGGGCTTTCAAGGTCAGCACCAACACTTTGAATTATGCTCGGAAACATACTGGGAGCCAGTGTAGGTCTTTCAAGACCAGTGTTATGTGGTCTCGGCGGCTGCTCCCAGTCACCAGTCTAGCTGTCACATTCTGGATTAGTTGTAGTTTCTGGGTCATCTTCAAAGGTAGCTCCAACATAGAGCGCATTGCAGTAGTCCAAGCGGGAGATAACCAGAGCATGCACCACTCTGGTGAGGCAGTCCACGGGCAACTAAGGTCTCAGCCTGCGTACCAGATGGAGCTGGTAGACAGCTGCCCTGGATACAGAATTGACCTGCACCTCCATGGACAGCTATGAGTTATGTTGGTAGCATCAACATGCAAGGGAGGGATAACATCAAAGAGCATTTCTCACCCCACACCCCCCCCCCCAAATGATCGAATTGGCACAGTCATTTTTACACTTCCATGGAGGAGGCACATTCCTTTTGGGAACATTGGCCTTCTGGATCAGACCCTTGGTCCATCTAGTCCAGCATCCTGTTCTCAAAGTGGCCAACCAGATGCCCCAATGGGCAGAATTTGAGCACAAGAACTTTCTCTGCTGTTGCCAGCAGCTGGTATTCAGAAACTTCACTGCCTCCTCTTGTGAAGGGAGAACATGGTTGTTATGTTTAGGAGCCATTGATAGCCCCCTCTTCCTCCACAAAGTCGTCTGATCCTCTTTTAAAGCCACTCCTGTGGCAGGGAGTTCCATAGTTTAACCATGTGCCGCACGAAGGGCTTTCTTTGATCTGCCCTGAATCTTTCAACATCCAGCTGCGTCGGATGCCCATGATTTCCAGTTGTTACGAAAGACGGAGAAAAACTTTTCTCCATCCGTTTCCTCCATGCCGTTTATCATTTCATAAACTTCTGTCACCTTGCCTTTTAGTAATAATAGTAATTATTATTATTATTATTATTATTATTACCCCACCCTGCCCAGCCAAGAGTGGGCTCAGGGCGGCTAACACCAAATAAAAAAACAATTGATTGAAATACAGCTGAAAAAACAAGATTAAAATACAACATGAAAACCTTAAAATGCAGCCTCATTTCAGTGGAAACTCAAATCAAATCAAAATTTTTTTGGGGGGGATGAAAACGTCAAGTCTTCACCAAGGCTAACTATCCAGACTGGTCCTACATGGGCCAGAAAAAAGCCAGGGAAGTCCCCAAATAGTTCTATCACAGAAGGAACTAAAAAGTCCCAAATGTTACAAATTGTCTTCCTAGGGGAGTCTCTCCTGGAACTTGAGCCTGCAAAGCAGCCACCCCCTCTTGCCTCCTGGCTCCCCCTGCCTTCCTTTAACTGTCTGCCGAGATCATAAGAAGACCCCACTCCAAAGTTCCATTGAGCCCAGCATCCTGTTACCGAATGCTCCATTTATGATTGTCCTGGATTGTCCCTCAAAACAGGTGGCAGTGGGGGCCACCAACGTGGATGGCTTCAGCAGAGGATTAGACAGAACCACGAAACCCAAATGCTATCCGTGGCTACTAGACCTTAAGATCCACAAATGACAACATTTTGGAGGTCCCAAGTCATAAGGTGGTTTTTCAGTACTGGCCCCGACTTGGTGGAACGCTCTGTCACAAGAGACTAGGGCCCTGCGGGACTTGACATCTTTCCGCAGGGCCTGCTGGACAGAGCTGTTCCTCCTGGCCTTTGGTTTGGACTCAGTCTGACCCTTATGTTTCCCTCCCCTTATGATTTTGACTTTTAAAATGAGGCTGCATTTTAAATTGCATTTTAACCTGTATTTTATTTTTTCGTATTATATTTTTACTGAAGTTTTATTGGTGTTAGCCGCCCTGAGCCCAGCTCTGGCTGGGGAGGGTGGGCTATAAATAAAAATTATTATTATTATTATTATTATTATTATTATTATTATTATTATTGCCACAATGGCTATGTTCTGCCACTTTCAGAGGTAGCATTTGCAAACCCTTGGTTGGGAGAGGGTTGCTGCCATCAGGTCCTGAGTGGTGCATCTTGCTGGCTACAGCTACACCCGTGTACAGTGGTACCTCGGGTTAAGTACTTAATTCGTTCCAGAGGTCCTTTCTTAACCTGAAACTGCTCTTAACCTGAAGCACCACTTTAGCTAATGGGGCCTCCTGCTGCTGCCGCGCCGCCAGAGCACGATTTCTGTTCTCATCCCGAAGCAAAGTTCTTAACCCGAGGTACTATTTCTGTGTTAGCAGAGTCTGTAACCTGAAGAGTCTGTAACCCGAGGTACCATTGTACTTGGGCCACATTTGCAGGTTAAAGAAAAGCCTGCTGGATCAGGGCCACAGGCCCATTTAGTTCAGCATCCTGTTCTGAAAAATGCCTTTGAGAAACAAGCGAGCAGGCTTGGTCTGTTGCTGGGGCCAGGGATGCTTCTGAAAACCAGTTTCTGGAAACGGCAGGAGCATAGCTGTCAGCCTTCCCTTTTTTTGCGGGAAATTCCCTTATTCCAGCGCCGTTTCTCACTGCTTCCCACTGCTATCCCAGATTGTTAGATATCCCATAGACTGTCCCCAGGACAGGTGAGGCTGCTGATCCCTTATTTTCAAGGCTGCTGATCCCTTATTTTCAAATCTGAAAGTTGACAGCTTTGGGCAGGAGCAGAGATGGCTCTTGGGATCGGGGCCTGCTTCCCGTTGGGCCATCTGGCCGGCCACTGTGACACCAGGATGCTAGGCTACATGGGCCATTGGCCTGATCCAGCAAGCCTCTTCTTTTATATGTATTTTTTTATTTTTGCATCAAATGGACTTCCTATTTCCAGAAGGCATTTGGAAACAGAGGCTCCAGTTTTTCTCTGCCTCTCCCCTCCTTCTTGCAGAAAGCTTCGCTGAGATCCCAACAGCTCAGTATCACATACAGCCCTCGCTCCGTAAACTTTTAACCTAAAGGATCCCACAAAGCTGGCATTTCTTTCCAGTAAACTTTTCCTTTCTTCCTTCATCCGCCCCCCCCCCCGCCCCCATCCAGAAGAGCCATCTGCTCCTGTCAGTTAGATTCCTGGGCTGAGGGCAGTGGGAAAAACCGGAGCAAAAACACGTCTCTCTCTTCGGCTTCTTTTTCTCATGTGAAAAGAGAGAAGTTTATTTTCCGAGTTGGGGCTCTGCCCTGGGATTTGAAGGATGGGGGTGGGGTGCACTGTAAGAGAAAAGAGGGGTTCCTGCAGGTGCCTTTGTAACAGAGATCGTTTCCTTTCGAAGCTGAAAGCCTTTTGAACTTTATAAATAAGGCCTGCTAAGCATGTGGACATCGATTTTCCAACTTTCCCCCCATTTATTTTTTGGTATATATTTATTTACAAATAAAATGCAACAAAATATAGTAGTAGATGGCAAATGAAATGCAATAGAAGTAGAATAAAATAAGCTATCGGGAGCCAAATATATAGGAAAAGAATTCCATTGCAAATTCACACGTAATGAATTAATATTCCAAAAGTTCCATGTACAACAAATAGGTTTACATTCTCCTGTACCTTATTAAAGGTAAAGGGGCCCCTGACCATTAGGTCCAGTCGTGACCTATTCTGGGGTTGTGGCGCTCATCTCACTTTATTGGCCGAGGGAGCCGGCGTACAGCTTCCGGGTCATGTGGCCAGCATGACTGAGCCGCTTCTGGCGAACCAGAGCAGCACATGGAAATGCTGTTTACCTTCCCGCCAGAGCGGTACCTGTTTATCTACTTCCACTTTGACGTGCTTTTGAACTGCTAGGTTGGCATAAGCTGGGACCGAGCAATGGGAGCTCACCCCATCACGGGGATTCGAACCGCCGACCTTCTGATCAGCAAGTCCTAGGCTCTGTGGTTTAACCCACAGCGCCACCCATGTCCCTTGTACCTTATTACTCCAGCGCATTATGAAAAGGCTGCATTTTTCAATGAAATTGTTGTCTGCCTTCTCTGGTTGTCACCATATATGTAAGTTTCACCATACAAACTATGTCCCATCTTTATTTTTCAACTTTGATTTCCCCCCCCCCTTTCATTTTGCAAAAGGCCCCACTAATTTGGCAGTTTTGATTGGAACAATTTTGTCACTCCCTGGGCTATTATTATTATTGTTTATTACATTTATATCCCACCTTACTTCTTCTGAGGCTCTCAAAGTAGCATACATAGTTCTCCTATCCATTTTATCCCTACAACAACCTAGCGAGGTAGCCTAGGCAGAGAGTGAGTCACCCCCCCCCCATGGCTGAGTAGAGATTTGAACCCTCGTTTCCCAGGTCCTCATCCAGCACTCTAACCACTGCACCTCAGTGTCTCTAGGGATGGGGGGATGGAGAGAGAAAGAGAATTTTAATTTAGTTTGCATTTGAAGATGAATTTATCAGGTTGGCTCATCCTGAAAAGTGCATGAGCCGAAATGCAGCCATTTTTTCACAGAATCATAGAATTGGGACCCTGAGGGTCATCTAGTCCAAAATCTCAACTAAAGCATCCATGTCCGATGGCCATCCACCCTCCGCTTAAAAACCTCCAAGAAGGGAGAATCCATCTCCTCTGTTCCACTGCCGAACGGTTCTTAGCATCAGAAAGTGATTCCTAATATTTAGTCAGAATCTCCCTTCTTGTAACCTGGATCGGGTCCTGCCCTCCAGAACAGCAGAAAACAAGCTTGGTCCACCCTCCAATGTGACATTTTGAAATGCTGTTCCGCAGCCTGCATATAACTGCATATGTTGGTGGAAATGGCATGCAAAACATGGCAGATAAACTCGCTTTGCAAAAAATGTGTACATGTCAGGGGCGGGTGACAGGAGCAGGCTAGTACTAGCTCGCACAGTGTCAGGGAAGTTAACTCTTAATTCAAAGAAACAAGCAGCGTGAGAGCGCAGACCTAGTGAGCACAGCAACTCTTCCCCGTAGATCATACCCCAATGAGGCAGTTGTGAGGACTGAAGGTCTCTGTTTTCCCACAGTTGCCTAAGCCTCCTCCTCCCTCTGATCCTTCCCCAGCAATCAGAGACTCCATCAACATGCCTGTCCCTGCTCCTCCCTATTCATACTGCCCTCTTCTGGTTCTAGGAGACCAGCAGGAAGGGGAGCTGATTGCAGCAGGAGGTGAAGACCCCCTGACTTCTTCAGCAGCCTGCCTGACTCTGTCTCTTGCCCCCCCCCACCCAGCCTCTGATTCTGCCTCTGATTCTGGACTGCTGTCTGCCACAGCCTCTTCCTGCTCACTAAAGCCTGTTGCCTCTTCAGCTTCTGACACCTCCTCCTTCCAGTCTTCTCCCTCTGTTCATTTATCACCATCCCACCACCAATCCCCTGGCTCTGAGCTTGCTTCCTTTGGGGTTCCCTAGCTGGTGCCTCCCAGCTCTCTTCTGCATCCAGCCAGTGTATGACGGAACACCATTATAAGTTCACACTAGAATACTGGTGAATTTTCATGAGGGAGAGAGAGAGAGAGCGCACATAAGCAGAGAGGAAGTTGGAGAAAGTGAGGGAGAGGAATCAAGCCGAGGCTGGGTACGTCTTCCCTTTTCTTCAATAGGGTTCCCGCTTCATGCTTGCAGCTTGAAATGGCAACACTTCTTTTACGAGGTTGTTTGTGGCTTTAATCGAGGAGCTAAAAGGGTTGCCTTTCAGCCGGCTGAAGATCTTTGGTTAAAGCTCAGCACGCGTCACAAATTGAAGCCATGCACGGTGAGAAGTCAAGAACTGCTGAGATCAATGGGTCTTGATCCTGGGATTGCAGTCCCGCTGGTCATAATGAATTGCTTATTATGCTTTTGCTATCCGGCATGTGTCTGTCTGTATAAAACAATGCATTAATGCGGCTGGTGTTCCTCCAGCACCCCTGATCATTTTTACTGCCCTTGTCTACCTCTTTTTAGACGGTCAGTGAAGACAATAGCACGATGGGCTGACATACAGAGTCAGCCCATCCAGCTATTGTCTTCACTGAATGTCTAAAAGGCATTTTCCTCTTTATATGAGCCTTTTATTCAAAACCCAAATAAGGAATAGGATCCTACTTAGAGGGGGGCGGGTTTGGGGGGGAGGACCATAGCTTAGTGCTGGAGTCCCTGGTCTGTATGCAATTGAGAGGGTGCCCTGCTCCCTGAAACCTCAGAGAGCTGCTTCCAGTCAGTGTCGACAATACTAAGCCAGATGGAGCAGTTCCTGATTAATTTAGCCCCACGTCAGCCTCCAGAGTCCACATTTGGGACTGCGTCTTGCGGCATTTTCTGAAGGGCTTTTGTCGCCGTCTTTTTGTGTGTGCCTGGGGCCTTCAGAGCGACTGAGCGATGCCGCCTTGGCCGAGAGAGAATTGAAACGCCTTTTTCCCCCCTTTCCTTTTTTTTTTATTGTCCTGCTTTATGTGGATTAATCAGGGAGCCTGGGAGACGGGTTCAGGCAGGCCAGATAGAGGGAGAGAAAATGAGAGATTAGCACATTAACGCTGGAGCGAAGAGCGGGAAGAGGCAGGCGACCTCTGGAATTCGGAGGCGGGCGGGCCATTTGGACGGGCTGGAGTGACCCAAAGAGAACTGCATGTGGGGGAGCCAGGAGGAGGCATTGGGCAGAGGAAGCCCAACCGGGGGAGGGGGGGGAGGAGAGGCAGGGGAAGAAGGTGCCAAGGATGGAAGCCATTCAAATAAGGAGGAGACACGACTCTGCCAAGTATCTGGGAAGATGGATGCAGAATGTGTATATAGGAAGCCACCTTATCCCAGGGAGGGTGGCTGGGTGTCCCGTTTTTGCAGAGGACAGTCCTCTCTTTGAAGGGCTGGCAATCCTCTCTTTTAGGAACAGAGAACCTGTTCCAGACTGAGGGCCAGATTCCCCATGGTGGTAGCTGTCAGGGGCCGCATGTGGGTGGTGGGTGGGACTAGAAACGAAGGTGGAGCAATGGATTTTGCCCTTGTGTCTTAGGAGGTGGAACACTAGTGCTCCATTCACAATGTGACCCCAAGGATATCTTCCAGACAGGCAAAAAGCGCTCGAGGAGGGTATGAAGTAGAGCTGGTGAGAGGTGCAAAGGAAGCTTCCTTTATGCTGAGCCAAACCACCTGGGATGTTCTGCATGCAAAGCAGGTGTTCTGCCATGGGCCCATCTAGCTGAACACAGATGGGCAAGAACTGGTAGGAGGACATTAGATTATGTAGCTCATGCATTAGTTACTTCAAGATGGGATTGCTGCAATGCTCTCTATGTGGGGCTTCCCTTATACTTGATCCAGAAGCTGCAGTTAGTCCAGAATGCTGCAGCATGATTGCTGATAGGAGTGAGGCTCAGAGATCTGCGATTGGCTACTGGACCAACTTCAAGGTGTCCCTATTAGTATATATACAACTGCAGCTTCTGGATCAGGCTCAAGGGAAGCCCCACGTAGAGTGCATTTTAGCAATCCGGTCTTGAAATAACCTAACTCATGAACCATTCTAGGATGTCCCTGTTTGCATTGGAGAAATGTTGGAGGCTACGGAATAGGGCGTCCCTGTTTTCATTGGGGAAACGTTGGAGAGTGTAGCCAGGATTTCCTGTTCCAGACTCCAGCCTCAGTTGGTAAAAGGCATTTCTTGCCAATGAGGCTCCCCGAGCCTCTGTGGACAGAGCTGGACCCAGAAGCACCCCCAAACTGCGAACCTGCTCCTTCAGAGGGAGTTCAACTCATTCCAGGGTAAGCAACTGACCAATTTCTCAGGCACAGGAGCTACTCAGTGCCTCTGTCTTGCCAGGATTCAAGGTCAGCTTCTTTTTTCCTCATCCAAATCACCGCTGAGTCCAGGCAGTGGCCCAGGGACTGCTCAGCCTCTCCTGATTCAGATGCTATGGGGAAACGTGAGACCAGTTTTCCTACGAGATCACCTTACTCCATATGTGCCCATTCGGCCTCTTCAATTGGTGGAACTGGCACTGCTACACGTGCCACGTCATACCCATTCCATGTGTGTAAGAACTCGATCGCTCAGTGTGGCAGCACCTGCCCTGCGATGGGGTGAGCTCCCGTTCTCAGTCCCAGCTCCTGCCAACCTAGCAGTTTGAAAGCACATCAAAATGCAAGTAGATAAATAGGTACCACTCTGGCGGGAAGGTAAACAGCATTTCCATGTGCTTCTCTGGTTTGCCAGAAGCAGCTTAGTCATGCTGGCCACATGACCCAGAAGCTGTCTGCAGACAAACGCCGGCTCCCTCGGCCAGTAAAGCGAGATGAGCGCCACAACCCCAGAGTCGTTTGCGACTGGGCTTAATAGTCAGGGGTCCCTTTACACACACACACACACACACACACACACACACATATAGCCATAAATTTTTTTAGTGATATGTTTTCGGCGTTGTTGTTTTTTGAAAATGGTCTTCCTACAACTAAGCAGTGCATACATGTTAAGAAATAAAATAAATAAATAAATGGGGACCCAGGAAGCTGCCCTCTACCAAGTCAGACTGTTGGTCCATTGAACTCAGTATTTTGTACTATGACTGGCAGTAGCTATCCAGAGCTTCCGGCAGAGAACGTTCCCAGCAATCAAACCAGGGCCTTTCTGCGTGTTAGAACAGCCCCGCAGACACGTGATTCTTTGGCTCAGGCAGGCAGGCAGAAGATCAGCCATCCTAGCGGGGTCCGCGGTCAGCAAATGAGTAAATTGATCAAAGGTGTCCATGGCTAGAGCTTTGATGATAAGCCCTGGTCTTTAAGCTTATCGCACCCGGGAAATGAGGGGTATCTCATTGCAGTCAATAAGGACCTGAAAAGGGATCATGGGACTCTCTGGGAGCTGCGGGAGAGATAGGGGTGCTTGGGGAGAAAGAGGGAGGGCTTGCGATCTAATCTCAGTTAAGCAGCCAAAGGGGGGAGAGAGAGAGAAAATCCTTGCTACACTCTTGGGAACCGGACAAAGGGGAAATGTGCAGGGTTTTCAACCCACCTACCCCCCACTCTGACTCCGAGTGAATTGTTTTCCTGCATAGGCGAGCTTGAGACTGATTAGCAGCTGCTTGGACTGCAGAATGCCCTGGGGTCCAGCCCAGGGGAGGAGGAGGAAGGATAGAGAGCTGCCTCTAACAACTGGAGCCAGTGTGGTGCAATGGGACACAGTGTCGGACTAGGACCTGGGAGAGCCCAGGGTTCAAATCTGCAGCTCCCTGGGTGACCCTGAGCCAGTTGCTGCCTCTCAGTCAAACCTACCTCACAGGGTTGTTGTGGAGATTAAATGAGGAGGGGGAGAACCATGTACACCACCGTCAGAGAGAGGAGGGGGTGTATATGCAGTAAATGAATGAGTGGAAGGATGAACTAGTCTACTGTACAAAGGCAAAATGTATACCTGTTGCTCCACCCACATTTTCATCTGGCCCCGCCCCTACTGGCATATGCCTGCCCCCCCCCCACACTTTTGATGGGAATGTGGCCCTGACAGTCAGTGTAGGAGATACTGAGCTAGATGGACTGATGGCTTCACGCAGCAAAAGGCCACTTCCTGTGATTCCAGGTTCGATTCCTGTCTTCTCCTGGTTGGGCTGGAGAAGCTGCTGCCAGTCAGTGTCGACAATATTAGGTAGATGGGCCAAAGTTCATCAGAAAGCAGTTTGCTATGTTCCTGTGCAAGATGAGGCACCATGTGTCAGCGATGCTGCAGTGCCACAATTCCTGTTCTGGGCATAGGTTCTGATGATGATGTTGACTACTACTATTTTATTTATTTATTTGCATTCTACCTTTTCCATGGATCAGGACTCAAGTCAGCTCACGCAAATTAAAACTCAGACAAAAGATGAGAAGCAGAAAACATTTAAAAGATAACTGTTAAGAATAAACTCTAATAGAATTAAAACAATAAAAAACCCCAAATCTGTTAGAATATAGATAATAAAAATAGCACAGCAGTATTAAGGCCCTTTCCTTAAAAAACAGTCAGTTCCCAAAGGCCTTTGCCCACCTGCCTGTCTGTGAAAGGACAACAAGGAGGGAGCCAGCCTAGCCTCTCTAGGAAAGGAGTTCCCAAGTTGCCTGGGGGCAGCCACTGAGAAGGCCCTGTTCTGCGTCCCCACGAAGTGTGCCTGTGAGGATGGCAAGACTGAGGTAACAGCCTCCCCTGACATTTTCAGAGCCCAGGCAGGTTGTTGTTGTTGTTGTTGTTGTTAGATAATACAGTCCTTCAGATAGTCAGATAGTATGGGCCTAAGACATGTACTAGATGGCCTCCCAACTCTATGATTCAATATCATATATACATACGTAAAATAACTGCAAGAATTTAAATGGAGCTGGAACGACAACATCAAGCTGAACCACAATGCAGGATAAAATACCCTCTAGCAGCTGATACAATGCTATTTAAAATGGCAGGTGTCAGTCTGTATTAGAGAAGCCACTGTCAGCAATGGGAACAATCCCCCCATTGCCAATCATTGCAGTACAGGGGAGGTGGTGGGAGGGTTCATGGAAATGGCAACTGTGGAACTCCCTTCCACAGGAGGCCGTGGTGGTCACCAATTTGGATGGCTTTAGAAGTTGATCAGACAAATTAATGGAGAAGAGGGCTACTGATGGCCATGATGGCTTGCTCCACATTCATCTTCAGAGGCAGCAAAACTTCTGAAGACCAGTTGCTGGAAACTCCAGGAGGGGAGAGTTTTGCTCTCGTGCTCCTGTTCTCCTTGCTGATTTCCCACAGGTATCTAGCTGTCCACTGCGAAAGCAGGATGCTGCAGTAAAAGGGCCGTTTGCTCAGTCCAGCAGGATCTTATTATACTCAGCTGTGGGGAGGGAAGAGAGCAGCGGCCCAGGGAGGGTGAATCCCCCCCTCCGTACGTGTCCTTGCAATCAAATAAACAAATATATGACTCCCAGCTTGATTGGCAGCCATGCATTAGCCCCGCGTGTCGCTAGTTAGCCCCTAAGCCAGGGGTCATTGCCGCCACATCTTGCGACTGCAGATTCCGTAAACTCGTTCTGTGCGGTGCAAAGGAGTCTTTTTGCTTTGGCCCATGCTCTTGTCGGTCAAGCACACTGCATGATGAGCCAAGCTCTAGGATTGGAAGAGAGGTAGACAACCTTTCCCTCTGCCCATTTACTTCACGCCACGTAAGATCATGGGAAGAGAAGTTCAGCATCTTCTTCTCACTGTGACCAGCCAGGGGCCACAATGGTAAGCCTGTAAGTATGATATGAGAGCAAGGGCAACACTCTCCCCCCTTGTGGTTCCCAGGTATTCAGCAGCATATACTCCCTCCAATAGTGCAGGTAGCCACTGACATCCATTCCCTCCTCCATAGATTTATCTGGACCCCTTTTGAACCTTTCCAAGTTGATGGCCACCACTGCTGCATCTTATGGGAGCAAGTTCTGCAGTTTTTGCTGAGATCTAAAGGGGTGGCGCTGTGGGTTAAAAAAACCACAGAGCCTAGGGCTTGCAGATCTGAAGGTCGGCAGTTTGAATCCCCGCTATAGGGTGAGCTCCCTTTGCTCGGTCCCTGCTCCTGCCAACCTAGCAGTTCGAAAGCACGTCAAAGTGCAAGTAGATAAATAGGTACCACTGTGGCAGGAAGGTAAATGGCATTTCCGTGCGCTGCTCTGGTTTTGCCAGAAGCGGCTTAGCCATGCCGGCCACATGACCCGGAAGCTGTACGCCGGCTCCCTCGGCCAATAAAGCGAGATGAGCACCGCAACCCCAGAGTTGTCTGCGACTGGACCTAATGGTCAGGGGTCCCTTTACCCTTTACAAAGGGGTTGTATCCCGTGCCAGTCCAACTCAATGAAGTTAAGAGGTCCATCAATTTCAGCAGGTCTACACTGAATAGTTGCATACAGCTCAGGGTGCTGAGCTAGATTGGCTTTGGGGCCTGATCTAGGACTCATCTGATGTTCTTCCATGGAAACCAGTTCAGCTGTGCTGGAAATGTCCAAAATTGTGGACAAGGAAGCTATCAACAATGGTTATGTTCTCCCTTTGCGGTCAGAGGCATTAATGCTTCCGACTGTAGCTGGAAATCACAAGACCCTTCTTGTGGGGTTTCCATAATGGGCACCTGGTTGGCCACTGTGACAATAGGCTGGACGAGATGGGCTCTTGCCCTGATCCAGCGGGAGTCTCTACTTATGTCCTTCTGAGATGAGCTTATTGACTCAGAGACGGAGACCTCTGATGAGGAGGCTGACATGATCAGATGGCCAAATGACAGCCAAGAGTTTTGTAGCACTTTAAAGATGGAGGATATAGACGCGGGTGGCGCTGTGGGTTAAACCACAGAGCCTAGGACTTGCCAATCAGAAGGACGGCGGTTCGAATCCCCGCGACGGGGTGAGCTCCCGTTGCTCGGTCCCTGCTTCTGCCAACCTAGCAGTTTGAAAGCACGTCAAAGTGCAAGTAGATAAATAGGTACCGCTCCGGCGGGAAGGTAAACGGCGTTTCCGTGCGCTGCTCTGGTTTGCCAGAAGTGGCTTAGTCATGCTGGCCACATGACCCGGAAGCTGTGCGCCGGCTCCCTCGGCCAATAAAGCGAGATGAGCGTGCAACCCCAGAGTCAGTCATGACTGGATCTAATGGTCAGGGGTCCCTTTACCTTTACCTTTACCTTTACCTAAAGATGGCGGATAGGGCTGTCAGTGGTTACTAGCCACAATGGCTCGGCCTCCACGCGTGAAGGCGGTAAATGCTTCTGAACAGCAGTTGCTGAAAACCACAGGAGGGGCAGAGTGCTGCTGTGCTGTCCTTGACGGTTTCCCATAATGGGCACCTGGTGGCCCACTGTGAAAACAAGATGCTAGACTAGATGGGATGGTGGACTGGATTGGTGTGATCAAGCAGACTTTTAAGGTGTTCTTCCAACTCGACAGTCAGAGGCAACATGCCTCTGAATCCCACTTTCTGGGAACCACAAATGGCGAGGCTTCGTCTTGTGGTTTTCCCATGGGAGGGGGCATCTCACTGGCCACTGTGGGCAAAGGACGCTGGACTAGATGGGCCATTGGCCTTATCCAGAAGCCTCTTTTTCAGTTCGTGGGGCCATGCTGAGAACAGGGTAAGAACTAGGTGTGCAATTGGCCGGATCCAGCCAGCTCTTCGTACGTTCTTATGTTTCCCCTCATCTTCCAGAACCTGATGCAGCCAGATCCTCTCTCTCTCTCTCTCTCTCTCTCTCTCTCTCTCTCTCTCTCTCTGCATTTTTCTTCTCTATCTCCTGCTCTTCCTCCCTCTCTCCATTTGATGTCGAAGAGAAAGCTGTCTGCCACTCCAGCGCGTCTCTACCGAGAAGGGATCAGAAGTTTCAGCGAGCGTTTCGGCGCCTCTCCTTTGATCCATGTCCTGAGGCCCGCTTGACGGCAGGGAGAAGGGAGATGAGGGGGGGCGGAGAGAAAAACACGAGACAAAACGAGTCACTCAAAGTGATTCCTGACAACTGTCTCCTTGCGATAAGGAAGCGCTGTGTGTCTTGGGTTCCCCCCCCCCTCGCCACCCTTTATTTTTTTAATACCTCTCCTCCGTTTCCATAACCGCTTTAAACCCAGAAGAGAAACCAAGTGTTATTTTATTTTATTTTATTTTATTTGCAAAGGATGGCGGCAAGCCTGCCTGGAGTCTCTCATCTCACCTGCTTCCCATTTCTCTCTCTCTCTCTCTTTCTCTCTTTAATATCTCTCCCCCCACTGCCAACCTCCCTGCCTCATTCTCTTTCTCCCGCCTAATGCGCTGTGTCGGATGCTGTCGGTTAGCCCAGCGCCGGTTTAATTATGTGCTAAAAAGAAAAGCCTTGCTGAATTTGCAGGTGGCCCGGACGGGCGTCGGGTTTATTATCTCCGACCCTAACCACAGGGAAACACCTGCGTTGAAAAGGAAGTTTAGCAAGGGGGGCAGGAGAGAATAAAAAGGAAGAGGTGGGGTTCTCTACATTATTTTACAATAACAAATCCTTTCTCCCCCACACACGCAAAACTCATTATTATTACTTCCCCGTTATGCTTTCAGTGGGCAATAACTGGCCCTTGATACTATTTTGTCTGGTATTGGACAGGGGTGGAGAGACACCTGGCTTCCAGCCCTAATATGGCCCTCCGTGCCTCTCTAGGTGGCCCCTGGGAACCTATCCAGCCTGCACCCCTCATAAGCCCCATCCCAGTTGGGGAGAAACACAGAGTATAAATACATTAAGTAAAAATAAAAATAATAATACAGTGGTACCTCTGGTTACGTACTTAATTCATTCTTAACCTGAAACTGTTCTTGACCTGAGGTACCACTTTAGCTAATGGGGCCTCCCGCTGCCGCTGCACCACCGCTGCACAATTTCTGTTCTCATCCTGAAGCAAAGTTCTTACCCCGAGGTACTATTTCTGGGTTAGCAGAGTCTGTAACCTGAAGCATCTGTAACCTGAAGCGTATGTAACCCGAGGTACCACTGTATTCTTCTATCACTGTCCCTTCTCAAGTGCATTTTCCTGTATCGTTGAAATTCTTCTTGCCCAAATGGAGGGCTGCAGAGGACATTTGTGTGTCTGTAGAGACCTCTGACTTCCATGTGGCTAAGATGTCAGCTGCTGTACACAGTTGCATCTGTTGCCCCACCCCCTTTTGCATCTGGCAACGCCCACATTTGCCTCTGGCTCTGCCCACCACTGGCATACAGACCTAGTGGTTGCCTTAGGCTGCAAGAGGGTCCCCACCCCTGTTACAGAGGAACCTGAATTATCAAAGCAACGTTGATGCCTTATCCCAGAGGGGAGGGCAACCAAGAAGATGTTCATTTTTGGCTGCTCCCATTGGGCAGTATTACTGGCCTGGGTGAATCCTCATCACCATCTTGAGATTTGTGCTCTGCTGTTCAGAGTTTTGGGAATTAAATCCCATGGGTTATCTTAAAGCTGGACACTAAAATAAATTCATTTGTGCCATTGCTTCCCACTTCAGCAATTATCCGCAGAGCCTGTAAAATGGGACCAAAAAAAATTGCCCTTCCCATTTAGAGTGATGGCACGAAGCATTGCCCTCACTCCAAATGGACTTTGTGATATCATTATCTGACCTGGAGAATATATTTGAACTGCCCACAAAATTCAGATCAGGCCGCATGCTGTGTATCTAGCACTCATAATCTTTGTTTACTTAAATATAAATAGTCCACCTCATATCAGATACAGAGCAACTGAGCCTGGATAAAAACATAGGGATGATGGGAGTTGTAGTCCAACAATATCTGGAGGGCCACAGGTTCTCTGTGCCCCCATTAAAAGAAGGCAGAGTTGTGATAGAGGTACCATGGGGCAGTAAAGGCCAGTAATGGTCTAGTTAAGGGGTGGAGGATCTGTAGCCCTCTGGAAATCATTGGACTCCGATTCCCATCACTCCCACCCAGCAGGGCCAATTGCTTGGGATGCTGGGAGTTGTAGTCCAACAACATCTGGAAAGCCACAGGTTCTCCATCCTTGACATAGCCTCTTACTGCTACTGCCTTGTCTTTAAAACTGTGTGCTGATTACTTGCCTTTCCAGATGTTGCAGAAACTACAACTCCCATCATCCCCAGCCAGTATGGCCAATGGCCAGGGACGATCGGGGCTGTAGTTCAGCAAAGGTTCCCTGCACCTGGCTTAGAGTTTCACATGAAGTGACCCATGACCAAATCAACCAGCCTTCTTGGAGTGTTGCTTCCACTCACTCACCCACCCATCCTTACCAGATCTCCAGATCAGACTCAAACTACTCACACAATGCAGGGAGCCCATCTGACCATCTCCCCCCTTTTTAGAAAGGCAGCCCTATTTATAGTAACTGCAGCAGTAACCAGGGTTAACTTATCTTCCCACCATGTTGTCTTGATTCACGGGAATGCCCACCATCAAAAATAGCTGATGACCCAGACAAGGAGGAGGTCACTAGTCCCAGATAGGCAGGAAGGTGAAGCAAGACAGGATCAGCACCTTGGAGAGGAAGCTCGTGGTTGGTTTCAGCACCATGGCTAGCACCCATGCAGCTGAGCTACAATGTACAAGTTGTCTCAGCGGTGTCCTGGAGCAACTGGCAGATTTTTAATCGCTAGGGTTAGGCAGCCATAAACTTAGGGACCTCCATGCACTGAATCCTGCATGATGTCTGCTCAGAGCTCTCTTCATCCTTTGAGGTGTCTGTGGAGTCTGGTTCAGGGGAGAAGATGTGGTATCAATGTCCACAGCTCCACATGGGACAGACAAAGGCGTGCATTCATTTCCTCCTCAGGGTTGTTACTGGAGGAGGACTCAAGTTAGCCACCCCTCTCTTAAAGGAGGAGCTGTAGCTTAGGGGTAGACCTGCTTTGCCCAGGTTCTAGGTTCAATCACTGGCAGCATCCCCAGGTGATGACGAAAACATCCCCTGCTTTAAAACCTCTTGAGCCCCTGCTAGTCAGCATAGAGGGCACTGAACTAAATGGACCAAGAGTCTGAGTCAGTGCAAAGCAGCTTCCCATGATTTGCTTGACCCTTTCAGAAGAACGTGCCAGCATATGGTGACCACCGGCATCCCATGTGCAGATGAGCATGGAGGGTGCAGGGCTAGTTGCCACAATCCATCTCCCTCTCCCCTGCAAGGTATGGCTGTTTGCAAACCAGAGACCATTGCGAAGCAGATAGGAAAAGCCCCCTTCCCCATCCACTCATTTTCTTAAAACATTTCAACCTCCTCTCGAAACAATTAGACTGTTGTGATATCAGCCGCTGTGGAGTGGAATGCCATTAGCATGTGGGGGGGGGAGAGGGGGAGAAGGGACACACTGAAAAAAAAAAGGTGGCATAGGGACAGTGTGGGGGGAGAGAGAGAATACATCCCCTACTCAACACCCCCCCTCCCCTTCCCGAACCACGCTGCACTTCGCTGATAAACGGGAAATATCGGGGAACCGGATTTCCACATTATCTGAGCGCGGCAGAAAATCAAAATTTCAGTCTAAATCCAAGGAGACGAGGCTCTAAGCCTCCTCCCAATGATACGGCCCCAGCCAGAGAGAGGAGGGGGGCTGAGAAGGTGCAAATTGTATTTTCGTCTTTTCGAAAGGGGGGCAAAAATAGAGTATGATGCTATGCAGTGGGGAGAGGGATGAGAAAAGAGAAGGAGGGAGGGAGGGAGAAGAGATTTATCTGTGCGAGGAGGGAAGGAGTTTGGGGTTGGGTTGTTTTTCCCAGATCAAGCTTTTTGGATCGAGAAGCTGTCCCAGTCAAGAATATATTGCAGGACTTGGAGGGGGGGGGACTTTTCCCCAGGATTTTGTGCAGGAGGTTCTTAATAGCTGTTAAGACAGGGTTGGGGGACCCTTTAATTAGTGTTTTCCTGCACAGCTGAGCGCAACCACCTAGGTCCATGCTAAAGAGCAGGCTTCCTCAAACTCGGCCCTCCAGATGTTTTGAGACTACAATTCCCATCATCCCTGACCACTGGTCCTGCTAGCTAGAGATCATGGGAGTTTAAGGCCAAAAACATCTGGGGGGGGGCGAGTTTGAGGAAGCCTGCTAAAGAGCCACAGGAGAGCTACTGGTTTGAAACACAAAGGAAGCCTGCTTAGGACATATGAACGTAAAAAGACCCCTGCTGGACTGGGTCCATGGCCCATTGAGTACAGCGTCCTCTTCTCACAATGGCCAACCAGATGCCCGTGGCAAACCCACAAGCAGGACCCAAGGACAAGAGCAGCTCTAAACTCCTCTGGTTTCCAGCAGCTGGTCCATAAATAACAACACTTTGGAGGTCCCGAGCCTCAAGGAGATTAGATTGGTCTCAACTAGGGCCAGGGCCTTTTCAGCACTGGCCCCGACTTGGTGGAACACTCTGTCAAAGAGACCAGGGCCCTGCGGGATTTGACATCTTTCCGTAGGGCCTGCAAGAGGAAGCTGTTCTGCCTGGCCTTCTGCTTGGACTCACTCTGACCCCTTATATGGGATTTGGTATATACATTTTCCCTTGGCTTTTTTTGTTGGCCCATGTAGGACCAGCATGGATAGCTGGCTCAGGTGGTCTAAGGTGGAGTTCATCACTGCTGCCTGCGGCAAGTAGTTCCATAGTTTAAGGTTAGGATTAGAGTCAGTTCATTAACCTTAAAGCAGGCACGGGCAAACTCAGCCCTCCAGATGTTTTGGGACCACAACTCCCATGATCCCTAGCTAACAGGACCAGTGGTCAGGGATGATGGGAATTGTAATCCCAAAACATCTGGAGGGTCGAGTTTGCTGATGCCTGCTTTAAAGAGTCTACTCTGAGTAGGACTAGCATTTTGCTGCTGTGCATCTCTCTCTCCCCCATCTCTATCATCAATGTGTCTATCATAAGGTTACCAGATTTTTTTCAATGAATCTGGGGACACTTTTCAATGTCAATGGATTTTGTATGGGGACTGATTTGTAAATCCGGGGACTGTCCCCAGGAAACAGGGATGTCTGGTAACCTTAATCTATCATATATCATCTATCATCTATGTATATTTCATCTATCTATATCTATCTATCTATCATCTGTCTGTCTGTCTGTCTGTCTGTCTGTCTGTCTATCCATCCCTATCTCTCCATCTCTCTGTTGCTATCTATCATCTATCTATCTATCATCTATCTATCTTTCATCTATCTATATCTATCTATCATCTGTCTGTCCATCCATCCATCCATCCCTATCTCTCCATCTCTCTATTGCTATCTATCATCTATCTATCTTTCTTTCTATCTATCATCTATCTAGCTATCTTTCTAACTATCATCTATCTATCTATCTATCTATCTTTCATCTATCTATATCTATCTATTTATCATCTATCTATCTGTCTGTCTGTCTGTCTTATCTATCTATCTATCTATCCATCCATCCATCCATCCATCCATCCATCCATCCATCCATCCCTATCTCTCTATCTCTCTATTGCTATCTATCATCTATATCTATCTATCTATCTATCTATCTATCTATCTATCTATCATCTATCTATCTATCTATCTATCTATCTATCTATTTACTATCTATCTAACTATTTCTATAATAACCCCCTTTCCTCTTGCCCTTTGCTTCACCCTCTTTGCTGTGCTTTTCACCCCTGACCCCAGTTCTGGCCATGCCGAGACCCCTCGTCAAAGCGCCACCGAGAGACACCGCCTTGTCTGGGAAACGGGGTGGGGAGGGCAAGAGGTGGAAGTTCATTCACCGGCAAGTGTTTCCATTTAGTTCCAGATGCCAGCCTGACAGGTGCGCCTCTTGATTAATTCCCAGCTCCCTGTACCGTCCCTCTCAGTGGAGAGCAAGTGAAAGCTTTAGCGCTGGGGGGAGACACACCGTTATGCACTCAGTCCAGTAGGGTCACAGGAGAAAGTGCCCGTTGTTGCAAAGGGGAGCGGGATTTAATCCGCGTTGAGCCGTGGAGTGCCCCTTAAGCTGGGCAAATTGAGCTCTGGCAGCCTAATGCGGGTGTTGTGCCCACCCAAAAAAACTTGCGCACTGAATGGATTCGAAAAGGTGCAGCGATTGTACAAAAAGGTCTGCCCCACGGATGATGCAGCAAGCTTGTTCTCTGGTCCTCCAAAGAGGAGGACCCAAATGAGCAGATTCAAATTTCAAGAAAGGGGATGCTGACTAAACATTAGGAGGAACTTTCTGACAGTGGATACCATCCGGTGGTGGAATAAGCGACATTGAAAAGTGGTGGACTCTCCTTTATTGGAGGGTTTTAAGCAGAGGTTAGAGGGCCATCTGTCAGGGATTCTTTAGCTGTGATTCCTTCATTGCAGGGGGCTGGATAGAATGACCGTTGGGGTCCCTTCCACCTCTACAATTCTAGTGGGTTCTATGAATTGTGATGTCACTCTGGCACTGAGCACTTACAGCCTGGGTTTCTACTGCTTTGCCGAATTTCATAACTGCCATGATGTGCCTCTCTGCACTTTGTTTATGTTTTAGAACGTGACTTTTTACACACTGGTTGTTTTACCCATTTCATCAAATGTGAAAGAGCTTTTTAGAAGGAGCTACCAAAAATCAGCTTGGGCAGGTATCCAGTACTACTGCTACTCAGAGTAAAGGTAAAGGGCCCCCTGACCATTAGGTCACAGACGACTCTGGGGTTGCGGCGCTCATCTCACTTTATTGGCTGAGGGAGCCGGCGTACAGCTTCCGGGTCATGTGGCCAGCACGACTAAGCCGCTTCTGGCGAACCAGAGCAGCACACAGAAACGCCGTTTACCTTCCCACCAGAGCGGTACCTATTTATCTACTTGTACTTTGACATGCTTTCGAACTGCTAGGTTGGCAGGAGCAGGGACCGAGCAATGGGAGCTCACCCTGTCGCGGGGATTCGAACCACCGACCTTCTGATCGGCAAGCCCTAGGCTCAGTGTTTTAGACTACAGTGCCACCCACGTCCCACTGCTACTCAGAGTAGGCCCACTGGAATTAATGCCCTTGGGGGGGAGGATGGGGACAAACTGGAATCAGCGCCACCTGCGGTTGGACTCCCAGGCAACGCAGGCACTCTGTACTGTTCTCCTGCACTCCAATCAGCCTGTCCAAAGCATCAAGCCCAGTAATACCTGCTCTAGCTGCCAGCAGCACAGAATTTCTTTCAGATCCTTGTAGTCAAGGATGTGGGGAGGACCTGTGGCTCTGCAGATGCTGGTGTATCACCTGTGGCTCCCCAGACATCATGACCAGGAGTTCTGCCTGCCAGCTTCCTGCTTCTTAGTCTCAGTGTTGCCCAACGCAGAACTCAGCAGGGAGGTGGACAGGGAGAAAAACAGAGTGAGTTGGCTCTGCTTGTCATTGGTTCTGGCTCCACCTACCATTGGGCTCCCTACCTTCTGCCAGCGGGTCAGTGGTGATGGGTGTTGAAGCCCAGCAAGTTCTGGAAAGCCACAATTTTCTCATCCTTCATTAAAGGGAGACAGAGTTCAATGTCTTCTTGGGGGGCAGCAAAGGAAAGTGATGGCTTTGTTCAAGGATGGTTCTCCAGAGCTGTTTGGTTCCATTTCCCAGCAGGCAGCATGGCCAGTGTTCAGGAAGTCAAGGAAATTGGCACCCAACAACATCTGGAGGGCCACAAGTTACTCATCCCTGCATTAAAAGAAGGCAGAGTGCTGATGGAGGTAGCTTGGGGCACCAAAGACTGGTTCAGGGACTGGGACTCCAACTCCCACCAACCCCAGCAGCCAGCATAGCCAACAGTCAGGAGGGATGAGAGTTGGGAGTCCAATAGCATCTAAAGCAGCGGTTCTCAATCTGTGGGTCCCCAGATGTTGTTGGACTACAACTCCCATCATCCCTGAGCTCTGGCCTTGCTAGCTAGGGGTGATGGGAGTTGTAGTTCAACAACATCTGGGGACCCACAGGTTGAGAAAAGGCTGATCTAGAGGGTCACTGCTCTAGTACATTAGGCAGCTTTTAAAGTTAAACAATGAATATTATGAACGATGACACATCCCATTCAGTTAGAGGTGGGGGCTCTTCCAGATGGAAATGGATCTTGCCAGCAAAGTGAGTGGTGCCGGGGGGGTGGGGGGTTAGTGGAGGAGCTGGAAGCTGTTTATCCTCTAGTTTGCCATGGAACTTTCTGCATCTAGTGGGTGAAAATATCAGCCGCATCCACTGTTAATTCAAATACTGTTATTTATTTATTTTGCTGATACCATCATCTGTTGCTCTGCAGCTTCAACATTCAGTGTCATCTAAGAAAGGGGAATTTGCACACGCACACACACAAAGCATTAGCACTGTTATCTGCCAGAATCTCTCCCGAGGATACAGAGTTTGTCGGGAGTTGGATTTTGTTATTTTTTTTTTTATTCCTCCTTGGCGTTGTTTGTGTATCATCTTCGCTTCTCTTTCTATCTCTCTCTCTCCAAGCGCCTGTTTTAAATGTAAAGCAGCCATAGGCAAATTTTTGCTAATTTTTTTTTATTTTGTGTGTATACGCCTTTTATCGTTCCGGTGATGCGCCCAGAGCCTTATCCACCGATAAGTGGATTAGTTGTTGAGCTAAACAAAAAAGGTGTCTGACAACTGGGAAGCTCCAAAGAACATATTTTTTGTTTTCCGAAGAATGGAACTGTGTTTTGTATTTGTGTTTCCTCCCTCTCTTCTCTGGCACTTCACAGAGAGGAACAGTTTGTTGCAAATATCAGGAGCGAAAAGAGCATGTACCTTGCAGCATTTTCCAACTTCATGCACAGCTAGTCATTCAGTTACGGAGTCATTGAATTGTAGAGTTGGAAGAGGGGCCAAAGAGCCATCTCGTCTGAACCCCTGCAATGCAGGAACCACAGGCCTGCTTAGAGTAGACCCATCCAAATCAACAGCCATGACTGAAATCTGTTGTTTTCAGTGGGTCTACTCTGAGTAGATAGGGACGTGGGTGGCGCTGTGGGTTAAACCACAGAGCCTAGGACTTGCCGATCAGAAGGTCAGTGGTTCGAATCCCCATGACGGGGTGAGCTCCCGTTGCTCGGTCCCTGCTCCTGCCAACCTAGCAGTTCAAAAGCACGTCAAAGTGCAAGTAGATAAATAGGTACCGCTCTGGCGGGAAGGTAAACGGCGTTTCCGTGTGCTGCTCTGGTTCGCCAGAAGCGGCTTAGTCATGCTGGCCACATGACCCGGAAGCTGCACGCCGGCTCCCTCAGCCAATAAAGCGAGATGAGCGCTGCGACCCTAGAGTTGGCCACGACTGGACCAAATTGTCAGGGGTCACTTTACCTTTACTCTGAGTAGAACTTCACTGGAGACAACCCAAGAGCTCGATGGGGGTTGATGCCCCTTGGGACTGGTGGAGCAGAAGGCAGGGAACCCAGAAGTAGGTGGAGACAGAGCCAATGACAAATGGAGCTAACTCATTCTATTTTTCTCCCTGTCCTCCTCTCTTCTGAGCTCCATAATGGGCAACACTAAGGAGGAGTAAGCTGATCCCAATGGACCAGCCTCCTCTGGAGTAGAGAGTCTGGGGATCAGTTGGGCCAATGATCCAATTCCATCTTCTAAGGCAGCGGTTCTCAACTTGTGGGTCCCCAGATGTTGTTAGACTACAACTCCCATCACCCCTAGCTAGCAAGGCCAGAGCTCAAGGATGATGGCAGTTGTAGTCCAACAACATCTGGGGACCGACAGGTTGAGAACCACTGTTCTAAGGCAACTTCATCTCCTGCAGAACAAACTGCAGGGCCCCAGGGCAGAGAATATGCTTTGTACACAGAAGGTCCCAGATTCTATCGCTGGCATCTCCAGTGAAACCCACATTCACTTCTGGCAGGCAGGGGGAAAGAAAGACAAAAGTGGGTGGGACAACCAACATAAAAATTATATTCATACAATAGGCAAGTTTCTGCATAAACCCTCACACCCATCTTGATCTTTCAAGCAGGAAGCACCATCATAGTTCAAGGACACAGCCCAGCCAAGACATGTTTGCACTTGAGGAGGCTAAAAAACAGGCCTAGGGAAAATTCCCTGGGCTGGATAGAGAAGCTTGGAGAGTTACGTATGACACACACCTCACCCTGAGATTTCCCATCTCTGCCCTACCTGACCTACACATATCTAGGATGGGGTCAGCAGGCAAGGAGGCGAGAACCATTTGCTGTTGCCTGCAGGAACCAGCAGGGGGCTCTAGACTAAAATAGTCATGAAGGGTTTGCGATGATGCAAGGTTTAAAGGTGCAGACGGTGCTGCTCTAAGATGGCTTTTAATGAAGTGTTATTCCCTCAGTCTTCAGCCAAAAGGAACGGAAATTGCAGGCAGGGGAGGCACACACAGAAAAAAAACATGTAAAAGGTCCCCAGCTGGCAGTTAGAAGCATCTGCACTTAGCCTGAAGGCTCCAGCTGAGAGCTATTTCACCATTTATCTACATGTAATTATTGCTATGAGGTGCAGACATTAACACTGTCAAGAACAATTTACCCTGACATTTTTCACTTGCTCTATACCCTGATGGGTTTCCTGCCTCCCTCACTCTCTCTTCCCTTCCCCCTCCTCACATGTATATGTATACACACAGAGAGAGAGAGAGAGAGAGAGAGAGAGGGAGAGCGCTAAGTACAGTATATGATTTCTTGGCAAGGTCTAGGACCGTCCTCATTCAGGCGTCCCCTTCGCAACTCATTAAACTTCGAAATTTAATTCTGTCTGGGAGGGAGGGGGAGAGAGAGAGAGCGAGTCTGGGAGAGGACAGTGCGTGCGCCTCAACCCCCCCCCCCTTCCCCAGCGCCCCGAACGCGCTTCGCCTGGACACGCTACCGTAACCCTTCCCGCAGCACCATTGTCCACCTACCCCCGCAATGACAGTATAGCAGATCAAGCATTTCCACTCAACACAAACCGAATTTACCGGTTGCTGCGTTTTCAATTGGAATGCAATCTCGAGCATTAACCTTTGCTTTCGAGGCTGCCTCGAAAACACGGCCTGCCATTTAGAAGCCGAAGCTGGGAGCTCCCGTCTCGATGGCGGCTGGTTATTGAGGAAGCCTAGCCGTCCTCCAGCTCACTTGCCCGCTCAGCTCACCGCCTTCCCTGTCCCTCTCGCCTCCTCTGGCGGCCTAACTCTTTTCCATAATTTGCCCAACCGGTGACACTTTAAATTAAGGCTCCCAGCCCGCTCCTGAATCTTGATTTAACGAGACAGTTATTGTATGTTCCCTAATAAATATCAATTGCCTGTTTGGGGTGTGTTGGCGGGCAATGTGACAGCGAAACAAACCGTGACAGCCTCATCCCTTCGTCGCCAATATGTTGTGTGCAACCGATTGTTATTGTGGTGATAATTCTGCGATAGACAGGATCCACTATAGACCAGGGGCTCTGCCATTGGTATCTAGAGTGTTGTTCTTTGATCTTGGGTCCCCAGATGTGGGTGAACTACAACTCCCAACACCCGCCGCCAGCTTAGCCCTATCTCAAGAATTATGGGAGTTGTAGTCCACCCACATCTGAGGACCCAAAGTTGAAGGACATTGATTTAGACCATTCTTTCTCAACCTTAAGTCCCCATATGTTGTTGGACTACCACTCCCATCATACCTGACTGCAGGCCCTTCTCACTAGGGATGGTGGGAGTTGTAGTCTGATGTCATCTGGGGACCCGAGGTTGAGAGAGGATGATCTAGAAGGGCAGCTTGAGTGAGCAGACCAGTATGGTGGGGAGGGGTTGGGGGGGGTTCCATAGAGCTAAGTCAAGATGGCTAGTCCTATTTCAACAAGTGGGTGGGGAGAGCACTGTGGAGGAAAATTTAAGGGATAGGGCCCAGTGTATCCACTAAACACTAACAGCTGAAAGACACCAAGTCCTTGAACTGCCCCTGTAAAAGACACCAAGTCAGGGCTGGGAAACCTTTATCAATCCAAGGGCCACATAATGATCCTTCTGGGGGCCACATGTCAGTGACAGGTGAGGACAGAAGCAAAATGAATGGAGCTACTTTAGGCCATATCCATTGATGCTAGTCCTAATCAGAGTAGAACTTTTGGTGTTAATAGACATGACTTCCATTCATTTTAATGGGTCTACACTGAGTTGAAAGCCAAGAGCCCTCCTGCAACTAGTATTCAAGGGTATACTGCTTCTAAAGCTGGAGGTTCCTTTGATCTGGCACAATGATCTGCCCTCAATAGATATATCCTCTTCCTTGAATATCACCACTACCTTTTAAAGCCATCATAGGCAGTGACCATGCACATCTTGTCTCCGGAGCCAGACTTCGAAAGTCGTGTTCAGTGCTAGTCTTACTCAGAGTAGACCCACTGAGGTTAATGGACATGGTTAAGTTCGGTCCATTCGTGTCAATGGGTTGTGCCCAATGCTAGTCCTACACAGAGCAAACCCACCAAAGTTAATGAACACGACTGTCTTAGATTCATTAATTTCAGTGGATCTACTCTGAGTAGACTAGCATTGGCTACATCCCTATGGATTTATTCTGATTAGGACTACCACTGATTAGGATACTACCCAATGTGATGGTGTGGTGTTCAATGGATTTGTTTTCTTGCATTCAACGTCATTGTTGTTGTTGAAAAAGTGAAGGGCCATGGTCAATAAAGGCAAGTGATAGTTCAAGATTCAATAAAGGCAAGTGATAGTTCAAGGATAGGGAACCTGAGGCCCTCCAAATGCTGTTGGATTCCAGCCAGCCCCATTAAGCTTACCTGTGATCGAGGATGATGGCATCAGAAGGGCCATAGGTCTTCTATGCCTACATTAATAGAAGGCAGATTGATGATGGAGGTAGTCAGGGCAGTGAAGGCAAGCAATTGCCTAGTTGAGGGATGACCATGGCCAACTACCAGGGGCAATGATGGGATTCAGAGTCTAGCAAGGTGTGGAGGGCATCAGTGTGGGAAAACTCTTCACTAGCTGCTCCACCAGACCATCTCCGGTGTACTCTGATCCTTTCCCACCCCTGCCACAAGTACAGACCGATCAGCGTTGTCACCACAAGCAGGACTTAACACATTGTGAGATCTGGCAGCTTGTTTGCGCGGATGTTAATCAGCTCCGCCTGTCCCTTCCTTGTCACTGCCCAGTCGCTGCCACAGCCAATCTATATCCTAATCTCCATCAATTAACGAGGAACACTTTATCCCCTCTCCTTCCCTCCCCCCTCCTGCACCTCCGCTGTCAGGAGCACCCACCCCAAAGCCACAGCGATCGAGGGGGGAACGAGCCCTCCCCACATCTCAAACCCCCCACCACCACCCTCTATTCACTTTCCGCTAACCTGGCGCACCCAATTAGGCATTTGACACCCGAACCCGTTGATAAATTGTTTCTGTCATCTGTTTTCTGTCTTTCATTAAATGGGAAGACGGAGGACAGGAGGAGGGGGAGGGGGAGGACACAGGCGAGGAGGACGGGGGTGGGGTGGGGGAGGGAAGGATGGGAGATGTGATCTCCCGTGCTTAGCGAGGCTAGATACATTAATTACAAAACGGCCATTTGTGGCATGAAAAAGCATTAATTAAATTTATGCAATCATTATCTTTAAACAGTCGTATCTGCAGAATAATCAGCCCCTGCCTTCGTCTCCCTTTTCCTCCACTAAGTAGTTCTAATCCCTGCTTTCCTAGACTTTATCTCAGGATCAGACGTCTCTTCTGCACTTGCAAACTTCGGAGAGCAGACGGAGCCCAAAACTCTTGCTTCTGAAATGCCAGGCGGAACATCCTTGCAAGCAGCTCCAGGGTGCCAGAGATGGGAATGAGAGTCTAGGGCTGTCATAATAATAATAATTTATTATTTATACCCCGCCCATCTGGCTGGGTTTCCCCAGCCACTCTGGGCAGCTTCCAATAGAACACTAAAATACAATAACCTATTAGACATTAAAAGCTTCCCTAAACAGGGCTGCCTTCAGGTGTCTTCTAAAAGTCTGGTAGTTATTTTTCTCTTTGACATCTGATGGGAGGGCGTTCCACAGGGCGGGTGCCACTACCAAAAAGGCCTCTGCCTAGTTCCCTGTAACTTGGCTTCTCGTAGCGAGGGAACCGCCAGAAGGCCCTCAGCACTGGACCTCAGTGTCCGGGCAGAACGATGGAAGTGGAGACGCTCCTTCAGGTATACTGGACCACGGCCATTTAGGGCTTTCAAGGTCAGCACCAACACTTTGAATTGTGCTTGGAAACGTACTGGGAGCCAGTGTAGATCCTTTAGGACTGGTGTTACATGGTTGCAGCTGCTCCCCATCATCAGTTTAGGTGCCACATTCTGGATTTGTTGTAGTTTCCAGGTCACCTTCAAAGCTAGCATCTTCCCATTATCCTTTAGGGCAGCGGTTCTCAACCTGTGGGTCCTCAGATGTTGTTGGACTACAACTCCCATCATCCCTGGGCACTGGCCTTGCTAGGGTGATGGGAGTTGTAGTTCAACAACATCTGAGGACCCACAGGTTGAGGAAGACTTCTTTAGAGGAAGCCTGTATCTCAGCTTTGCATCCAGGAGGTCCCAGGTTCAGTGATAGGAGAGAGCCCTGTCCAGAATCCCGAAGAGCCACTGCCAGCGTAGACAACACTGAGCTAGATGGACCAATATTCTCACTCAGCATAGGATGGCTTCCTGTAGCTCAGTGTTAGAGCCTGGAAAAGGAAAGCCTGAGAGGCACTGCCAGTCAGTGCAGACCGCACTGAGCTAGGGTGGACCAATGAATCGGACAAGGTGCTCCTCTTTTTTCCTGACACTCTGGTGAAACAAACACCATCCACAGTTGCTGGAATGATTACATTATTGTCTGCCGTCATTGCTGAAACTCATTGGCTCTTTGGCTGTTTTAGCTGTTGTTATTAGTCCCTGTCACTCCTACAGGAGGCAGGGATGGCCAACAACATGGATGGCTTTGAAAAAGGATTGGACAAATTCATGGAGGAGAGGGCTATTAATGGCTACCCAGCCACGATGGCTGTGCTCTGGCTCCATGGTCACAGGCAGCACTGCTTCTGAATACCAGTTGCTGGAAAGGGAAGGAGGACAGAGGGTTCTTGTGCTTGTATCTTGCCTGCAGGTTTCCCATCGGGAGATCTGGTTGGCCACTGAGAGAACACAATGATGGGCTAGATGAGCTGTTGGTCTGATCCAGCGGACTCTTACTGTTTTATGCTGGGACTGGCTCATATGAAGCAGCCATGACAGCAGGTGAGGGACACATCTGTTGATTTTCAGATGTTGCTGGACTCCCCATTATCATTGACCTTTGCCCATGCTGGAGCTGATGGGAGTTGAAGTCCAATAGCATCTGGAGGGCACACACCTGCAGGTAGATGTGGGGGGGAAATGCAGGTAAGGCCATGATCCATGGTTTGTTCTTGTGGCTATCTCCATTGAACAATCTGCCTGCATTCAGTGACTTGGATTCATAGATTGGGAAATGCTGGTTGTGGGGCAGTGTCTCCCCAAATACTCCCCAAATGAAGGAATTTTTTTTATTTTGACTATGGCAGACCAACACGGCTACCTATCTGTAACTGTCCCCAAATACTGTATTCCTTTCCTCTGGACGATGCCTTCTTAGGCCATACATTTAACACCCTATGATGCCACTTTAAAGAATATTGGCTTCCCCAAATAATTCTGGGAACTGTAGTTTGTTAAAGGTGCTGAGAGTTATCAGGAGACCCCAACCCCCATTCCCCTCTTGGGGCTACCCTTCCCATGAAGAGGGATTGATTACTAGACCTCTGGGAATTGTAGTCTGGGAAGGGAATGCAGGTCTCCTGACAACTCTCAGCACCTTTAGCAAACTACGACTCCCAGAATTCTTTGCAAGAAGCTATGACTGTTTAAAGTATTATCATAGTGCTTTAAAAGTACGTTGTGAATCTGGCCTTCCTAAGAAGTTATACTGTAATAGGAGCTGTCCATGGTCCTGATTGTTAACACGCTGGGTAGAATCTTCCTTTTGCAATTTACAATGCAATCCTAACTCCTCAGAAGTAGGTCCTGTTGGATTCAATGGGGCTTGCTTCCTGGTAACAGGGTGAGGATCATTGCCTTAACTGGGGGGTGTTAGGAAAAAATGCAACAGTATATGCTCTCAGTAATATCCAATAGCATTGTGTTCTGCATACCAATATTTTTGGTGGCTACTCCAAGAATAACCAATTGAGATTTCACATCAAAATTTACAGACTCCTGGGCTTTGAGAGCCCATTCGTTTCAGTGCTAGCAGAGAATGCGCAAATTCCTTTAAGCAGATTTCCCTAATATCCGGGGTTCAATTGGAAAGGGGGACGTGAGGAGTGGAAGCGGTTAAACCGGTTTAGGTTTCCAATGCCGACGTGCCCTCAATGTGGAGGAGAGCCATCCCCTGTGTGATCTGTTGGCCTAAGAACCTCTGCTCTGAACTATGAGGCCCTGATCCACAGCTCAGACCATTTTCTTTTATACTGCAAGGACCATTTCTAATTCAAGACCTGACTGCAATTGCATACCCTTTTCTCTATCTTGCTGTGTACACCAATTTAGGGAGATTTGTATTATTGGTTATTGCACATGCATGATAGAAAAGTTGGAGTTCTCCTGTTTGCTTTGGACCCAGGGTCTGACTCTGCAAAGGCAGCTTTCTAGCCTCCTGTATCTGAAAGGAAGGGCCTGTAGTTCAGCTGCAGAACATACGTGCAAAAGTTCCAAAGGCTTGGTCCTTGGGATTCACTAGATGAGCCATTGAGTCCCTTGGAATTCTACAGTCCTATGATTCTGTGATTTCCTGGTGGAGCTGGGACTAAGGTAAAGGTAAAGGGACCCCTGTCCATTAGGTCCAATAATGGCTGACTCTGGGGTTGCGGCGCTCATCTCGCTTTATTGGCTAAGGGAGCCGGCGTACAGCTTCCGGGTCATGTGGCCAGCATGACTAAGCCGCTTCTGCCGAACCAGAGCAGTGCACAGAAACGCCGTTTACCTTCCCGCCAGAGTGGTACCTATTTATCTACTTGTACTTTGAGGTGCTTTCGAACTGCTAGGTTGGCAGGAGCTAGGACCAAGCAACGGGAGCTCACCCCGTTGCGGGGATTCGAACCGCCAACCTTCTGATCGGCAAGTCCTAGGCTCTGTGGCTTAACCCACAGCACCACCCGCATCCCTGGGAGCTGGGACTATTCCCTGTCAAAACCCCAGATAGCTATTGCCAGTCAATACTGAGCTGGGTGAACTTACAATTTTAAGACAACTTTCTGCATTCCTATTTAAAGCGTCCCTTTATTCAAAACCACAAGGGCTGGGATCTTAGTTTATTTTATGGGCCCAGCAGTTGAGCACCTGCTTTGCATGCAGAACTTCTTCATTTAAACTCTCAGCGTCTCCCATTAATGCCTGCAACCCCGAAGAACCACTGCCAGCCAGTGTAGACAAAGCTGAGCTGGATGAGTCAGTCTGACATGGTTTGAGACAACACCTTCCGATGTCTCCATTTAAAGCAGCCTTTCCTTGAGAACCATATGACTAGAGCAACAAACAGAGAGAGGAAGCTGGTGGAAAGGAATTGCTTCTCAATTGTTTAACGCTTTCTCCATTCGCTTGCCCTCCCAGAGTAAAATCAGTGTTTGGCCTGGAATCTTGCTAGCTGGCACCATTTTTGGTGAACTTTATCGAGGCTATTTCATCTCCCCACAGACACACACACCCCACCTCTTTCTCTTTCGATTTTTTCCCCGGCCCTATGCCTGATGGAGAAACCCTGAGGCATTGGCTTGACTTAACTGGTGTATCTTACACTGTAGTTAAGCTGGACTTTAACTGATTGCAGCGGTCCGCTTGATCAGAGGTGGGGAGAAGTGGGGGGAGAGAAAGAAAGAGACAGAGAAGGAGAGTTCCACCGCAGATTGGAAGACTATCAGCCAGCCAGCCAGCCAGCCAGCCTAGCCTGAGGCTGGGATATGCCACTCGGTAGAACCCTTTGTAGTATACATCTCTTTTCACAATTTATAGATACTTCCCTTTTGCCATCCCAGGAAAAAAGGAAGGAAGAAGCAGAGAAGGGGGATGTGGAGAGAGCCTCAAAGGATCTCCGCGAAATCTTGTTTGGAAGCAGTGAACCACCACCCTGACTCCATTACTGGTGCCTGCGGGGGGTGGGCGATAGGAGCAGAGGGACCGATCTGCTCAACTGAGGAACAGGGAGGAGGGGAGAGGAAGAAGGTGGGGTGTGTTTCAGATCGGCTTTGTCGATTTGTGCCGGTGTGGGGCTGCAGAGGAGAAGGAGGAGACACCACAATGATGTGCTTTGTTTGTTTTTTTCCTTTTCGGAAAACCTTGGGTTTTTGTTTTGTTTTTTTAATTTGGGGGATAGTTTAATAGGCCCCTTTTGACCCTTAGCAGTAAAATGTGTAGGGTGCTTTGTTTTGGGTTTTTTCAGGTCCTTCCTGCTTTGGAGCAGGACTAGCCGTGGTTTTAGAGCAGAGGGACGCGGGTGGCACTGTGGGTTAAACCACAGAGCCTAGGACTTGCCAATCGGAAGGTTGGCGGTTCGAATCCCCACAATGGGGTGAGCTCCTGTTGCTCAGTCCCTGCTCCTGCCAACCTAGCAGTTCGAAAGCACATCAAAGTGCAAGTAGATAAATAGGTACCGCTCTGGCGGGAAGGTAAACGGCATTTCCATGCGCTACTCTGATTCGCCAGAAGTGGCTTAGTCATGCTGGCCACATGACCCGGAAGCTGTATGCCGGCTCCCTCGGCCAATAAAGCGAGATGAGCGCCGCAACCCCAGAGTCAGCCACAACTGGACCTAATGGTCAGGGGTCCCTTTACTTTTATCTTAGCCAGAGGTATTCGTGGAGGAGAGGGCTGCTCATGACTCCTAGCCATGATGGCTACGATCTGCAAATACCAGTTGCTGGAAACTACAGGAGAGGAGAGTTATTTTTGTGTTTGGGTCATGCTTGGGGGTTTCACACAGGAATCTGGTTGGGCACTGTGAGAAAAGAATGCTGCACTGGATGGGCCTTTGGCCTGATCCAGAAGGTCTCAAAAGTTATAGTGTTGGCCACCAAATTCATGGAGGACAGGGCTATGATCTACCAGCTGCTGGGAATCACCAGTGAGGAGAGTTGCTGTTATTGGTTTCCCATCATGGGTATCTGGCTGGCTTCTGTGAGAACAGGTTGCTGCACTAGATGGGCACCTGCTTGATCCAGCATGTTCTTAATAAATGAAATGTCTAAATAACTGAAATGTCTCATTATTATTATTATTATTTTAATCACCAGTAGGTATTTCCCTATTGCTTGGGAAATGCATTTCTCGTCAGCCGAGCAAATTCCTTAGGAACTTCTACTGAGTCAGACGATTAGAAGATTCAGTAAATTCATGAATGGCTACTAGCCACAGGGCCTAAGTTCTACCCTCAATGGCAGAGACCTTGTTTGCCTCTGGATAGCATTTGCAGGGAAGCACAACTGGGCAAGTCTTGCTGTTACGCTTGCTGTTCTCATGGGAAAATCTGGCTGGCTACAGTGAGAACCCTCTTTAGCCTAACTGAGTTACAGGCCTCCTTTTAGCAGCCTCCATGCCCCACAGTGTTTTCACACAGCATACGAAGCTGTGATTCTAAACTCTGGAACTCGCTGCTGCAGGAGGCAGTGAGGCCCACCAACTTGGATGTCTTTAAAAGAGGACCGGACAAATTCATGGAGGGCAAGGCTATCGATGGCTACTAGCCATGATAGTACGCGGCCTAGGACCCACGTACCTACGGGACCACCTCTCCTGGTATGCCCTGCAGAGGACCTTAAGGTCCACAAATGACAACACTTTGAAGGTCCCAAGTCGCAAGGTGGTTAGATTGGTCTCAACTAGGGCCAGGGCCTTTTCCGTACTGGCCCCAACTTGGTGGAACGCTCTGTCACAAGAGACTAGGGCCCTGCGGGACTTGACATCTTTCCACAGGGCCTGCAAGACAGAGCTGTTCCGCCTGGCCTTTGGTTTGGACTCAGTCTGACCCTTATATTTTCCCTCCCCTTACGGTTTTGATACATGGGCTACTTTTAAAATGAGGCTGCATTTTAAATTGCATTTTAACCTGCATTTTAAATTGGGATTTCCCCCCCTATTATGTTTTTATTATAATTTTACTGGTGTTAGCTGCCCTGAGCCCAGCTCTGGCCGGGGAGGGCGGGGTATAAATAATAATAATTATTATTATTTATTATGATGGCTACTTTCTGGCATCTCTGGCTGAAGGCAGCAATGCTTCTGAATGCCAGTTGTTGGAAGCCTCAGGAAGAGATAGTGCTCTCATGCTTGGATCCTGCAGGGGGTGGTTCCCATTGAAGCATATGGCTAGTCACCCAGAGAAGAGGATGATGAACTAGACGGGCCATTGAACTCTTTCTATAAAAAGAATAGACTCTTCCTCTCCACATTTGCAGCGCCAACTTTCCAATAGTTTTTTTAAAAACGGTCTTTTGTAGTCTTTAATGTCCCTTTTAAAATAGCTGCTCTTACCAATTCCCATTGTAGGGAAATCAGTCTGTGATTATGTATAGGGTATTAACACGTCGGGGGAGAGAGAAGGAAGGAGTTTGCTTTGCGGCTGAGAGAGGGATAAAATGAGGTTTAAGGATCTCAGTGTGGAGATGGGAAATATTAAGTTAGGTTTGAAAGAAGCGTTGCTTGAATACTCTCTGGGGATTAGGGAATGGAGTGGTGAGCGAGGCAAGAGAATCCGCCTTAATGATGCCAAGATCCATCCCTCATAAAGGGATTCCACGTAGAGGATGGAGCTTTCGGTATCAATGACCTAACAGACTTTCTCTCTCGCTCTCTCGCTCTCTCTCAGTCCACCACCCGAAACATCTCCCTTTCCAATCTAATTCCAACCAAGCTTTTCAAATATTGTGATAAGGGAGAACAAACGGAAAAAGGAGGTTGGAGGGTCTCTCGTGGCCATTTAAAGAAGGAAGGGGATTTTCTTCTTGTCTTGCAAAGTCGAGGGGGGATTGCGTTCTTCCCACCCCAGACTCTTCAGCGCTTTCCATAGAAGGACACAATGACTACTAGTCTGATGGTGATATGATTTCTAAGCAGAGGCGGAATGGCAGTCTGTCAGGGAATGTTGAACAGGGATTCCTGCACTGCAGGGAGTTGAGTTACATGAACCTTGGTGCCTCTTTCAAATTCTACAATTCTATGATTTTATTTTTAGTATTATTATTCTATGATACCTTCAGAATCAGAGGGCAGCATGCCTCTGAAAACCAGTTGCTGGGGTGCATGAGTGGGGAGAATGATGTTGCCCTCATGGGCTTCCCATTGGGTCATCTGGCTGGGCTCTGTGTGGGGAGGATGCTGGACTAGATGGGGGCCCCTTTGGCCTGATCCAGCTGCTTAAATTCAAGCTCTTCTTCCCGTGGGCTCAATGGACCAATGACATGTAGGCCAAGTGTGAAACCTGCAGCCCCCTAGATGTTAAAAAAAGGTAAAGGTACCCCTGCCCGTACGGGCCAGTCTTGCCAGACTCTAGGGTTGTGCGCTCATCTCACTCTATAGGCCGGGAGCCAGCGCTGTCCGCAGACACTTCCGGGTCACGTGGCCAGCGTGACAAGCTGCATCTGGCGAGCCAGCGCAGCACACAGAACGCTGTTATCTTCCCGCTGGTAAGCGGTCCCTATTTATCTACTTGCACTTAAGAGTGCTTTCGAACTGCTAGGTTGGCAGGTGCTGGGACCGAACGACGGGAGCGCACCCCGCCGTGGGGATTCGAACCACCGACCTTGCGATCGGCAAGTCCTAGGCACTGAGGTTTTACCCATAGCGCCACCCGCGTCCCCTAGATGTTGCTGGACTGCAATTCCCATCAGCATTGGCCACCTAAACTGTGGCCAATGGGAGATAGTCCAACAAGACTGGAGTTTCACAGGTCCATCCAGCTCTGTATTGACCACAATGGCTGGAAAGCTGCTACCCATTGAGACAGAGGGAGCCACACGGATCTGATTCTGTCTGCAGCCGCTTCATACACTCCTGTCTAGCAGCAATAGTTGGGTCTTGTGCCGTTCGCCTTTGGCTCTCTCGCTCTCCGATACCCGCCTGCCCCGGAGACCCAGTGGGCTTTCCCCACCCGATGCCCACCCCCTACGCCCACGTCCCCCTCCGAACCTAAAATAAAGCTATTGATGGCTGAGATTGGTTTGCCTAATTGTGGTTTGCACTCTGAAGCCATCTCCGTTTATCGTAAAGGGTGCACATTTTGCGGCTTGAGCCTCGGCGGCCAGAGGCCCTGAGGGCTAGCTCAGAAATGGAGAGAATTAATTACATTTTAAAAAAAAAAACCTCCCCTTCTTTTAAAGTGTGTGAGAGAGTGATGAAATCCCAGAGGGGAGGAATGTGTAAGGGCTCTGTAGAAACCGGGGTTTTTTGAGGGGGGGGCCGTTAGTTCCCGCCACCACCAAAATAAGAGGACAGAGAGATACAGAGAGATAGAGTGGCCCTTTGCTTCCGGCACCTGAAAAATGGTAACTTGGGAAATTTCCAGTTTATTAATTTTATTTCATTGCATTTATTTCCCAGCTCTGCCTCCAAGGAGCTCCAGGTGGCATGCGTGGTTCTCCCCCTCCTCATCCTATCCCCACAACAACCCTGTGAGGTTGTCAAGCCAAGAGGGAGACACCAGCCGAAGGTCACCCAGTCAAGGGACTACAGCTGAGCGGGGATTTGAACCCTGGTCTCAAAGGTCCACTCTAACCACACTAATAATAACAACAACAACAACTTATTATTTGTACCCCACCCATCTGGCTGGGTTTCCCCAGCCACTCTCGGCGGCTTCCCTGAACAGGGTTGCCTTCAGATGTCTTCTGAATGTCAGGTAGTTGTTTTTCTCTTTGACATCTGATGGGACTGCATTCCACAGGCCGGGGGCCACTACCGAGAAGGCCCTCTGCCTGGTTCCCTGCAGCTTTGCTTCTCGCAATGAGGGAACTGCCAGAAGGCCCTCAGCGCTCGACTTCAGTGTCTGGGCAGAACGATGGGGGGTGGAGACGCTCCTTCAGGTATACTGGGTTGAGGCCGTTTAGGGCTTTAAAGGTCAACACCAACACTTTGAATTATGCTCGGAAACGTACTGGGAGCCAATGTAGGTCTTTCAGGACCGGTGTTATATGGTCTCGGCGGCTTCTCCCAGTCTAGCTGCCGCATTCTGGATTAGTTGTAGTTTCCGGGTCACCTTCAAAGGTAGCCCCACGTAGAGCGCATTGCAGTAGTCCAAGTGGGAGATAACTAGGATAGCTGGGAAATGGGCTCAGATCTCACCGCAGTCAAGATTGTCACGAGCTGACCTTGGAACGCAGTGTCCCTTTCTTTTGTGCCCCCGGTTTCTTTGTCCCATGTAGGACTTCACACAGGTGTATGGGGAACTTTGGGCCCTCCAGACACTGCTGAACTACAACTCTCAGCAACCCCAGCAAGCATGGCCCAATGGACTGGGATGGTGAGAGTTGTAATCCAGAAACAAGTGAAGAGCCAGAGGTTCTCCACACCTTAAACAGCATCTGTAGCAAAGCCTCTTCCATGAACCTGTTTAAGGGTGTAGGGACTCCAGCAGCCAGCATGTGACAATGGGAGCTGGAGTCTCAGGAGATTGGAAGATTCAGGACACATAAAAGTAGATAGACAGACAGACAGACAGACCCTCTTAAGAATATTAAGGGGTTTTGGAGCGGAAGGACTAGTCCATGTGAAAAATGAACATACAGTGGTATCTCAGGTTAAGTACTTAATTTGTTCTGGAGGTCCATACTTAACCTGAAACTGTTCTTAACCTGAAGCACCACTTTAGCTAATGGGGCCTCCTGCTGCCGCTGCGCCGCCAGAGCACGATTTCTGTTCTCATCCTGAAGCAAAGTTCTTAACCTGAAGCACTATTTCTGGGTTAGCGGAGTCTGTAACCTGAAGCGTATGTAACATGAGGTACCACTGTAATATTTTAGCTGCAGTTCATTCATTTTCAGCTTTGTATTCTTGTTATTCACAACATTGCGTTGTCGCACCCATAACCTAGGTTTAACCTAGGAGCCATTCAGCTCCTAGCTTTCATATCTCAGCTTCTAACACTGCCCAGGTCTTGCTTGCAGGTTTTCCATTAGGGGATCTGGCCAGCTACTCTGGGAGCGGAGTGCTTGATCCAAGACTTTTTGCTTATGTTTTTATGTTCTTATCATACATGAGTAGCAGGTGGTACCTCCATGCTCAGAAGCAGTCTACCTTGGAATGCTGGGTGCTCTGAGCATCGGGGAATGGGGTGAGCCTTGCCTTCACCCTCTGCAGTTAAGCTTCCCAAAGGAATTTGTGTGGTTCTTCCCATCCGGTTTGCTGCCACGTCCAGAGCCTCTTTGATCGGAAACTTCACTTTGAGCCGGCGTCTGATTGAACGCCTAGAGGGGATTTTGGAGGGAGCAATTGATAAGAAGCAGGAGAGCTGGGTGGCGGGGACAGGAGGGTTGCCAATCACTCTGATTGACATGACAGATTTCCTTCCTGATAGTAATATATTTTATTTATATATATATATAAAAAACCCTTTCAGATACGGAGAGGCTATTGATTTCTTGTTAGTGGTGGTAAACGCTCCAAGACATAATAAATTAGGAGAAAGCAAGGTCAATTGCAGGAAAAGCATGATAGGGGGAAATAGTAATAATAATCCTTTCCTCTAGAGTTTGGATCTGCAAGTTTTGGGGTTGTTGTTGTTTTTTTAAGAAAATGGGAGGGACGTGGAAGAGCTTCACTAGTTGGAATATCTGTGGTGTTAAGGGTCACTAGCTCAGAGTGTCCACACTCAGGGAGCTGCCAGTGTGGTTAGAGTATTGGACTAAGACCTGGGAGAGAGCAGAGTTCAAATCCTGGCTCAGAAATAAGAATTGATTATTGGTTGATTAGAAGAGTTTGGATTTGATATCCCGCCTTTCACTCCCCTTCAGGAGTCTCAAAGCGGCTAACATTCTCCTTTCCCTTCCTCCCCCACAACAAACACTCTGTGAGGTGAGTGAGGCTGAGAGACTTCAGAGAAGTGTGACTAGCCCAAGGTCACCCAGCAGCTGCATGTGGTGGAGCAGGGAAGCGAACCCGGTTCCCCAGATTACGTGACTACCGCTCTTAACCACTGCACCACATATTGCATTTATCCATTGCTTACTACAGGAAATGTTTCAAAGGAATTTGCAATTATTTTTAAAAAAACCTAATAAAAAAGTTTAAATACACCAGGAAGATAAAAATAACATTATGGTGCTCATTGTTCAACAACACGAAAAGGACAAATCCTTTATATTTATAGCCTGCCTTTCTCCCCCAGACTGGGACTGAAGCGTCTTACACAAGCTAAAGCAAGACAGATAAAATATGAAAAAGCTAATATATATGTGTGTGTGTGTGTGTGTGTGTGTGTGTGTGTGTGTGTGTGTGTGTGTGAATTATTAAAAATCAATTGAGCTCTAATAGAATTGAAGCAAGATGAAAACACAAACCTATTCAAATACCAATGAAAAAAATATGAAGCCACAAAGTTCACTGGGCGACCTCTGGCCATAGTCACTCATTCTCAGTCCATAGAGCATGAGACTTGTGCCCCACATTGGGAAAAACGCATCCTGCATTGCATTGGATTGAACCAAATGACCCTCGTGGTCCCTTCTGACTCTACAATTCTAACCTACTTTTCATGGTTGTTGTGAGGATAAACCGGGGCAGAATTAGAACCAGGTGCTCCACTTTGAGCTCCTTGGAAGAGAAAGGGCAGGGGGTAAACAGGGTAAATAAAAACAAATAGATACGCTGAATCAAGCCCATCTAGATCAGTCAAGTCTCATCGTCTCTGACCATTGACCATGCTTGTCTGGGGCTGATGAGAACTGTAGCCCAACAACATCTGAAGGTAGAAGTCACCTTCCCCATCTCTGGCCCACACTGACCAGCAGGATGTTACTGGGGTTTCAGAAAGGGACTCTCTCCCAGCCGCAGCTGCCTGACACCCTAGAAAGCCACAGCTAGTCAGGGTACTCCAGGGTTTCCCAGACTTGGGTCTCCAGCTGTTGTTGGACTACAACTCCCATCATCCCTTGCTAGCAGGACCAGTGGTCAGGGATGATGGGAACTGTAGTCCCAAAATGAGTTTGGGAAAACCTGGCGTACACTCTAGTGAGCTAGTTGGGCTCATAGCTGACTGTATAAGGCAGTTCCCTGTTTAAATGAGTCTTTCAGAACCATGAGGACTAGGATCCTACTTAATTTTGGGGGGGGGGAACGAACCATAGCTTGGTTCTGGAGTGCTGTGGTCCCAGGTTCAATCCCCAACATTTCCGTGAAGGGCTTGGAAAGTCTCTTGCCTGAAGAAACACCGAGTTAGATGGCAGCTTCCTATATCGTAAGAGAAGGGCTCCAGCTCAATGGCAGAGCATCCGGTTTGAATGCAGAAGGTCCCAGGCTCAGCCGCCAGCATCTCAAGCTTATATCTGGCAGAAGTTGGGGCAAGGGGAGCCATCGGACCGTTTGCCGGGCGAGGAATCGCCTCTCCCGAAACAGCAGCGTGTCATTCGGAAAGAATAAAGTCCTCCCAACAGGAGGTTAGCGAGGGATAAAAAGCTTTCTTCCACCTCTTGCCGGGCTCCAAACATTTTCAATTTGGTGCATTAATTGAGGTCAATAAGATTATGCTACATTTTCAGACTCCCCCCCCCCCTTCCCGCCCTCACTTTTTCTTTATAAAAAAAAGGGAAAGCTTTGGAGCGGCGCAGAGGTGACTGCCGGCACTTCGGCGCTTTGCCAAAAAGCAAGGAGGGGAGCAGCTGTTGCTTCCTGTGGTCAGAGCATTGCCAGGGAAGCAGAGGGACTGGTCCGAGATTCAGAAAAGAGGTTTGTGTCAGAATAGAAGGAGGAAGTGGATTTGCTGGCCGGCTTCCCATTGGGGCCTCTGGGTGGCCACTGTGAGAGAGCAGGATGCTGGGCTAAATCTTTGGGCTGATCCAGCAGCCAGGCTTCTGTTATGCTCTTAAGTCTACTGGTAGTAGCAATTAGTCACAAGAAATAGATGGCTCCTCCAGGAACAGCCTGCCTCCAAATTCCAATTGCTGGAAACAACAAGAGAGGAATGTTGCTCTTATGCTCAGGTCCTGTTTGCTGGTGGAATCTGTGAGAACAGGATTCTGGACTAGATGGGACACTGGCATGATCCAAAAGATCTTCTTAGGTTCCTATGTGAGTGCTGTTGGTTTCCCATTGGTGGTATCTGGTTGCAGTGGCGTAGCGTGGGGGGTGCAGGGGGGGCCGGCCGCACCGGGCGCAACATCTGGGGGGGCACGCTCGCACTCGCAGCTCTCTGCCCCTACCTGGCTCACTTACTCTTTCTCACTGCAGTGCTGGCTGTGCGAATCCGATCCGAGCCGCTGGGTCGCCGCCCACTGTGGAGGGGGTGGGTGCCAGGCGTGCGGTGCAGAGAGAGAGCGAGGGACTATCTGGGGGAGGGACAGTGCAGCGGTCGCCCAGCGCAGCGCTGAGTGCGGGAGAGAACCACACCAGACCAGACCAGGCAGCAGCAAGAAGAAGCTGGCAGCGGCGGCAGGTTAGGGGTTAGGGGGCGCAAATTACTTGCCTTGCCCCGGGTTAGGGGGCGCAAATTACTTGCCTTGCCCCGGGTGCTGACAACCCATGCTACGCCGCTGTCTGGTTGGCCACTGTCAGAACATCATCATCATCATCATAATCTATTTATACCCCGCCCATCTGGCTGGGTTTCTCCAGCCACTCTGGGCAGCTTCCAACAAAGTATTAAAATACTGTAGTCTATTAAACATTAAAAGCTTTCCTAAACAGGGCTGCCTTCAGATGTCTTCTAAAAGTCTGGTAGTTGTTCTTCTTTGGCATCTGGTGGGAGGGCGTTCCACTGGGCGGGTGCCGCTACCGAGAAGGCCCTCTGCCTGGTTCCCTGTAACTTGGCTTCTCGCAGTGAGGGAACCGCCAGAAGGCCCTCGGCGCTGGACCTCAGTGTCCGGGCAGAACGATGGGGGTAGAGACACTCCTTCAGGTATACTGGACCGAGGCCGTTTGGGGCTTTAAAGGTCAGCACTGACACTTTGAATTGTGCTTGGAAACGTGCTGGAAACATGATGCTGGACTAGATAGGGCTATTCTTACAGTCTTCCATTCTTAAGAGTAGATTAGGCCGAACGATAACTAAAATTGGAAGATGATACTGTACTACCAGCTCCATCTGGTATTCAGGCTGAGACCCTACCTGCCTGTGCACTGTCTCACCAGAGAGGTACATGCTCTGGTTATCTCCCGCTTGGACTGCTGCAATGCGCTGTATGTGAGGCTAGCTTTGAAGGTGACCTGGAAACTACAAATAATCCAGAATGTGGCACCTAGACTGGTGATGGGGAGCCGCTGCAACCATATAACACCAGTCCTAAAGGATCTACACTGGCTCCCAGTATGTTTCCGAGCACAATTCAAAGTGTCAGTGCTGACCTTTAAAGCCAGTATACCTGAAAGAGCGTCTCCACCCCTATCGTTCAGCCCGGACACTGAGGTCCAGCTCCGAGGGCCTTTTGGCAGTTCCCTTACTGCGAGAAGTGAAGTTAACAGGGAAGTAGGCAAAGGGACTTCTCAACAGTTACGCCTGCCCTGTGGAACACCCTCCCACCAGATGTCAAGAAGATAAAGAACAACACAACTTTTCAAAGACATCTGAAGGCAGCCCTGTATTGGGAAGTTTTTAATGTTTGGTGTTTTATGTTTAGACAGGCCGTTGGCCTGATCCAAACCCAACAGTACAAACCCAACACGTAGGCTAATAGTTAGTAGAGAATATACTGTATAATAGAATAGTGATCATAGAGGTTTTTAATGTGTGACATTTTAATGTATTTTTAATCTTTGTTGGAAGCCACCCAGAGTGGCTGGGGAGACCCAGCCTGATGAGCAGGGTACAAATAATAAATTATTATTATTATTATTATTATTATTATTATTATTATTATTATTATTATTATTATATATATTCTCTACTAACAATTAGCCTGTGTCTTGTGTTTGTATTGTTGTGATTGGTTCTTGTTGCAACACAGGGGTTTGTTTTTGGTTCGTTGGCATGATCCTGCAAAACTCTTCTGCGGTTCTTGAGTTTAAAAACTAATGAGATGAGCACCATTGTTCTCGGATCCTGCTCACCTTCTTTCCCTAGGCATGTGGTTGGCCATTGGTACAGAAGATGCTGCTGAACCCGATGGACCTCTGGCTGATCTAAATTCTGGCGTTCTTGCATTCTGTTCCTTCCAAGCACTCACTTCTCTTTAAACATCGTATGCCTGGTGCCATTGTTCCCCATTGACTTGGGTCTCATCCTGCAACCCCCCACAGGTCATGAGCATCCTGAGCAACCCCAGCGGGGTCCCCCCGCAGCCCCAGGCTGACTTCTCCATCTCGCCCCTCCACGGCAGCTTGGACACCGCCAACTCCATCTCGGCCAGCTGCAGTCAGAGGAGTGACTCCATCAAGTCTGTTGACAGCCTCCCCACCTCGCAGTCCTACTGCCCCCCGACCTACACCACTACCGGCTATAGTGTGGACCCGGTGGCCAGCTACCAGTATGGACAGTACGGGCAAAGTAAGTATCTGCTACTGGAGGGTTAAGACCCTGCCTGTTGGTGGGGTGGGGTGGGGTTGTTGCAGAAACTCATGCAGGGGGGGCAACAGGTAACCTCCTCTGCATCTCTGGAGGTGGGTGGGAAGTTGTGGTTCCTACATTGCAGGGGGTTGGACTAGATGACCCTTAGAGTCCCTTCCAACTCTACAATTTTATGATTCTAAGCAGGGACCCACACAGAGGACCATATCAGGATAAATTTTACAGAGAACTGTGTAGACATTTGCGAAATTAATGGATGCCAGTCAGAGTTGGCAATTCTACACTCCATGGACCTACATAAATGCAATGCATAAATAAGTAAAGTAAAGTAGAGGTAAAGGGACCCCTGACCATTAGGTCCAGTCGTGACCGTCTCTGGGGTTGCGGCGCTCATCTCGCTTTATTGGCCGAGGGAGCCAGCTTACAGCTTCCGGGTCATGTGGCCAGCATGACTAAGCCGCTTCTGGCGAACCAGAGCAGCGCATGGAAACGCCGTTTACCTTCCCGCCAGAGCAGTACCTATTTATCTACTTGCACTTTGACGTGCTTTCGAACTGCTAGGTTGGCAGGAGCAGGGACCGAGCAACGAGAGCTCACCCCGTTGCGGGGATTTGAACCACCGACCTTCTGATTGGCAGGCCCTAGGCTCTGTGGTTTAACTCACAGCACCACCCGCGTCCCACATAAATAAGTACATCATTATTATTATTTGTTCAATTGATATACTGCCCTATACCCACAGGTCTCCGGGCAGTTATATATGGGTTTCATCCAATGCTAGACCTACTCATTGTAGACCCCCTTAAGTTGAATGTTAAACCTCTTTAGCTTTTCTCGATATCGCCCGGGCCATTTGGGGATTCCCGAAAGGGGGTCTGGGAGCAAGTGGCAAGGTCCCTGGGGCAAGGGCTTTTGGTCATCTCCGTGGAGGTGGGAGGGTCAGCTCACCTCCTGGTCCACCGGGGTCACGCACAATGCCCCCCTCCCTCCCGAGAGGCCAGACAGTTCACCTGCTACCCTTCGAAGCCAGGGATAAGTTTGTGACCCATTGAAACCCTTGAAGTGGGGGGGGGCCTCTCCTCCCCTTTTCGCCCAGGGCTCATTGCAAAGTAACCTCCTTCCCCAAGCGGCCGTGACAACCGCCCCCCCCCTTTGCCCTTGCTCCATGTAATGTGTTTCGACTTCTACGGCCAAATGAGAACCTTCTGTAAACTGCAGAGAGAGGGACATGAATGGCTGTTGACTTCCCCAACCCCTTGCTCCCTGCTCTTTCCCTCTTGCGGGAAGGTGGGGTGGGGGGAACGGCGCTTGATCTGCGACCCCGTGACCTTCCTCTCGCTTCTGGATGCAAAGGCCAGCCACACGTGCTATTGATAAAAATCTTAAACAAATTCCGATACCATGTATTTCCAATAAAGATGCCCCGGGGCCAGGTGTTAGTCACACCCCATGTGTGTGCGAGGGGGGGGAGCAGGAGCAATGTGAAAAATAAGGAAATGCAAGGGCAGAGAGGGTGCAGTGGGAGGGTGGGTGAAGGAGAAGGGGGAGGCGAGCATTTCCTCTTAATTCCCCTTTTTTTTCTTACCCCCAAAAAAACCTTGCTGATAAATGATCAAGGCACCATTTTTGTCTTTCCCAGAATTAAGGGGCAATTATGAGGCAGATTGCTCATTTTCCATACCCTCCAACATTTCTCTGATGAAAATAGGGAAATAATAATAATAATACCCCACCCATCTCATTGGGTTGCCCCAGCCAGTCTGGGCAGCTTCCAGCATATATAAAAACATAATAAAACATTAACATTTTTTAAAACCACTATACAGTGGTACCTCAGGTTAAGTACTTAATTCATTCCAGAGGTCCATTCTTAACCTGAAACTGTTCTTAACCTGAAGCACCACTTTAGCTAATGGGGCCACCTGCTGCCACCGCGCTGCCACTGCGCAATTTCTGTTCTCATCCTGAAGGAAAGTTCTTAACCCGAGGTACTATTTCTGGGTTAGCGGAGTCTGTAACCTGAAGCGTATGTAACCTGAAGCGTATGTAACCCGAGGTACCACTGTACAGGACTGCCTTCAGATGTCTTCTAAAGGTTGTATAGTTAAGTATCTCCTTGGCTTCGCGGTCACATAACTCCATACCCTCCAACACTTCTCTGATGAAAATAGGGACGTCCTAAGGAAAAGAGGGGATGCGGGTGGCACTGTGGGTTGAACCACAGAGCCTAGGACTTGCTGATCAGAAGGTTGGCAGTTCGAATCCCCGTGACGGGGTGAGCTCTCGTTGCTCGGTCCCTGCTCCTGGCAACCTAGCAGTTCAAAAGCACCTCAAAGTGCAAGTAGATAAATAGGTACCGCTTCTGTGGGAAGGTAAACTGCGTTTCTGTGCGCTGCTCTGGTTCGCCAGAAGCGGCTTAGACATGCTGGCCACATGACCCAGAAGCTGTATGCTGGCTCCCTTGGCCAATAAAGCGAGATGAGCGCCGCAACCCCAGAGTCAGTCACGACTGGACCTAATGGTCAGGGGCCCCTTTACCTTGACCTTGACCTTTAAGGAAAAGAGGGACATTCTTCGATCAAATCAGAAACTGGGACGGCTTCTGTAAATCCACGACTGTCCCTGGCAAATAGGGACATTTGGAGGGTCTGATTTTCTAGAGTGTATTGGACAGGGGCGTAGACAGTGTGGTGCAGTTCTGAATTACCAAATAGGCAGAGCAGGGCCCTGCGACAACAGATCAAAATAATATTGATTTGATCTAGTAAGAAAATTGCAGTGAAGCTTTCATAGTTCAATGTCATCACCCTGGAACGTGTGCACAAGATTCCGCACGCACGCGCCCCCTCCCCAAGATTTTGACAGCTATGGGGCCTCCACAAGGTTTAATCCGGCACTGATGTGATGGCCTCCAGCCCTGGCAGGTATCAAGGCCCCTGAGCAGGAATGATGATGTGAGTTGGAGCCCAGTAACATCTGCAGAAGCACTAGTTCCCTGCATTAAGAGGCGTGATTCGGGTAGCTAGGGGCAGTGACGGCAAGCGATGGCCTAGTTCAGAGATGGGGAAACTGCGACCCTCTAGTTGCTTTAAGACTCTGACTCCCAACAGTCCCAGCCAGCATTGCCAGTGGTCAGGGATTATGGGAGTTGCAGTCAAACAACATTTGGGAGGCCACAAGTTCCCAATCCCTTCATTAAAAGTCAAGAGTTATGTTGGAGGTAGCTGGGGCTAGTAATGGCAAATGATGGTCTGGTCCAGGGATGGAAAAGCTATGGACTTCTGGGTGAGGCTGGGCTCCGGCTACCATCAGCTCTAACCAGCATGACCAACACTGAGGGTTGTGGGTGGAAGTTGGCCCAGTGACATCTTAGAGGGTCACAAGTTGGTTGGTTGGTTGAAAGGAGGAAGGCAGAGATCTGTGTATCATCCAGAGACATAGCGGGTATCATCTTCTAAGGGTGGATTCTTCAGACAGCATGGGAGATCTAAGGCTCCACTCACAGGCGGGTCAGTGATGCAGGAAGGTGGGGAGACCAGACTCATGCAGAGATGCAACGGGCACCTCCTCAGAATGCTGTTTTGGGCTCCAGTTTCTACATTTCGCATGGCAATCCCCCTCCCCCAGGGGGGAAAAAGATCTCACGACATCTGCTGCCTTGCCTTGGCACAAAGCTTGGACATTACCAACACAGGCAAAGGTATTCCCCTACTGACTATTAAGTTTTTGCTGTTCTGCAACCTCTTGCCTTGGCAGGAGCCTCAAGAGAGAGGGAATTCTCAGAAGGGAGAGGGCAAGGGGTGTGGAAATGCTTACCTCCCCCCCCCCACAGCCCAACCACCTTTTCCCTTTAATAAAGCCACTGCTGTTCTGATTGCTAAGTGACGCCTAGATCAGGCTAACCAAATGCCTGAGCACATTTTGGAATGCATTAATCCCCAAGGAGAATGAATTTCCCCAGTTGATCCTGTTTGGCCTCTGTTTTCTACTGGAGTCCCCAAATCTAAGCTTCCCCTCCCCCCCAAAAAACCCCACAGAAGGAGAACCACCTGTTGAATGTGTGTGTGTGTGTAAATAAATGCAGATAAATACACACACACACACACACAGCTCACTGGGGCTTAATTTAGAGGCCCAACAGAGCCCCAGGACCCAATTTTCTTTGCCAGGTGTAAGGTAAAGGGACCCCTGACCATTAGGCCCAGTCATGACCGACTCTGGGGTTGCGGCGCTCATCTCGCTTTACTGGCCGAGGGAGCCGGCGTACAGCTTCCGGGTCATGTAGCCAGCATGACTAAGCCGCTTCTGGCGAACCAGAGCAGCGCACGGAAACGTCGTTTACCTTCCCGCCGGAGCGGTACCTATTTATCTACTTGCACTTTGACGTGCTTTTGAACCGCTAGGTTGGCAGGAGCAGGGACCGAGCAACGGGAGCTCACCCCGTCGCGGGGACTCGAACCGCCGACCTTCTGATCGGCAAGTCCTAGGCTCTGTGGTTTAACCCACAGTGCCACCCGCGTCCCTGTGTAGTCCCAGGTGTAGAACCCCACAAATTAGTAGAGTCACAGAACTGTAAAGCTGGGAGGGAGCCCAACCCGCTGCAGTGCAGGAATCACAGCTCAAGAATCCCTGAAGGAGAGACCGCTGATTCAGGCCAATGCCAATCTAGTCCGCCATCCTGTCCTCACAGTGACCAACCTGATCCCGGTGGGAATCCAACACGCAGGGCACAGGCGCAAGGAGAACTCTCCCATCCTGGCGCTCCAGCAGAACTGGTATTCAGAAGCATCTATGGATCAGGCCAAAGTGAGTTCCATCTACCCCACCAGCATCCTGTTTCCCCAGCGGCCAACCAGATGCCCTATGGGGAATTCCGCAAGCAGGACCGCCCAGCACAGAAGCACTGTCTTTCCCCCCATGGCAGTTTCCAGCAACTGGTACTGGGAAGCTCTGCCGCCAATGTTACGGGTCTGTCCGGTCCTCTCGTGGGGAAGCCAAGCTGAGATCTCGTGGAGACAAGCAGTGAGAAACTCGCCTGCTCCATCCCGGATGGTGTCGGCGGAGGTGTGCAAGGGGCAGGGTAGGGGGAGATGGGGGGGCGGAGAAAGAGGTGAATGGAGGAGAGCCAGAACAGAGCAGTCCCAGCCATTCCCAGAGGCCGAGGCTGCGCTAATGAAACCGCTGATGGAACGCAGAAGCGTGAAAGGATTCCTAATGGATGTGACAAGTCTAATAAGAATTTTCGCCTGGAAGGGACCCCCCTTTGGGGCAAGATGCTGACAGGATGCTGATGGCTGAAATTTGTTTACCCGTTGGCACCAATGGTGCCTTCCTTGCCAGCCTTGTATTAATCTAATTTGTGACATTAGAATGAGGGGGGTGGGCACAGAGTTTGACTGAAGCACTGCTAATCGGGAGTGTCAGTTACTTACATATATATATATATATATATATATATATATATATATATGAACTTTCACTTGCCAGTCTTCAGAGAATGGTGGATTTTGGGTCTTCCAGCCAAGCCAAAAGCACAATTCCACTTACAGCCAAGAAATGTATTGAGAGTTTATTTTTATCCTTTTCCCGCAAACTAACTCGAGGTCTCAGGACGGGCTCGTGACGTGGCACCCAAATTTTCAAGTGCAGGATGAGGGCACAGGATTCCGCATGCTGGGCGGATTCTGGCTTTCTTTCTTTTTTTCAAAAAAAAATAATTCAACCAAGTTTCTAGGCCTCTATATTAATAGAGTCCATGTGTTTTGACTTTCGAAAGCGAGATGACTTAACAATGGAAAAAACAACACTTTGGGGCAGCCAAGGGGGGCTTATAAGCGTGTAGATGGATGCCAAGTGAAAAATCAGAAGCCATGGCTTTTTAAACATGTTTGTGGGAGGTGGGGATATTGGTTTCAGTTTGTTTTTGTTTCGTTATGTATTTGTATTCACGTTTTGTATTTTTCTGTCGTGAACCGCCATCAGATCTTCGGATGAAGGGCGGTGTACAAATTAATATTATTATTATTATTATTATTATTATTATTATTATTATTATTATTTCAGAAGTTGTGGGGTATGGTATCAGATTGAGGACTAGCTGCTTACTTTTTTAAAAAAAGGCAAGAATCTCTATCCCACTCTTCTGATACGTAGGCATTACTCAGGGTGGCTTCCAATAGCTAAGAACACAATATTATAATAAAATAATGCAAAATGCATCAGAGGTAGGCATGGCAGATGAATACCGTGTTTTAAAAACTGCAGCTGCCAAGCCCCATGGTGGGTGATGAGACAAACATGGGCTGACTGGCCTCTCCCATCTTTATCTAGGGTGTGTCTTTGTAGAACTGTAAACGCTTCTTCTGCAACATTATTTGCACTTTACCTCTTCCTCTGTTGTTTATTCCTCCTCTTCCTTTCCCCAGCCGCAGTTGACTATCTGACCAAGAACGTGAGCCTGTCCACACAGCGTAGAATGAAGCTTGGGGAACATTCGGCTGTGCTGGGTCTCCTACCCGTTGAAACAGGCCAAGCTTACTGATGGATGCAGCCACACGACATTGTCTACATTGATAGTCGACCACCAATGAGACACAAATGAAAAATGGAAGGGAAAAAAATCCCACTTCTGCCACCAGCCTTCCAAGGACCCAGCTCTGTCAGCGCCCTTCTTCTTCTGGGACCTTAAGCATCGAACCTTCCAAATCTTGCCTGCACCTGAAGGGCAAAGAGAACTGAGGAAGGAAGGGATAATTTTCCACTAATCCAAATTCTAACTGTGCAGACCTGTTAAGAAAGCGCTCGCCTATGGTGACTTTGACCCCTTCAAAGGCCAGAGACAATGAGTGTGATCCGATGTTTATTTCCCCCCTGATGTTCAAGCCCTCCTAGCCAATGCCGTAAACAACCAACAGTTATGGACCTTCCATTGATGTGGCCTCTGGGCTTAAGTCACTGTGGAACCTGTTTTCTTCGTAAATATATAGATAGATAGGTAGATTCTTTTCGTCTGTCTGCCCCCCAGCCCCATTTAGTTATTGTACATGATCGGCATTGCCTGTGAAGGAGGAATCCTGGTGATTGTTAAGTGTTGATCTTGGGACCAAATGGGAAGATATTTGGACCAAAAATGGAGAAGGTATTTCAAAAAGGGGTGAGGTTACAGTGCATCTCAATTCAGTGTGTTGGGGAGAGGGAGATTTGATGTATATTGGAACTTTTTTTTCCAGTTTGGGGACCACTAATTCTGCAGGAAGTTGAGACAGAATCTGAGGAAGCTGGAGGTTAGATGCAGGATGAATACCACGCAACTTTGTTCGCCTATGGCGTTTTAAAATTGCCACGTTCTGGCAATCAAGGGAGCCAAGTATATTAACAAAGACAAGGGATCCCTTGTTGTCTAGGCTGTCAAAAATCCCACACACCCTGAACACTGGCTTCAAAGTTGCATTGGGTCCTGTTGGATGAATCTATTCATCTACAAGTCCACCACATGGTGACAAGGAAGATAGGGGGAAACTCTTCATTTTCATCCCCCTTCTGGTTGATTTCGACTGCTATACAGTCAGCGGCACCCAGCTTGCAAATGGAAGTCTTCTGTGGGAGGTGCTTCTATTAAAACTAGGTATTTAAAAGATTCAGGAACTGGTCCATACAACACTAATTTGCAGAATGTTTCCATATGCAAATTTCCACTGTTGCTGATGCAGTTCAGAAGCCTAGCAAGGTCTGTATGGACCCACATTCTTTACCTCTAGTGCAGATGCAAATTTGGGCTTGATTTCAGAGTAGGGGGCAGGAATCAATGTCTGTCAGGGCTCACTCTGAGCTGTGGGGTACCAGCAGGGTTTTCTGGGCCCAGAAAAGGATTGGGACCTTTGACCTCCCCCACAACCTGTTGGCAAGGTCTGGTGCCTATGTGCACACTGAAACTAAAAGAAGTGCCTCTGGGCATGTGAAGATGGCAGAATTTCGTGGGCAATGTACTCTGTAGTGCCCCCGGCTGCCTTGTTACAAAGTGGGGAGGCAGGGAGCAGGTCATCTGGGTCATCTCCTAACAACACCCCTGGAGGAACTTATTCCAGCAGTGACTTCGTATATCCAGTTTGATAGAAAAAGAGGAGATGAGAAAGTTCAAGGACAGGAGAAAAGGACAGTCGAAACAATCGACTGGCAGTGGTAGCCAACGATCCGTATTAGGATGGATGGTTTTCAGTGGTAGAGCAGGTTCAAGACCCAATTGCATCTCCAGATAGGGTTGGAAGAAACCCCCTAGATGAAACCTTGGAGAGCCACTGCCAGTCAGTGTCAACAATACTGGGCTAGATGGACCAATGGTCTAAGGCAGCTTCCTATTTTGCCTACCAAAATTGGGAGCATTCCATTGCATCGGTGCTAGTCTTTCCTTTCAGGAAGTGTCTGTGGCTCAATGGCAGAGCATCTTGCTTTGCACGCCAAGGTCACTGGTTCACTCTGTAGCATTTTGAGTTCAAAGCATATCAGATAGCAAGGCTAGACTCTCCTGATGTTCAGAATACCTCATGGGTGTTGCAAGGTCTGTCGCACTTCATTGTGTGTGTCCACAAAGTCCCCACTCCCCTGAAACTCCCTTAAATCCAACAGCATTCACCAGTGGGCATGTGGTGGGTTTTTAATCCATTCCAAAAATTGTTGCGTTCCAAAATTAGGAGAACCATGAGTGCAATGCCAGACAGGCAAAGCCCGGAAGTGGAAGAATAATGAAAATGCAAGGTGGGGAATCAGGAAGAGCTGGTAGTTTTAAGTTCAGAAAAGTCATTCCATCTCTCAAATTCCTTTCAGCCTCGTTTAAAGCCACGGGTGACCAGTTTCCTTCTCTACTGCTTTCACCTTGACAAACCATCTACTCTGGATGGTTTTAAGAGTTTCCAAGATACGGAATTAACCTCTAGCTCAAGCCACAGTCCCGGCCCATCTACCAAAATTTCTCATCTCAAGATTTCACAACTCTAAGGCGAATTCGCTCATATCACAGAAATGGTGCCAGAATTACATATAAGCTAAACAAATCTATAGATTAGGGCCCCACTCTCTTGGGAGGCCCCCAACAAATTTAAAGGAAAAAATTACTTTGATGAAATACATATTTTGTTATGTGCAAATGGCTTTAGATACCTATTAGGTCCATATATTCAACACAAAAAAGAGTGACAATTTGTTGTTGACAAAAGGACAGCTGGACATATAAAGGACCCCATTACCTTCAGTGGCTTAGGGCTTCATCAAACCTAAATCTGCCCCTGCACAGAAACCATGTTTTGATCTCGGATTGTTCTTGCATATATATATTTTGGGGGGCGGGAGGGGTAGCTCAAGGGCAGCATTGACTTCTCCCAATTCCATATACATATGCAAAATTGCATAGCAACTCTACTTCAACCAAAAGTCACCAATGCCACATAAACAGGAAGTAGCGCCCTTGGAAAACACTGCTTCCTGTTTTCCACTCACCCCCAATTTCCGCATCGGTTTTTGCAATTGTACATATAAAATAAAGCAGCACACACACACACCAGACTGTGACTTATCCCCAGCCATTATTCCTGCAGATCCTTGGATCTCCGAGTCCATCTGGGATGTTGGATGCTATGGAATGATGCTAGTGAATAGTAATGTAATTTGCCACTTCCCTTTGCCACAAAAGTGCACAGCCATCTAAACCGCCGCTGTAAATATAGAGCTTAGAAGAGTATGTTGAAGAGGAGAAGCTCCTCAGCTCTTGGAGGGGGTACCTATGTACCTTAAGTGGAAACTCGGTCACGTGGTGTTTGTTTATAGAAAGTTGGCATTTCTCTTTCTTCTCTCTCTCTATATTACTAAACACACAGTGAGTGCTGTGGTAGTTTTTAAAAATACACATATATAAATATAAATAAATAAATATATATATATACATATATATATAAAGGCTTGGGAGGCAGAACAGTGTAGGACCTTTTGCGTATTGTATGTTTTCAAAATACATTCCAATAACTTTTGGGGTTTGGGGTGAATTTTTCTTTAGGGGGTGGGGGGAAAGGGAAAGTTGCCTCTATCTTCTTTATCGTGAAAGGAAATTTAAACTCATTGGTGGAAGAAGAAAAAATATGTTGGGGGTTGGTTTTAATTGATTTATTAGATGAGCAGCAAAAAATTCTGGGGATGGGAAACCAGCAAAGGGCAGGTGGAAGACAACACCCAAAAAGAAATACAAAAATTCAAGGTGAACTGAAGGGGAGGAACCAAATGGTCGCTTTTACTATACTGACGGGCTGAGTTGCACTCAATTATTTTTATTTTTATTTTAGTTCCCCCACCATTAAGCAACCTTCCTCCCCAGCCATCCTGCAAACAGATTTTGTAACCCCTTTGCTTTTGAATGTTAAGTGATGTCCATCATGGGAAGGGGAACATTCTTTGGGACACACAAGCCCCAAACTTCCTGCCCTTCGATGTGAAGAACTAGTCCCTTTGGATTCCGGCTATGGCATTGGCCAACTGGAACATGCGCAGTTAGTGTACTACAATGGAGATTTAAATCTGAAATGCAGACATCTCCTAATTCAGTTATTGTTGTCCCATAGGGACTGTACCAAAACTCAATTTTCCTATTTAAGCATCCCATTTCACAAACATCAGGGAAACAGCTTTTGCTTTCGGTGACTTTTTCGACACTTAACTGCAAACCGGCGAGTTCCGGTGCTCTTTCTCCCTGTTGATTTGTTGTTGATGATCATGTTCTATAATACGTTGACATGCCTCGGATGTTTGTAAGCAAAGGCGTTTGTAAGCGAGGTTGCCCCGTGGACCACAGCAAACCAGGTTGGGCATCAGTGTGGGCAAGTGAGGGCAAAGGACAGTGAGGGCAAAGGAGGAGAAGGAGGAGGCAGACAGCCAGGAGAGCTTTCAAAGCAAATCCTTGACAGCTGGAAATATTTGAAGCCCTGTAGTGAGGACGCGAAGTGATGAACTTCCTCTGCCCCTCATTGCTCTCCCCAAAGCTGCTCTTGTGACCCAATCCAACTGCATTGACACATTCCATGTTTCACTGATCATTCCAGTGGGGGATTTTCCAAGCTTGGGTGGCCTTGCCCAGATTCCATATGTGCCCCCCATGCACAATCAATGATCTTGAATGCACAGACTTTCCTGTTCATTGCCATGGAGAGTTCCAATGTGCATTTGATGCAGAACACCCTGGGATTTGATGAAATGTACGGGGAAAGTTCTCTCATTGGAGAGAATTTGGCACCAGAACTTCCCTGCCCAGCCTGCTAAGCAAAGGGCTGGATACTGATTATTTGGGGGGGGGGAGAGAAAACAAAAAAACTGGAATAAATCACCTCCTCCCCACATGTTCTTTACCAGGTATCATTCTAACATCATCTTTGCATATTCTCTATTTTCTGCTCACCTTCCCCCACCCCCAAACCCAGCCAAATGCTCCTGTACCCCTGGGGAAAAATATATATAGATATCTGACCACTCAGAGATTTTGTGTATTTAATGTTTCTAACTTGTCACCCGCCCCGCCCCCTAACCAACTCCACATACCCCGCAAAACCTGGACAAATATTATCTGTAGAACATACCTTATTCCTAGTAATTGCAGATATGTTGCTTCTGTGTTCGAGTCATAGCTAATTTTTGCTCCATATGTACATGTGTGTGTGTGAGTCAGTGTGGGCGAGATGGTGAGTGTGAGCGAGAGAGAGAGAGAGAGAGAGAGAAAGAGAGCGTGTGTGTGTGTGTATATATATATATAAATATAATCACCTCATAATTTATTCAGCTATATGGAGTAGTAGAGTAGAGAAACAGAACTGGTACTTGCTTTAACTACCTGCTGCCTGTAGGTGTCTCTCTTCTGTAACTCAGGCGTAACGGTTATACATTAAAAAAAAAGAAAGAAAATGAATTCACTGCTGCTTGGGGTGTCTTCTTTCCCCCCTCCCTTTGATTCCACTCACCGGGCAATCTTTCACATCATGGGTAGGGAAGTTCAAACCTGCAAGGCAAGTGTGGCCCTCCAGACCTTTTCAATCTGGCCCTTGGACCTCTCCCCAGCCCATTCCCCCTTACCCAACCCTGCCATGTGCTCCCTACTTTGCCCAGCTGGAATGTGTCCCTGAACTGTGGATTGCATCCAACTATGTCCCACCCTAAGAACCTGAGAAGAGCCAGTGGCCCATTGAATCCAACATGCTGTTCTCACAGTGGCCAACCAGATGGAAAGTCCACAAGCAGGATCACAGCAGAAGAGGGCTCTCACCTCCTGTGGCCTCCAGCAACTGGTGTTCAGAAGCATTGCTGCCTTTGACCAAGAAGGCAGAGTATAGTCATCATGACTAGTAGCCATTGAATTTGTCCAACCCTCTTCTGAAGCCCTCCAAGTTGGTGGCCATCTCTGCCTCCCGTGGGAGCTCCTTGGTTTGACTGCCTGAAGAAGTCCTCCCTTTTGTTTGTCCTGAATTCTCAAACATTCAGCTTCATTGGGTGTCTGTGAATCCTAGTGTTGAGAAAGGAAGAAAGCTCTTCTCTGTCCACTTTCCCCATGTCGGGTATAATTTTATGAACTTCTATCACGTCGTCTCTTGCTCTAAACTAGGGTTTCCCAAACTTGGGTCTCCAGCTGTTTTTGGACTACAATTCCCATCATCCCTAACCTCCGGTCCTCCTAGCTAGGGATGGTGGGAGTTGTAGTCCAAAAACAGCTGGAGACTTCAAGTTTGGGAAACCCTGCTCTAAACTAAGAAAAAATAAAAAATTCCTTCCAGTAGCACCTTAAAGACCAACTAAGTTAGTTCTTGGTATGAGCTTTCGTGTGCATGCACACTTCTTCAGATACACTGTGTGTATCTGAAGAAGTGTGCATGCACACGAAAGCTCATACCAAGAACTAACTTAGTTGGTCTTTAAGGTGCTACTGGAAGGAATTTTTTATTTTGACTATGGCAGACCAACACGGCTACCTATCTACTATTAAACTAAGAAGTCCCAAATGCTGCAGTCTGAAGCTTAATAAGAGTGTAGCTCCATCCTCTGCATAGGGGAGTATACTCTTCATTCTGGGAATATGTTGGGGCCTGTCAGGAGAAGCTGTGGATTCACATGTGCATCAGCCCCAAACCAGGACTCCTCAGCAACAGAGTTCTGTCTGAGCAGGAGAAGGATTCATGTCTAGGTGTGTCCATGTGGTTCCATGAGCCACCACCCAAGGAGACACCTATGCCACCAGACTCTGATGACTGGTCCACAGACTCCACAAGGGCTCAAGAGAACCCTGTGGAGTGATACCCACAGCCAGAAACCCAATTTATGTGAAGGGTGAGGGGAAGGCACCCACCCATTATTAATTGGCCCGGAGACACCACTCAGTGAGTAGGCTCCCCAGTCAGGGTCTACCCAGTTCTGCTATAAAACTCCGTCCATTTGCTCCAGGCTAAAACAACTTGGATGTCTGGCCAGAGAAGTTAGAGTACTGTCCAAGGTCCTGAAACCCCTCTAAGGTTTGCCAACCAGGAAACTGCTCACCACATCTTGTTTGGACCACTGCCCTGCCTCGGTGGTGGCCATCCCTGTAGCTCATGACAATAGGATCCATAGCCCCGACAGGCCCCTGCCATAGGGAAATATGACGGATCATTGCTGATAAATGTAGGAAGTGGGCAGAACAGACTTCTGGGTAGCCTGGTGCCAAAGTAACCCAGATTGGAAACCAACTGATTCTCATCCCTACTCACAGATCTATTCCCCTTTCAAGGTTGATGGAGAATTACTAGGTCATCAATCATGGCTTCTAGAAGAGCGAAATGACATTCTGCACTAGCATGACCCAAGATCCTCTTCCCGAAAAACTGGGTTCCTCAAGCTGTATAAATCATGCATTCTAGGGATATGGGAGAGATTTGATTCAGTTTGAATTTCCATCCAGGCCTACCTAAATCTCGCTTCCCGAAGCAATCTGGGAACTGAAACACAGTCCTCCTTTGAAATTTACACTTTTATGAGTTTTGCAGCCAAGTTGTGGGAGTAAAGTCCCTCTTAAAATGCACACACAAACACACACACAAAAATGTACTATATTAGGGGAATTTGCTTTGGGGAAAAATCTGAGTCAGGCAAATCTGCATTCAAAAATGTGTTCATAAGGAGAAATTCAGACTGGAACGACTTTTTAAAAAATGGCAAACTGATGCGGAGAACTGAACAGATTGGAAAAATGGGAAACCAAATGTGATGGATCCGCTCATCCCTAATGCATTCTAATGAACTGGCAACAATTCATGGTGCATAATTTCACCCCAGCCTCCCATCCGCTGTTTCTGGTAATCGTGCAAAGGACACAGGGGCAGTTGTGGCATATTGACACTCCACCTGGAATTGAGAGTTTGCTACACACTTTCAAGAACCAACGTCCACCATTCTTAAAGAACAGAAGTGTGATCTTTCCTTTTTTTAAAAATACACACTTCAGGAAACTGAGTGCTGGGCCGAGTACTATCTTCTATGCATCCATATATTAGTGAAAAATAACAGGCAAAAAAATCATTATATTCAGGGGAATTGCTCTGCAAAAATGTGCATACGAGACAAAATTGTGTAGCATGAAAGTGTATATCAAGAGAAATTCACGCTGAAATGAAATGCAGACTTTTTTTAAAAAAATGATGTGGAAGTATGGGGGAACATAACTTAGGATGACAAAGAATGACAAATGCAGAGCATGGTAATTGATAGATTTGCCCCTCTGTAGATCAAAGCAGCAAAGGGGTCAGTAACTGGACTCCCATGGGCCAAATCTGCCTCCATCCCAGTTAATAGCTATGGAACAGGACCATAGGTCCATTGCTGACCTGATCCAAGGAAGTTCCTGTGTTCTTTTTCCTCTTTGTGGATAGGGAAGGATGGGACGATGTATTATGAGACTCTCGTGGACCAGGGATGAAGAACCTCTTAATCATCATCATCATATTTATTTAGATCCACATTTTCCCCAGACTGGGACTCAAGGCAGCTTACACAAATTAAAACAACATGGACTGAATAATAAAGAGCTGTAGAGTTGGACCCCAGCGCCTGCAACGCAGGAATCTCAAGATCATCCATGACAAATGGCCATCCAGCCTCTGCTTAGAAACCTCCAAGAAAGGAGAGTCCACCACCTCTTTGGGGAGCCCACTCTGCTGTCAAAACAGCTCTTTCAGAAAGTTCATCCTGATGTTTAGTTGGAATCCCCTTTCTCATAACTTGAAGCCATTGGTTCGGATCCTGCCCTCCAGAGCAGGAGAAAACAAGCTTGCTCCATCCTCCTCCTCGAGATATTTGAGAGGAGATATGATAGTCAGCGCCTCTTTCGCAGGCTAAACATACCCAACCCCCTCAACCATTCCTGATAAGGCTTGGTTTCCAGATCCTTGGTCATTTTGGCTGCCTTCCTCTGCACATGTTCCAGCTTGACGATATCCTTCCTTAAATTGTTGTGCCTGGAACTGGACACAGTACTTCAGGTTTGCATAAAATGCAGAACGCTGAAAATATATAACACGTCACTGTTAAAAGGTAATTAAACTATAATAGAATTAAAACAATATTAAAAATAAACCTATTAAAACGAATATATCCCCCTCCAGATGTTGCTGGACTCAGCTTCCCAGACCATTGGCTGTGGTGTGCTGCCAAATACAGCAGTTCTTTCCAAGGATATCAGGAGGTGGAAGGGGAACCAAAACAGTTTTATTAACAAATAAACAGCAGGCATGCAAAGCATAAAATAAAACATACCTGACAGGGGCTACCCAATCTCCCCTTCAGCTGCTCAGAGCCCCAGGTAGAGCAGCAGGAGAAAGACCCCAACCATCAGTCTCCCAGCATCAGGCCCTTTGATCTAGGTAGACACTCACCAGGCCACTCCCACCTATGGCTTTTACAGCCTGCCTTGATGTAAGCAAGTGCACCTGGCATTACTCATGATTAGCCCAGGACCCTGAGATGGAATTACTGTATTTTTCGCTCTATAGGACGCACCCGACCATAGGAGGCACCTTGTTTTAGAGTGGGAGAACACGGGGAAAAAAATTCTCCCCCTCTCTGCTCAGCGCCCCTTCAACAAAGTGGCAGGAGTCCCTTCCATTTCTCCTCCCACTTGGCTGAAGGGGCGCTGCGCAGCTCTCCCTCTCTGCTGAAGCCAGGAGAGTCTTGCTCTCCCGGCTTCAGCGAAAGGAACCCAAAGCCTTTGGAGCGCAGTGCGAGTTCCCACTGCGCTCCAAAGGCTTCAGGCAGATATCCCTGAAGCCTGGAGAGCGAGAGGGGTCGGTGTGCACCGACCCCTCTCACTCTCCAGGCTTCAGCGAAAGCAACGCAAAGCCTCCGGAGCGCGGAGGGAGCGCTCCCTCTGTGCTTCGGAGGCTTCGCGTTGCTATTGGTGAAGCCAAGGAACCTGCATTCGCTCCATAGGACGCACACACATTTCCCCTTAATTTTTGGAGGGGGAAAAGTGCGTCCCATAGGACGGAAAATACGATAATACAGAGTGGCTGAGAGTCTCCCACTACCTGCAGCCGGGCATCCAGCCAGCACTTGCAACACAGAAGAACCCAAGAAACTCCCGACAGGTGTGTGAAACACAAGAATCCAGCAGACCTCAAACTGGGGGCGTTAAAGGGAAAGGGACATGCCACCTAACTCCTCGAAATACAATTGTCTTCCGCATTTCCACTACATATGGCTGGTGAGAAGCAGAGCCCAGCAGCATCAGATGGCCACGTTCCCTACCTTGGCACACAAATCACCCTGTGATTCCTGCATTGCAGGGGGTTGGTCTAGATGACCCTCGGGACCCCCTTCCAAATCTACAATTCTATGAATCTGAGCTTCTCTCTTGGAGGAGGCCCGTAGCTCAGTGGTGGAGCATGTGCTTTGCATGCAGATGGCCCCAGCTTCGACCGCCAGGAACCTGGCTAGCAAAAGACTGAAACCCTGGAGAGCTTCTGCCAGCCTGTGCAGACACTACTGAGTTAGATGGGCCAATGGCCCGACTCAGTGGAAGGCAGCTCCCTCAGTTCCTGTGTCTAGTTAACACAGGATAGGACAGCTTCATTTTTAACTATTTTCAGAGGAAGCTTCTGGGCCGCCAATTCCAGCCTGGAATACTTTAGCATTAAAGCATTCCGTGATCAATTTTCTATCCGTATCGGCATAAAGCAGTCTATTACCGTAGGCTGTGGGCCTGCATAAAATAAGGACATTTTGGGCATAATAAGAAGGAATATAAGGCAGGGCATTGCAGAGGTGTGTGGGGTGGGGAGAGAAAATTAGCTGAGGATATGATTAGAAAAATCCTGTGATTGGAAGAAAGAGGGGAGACAGAACACCTTACCTCATTTAGGCTAGGTGAGACAGCAAAACCTGGAATACTGTTATCAAAGGGTCAGTTCTTTAGTTAATTATACTATTTTTACCACTGGAAAGAGACACCATTTGAGTTGTTTTGCTATGCCTTCAAATAATATCAGGCTGCCTGTTCCTTTTTAAAAAAAAATGAACAGCAGAAGAATGTTAAAAGAGCAGCCTGTAGGATTGAGCACAACCACCCTGGTCCACGCTGGTCCACCCTGGGTGGCGCTGTGGGTTAAACCACAGAGCCTAGGACTTGCCAATCAGAAGGTCGGGGGTTCGAATCCCCGCGACGGGGTGAGCTCCCGTTGTTCAGTCCCTGCCCCTGCCAACCTAGCAGTTCGAAAGCACGTCAAAGTGCAAGTAGACAAATAGGTACCACTCCAGCGGGAAGGTAAACAGCATTTCCATGCGCTGCTCTGGTTCGCCAGAAGCAGCTTAGTCATGCTGGCCACATGAACCGGAAGCTGTACACCGTCTCCCTTGGCCAATAAAGCGAGATGAGCGCCGCAACCCCAGAGTCGGTCACGACTGGACCTAATGGTCAGGGCTCCCTTTACCTTTACCCAGGTCCACACTAAATAATCACAGGAGAGACACTGGTTTCAAAGGGAAGGCAAGCCTGCCCAAGACATAAGAAGACCTCTGCTGGAGCAAGCCTGTCGCCCATCTAATCCACTATCCTGTTCTCACAGTGGGCAACCCAGATCCCCCAATGGAAACCCAAAAGCAAGCTCCAACAACAAAAGCACTCTCCTTTCCTGTGGTTTCCAGCAACTGCTATTCAGAAGTGGCGCTGTGGTCTAAACCACTGAGCCTCTTGGGCTTGCTGATCAGAAGGTCGGCGGTTCAAATCCCCACGACGGGGTGAGCTCCCGTTGCTCTGTCCCAGCTCCTGCCATCCTAGCAGTTCAAAAGCACACCCGTGCAAGTAGATAAATAGGTACCACTGCGGCAGGAAGGTAAACGGCGTTTCCATGCGCTCTGGTTTCCATCACAGTGTCCTGTTGCGCCAGAAGCAGTCTAGTCCTGCTGGCCGCATGACCCGGAAAGCTGTCTGTGGACAAACGCTGGCTCCCTTGGCCTGAATGCGAATTGAGCGCTGCACCCCAGGGGTCCTTTACCTTTTACCTTACTCAGAAGTATTTCTGGATGTGGAGCATAGCCATTGTGGCTAGTAGTGCTCTCCAACATTGCTCCAATGAAAATAGGAATGAACTATCCCATCGTGTGTGTGTGTGTGTGTGTGTGTGTGTGTGTACACACACACACACACACACATTTTTATTTTTATTTTAACATATCATTTCCAACAATCATATAACATAACTTCTTCTCTTATACAATATTTTAGACTTCCGTCAACACCTCTGATGATTTCTCGTTCTTTATCACTTATTCTGCATTTCTTAATTTCTGTATTACTCTTAATTATCATTAACTAACAATTCTTCTCATAGTCTTTCTTGCAATATTTCAAATAGTCCTCCTTACAAAACTTCTTGCAATCCTACTAGCATGATCTCTTCATTACCATTGCTTTTCAAATAATTCATATATTTACTCCAGTCTTCTAAGAATCTCTGGTCTCTCAGGCTTCGAATCCTTCCTGTTAATTTATCTAATTCTGCATAGTCCATCAATTTCGTCTGCCATTCTTCTTTCGTCGGTGCCCCACCAATCTGATTGGGTTGCCGCAGCCACTCTGGGTGGCTTCCAATATCTATAAAAACATAATAAAACTTCAAATAATTTTTTAAAAAAACCTTCCCCGTACAGAGCTGCCTTCAGATGTCTTCTAAAGGTTGCCTTGTTACTAATCTCCTAGGCTCAGGGCTCGTATAGCTCCATGCTCTCTACAATGAAAATAGGGATCAAATCAGAAGCCTTCTGTAAACCCGGGACTGTCCCTGGGAAATAGGGACATTTGCAGGCTCTGGTAGCCTTCGTCTGCTCCATTAATTTGTCCAATCCACTTTTGAAGTCATCCAAGCCATTGTTACCTCCTGTGGCAGAGAGTTCCACAGTTTAACTGTGCGGCTTGAAGGAAGAGTTTGTTTTATCTGTCCTGATTTGTCAGGGCAGCTCAGGGTTCAAGCCGGGCTCAGGGCGGCTAACACCAATAAAATCACAGTAAAAATATAATGGGGGGGGACCAATTTAAAATACAGGTTAAAATGCAATTTAAAATGCAGCCTCATTTTAAAAGTAGCCAATAAATCAAGACCAAAAGGGGAGGGAAACATAAGGGTCAGACTGAGTCCAAACCAAAGGCCACGGAACAGCTCTGTCTTGCAGGCCCTGCGGAAAGATGTCAAGTCCTGCAGGGCCCTGGTCTCTTGTGACAGAGCGTTCCACCAAGTCGGGGCCAGTACTGAAAAGGCCCTGGCCCTAGTTGAGACCAATCTAACCTCCTTGAGGCTCGGGACCTCCAAAGTGTTGTTATTTGTGGACTTTAAGGTCCTCCGCAGGGCATACCAGGAGAGGCAGTCCCGTAGGTACGTGGGTCCTAGGCCGCATAGGGCTTTAAAGGTCAAAACCAGCACCTTAAACCTGACCCTGTACTCCACCAGGAGCCAGTGCAGCTGGTAAAGCACTGGATGAATGTGATCCCGCGGCAAGGACCCCGTAAGGAGCCTCGCCGCGGCATTCTGCACCCGCTGGAGTCTCTGGGTCAGATTCAAGGGCAGCCCCGCGTAGAGCGAGTTGCCTCATGCCTGCTTTTTATCTAAAATCAAAAGTCCCAAACATGAAAGAAGATTCTGCCCCAACCAAGGAGGAGTGGCAGACTAAATTAACAGACTATGCCAAAATGGCAAAACTTACTGGAACAATAAGTAGCTGTCAGGGGCTCAGGAACAGAGGCACAGGGGAGAGAGGAAATGGAGAGCGAAGGGGAAGAATCTGAGGGCAGCATAGGGGAGTATGACAGTGAACCGATAGAGTCCATGAGCTTCTCCAGCGAATCAGAAGATTCCCAGAAGGAGGCGCCGATGGTCAGGGCAAGGGGGGTCCCAGGGGGGACACACCAGAAACAAGGGGCCAGTGGGGACTCCCAAAGCAGCAGCGGGAGATCAGGACCAGCTTCCCCACCAGAGCGTAGTGGGGGGGAAGAGTCCCATGTGTCAGGGCCAGCGTCTCCTCCAGCAGGGAGAGAAGATGAGTCAGGGCTGACCACGCCTCTATCGGAGAGTGGGGGAACGGAGGGGAGGTCAGGTCCAGCTAGCCCCCCCCGAAGGGGGAAGCAGTGACAGGAGCAGTGTAACGGTCAGGAGGAAGGTTGCCGGCTGGGCGCGCGCGCCAAGTTCGAATGTACAGGCGCGTGGGACAGCAGAAAACCCGGATTGGGAACCAGGTCCTAAAGCCCGCTGGAGGCAGGGGGAAGACTCAGGGGACTCAGCGTCAGAAGAGTCTGGGAAGGGCAAGACCCCAGCTGACAGGCGGAACCAGAGGAGGAAAGAGCAAAGGAAGAGGTGGAGCAAGGCTAGAGTCTTAAACTGGTGTCTGGGGGGAGGAGATTCAGACGGAGCTTCAGCGGTCTAGAGTTTCAGACGTAGGGCTGCAATCCGCGGCTGTGAAAGCGAAACTGAACTTCAATAAAGACTTTTGTATATAACAACGAACTGGCGTTGGTCCTTTGTGAGCTGGGACCTCGGGCAGCTCTGACAGTAGCCAAGAAGAAAGAAATGTTATCAAAGAATGGGGGGAAATTATGGAGTGTTTGAAAAGTTTTTGTACACAATTAAGCTCATTAGCAGGACTAGTGTAAAGCAAACAGTTAAACACAATGTTAAGGGGAAATTAGGGAGTAAGGAAAAAAATGGAATATTGTAGGAGATGCAGTATTAAAAAACAAAATTGCAAGAATCCGCAAGAGGGGAGGAGAGAAGTCAAAATACATATTTTTACTGTGACGTTATTAGGTTTGTATGTTTGTAAAAAAAATAAAAATAAAATTGAGAAATATATTTTTTAAAAAATTCCAAACACTGCAAGTTTTCTTCATAAAAGGTGGTGCTCTTATCTCCTTGGTCACTTTGGGTCGCCCAATTCTGAACTGTTTCTAACTGCAATATGCTTTTTGAGGTGAAGTTACTGAAACGGTAAACAGTGAATGTCATATAGGACATCAGGGTTGTGGGACATGAAAAGGCAAGGTGTGCAGGTCCCATCGATCATCTGATCATCAGCTCATCTAAATCCATGTCCCTTTGGCCATGTGGTTTCATTATCAAAACTGCAATTGCATATGGCGCGAATTAAATTATCCCAGATATTGGGAAACCTCAAATGGTTTTGGTTGCTTATCATAGAATCATAGAATTGTCAAGTTGGAAGGGGCTGCGAGGGTCATCCAATCCAACCCCCTGCAGTGCAGGAATCTTTCGCCCAATGCAGGACTCGAACCCACAACCCTGAGATTCCTTCTCTCATATTTGTTCCATTTAAAAGGATGGATTTTTGTATATCATCTTTTGTAGGTTGTTTTCTCTGTTAATTACTTCGGGGCTCTTTCTAAGAGTGCAATAATAATAATAATAATAATATATTATTATTTCCCCAGCCACTCCGGGCGGCTTCCAACAGAATATTAAAATACAATAATCTATTAAACATTAAAAGCTTCCCTAAACAGGGCTGCCTTCAGATGTCTTCTAAAAGTCTGGTAGTTGTTTTTCTCTTTGACATCTGGTGGGAGGGCGTTCCACAGGGCGGGTGCCACCACCGAGAAGGCCCTCTGCCTGGTTCCCTATAACTTGGCATCTCACAGCAAGCGAACTGCCAGAAGGCCCTTGGCACTGGACCTCAGTGTCCAGGCAGAATGATGGGGGTGAAGATGCTCCTTCAGGTATACTGGATTGAGGCCATTTAGGCCTTTAAAGGTCAGCACCAACACTTTGATTTGTGCTCGGAAACATACTGGGAGCCACTGTGCAAAGCAATGGATCTGCGAATGATATCATAGCACTGGATGATGGCAGCAGAGAGATCTCTCCTCCCACAGCGAAGCTTGCCGACTTTTTAGAAGCAAAGGATGCTCAGTCGATTGATCTGAAGGTAAGGAGGCTGCCCTCGCTTTCAAATAACTTCTTGAGCTTATGTGCAAGTGAGGCTGGTTTTGCATGCAGAAGATTTCAGATTCGATGCTAAGCATCTCTAGGTAGGACTACCTGAACTCCTGGAAAGCCACGGCTAGCCAGAGTAGAAAATTCTGAGCCCAACAATCTGACAAAGGCAGCTTCCTGCTGAAACCAGTCCTACTTTCATTTTAGAGGAAAGGGCCATCGTGCCGTAGCAGAGGATCGGCTTTGGAGGCAGAAGACCCCCATCTCTCCAGGTAGAGCTGGAATTGTCCCCTGCCTGGTACCCTGGAGATTCGCTGCCAGTCGGTGCATCACAAAATTGTAGAATTTTGGAAGGGTCATCTAGTCCAACCCCCTGCAATGCAGTGTGTAGACAATACAAATCTAGACAGACCAACTCCCCCATCCCTATCTTAAAAGGACACAGGAGCAAAAGAGGGTTCTCCTCCCCGCAAGTTAGTTGGCAACCCTTCTGCAAAAGGGAGCTGAGATTTCGCCCGTCCATTTGGGTCTCCTTCCCTCTGCTAGTCGGTTCTACTCCTATAGCACAACGAATCTAATTGGCTTTATTTTCCCTGTAACAAGATTTTACAAGCGAGGGGGTGATGGAAGAGAAGGACTTATTGTACGGCCCTCCCCCTAATTCAGTTTCCGATTGTCTTGAAAATGTATCCCAACTAATTACTTGCATTAGGAGATACGGGTTTATTTCAACCAGGAAATAACTGAGAGGAGGAGGAGGTGGTGTTTTGGGGGGGTGACTGGGGAGAGGAGAAAGAGGGGGGGGAGAACGAGAGAGAGAGAGAAAGAAAGGGGGGAAGGAGGAGGCTCAGAACGACAGCCACAAGAAAACTCTTCTCATTTCCCCAAGACGCCCACAAAGCTTTTATGAATATAACTGGATTTGCAACAAGCATTCCAGCCTCGTGGAAAGAGGCACTCAGACAAGGAGACAATTTTACTAGATAATAGACTATCACGCAGGATACAATTTAAATTAAAAAATGCAATTTTCACCTTGAAATGAACAAATGATTACAATTTCTATACAAATTAAGGCATTCACTCTTTCTTTCAGTAGTGGCATCAGTCCATGAAATATGACATAATTGGCATGAAATACATTTTCAAATATTTTGGTTTTCTCTGTGTGCACACGGCAGTGTGTGTGTGTGTGTCTGCTGTGCATGGGGGTTTTTTTTCTTCTTCCTTTTTTTAGGGAGAAAAAACAGAAATAAAGAAAAAAGCAAACACGGTCCTGATGTGTGTGTATGTGTATGAGTGTGTGTGTGTGTGTGTGTGTGCCTGCGTGTGTGTGAGAGGGAGAGAGAGAGAGAGAAATAGAGAGACCCCACTTTCTGGGGTGGGGTGGAGGGGGACACATTAAAAAGAAAACTACCCGAAGATTGAGCTTTTTTTATTATTATTCCTCTTGCCATCCCCTCGCTCCCCTCCCTCCAACTTGCAAGATAAAATTGAAAAAAAAATGTATCAAACCGATAAAAAGAGTCTTGCAGTGGAGGCTCGTAATGCCTCCAGATTTATCTAATCTAAATTGCCACGCTTATCTGCAAAAATCACATCTGTTGGTTATCTACCAGCTCCGCAGATCTGCCTCTTCATCCCCTCCCTCCCCTTCGCCTTCAAATGATTATTTTTCCCCCTTATTCCTCAGTCTTTTATTTTTAATTATTTTTCCATTATGTCCTCTTTTTTTCATATAAAGCTGGAGTTTACAAGGGCTAATCGGGGAGATTATTAGGCGAGAATCAGAAAGGCAAAGAAACTAACCCCCCCCCAACCCGGTTTAAAGAAAGAATGAAAAAGGAAAAAAATGCATTATCTGATGAGGGGGGCATGAGGAAAATAGCAGAGAGAGAGAGATTGGGCAGCCATCTTGAGCGGCCATCTTGAGGGCAAAAGAATAGCAATGGGGTGGTTTGCTTGTGTAGGGGGGGAAAGTCTCTTCGAGCTTCTTGAAGCAGCTGCCGGGATCCTGGACTGGAACACGCAATGCCTAGAGAGGATTGCCAACTTTATCCCGGGCTCCTATTGCTGTTCCTTTAGTGGCAACTTGATCTGTTTATGTTTATTGGGCATGGTGTTCACCTCAATGCTGTGAGGCACTCCAGCCCGGCTAGTTTTGAGAAGCTGATCTGCCATGAAGAGCGTAGGATTGCATTGGTGGGAGGGGTTCCCAGCCAGTTGCAACCCCAGGCACGATTCCCTCGCACCCACAGCCAGAATTCTGAGCCCAAGCAATGTAGAAGAACACCAGCAACCACTCAGTTATTGATGTTTCTTGGTCTACAGCACTGCAACGTTCCCCATTTAACCCAATGTCCTCTGCGTGGCTCACAGGTGAAAGCTAAAAACCACAAAGAGCTCAGATGTAAAACCTGGAAATGGTTAAAGTGGCGCAAGACTAAAATTTGTTATTTAGTCATGTCCGACTCTTTGTGACCCCATGGACCAAAGCACGCCAGGCACTCCTGTTTTCCACTGCCTCCCGCAGTTTGGTCAAACTCATGCTGGTAGCTTCGAGAACACTATCCAACCATCTCATCCTCTGTCGTCCCCTTCTCCTTGGGCCCAACATCAGGGTCTTTTCCAGGGAGTCTTCTCCTCTCATGAGGTGGCCAAAGTATTGGAGCCTCAGCTTCACGATCTGTCCTTCCAGTGAGCACTCAGGGCTGATTTCCTTCAGAATGGAGAGATTTGATCTTCTTGCAGTCCATGGTACTCTCAAGAGTCTCCTCCAGCACCATAATTCAAAAGCATCAACTCTTTGGCAATCAGCCTTCTTTATGGTACAGCTCTCACTTCCATACATCACTAAAGACTAAAATGGGGAACTGGAAATAGCAGTAGGGGAAAGAACTAGATGAGACTGGTGTCAGACTAGGATCTGGAAGGCTAGGGTTCAAATCCTCACTAGGTCATGAAGCTCACTGAAGTTATACCCTCCAACACTCCTCAGATGAAAATAGGGACATTTCTCACACATGCACACCCAACAAGTTCCCCACACTGTCCGAGAAACAAACTATAGCATCCGACCAAGCACTAAACTGAAAAGAGCTAGCGTTGATCCTGTTTTGCTAGCGAGTCTCATACGATGAGACCTACATTGGCTCCTAGTACGTTTCCGAGCACAATCCAAGTGTTGGTGCTGACCTTTAAAGCCCCAAATGGCCTTGGTCCAGTATACCTGAAGGAGCGTCTCCACCCCCATCATCCAGCTAGGACACTGAGGGCCTTCTGGCGGTTCCCTCCCTGCGAGAAGCTAAGTTACAGGGAACCAGGCAGAGGGCCTTCTCGGTAGTGGCACCCGCCTTGTGGAACACCCTCCCACCAGATGTCAAAGAGAACAACTACCAGACTTTTAGAAGACATCTGAAGGCAGCCCTGTTTAGGGAAGCTTTTAATGTTTGATGCATTGCTGTATTTTAATATTTTGTTGGAAGCCGCCCAGAGTGGCTGAGGAAGCCCAGCCAGATGGGCGAGATATACCGTATTTTTTGCACCATAACACTCACTTTTTTCCTCCTAGAAAGTAAGGGGAAATGTCTGTGCGTGTTATGGAGGAAATGCCTACGGGTGGCATGCCTACGGATTTTCCTCCTCTAAAAACTATGTGCGTGTTATGGTCGGGTGCGTGTTATAGAGCGAAAAATACGGTAAATAATAAATTGTTGTTGTTGTTGTTGTTGTTGTTGTTGTTGTTGTTGTTGTTATGCAGGGGCTTCCTCCAATTTTGCACGCATTTATACAAACAACTTCTGCAGGCAAAAGTCTCCTGCAGACCCCATCTCTACCTCTTTAGTTTTGGTTTGTTTCGGGATTTCATTGAATAAGTAAAAAGAGAAACTTGGCATTTGCGTGGCGATTCCCGCCCCCTCCCACGGATGGAATAAATAAAGACACCGGACACCAGAACTTAGGTTAATGGGCGAAAATGGCCACAACTTTATTGATTACAGGTAAGAGTGGTATTGGCTTTAGGCATTGGCCCTAACAGACTATCCGGTCAAACCGGGAAGGGTTAAGCACCAACAGGGGGAGCCCTAGGCGCTCCCCAAGGGGTTACCGCTCGGGAGCGCGCTTTAGGCCCTAGCCTCCATAGGTTTTGGACGAGGAGATGCCCCCCGGAGTGCTTTAACGAACTACCCTTCAAGATTTGGGGGAGGTGATGGCGCTCCTCCCCCCCCCACTTCATTTGCATAACAATACCCCTGCGAATGCCTACCGCCAAAACTGAGGAGTTGTGACGTTTTGCTACGAGGTAGGCGAAAAAACCAAGTGGCTTCAAAATACAGCCAATTAGCCAAATGGAAAAACTCCTACCAGGCCCCTTGCGACGACCAGCCAAAGCCCATAGCAAAGTCCGAATGCAAACCTAGAGGGCGGGTGGGTCGGAAAAACCACAGCTGCTGTAAGGAAGGAAAAGGGGCGAGCCAGGGCTTCCCCAACCTTAAGTGCCCTATTGTAAGCCCGCCCCTAGCGCCAGCCGATTGGCCGGCGCTGTGGGATAATGAATAATAATCAGACTGGGGAATCCGTGAGTCCCGAGGGGCTGGCGCCAGCCCCGCGAGAATGTAGTCCGGGGCGTGAGCCCGCAACCCCTCCCCCTCCTTAGGTCGGGAGTGGCTTTGTCTCTTCCACAAGTCTCTCGAGAAACTTGGGATAAGTAACATCTAACTGGTTGGGAAATAATTCTGAATTTAATACAGAGACTTTGATTCTTGGTACTCCTCCAACCTCTTACAGTTTCAATCATAGGTTTATGTTTCTATATATACCTTGCAATTTATGTGCCCCACACCTCTCATTCTCTCATTTCTTATTATGGTCTGACCTGTTCGTATCTCATATCTGGATAAACAGCTTTATCATTCTTCTTGTGAATGCAACCTCCCATGCCAACTTTGGTTGAGTCCAGCCGAGTTTTTACCTGTTTCTCTCATGAAGTTCTATTTTGTTATTTGGGTTATAGGGATAAAATTCAGTAAAAATGCATTTTGGAAAATAAAAACCGGAGGCCTTTTACTGTTATTCCACCTCCTTTTTGGAGTCCCCTCCCCCTTAAATGTTAGGCAGGTTCTGTCTCTGTTGTCTTTCCAATACCTGTGGAAAACCTCCGTTTTCCAATGAGGCTTTTAAGTGGATATCTTTTTCCCCAATCTGCACCTATATTGGCACTTTTGAACCTGTACAGGGAAGCGGAACGGGATCTGAAAAGTCAAGAACTTGCTTCTCATCTGTTAACAGAAACCTAGGGCTGTACAGTGGTACCTCGGGTTAAGAACTTAATTTGTTCCGGAGGTCCGTTCTTAACATGAAACTGTTCTTAACCTGAGGTACCACTTTAGCTAATGGCTGCGCCGTTGCCACACGATTTCTGTTCTCATCCTGAAGCAAAGTTCTTAACCCAAGGTACGATTTCTGGGTTAGTGAAGTCTGTAATCTGAAGCGTCTGTAACCTGAAGCATCTGTAACCCGATGTACCACTGTATTGCCAAATTCTGGAAGACACAAGACTTTCTAGAATTTGGCAAATTGTCCTCCTTGAAAAGGTATCTCATAAACCAAAGGTATCTAAAGGGTCAAGCTTGAATAACCTTTTCTTTTTTCGTATATGGCAAGATTTTATTTCTTATACAAATATTGAGACACATGCGGTATTGAGATACATACTTTAAAATCTCCAAGCAAGGAGAGTCCACAACCTCCTGAGGGAGACCATTCCACTGTCAAACAGCTCTTACTGTTATTTAGTCGCAATCTCCTTTCTTGTAACTTGAAGTCATGGGTTCGAGTCCTACCCATCAGAGCAGGAGAAAACCAGCTTGTTACCTCTTCCATGTGACAGCCCTTGAGATATTTGAAGAAGGCTGGCACTGTGGGTTAAACTACAGAGCCTAGGACTTGCCGATCAGAAGGTCGGCGAATGGGGTGAGCTCCCATTGCTCGGTCCCTGCTCCTGCCAACCTAGCAGTTCGAAAGCACATCAAAGTGCAAGTAGATAAATAGGTACCGCTCCGGCGGGAAGGTAAACGCCATTTCCGTGTGCTGCTCTGGTTCGCCAGAAGCAGCTTAGTCATGCTGTACATTGGCTCCCTCGGCCAATAAAGCGAGATGAGCGCCGCAACCCCAGTGTTGGTCACAACTGGACCTAATGGCCAGGGGTCCCTTTACCTATCATATCACCTCTAAGTCTCCTCTTTGGGGCTTTCCCTCTCTCTCTCTGTCTCTCTCTCTCTTTTCTCGATATGTTTTGTAAAAAAGAAAAAGGTCCTCATTAACACAACATCCTTCATGCAAACGGACTGACATCTTCGGATGCAATCCTTTCCACTTCTGGCTGGCTTATTTGTGCCTGATTATTTATAGCCTAGGGTCTACTCTGAGTACAGCTTACTCCTACAGACGTTCTCTGACCATGGCCCTTGATCCGCAGTTTCTGTTTCCATGCATGCGGCTTTCCTCTTGACACGGAAGTCGTCCGAGCTCAGAATGTGACTCATGACCTCACCGGCGAGCCCAATTCCATGCTTACCCCAGCTCAGGGCCTGGGGGCCAAACATCACAAATGCAATTCGGGCATAACCCTCGCCCGTTCTCGCTGACCCGTCGATTTCGGCCGTAACTAATTCGATGGGGAGGGGTAAAAAGGTACTGCACACCAAATGAGGGGGAGGAAGGTAAATAAACATATGGAATAAATTACCAGCACAAGCAGGAGGAGGTAAATGAGTTCAAGGGACACCTATGGTTTCATTCCTGGCTCTCCACTCCCACCACACACCCCCAAAAAGAAAAACCAGGGGAATAATATTAAAGGAACCTGGGGGCAGGGAGAGAGAAAATGAGCAGGAATTTAGGATTAAGATCAGCCTGACGGTCTCTTCCTGTTCTTATCGGAGAGCAGGGAATTACAAGATTCGTTCTAGGGTACAGGCCTGAAAAGGGGAAAGTCGGCATGGAAAGGAAAGCATCTCGTTGGAATGGTGAGCCAGCCTTGTGAGAGGGGCTCAAGCCCTTTTGACCCATAGGGCTTGGGTCAGAAAGCAGCCTCGGCACAATTCTTGAATGTGGGGACAGGGCGGGAGGAAGATAGCCCGAGTGGAAGGGAGCATACCGTCCAACATTTATCCGATGAAAATCGTTGTTGTTGTTGTTTAGTCGTGTCCGACTCTTCGTGACCCCATGGACCAGAGCATGCCAGGCACTCCTGTCTTCCACTGCCTCCCGCGGTTTGGTCAAACTCATGCTGGTAGCTTCAAGAACATTATCCAACCATCTCGTCCTCTGTTGTCCCCTTCTCCTTGGGCCCTCCATCTTTCATCAGGGTCTTTTACAGGGAGTCCTCATGAGGTGGCCAAAGTATTGGAGCCTCAGCTTCAGGATCTGTCCTTCCAGGGAGCACTCAGGGCTGATTTCCTTCAGAATGGATAGGTTTGATCTTCTTGCAGTCCATAGGTCTCTCAAGAGTCTCCTCCAGCACCATAATTCAAAAGCATCAATTCTTTGGTGACCATCCTTCTTTATGGTCCAGCTCTCACTTCCATACATTACTACTGGGAAGGTAAATGGCGTTTCCGTGCACTGCTCTAGTTCACCAGAAGCAGCTTAGTCATGCTGGCCACATGACCCGGAAGCCGTCTGCAGACAAACGCCAGCTGCCTCAGTTAGTAAAGCGAAATGGGCACCTCAACCCCAGAGTCGTCCGCAATACCCTGCCCATTTGACTGGGTTGCTCCAGCCACTCTGGGCAGCTTCTGACATACAGTGGTAACTCGGGTTAAGTACTTAATTCATGCCGGAGGTCCGTTCTTAACCTGAAACTGTTCTTAACCTGAAGCACCACTTTAGCTAATGGGGCCTCCTGCTGCCGCTGCGCCGCCGGAGCATGATTTCTGTTCTCACCCTGAAGCAAAGTTCTTAACCCAAGGTACTATTTCTGGGTTAGTGGAGTCTGTAACCTGAAGCGTCTGTAACCTGAAGCATATGTAACCCGAGGTACCACTGTATAAAAAAAACATAATAAAAGATTGAACATTTTTTTAAAAAAACTTCCCCATACAGGGCTGCCTCCAGGTGTCTTCTAAAGGTTGTATAATTACTTATCTCTTTGGCTCAAGGACTGCCTAACTCCATACCCTCCCAACATTTCTCTAGTGAAAATAGGAACGTCCTAAGGAAAAACGGGACATTCTGGGATCAAATCAGAAATTCTGCAAATCCAGGACTGTCCATGGAAAATAGGGACACTTTGGAAGGTCTGAGGGAGGCAAGAGGTGACGACACTCGAAAGGTTCCAGGTTAAATTCAGGGCAAACAAAAGGAAGTGCTTATTTACGCAGCACATGGTTAGACTGTGGAACTCACTCCCACAGGAGTCAGTGATGGCCACCAACTTGGGTGGATGGAGAAAGGGGCTATTAATGACAACCAACCACGATGGCTATTCTCTGCCTCCGTGTTGGAGGCAGCAATGCTTCTGAATCGCAGTTGCTGGACACCACCGGAGGGGAGAATATTCTTAGAATTATAGAATTGTCATGAAAGGGTCCCAAGGGTCATCGAGTTCAATACCCTGCAATGCAGAGCCTCGTGTGGGGGGGATGTAATCCACTGGGAGCAGTCAAATACAACATTCCTTGTGTTCCTAGAGTGGACATGCAAGGGGATGTAGGTCCAGCCAGTCAAAACTTCCTGTTCCTCCTGGGCTGAAGCATCCTTCCCTTACCTGTGACTAGAGGTGGGTGTGACCTTACCTGTCCAGGTAACAAAAGGGCGAGTCACACAGCACTCTCTCTCCCCCTTTTTCACTTCCTTCTTCATTGGACCAGAAAGCCAGTGTGGTGTAGTGGTTAAGAGCGGTAGACTCGTAATCTGGGGAACCGGGTTCGAGTCTCCGTGCCTCCACATGCAGCTGCTGGGTGACCTTGGGCTAGTCACACTTCTTTGAAGTCTCTCAGCCTCACTCACCTCACAGAGTGTTTGTTGTAGGGGAGGAAGGGAAAGGAGAATGTTAGCCGCTTTGAGACTCCTTAAAGGGAGTGAAAGGTGGGATATCAAATCCAAGCTCTTCTTCTTCTTTTTAGCTAGGAATGCTCTGCTAGCTCTCTCAGCTAGCAGAAGCACTGGGACTATTCCCCATATGGGGTAGATCCACATGTACATATTTGTAACTAAGTCTGCCTTCAGAAATCCAACTGTGAACTGATGTGAGTAAACTTTTTTAATTGACTTTAAATAAGGAGTGCCTGGAGTGCTCTGGTCCATGGGGTCATAAAGAGTCAGACACGACTAAATGACTAAAGAACAACAACAACAATGGCTTCAACCCTAAGAACTCTTACCAGGGAGGCAGCCTAGTTGAACTCAATAAGACCTGCTTTGGGATAGAAATATTTCCACACACAACCCTTTCAACAAGTCTTCTAAGATCTTTATCCCGGTCGGCAGCTGTTTTGGATTTGAATGGATTTTTAATGTATGTGCAGTTGCGTTACATTTTGTGTGCGTGAAGCCATTGTTTTAACTGTTGTTATATATGAAATTGTTGTGTGGTGTGTGTGTGTGTGTGTTATGACATTTTAAATCGCTTCGGGATGCGTCACTGAAAGCAATTCATAAATGAAATAAATTATCATTGTTCATTATCATTATTTATTCCTATTCTTATTTATTAAACTTATGACTATTTTGATGAAAGTAGCCCATGCATTAAAACAAACATAAAGAAAAACAGAGAACAATCTAAATCTATTATTATTAATAATAATAATATTACTATTATTTAGATCAGATTAGGGATGAATAAATCTATCAGTCTGGGTCTTCTCTATTTCTCATTTTTCCAACTTTTAAGTTTGGTTCGCCATGTCAATTTCCTCATTTATTTGCGAATTTTTCATTTTCGAAAGGTTCGCAAGAAAACCTGCATACATATTTTTTTTGCATGAATTTCCACTAAACATTTGCCTACCTGCAAGCAGTTTCCCCTAAAATAACGGTGTTTCTATATCTGCTAATCTCTACACTTCAATGCCGAATTCTTTTCTTTGGATAAATTGCATTGCCAAATTTCGAGGGGTGCAAATTTCAAATGACGAGGGCATTTCAAAGGATGGCTGCTGGGATAGCTCAGTCGGCAGAGCATGAGACTCTAAATATCAGGGTTGTGGGTTGGACTAGATGACCCTTGTGGTCCTTTCCAGTTCTATGATTTTGGCTCACCAGCATGTGCGACTTAAACCCAAATGCAAAACAAACCAATTTCTTCCCCCATCCCTAAGAGCAGCACTTCCATGCAGCCAAGCTGGTCTTGCACACATGAAAATGCGGAAATCAAAAGGGGAGCTTTTTGAAGCAGAATCACCCATTATGACCAATTTACCTTTGACGTTTCCACAATCAGAAGCGGGGAATCATTTTAATATCATGAGACAAACAGGGATGTGGCCATTGTTGTTGTTTTTTAATATAATTTTTATTAAGTTTTACACAATTTTTCCAACACAACATAACAAATCGTTGGCTGCCATAGCCTAGGGCTTCTATCAACCCCTTCTAATGGTTTTCTGAATTCCTTTCTAATTATGCATTTTATTACTATGCTTATTGTTTTAAATCCAGCCTTACATCAGGTAATCTTAATACTTCTCTCAATAATTTGAATGGTCTTCCTTACAAAACTTCTTGCAATCCTACAAGCGATGTTAAGTAGTTACAGTTGTCTTTCAAATACAACACAAATTTCTTCCAGTCCCTTAGGAAAGTCTGGTTCTGCTGGTTTCAAATTTTCCCTGTAAGTCTTGCCAGCTCAACGTAGTCCATCAATTTTATTTGCCACTCTTTTGTTGCCATTTCTTCTTGCTTCCATCTTTGAACTAATAGTATTCTTGCTGCAGTAGTCGCATATAAAAACAGATTTTTATCATTTTTATGAATTTCTGTACCTACCATACACAGTAAAAGAGCTTCTGGGGTTGTTGTTTTTTTGGGGGGAAATGTCTATTTCAACTTTTTAAAATTTCATTATAAATCATTTCCCAGGAGTCTTTCACTTTTTTACATTCCCACCACATGTGGTAAAATGTGCCCTCTTTTTCTTTACATTTCTAACATTTATTATTCGTTTTATACATTTTGGCTAGTTTCACCAGTGTTATATACCATCTATGCATCATTTTCATCATATTTTCTTTTAATGCACTGTAGGCAGTAAGGGATGGAGCCACTGTTAGTGCTACTCAGAATAGACCCACTGGCTAATGTAGGTCCATCAACTTCAGTGGGTTTTAGTTAGATGCAACCCATTGAAATTGATGGACAGGACTAAAGTAGGCCCATCAATTTCAAAGGGCCTACTCTGAGTAGAGGTTAGTCGGAAGCAACCATTTGAAATTCATAGGCATGGCCAAGTTAGGTCCATCAAGTTAAAGGCAGAAATTAGATGGAACTCATTAAAATTAATGGACAGGACAAACTTAGGTCCATGAGTTTCAATGGGTCTGTTCTCAGTAGGAAGAGATTGGATGTAAGCCTTGGTCTTTTCTGGTGCAACCACAAAGACAGACAGACAGACAGACAGACAGACAGACAGACAGACAGACAGACAGACAGACAAATAAATGGTAAGCCTTTGGTTGCAACAGATTCCTTCAAAGTTGACCCCAGCTGGGCTAACCAGGGTTGTCAGCAGAGAGGACGCCAAATTAGACTCCTGCCGCCACGAGCCCAGATGCAACTCAAAGCGGCTTCTTTATGTATTCATGAATCGCTCGGAAGAGAAATAAAAGCATTCATTACGACGCAAAACTGTTACTAATGATATCTACCTGGCGCCCAGCACCTCTGGAAATTTAATGCGACACACTCAGGGTAGAAAATGTATTCGCTTATTCAAGGGGCCGGCGGTGAATGGGAAATTTCCCTTTCCTTAGCCCAACCTCATTCTGCATTCGCTAAAAGCAACATTTACAATTCTTCTGCCATTATGTCCTACCAGGGCCTCTGCGCTCGCTGTCACGACCTTGATATTAGCTGAAAATTGGAAATTCGATGGCGTGGCGGAGAAAGGGAGGGGCGTGGACGGGAGGGCTCTCTGCTTTCCTTCCCCCCCCCCCCATCTCCCGGTTGCCTATGCTAAAGAAAAGAAAAGCAAGGTAATATTTACCACCAGGCCAGAGTCAATAGGATGCTCTCAAAGTGGGGGGGGGGGCTGTCATTTGTCCTGTAAGAAAGGAAGAAAGATGGGTGGAAGGATGGGCAGATGGGACAATAATTTTTAGAAGAGTTGGAAGTGGTCTGAAAGATTTCCTCATCACCTCGCGACATCTTTTCCTTAGTATCTCTGGCTAGGGATGGGCGAATATTTCAATTTTGACTTCTCTCCATTTCTCCTCCTTAAGTTTCACTCTCTGCGTTTCTGCACCAGATTGCAATATTTAGCAGGTCCTGTTTGCAGGTTTCCCATAATCGACATCTGGGTGGTCAGTGTGAGAAGCAGAATGCCGGACTAAGGTAAAGATAAAGGACCCCTGACCATTAGGTCCAGTCGTGGCCAACTCTGGGGTTGCGGCGCTCATTTCGCTTTATTCGCTGAGGGAGCCGGCGTACAGCTTCCGGGTCATGTGGCCAGCATGACTAAGCCACTTCTGGCGAACCAGAGCAGCGCACGGAAACGCCGTTTACCTTCCCACCGGAGCGGTACCTATTTATCTACTTGCACTTGGCGTGCTTTTGAACTGCTAGGTGGGCAGCAGCAGGGACCGAGCAACGGGCGCTCACCCCATCACGGGGATTCGAACCATTGACCTTCTGACCTTTTAGCCCACAGCGCCACCTGCGTCCCTAACAGGGAACAAAGTCATCCCAAAAAGCGCCATGAGCAACAAAAAGCAATGAGAACAATTATCCCAGGGGCTGCCGAAAGCTCGATGAATTGGCTGAAACATAATAATAATAATAATAATAATAATAATAATAATAATAATAATAATAATACCCCGCCCTCCCCGCCCAGAGCCAGGCTCAGGGCGGGTAACACCAGTAAAATTAAAGTAAAAATATAATAGGGGAAAAAACCAATTTAAAATACAGGTTAAAATGCAATTTAAAATGCAGCCTCGTTTTAAAAGTAGCCCATAGATCAAAACCATAACGGGAGGGAAACATAAGGGTCAGACTGAGTCCAAATCAAAGGCCAGGTGGAACAGCTCAACTGAAGATGTTGCTGTTGCAGTCAATTGTTTGGTTAAATCTGCATGTGGAGATGAGCAGCAAACTTTTTTTGGATAATGGCACTGCCCCTTCTTTCACACACAAGAGGAAATACCTCTTCTAATTTGGTCTCAGAAGAGGCACTCTCCTTTACACTTAGGAGAGAATCGCTCTACTGATACTGTCTGAGAAGAGGCGTTCCCGCTTACATAGGAGGGAAACATCTGTCGCAAGAGCAACTTAGAATGGGCACACCCCTTCTTTTGCATCAAGGGCAGGATCTCTTACCAAATATCTTCTCAGAAGCAGGGGGGGGGGCTCACCTTTCACACACGGCAGAGAATGCCTCTCCTATCCCTTCCCACCTGTGGTTTTTAAAAAGTACTTGTATTAAAGAGGCTTTAAAAATACATTTCCTTATCTTTTTTAAAACGCAAGTGCTGGGTACTTGACTGACAGAGGGACTAGTTTAGACCTGTTTATCAAGGTTCCCTCTTTAAAAAGTGAACTTCATCCCGTTAGATATATATATAAAGGTAAAGGTAAAGGACCCCTGGATAGTTAAGTCCAGTCAAAGGCAACTATGGGGTTGCAGCGCTCATCTCGCTTTCAGGCCAAGGGAGCCGGTGTTTGTCAACAGACAGCTTTCCAGGTCACCGTGACGGAAACCAGAGCGACGGAAACGCTGTTTACCTTCTCGCTGCCATGGAACCTATTTATCTACTTGCACTGGTGTGCTTTCGAACTGCTAGGGTGGCAGGAGTTGGGACAGAGCAACAGGAGCTCACTCTGTAGCAGGGATACGAACCGCCAGCCTTCTGATCGGCAAGCCCAAGAGACTCGGTGGTTTAGACCACAGCACCACCTGCATCCCTAGATATATACACCTAATGTTGTTGCATGTTTTAATCTGTTTTTGGTTTGTTGCTGATTTTTATCTTTTGATTATATCCAAGAGTTGTGGTTTTTTGGCTGTTTTTAACTGACAGTCTCTTTGTAAACTGTTTTAAGGGTGTGTTTTGTTTTGTTTTGTTTTGTTTTGTTTTGTTTTGTTTTGTTTTGTTTTGTTTTGTTTTGTTTTGTTTTGTTTTGTTTTGTTTTACAATCAAGCTGGGATCCCTTGTGATCCCAACTCAGCTCAACGAAGACTTTCCCTGCTCAGAATAGAAACCCGTGAGGGTAAGATTGGTGACCTTTTATCGCCACACCACCTCCCTCACCCGCAAACAAGGCCTCTCTGCGCCCAACTCTTTTCACTCATCCCAATCACCACCTGCTCCCTAGGAAACATAATACTTTTTTTAAAAAAAAGTTTTCAATGCGACCTATTGAAACTTTCGCTGGGTTCAGGAGGAAGGACGCTTGCTACTGTTTATCGTTCTGTGGGGTATAAATTCAATTAGCTGGAAGGTGTGAAGACAAACAGGGATCCATTTCTCCGTGATTTATCTTTCCAAAAGCAATGCTGACGTCACAGAGCTAAGGTTTCCACAGCCCAGAACAAAATTAGCACCTCCTTAACTGAGGAGGAAACAGCAGGGAGCTGCAGTCTGAATACACACCATACATTTAAACTCCTTTCCAAAGAAGCCTGGGAGCTGTAGTTTGTTAAGGGTGTTGGGAATTGTAGCTCTGAAATGGAGGCAGTGAGAGATTTTACTTTCTTGGGCTCCATGATCACTGCAGATGGTGACAGCAGCCACGAAATTAAAAGACGCCTGCTTCTTGGGAGAAAAGCAATGAGAAACCTAGACAGCATCTTAAAAAGTAGAGACATCACCTTGCCAACAAAGGTCCATATAATAAAAGCTATGGTTTTCCCAGTAGTGATGTATGGAAGTTAGAGCTGGACCATAAAGAAGGCTGATCGCCAAAGAATTGATGCTTTTGAATTATGGTGCTGGAGGAGACTCTTGAGAGTCCCATGGACTGCAAGAAGATCAAACCTCTCCATTCTGAAGGAAATCAGCCCTGAGTGCTCACTGGAAGGACAGATCGTGAAGCTGAGGCTCCAGTACTTTGGCCACCTCATGAGAAGAGAAGCCTCCCTGGAAAAGACCCTGATGTTGGGAAAGATGGAGGGCACAAGGAGAAGGGGACGACAGCGGACGAGATTGTTGGACAGTGTTCTTGAAGCTACCAGCATGAGTTTGACCAAACTGTGGGAGGCAGTGGAAGACAGGAGTGCCTGGCGTGCTCTGGTCCATGGGGTCACGAAGAGTCGGACACGGCTAAACAACTAAACAACAACAACAAAGGAGGAAACTACAGTTCCCAGAATTCTTTGGGTCATGGATAGAGCTTTCCCACAGGCATCTTTATTGTCCTTGTGAGAACAGGGTGCAGGGACTGGATGGGCCATTGGCTGCATCCAGCAGGTTCTTATTATGTTCTTATAGAAACTACATTTCCCATGATCCTTTCGAGAGAAGGTTGTTCTTTGAAAATTGGAAAGTTACATGACTCCCTTCTTGGAAAGACTGGCTTCATAAAGTTTGGCATTTGGATATAATGTCAAAACTAACATCTTATCTAAGAGTGAGATTTGCAAGTGAATCTTAAATCTGTTTACAGTGGTACCTCAGGTTAAGAACATAATTCGTTCGGGAGGTCCGTTCTTAACCTGAAACTGCTCTTAACCTGAGGTACCACTTTAGCTAATGGGGCCTCCCGCTACCGCCACACGATTCTGTTCTCATCCTGAAGTAAAATTCTTAACCTGAGGTACTATTTCTGGGTTAGTGGAGTCCGTCTATAACCTGAAGCGTCTGTAACCCGAAGTACTACTGTATTTAATTGTCCCATTTCTACCCCATCTTTCTTCTAGGCAGCTCAAATACCGTATTTTTTGCTCTATAAGACTCACTTTTTCCCTCCTAAAAAGGAAGGGGAAATGTGTGTGCGTCTTATGGAGCGAATTCAGGCTGCTCAGTTATCCCAGAAGCCAGAACAGCAAGAGGGATTGCTGCTTTCACTGCGCAGCGATCCCTCTTGCTGTTCTGGCTTCTGGGATTCAGAATTTTTTTTTTTTTTTTTTTCTTGTTTTCCTCCTCCAAAAACTAGGTGCGTCTTATGGTCTGGTGCGTCTTATAGAGCGAAAAATACGGTACATGGTTCTCTATCTCCCCATTTTACCCTCACCACAACCCTGTGAGGTAACCTGAGAGGCCGTGACTGGCACCCAAAGTCACCCAATGATTTTCGTGGCTGAGTGGGGATTTGAACCCTGCTCTCCAAGGTCCTAGTCTGGCTCTCTAAGAACCCAATACTAAGAATCTATCTAGAATGTACAACTTGTTGTTGAAATGGAACACACAGGATGAAACAGTTAAGTCGGCTATGATTAAGTGGGCTCAAGATGTTGGACATAACATTATGTCAGCTGACTGGGAATGGTTATGGAACACCGGTATAAAATTTACGGCATGTAATGCCTTAAAGGAAAACATTATGAAAATGGTATACAGGTGGTACATGACCCCAGTCAAGCTAGCAAAAATCTATCACTTGCCCGATAACAAATGTTGGAAGTGTAAAGAGACTGAAGGTACCTTTTATCACCTTTGGTGGACATGCCCGAAGATTAAGGCCTTCTGGGAAACGATCTATAATGAAATGAAAAAGGTACTTAAATGTACCTTCCCTAAAAAACCAGAGGCCTTTCTCTTGGGCATTGTCGGCCAACTGGTGACAAAGAAAGACAGAGCCTTTTTCATGTATGCCACAACAGCAGCAAGAATACTCATCGCAAAGTATTGGAAGACACAAGATTTACCCACTGTGGAAGAATGGCAGATGAAAGTGATGGACTATATGACACTGGCCGAGATGACAGGCAGAATCCGTGACCAACGAAAAGAGACGGTGGAAGAAGAGTGGAAAAAATTTAAAAGTTATCTTAAGGACTACTATAAACTTAATGAATGCTAAAATGTTGTGGTTTTCAGAAGCAAAAGGGTACAGGGATACAAGGTTAGACTATAAAAGAGGACTAAGATGATAAAGATTGGAAAGTAATAATTGGAAGTTGCTAGTTGAATTTTGGACATTGGGATGCAGAGAGGGGGGGTATGGGGAAGTCCAAGAAAAGAGGTTTATGAAAATATGTTTGAAACTATACGTGTATGTTTGTCATTTTTAGTGTTTGTCTGTTTTTCTTAAAAATTTTGTAAAACCAATAAAAATTTTATAAAAAAAAAAAAAAAAAAATAGTCTGGCTCTCTAACCACTAAACCACACTGGCTCTTTTGTGGGAGAACTGGCTGCCCCTTATACAGTATCGTCAAGAAAATAATTACCTCCTACGAAAGCAAACCCAAGTAGGTTTGGAGGGATTTTTCCAAAGAAATATTACATTCTTATGTTAAGTCATGTTTTCTTGCAGAATAATATTATCTGAACTGAAAATAGCGATAATGCTGAGGCGGTTTTGTTAAATATTGTCAGTGATTTTATTTTTATTTTAAGGAAAAAAGATTGTTACAGTGGGGGCCACACTTTTAACATTTGGAGTGGGGGAGCAGTTTCTTGTACTGCGTACTCCTGAGTAGCCCCCAGAAAAAAGCATTGATATAGCTAACAATTGTCAAATGATTGAATGAGTTTAAATATGTATATATGGATTTATTTATAGCCCCTCCTTTTCCTAGGCCAGAACCCAAGATGGCTTCAAACAAATTAAAACAGCACAGATGAAATACAACAAAACCTAAAAATCATAGGAAATCATCGTTTGCAAAAGTAACAGGATTTTTAGAAAATGTAAATAACCCTGATCTGTTAAAATGTAGAATATAAAAACAGAATACCACTGTTAAAACACACACACACACACACACACACACAAACCACCAGTCGATTCCTAAAGGCCAAACAGTCCGGCGCATTGCACAAACTTTCTCCAAAGATGGTCCGCCTTGGCACATTTCCAGCCGCAGCTCGGAGCGGACTGGAAGGAGGCATTTTGTTAATCCCACCCGCAGCGGGGACGTGCCAAGCAGCCCCACTCTGCCCCCCCCCCAGCCCAGCCTGTTCTGCCAGCTGGACTGTGTGGGAGAAGGGTCTGTGCCTGTCCTTTCACTGCCACGCAGACAGATGTTTTGTTCCCAGAAGAGGGATCTTAGATCAGAGCAAGCTCTTGCTTGCCAGGGAAAATGTGCAATGGGTGGGGGCGTTCGGAGAGGACAGAGGGAAAGCGGGAGGGGGATTTCCCGGGGCCAGGGTGGCATCGTCAAGGATCCCACACACGTGGGATCTGTTCCTTTCCATCATGCCCCGGTTGAAGGAGATTCAGATGAAAGTGAGGGAACTGTATCAAATAAGGGTGAAAATCGGGACCTCTTGTGTTCTGGACATTTTGCCTTTCTTCCAAAACACCCTTCCAACTTCAAAGTGAATTTATGTAGGATCTAACACACACCACCAACAGTAAGCATCTTTGTTAACTTATCTGCCCAGGCTTCAGAATCTGGGAAGGCCTTTTTCTTGGTCCTGCAGTGGGGACGGAGGTCAGGGCCTTCTTGGTGGTGGCTGCTCCCAGGCGACTTTGGAACTGCCTTCCTAGATAGGCTAGACTGGCTCCCTCCTTGTTTTCCTTATACTGGCAGGCGAAAACTCTCTCATTCTAACAGGGAACTGAATGTTTTTTTAAGGAAAAAGTGCTGTGCTGCTTTTATTATCTGTAGTTTAATCTATTTGTGTGTGTGTGTGTGTGTGTGTGTGTGTGTGTGTGTGTGTGTAGTCCTAATTCTATTTGAGTTTGGTTATTTTTAACAGTTATCCTTCATATGTTTATAGCTGTTTGGATTTTATCTGTGTTGTTTAAATATGTGTAGCCCTCCTTGAGCTGGGGGAAAGGCAGCATAGAAATAAAGATAAGAATGAAAATAATAAATAATGATAAAATGCCAGAGAAGAATCCCCTTCAATACACACTAGAGAGGTGCTTGACAGGATTGTCCAGTGTAGGTCCCTGGTCCCACAGAGCTTACAGTTTAGACCCTGGGGAAAGAGATCATAGCACCCTTTGGAAGGAGAAGGAAACTCACTTCTGTGTGTGACCCACATGTAGGTGGGACCACTGTGCTTCTTGGGCTTGTTAATCAGAAGGTCGACAGTTCGAATCCCCATAACGGGGTGAGCTCCCGTTGCTCTGTCCCAGCTCCTGCCAACCAAGCAGTTTGAAAACACACCAGTGCAAGTAGATAAATAGGTACCACTGTGGCAGGAAGGTAAACAGTGTTTTCATGCACTCTGGTTTCCATCACAGTGCCCCGTTGTGCCAGAAGCGGTTTAGTCCTGCTGGCCGCATGAGCCGGAAAGCTGTCTTCTGTGGGCAAACACCGGCTCCCTCGGCCTGAAAGCGAGATGAGCACCACAACTTGACTTAACAGTCCAGGGGTCCTTTACCTTTATCTTTACCTGATTGCAGGGTAGAAATAGTCAACTGTAAGGGAGGCAAAGAAAACATTTCAGACCAACTCTGTGCACAGGGCCTTTGAAAGGCCCCCCTGCTAGGAAAAAGGGGAGAGCCATTTACAACAGTTGGAAAAGGTGTGTGTGTGTGTGTGTGTGTGTGAGAGAGAGAGAGAGAGAGAGAGAGAGAGAGAGAGAATGCATAAGAATGTGTGAGTGAGTGTGTATGTGAGAAACAACAGACTTTCCAAGTGTCCCTATTTTCCAAGGACAGTCCCAGATTTACAGAAGCCACCCTGGTTTCGGATTGGATCCCGGAATGTCCCTATTTCGATCAACCTTAAAAGACACCTGAAGGCAGCCCTGTATATGGAAGTTTTTAAAAAGAATTATGTTTAATGTTTTATTATGCTTTTTATTCATTGGAAGCCACCCAAAGTAGCTTGGGGCGACCCAGTCAGATGGGCAGGGTATAAATAATTAGATGATGATGATGGAATAGGACGCCCCTATTTTCATCAGAGAAATGTTAGAACGCATGAAAGAAGTGTGTGTTTGTGTAAGAGAGTGCATCAGAGATTGCATGCGTGAGGGAAATAACTGTGTGTTTGTATGAGAGAGTGTGTGTGGAAGAAAGGACCTGTGTCTGCGTGAGAAAGAATTGTGTAAAGTTGTGTGTGAGAGAAAGACAGAGATGTGCAAGTGTGTGTGTGTTTGTGTGTGTGTGTGTGTGAGAGAGAGAGAGAGAGAGAGAGAGAGAGAGAGAGAGAGAGAGAGAAATGTGTGCTTGTGGGAGAAAGAGGGAGAAGATTGCTGGCCACTCAGATTTCAGGATCTCAGGGAAAAATTCCGAGCTGCCGAGTATTTTCCCAGGCCGGGCAACGGCTTCCCAGCTGCCTGCCGCCCCCACCGGGGTGAAGGCGTAGAAGCCTGAAGTCTTGCCAAAGCTCCCCCCCCCCTTCCCATGTTTTGCACTGAAAGTGAGGAGGTGGAGGTTACAGAGTTTGGGGAGGAGGGGAGTTGAGAGGTTAGCAAAGGATTCGCCCAGCCTGGGTGAGAAAGTTGGAGACCTCTCTCCTAACTCCCCCCCCCCAGCGCCCTGCACAGCTGCTGAGCCATGCTGGCAACTGGAGGCAGGAAAGCAGAAGGGGGGGGAATCATAGCCCCCCAAAAACACAAAGAGAGAGAGAGCCAGAGCGCTGGGAATTTAGAGCAGCAGCAGCAGCAGAGAGACAGAGAGAGAGAAGGGCTCCTGGGTGAGCTTTCTGCACAGGTGCCGCAAAGGAATTATCACCAGCCCCCAGGCATGAATCAAAGGAGGCAGGAATTCCCCACGGCCTGGAAAGAATGTTCTAGAAGGAAGGGAAGGTGTCTGCCCTAGGGCAAAAGTCACAACAAGTCAAGTGGCTGGGCTCAGCTTCGCACACATGCAGATACACGCAGGCCTTTGCAGAAGTTGTGCCTTGTGCATCAGGCAAAACATACCGTAGATATATATGTGTGATTGCTTTTCCATACACCTATAGAAACAACAATGAGAACAGAGCTGGAGTACGGTCTATCATCGCACAAAGTGAAGGCAGTATTTCACATCAGGGCTAACACATCAAGAAAACCATCTGTCTCCGTAAGGCATTTATTTGCTTATTCCCATTTACGAATCGCTTCCTTTCAGGAATCTCAGAGAGATTTTCATGGAGACACACACTGGCATATATATATATAAAAACAAGTTAAAACAGGTGCATCGTTTTTTAAAAAAATCAGTTTAAAACAAAACGTGCTTTTTTCTTTATTTCATAAAATTTATATAGCAGTTGATTCTACAAAAGGAAACCTCAAAGCAGTTTACAAAAAGATACGATAAAACCAAGGGAGGAAATGTGATACTTTAAAACATACAGAAAGTTAAAATTCTAAAACAGATTAAAGGCGAAAGAAAGGATTGTCTTTAGCTCTTATGTTCCTAGTTTTTCCTTCGTATCTGAGCGATTTATTTTTTATTCTCCTCACGCTGCGTGCATGCTAATGGTTTGGGGGAACGGACTCAGACGAGAGATGGGAAACGTTTTTGTAGACTGAGGGCCGTCTTTGCCTTCTGAGCGACATTCGAGGGGCCACGTGGCTGTGATGGGCAATGGCCAGAGGCAAATTGTGACAGGGATTCCTCCTCGGTCCTTCATCCACTGCAAGCAAGAGACATTATTGGAGTTTATGGATGCCTCCCAGCCAGGCAAAACAACATTTGAGGAGCATGCAAAGCAGGGTCAGCAAGAGGAGCACCTTGGGGAAAGTCCCAAGGGCCAAAATAAGATGTGTGGGGGCCACATCCCACCCCTAGACCCAGAGTTCCATTAAGGTTCCCACCAGTATTTTGCCCCTGGACAACCTACGGCAGAAGGAGCAACTTATCTGACTTACCGTATTTTTTGCTCTATAAGACTCACTTTTTCTCTCCTAAAAAGTAAGGGGAAATGTGTGTGCGTCCTATGGAGCGAATGCAGGCTGTGCAGCTATCCCAGAAGCCAGAACAGCAAGAGGGATTGCTGCTTTCACTGCGCAGCGATCCCTCTTGATGTTCTGGCTTCTGAGATTCAGAATATCTTTTTTCTTGTTGTCCTCCTCCAAAAACTAGGTGCGTCTTGTGGTCTGGTGCGTCTTATAGAGCGAAAAATACGGTATTTTCAATGCCCATGACCTTCAAATAGACAGGTAGGAGGTTGTAGATGGCCCAGGGGAAACCCTAAAGAGGTCGCGAGAAGGGAGCGCTTCCTTTCCTGTATACTGATTTCATCAGCCAGCTCCTATCTTCCGATAGCCCCGGCGACGTTCCCAACTCATTTCCGTGCTGCGCATTCAATTTATTCCCCCCGCGGATTTATTATTCATCTCTAATCCACTGTTGGCTTGCAAATGCCACCGATCGAGGGGCCGGCAGAAGCAAGCGAAACGATGGAGACTATAGATATATATATATCTAAAGTCAATGTTATCCAGCACACAAGTAGATCGGGAAGGGAGGAACGACGACCAGCGATTCCTCTTATAGTGTCCTTATATTAGACCAGTCCATGCAAGAGGGGGCTATTGATGGCTTCTAGCCACAGTCAGAGGCAGCCACAGAATGACAGCTGCCGGGAGCCACAGGAGGGGAGAGGGCTCTTGAGCTAAATCTTGCTTGTGGGTTTGTCAGCCACTGTGAGAACAGAATGGTGGATTAGGTAGGCCCCCCTGGGCCTGATCCAGCAGCGTCCTTGTAATATTCTTGTGTTCCCTTTCTTGCTAAGTCTAAAGGCAAACAGGATTGCCATTATTCCGAAAGCCAGCCAGCTTGAGATGTTTTTTGGAAATGCAATCAATAGTAGTAGTACAGTGGTACCTCGGGTTACATACGCTTCAGGTTACATACGCTTCAGGTTACAGACTCCGCTAACCCAGAAATAGTACCTCGGGTTAAGAACTTTGCTTCAGGATGAGAACAGAAATCGTGCTCTGGCGGCGGTGTGGCAGCAGCAGGAGGCCCCATTAGCTAAAGTGGTGCTTCAGGTTAAGAATAGTTTCAGGTTAAGAACGGTCCTCCGGAACGAATTAAGTACTTAACCTGAGGTACCACTGTAGTAGTTATTGATTACATGTCCAAAACACATCTAACTCTCAAGCTGGCTAAGCTTTTGGAATAATGGCTATTATTATTATTATTATTATTATTATTATTATTATTTACATCCCACATACATGCATCTCTCCTCCTGATTTAATCCTCACAATAACTTTGTGAGGTTGGATAGGCTGAGAGGCAGGGGTTGGCCCAAGGTCACCCCCTGAGCTTCATGGCTTGAGCAGGGATTCGAACTCGGGTCTCCCAGTGCCTAATCTGACACTCTGGGCAAATCCAAGGAAGGGGTATATGGTTTCAAAAACCTATGAAGCTGTTTGACTGGGGGGACGACACATGCACACGCACCCACAAATGTCAATAAACACACTAATGATAATAATAATAATAATAATAATAATAATAATAATAATAATAATATAAAAATAATAATAAAATTTTATTTATATCCCGCCCTCCACAGTCGAAGCCAGCCTCAGAGTGGCTAACAGCAGTAAAAGTAACACAGTTTACATAAAATCGTAATCAATTAATTGATTCTAAAATCAATTCATTCAAAAATCAATTCAGAATCAAATTAATGGCAACCATTGGGCTAGAGTTCTGTGAGGATTACCGAAGGACTATGCCTTGGCTAAAGGTCTGGTGGAACAGCTCTGTCTTGCAGGCCCTGCGGAAAGATGTCAAGTCCCACAGGGCCCTAGTCTCTTGTGACAGAGCGTTCAACCAAGGCACAGGTTGCAGACTTGTAGTCCTGCAAATGTTGTTGGTCTCCTGTGGCCAGGGCTTATGGGGAGTATTGGGGTTGCAGTCTGCCATCTGGAGGGCCACATCATAGGGTTCGCCATCCCTACAATAGGGGCATGAACTCTTGTGAGCTGAGCTGTGTGGCAAGCTGCCCATCAGCCCACAAGTGGATCTGAGCTGTGTAGCCAAATGAGATCCAGCAAATCGCAGGATTGTGTGTGTCATCACCCCTTGGCCGATGAACCGCCGGGAATCAGAAGACCTCCGCTCATCCCCTGGGGGCCTCTAGCTCCTAGGAAACAACACCTTTTAAAAACCCCAGTGGATGTCTGAGTGGAGAGGGGGAAAACAGCCTTTTGACCGCAAGAACGTGGTGAGGGGATGTTGCAATGGGAAAGGAGGGCCTGAGCCAAGAAGGGATGAGAGGGATTTCTGACCCAGTTGCTCACCTCCTGAGCTGAAAGAGTTGGCCAAAAACAAACCCGGCATCCTTGAAGTACAAATGAAGCCTAGTTTCGCCCCTGCCCACTGCATACCGGCAAAATAAGTCATGCCGAGGTCTAAGTTGGGAGACACGTACGCTGGTGGCAGTGAGAGCCCACAGGGAGGGGAAAGAAGGCAAAGGGTGTGCGGAAACAGGGTTCAGGGTGTGTTTGTAGAAACAGTCATGAAATAATAATAATAATAATAATAATAATAATAATAATAATAATAATAATAATAATTTATTTATACCCCACCCATCTGGCTGGGCTTCCCCAGCCACTCTGGGCAGCTTCCAACAGAACACCAAAATACCTGTTAAACATTAAAAGCTTCCCTAAACAGGGCTGCCTTCAGATGCCTTCTAAAAGTCTGGTAGTTGTTTTTCTCTTTGACACCTGGTGGAAGGGCATTCCACAGGGCGGGTGCCACTACCGAGAAGGCCCTCTGCCTGGTTCCCTGTAAGTTGGCTTCTCACAGGGAGGGAACTGCCAGAAGGCCCTCAGAGTTGGACCTCAGTGTCCGGGCAGAATGATGGGGGTGGAGACGCTCCTTCAGGTATACTGGACCTAGGTCGTTTAGGGCTTTAAAGGTCAGCACCAATACTTTGAATTGTGCTCAGAAACGTACTGGGCCTATTGGACCTGGTCACTGCTTGAGGGTTTCCCATTGCGGCATAGATCACAGAACCAGGGACATCTACTTCCGGGTTAGTGGAGCTCATTACCCGAAGCATTCATAAGGAGGATGGTACGTAACCCGAGGTTCCACTGTATCTTATTTTTGCTGATATACGCATCTCCATGCATGCTTTACGATACGATAATATTTATTGTCATTGTCTCATACAGAACAAGGAAATTGAAAAAATCTACATCAGACATTCAAAAACCAACAAGCCTACTATCCCAACTATCCCGGCCTGGTTAGCCCCTAAAAACTCTGAAACCCCATAACCGAATACAATATACTCAAATAGAGACTACCTTACACTGTGTTTAAAACCAAAATCGCGTTTGGGTAGAAACTGTTTCTCAGGCTAGTTCTAGTCTTTATAACCCTGTACCTTCTTCCAGAAGGCAGAAGCTGAAAGAGATTATTTCTGGGGTGCGCACTATCCTGCAGTATCTCTGCAGCTTTCTTATGGCACCTGGAAGCATAGATTTGATCCAAGGTGGGAAGAGTGCACCCAGTTATTCTTTCCGCAGTCTTTACAACCCTGCACAGCATTGTTTCTTCCCTGACTGTGCAGCTCCCAAACCACACACAGAGACCATAAGTTAATACACTCTCCACAGTACAATGGTACCGGGTTTTTAATGTGTTTTTTATACACATTACTTGAAGAGAGACCTCCATTGCAAAATTCAGAGGAGTGCGAATTTCAAAGGACAGCAGTGCCACGGTTCATGAACTGCATCTAATTTCTCCTGCATCACATAAGAACTTAAGGAGAGCCTGGCTGCTGGATCAGGCCAAGGGACCATCTAGTCCAGCATCTTCTTCTCACAGTGGCCGACCAAACAATGTCTCTTTTGGGAAACCCGCAAGCAGGACCTGAGTGCGAAAGCAGCCTTCTCCCCTCCTGCAGTTTCCAGAAACTGGCCTTAGGAAGCACTGCTGCCTCCAGACTTTTCAAAAAGCCATTCAAGATGGTGACCACAGCTTCCTCCTGTGGCAGTGAGTTCCGTAGTTTACAAGGGTTACCATATTTCAGAAAGTAATAACCTTTTGGAAATTCCCAATCCCACCTATGAAAACCCAGTATCATCCAGGGAAACTGGACGTTGGCAGCCCTAATTGACTCTGTGTTGTGTAAAGGATGTCCCTTTCTTTATGCCAGCTTCATCTTATCTGTACTTACCCCTTCATCCAAACTGGGTAGGTTCTGGGGCTAACAATGGCAACTTCCATTTCCATTACTAATGCCCCATCTCCAGTGCTATTTTTCTATATACAGTGGTGCCTCGCAAGACGAAAAGAATCCGTTCTGTGATTCTTTCGTCTAGTGGTTTTTTCGTCTTGCGAAGCAAGCCCATTGACGGATTAGCGGATTAGCGGCTTTTAGCGGCTTATCTGCTGATCAGATCAGCTGATAAGCGGCTTAGTGGCTTAGAAAAGGGGGGGAAGGGGGGAAAACCTGCAGGAACTCGCAAGGCATTGTCGTCTTGCGAAGCAAGCCCATAGGAGATTCGTTTTGCGAAGCACCTCCAAAACGGAAAACTCTTTCGTCTAGCGAGTTTTCCGTCTTGCGAGGCATTCGTTTTGCGGGGCACCACTGTGTGTGTGTGTATATATATATATATATATATATATATATATATATATATCTGTTGTTCTCTGAGAATGGATGCCACCAGAGAGGTGCCAGAACTGAGTTCTGGAGAGTGTCCAGCTAATAAAAGCCATAACAACAACAACAACAACAACAACAACAACAACAACAACAACAACAACACCCACCCACTATAAAAGAGAGATAGGTATTAATAGATAGGAGAGAGAGAGAGAGCATAATAGGTAGGTAGGTAGGTATCGATGGAGGATGCTAGCCACAGCTTGTTCCTGGAATTCATAGCTGGCCTGTGAAGTCAGGGGGTGATCGGAAGTCAAACAGCTGTCTCCAGACGGTTCATTACTGCCATGGGATTATGGCCCGCAAGCGGGGGGGGGGGGGGATGTCGAATACATTCTTTGGCAACATACGTCAGTTCGGCACCATCGCCTTCCCTCTTAGGAAATGCTCCACCACTTTTAGTCCATTGTTATTTTCCCTCTCCCTAAGAGAGAGCTATTCCAGCCTGAACGATCCTTGTCCCATTGCTCATGAACTGGGAACCGAGTCTTTGAAACTTGGAAGCGAGCTAGGGTTCGACTTCGTCCGTGGCTTTCTGTCAGATGCAATAAGACACCCCCACAAAAAGAAAAATGTCAGAGGGTGGGAGTGGGCAATAAGAAAAGGGCTGGCAAGAAGAAATTGTTTATTAATGGAGCTCTGGCTATTAACACCAAATGCACGTGTTTTGTTGCTGAAGGCGGTAGGCTGGGTCTTCTGTGAGGCAGTGTGGTGTAGTGGTTAGAGTGTCGGTCTAGGATTAGGGAGACCAAGGTGCAAATCCCCACTTGGGCATGGAGTTCACTGGGCGACCAGGGTGGGGGGCAGTCACTGTTGTCACCCAGCCTAACCTACCTCACAGGGTGGTTGCGGAGATTAAATTGGGGAAACCAGGAGCTTCTTGCAAGAGAGGTGAGATATGCATGCAAATATAATAATAATTCTGAATATCCAGTGCTCAGTCCAGTATATCTGAAGAAGCGTCTCCACCCCCATCGTTCTACCCGGACACTGAGGTCCAGAGCCGAGGGCCTTCTGGCGGTTCCCTCACTGCGAGAAGCCAGGTTACAGGGAACCAGGCAGAGGGCCTTCTCGGTAGTGGCACCCGCCCTGTGGAACGCCCTCCCACCAGATGTCAAAGAGAACAACAACTACCAGACTTTTAGAAGACATCTGAAGGCAGCCCTGTTTGGGGAAGCTTTTAATGTTTGATGCATTAGTGTATTTTAATATTTTGTTGGAAGCCGCCAAGAATGGCTGGGGAAGCCCAGCCAGATGGCTGGGTATATCATCATCATCATCATCATCATCATCATGATGTTAGCACCTCTGCCTGGCTCATCAAAAGCCACACCTGCAGATTCCAGTGGCTCACCTGGATAAGATAGTTAGAGCTGGAGCTGAGAAAGTCCAAGAGCTGATAAAAATTCTTGCACTGCAGGGGGTTAGACTAGATGATCCTCAGTCCCTTCCAACTCCACAATTCTATGATTCCTTTACGATCTAGTCCAGTACCATCAACACCGGCAATAGTCTGGCCAACGACAGAGAACCTGCTCTGTATGCAGAATGCCCCAGGTTCAGTTCCCAGTGATATTTCCAGGTAGGGAAAGGACTTCTTGCCTGAATCCTGGAAAGCTGCTACCAGTCAGCGTAGACCAGGCTTCCTCAACCTCGGCCCTCCAGATGTTTTGAGACTACAATTCCCATCATCCCTGACCACTAGTCCTGCTAGCTAGGGATCCTAGGAGTTGTAGGCCAAAAAAACCTGGAGGGCCGAGGTTGAGGAAGCCTGGCGTAGACAATATTGTCGGATGGACCAATAGCCTGTTTTAGTAGAACAGAAAAGGGACGCAGGTGGCGCTGTGGGTTAAACCACAGAGCCTAATGCTTGCCGATCAGAAGGTCGGGTGTTCAAATCCCCGCAATGGTGTGAGCACCCGTTGCTTGGTCCCTGCTCCTGCCAACCTAGCAGTTCAAAAGCATGTCAAAGTGCAAGTAGATAAATAGGTACGGCTCCAGCAGGAAGGTAAATGTCGTTTCCGTTCGCTGCTCTGGTTCGCCAGAAGCGGCTTAGTCATGCTGGCCACATGACTGTACGCCGGCTCCCTCAGCCAATAAAGCAAGATAAGCGCCGCAACCCCAGAGTCAGCCACGACTGGACCTAATGGGCAGGGGTCCCTTTACCTTTATGTATCGTAAGCGAATGGCAGCAGCGCTGTGATAAAGGTTCAGAAGGTCCCAGACTCAGTCCCCAACCTGGAGGGACCTATTGTCCGGCTTGGTCTCAAAATATTTCCTGTGCTTCTGTTGAAATCAGCCCTTCATTCAGACTGGACCTAATGGTCTGAACTCAGGATAAAGCAGCTTTCTCTGTTCCTAAATCTTTAATGCAAGGCAAAACACTCTCATAATCTTAGCAAAACCTGGTGTGTGTGGGTGTGTAATTTCTCAACTCTTGCTCCCACCACCCGCCCTTCCTCATCTCGCTGGTTGTTCTTCTCATTTTGTGCCAGATCATTCATGCTTTTGAAAAAAAAATCTCACACCGCTGTGTTTATCATGTTTTCCCCGTTTGCGTTTACACAGCCTCCTTTAATGGGCAATAATGAATGAACAAAACCAATTAAGATTTTATCGCGGCTGAAGTGGACCTGTTAAATTCTCTCCTTCCTCTCTGTCTCCCCACCGCGGTCTCTGAGAGCTCAGAAAACTCTCGCGGGTGGCACTGGTGAAACGCCACCAGGATATTAAGACAGCTTTCAGTAACTTATACCCCCATCTTCTTCACCACCACCACAATACCATAAAATGAACAGGATGAGTTTGGGCTGTGAGTGAGAGGAATGCTACTCTGGATATGCTCAGAGGTCAGGAATGCAGGGTGGGTTAGAAAAAAAAATCCCTTGGCAGGCTGCTCCCTTCTAATTGCAGGCTCGAGCCAGTAGGTGGCGCTGCAGCAACTGTGTCGCTAATTTGCATGGCGCTTGTCTCCTAGGCAGGTGATTGGTCCTTGGTCACCAGCTAACCAGCTCAGATTGCTGATTGGCTGGGAAGCATTTATGACTCGCGGAAATAACTTAAGACCATTTGGCGATATTCAGATGAGCCAAACTCAGGATAAACTCCTTAAAATTGCGGAGAATGGCCTATTTAACAGTGCGGGACCTCAGGCCAAGAGGTCTAAGGGGTTTAAAACAAGCAGTGTATAAAGTTTTACATACATACTTCCCAAAGACAGTTCTCCAAAATCAACAGTGAAGCAGTGGATCTCTTTGAAGATGAAAAAGCAGACATTTCTGATATTTTTGCATCACTGAATTGTATTAATTGTTTGACAGATTGGTTTTGAAATGGTTGCAGTAATGTTCGCGATGTGTTCTAATTCCTAACACTGTCATTATCATGAGCTCAGCGTTGTCAGTGCGAAAGCCGAATGCAGATATTAAATGAAATCAAAATAAGCTCACCGAAAGAGCTACCCGTCAAAATTCACACTTCACCAAATTTCACAATGAAGTTCTCCAGCCAAGTTATGCCTGTGGTGGGGGGGAAACGCATATACTGGGGTGAAGTGTGCATACATTTGCATATAGTAGGAAAAATACAATGGTGCAAAAATGGCGTTAAATGCATGCAGAATGCATTATGTTGGAGCAGCTGCTTTGCAAAAAGGTGTGTTTTAGAGAAAACCACAACAACAAAAATAGAGAATCACAGCATCATGGAACTGCAGAGTTGGAAGGCACCCAAGGGCCATCTAGTCCAGCCCCCTGAAAAGCAGGGATCACAGCTGACGAATCCCTGACAGATGGCCACCCAACCTCTGCTTAAAAACCTCCAAAGAAGGAGAGTCCACCATTTTCTGAGGGAGTCAATTCCACTGTCAAACTGCTCTTATTGCCAGATACTTCTTTCTGATGTTCAGTCAGAATCTGCTTTCCTGTACAGTGGTACCTCGGGTTACAGGCGCTTCAGGTTACAGGCGCTTCAGGTTACAGACTCCGCTAACCCAGAAATAGTACCTTGGGTTAAGAATTTTGCTTCTGGATGAGAACAGAAATTGTGCTCCGGCAGCGCGGCAGCAGCAGGAGGCCCCATTAGCTAAAGTGGTACTTCAGGTTAAGAACAGTTTCAGGTTAAGAACGGACTTCCAGAACGAATTAAGTTCTTAACCTGAGGTACCACTGTAATTTGAATGTTGATTAGGAGAAATTCACACTAAAATGCTGACAAAGGTTTGTGGCGTTTTCGCTCTCTTTTTAAACGCAATTGGTTGTGGGAAGACGAAATTTAAGATTGGAAAAACAAGGAACTTGGCAAAACCAAATTGACACGTATGCACATCCCTATAGGGATCTCTGGCTATTGACCCCATTCTCTCAGCCCTCTGGAGTTGAGAAAAAATGAAATCAAGACACACACACACACACACACACACACACACACACACACACACAAACAGACGCATTGCCAAAACCTGTGGAACAGAAATGATTCAGGTGTTGGGGAAACCAGGAGTTTTGTTGGCCTGGATTTTGAAACAGGAATGGGGAAGACAAGGTGGGCATATGCGCCAAGCAAAATGAGTGCTGATCTCGCATCAATCAAGTGGTTTCGGGTGGCCCTGAGGGAAAACTGAAAGCAAGTGGATTGTGGGGTTGATGTCGCCCAGTTGGCCCCAGAAGGCAGGCACCCAAATGTCATCTTTGTGATCTTAAACCACAACGCTGTGAAAAAAATAACTAAGGGTGGTGGCGGGGACGGGGAGAGAGAGAAAGACGATTCGGGCACGCTGCAGATGCGTGGAAGCAGCTGGTTCAAAACTCTGATTATATTAATATCGGATATCAAAAAGAAGGGGGACAGAATGCGAATGTTTTGCAAAATAACTTTCCAGAAGCTTTCCACACACATACAGAGAGATGTCTTATCTCTCCGAGTAATGGAAGTAACAGAGATGAAACTTCAGATACATTTTAAATACTCATATACGAACAGGGTGAGGAGGGGAGGGGAAATGAAGCTATCTTGGGTAAAGGCTGCTTTCTTTCTTTTTCCCCTCCTCGATGTAAAACTGTGAGCTGCAAAACTGGGCAAGATTCTGCAGGCTATGGGCCAGGGATGGGCATGACCACAGGCCAAAGTGGGTGTGGGGTAAGATACGTGACTCATGCTTTTTGTGCAGGATGAACCTCCTAGCCACATAAAAGCGAAAGTTTTGTATTCCCCACACACTCGTTTCTCTATCTGCCGCCCAGGTAAGCAAGGTGTGTTTTCGCAGTTCAAGGACAGATTGCAGCCTGGAGGAGCAGGAGTGAGTGGGGAGCGGGTGTAGATTGGGAAGAAAGGGCACAGCCCAAGGGCCAAATCAAAATGTCTTGAGGGCCACATCTGGCCCACAGACCTGATGCATATAATGGTGTTAAGTATTAAACTGCTGGGGGGGGGGAGAGAGAGAGGGAGGGAGGGAGGGAGGGAGAGAGAGAATGAGATATTTTTCCATGGAAAGAGATGCTGGAACTCACCATATTCTCTTGTAATGACAATGGCATTAGAGGTGCAGGAACTGAGTTTTGATGATTTCCAGCTGAAAACAAAGCCGTAGATGATGATAGATAGATAGATAGATAGATAGATAGATAGATAGATAGAGATAGATAGATAGATAGATAGATAGATAGATAGATAGATAGATGGATAGATAGATATAGATGATAGATGATAGATGATAGATGATAGATGATAGATGATAGATGATAGATGATAGATAGATAGATAGATAGATAGATAGATAGATATAGATGATAGATGATAGATGATAGATGATAGATGATAGATGATAGATGATAGATGATAGATGATAGATAGATAGATGATAGATAGATAGATGGTAGATAGATAGATAGATAGATAGATAGATAGATAGATAGATAGATAGATGGTAGATAGATAGATAGATAGATGATAGGCAGGCAGACATCAAGACAAATCATGCCCAAATTGGCCAGGACTGCATCCTCAGAAGCCAGTGTTCTGGGATTTTTCACACAACGGCCCTTTAGTCCTGTTTCTTGGGATGGGGAAGGGAACACTGAGTGAACTAAACACAAATTGTGTGGTTAGATCAGCGGTTTTTGTAGCGGTTAGACTGCAGGGGTCAGCAAACTTTTTCAGCAGGGGGCCGGTCCACTGTCCCTCAGTGGATGAACGACTTCCTATGCCCCACAAATAACCCAGAGATGCATTTTAAATAAAAGGACACATTCTACTCATGTAAAAATACTAGGCAGGCTCCACAAATAACCCAGAGATGCCTTTTAAATAAAAGGACACATTCTACTCATGTAAAAACACGCTGATTCCTGGACCATCTGTGGGCCGGATTGAGAAGGCGATTGGGCCAGATCCGGCCCCCGGGCCTTAGTTTGCCTACCCACAGGTTAGAGTGCCAGACTATAGGACCTAGGACAGAGTGGCGTTCAAATCTTCCGCTCAGCCCCAAAGCTCACCAGGAAACTTTGGGCCAGTCCCCAACTCTCAGCCAAATCTACCTCACAGGGTTGTTGTGAAGATAACATGGAGGGGAGAGGCAGCTTCCTGTACACCAGCTTTAGCTCCTTTGAATAATACGTGATGTTAAAATAATAATAATAATAATAATAATAATAATAATAATCCCTCAAAAGACTCTCCTGTATTCTGGGCAGGGGTGTCAACTTGAATTACCGTATTTTTCGCTCTATAAGGCGCACCAGACCACAAGACGCACCTAGTTTTTGGAGGAGGAAAACAAGGGGGAAAAAATTCTGAATCTCAGAAGCCAGAACAGCAAGAGGGATCGCTGCGCAGTGAAAGCAGCAGTTCCTCTTACTGTTCTGACTTCTGGGATAGCTGCGCAGCCTGCATTCTCTCCATACGACGCACACACATTTCCCCTCACTTTTTAGGAGGGGAAAAGTGAGCCTTAAAGAGCAAAAAATACGGTAAATATCAGAAGAGCCCAGGTGAGTCCTGCCCCACAAAATTGATCACATGACGTCCTGCATGCACACCATTTAATGGCAATGCCCATGTACTTTTTGGTGGGAGAACACCCTTTCAAATATTTTCCGGGGGGGGGTAAGCCCCCTTGGCCCCTAGGAGTTGTTGGCTCCTATGATTCTAGGCCATCATTTGGAGAGATGTGTCCCTGAGTTAAGGTCCCCCTCTTTCCATGGAAGGGGTCATTCCTTGGTCACCCGAGAATGCAGCGTCCTTGCTGGGAGGCAAAGGCCTGGGGGCACAGCTTCCTCCTTTAAGTAGCATTGGCACTGGCAGCGTTCGAGGAAGATGTATCATCCGAACCACACAAGGAGCCTCTAAAATCCAGTTCCCCACCGACTGGGGGGAGGGAGGAACCGTGCAGCTGGCATGCCAGAAAACATCCAGGGAGGGAACCACAGAGGCTTGCCCAACATGGCATTTCCTTCTTAAATCCCAAGCAACCCCGAGCCAACTTTCCTGCGGTCGGTTTGGCTGTCAAAACACCTCCTCTCCTCCCTCTTCCCTCCTTTTTAAAAAGAAAAAAAAAGAAATATTATATATATATATATTCTGCTATGTGAACCAACCTTGTTGGCTTCAGACACTCACAAATAATTTATCTCTTGGGGGCTTTCCCCAGAGACCAATAAGAGGCGCGATCTCAGCCATGGAATCCAGGGGCGAATGGCGCCAGTTCCCTTCACCAGTTGCGGTTCTCAAATTTTCCTGGCTCCAAATCATGAGCTTTCAGACAAGTCCTCCCTGGAGTACCCTGAGAAATGTGGGGGTAGGTACATTCCCTCTCCTTTCCCCCCCCCCTCCCCACCGTCACCACAAAACACACACTCCTCACAACCTCCATGCTAGCAGATGAGAGAAGCTTCAGATCGTCCTTCTGGTGGGAGACACAGGGATGGCATCATCGCCAGTCTCCTTTGCCCGCCCGGCAGGCTGTTTCAGAGCCGCAATTCCCAAAAGGCCACAAATGGGCCACCCATGGGCCCGTTTCGTGTAGGCAAACGGATTTCAGTGTGCACTGTTTCTCCTGCGGACAGGCATGCCCGACCCACAAACTTCATTCCGCACGAAGGCGGACCTGTTTGTTTTCAGAAATCTGGGGGACCTATTCCTAGATTGGGTGAATGGTGGGGGAGTGGGGGTGGAGACGGTTTCAATCCCATCAGCAATTGTGCTGCATCTTCTGGGTCAACAGCAAGGGAAGCCCCACACAGAACACGCTGCAGCAATCTAGTGCATGTACTGGGGGTCGAGTATTGTTTTGCCTGTTTTGTTTTACTTCTTGTTTCTGCTTTACTTATTTACTTGTTTTCATCCAGCATTGTATTCTGTGAATCGGCCCGAGATCCTAAAATGAAGGGCAGTATATAAATAAAATAAAATAAAATAGTAAAATAAAAATAAAATAAAATAAAAATAAAAAACTACTGTTTTTTCCTGATCCAAGAATGGTCATAGCTGTCAAACCAATTGCACTTTAAAAAAAAGAAAAAAAGAATTGAGACTCTTTCCCCCTGCTCTTCCCAAAACAGTTTAAAATAAATAAAAATAAGAATTGAGACTCTTTCCCCATACCCTTCCCAAAACAGTTAAAAATAAATAAAAATAAGAATTGAGACTCTTTCCCCCTGCCCTTCCCAAAACAGTTGGAGAATTTAGTCTTTTTCTGGAGAAGATTGGGTGGAATTGCCCAATTAGTCAGCCTGCAAATGGAGGGGAGTTTTTTGTATGGTTTTTTTACACTGAATTCAGCACATGAACTCATTTGTGGGGTCTAACCATGCAATTCTATCTCTCTCGCCTGCAAAACAAGAATAGTGGCAGTGTCATACACTGCAGGGCTGTTGTATTGGTTGCCAGAAGGATGCCTGTTACGAATAATCTAATAAGACCCAAGTGTCACTAAGGGTGGTGCTTTTCAGCTGGAGTTCACCGGAGCGCAGCTCCAGCACCTCTCAGGTGAGCGCCATTGCCGTTCTAAGAGAACAAGGGGGAAATTCTCTGGCACCTCTTGTCCTAGAAAAAAATAGAAAAAATAGTGTTGCTCTATGGCCAGAGTCGGAGAGAGGGGAGAATTTTTTTTATCTGGCCTTCTATTTTTGCTTTGAGCACTGTGGCACTCCTCATCATATGGCTGTTGGGGGTTTTCTTTGCAGAGGGCCCCCAAAACATCCTTTGTCCCTGTAGTCACCGCAATAGAGCCTCTCTAACGCAAGTGAAGATTTAGAAACCAACCTGGAGGAGGAGGAGTGGAAAGAGCACCATCTACTGTCAGATGGCCGTAATTACACATTGCATCCAAAACAATCTTGCATTCCAGGGTATTTTCCCCCCCACCTGGAGCAAAGGGGAAAGATTGAGGCTGGGGGGGGGGTGTTCAAAGCAAGCACATTCCAGGGTCTGCTTGAGGGGGCGGGGCATGCCCGACATTTCACAGAATATTAAAGTTCTCAGTGGAGGCAACCAATTAAAAAAAAAAAAAGAAGTTAAAAACACAGTAAGACAAATCTAAAAGCCCATTGAACTGTGTACTGTATGAATAATTGCACTGGACTATTTATTAGATGATTGAGTGGGGCTCCTGCCATGTGAGGATGGTGCATTGGTTCAATGCTGGTGGGGGGAGCAGGTTATTTGACAGAGCACTTTTTCACCTTATATACCCAGTAGGTCTCTGGGTTCTGCAGGAGAATAAGAACCTAAGAACAGCTTGCAGGATCAGGTCATTGGCCCCAGCCATCCAGCCCCAAACCCCGTTCTCATAGTGGCCACCCAGGCAGCTATGGCGATGCGGCTCTCATCTCTCTTTCAGGCTGAGGGAGACGGCGTTTGTCCACAGACAGCTTTCCGAGTCATGTGGCCAGCAGGACTAAACCGCTTCTGGTGCATCGGAACACCGTGGTGGAAACCAGCACACACGGAAATGCTGTTTACCTTCCCGCTGCAGTGGTACCTATTTATCTACTTGCACTGGTGTGCTTTCGAACTGCTAGGTTGGCAGGAGCTGGGACAGAGCAACGGGAGCTCACCCCATCGCGGGGATTCGAACCGCCGACCTTCTGATCAGCAAGCTCAACAGGTTCAGTGGTTTAGATAGCCTTGCCCTCCATGAATTTCTCGAATCCTTTCGGAAGCCATCCAAGTTGACCCATTCATCTCAATGGTCCATTAGGTCCATTCATCTCAATGGACATACCCTGAGTAAGTTGGTTAAAAATTCAAATACATCAACAGTTCAGATAAAAAGAGGTTAAAGCATCTGTCAGCGTCTACATGTCTGGATAGATTTGCCTATTATTAGCAACATTGATATTAAGGAGGAGGGAAATGGCAAGGGGAGAAAATATTGTGCAATGGTTAGAGCATCAGACCAAAACCTGCGAGTCCAGGGTTCAAATTCCCCACTTGGCCACAAAGCTCATTTGATGACCTTGCTCCAGTCACTGCCTCCCTAACCTACCTCACAGGGTTGTTGGGGTGATTAAATGAGGACAGGGAGAATTGTGTATGCTACCTCGAGCTTCGTGGAGAAAAGGGTATCAAGGCAAAAAAATAAAACTTAAGGATTATATGCAATGCTACTCAAGAGTAGGGGACAAAAGTGGCACTGTGGGTTAAACCACAGAGCCTAGGACTTGCTGATCAGAAGGTTGGCGGTTCGAATCCCCGCCACGGGGTGAGCTCCCATTGCTTGGTCCCTTCTCCTGCCAACCTACCAGTTCGAAAGCACATCACAGTGCAAGTAGATAAATAGGTACCGCTCCGGCGGGAAGGTAAGCGGCATTTCCATGCGCTGCTCTGGTTCGCCAGAAGCGGCCACATGCACAGCCAATGAAGCAAGATGAGCGCCGCCACCCCTGAGTCATTTGCGACTGGATGTAATGGTCAGGGGGTCCCTTTACCTTTACTCAAGAGTAGACCCACCGAAGTTAATTATCCCGACTGAGGGCCGTTGATTTCAATGAGATTCCCCTGAGTAGGATTTGGGAAGGGGAGACAGGAAAGTGGAATGGGCAAATTTGTCCATCTCAGCTTCAGACCACCTGTAAAAAGCCTGCGTGGTGTCAAACGCATGACAGGAGCGCCGGCTGTGAACCCTGAGCGCTTCAAGGTGCTTTGACGCACACTGGCACCATGGACACCCACCCGCTGATCCATCCACTTTCTCCGGCAGGCATCCCATGTGGTTTGAGTTACCACCTTGAGCAACACAGACAGGAGAGCGGAAGGTTGGTGGGAGTGGAGGGGCGAGGAGAAGTAGAAACCCCAACTTTGGGTTCCGTCCAAGAAGTGTCACACATCATCATCCGGCCTGTAATAATAACTACTTATCTAACAAGGGGGGACGTCAGACAGTTTGATTTGCCAATTAGCCTCACACTGAGCTGCTAACCAAAAGCAGATGGACTGATACGTTATCTCAGTGTTTCCCGACAAAAAGGGAGAGGGAGAGAGAGAGGCAAGACGCTTTTGCCTGGGCTGAAACAGGAGGCACACTCTGTTCTTAACACCCAAAAATTAAAGGGGGACTGCTAGAGCTGGGCAAAGGGTCCTCCCTCGTTTGTCTCTGTGCGAGTCACCGTTCTCAGCAACTCATCCAGAGATGTGACAGGCACCCTCCTCCACCTGTTACAGCTCGGGTGTTCTGGTGGGACCCAGAAGCAATGGGATGATGCTTCCAGGTAAGGCTGCCATCTGGAGCAAGGGTCAAACCTCTCAAAGATGATTAAAACAGATGAGCTTCCGCAACCAGCCCAAATGTCCTGTTCACCGTGGCCGAGGTGGAAGTAGATTGGGGGAATAATAGGGCTGCCGTACATCCAGATTTCCCCAGACATTACTGGGATTTCAAAGGCAGAATTGATGTCCAGGGGTAGGGTTTCCGAAAGGCGGCGCTTTGTCCTGGATCTTAGGCAAGTCAATAAAAAAAAAATCACGTTTTTGTAAATTTTAAAATTTTATATATGATTTATTTATGATGGCCAATACTTTAAAAAAAGCTCAAATTTTGGGGGGGGTGTCCTGGTACCTTATGGGGGTATAGGAGATAAGAAGAGATTAGATGAGAGGAATGATGTGTCTCTGTCTGAAATACGACTTGTCCCGCACCTCCCACTTTTATTTGCCACTTTTATTTCCCTTTGAACGCCACCCAGTCCAAACGGGCAGCTTGCACCGATCAGAGGGAAGTGGGGTGCAAAACAGTTGTCTTCCAAAACAACCCCTCAAGGATGCTTAAACACAGATGTGGGGAACCAGTGGCCTGCCAGATGTGGCCTAACTACAGCTCCCATCATCCCAAGCCATTGCTCTAACCCATCCCATACAAATGAAAATATTTAGGAACCAATCTGGATCTGCCACAAATATTGGGGTGGGAGATTGGGTTGCAATAGGGAAAACAGTATCCTGTCCCCCAGCCCCATTACATTATTCCAGAAAATCAGCTGAATGATGACGAACACTTATGGAAGCATGCAAAAAAATAATCCAGCAACTATAGTACAGTGGTACCTTGGGTTACATACGCTTCAGGTTACATACGCTTCAGGTTACAGACTCTGTGAACCCAGAAATGGTACCTCATGTTAAGAATTTGCTTCAGGATGAGAACAGAAATTGTGCTCCGGCGGTACAGCGGCAGTGGGAAGCCCCATTAACTAAAGTGGTGCTTCAGGTTAAGAACAGTTTCAGGTTAAGAACGGACCTCTGGAATGAATTAAGTACTTAACCCGAGGTACCACTGTACTATAAACAGCAACTATAGTACTATAAAAGTTTGGCGCAGAAAGGACGCCAGAATAGGGTTACCAGACGTCCCCGGTTCCCGGGGACAGTCCCTGGATTTGAAGATCTGTCCCCGGACAAATTCCATCCCCAGAATGTCCCCAGATTTGCAAATCTGTCCCCGGGAAATGTGGCAGTGGCAGCCTCAGCAGCCCGGAGCCAGCCTGTTAGCGCAGTTGGCTCTGGCTGGCTTCAGGAGCTGCTTGCTGCCCGTTGCCGCGGCGCCCTCCATTTTTCCTGCGCCACGGCAGCGAGCAGCTCCTGAAACCAGCCAGAGCCAACTGCACTACCAGGCTGGCCCCCCCTGGGCAATGTTCGCCCACCCGTGACTCCCAAGCCTCCCCTGATCTGTCAAAACAAAGGGGGCAGGAGATCAGGGAAGGCTTGGGAGTCACAGGTGGGCAGTGCGCCGTTGCCTGGTTTTTAAAAAAACTCTGCGCATTTATGTTTCACAGGGTGCGAAAGAAGCGCTTTGCACCTTTATACAATACGCATGTGTGCTTGGGCCCAGGGTCTTTTGCCTCACCATCCCCTCTACAGTAGTACCTCGGGTTACATACGCTTCAGGTTACGTACACTTCAGGTTACAGACTCTGCTAACCCAGAAATAGTACCTCGGGTTAAGAACTTTGCTTCAGGATGAGAACAGAAATCGTGCTCCAGCGGCGCAGCAGCAGCAGGAGGCCCCATTAGCTAAAGTGGTGCTTCAGGTTAAGAACGGTTTCAGGTTAAGAACAGACCTCCAGAACGAATTAAGTTCTTAACCCGAGGTACCACTGGTACCTCTGGTTGCGAATAGGATCCATTCCGGAGCCCCGTTCGCAACATGAGCAGAACGCAACCCACATCTGCGCCTCTGCGTGGGTCGCGATTCGTTGCTTCTGCGCATGCTCGTGACATCATTTTGAGCATCTGCGAATGCGCAAGTGGCAAACCCCGAAAGTAACCCTTTCCGGTACTTCTGGGTCACCGCAGGACACAACCTGAAAAGATTTAACCTGAAGCAAACGTAACAAGAGGTATGACTGTACTGACTCAAAGGCCTGGAAACGATGCCTTATGAGGAACGGCTAAGGGGCTGGGCATGTTTAGCCTGGAGAAGAGGAGGTTAAGGGGTGATATGATAGCCATGTTCAAATATATAAAAGGATGTCACATAGAGGAGGGAGAAAGGTTGTTTTCTGCTGCTCCAGAGAAGCGGACACGGAGCAATGGATCCAAAGTACAAGAAAGAAGACTCCACCTAAACATTAGGAAGAACTTCCTGACAGTAAGAGCTGTTCGACAGTGGAATTTGCTGCCAAGGAGTGTGGTGGAGTCTCCTACTTTGGAGGTCTTTAAGCAGAGGCTTGACAACCATATGTCAGGAGTGCTCTGGTGGTGTTTCCTGCTTGGCAGGGGGTTGGACTCGATGGCCCTTGTGGTCTCTTCCAACTCTATGATTCTATGATTCTATGACTCCCTGTTGCTACTCAGCTTTAAAAAAAAAGTGTCCCCGGATTCGTTGAAAAAAATCTGGTAATCATACCCCAGAAGGATCCCAAATTTGTTGTGTGAGTTGTTTTACTGAATGGAGTCCTGGTCTTCTTGCCTGAAAGACCAGCTCTGGTGGTCCTACTGTCCTGAACAAGACAAATTGAAACAGGTGGACAAGAGAGTTGAAAGCTTGCCAATGTGCTAGCAGGGAACACTCAAAATCCCTTTTCTCTCTTCTCTTCTCGTCTCTTCTCTCCCGCTAACTTCCCCCTCCAACTTTCACACACTCAGAGTTGCGTTTATCATCTTCAAAAAAAAAAAAAAAGAGGTGTTTCAATAGCATTAAAGAGCTGATTTGAAGGTACTGAAGCCATGAAAATTCAGAGTTCGGGCTGAGAGAGAGAGAGAGGGAGGGGGGAAATCCTCTTGATGCTTTGCCCCAACTTACAGAAAGAGCATCTGAGAACGTTTGCTATGGGCCTCTCTGTCTCTGAGCTGGTTGGCTTAGACTGGTCTGAAGATAGAGGAGACCCAGAGAGGAAGGAGTTGGCAGAAAAAAGAGGGGGGAAATCAGAGCTTTTCAAGAGAATCAAACAGTAAGTAGGCCAGCTTTATAAAAGACTCAGATTCCACATAGGGATTTGACTTTATTTGCCGTGAACTTTGGTAATAAAAAGGGACGCGGGTGGCGCTGTGGGTAAAAGCCTCAGCGCCTAGGGCTTGCCAATCGAAAGGTCGGCAGTTCGAATCCCCGCGGCAGGGTGAGCTCCCGTTGCTCAGTCCTAGCTCCTGCCAACCTAGCAGTTCAAAAGCACAAAGTGCAAGTAGATAAATAGGGACCGCTTACCGGCGGGAAGGTAAACAGCATTCCGTGTGCTGCTCTGGTGCCAGTTCACCGGAGCAGCTTCGTCATGCTGGCCACGTGACCCGGAAGTGTCTGCGGACAGCGCTGGCTCCCGGCCTCTAGAGTGAGATGAGCGCACAACCCTAGAGTCTGTCAAGACTGGCCCGTACGGGCAGGGGTACCTTTACCTTTACTTGGTAATAAAGCAGTATGTGGTGGTGTTTTCATGATTCTAAAACCTGGCAAGACGTGGTGCTGTGGTTAGGGAGAGGAGGAGAAACTGGATACTGGATCAGGCCAATGGCCCATCGGTCCAGCATGCTCTCACAGGGACCAAACATACCCTCCAACTTTTCTCTGATGAAAATAGGGAGATCCTATTCCATATTAAGAATAAGAATACTTTTTTTATCTACATCCCACCCATCTGACTTTTTTGTCCCAGCCGCCCTGGGAGTCTTCCAACGTATATAAAAACATAATGAAACATTTAAAGGATTCCATCTACAGCAGGCATCCCCAAACGTGGCCCTCCAGATGTTTTGGGACTACAACTCCCATCACCCCTAGCTAACAGGACCAGTGGTCAGGGATGATGGGAATTGTAGTTCCAAAACATCTGGAGGGCCGAGTTTGGGGGTGCCTGATCTACAGGGCTGCCTTCAGATGTCTTCTAGAGATGGTATAGTCACTCAGCTGAACGACGGGGGTGAAGATGCTCCTTCAGGTATACTGGGCCAAGGCCATTTAGGGCTTTCAAGGTGCTCGGAAATGTACTGGGAGCCAACGTAGGCCTTTCAGGACCAGTGTTATGTGGTCTCAGCGGCCGCTCCCAGTCACCAGTCTAGCTGCCACATTCTGGATTAGTTGTAGTATCTATAGGAATTGCTTTATTTGGGAGGTGGAGAAGTTGGGGCACATGGGAATGTGGTTATTGTTTTTACAGTTTGCAGGAACAGATTTGATTGTTTTTAGAATTGGTGTTATATTTTATATCTGGTTCACTGCTTCGATGGCCTCAGGTGGTGAAGCACTTTATACATTTGCAAACCTACACAACATCCACATCTCTTGCATCAAAGTCCACTCCATCTGTTGTGGATGCTTCAGTTGACTTTTCTGCATTGCAGGGGTTTGGACTAGACAACCCTTGGGGTACCTACAATTCCATGCTTCTATTATTCTATAACCCCGATTTGATGGCCACATCTTACAGCAGTGAGTTCCGCGGGTTTAACCCTGCTTGTGTGAAGAGGTCCTTTCCATTTGCTCATCCGGAATCAGCTTCATCAAAGAACCCCAGTGACAAGGAAGGAAGAGTGAAGGAAAGCCACTTCCGCCCTGCTGATTGCGGGCGTCACGGCCCCAGCCCCCACGCGATTGGGAGAATCCCCAGCCATGTCACCCCCTGGCCAGCCAATCGGCCGGCTCTGGGGGCGTGGCCTGCCCTGTTTAACGCAGGCGCGGCCGGGGATCTCCCTCTTTTCCCACCTATCAGCTGTTCCTGTTTCCCACCCTCCCGCCCTTTAAGGTTTTCGTTCCTTGACCTTGCTATGGACCTTAGTTGGTCGCCGTTGAGGGGCCTGGTAGGAATTTTTCCACTTGTCAAATTGGCACCAGCCACTTGGTTTTCGCCTACCTCGTAGCAAATCATCACAACTTTTTGGGTATTGGCGGTTAGGCATTAGTATAGTTCTATAGATGGAAGAGGAGAGGTAACGCCATCACCTGCCCCGTATATTGAAGGATAGTCCGATAAAGGATTCCGGGGGGCGTTGTCCTGTCCGAAGCCTATGGAGGTGAGGGCCTAAGGCACGCCCCCGAACAGTGACCCCGGGGGAGTTCCTAGTTGATGTGTGTTATGTAGTGTAGTTTCACCCTGGGCCAACAGGGGGATACTGTATATAGTTTTCACTCAGGTCTGTAGATAGTTTTCACTCAGGTCCGCGGCAGTTATTTTAGGCGGGAACTCTGGGCTGTTGTGGTTACAATGTTGTCAGCCGGCTGCCTATAAATACAGGCCGGCTGAACTGTTCGCTGTCAGTTCTATGTCAGCTTACCTTAATAAAGAGCTACTTGAAGAAATCGCTGTGCCGGCTGCTATGTCAACCCACGACTTAACACTGGCGACGAGGATGGGATGGATGGACATCAGAGCACAGCCAGATGCGGCCAGCCTCTGAACTGAGCTGAATCACAGAGCGAAATCACTGAGCGAAATCACTGGGCAGAACCAATTCAGAGCTGACTGTTCTGGCTGGAGCACTGTGTTCCATCCATCGCCCTTCACGCCGGCATCGGGATCATGGCTTCACTTGTGCCTCTACCGCCGTTTGCGCCAGCCTCTGAATCATGGGACTCCTACCTCGCTCGGTTCGACTGCTACCTCCAAGCCAACGAGCTGACAGCAGTATCAACGGATCGGAAGCGGGGCCTATTCCTCAGCCTCTGTGGGCCTGAGGTGTTTGAGACGGCCCGAGCATTGGTTGCGCCTGAAGCAGTCCAGGCAACACCATGGGACACGATCCAAGAGAAGCTCCGCAACCACTACGCACCGAAGCCGTCCAAGATTGCTGCCCGCCATGCGTTCTACCACCGGAACCAGGCAGAGGGGGAGTCAATCAACAACTACACCACCGCCCTGCGACAGGCTGCAATGCACTGTGAGTTCCGAGACTTAGACGATGCCCTGATGGATCGAATCGTCTGCGGGGTCCGGGACATCCATCTGCAACGGCGTCTCCTAGCCAAGCCAGACCTCACGCTACAGAAAGCCATTGAGGAGGCTGTGGCCTCAGAAGCTGCTGAACGCTCCGCCCAGGAGATCCGCAAGTCCAGCAGCCCGCGTCTTGCTAGGGAGCCAGTTCCGGTGCATCATGAAGAGGCCAGCAGTGATGAGGCATCCTCCAGTGAAGACGATGACGTGCACCAGACAAAGCGGGAGCGCAGGAAGTTCCAACAGAAGTCCAAGGGCCAACCGGAATGTGCTGGCTGCGGAGGCAACCATTCCCGTGCCAAGTGTCGATTCAGAGACGCCATCTGTAGGAAGTGTTCCAGAAGGGGCCACATCGCTAAGGTCTGCCGATCGGCTCCGTCTGACACCCCCCCTTCATCGACTCGCAAGTCCAAGTCTTCACTCCAGTCTGCCAAGGAAAGTTGTTTCGCTCTCACCAACTGCCGCTGCCCGTCTGGAACCACGATTGGCCAAACCGACTCGCCTACGCGACGCAAGCTGAACGTCACAGTGCTCATTGAAGGAGCTCCATGTGACATGGAGATCGACACCGGGTCTGCCCTGTCCATCGTGTCATGGAGCACCCTCAAAAGACTGGTACCCAGAGTGTCCAAAAGGCAACTCGACTCTCACCGCGTACACCTGAGAGACTACCAGGGAAACGACATTCCCGTGGTAGGCGTTGGCCGGTTCCGGATCGCCTTCAAGGATTTTTCGGGCCTGCTCCGGTTGGTGGTGGTCGAAGGTCAGCGGCCAAGCCTCCTAGGGCTAGACTGGTTTGATGCCCTCGGCCTGGAAGTCTCCGGCATCAACTGCATCTCTAACGCAGAGACTGAGGGTCTGGTCAAAGACTTTGCCGAGGTTTTTGACGGCACCTTAGGCCAATATACAGGTACGCCCATCTCCTTTAGCCTTGATCCACAAGTCGCCCCCATCAAGCTAAAGCCACGCCGGGTTCCCTTTGCTCTCAAGGCTAAGGTGGACGAACAACTGGACAAACTGATCGCCCAAGGAGTTTTGGAGCCGGTTGACCACGCAAAGTGGGAAACCCCCATCGTCACGCCTGTCAAGCCAGATGGGTCGGTGAGAATCTGCGCTGACTACAAGTGCACGATCAACAAGGCACTTCAGCAGCACGCTTATCCGGTTCCTGTTGTCCAACACCTGCTGCATTCCCTGGGTGAGGGTAAGGTCTTCGCTAAGCTGGACCTTGCCCAAGCCTATCAACAACTGCCAGTCGATGATGCCACTGCTGAAGCCCAGACGATCGTCACCCACCGGGGGGCATTCCGTTGCCGCCGGTTGCAGTTCGGGGTGAGTGTGGCTCCTGGCATCTTCCAAAGCCTTATGGAGCGTCTCCTGCAAGGGCTTCCGGGCGTGGTACCATATTTTGATGACGTCTTGGTGTCTGCAGACTCACACCAGCAGCTGTTCGAGCGCCTCCGTGCTGTGCTGACCAGGTTCCAGGAGGCCGGGCTCAAGGTAAAGAGGGAGAAGTGCCAGATTGCCGTTCCACAGGTAGAGTTCCTGGGCTATCTTATCGATGCCTCCGGTCTTCATCCAACCACATCCAAGATCCGCGCTATCCAGCAGGCCCCCACACCAAAGAACAAAACGGAGTTGCAGGCATTCCTGGGGCTGCTGAACTTTTATAACATGTTCCTGCCCCACAAAGCCACAGTGGCTGAGCCTCTTCACCGACTCCTTAGCACTAAGACGCCTTGGGCCTGGGGTCATCGAGAGACGGCGGCCTTCAACGCGGTCAAGGCCCTCCTTTCTTCAGACAGTGTGCTGGTACAGTACAGTGAATCCAGGCCGCTGGTCCTTGCCTGCGACGCCTCACCTTTTGGCATCGGTGCTGTCCTTAGTCACCGTTTTCCAGATGGAAGAGAAGCACCGCTCGCCTACTTTTCCAGGACACTATCTCCGACGGAACGGAATTACAGCCAGCTCGACAAGGAGGCATTGGCACTTGTGGCTGGAGTGAAGAGGTTCCATGAATACCTCTATGGCAGGACTTTTGACCTCATCACTGACCACAAGCCACTCCTGGGCCTCCTCGCCGGTGATCGTCCAACTCCACCGGTCCTCTCACCACGCATGCTGCGATGGACTGTTTTCCTGGCTGCCTACCACTACCGGCTCATCCATCGCCCGGGGAAATCAATGGGCCATGCCGACGCCCTCAGCCGTTGCCCTCTTCCAGCATTTGTGGAAGACCCGGCTCCAGCTTCATCGCTCCTTCTGATTGAGGATCTTCCGGCAGCGCCTGTATCGGCTGCCACTGTGGCCTCCGCCTCTGCCCAGGATCGCACCATCAGCCGGGTGCTCAACTGGGTGTGGAGGGGGTGGCCACAAGGGCCTTTTGCATCAGAGTTCCAGCCCTTCGCAACCAGACAACATGAACTCTCAGCTCATCGCGGCTGTCTGCTGTGGGGAGACCGCGTCGTGATTCCCCAGGGGCTCCGTCAGCGCGTCCTGGAGGCTCTGCACGTTGGCCACCCGGGAATTGTCAAAATGAAGGCGTTGGCTCGGTGTTACGTCTGGTGGCCTAATATGGACGATGCCATCACTGCCTGGGTGTCCGCCTGTCAAGCGTGCCAAGAGTCGAGGCCTGCACCACCGGCAGCTAAGGGACACACCTGGGAGACGCCAAAGACACCCTGGTCGAGGGTGCACATCGATCTGGCTGGCCCCTTTCACGGCCGGACCTTTATGGTAGTGGTGGACGCCTATTCCAAATGGCTGGAGGTCGCCCTGATGCCCTCCACCACCACCGAAGCTGTCATCCGGGTGCTGCGAGGCCTGTTTGCAACGCATGGGTGTCCTGATGTCCTTGTCTCTGACAACGGACCGCAGTTCACGTCAGGCACGTTTGAGCGGTATCTTTTAGGACTGGGCATCCGCCATGCCCTAACGGCACCTTTTCATCCATCCAGCAACGGGCAAGCGGAAAGAATGGTGCGCTCGACAAAAGAGGCACTGGCGCGCCTGGACCGGGGAGACTGGCATGAGCGGGTCGCCGAATACTTGTTCGTGCAACACATCACCCCTCATGCGGCCACAGGGAGGAGTCCTGCTGAACTGCTTATGGGCCGCCGCCTCAGGTCACCGCTCGACCGGCTACACCCAGACTTTGCCGTGGCTGAACCCCCAGGCTGTGCCAACGCACCACGGTCATTTGTCCCAGGAAACCAGGTCTTTGCCCGGAACTATGTGGGGGACATCCCTTGGGTGCCAGCCACAGTAGTGGGAGTCACTGGACCTCGCTCGTACCAGGTGGCACTCGAAGACGGACGCTTGTGGCGACGGCACATAGACCAGCTTAGGCGCAGGGTTGGGGACTTGGACACTACCGAGGTGCCCCCAACTGCGCTTGCGGCTCCAGAAGAGACACGTACAGATGGCGAGGCCCCACTTACACCTCCCTCGCAAACTGCCAGTGTGGAGCCAAACCAAGCTGTTTCAGAACAGACTCAGACCACTCCACTTGCGGAGGCTCCACCCACAGCAGCGGATCCAGGGGAGTTGGTTCCAACGCCACCTAGGGTCGCACCACAGCCTCAGCGAGAACTGTGTGGCCCTCCGGACTTGGCTACCAGTCCCCGGCGGTCTGGCAGAGTTTCCAAGCGCCCAACTTATTTAAAGGACTATGTTGTTGGACAGGTATCACTGTTGGTCTAAGTATGGGAAATGTAACCGATATGCTTTTGTGCCTAATTGAACCATTACGCGTAGTGCTGTATATAAGGAAACCATTATGATTGTAACTAACGCCTTATCTCGGTGGGGAGGGGTGTTATGTAGTGTAGTTTCACCCTGGGCCAACAGGGGGATACTGTATATAGTTTTCACTCAGGTCTGTAGATAGTTTTCACTCAGGTCCGCGGCAGTTATTTTAGGCGGGAACTCTGGGCTGTTGTGGTTACAATGTTGTCAGCCGGCTGCCTATAAATACAGGCCGGCTGAACTGTTCGCTGTCAGTTCTATGTCAGCTTACCTTAATAAAGAGCTACTTGAAGAAATCGCTGTGCCGGCTGCTATGTCAACCCACGACTTAACAATGTGCATCAGCAGGACTCCCCCTACTGGTGTTTAACCCTTCCCGGACTTCAAGCAGACAGGCTGAAGCCGGATAGTCGGTTAGGACCAATGCCTAAGCCAATACCACTCATCACCTGTAACCAATAAAGTTGTGGCCTTATTTAGCCCATTAACCTTAATAATTGTGTCATGTGTCTTTATTTCCACTGGGGGGGGGGCGGGAACTCGCCACACAACCTTCTCTCCGAGCAGCAATGTACAAATCAACAGGTGTCCATTTCATTCCACGAGGCTCTGGAATTACTCCTGCCTCATGGTGTAGCTTTGAATGGCGTCCTGGAAGAAGGCGGTCGTATTGCGCTCCGGGTGAAAGAAAAGGATGTAACATTTGGGGCCAAAGTAGCCCACGCAGATACTGAACAAGTTGGACAGGACGGTGGCCGCTTCAAAGACAATCACCACAAACCCTTCGAAAATGGACATGACAAGGAAGAGGGCCACCCAGGAACCAAAATAGCCCGTCATGCACAAGGTGATGTATTTGGCTTCGTTGTAGCTCTTCGGCAAGGCCTTCCCCATGTAGGCAAAGCAAAAGCAAAGGAAACACAAACTCATGTCAAAGGCATTGTTGAAGACCATGGTGGCGCGGTAGTCCTGGTTGCACATCAAGATGAGTATGGCCGGGTGGTCGCTCACCTGGGTTTGGAAGGGTACCGGCTTGTTGAAGTAGATATTGAGCGCTACGATGAAGACCTTGACGACCAAGACGACGGCGACAAAGACCCTCTGCCCGTCGTACTTCCGCCAGGCGTCGTAGGCCCGAGGCAGCTGGGCGGCCATCTTGAAGACGCAGATGATCTGGAAGGAGCGGACAGTGATGCAGGCAATGCAGGTGGTGAAGCAGAGGCTGAAGACCGTTTGGCGGCCGAAGCAAACCAGCTCCGTCGGCCGGCCCACGAAGAAGAGGGCACTGCAGAAACCAGCGGCCAGGGAGGCGATCATCAGGAAGCAGAGGCGGCCCCCGGCAGACTTCACCACCGGCGTGGCAGAGTGGCGGGTGAAGAGGGCCAAGGTCCACAAGGTCGCCAGGAGGCCAAGGGTCGAGAGAGAAAGGAGGACGATGGAGATGACGTCGCCCCAGTGGATGTAGAGCAGCTGTTTCGTGAAGCACTCTTCTTTGCCGGGTTCCGACCACATGTCCAGCGGACATTTCTGGCAGGTGAAACTGTCTGCCGACCAAAAAAGGACACACACCATAGACACACATAATCAGTCAAAGTTAAGTTGTCACTGTATCAGGGGCTGGGAATTTAATCAGATCGCTTTGTCCAACAAAAAGGTTGGTTGATGGGTAGGTGGTGATTGGGAAAAGTGAACTGACCATCTTTGGCCCAATTATAAACCATTTTAAAAGGTGGAATTTATCTAGCTGACCTTCCTTTGTCATATTTCACTCTGTGGCGTTGGGCGGATATTCTGTTTAGTTGTTTGCAGTGAATTTTCCTCTCAGTCTTGAAGCAGATTTATGTTGTGTCATGTTTGTTTCAATACTAAAGAGGATGCTCTCTGAACGCAGAAATTCCCTGATTATTATTATTATTCTGCATTTGCATTTGTTTGTTAAGACAGGGGTAGGCAACCTAAGGCCCGTGAGCCGGATGCGGCCCTATCACCTTCTCAATCTGGCCCATGGACGGTCCGGGAATCAGCATGTTTTTACATGCGTAGAATGTGTCCTTTTATTTAAAATGCATCTCTGGGTTATTTGTGGGGCCTGCCTGCTGTTTTTACATGAGTAGAATGTGTGCTTTTATTTAAAATCCAGCTCTGGGTTACTTGTGGGGCATAGGAATTTGTTCATTTCTCCCCCAAAAAATATAGTCCGGCCCACCACATGGTCTGAGGGACAGTGGACCGGCCCCCTGCTGAAAAAGTTTGCTGACCCCTGTTTAAGAAGCTTTAGCTTCTATTGTAGATCCTCTGGCTGGGTCTGGTTTTTCCATTAGGCATGCTAAATGTTTAGAGCTCCACCAGGAGAGATCTTCTGACTTGCTCACAGAGCTGAAAAGCCATGGGTCTCCTTCTCTCACAACTGCAACTGGGCAGGTTGTAGCAGAATTCTCGTGTACTTGGATCTATGACTATGGTGCCTATAAAATGTACATATTTATCTGTAGATCTAAGATTGGAGGGATGGGCAGGGGACGTTACGATTATAAGAGTGCCAATGGTCTACAAAGACTTTAATGCAGCCCTGGACCCTATAATCCCTAAGAGAAAAGCTTCAGGGTTGCTGTTGTTTTGTATTATCACTTTGAACATCTTTTTTATCTCACCATATATCATTTCCCAAAATGCCCTCGGTTTCTTACAAGTCACAGTTTCAAGTGTCATAGGCGCCAACTCCCTGGGGTCCTGAGTGCCTGAGCACCCACAAAATTACCCACAAAAGGGCCAGGCACCCACAAATTTCAGTGCCAGGGCCAGGTATGCTGCATAGCACCTGTGGCCCCGGGCACACACAGTCGTGGGGCCAAGTTGGCACTGCCGTCTAGTGTTATGAGAGAGGGAGGAAAGCCATTTTTTCCACCTGCTTTCCCCAGGCCACGCATCATTTTATAGACCGCTAACATCACTGACTTGCCTTTTCTCTAAGCTAAAAGCAGAGTGGGTGGCAGGCTTTTCCCCATATCTACCACCCACATAAACTCTGATGGTAGACATAAGATCATAAGAAGAGGCCTCCTGGATCAGGCCGGATGAAGGTGACCCAGAAACTACAACTAATCCAGAATGCGGCAGCTAGACTGGTGACTGGGAGCAGCCACTGAGACCACATAACGCCGGTCCTGAAAGACCTACATTGGCACACAGTACGTTTCCGAGCATAATTCAAAGTGTTGGTGTTGACCTTTACAGCCCTAAACGGCCTTGATCCAGTATACCTGAAGGAGCGTCTCCACCCCCATCGTTCAGCCCAGACACTGAGGTCCAGCCAGTGGTGGAGGAACCTTCTCTAGCACCCGGGGCAGGACGCCGAGGGGCGGGGCGAACCACTTGGCAGCGCACGTGCAACATCCACACGGACTGCGCATACACTGCAGCCCATACGGTCATCGTGCGAGCAGCAGCCCTTACGGTTACCCATATCGACGGTGCACAAGAGCGGCAGTCCGTACGGACGCTGTGCGGGCGGCGCCCATACTAACTGTGTGCATGCCCTTGGCCGCTCTACAGCTGGGGGGGGCAGCGGGCCATCTTGTCACACATACCCCTGAGTGGTGCCCAGGGTGACCCCCCTCCCCCCCCTCGTACACTCCTGGGTCCAGCGCCAAGGGCCTTCTAGCAGTCCCCTCACTGGGAGAAGCGAAGTTACAGGGGACCAGGCAGAGGGCCTTCTTGGTAGTGGCGCCTGCCCTGTGGAATGCCCTCCCATCAGATGTCAAGGAAATAAACAACAATCTGACTTTGAGAAGACATCTGAAGGCAGCCCTGTTTGGGGAAGCCTTTAATATTTGATAAATTATTGTATTTTAATATTTTGCTGGAAGCTGCCCAGAGTGGCTGGGGAAACCCAGCCAGATGGGCGGGGTACAAATAATAAATTGTTGTTGTTGTTGTTGTTGTTGTTGTTGTTATTGTTAGATGGGGGCTCGTACACTCTAGCACCCTGTTCTCACAGCAGCCACCCAGATGCGCTGCTAAAAGGAAACCTGCAAATAGGACCTGCGCACAACAGCAGCTCTTGCTTCCTGTGGTTTCCAGCAAGTGTTATTCAGAAACTTACTGCTGCTGTTGAGAAAGGTCCCGGCCTCACACTGCACACACTCAAAACAGCAGGTGAGCATCCCGATCAATTTTTTCTTATGTCCCGCCTCGCATTGCTCTGAGCAGATGGACTGAGGAGCCTGCAAAGGAGAGAGCGTGAGAATTATACGTGATTTGCTCACCATTTATATACATACTCTCTCTCTCTCTGTGTGTGTGTGTGTGTGTGTGTGTGTGTGTGTTGACGTTTTAACATTATGAGGAAAGTGAGGATTTACAGAAGTAAGAAAGATAGGAAGGAGAGAGAAAATAGAAGGGCGTTGCACAGCATGCTTGCAAAAGGAAACACTGCAGTGTGTGTGGTGAAATAAACAAAAATGAAACAAACAAAAATGTTAATCTTAATTCCTTTGCTTTCTTATCATGTGCACAACATATGACTACGGATACAATTATAGCCATAAAATAAAATAAAATTCTTAAGTGTTATATATTAATTTGTATTTTGTATTTGTATTTTTGTTTCTTTGTCTTATAAGGCTGATTAATATTTTACAGCATTTTAAATGTGTTTTTGGAAGGGGGGTTATTGTGTGTTTTTGTTTTTGTTTTAACTATTGACTTGTGTTTTTTATCTTGTCTGTTTATCCTGAGATCAGGTGACAAAAGGCGGTATATAAATCTGATAAATACATAAAATTTTTGGGTGCGTTGTATCTTAACTATTGTATGTTCTTCTAAACCATACTATAGCATAAATAGGAGAAACTGTTTATATGCCACCTTATTCATAAACAAAGCGTTCTGCCAAAAAACCCAAAAACCTGTCTTTTTTGCTTTCAGTTTTTGTGGCCAGGGGGGTGGGATTTCTAAGAAGGCTAATGCCAAGACCTTTGAATGTCAGTCGCCCAAATTAGCCAGCTCAAACTTTTGCTCCCCTTTTGCTGTTCATCCTCCCCCCCCCCCCCCACACACACAATTTTTATTATTTATTTTATCATGGTGATAAATCGGAATCTTCCTTCCTACAGGAAGGCCCTCTAACATCTTCCAGAGCAGAGGGTCTTCTGTTTGTAAGCCCGTCCATGATGCCAAGGGTTGCCACCAGGAAAATTGTCAATTTCAGTCAGTTACATTTATTTGTTGAGTTCCTTGGAATTTCATTCCCAGTGATGTGTTTAAGACACGGCTCCAGAAGTGCAGGATCTTAACGGCATCTCCAGGTGAGACACAGATAGTTTAAAGCTAAAGGTAAAGGGACCCCTGACCATTAGGTCCAGTCATGGCCAACTCTGGGGTTGCGGCGCTCATCTCGCTTTATTGGCCGAGGGAGCCGGCGTACAGCTTCCGGGTAATGTGGCGAGCATGACAAAGCCACTTCTGGCGAACCAGAGCAGTGCACGGAAACGCCATTTACCTTCCCGCCGGAGCGGTACCTATTTATCTATTTGCACTTTGACTTGCTTTCGAACTGCTAGGTTGGCAGGAGCAGAGACCGAGCAACGGGATAACTGCCTCTCTGGCAGTGATCCTGGAGTAGTTTGGCTGTGCGCTTTCCTTTGTACAGTGTCAAATTGCTGCGGTTCGAAACCCCGTGATTGTAAAACAAAAAACAAAACAAAACAACCACCCTTAAAACAGTTTAAAGGTAAAGGTAAAGGGATCCCTGACCATTAGGTCCAGTTGTGGCCGACTCTGGGGTTGCGGCGCTCATCTCGCCTTATTGGCCGAGGGAGCCGGCGTACAGCTTCCGGGTCATGTGGCCAGCATGGCGAACCAGAGCAGTGCATGGAAATGCCATTTACCTTCCCGCCATACTTTGCACTGTGATGTGCTTTCGAACTGCTAGGTTGGCAAAAGCAGGGACCAAGCAACGGGAGCTCACCCCGTCGCGGGGATTCAAACCACCGACCTTCTGATCGGCAAGTTCTAGGCTCTGTGGTTTAACCCACAGCGCCACTCGCGTCCCATTAAAACAGTTTACAACGAGTTAAAAACAGCAAAAAAACCCCACAACTCTTGGATATAATCAAAAGATAAAAATCATCAACAAAACAAAAACAGATGCGGGTGGCGCTGTGGTCTAAACCACCGAGCCTCTTGGGCTTACTGATCAGAAAGTTGGCGGTTCGAATCCCCGTGACGGGGTGAGCTCCCGTTGCTCTGTCCCAGCTCCTGCTAACCTAGCAGTTTGAAAGCAGACCAGTACAAGTAGATAAATAGGTACCTCTGTGGCGGGAAGGTAAATGGCGTTTCTGTGCACTATGGCTTCCATCAAGGTGTTCCGTTGTGCCAGAAGCGGTTAAGTCCTGCTGGCCACATGACCTGGAAAGCTGTCTCTGGACAAATGCCAGCTCCCTCAGCCTGAAAGCGAGATGAGCACCGCAACCCCATAGTCGCCTTTGACTGGACTTAACCTTCCAGGGGTCCTTTACCTTTACCTAATGTTTGTAACATCACATTAGGCCATGCAATCTTCCCCTGGCTTCCAGTTCATCTCCAGGCCCGATCCAAGGTGTTTCTTCACTTACAAAGCTCTGTGGGGATTCGGACATCGGTACCTAACAGAACACCTCCACCTGTTTGTAAGGAACCTTTTCCCGATAGCTCAGCAGGTAAAGCATAAGACTCTTAATCTCAGGGTTGTGAGTTCAAGTCCCACGTTGGGCAAAAGATTCCTGTATTGCAGGGGGTTGGACTAGATGGCCCTAGATGGCCCTTCCAAATCTACAGTTCTATGTCTTGAAACAGCCTTCATCCACCTGGTACCCTCAAAATACCTGCGACTACAGCTCTCATCAGCCCTGGCATCCTTCGTCAGCTCTGTGCCCAATTTCATCCCCTTTACATGCACTGTAGACATTTTCAAAATGACAAAAAACAAAAAGCCGGGGTGATTATTATATCTGCCTATCAAAGACAGAGCTCTATGCAGGGACGCCTCAAGGAGTTAACCTCCAAAGGAGGCACAAGGTGGCAGTCTTGAGCCAATGTAAACAAGTTGTGGGACCCGCCTGGTGCAGATATCTATCAGAAGGGGGGAAGTGAGATTTCTATGGACTTGTTTGCATTCACCCTAAAGCATATTGGTAAATTATAGGGAAGGACCGGAGCTGAGTTGCAGAGCTCCTGCCTTGCATGCAGAAAGCCTGTGGTTCAATCGCTGGCACTTCCAGGTAGGGCCGGGAAGGACTCCCTGCCTGGAACCCAGGTGAACTCTGCCGGTCAGTGCAGGAAGTATTGAGCTGAGTGGAGCAATGATCTTCAGGCAGCTTCCTCAGGGTTTTGGGTAGGAGACAATTCTGATAGCTCTGTTGGGGGTTGAGCCTCAGATCTCCAAGCAGATATCAAGCTGTAGACCTTCCCTAGAAAGTGATGGTCAATATTGTCCATACATCCAGAATTTCCTGGACATAGCCAGTCGGAAATAGTATCCATCCGGAAATCGCTATAATGTCTTGGAAAACCCAGACGCACGTCAACCTATGTTGGAAGCGTAGATTTTTGCAAACTTCCTTTTAAAAAACCTCAATTTTTTTGAGACTTTGAAATATGGCAACCCTAGTCCATGGTCATTTGTGGCCTGGACCCTTCCAGATTAGACTGTTGCAATTTTGGGGGTCGGGGGGTCAGTGGGTGCAGTCCTTGAAAATTGTCCAGAAGCTTCAGTTAGAACAAAACCTCCGCCAGCTTACCAAAACTCCCTGAAATACCCATTTTGGACATTTGAAGTTCTCAATCAGAGGTGGGTGGAGCCTGTGACCCTCCAAAGGTTGTTCAACCACAGCTCCCAGCATCATCCCTGACTACTGGCCATCCACACTGGGATTGATGGGAGTTGTAGTCTAAGGACGTCTGAAGGACCACAAGTATTAGGCAATCACTTGTCTTTATTGCCCCCAGGCTACCTCCACCACAACTCTGCCTGTTGCTGCCTCCCTCCCATGGGTTGCTGGACTCTAGGTCCCATCATCTTCCGTAACCATTGGCCATGCTGGCTGGGACTGATGGGAGTTGGAGCCCAACAACACCTAGCCACAGATGTCCCACCCCCCAACCTTGAGATACAATGCCAGGTCTCGATGGAAGTTCCCACCACCACTAAGAAGACCCTTGTATCTAACAAGTACCCACTGAGTTCATTCCACAACAGGAAGAAGACCTCGGAGGTGGAACGGACTGTCCGACGCAGAGCAGCTATGGGAGTCCCTTGAGACGCTACTCACTGTGTTGTTTGCGGTGTGCCAGGTGATGATTTTCTCATTGACGTCGAGCCTTCCCTGCAACGAATTATAGGAAGCAATCTTCTTGAAAGGCTGGCCGGGAACGTTCCATTGCCACTGTATGACCTCGAAACCATTCGGTGGGTCTCCTTTCTGGTCAAAGTTGATCACGGTCTTCAGCAGGGTGAAGTTCACCTTGTGCATCTCCTTCAGCAGCTACGACACGAGGAGAGAGGCATTGTTTGCGCGGTGATGGCAAGCCATTTTGAGCTCAGGCCTCAAAACCACACTACAACCTTGATTGGAAACAGAACTGTTAGACCCCAAAACCAAGATTTTGTCAAAGATGTATAACTTGCTGTTGAAATGGAATACTCAGGATGAAACGGTGAAATCTGCTATGATTAAATGGGCACAAGATGTTGGACATAACATAATGATGGCTGACTGGGAACAGTTATGGGCCACAGGTATGAAGTTTACGGCATGCAATGCCTTAAGAGAGAATATTATGAAAATGATATACAGGTGGTACATGACACCAGTCAAGCTTGCAAAAATCTATCATTTGCCCGATAGTAAATGTTGGAAATGTAAAGAAACTGAAGGTACATTCTTTCACCTTTGGTGGACGTGCCCAAGGATTAAGGCTTTCTGGGAGATGATTTATAATGAAATGAAAAAGGTATTTAAATATACCTTTCTGAAGAAACCAGAGGCCTTTCTCCTGGGCATGGTTGGCCAATTGGTGTTAAAGAAGGATAGAACTTTCTTTATGTATGCTACAACAGCAGCAAGGATACTTATTGCAAAATATTGGAAGACACAAGATTTACCCACTCTGGAAGAATGGCAGATGAAGGTGATGGACTACATGGAACTGGCAGAAATACTGGCAGAATCCGAGACCAGGGAGAAGAGGCGGTGGAAGAAGATTGGAAGAAATTTAAAGATTATCTACAGAAATACTGCAAAATTAATGAATGTTAGAATGATGTTGGGTTGAAGTTAAGTGGTTTTTAGCAGCAATATTATAAAGGAATATGTAAAAATGGATTGTTAACAGGTGATAACCTAAAGTTATAATATATTAAGATAAAAGATTAAGATAAAATCAAAGAGGGAAAGGATTTGCTGAATTAACTAATTGAACTGGAATACAAAAAAGGGAGGTGTGAGGAGGTCAGAGAAACAAGCAAATGAAAGATAAGATATGGAAAGACTGATCTGTTTTTAACTGTTTTTACCTTGTATTTTCATTTTCTATTTTTTTCTCTCTTTTTTTTCCTTATCTTTGTAATATGTTGAAACTTCAATAAATATCTTTTTTAAAAAAAGAAAAAAAGAAAAAAACCACACTACAACCACCACCGCCCTCCCTAAATCTACTCTTGCAGATGCAGCAAGCGAGTGACCCCCATAGAAACACCCTATGTCATTTTTTGGTAACCTCAAGGGCGCCCCCTGTGCTGCAGTACCAGGGGCGCCCACTTAGCATTCTATCAGCTGACCCCAAAGGGCCAGTCCCTGCCCAGGCTCTACCTCTCCCTCTAGTTTCAATGTTCAGCATTGAGTGCTGTCGCGTAGGTAGCCAAAACAGCACCACCCACATGGGGTCATTCCAGCAGTTGACCCAACTGATTGTGCCCAGCGGCCCTGGAATGATGGCAGACTGTTGGAAAGGGGTTTTTTATTTGTAGCTGGAAGGCTGCATTTCCTCCTGGGTCTCCTTACTGGGTTCATTGGTAGGGCTGGGCGATATATCGTCCAAGACTGGTTTCAAGTCCATTATCATGATATCAGCTTTGTAATTTTTGACCTGGGAATATATTGTGACTCACGGCATGTGTTAGGGTTGGGCAAGGTATATCATCCAAAATTGGTTTCAACTCCCTATCATGATACCAGTTTTGTAATCTTTAACCTGGGAATATATTGTGAATCATGATGCGTCTTTGTGTTTGTGTGCAAAAAAATCACAGCATGGGGGGAAACCGTGAAGCCAGCCAATGCCTCTACAGTACATAGCCCCATCCTTATTTCAGACACCGCGATATATCGGTTATGTCGCAATGTTTACCTGGTGACATATTGCATTCTTGAAAACCAGATAATCGCCCGGCCCTAGTCACTTGCGGAACCAGAGGCAAAATTTGGTTCAAATTTTTCTTTGGTAGGCAAATTTCTACACTCGCGTTCATCATCCCTCTCTATCCTCCGTCCACTGGGCAAGTCAGGGCCAGTGAGGGGGTAGGGCCCTGGGGCGGGGGTGTGGTTTTGGGACGGGGCACAGCCTGTAAGGACCCCCAGAGGCCAGATAAAGAGGTCTGGATGGCCTCAGCTGGCACCCTGGCCTCATTTTCTCCATCCAACCCTAAACAACCGTGTCTTGCAGCCTCCCGCCTTTGGTCAGGGCTCCATGAATACCGTATTTTTCGCTCTATAAGACACACCAGACCATAAGACACAACTAGGTTTTGGAGGAGGAAAACAGGGGAAAAAATATTCTGAATCTCAGAAGCCAGAACAGCAAAAGGGATTGCTGCACCGCGAAAGCAGCGATCCCTCTTCCTGTTCTGGCTTCTGGGATAGCTACACGGCCTGCATTCGCTCCATAAGACGCACACACATTTCCCCTTACTTTTTAAGGTACCCCTGCTCGTACGGGCCAGTCGTGTCCGACTCTAGGGTTGTGCGCCCATCTCACTTAAGAGGCCAGGAGCCAGAGCTGTTCGAATACACTTCCGGGTCACGTGGCCAGCGTGACGAAGCTGCTCTGGCGAGCCAGCACCAGAGCAGCACACGGAAATGCCGTTTACCTTCCCGCTATAAAGCGGTACCTATTTATCTACTTGCACTTAGGGGTGCTTTCGAACTGCTAGGTGGGCAGGAGCTGGGACCGAAAGACGGGAGCTCACCCCGCCACGGGGATTCGAACCGCCGACCATACGATCGGCAAGTCCTAGGCACTGAGGTTTTACCCACAGCGCCACCCGCGTCCCTTCCTTACTTTTTAGGAGGGAGCAAAAATACGGTACATTCCCTCCCTCCCCAGCCATGTGGCATTGATGCGGGAGTTCACCTCCCACGGATAAATCTCCCGCCGGTCGCATCTCGTGGCACTGCATCTTAGCAGCTGGTGCAAGGCGTGCGCGACCACGTAAACGGCCGAGTAGACGTTGAAGTTGATGCGGTCCCCTGTGCCCCGGAGGCTCTTGTCGTAGGAGCAAGCCTCCGCCAGACAGTCGTCGCATTCCTGGTTGCACGTTGCTGCGCTGGAGGCGGCCTGACCTTCGCCGCCTTCCCCCGGGTGGGACGGACCCCTGACGCGGAAGTCGTCCATCCCAGGGACGGGCACATCCTGCACGGCCACGCCAAAGATGGTGCCCACACTCGAGATGTTGGCGACGCCGTGGGTGGTCGGGTCGATGGACCAGGCCTCTGCGGCGATCCACACGACATCCGTCATCTCCTGGCGGATGACCTCTCTGAAGAACATGGGGAGAGGCAGTTCCAGGCTGAGGATGATCACCACTTTGGCCGTGCTCCTGCTGATCTTGGTCACAATACTGCTGATCCACTCCTCTGTGCTGTTGCCTGAATCATGAGGATCCTTTCCCTGGACCGGGATGGTCTCCTGGAAGGCAATGCAGCCTTGGGTGGCCTGGGCTCGCAACAGCTGCAGGTTTTGTTGGCCGTAGTCGTCGTCGCTGGCAAGGACAATGAACCAGTTCCACTTGAAGTGTTTCAGGAGCTGGAGCATGACAGCGATCTGCTGCTCGGCGCTTGGGATGGTGCGGAAAGCCACTGGGAAGATCTTGGGGTTGCCCAGGAACTCGGTGGTGGCGCTGTAGGTGATCTGGAGTGGAAGGAGAGCACAGCTGTCAACTTACGGATTTGAAAATAAGGGACCAGCAGCCTCGAAAATAAGAGATCAGCAGCCAAAATAAGGGATTTTAGTCAACCAGCAGCCAAACAAAGCCTCAAGTGGTGGTTCCCACAGCGCAGCAACCTGGGAAAGGGGATGCAACAAGGGAAACCACCGTCACCTCTCTGCTGGGAAGCGCTGAGCAAAGGCGAGTCCCCAGGCAACGCGGCCGATTTGATTGGCACAAGGCATGCAAGCTCCACCCCCCAGTCGTTCTTAGACTCCTTATTGGGTGAGCAACGCAGCCAAGCAACACAGTTGGAGCCTCCCTCCTCCCTGGAAGGCAGGGAGAGAGGGAGAGGAGCTGCTTCCTTGGAAACCCGGGAAATTTAAGGGACATCATCAATAAGGGACAGCAGCGGGACACGACGCTGGGATAAGGGACTTTCCCACCAAATAAGGGACGGTTGACAGCTATGAAGGAGAGCCGAGTCACCCTCAGGGCAACCAAAGAAGAGAACGGCATAGGAGGGAACAGCACCAGCAAATCAGGACTAGCAGATGAAACTGATGGAATATGTAGAAACTGCTATCTTAAACTAGCAGAATGAGAGGTTAGGAAGAAAGAGTTTTTAAAGAGTGGAGGGGGGGAAATTGCGGAATACTTGAAAAATTATTGTAAATAACTTAAAACGTTAGCAAGGTTGGAATAAACTGAGCAGTTGGACTGCAGGTGGAGGAGAAAACTGGAAAAGAAAGAACAAGAAGTACCGTAGTTAGAATATGCAGCAGTAAAGGAAAAATTAATTGAACCACAGAAGGGGGGGAGGGAAGTCAAAGCTAAGTAAGCTGGCAATATGTGCAAATTAGAGTGACTGGGGAAACCCAGTCACATGGGTGGGCATTATTATTATTATTATTATTATTATTAAACAGGGCATCCCTATTTTCATCAGTGAACTTTTGGAGGATATACATAATGCCAGCCAGGCGAAAATACTGAGAGAATGACTCCGGGCCAGCCAGAGGCGTGGCTTGTGGAGAGGAGGCGTGGCCTTGGGAGGCTTCCAAGGGCCTGAGGTTGAGGTGTGAGGGGCCACATTCCACCCCTTGGGGCCCGCGGTTCCCTGCTCCTGCCGAGGAGGGCCACCAACTTTACCTGTGGGACGAGGAACTGGCTCAAGAGGAAAGCGGTTGTCACCGCTGCCTGAGAGGAGTCTGGCCCAATGACGGCTACCACCCTCGGGCGGTACTGCGTGTAGTTGGTCTCGATATCCAGCAGGGAGCGGTTGTTGGAGAGGAAGTATAAGATTGGATGGATGGTGTTGGTGAGGTAGCAGACGTCCACCATCTCGTAGCCCAGCCGCACCCCTGGCAGGAGGGCGCTGGCTTTGTTGATCTCTTCTACCGCGTAGCGCATGGCCTGGAGGTAGCTGTAGCTCACGACTTTCAGATTGTACCTGGGAGAGGGGTGAGAGGCGATGCACTGAGGGCCAGCTCTGGACCGGGGAGGCCGGGCAAAGCTCCGGTTGAGTCGCCTGCTCTTCTTTAAAAGGATTCCAGCAAGCATCATTAAAAAAGGGGGAACACAAGAACATCAGAAGCATAGCTGTCAAGTGTCTCTTATTTGGCGGGACAGTCCCTTATCCCAGGGCCATGTCCCACTGCTGTCCCTTATTGATGATGTCCCTTAAATAAGCTACTGAAGGTAATGGGGCCCTTTCTATGTCCCGCTGTGCTTTGTCAGCAACAAATTTTTGCTGTTTTTTTTGTGTTGAATATATGCTATATGGTAATTTATAGGACCTAATAGATATCTAAAGCCATTTGCACACAACAAAATATGTATTTTATCAAAGTAATTGTTGATCCCTTATTTTGGCTGCTGATCCCTTATTTCTGAGGCCGCTGGTCCCTTATTTTCAAATCTATAAGTTGACAGCTATGATCAGAAGCCATCAGACCTATGGTCTAGCTGCCTGCACTGACTGGCAGCAGCTCTCCTGGCCTTCAGGCAAGCCTGTCCAGATGCATATTCCACACCTGGGGTCCTGTGTCCAGTTCTGGGCACCACAATTTAAGAAGGAAATTGTCGAGCTGGAACGTGTGCAGAGGAGAGTGGCCAGTATGATCAAGGGAAGCCAAGCCTGATGAGGAACAGTCGAAGGAGCTGGGTATGTTTAGCATGGGAAAGAGGAAGCTGAGAGGAGATATCTTCAAATATCTAAAGGATAAGCCGCATGGAAGATGGAACAAGCTTGTTTCCTCCTGCTCTGGAGAGCAGGGCCCGAACCAACAGCTTCACAAGGAAGGAAATTCCAACAAAAGACCAGGAAGAAAAATATACGGTAGAAAGAGCTGTTCCATTAATTTGATTTTGAATTGATTTTAAATGAATTGATTTTAGAATGCTGTGTTACTTTTATTGTTGTTAGCCACTCTGAGCCCAGCTTTGTTAGGATATTTCCGTTCCACCTTAAAAGGGAGCAGGCTTTTGTAAGCAACAGAGTCTGCGCATGTCCTATTCACAGGATGTTTATGCTTGCTGTTTTTTCCTTTCGTTTTCTCAGTTGGCCGAAGATGCTGACACAGAACGGTCACGTTTTCTTTTGTTCTGTTAAACGCTAATAAAGTCTGAAAATTATGCTCTTCTGCGGTGCAAGCTTTTGGCTGTGTTTCTGCTGATAAACAGTGTACACCCAGCCCTGGAATGTGGCTAGGAATTTCCAGAGGCTTCGTGTCGCTAACTGCTGGATCTGCCTGTCTACGGGAGGCCGATGGATCGTCCAGAACTCCGGCTTGGGGGCTCATGATGGACACTATCTCCCTGGCAGTTTCCCAACAACAAGGTTTCGGGCCCAGATTCACGGCACCTACAGGAGAGTAAAGCTGCAACAGACTGCGTTTGAGGTATGAAGGGGGGAAAAGCGAAAGCAAAGGGACGCTTTTTCTGTTATACCTCGGCAAAGAGCCTTTGAACTCCGGCAAGGCTTAATTGGCCTGGGAGCCGAGCCAAAGAGTTCGTGATTAATGGGCTGCCAAGATAAGGAGTCTTTTGAAGGCATAGAAGACTCACGGCTAATGCCAAAAGCTGGAATGGAATTTTTCCAAGCTTCTGGAGATGCTCAGTCCCTTAAGTTGGATGGGCAGAATTATGAACCCTGGGCAAAATGGTGTGAGAGTTTACTGCGTCAGTTTGGGGTGTGGCATGTTGTTTCTGAAACCCCCCCAGTTCCTCTGACAGAGAGATGGAAATCAGCTGATTCGAAAGCGATAGACATAATAGTCCTATCTGTATCTCTTGAGGAAATTAAGACGCTGGCTGGCAACACCACTGCACGTGCAATGTGGTCTGCTTTAAAAAATGCTCACAAAGCAAAAATCCCAGCCCAGAGTTTGACTGCATCGGAGGTCCTAGCTGTTTCCCAGAATGCGAATGAGTGCAGGGATGCTGAGGGCACCAGTTGCAAGCTGCAGGGGGAGCTGACCGTCACGTCATCCCAGGCAGCATTCCAGCCTCCAGGGGGAGCCAAGGAGTCGGCAGCTGAGAGCTCTGGTTCTCGTGAGAACCAAGGCCATCGCCTTTGCAGAGGCCGGAAAGGCAAAGGTAAACAGACGTCTGCAGATGGCCAGGAGCAGAGGGAGGGTGAAGAGCCCGCGCCAGGGAAAAACAAAGCGTTGTTTACTGGCACAGCTTCACCAAAGGCTAAAGGCACGTCTGCTGACCAGAAGCAGGGGGGCAAGCTGCAAAAGCCCACGCCAGTGGAAAGCAAGGTTTTGCTTGCTGGCACAGCTTCACCAAAGGCTAAAGGCACGTCTGCTGGCCAGGAGCAGCAGGGGGGCAAGCTGCAAAAGCCCACACCAGTGCAAAACAAGGGTTTGCTTGCTGTAAAGACTGCTCCAACAGCCAAAGGCGACTTTGTTGTGGATTCAGGCTGCACGCGCCACATCTCCAAGGACAGGCATCTCTTTATCTCCTTCAAGCCTCAGGAAGGTGAGATCCACCTGGCTGATGGAAGGACGTTGCAAATTGCTGGAGAAGGGACTGTGAAACTTGCAAGTCTGCACACTACCATCAGTAATGTACTTTTTGTTCCAGGAGCGGCGAGCAACTTGTTGAGCGTCCCACAGCTTACTGGGCGTGGTTTTCAGATTTCCTTCAAGAGGAGCGTCTGTGTCATCAGTAAAGGCAAAGAGGACTATTTACATGCAAAGTTTATGGATGGTTTGTTCCATATAACTTATGATGACACTGTTGCTGTATCTAATGCTGATTCTTGTTGTGTTGCACAAACTAACAAAGTTCTTCATGCAGGTTGCATTCATGATGCGCATCGAAGGTTTTGTCACCTCTCTTGGAAGGCACTGGCCAAGATGCCAGAGGTGGTTGAAGGTTTGAACATCAAACCTTGTAAATTTCACATGAAATGTGTATCTTGTGCAGAGAACAAGGTGAAGGTTGCTCCAAAAGGCAAGGAGTCTAGCAGGCAGGCTTCCAAACCCTACCAGCTAGTGCATGCGGACCTGGTTGGTCCACTAGCGCCCTCTATAGGAGGAGCAAGGTACTTCATGATTCTGATTGATTCTTTTTCCAGGTACATTCATGTGTATTTGCTCGAACAGAAATCGCAAGCGTTTCCGAAGTTTAAGGAATTCTGTGCTTGGTTGGAGAATGTGCACAGTAAACGTATTTCTTGTTTATTTACTGATCGGGGCGGGGAGTTCACTTCTCAGCAGTTTGAAGCTTTCCTGACTGAGAAGGGAATCCAGCATGACATGTCAACGCCCAGATCGCCATGGATGAATGGGCTTGCGGAGAGAGCAAATCAAACATTGCTGCAAGGAATCAAGACCTTGTTGCATGATGCCAATCTCCCTGATAAGTTTTGGGGGGAGGCTCTGGGGAATTTGGTTTACACCGTTAATCGCAGATTGTCATCACCCATTGGTTGTACCCCCTATGAAAAGATGTTTGGCAAGAAACCCAACACCAAACACATGAGAATCTTTGGTTCGGACATGTGGGTACGCACACAACAAACCAACAAGCTTGGGAAGCGTGGGGCACATGGTTTGTTCATGGGGTATGAAAAAGGTGCATACAGGGTATGGATGACTGACTCTAAGTCCATAAAGTTCACAAGGAGTGTTGAGTACAATCCTAAGTGGGGGGAAAATGTGGGAATTTTCCAGAGTTACCCAGAGGAGGATGAAGGTGATGTCAAGCAAGCAGCTAAAGATGAGAAAGCTGCTGCTGATGAGGATGAGGATGATGATGATGAGGATGAGGATGATGATGATCAGAGTTCAGATTCCAGTTCAGTGGGCGGCGCTGCTGCTGATGTCAGTGAAAGTGATGACACAGCAGACTACCAGAGCGCAAAGGCCTCAGTCAGACCATCCGATGCGTCTGACAATGAACTGGAGGAACCACTGTTCACCATTGGTCACTTTTCTCCTAAGAAAGAGGAGATGAGTCCAGAAGACTTGCGTCTAGTACGCAGATCTGAAAGGGCGACCAAAGGCAGACCTCCAAAGAGGTATGCTGATGAGTTTGCTAAGACAGCAACTGCTGTTCTTAGTAGCTCAGAGAAGGTATGGGAACCTTCAAGCTTCAAAGAGGTTCAAGAGTTAACCTCTAAAGATGCTGAGCCTTGGCTTAATGCCATGAAGGCTGAAGTTGATTCCTTGAACAGGAACCAAACTTGGGAATTGGTACCGGTAGTCCCAGGAATGAGACTGGTTGGCAGCAAATGGGTCTTCAAGGCCAAGACAGACCAGAATGGCAAGGTAGTCAGACACAAAGCCAGATTGGTTGCCAGAGGTTTTTCACAGGTACCAGGACAGGATTACCACGAGACCTACTCTCCCACAGTCAAATATGAGAGCATTCGGCTGATGCTCAAGGTCGCTGCGGAGGAGAAACTGCATGTTTCCCACCACGACATTAATACAGCTTTTTTGTACGGGATTTTGAATGAACAGCTGTTCATGCTTCCACCTGATGGGATGGAGATACAGAAGGGTATGGTCTGTAAACTGCGGAAATCCTTATATGGTCTCAAGCAGAGTGCCAGGTGTTGGAACACAAAACTCACTGAGACATTGCTTTCTCTAGGTTTTCACCAGGGCAAAGCTGATCCATGTGTGTTTGTCAAGGAGGAGGGGCAAAACAAACTGTATTGTTTATGTTTTGTTGATGATCTTCTGATGTTTTGGAAGAATCAGGCTTTTTACCAAAGCACCCTAGCTCAGCTGAAGGAGCACTTTGACATGAAGGATCTTGGTGAGGTATCCAACTATCTTTCTCTGCAGGTGGAGAGGGACCAAGCAGGTAATTTTCTGGTACACCAAACACAGAAAATTGCTGATGTATTATCCAGGTTGAATTTGGTTGATGCAAACCCAGCAGACACACCGATGGTGACAGGTTACCAGGTAGACAGTACTGCTGAAGCGTTTTCTGACACAACGCTATACAGATGCATTCTAGGCAAGCTGAATTTCATTGCCAGATGTTCAAGACCTGACATAGCTGTAAGCTGTAATCTGCTTAGCAGACATGCTAACAATCCTACGGTTCAGGATTGGAAAGCTCTGAAGCGCATAGCCCGCTATTTGAAAGGGACTATGCACTACAGGCTGAGATTCACCAGTCAGAAGACTGGAGGTCTTGAAATCTTTGCAGATGCAAGTTTTGGAAGTGACACCACGGATGGTACAAGCACTTCTGGAGTATGCTACATGTACAACCACTGCCTGTTTGACTGGTTGTGCAAGAAGCAGACAACAGTGAGCCTAAGTTCCTGTGAAGCAGAACTCAATGCTCTGTCATTTTCACTCATGGATTGTGAATGGTTGATGCAACTGTTTAAGGACATCAGGGTGTCTGTGAAATGTCCTGTACAAGTGTATCAAGACAATAGATCGTGTTTGGCTTTGCTGAACTCCGAGAGTTGCAAGCAGAGAACCAAGTACTTGCAGATTAAGCTACATCGTGCAAGAGAGTGTATTCAGAAAGGACTGATTCAAGTGTCCTACATGGCAGGAAATGAAATCCCTGCTGATCTGTTGTCTAAGGTTGTTAACAAAGAACAACATAAGGTTTATGTACAAAGGTTGCAATTGAGTGAACCACAGGTACAACAGGTTACACGGAAAGGGGGAGGATGTTAGGATATTTCCGTTCCACCTTAAAAGGGAGCAGGCTTTTGTAAGCAACAGAGTCTGCGCATGTCCTATTCACAGGATGTTTATGCTTGCTGTTTTTTCCTTTCGTTTTCTCAGTTGGCCGAAGATGCTGACACAGAACGGTCACGTTTTCTTTTGTTCTGTTAAACGCTAATAAAGTCTGAAAATTATGCTCTTCTGCGGTGCAAGCTTTTGGCTGTGTTTCTGCTGATAAACAGTGTACACCCAGCCCTGGAATGTGGCTAGGAATTTCCAGAGGCTTCGTGTCGCTAACTGCTGGATCTGCCTGTCTACGGGAGGCCGATGGATCGTCCAGAACTCCGGCTTGGGGGCTCATGATGGACACTATCTCCCTGGCAGTTTCCCAACAAGCTTTGGCTGGGGTGGGCGGGATATAAATAACATTATTATTATTATTATTATTATTATTATTATTATTATTATTATTATTATTATTCCAACCTTGGAAGGTGGTGGACTCTTTTTCACCAGTGGTTTTTAAGCAGAGATTGGATAGCCACCTGCCAGAGATTGTTTAGCTATGGATCCTGAATTGCAGGGGTTTGGACTATATAACTCTTGGGTGTACCCCAGACACTTCTATGAATCCACACCCAAAATCTCATTTCATTCCTAAAATGACCTGCCCTCCCCAGTGCCGGGTTTACATATAAGCTAAACAAGCTATAGCTTAGGGCCCTACTCTCTTGGGGGGGGGGAATTAAAGGGAAAAAACCTGGATGTACATTTCCAAAATATAAGATAAAAAATAAATAAAGCCTACATACAGCAAGTGTTTTCTGTTATGTAGGCTCCTATGGTGTAAGTAATGGGCCCCGCCTGCTAGCCTGCTCCCTCAAATATCACGGGTTTGCTCATTTCTATATATAAGGTGCCTACATGGAGTGGTTGCATGATCACATGTGCAAATGGCTTGAGATACCTATTTGGTCCAATAATAATAATAATAATAATAATAATAATAATAATAATAATAGTATTATTAATAATAATAATTTATTATTTATACTCCGCCCATCTGGCTGGGTTTCCCCAGCCACTCTGGGCGGCTTTCAACAAGACACTAAAATACAATAACCTATTAAACATTAAAAGCTTCCCTAAACGGGGCTGCCTTCAGATGTCTTCTAAAAGTTTGGTAGTTGTTTTTCTCTTTGACATCTGATGGGAGGGCGTTCCACAGGGCGGGTGCCACTACCGAGAAGGCCCTCTGCCTGGTTCCCTGTAACCTGGCTTCTTGCAGCGAGGGAACCGCCAGAAGGCCCTCAGCGCTGGACCTCATTGTCTGGGCAGAACGATGGAGGTGGAGACGCTCCTTCAGGTATACTGGACTGAGCACTGGATATTCAGAATTATTATTATATTTGCATGCATATCTCACCTCTTCTGCAAGAAGCTCATGGTTTCCCCAGTTTAATCTCCACAACCACCCTGCGAGGTAGGTTAGGCTGGGTGATGACAGCGACTGCCCCCCGCCCTGGTCGCCCAGTGAACTCCATGCCCAGGTGGGGATTCGCACCCTGGTCTCCCTGATCCTAGACCAACACTCTAACCACTACACCACACTTTCATATTCATAAATTCAACACAAAAAACAGCAACCATTTGTTGTTGTCAAAGGACGGCTGGACATATAAAGGGCCCCATTACCTTCACTAGCTTTGGGCCTCATCAGACCTAAATCCGGCCCTGGCCCTCCCCCATTTCTGATACCCGCTACATACTTTTTGCAGATGGGGACCTCCTGCGTGGGGCTGAGGTGGGGCCTGCCCACAGCTTCTGCGTGCAAGGAGAAGAGGCCCCCGAGGATGTAATCTCCTGCCAGGTGGAAATGGGAAGCGGGTGTGGTTACTGAGGCCGCAGCAGCCACCAAGGCACCGACGCAGGCTGCCACCAGTCCGGTGAAGCGCATGGTGGGGCACTTTTTTATGGCACCCTCATATCGGCAGCTGTCCAGCCAGAAGATGGATGAGATGTCTCTGACCTTCCCCTTGCCACCTGCCAGAGCCTTTCGCTAGCTCCTTTGCATAGGAGGCAAGTAAGGACCAGCTCATTTGCATGCATTTATGCATGGGGTGGGCCGGACGCGGGTGGTGCTGTGGTCTAAACCACAGAGCCTAGGGCTTGCCGATCAGAAGGTTGGCGGTTCGAATTCCCGCGACGGGGTGAGCTCCCGTTGCTCTGTCCCTGCTCCTGCCAACCTAGCAGTTCGAAAGCACATCAAAGTGCAAGTAGATAAATAGGTACCACTCCGGCGGGAAGGTAAACGGCGTTTCCGTGCGCTGCTCTGGTTCACCAGAAGCGGCTTAGTCATGCTGGCCACATGACCCTGAAGTTGTACGCCAGCTCCCTCGGCCAGTAAAGCAAGATGAGCGCCACAACCCTAGAGTTGTCCGCGACTGGACCTAACGGTCAGGAGTCCCTTTACCTTTATGCATGGTGTGGGGAACCGTGACCTGGGCATTGGACTCAATGGCTCAAGTGAAAACATAGGCCTTAGTCGTTTCGCTGCAATGTGCTGACCGCTTTATATTTTTCAGGTTTGGCCAACGTGCCCCCCTGCAGATGTTAAAGGTAAAGGGACCCCTGACCATTAGGTCCAGTCGTGACCGACTCTGGGGTTGCGGCACTCATCTCGCTTTATTGGCCGAGGGAGCCAGCGTACAGCTTCCAGGTCATGTGGCCAGCATGACTAAGCCGCTTCTGGTAAACCAGAGCAGCACACGGAAACACTGTTTACCTTCCCGCCAGAGCGGTACCTGTTTATCTACTTGCACTTTGACGTGCTTTCGAACTGCTAGGTTGGCAGGAGCTGGGACCGAGCAACGGGAGTTCACCCCGTCACGGGGATTCGAACCACGGACCTTCTGATCGGCAAGTCCTAGGTTCTGTGGTTTAACCCACAGTGCCACCTGCAGATGTTACTGGACTCCAATTCCCATCAGCCCCTGGCAGCTCAACCAATGGTCCAGGATGATGGGAGTCAGAGTCCTTCAACAGCAGGAGGGACAGTGTTTCCCCAGCCCTGCCTTAAAAGCTAGGGACAGTGAAGGCAAGAGATGGTCCGGTTCAGGACTTAGCCGAGATGGCAAAATGACATGTTTAACCAGAGAAAAGTCAGTGTTCACATTTTTAGACTACTGGAAGCCTCCCGTATACTTTGAATGGAAAAGAAAAATAATGACTTTGAAGACTGAAGATGTTTTTTGTAGAAAGTGGCTTTGTTAGGTATTGAGTGAATGAAGTGAATGTTGTTTGCATATGGCAAACGAAGAATTCAAAGTCTTACCTTCTGAATTTTATTTCTCTCTCTCCTTTAACCATTATATTTCCTTATTTCTCTCGCGCTCTTTCTTGATTCCTCCCCCCCCCCCTTTATGTTTTTATTGTATTTAGATCAAAGTCTTAGTTTGGACAAAAAAAAAGTAGGGGAAGATATTCAGTATTAAGTTTTGTATTTTTTTCTATAAACACTAATATTTTTTTTCAGACTATAGAGAGCCTTTATTCTCAGTAATAAAGGAACACACAGGAGAATACTTTTATTTCTTTATTATTTGTAAGCGGAATCTTTGTACGAGTTAATACTTCATGATCCCTTTGGAGCTTTGCTGTATCTTCACATTTTTGCCCTTCCGGGATGTCCTTCTTTGTGGTTTAAATATCAGATTCTTTGTTTTCTTCCTCTTTGTCGTCTGTACTTTGGAGGGGAGGGGGCTTAACAAATCAATAAAATTAAAGGAAAGAAAGAAATGGACTTCTGTTCACATTTAAAGGAAAGGCTGCCTAAAAAATGGTTTATGTCGGGGGAACATAAACCAAAAAAAAAACCCCTCAGCCCTCTTACCTCCCAGATTTGCACCATGCTAGAAAACTCCTCTCCCCCTTTTCCATGCAAAGCTCAGGGTTCGCTCAGGCAAATAACCCTGTGCTTTGGATTTGCATAAGTAGCCTGTTTGCATTTAACCTTACAAGAACAGGCCAACTGCTCTGTCAAAGCTGTGGAGGGTTGCATTTTGAGAGCATGACACCAATCTTGATCCGGAGACCCCGGTGTTCTTTGGAGGACGAGGGCAGGGGCAACTTTCTGCTGTTGGTGGTGGTTGTTAATTTATTTATTTCTTTATACCCCACCCATCTGGCTGGGTTTCCTCAGCCACTCTGGGCGGCTTCCAATATTAAAAACATAATAAAGCGTCATAATTAAACATTAAAAACTTCCCTAAACAGGGCTGCCTTCAGATGTCGTCTAAAAGTATGATAGTTGCATATTTCCTTGACATCTGATGGGAGGGCGTTCCACGGGGTGGGTGCCACTACCAAGAAGGCCCTCTGCCTGGTTCCCTGTAACTACACTTCTAGCTACAAGGGAACCACCAGAAGGCCCTTGGCGCTGGACCTCAGTGTCTGGGCTGGATGATGGGGTGGAGATGCTCCTTCAGGTATACTGGGCCAAGGCCGTTTAGGGCTTTCAAGGTCAGCACCAACACTTTGAGTTGTGCTCGGAAACGTACTGGGAGCCAATGTAGGTCTTTCAGGATAATAATAATAATAATAATAATAATAATAATAATAATAATAATAATAATAATAATAATAGCCATTATTCCAAAAGCTAGCCAGCTTGAGAGTTGGATGTGTTTTGGACAGGCAATCAATAACTACTACAGTGGTACCTTGGGTTAAGTATTTAATTTGTTTCGGAGGACCGTTCTTAACCTGAAACTGTTCTTAACCTGAACCACCACTTTAGCTAATGGGGCCTCCTGCTGCTGCCGCTCCACCAGAGCATGATTTCTGTTCTCATCCTGAAGCAAAGTTCTTAACCTGAGATAATATTTCTGGGTTAGCGGAGTCTGTAACCTGAAGCGTATGTAACCTGAGGTACCACTGTATATCGTCTCGGCGGTCACTCCCAGTCACCAGTCTTGCTGCCGCATTCTGGATTAATTGCAGTTTCTGAGTCACCTCAGCGCATTGCAGTAGTCCAAGCGAGAGACTGTCCAGATCATCATAAGAACATAAGAGTCTGCAGGATCAGGCCAATGGCCCATCTAGTCCAGCACTGTCATTTCACAGTGGCTGCCCAGATGCCTCCCAATGGACAGTCTGCAAGCAGGATTCAAGCATTAGACCGCCCCCTCTCCTGAGGTTTCCAGCAACTGGTATTCAGAAGTATCGCTGCCTCCAACCCTGGACACTAGATTTCTGCCACATCACTGCTTCTTGGTGTAACCTACCTCGCAGGGTTGTCGTGGGATGAAATGAGGGGGGAGCAAAAGCCACCTTGAGCTCCTTGAGAGCCAGTGTGGTGTAGTGGTTAAGAGCGGTGGACTCGTAATCTGGTGAAGCGGGTTTGATTCCCCGCTCCTCCACATGCAGCTGCTGGGTGACCTTGGGCCAGTCACACTTCTCTGAAGTCTCTCAGCCCCACTCACCTCATAGAGTGTTTGTTGTGGGGGAGGAAGGGAAAGGAGATTGTTAGCCGCTTTGAGACTCCTTCGGGTAGTGATAAAGCGGGATATCAAATCCAAATTCAAACTCCTTGGAGGAAGAAAGGTGGGACAGAAATGCAAGTTCTACAGCAGGGATTAGGAGGCAGTGATTGGCTTTAAAAGAGAGGATTGGGACAAATTCATGGAGGAAAGAGCTATTTGTGGCTACAATCCTCAATTGCTATGTGTTATGGTGCATTGTCATAAAACTGTAGAGTTGGAATGGCCATCTAGCCCAGGGAGTCCCCGACTTAGGTCTCCAGCTGTTGTGGACTACAACTCCCATCATCCCTAGCTAGCAGGACCAGTGGTCAGGGATGATGGGAATTGTAGTCCCAAAACAGCTGGAGGCCCACGTTTGGGAAACCCTGCTCTACAAAGACTCATCAACCTTTTTGCCCAAGATTGCAGGGCGCTTGGCCTTTCACCAGCCTGGCGAAATAGAATACTGTATTTTTCGTTCTATAGGACACAATAGGACGCACCTTGTTTTAGAGGGGGAGAACAAGGGGGGGGGAATCTCCCCCTATCTGCTCATTGCCCCTTCAGCGAAGCAGAGGAGAAACGGAGCCCCTTCCATTTCTCCGCCCGCTTCGCTGAAGGGGCACTGCGCAAAGAGGGGGAGATTTTTTTTTCTTGTTCTCCCCCTCTAAAACAAGGTGTGTTCTGTGCATCCAGGTTGGGGAGCAGCGCAAAGGTGGAGAGCAGCCTTCCCGCTGCCCCCCCCGAGCTTGTGGGGCTGGCAGTGGAGGGAAGCGCTGTTTTCCCCCACCGCCAGCCTCAAAGATCCCTGAAGCCTGTGGAGCGCAGTGCGAGTTCCCACTGCGCTCCGCAGGCTTCGGGTTCATTTTGCTGAAGCGAAGAGAGTCTTGCTCTCCCGGCTTCAGCGAAAGGAACCTGAAGCCTGCGGAACACAGCAGGACCTCGCGCTGTGCTCCGAAGGTTTCAGGTAGCTAGCCCTGAAGCCTGGAGAGCGAAAGCCTGTGCACCGACCTCTCTCGCTCTCCAGGCTTCAGCAAAAGCAACACGAAGCCTCCGGAGTGCGGAGGGAGCGCTCCCTCTGCGCTTCGGAGGCTTCACGTTGCTATCGCTGAAGCCAAGGAGCCTGCATTCGCTCCATAGGACGCACAGACATTTCCCCTTCATTTTTGGAGGGGAAAAAGTATGCCCTATAGAGTGAAAAATACAGTAATCTAGATTACCCCCCTCGCCCGGAATCTTGCTTACAGAACGTGAACCCCTGATTTTCCCAGCATCCCAATTACGATTCAGTCTACCGTCCTCTGGGGGCAGGAAGAACACCTGATGAAAAGTCATGCCGCATAAGATGAGTCAGTTGGTGGATATTTCCATCTGATGTTACAGAGGGCTCAGCAATCTGGCTGGTTTGCATACATTTCCCTGCCCTGAAGTATCTGGCCTCAAACCTGGAACAGAGGAGTCCAAAAGATGCAGACGACAGACGCACCTAAGGCAGAAACCCCTCCCAGGCACTGCCTGCTGAAAAGAATCTTGGGAAGCAGGGTTTGGGGAGAGCTGCTGCCAGTCAGAGTAGGCAGTACAGAGTGAGATGGACCAACGGCCCAGCTCAGCAAATGGGCTGTAGCTCAGTGGTAAATCAAACAGTTTGTATATGTTTCAGCCTGAACCCCTAAAAAGTTGTTACCAGTCAGTACAGGCTAATTTTTATCATTTACAGTGGTACATCGGGTTACAAACTTGATTTGTTCCAGAGGTCCATTCTTAACCTGGAACCGTTCTTAATCTGAGGTACCACTTTAGCTAGTGGAGCCTCCCGTGTGGTGCAGTGGTTAAGAGCGGTAGTCTCCTAATCTGGGGAACCGGGTTCGCTTCCCCGCTCCTCCACATGCAGCTGCTGGGTGACCTTGGGCTAGTCACACTTCCTTGAAGTCTCTCAGCCCCACTCACCTCACAGAGTGTTTGTTGTGGGGGAGGAAGGGAAAGGAGAATGTTAGCCGCTTTGAGACTCCTTAAAGGGAGTGAAAGGCGGGATATCAAATCCAAACTCTTCTTCTTCTTCCTGCTGCTGCCGCCGCGCAATTTCTGTTCTCATCCTGGGGCAAAGTTCTTAACCCAAGGTACTACTTCCGGGTTAGCGGAGTTTGTAAGCCGAAGCATCTGTAACCCGAGGTGTTTGTAACCTGAGGGACCACTGTGTTGTTGTTGTTGCTGTTGTTGTTGTTGTTATTTGCATTCTTAGTCTTGTTTTGTTTCATGAAAAGTAAACTCAAAGTAGCTTGCTACAAATCTTCACAAATGCCTAGTTACCAACTGGATTTCCAGGAGACAAACTGGACTAGAACCTTAGGGTCCCGTGGCAGAGCATGCCCAAGCAAGCTAATGCTGCTGTTGCAATTTATGTGAAATTAATTTTAATGAAAGGGACACGGGTGGCACTGTGGGTTAAACCACAGAGCCTAGGACTTGCCAATCAGAAGGTTAGAGGTCCGAATCCCCGCAACGGGGTGAGCTCCCGTTCCTCGGTCCCTGCTCTTGCCAACCTAGCAGTTTGAAAGCACGTCAAAGTGCAAGTAGATAAATAGGTACCACTCCAGCGGGAAGGTAAAAGGCGTTTCCGTGCGCTGCTCTGGTTCGCCAGAAGCGGCTTAGTCCTGCTGGCCACATGACTCGGAAGCTGTACGCTGGCTCCCTCGGCCAATAAAGCGAGATGAGCGCCGCTACCCCAGAATCAGCCACGACTGGACCTAATGGTCAGGGGTCCCTTTACCTTTACCTAATTTTAAGCATAAGTGATGTGCGCCTTGTCTAAAGATGAAGAGGCCTATATACACCGTTAATCGACGGGATGCCTGTAGAATTCATTAAGTGGTTCTGGTTGCGTCTTCGAGACTTTAGTGGAACAAAATGGTGTCCCGGTGGCAGGATCACAGCACATAGGACCTCTATTTCTCGAGCAAATGCGCTTAGCTCACCTCTGCAGCTGCTGACGTCACACAAGAGTCCACAAAGTCACACGGCATTTTGTACGACACGTGGTCTCATTCAACCCAACGCTAAAAGGTTTTCACCCACAGATTCCACTTGTGGGATCCCCAAGAGCTGGGTTCCTACACCGGAGGAAAGTTGCCTCTAACCCCCTGCTCCAGATAACCTGAGAAAACTCAAGTGTGTGCATGTCACATGAACTGAAATCCTCAAGCCCAATGGCAAGATGTGGCCCTCCAGACCTCTGTATCTGGCCCTCAGGATCTCAAACCATAAAACTTCCCATCAGGCAACTTCCCCACCCCTTCCCTAAGTAAACGTATTTTAATAAGCCAAGTCCGAAAACGCATAAAATCTTAATCAGATTTACTAAGCTCTCTTTGTTCCAAAGGGACATCAAAATATACGCCCTATTACATTATTATTAACACTGAATTTAACAGCCGCATTGAGCTGTTAAACATATTGCATGTTAGGCGCCCACAAACCAATCATTCCATTTTAACTTTCCCCTCCAAAGTAACCTTCTTTTGACCTGGTTTTATTTCATTTGGAAAGTTGATGCCGGAATCTGGATAAAAATATCTGGGCTGGAAATAGGCATCCTTAAAGAAAAATAAAAACCACCTTTGCCTAGCCCCACTTGAGTGATCAAATCTACAGCAGGTGAGGTTTATAAAGAAAGAGGCATTGTTGTCCAAATAATATTGGCCAATGGGAACTTGGGTTCTGGAGAGTCTGTCCCAAAAAACCACAAAACCCCACAGGGGTTGGAAGTAACAGGTCACACAGGTCAGCAGTCAGCAAGCTTGCAATGCTCGCTGCTGATACGATCCATGCTCAGTCTGAAACCCAGAGGTCTTTTGGGGGATTGAACCCTCTTTTTCCAACCCACAACTCTGAGCTCAGAGGGTCAGCTCAGACAAGCAAATGCCCCTACAAACCAGCGTTTTAACGAAGCTGCGCTTGGCAGAGAGACCGTATTCTTCTGCCCGGGTGGGAGCAGGGCACAGTTTAAGGTGGAGAAATAGAATGGTGCAAACTTTTTAGAGACTCGAATCAAGAGGGCTTAGCTCAGCATATCTGGAATCTTACCAAGGTTTAAAATGTGTTTAAATTAGAGAGCTTTTTAAAGATTAAAATAATATTAATAATTAAAGGTTATTCCAAAGGCTAACATTGCACTGAGCCTCAATGTTTCCTCCAAAACGGGAAATAAGGTTCCCCAAGGGATTTGGGGACGGGGCATCAGTTCCTAAATACAGCTGCGTATTATGAGAGATTGCCACTACTTTAGCAGATCCACAGTGCGGTGGGTCGGTAACCCAACTGCGGCTCCAAGATTAAGGCACCCTTGAGAGCTGCATCACTGCATGTAGGGATACTTCCAGTCCCCCAGGGGTGCGTGGGTTTCTTTGACGGCTTGGGGGGACGTCCAGCGCAGGATGTAGTGGGGGCTCCCGGGCTTGTCGTTCGTTCCTGTTTCCAAAGGGGGGAAATGCAAAGGGCAATCTGAGAACAACAATTTCCTTTTTTTTTTTTCAAAACACAAAACAAGCAAAGCAAGCTGCTAGACCTCATTACGCCTCCAGCTACTTATTTCACGTTAGGGATTTTCTGTTGCTAACACCGTTTTCTTCTTCTTTCACCTGCCTTTTCACTGGTCTTTACCTCTTTTGCATTTTTGACTTTTTCTATGGTTTTCTTGCACGATTCTGTTTTCATTGCTGTAAACCGCTTTGACGTGCATTTTTGAAATGCTAATTTTTAAAAAAAACAACAACCAAGATATTCAATAAATAAATCTTGGGATTTGGAAGTATGCACTATTATAAGGAAATGTAATATGACATTTCCGCTTGGCACTCACTGTTAATTCCTTTTGGGCAGCCAACATGGTGTAGAGCAGGGATGTCCAACAGCTCGATCGTGATCTACTGGTAGATCCCTGCGAGGTCTTGGTAGATCACTGTTTGATCTCTGGCTACCTTTCCTCAGCATCATTGAAACTGACTCCTGCCCTGCCCTCCATTGTTGTCTGATCAGAGGAAGGGAAGACAGAGCTTTCCCTCTGTGGCTGTTATCACTCAAAGCAATATTATTGTGAGTGACTTTTTCCCTTTGACCCTTGCCTCTAACACCCCCCCAAAAAACGGAAAAAGCTCCCTAAGAAAAGTTCAACAACTTTGACCTGAACTCCCACAAAAGCGGGGGTAGATCACTGCCAGATTTTAATTCTGAAAGTAGATCACAGTCTCTCAGGAGTTGGCCACTCCTGGTGTAGAGTGTCAGACCTGGGAGAAGAGACCAGGGTTCAAATCACACCATTTGGCCACACGAAGCTCTCCCCCCCCCCCAGGAGACCTTGGGGGACAGCCACTGTCCCTCAGCCTAGCCTACCCCACAGGGTCGTTGTGAGGATAAAATGAGGGGGAGCACTTGATATGCCACTTTGAGCTCCTTTTAGGAAAGAAGATGATCGTAGAATTGCAACGGATTCCAAAGGCTCACCTAGGCCAATTCCATGACAGATGGCCATCCAATCTCTGCTTAAACGCAATTATTATTATTATTATTATTATTATTATTATTATTATTATTAATACCCCACCCATCTGGCTGGGTTTCCCCAGCCACCCTGGGCGGCTTCCAACAGAATATTAAAATACAATAACCTATTAAACATTAAAAGCTTCCCTAAACAGGGCTGCCTTCAGATGTCTTCTAAAAGTCTGGTAGTTGTTTATCTCTTTGACATCTGGTAGGAGGGCGTACAACAGGGCGGGGGCCACTACTGAAAAGGCCCTTTGTCTGGTTCCCTGTAACTTGGCTTCTCGCAGCGAGGGAACCGCCAGAAGGCCCTCGGCACTGGACCTCAGTATCCGGGCAGAACGATGGGGGTGGAGGCGCTCCTTCAGATATACTGGGTTGAGGCCGTTTAGGGCTTTAAAGGTGACTAAAACAGAGGAAGAAGGTGCTGCGCTGCCCCACCCAGTGCAAAACCCCACCCAACTTTCACTCTCGCACACCTGAGGCCCGGGATCCACCAAACGGCTGCTGCGCCACGACGGAGCCAGTTGACTTGTCATTGATGTAGAAGTTGCCAGCTGCGTTCCTCAGGACCTTTGATGCTTCGTCAATGACGGCTCTGTAAGAGACATAGAAACAGGGGTGGGGGAAATCATGTTAAGACAGCACGAGGCCACACCTGCGCGACAGGTCACACAGACAACCCAGAAGACCAGGGATGGAATCAATGGACGTGCCCTTGGCGGGGGGCAGTCAGTGCCTCTCTCAGCCTAACCTACCTCGCAGGGTCGTTGTGGGGGTGTAATGAAGAGCACGGACAGAACCATGCACACCTCGCTGAGCTCTTCGGAGGGGAAAAAGTGGGGTAGCAACCCAATGAAATAAAAAAAGTGGGTCCTTGTCTTGGAAAGACAGCTCAGAATCAAAACCCATACCTATATAAAATTAGTTCCTCCTCTCTTGACTTGCTCGCAGCACGTCATTTGTACTATGCTGGCAAATGTGGTCAGGATGAGACCCTGTGGGGGGTGGACTCCAATGCTTACTTATCTTGGGCAAACACTGCCCCCGTGAGGCCATACGGAGAAGTGTTGTCAATCAGCTGAAGGATGTCTTTGTACTGACTCTCCGGGTAAACATACACAGTCAGAATGGGCCCGAAAATTTCCTGAATGGAGGGGGGGGGAGAAGGTGGGGGGTGGAGATAAGAGACAAGAGATGCATCTCTGAGAACAGCATTGGTGTGAGTGTCTAAGCCTCTGCAAATCTTCGGGATCTGTCCCGAACCTTCCAACATTCAGCTTAGATAACACCTAGAGTCGAACTTAGCTGGATGCAACATAATGGGTCTACTCTGAGTAGGACCCCAACTCCCAGGGTTGCCCCAGACCACTGGCCAAGCTTGGCTAAAGTTGATGGGAGTTGGAGGCCCAACAGCACAAAGAGAGTTGCAAGTTCCCAATCCCTGAACCAGGCTGTCACTTTTGCCTTTACTGCCCTAAATGCCTCCATCGCTTGCCTTCACTGCCCCTGGCTACCTCCATCACATCATATAGTGCAGAGATGGGCAACCTACTGATCTCTGGATGATGTTGGACTACAACTCCCATCATCCCTGACCATTGTCCCTACTGGATGAAGCTGATGGGACCTGGAGTCCAACAACCTCTGTTTTTTCCCCAGAGCAGAACATGAGATCCAACATGGTTCTGCCTCCAGTCTTAACAGATCACAGGCTTTTTCCTTTCTAAGGTAAAGGGACCCCTGACCATTAGGTCCAGTCGTGGCCAACTCTGGGGTTGCGGCGCTCATCTCGCTTTATTGGCCGAAGGAGCCGGCGTACAGCTTCTGGGTCATGTGGCCAGCATGACTAAGCCGCTTCTGGCGAACCAGAGCAGCACACGGAAACACTGTTTACCTTCCCGCTGGAGCGGTACCTATTTATCTACTTGCACTGGCGTGCTTTCGAACTGCTAGGTTGGCAGGAGCAGGGACCGAGCAATGGGGGCTCACCCTGTCGCAGGGATTCAAACTGCCAACCTTCTGATCAGCAAGCCCTAGGGCTCTGTGGTTTAACCCACAGCGCCACCTGCGTCCCTTTTCCTTTCTAGAGTAGGGTAAATGCCTTCATCCATGGTACCCACCTTGGAAGCTGTGTTTGTGGGGGGACGACGACACACAAATACTGTTGGCAATTTTTGCTTTAGCAGTCAGCTGGATCAGGCCCATCTAGTCCAGCGTCCTGTTCTCTCAGTGGCCAGCCTGATGAAACCCACAAGGAAGACCCGAACCCAATCCCCAATAATAATAATTTATTATTTATACCCACCCCCCATCTGGCTGGGTCTCCCCAGCCACCCTGGGCGGCTTCCAACAAAGTATTAAAATACAATCCCTTCTTGCAATTTTCAGCAACAAGTTGGATCTTGTGACTTCCTAGCCACACCAGGCCTCGCTTTCTGGCTTCACACGAAATGTGTCTGTGAGCCACAGAGGACGGTCAACGTTCCCCTGGCAAGAAACGCTGCCCCCTCCGAAGACTCACCTCTTGCATGATGGGGTCTTTCGGGTCCTTCGTCTCAATAATACACGGCTGGACGAAATACCCAACCTTATCGTCACACCCGCCTCCGGCCAGGATGCTGAGGTTCGACGACGTCTCGCCGTGGCCGAGCCACTTCTTGATGCGCTCGAAAGACTGGAAGAGAAGAAGGATATAAGAACATAAAGAGAAGCTTCCGGATCAGGCCAACGACCCATCAAGTCCACCATCTCACAGTGGCAGAACAGGAAACCAGCAAGCAAGGATCTGGTCACAAGAGCCCTCTTCCCCTTCAGAGAGCCAGTGCGGTGTAGTGGTTAAGAGTGATAGACTCGTAATCTGGGGAACCGGGTTCGCGTCTCCGCTCCTCCACATGCAGCTGCTGGGTGACCTTGGGCTAGTCACACTTCTCTGAAGTCTCTCAGCCCCACTCACCTCACAGAGTGTTTGTTGTGGGGGAGGAAGGGAAAGGAGAATGTTAGCCGCTTTGAGACCCCTTCGGGTAGTGATAAAGCGGGATATCAAATCCAAACTCTTCAAACTCTTCTCACTGTTTCCAGAAACTAGCATTCAGAAGCATGGCTGCCTGTGGCTAGCAGCCATCAATAGTCTCCTCCTCCTCCATGAATCTGTCCAACCATCTTTTAAAGCCACACAGGCTGGTGGCCATCACTGCCTCCTGTGGCAGGGAGTTCCGTAGTTTAACAATGTGCTGCATAAAGGAGTTCTTTTATCTGTTCTGAATTACCATTTCCTTGGTTCAGCTTCATCGGATGCCTAGCAAGTTCTAGTGTTATTTTGAGAGGGAGAAAAAAACCCTTTCTCTAGCCACTTTCTCCATGCCTCCCATAAATTCATAAGCTTCTATCAGGTCGCCTCTTATTCACCATTTCTCTAAACCAGTTGGGCCTCCAGCTGTTCGTTTTGGACTACAACTCCCATCATCCCTAGTTATCCCAGCGGTCATGGATGATGGGAATTGTAGTCCAAAAACAGCCGGTGACCCAAGTTTGGGAAAACACCACTCTAAATCAAAAAGTCCCAAACACTGCAACCTTTCTTCATAGGGTCACTCCACACACGCACACCCCCCTTTGATTATTTTGCTTGTCCTTTTCTGAATCTTTTCCAACTCTATAATATCCCTTTTGAAGGGAGGCGACCAGAACAACAGACAATATTCCAGATGCAGTTGCAGCACAGGTTTGTATAATGGCATTATGACACAGGCCGTTTCCGTTTCCATCCCCGCCCTACAAAATTTGGGTGCGACCACCAGAATGGAGGGTTTGTGAAGGAAGGCCCAAGCCCACCGAGATCACATTCACACAACCGCCTGCGTTTGGGTGATCGGTACAAGCACTCCGACAGCACTCTACTGTGTCGACTTCAGAATTGTTCTCAGCTGAAAATCGAGCAACACCATATAAAGCCCTTAACAGCTTGGGACTCGTTTGCTTGCAGGGTCGCCTTAATAGACACCCACTTGACTTCCAAATTCTGCAAAACTGCCACTGTTACAGGTGCCTGTTGTACACTATACAAAGGATCTTTTTCATGAAGGCGGCACCTACACTTTGGAACTCCCCGCCTCTTGAAATCCAGAATGTGCCAAAACTCACAGCGCCCTTTTCAGCGCCCACCAGAAACATTTTTTTTGCCTATCCACGCGTTCTTCGGCTGACTGCTAGTCTTAATTCTTTTGGAAGTTTTCAGATACCTGCCAATTTCATCCTTTTGTTTGTTTCCGTAAAGCACTCAGAGGTTATACAGCGGTACCTCGGGTTAAGATCTTAATTCGTTTGGGAGGTCCGTTCTTAACCTGAAACTGTTCTTAACCTGAGGTACCACTTTAGCTAATGGGGCCTCCCGCTGCTGTTGTGCAGTTGCTGAATGATTTCTGTTCTCATCCTAAAGCAAAGTTCTTAACCTGAGGTACTATTTCTGGGTTAGCGGAGTCTGTAACCTGAAGCGTATGTAACCCGAGGTACCACTGTAATGCCCTCAAGTGGTGGCTCCACTCCCTTGGCCAAGGTGGGCTGGCTCATCTTGGGGGGGGGAGGGCGGTTGAGCTAGATGGAAGGGACGGAGGCCGCCCCTGACTTTCCTAGGAGGGCCAAGCAAAGGAAAGAAGAGGAGGATTCTGGGAAACGAGAAACTTGCCCCAAAGATAGATCCCCGTGGTCAGTGGCGCCTCTTCCCAACCCCATTGGGTGTGACGAGAGATTAGCCCGATTCAACAGGAGAAGCAAAGGACTTCAAAGGGAAAGTCTTCGGCTACGGGAAGGGGGAAATGTGCCTAGACGGAGCGAAGCAGGGGAACGTGAGGGCGGGGAGCGAAAAGGAGGAGGAGGAGGAGGAGGCGATGGCAGCGGTGGGGTTATCATTATTGACAGATGCCTGCTCCTAAGCTGTGAAAATACGTCTTTAAAGAAAGCATTTGCCAGCTCAGCCGTAATCTCAGCAGGGATTCGCTCAGCAGAAAAGGCAGGAATGGAGGAAGCTCAGCTCCTGGGAGGTGGAGATAGCAGAGCGAGGGGGGGGCGAGGAAGGAACCGAGGTGGGGGTAACGCCACGCGGGACCCAGAGACTGGGGAGGGGGGTGGGACAGGGAGCCATGGAAAGCGGGACAGTGAAGGGCCGGTGGCTGTGGGATCGTTGGCTGTGGGTCCGAGAAGGATCAGGAGGTCAGACCTATATTCCTAGGTGGAAGGGGGAAACGGGTTTGCCGGGCTAATTTGGGCCTTTTTCTGTTTCCTTTCTATCCCACCTTTTTCTCCCGAGGAGCTGACGTTGTTCTCCTCCTCTAATCCCTTCTGCAAACCTGTGAGGTAATTTAGGCTGTCCCAAGACCCCCAAGCGAGTTTCATGGCCAAGTGGGGTGTGGCTGAATTCGAACCCTGGTCTCTGGGGTCCTAGCCCAACGCCATAACCGCTATACCACACTGCCTGCAATGCAACTGATGCACTCCAGAGTTTCGTTGAGGATTATCCTGGGAGACGTTCGGCTGAAGGGCAACTCACAGAGATATGATGCAGAGCAAATAGTGTTGAGTCAGGAGGTGGCCAAAGAGAGGGAGGACCCCAATTTGGCTGCAGTTGGAGGGTGGGGGCTTTGTGAGTTTCATTAAGGGCCCTGCTTCCTTCGGGATCATAAGAACCCCCTGCTGGATCAGACCAATGGCCCATCTAGTCCAGCGTCCTGTTCTCACAGTGGCTGACCAGAGGCCTCAAAAGGAAACCCACAAGCAGTGTCTGAGCACAAGCGCATTGTCCCCTCTGGTGGTTTCCAGCAACTGATGTCCACAGAAGCATCACTGCCTCCGACTGTGGAGGGCAGAGCAGAGCCGCTGTGGCTAGTAGCCATCGAGAACCCTCTCCTCTGTGAATTTGTCCAATCCACAGCGATTGCCATCACTGTATCCAGTGGGGGGGAGTTCCACAGCCTAACCACGCGCTGCACAAAAGAAGACTTCCTTTCTTCCTCAATCTTCCAACATTCAGCTTCAGTGGAGGTTCACAAGTTGATGAGGAAGAAAAACGTTTCTCTGTCCACTTCCGCCATGCAGAAATTTATAAACTTCTGCCAGGTCGCTTCTAACTTGCCTTTTACCTAAACTAAAATGTCCCAAGCACTGCAACTCTTCTTCATAATAGAGTCATTCCATTTCCACCTTGGTCATTTCGGTTTCCCATTTCTGCACCTTTCCCGACTCAACAGTATCCTTTTTGAGGGGATGCGTCCAGAACTGGACACAGAACATTCATAGAATTCAACAGTTGGAAGGGACCCTGACGGTCATCTAGACCAACCCCCTGCAATGCCGGAATATGCAGCTGTCCCATAAGGGGATCGAACCTGCAACCTTGCCGTTATCAGCACCATACTTTGCATTCCAAATGTGTCCAGAGCAAAGATTTCGATAATGGCATCCTGATACTGGCAATTTCGTTTTCAGTTCCTTCCTTCGCCTTAACGCGGAAAACGATTGATCACTCTTTATGCCAGAGAAAACTGAGGCCAGGTTTTCCTCGCCTTCTCGGGGAAAGTGCACAGGTAAAGACTGGTGGGGAGGAAGAGAGAGCAATGTCTAGGCTGGAAGGAACACCCCCCAAACTGGTCTGTCTATCTCAGTTTTGTGCGCACACATAGACACACATCGGGGGGAAAGCTGTTGGTCCATCTACTGTATTTTTCACTCCATAGGGCGCACCTAGTTTTTAGGGTGGCTTCCTCTTTAGCCACACGCAACCTCTCCAGCCGGGAGAGGCTGCACACGGCTTTGGCAGAAGCCAAGACAGCAAGCGGGATCATCCATTTTTGGAGGGGGGAAAATACGTCCTATAGAGCGAAAAATACGGTAGCTTGGTATTGTCTACACTGACTGGCAGCAATCGCTTTCAAGGGTTTCAGGCAAGAGTTGCAGAGCAGGTGCCCTACTCATTGAACCTGCTCACCCCTTCCAGCTGGGACCCTGCAATTTTTAGGGGCTGGTTTACATCAACCGACACCACCCAAAGAACACTACACAATAAAACAAAAAGGTTCTATATGTGGGCCTGTGGAAACGCTGAAAGCCCAGCTAGTTGCTGTGGGAATTAAGCCATGAATCTATGCACAAGTGTGAACTAGTTTTCTGCCAGGTTTTCCAGGACTAAGCAGCGACCTGCATTGCAGAAGGGCAAAAATCTGCCATAGCCATGAACGTCTTTTGAACCCCTATATGGACAGACCTCTGTAGTCTATGCTCTGGTAACCTCTAGGTTGTTGTTACTGTTTAGTCATTTAGTCGTGTCCAACTCTCCGTGACCCCATGGATCAGAGCACGCCAGGCACTCCTGTCTTCCACTGCCTCCCGCAGTTTGGTCAGACTCATGTTTGTAGCCTCGAGAACGCTGTCTAACCATCTCTTCCTCTGTCATCCCCTTCTTGTGCCCTCCATCTTTCCCAACATCAGGGTCTTTTCCAGGGAGTCTTCTCTTCTCATGAGGTGGCCAAAGTATTGGAGCCTCAGCTTCAGGATCTGTCCTTCCAGTGAGCACTCAGGGCTGATTTCCTTCAGAATGGAGAGGTTTGATCTTCTTGCAGCCCATGGGACTCTCAAGAGACTCCTCCAGCACCATAATTCAAAAGCATCAAGTCTTCAGCGATCAGCCTTCTTTATGGTCCAGCTCTCACTTCCATACATCACTACTGGGAAAACCATAGCTTGAACTATATGGACCTTTGCCGGCAAGGTGATGTCTCTGCTTTTTAAGATGCTGTTTAGGTTTATCATTGCTTTTCTCCCAAGAAGCAAGCGTCTTTTAATTTCGTCACTGCCCCTTCATGGATCACTGCCTTGCCGTGGCGAAGGAGCTTGAATAACTCAGAGAAGCTATGAGCTATGCCGTGCAGGGCCACCCAAGATGGAAGGTCATAGTGGAGAGTTTTGACCAAACGTGATCTACCTGGAGCAGGAACCGGCAAGCCACTCCAGTATCCCTGCCAAGAAAACTCCATGGACAAAGACCTCTAAGTTAGATTACAGCAGTTGTATTATACATAGGGTGGTTCGGAGGCTTCAAGATGGTCCAGAATTTGGTGGCCAGGTTGCTCACTGGAGCAAGATGGCATCAGCATATTGCACCGATCCTGGCCCGACTGCGCTGGTTTTCAATTTGTTTCCGGGCCCAATTCAAAGTGCTGCTTTTGACGTATAAAGCCTTAAACGGCTCAGGACCGCAATACCTCAAGGACAGACTCTCCCCATAAAAGCAACCTGGACCCTGGACCCTTCTTCATGTGCCTCTTCTGTGAGAAGTCCGGAGGGTGGCGACACAAGAAGGGGGCCTTTTCTGCAGTGGCTCCCCGTCTGTGGAATGCTCACCCCAGGGATGCTCACCTGGCACCTTCATTATACACCTTTAGGCACCAGGCAAAAACATTCCTCTTCAACCAGGCCTTCCGCCTCTATCTGTGGCTTTTGAGAAGTGGGTGAGACACATTTCCCCACGCCCACCTTGATTTTAATGCATCTATGTTGCAGGGGTGTAGTTGTAAATTGCTCTGGGTGGCCTTGGGCAAGATAAAGCAACTAGCAAAGTTAATTAGTAAATAAATGGGGAGTCTCAGGCTCAGGGGCTGATTTGAGGTCCTCGAAGCCTCTCTTTTCAGCCCCTAAGACTCTCGCCAGGCCACACCCCCTCCTCTGAGGCCACACCCCTCACTGCCCCTGCTTTGCACCCCACTTGAGTGTTTTAGCCTGGCTGGGAAGTGTTTCCCTTGAACTCTGAAAATTCCTCTTCCTTCCTTGGACGGGGGCATAGAGAAGGACACGTGACTGTTTTATTAAAGTACCCAGTGCTGGATTTATGTATAAGCTAAACAAGCTATAGCTTAGGGCCCCACTCTCTTGGGGACCCCAAAAAAGTTTAAAGGGAAAAAAACTGGATGTACATTTCCAAAATATAAGATAAAAAATAAATAAAATAAAACCTATATACAGCAAGAAGAAGAAGAGGAAGAAGAGTTTGGATTTGATATCCCGCCTTTCACTCCCCTTCAGGAGTCTCAAAGCGGCTCACATTCTCCTTTCCCTTCCTCCCCCACAACAAACACTGTGAGGTGAGTGGGGCTGAGAGACTTCAGAGAAGTGTGACTGGCCCAAGGTCACCCAGCAGCTGCATGTGGAGGAGCGCAGACGCGAACCCCGGTTCCCCAGATTACGAGACTACCGCTCTTAACCACTACACCACACTGGCTCTACAGCAACAGTTGTGTAGTTCCATAAATTTCAATATAGCATATATTCAACACAAAAACCAGCAACAATTTGTTGTTGACAGCTGGACATATAAAAGGCCCCATTACCTCCAGCAGATTAGGGCCTCATCAGACCTAAATCCGGCCCTGAAAGTACCCTATTGCACAAAGGCAAAATTTACCTTTATTGCCCCTCCCACTTTTGCCTCTGCCCCCACCCACCATGACACATGGCCCCCGGAAGCCTGCCTAGAATGGAATGTGGCCCTCGGTCTGCAAAAGGCTGGGCAAGCAGTGGCCAAAGGATAAGGAGTGTGGACATGTGTCGTTGTTGCTGCTGCTAAATTTGTTGCCTCCCAATCTTTCTCAAAAAAAGCCCCGGGGTAGCAGCTACCAGCAGCTAACACACAAAATGGATTTTACAGAAACCATAATCTACAAATAACCAAGAATCCCAGCTTGGCCATACAATTCTCCATTAGTGATGGCGGTTGGCGCCCACTGGGCCCAGTAGGGCAGAAGGCAGGGAGCCAAACAGCAGGTGGCGCTAGAGCAAAAGACAGGCAGGGCCAACCCCTGGTCTGGTTGCAATACAAAAGCCAGGCAGGGAATCACTAGCTTAGGACAGAGTTACTGGGCCAATGAGATCAACCCTACAGCACCCCAAAAGCCTGTAAGGATAAATGAACAAAACCAGCGTAGGGGGTAGTCAGAGGTGCAGAGGGACGGAATTTCCATAGAGAAATCCTGATTTCACCGTACAGAATTACTGGAGCGACCAGAAAAGAGATACGAATGAAGCCCATTACCTTGTGGTCGATGACAGCAGAGAAGAACGTCTCGAAATCTGTTGGCTGGGGAGAAAACCAAACGAGGGAGAAAAAATGTGAGATGCCTCTTGGTTTCTGTTCTGCCCATCTCCCACCAAAGTGAGGGCTGCATTCATGTCTTACGTTGAAGGTACTGTGATACCATTTCAACGCCGCTTTGGCTTCCTCTGAAGGATTCTGGGAACTGTAGTTTGTTAAAGGTGCTGAAGGTTGTCTGAGATCCCTCTTCCCCTCCCGAGTTATTCCCTGGGAAGAGGGACTGATTGCTAAACTGCTTTGGAAATTGTAACTCTGGGCGGGGAATGGAGGAACCTCCTAGCAACTCTCAGCAGCCTTAACAAACTACAGTTCCCAGAATCCTTTGGAGGAAGCCATGGATGTTTAAAGTGACATGATACTGCTTCAAATTTTCAGTGCAGATGGGGGGTTTTGTTGCGATCAGCCCTGTTTCCGTCGTGCTACAGTTCCGAGTCCCACTAAAAACCATTAATCTCGCTATCTGCAACGGCCGAAACTAACGTAATTAATGGCCAAATGAAGTTCAGTGTCTTTAGGTACAGAAGCTACTATCATCAATGCTTTCCCCAAAGAATTCAGGGAGCTGTAGTCTGTTATGGGTGCTGAGAGTTGTTCTTCCCCACACAGAGCTACGATTCCCAGAGTTCCTCAGCAAAAAGGACGGACTGTTAAGGCATTCTGTGAATGTGCTCAATGAAGACACGAATCACAGAGCACGAGATTTGGATGGAGAAGGGATCTAGGTCCAACCCTCGCCATCTATGGCAGGAAGGGGAGCCACTGCATGTTTTGGGGACCCCTCCTGTTTTTGTGACTGCAACCGCTTGCAATATTGTGCTCTGATGTTGCGACCCAACCTGGGGCCTTGACCCAGGCCAATGGCCCAAGTAGCCCAGCCTCGCAGTGCCCAGTAGCCCAGCTGCCCCAAAGGGGAAACCTGCAAGTGGGATCTAGGAGCAAGGGCCCCCTCTCTCTCCTCCTGTGGTTTCCAGAAACTGGGACTCGGAAGCATCTCGGCCTCTGACTGTGGAGCCAGAGAACTGCCACTGCTAGTAAAGGGACCCTGACCGTTAGGTTCAGTCGCAGACGACTCTGGGGTTGCGACGCTCGGCTTTATTGGCCGAGGGAGCCGGTGTACAGCTTCCGGGTCATGTGGCCAGCATAACTAAGCTGCTTCTGGCGAAAACAGAGAAGCGCACGGAAATGCCGTTTACCTTCCCATCAGAGCGGTACCTATTTATCTACTTGCACTTTGACGTGCTTTCGAACTGCTAGGTTGGCAGGAGCAGGGACTGAGCAACGGGAGCTCACGCCGTCGCAGGGATTCAAACCGCCGACATTCTGATCGGCAAGTCCTAGGCTCTGTGGTTTAACCCACAGCGCCACCCATGTCCCGCCACCATGGCTAGTAGCAATCAATAGCTTTCTGAAGAAAAAAGGGGGTGGCGGCAAAAGAAAGTTGTTTGGTTTTTTTTAATTAGTCTGTTCCGTGCAACCAACCCTTGCCTGTTTCGGCAACGAGTTAATTTCTAATTGCCAGAGAGAGAGAGAGCGAGTACAGTGGTACCTCGGCTTAAGTACTTAATTCGTTCCGGAGGTCCGTTCTTAACCTGAAACTGTTCTTAACCTGAAGCACCACTTTAGCTAATGGGGCCTCCTGCTGCTGCTGCACTACTGGAGAACAATTTCTGTTCTCATCCTGAAGCAAAGTACTTAACCCGAGGTATTATTTCTGGGTTAGCGGAGTCTGTAACCTGAAGCGTAAGCAATGCATATGTAACCCGAAGTACCACTGTACCAAGGACGAAGGAGAGAGTTCTGTAGGGAAAGGGGGTGTCAGGCATTGCGGGGAGGGGGCAGGGATGGTCCCGAAAGCGGGGAGGGGGAAAGCAGGGGATAAAGAGGTGCCTTCAATGGGAATTAGCAGCCAGCCAAGTGCAGCCTCTAATCCCATCAGCCACCCGCTGAGCCGCAAAGCCCCTTCAGCGGGAGAGGAGTCTTCCCACTCACATCGCCCACTTTGATCTTCCGGTGCTCTTCCAGGAGCGCGGCTTTGATGCGGGGCCACAGAGAGTCGGGGGCGTAGAGGCGGGAGCAGGCCGAGCACTTCTGCCCGCCGTACTCGAAGGCCGAGCGCAGGGTCCCGCTCACCACGCTGGGCACGTCCGCCGAGGAGTGGACAAAGTGGAAGTTCTTGCCGCCGCACTCTGCGCAGAGGGGGAGAGAGAAGGGAGACTTTGGCACGGGAGTTGAGCGGCAGCATGGTGTCCACTTCCGTGCATCGTGAGAACATCGGAAGAGCCCTGTGGCTGGATCAGGACCCTGGCCCAGCGTCCTCTTCTCAGAGCAGCCAGCCAGGTACCCTGAGCACGACCCGAGTCCAGCGGTGACACTCTCCTCCAGTTTCTGGGAGCCAAAATCCTCACACAAAAACACACACACACACCCCAATCAAACACTGAATTGTTGCTTGTTTTTTATATAATTTTATATTGCGATCATGACACTCTGCTATGTCATTACTGTATGCAAAACCGCTTTGCGGCTCAGGCGAGTGAAAAGCAGCACTGAAATACAGTCGTACCTTGGAAGTCAAACGGAATCCGTTCCAGAAGTCCGTTCGACTTCCAAAATGTTCAGAAACCAAAGCACGGCTTCCGATTGGCTGCAGGAAGCTGCTGCAGCCAATCGGAAGCCCAGCCGGACGTTCGGCTTCCAAAAATAGTTCACAAACCAGAACAGTCACTTCTGGGTTTGCGGCGTTCGGGAGCCAAAACATTCAAGAACTAAGCTGTTTGAAAACCAAGGTACAGTCATACCTCGGGTTACAGACGCTTCAGGTTGCGTTTTTTTGGGTTACAGGCTGCCGAAACCCAGAAGTACCGGAAGGGGTGACTTCCGGGTTTCGGCGGTCACACATGCGCAGAAGTGCTAAATCGCGCTTTGCGCATGCAAAGCGCCGAATTGCAACCCATGTGTGCACAGACGCGCTGTTGCGGGTTGCGAACGTGCATCCCGCACGGATCACGTTCGCAACTCGAGCGTCCACTGTACAGTTGTATAATGAATGAATGAAACATGGCAGAAGGTAACTCGGAGTCTCCGGGCAAACCATCACCTGAATTTCAGCCTTTCACTCCACATGCCTCCCGGAGGAATATAAGAAGACCCCAGCTGGATCAAGCCATCTAGTTCAGCATCCTTTACTCACAGCGGCCAAACAGATGCCCATTACAGGAAGCCCACAAGCAAAGCTCAAGCACAAGGGTGCTCTCTCCTAAGAGGCTTGAGGGGTGGGGAGAGTTGCTGTTCTGCTCAGGTCCTGCAGCAGCGAGTTCCAAAGGTTCGCTGCACATCGCACAGCGCAGATCTGTTTATTTCTAGCCTGCTTGAGCACTTCATGCATTCACTGAGTGACTAACAACCACAATGGCTACAGCTGGAGGCAGCTATGCTTCTGAATACCAGTTGCTGAACGTGGCAGGATGGGGAGAGGGTTCTGGGGTTCAGATCCTGCTTCTGGGCTTCCCACTGAGGCATCAAGCTTGGCCACTGTGAGGACAGGATTCTGGGCTAGATGAGCCATGTGTCCTGATCTAGCAGGCTGTTGTTATGTTCTTAGTTCCTTGGGGGAAAGGAGTAATAACAGCAACTCATGCAAGGGACAATTCAAGTCTTTCTAGCCTCCGTGGAAAATGGGGGCGGCATCACCCACATCAGACGCTTACCCCCAGCAAGCCGTGGGAAGGTGCGGTACCGATCCAGGTTCTCGGAGACCTGCTTCCAGAGGCGTTTGAAGGTTCTGGAAAGGAGGGGAGGAAAAGAAGAAGAAGAGGAGTTTGGATTTGATATCCCGCTTTATCACTTCCCGAAGGAGTCTCAAAGCGGCTAACATTCTCCTTTCCCTTCCTCCCCCACAACAAACACTCTGTGAGGTGAGTGGGGCTGAGAGACTTCAGAGAAGTGTGACTGACCCAAGGTCACCCAGCAACTGCATGTGGAGGAGCGGAGACGCGAACCCGGTTCCCCAGATTACGAATCTACCGTTCTTAACCACTACACCACACTGGCTCTCACGATGCAGAATTTCAGAATTCAGACTCTTCCGATGTTTGTATGAACAGTGATGTTGCACACACACACATAATTCTATAATAATTATAAACACATAATTATAGATTATAATTTCTGTTTCGCTCTGTCAAGCCTGCCCCTAAACATATTGTATGTGATCCTGGGTTCAATCTCTAGGGGGTTGGACTAGATGTCCCTGTGGAGTCCCTTCCAGCTCTAACAATTCTACAATTCACAGGGCACCAAATTCTCTGTTTGCCACCAGCCAGCCGCTTAATTTCTGGCAGAGGCTGCATCAGCAGATTCTCTCTCTCCCTCCCATTACAATTTGCTGTTTTCTGGGGCGAGCGGGAGTTGCCATTTCCACCCCGGCCTGACCCCCCTCTCCTGCAATCTCTGGCTCTCAGAAGACTGCGAGGCTATTAAAAGCGCCAGCCTCCTCTAAACCTCTGAACGAGCGCCACGCTCGGATGCGCCCCTGCTCCTTAAAAGGTGGGGAGCTCATAAATTAGCGCCGGAGTGTGGGACTCCTGGTGTGACAGCATTAGCATTTTTATTGTTTTGAAAAGCAAGAGTTTGGTCACACTTGAAATCAAAAAGAGAAAAAAAGAGGGAGGGGGGAGAGAGAGAGAACGAAATGAAGTACTTCTGGCTTTTCCTCTCCTGCACTCTGCCACGGACAGGAAGTGTCAACCTATAAACAGGAAGTTGAGCAACCCGTAAACACACCTTCCAGGAAGTATCAGCCAATAAACAGGAAGTTGAGAAACTTGCAAATACAACTTCCAGGAAGTGTCAGTATGTAAGCAGGAAGTAAACAACTCTTCCAGGAAGTGGCAGCCTATAAATGTCTTCCAGAAAGTAGCAGCCTATAAATAGGAAGCTGAGCTGCCCACAAATATGATCTCCAGGAAGTGGAAGCTTGTAAACAGGAAGCTGAGCATCCTGTAAACAGGTCTTCCAGGAAGTAGAAGCTTGTAAACAGGAAGCTGAGCATCCCGTAAACAGGTCTTCCAGGAAGTGGCAGCCTATGAACAGGAAATTGAACAACCTGTAAAGACAACTTCAAATCGGTGGCAGCCTACAAATAGGAGGTCTCCCACCCCTCCTAACTCACGGTACACTGCCGGTGAAGTTGAGCCCACAAAAGTGCTCCGAGGCGGTCACTGTATCGCCAAAAACGGGGCCGTCGGCCGGGACGAACTGGATGACATTGGGCGGGAGCCCGGCTTCCAAAAGGGTCTTGTAGACGGCATAGCTGGACAGCATGGCTGTGTCGCTAGGTTTCCAGAGGACCACGTTCCCCTGGAAGGGGAGAAAGCAAAGGCCACAAAGCAAATCAGATTTGTCACAGAATCATAGAATTATAGAGCTGGAAGGGATTCTAGTCCACCCGCCTGCAATGCAACTGGTATTTAGTTAGGACAGTTACCGTATTTTTCGCCCTATAGGGCGCACCAGCCCATAGGGCGCACCTAGTTTTTTTTTGGGGGGGGGGATAAAGAAAAAAAATATTTCCCCCCCAGGCGTGGGGCTGGGGCGGGGGAAGCCCGAGCTTCCCCCGACCCCAGAACAGGCTGCTATCTGCAAGCCTAGGGAGCCCGACGGGAAGTTGCGCCGGTCTCCCAGGCTTGCACAGAGCTGCCCGAAGCCCGGGACGCGCTGTTCAGCGCGCCCCAGGCTTCAGGATGCAGGCAGCTCTGCGCAACTCTTGGGAGACCGGCGCGACTTCGTGCCGGGCTCCCAAGGGTTGCGGAGAGCTGCCTGAAGCCTGGAGAGCGAGAGGGGTCGGTGCGCACCGACCCGTCTTACTCTCCAGGCTTCAGCAAAAGCCTGCATTCGCCCCATAGGACGCACACACATTTCCCCTTCATTTTTGGAGGGGGAAAGGTGCGTCCTATAGGGCGAAAAATACGGTAAATGGAACCTCCAAGTTCAGGGCCAGTGTACCTGAGAATGCCAGCTGCTTTGCAGAAACAAGGGCAGAGGGCTGTTGCCTTCCTGCCCTGATTATGGGCTTCCCAGATGCGTCTGATCAGCTGGCGTGGGAAGCAGGAGGCTGGCTTGACGTTGGGCCTTTGGATGTCCTTAAATAGCCACTGTGGCATGGAATGGAGCGTTCGTGTACGGGGGCAGTCTATCTCCAAAATGCCAGTCACTCGGGGACAAGCAGTAAGAGAGACAAGAATAGGTGGGCTCGCTGTGGTCTCACTCAGCAGGCTGAACACTGAACAGGAAGCTGCCTTATTAGACCAATTGGTACATATAGCTCAGTATTGTCTACACGGACTGGCAGCAGCTCCCAGGCTTCACAAAGAGGACATCTCAAGCCTATCTGGAGATGGCAGGAATGAGCTCTGCAGGTACGAAAGACTTTCCCAGGTTGAGCCTCACCTCAAAAAGGACACTGTCGAGTTTCAAAAGGTTCAGAACAGGGCAAAGCGATCGAGGGGGTGGAGAGACTCCCCTGCGACAAAAGGTTGCAGCATTTGGGACTTTTTAGTTTAGAGAAGGGTTTCCCAAACTTGGGTCTCCAGCTGTTTTTGGACTACAACTCCCATCATCCATGTCTAGCAGGATTAGTGGTCATGGATGATGGGAACTGTAGTCCAAAAACAGCTGGAGACCCAAGTTTGGGAAACTCTGGCTTTGAGAAAAAGCAAGGAAGAGGGGGCATGATAGAAGTTTACAAATTTGGGCGTGGCATGGAGAAAGCAGAGAGAGAAAATATACTCTCCCTCTCTCGTAACACTAGAACTCCTCCAACGCAGCCGAACATTGGAAGATAAAAGAAATAACTTCTTCATGCAGCGTATAAACTATGGAACTGCCTGCCACAGGAGGCAGTGATGGCTCCCAACCTCTGTTTTTGCGGAAAACTACAGGAGGGGAGAAGGCCCTTGCGCTTGAGGGACTAGTTGGGACAGTGGCCTGATTATTCCTAAATTCTTACGTTCTTGAATTTGAGAGATTGGATAGGTGCTTTTGTCCCTAACCCACTCTCCTCCCCGTCTCAGGATTGCCTAGCAAACTTCGAGGAAGTTTCCTAGTTTTCAAAAAAGACCTTTTTTTAAAATGTCCGGAGGATGGCGAGGGGAGGGAGGGCGATGTTTAAGAACCGGAACGCTTTCCCCGTGAGATGCTCAGCTCAGCAGGCAGCAGGAGGGACCCCCCTGGTGTTCAAAAAGCACAGGGCCGGGTGTAGAAATACGTGAGGAGGGGGGAGAAACACTTCTCCCCAAAACTCCCCCTGCCACTGGTTGGTGGGGGGAGGACGGAACACCAAAGAGCCGCCCAGCCCCCCCCCCCCCCGATTACTCACCATCAAAGCGGGAGCTCCTGCCAGGTTCCCTCCGATGGCGGTGAAGTTGAAGGGGGAGACGGCAGCAACGAAACCCTGCAGGAGTAGGGGAAAAAGGATGAATTAGGACCGTGGAATAAGCAGCCACGGAAGAGTTTCTCGGGGGGGGGGGGAGGCGCGAGCGAGCGAGCGAATGAGCCCACAAAAGCATCTGTAGCATCTGTTTTTTAAAATATGCACAGGGCTGCAGCTCCCTGAGAAACTTCGCTTTCATTAAAAAAAAAACACAGCCCTGCAAAGCTTCTAGCCCTCATTGTGCACAGGCGACCTTGAAACCATGCAGAAGTCAGAAAAGGTGGGTGGGCGGGACTAATAAGATGGTCAGAAGTTGGGGGGGCGAATGCCATTTAGCAAAGCGCTTTATTATTATTATTATTATTATTATTATTATTATTATTATTTATACCCCGCCCATCTGGCTGGGTTTTCCCAGCTACCCCGGGCGGCTTCCAACAAAAGATTAAAATACAGTGGTCTGTTAAACATTAAACGCTTCCCTAAACAGGGCTGCCTTCAGATGTCTTCTAAAAGTCTGGTAGTTGTTCTTCTCTTTGACAACTGGTGGGAGGGCGTTCCACAGGGCAGGTGCCACTACCAAGAAGGCTCTCTGCCTGGTTCCCTGTAACCTGGCTTCTCACAGCGAGGGAACCGCTAGAAGGCCCTTGGCGCTGGATCTCAATGTCCGGGCAGAACGATGAGGGTGGAGACGCTCCTTCAGGGATACTGGACCAAGGCCATTTAGGGCTTTAAAGGTCAGCACCAACACTTTGAATTGTGCTCGGAAACATACTGGGAGCCAGTGTAGGTCTTTCAAGACTGGTATTATATGGTCTTGGCGGCTGCTCCCAGTCACCAGTCTAACTGTCACATTCTGGATTAGTTATAGTTTCCTGGCTGGCTTAAACTGGATATTGCAAAGCCCCTCTTATAGAAGTCTGTAGATAGTCTCTTATAGTGTAGATCTTTCAGGACCAGTGTTATGTGGTCTCAGCGGCTGCTCCCAGTCACCAGTCTAGCTGCCGCATTCTGGATTAGTTGCAGTTTCCGGGTCACCTTCAAAGGTAGCCCCACGTAGAGCGCATTGCAGTAGTCCAAGTGGGAGATAAGCAGAGCATGCACCACTCTAGCGAGACAGTCTGCAGGCAGGTAGGGTCTCAGCCTGCGTACCAGATGGAGCTGGTAAACAGCTGCCCTGGACACAGAATTGTCCAGGATTCTCCATGGATTCTTGTCTTTATGATCATAGAATTACAGAGTTGGAAGGAACCCTCAAGGATTTTCTGGTCCAACCCGCCCCCCCGTCCCCGCAGTCACAATGGTCTCTATCCTGACTGTCGCATACAGGGTACCCCACCCCAGGGGGGAACAACCTTTGTGCCCTACCTCCAGCCCCCGATAGATCATGCTGTTGGTACTGGGGGGAACGCTGAGCGGTTGCTGTTCCTCCAGCTCCACGGCGTATTTGGCATTGAAACGGAAGAAGTCGATGAGCTCCGCGGCCGCATCAATCTCCGCCTGGATGACGGTCTTTGCCTGGTTTAAAGAAACAAAACTTTCCAAAGCTGCCATTCTCCCAAGTTCATGTTCGGTCCCTTATCCACACGGGCCTCTGCTTCCCTCCCCTTAACGCAGAGCAACCATATAATACACGTTCAGTGTTCGTAAAAAATGAGCAGAACAATGATATTATCACTTTTTTTAAAAAAAGTTAAAATCAAACATTTGAAACGCTGGAAAAAAATTACAAAAATCAACAAGGTGTTGAAAATCGGATCAAAACCCTCGCAAGCATTCTACGTGTCTGGATCGGCTTTGCCTAATCAAAAGCATTTTCAGCAGGCACCAGAAAGTGTATGGTGAAGATGCTTGCCCAGTGTCAAGGGAGTTCCAAAGTCTAGGTGCTAAAAGATTGAGTTTCTTTTCTTTTGCAATCATACAATCCAAGGACTGTAGAGTTGGAAGGGGCTGCCAAGGGTCAACCCCCTGCAATCAAGCAGTACAGTGGTACCTCAAGTTAAGAACTTAATTCATTCTGGAGGTCTGTTCTTAACCTGAAACTGTTCTTAACCTGAAGCACCCCTTTAGCTAATGGGGCCTCCTGCTGCCGCCGCGCCACCGGAGCATGATTTCTGGTTGGCAGGAGCAGGGACCGAGCAACAGGAGCTCACCCCGTCGCAGGGATTCGAACCACCGACCTTCTGATTGGCAAGTCCTAGGCTCTGTGGTTTAACCCACAGCGCCACCTGCGTCCCGCCACCATGGCTAGTAGCCATCAAAAGCTTTCTGAAGAAAAAGGGGGGGTGGCAAAAGGCAGTGGTTTGTTTGTTTTTAATTAGTCTGTTCTGTGCGATCAACCCTTTCCTATGTAGGAAACAAGTTAATTTCTAATTGCCAGAGAGAGAGAGCGAATGTACAGTGGTACCTCAAGTTAAGTACTTAATTCGTTCCGGAGGTCCATTCTTAACTGAAACTGTTCTTAACCTGAAGCACCACTTTAGCTAATGGGGCCTCCTGCTGCCTCCGCACTGCTGGAGAACAATTTCGGTTCTCATCCTGAAGCAAAGTATTTAACCCAAGGTACTATTTCTGGATTAGCGGAGTCTGTAACCTGAAGCGTCTGTAACCCAAGGTACCACTGTATATAAAATTTTAGTAAAAATAAATAAATAAATGATACTGCTTCTTCTTTCAGATTTTTGTTTCTAACTCAACACAGTGGTTGGGAGGGTCCCAACCACAGAAACATAAACCCTTGCACAGCCTGCTGGGATTTTAGACCCATGACACACCACACACCTGTCCCACCATGGTCTTGGCCAAGATTTCCGCCCTCCTGGGACCGCTCAGCAGGTCAGCTGCTTTGAAAAATATCTCTGCACGGTCCTGGACAGGCCGCAGGTCCCATTCCCTTCGGGCGGCCACAGCGGCGTTGATGGCCTTGTTCAGCAAGTCCTGGTTGGCAGGGAAGATAACAGGGAGGTTTATAAGAATTAAATGCAGTTTGGAGAGAACAGAAAGAGAGAATAACTCCCTCGGCTGTGCGATGCACACAGCACCGGCGGCACTCCCTGCCACAGGACAGCAGCGTTCATCTGAGTACTGGATGGTGGGGAGTTTTGCACCCTGCTGGTGGGCCAACCAGAGGCATCTGATTGGCCGTCGTGGGAAGTAAGAGAGGGACTGTAGCTCAACGGGTAGAGCATGCAGGAAATCCCATTTCTGCTACCAGGAAACTATTTGTGCCCAAGCAGCACATCTGCCTCTAGACACAGCTTCCGACGCAGGCACTGCTCACCTTATCTGCATAGCAGTATTTGGCCACTTTGTGGGAATGGTTGAAAGGCTGAAAAAGAAAAAGAAAGGTCACAGTGATCCATGCGACGGTCACCTCCAGGCCTGACTAGTGTAATTCGCTCTACATGGGGCTGCCCTTGAAGCTGTCCCAGAAACTCCAGCGGGTGCAGAATGCTGCAGCGAGACTCCTCACGGGGTCTCTGCCATGGGAGTATATTCACCCAGTGGAGTACAGGGTCAGATTTAAGGTGCTGGTTTTAACCTTTAAAGCCCTTCACGGCCTCAGACCCTCGTACCTACAGGACCGCCTCTCCCGGTATGCCCCACGGAGGACCTTAAGGTCCATAAATAGCCACACCCTAGATGTCCCGGGCCCTAAGGAAGTTATATTAGCCTCAGCCAGAGCCAGGGCCTTTTCAACACTGGCTCCGGCCTGGTGGAACGCTCTGCCTCATCAGACCAGGGCCCTGCAGGATCTGATTTCTTTCTGTAGGACCTGTAAGATAGAGTTGTTCCGCCTGGCCTTTGGCTTGGAGCCAATTTGATTACCTCCCCCTCTTTCTTTTTTCCTTTCTCCTCCTGTGACGAGGCTGCATTTTAATATTTTAATGTTGTATTTTAAGCTTGTTTTTAGGTTGTATTCATTCAACTTGTTTTTATTATTGGTTGTTAGCCATCCTGACCCCAGCCTTGGCTGGGGAGGGTGGGGTATATATAATTTTTATTATTATTATTATTATTATTATTATTATTATTTTTAGTGGTCCTTATAGTAACGTTCTAGGGACACGGGTGGCGCTGTGGGTAAAAGCCTCAGCGCCTAGGGCTTGCCGATCGAAAGGTCGGTGGTTCGAATCCCCGCGGCGGTGTGCGCTCCCGTCGCTCGGTCCCAGCGCCTGCCAACCTAGCAGTTCGAAAGCACCCCCGGGTGCAAGTAGATAAATAGGGACCGCTTACTGGCGGGAAGGTAAACGGCGTTTCCGTGTGCTGCGCTGGCTCGCCAGATGCAGCTTTGTCACGCTGGCTACATGACCCGAAAGTGTCTCCGGACAGCGCTGGCCCCCGGCCTCTTAAGTGAGATGAGCGCACAACCCTAGAGTCTGTCAAGACTGGCCCGTACGGGCAGGGGTACCTTTACCTTACTATAGTAACGTTCTGCCCGTCTACTCAGAAGCCAGCCCCGTCTCCCAAGGTTTGATGGGATTTACTCCCAGGTAAGTTTATATAGGATAGCAGTAGTCTTAGCTAGGAATAAAGCCCATTGGCATTCCAGAAGATATTTCAAGGAATATTTCAAGCTCATATCAAGCGCTACTAATCCCAACAAGATTTTCTTTCATTAGATTTATATCCTGCCTTTTTCTCCAGGGAGCTCAAGGGGTGTACATAGTTCCTTCCTGCCCTCACTTAATCCCAGCAACAACCCTGTGAGGTAGGCAAAAGCAGCAACTGGCCCCCAAGGTCCCCACAGAGAGCTTTACAGCTGAGTCAGGATTTGAACCCGGGTCTCCCAGGTCCTAGCCTGACACTCAAACCACTACATCGCCACAGGCTCCAGCGACAGAGAGGTTATCCTTCCCAAACAAAATCTAAAAACAAAATCTCGACAGCTTATTAATTTGGGGAAGTGGAGGGAAAATTCGTCACAGGGCTATGTCAGGCCACTAACAAAATAGAAATATAAGCGGAAGTTTGCCGACAGAACTCACCGAGACTTGATACCTCACATCGGCCGTCCACACCTCCTCTCCTCCGACGACACAAGGGATGGATTCGGTCTTGCCTTTCAAATCATTTAGAGCCTACAGAAAGAGTTAAGAGCCATTTGGTGCCCAGCTTATATATCTGAGTTTCTAACACCGGATGGGAACTGGAGTTAAGCAATATCTGGAAGCCATGGGTTCATTCCCCATCTCTGCATTAAAATTATTATTATTATTATTACAACTACAATTATTAATTAAATTTCTATATGTTGGCTGTCGCAAGTAGGAGATTGCCAGCGGCATTTTTGCGTGTTATTGGTGGGTGCATCAAGGTCCGCTGGCTATTGGCTGCTGCGGCAATTGGGCGGGTGCTTGGCGCTTGCTTTCGGCGAGTGTGCAGATGATTGGTGGCTTTGTGGATGTGTGCGCGATTGGTTGTAGCAGTCCTATGGGTGAGCAATTTTCAACAAGTCTAGGCAATTCTCCCCGAAAAAGTTCAGCAACTGTGGGCAATCCCCTCCCCAAAAAAGCTCGGCAACTCTGGGCAATCTCCCCCCATTTTCTCAATTTTTAGTCCCGTAAAAGAGAGGGTGTGTTATACACAGGGGCGTGTTATACATGGAAAAATACGGTAGCTGGGGGCAGTAAAGGCAAGTGATGGTCTCGTTTAGGGATGGGGGAACTGTGGGCCTTCCAGATGTTGCTAGACTCTCAATTCCCATCAGCTGTGGCAGCAACATCTGGAGGGACAAGGCTTCCCCATTCTGGCATTAAAAGAAGGCAGAGTTGTGACGGAGGCAGTGAGGGGCAGTAAAGGCAAGTGATGCTCAAGTTCAACGATGCCCAAAGTGCGTATATCTCCTCTACGCAGTACCTTCTGCAGAGCTGCTCGTTCGGGGCTGCCGGACTTGAATGCCAAAATGGGTTCGTTGGCCACCTCTGCAGTGGCTCGGTGCTGCCATCGTAGCCTGGTAGGGGGGCAGGTGGGAGAAGGGAGAAAGAAAAGGGAGAAATGTTAGTTCTGGGTCCCTTTGGGAATTACCCCCTATTAAGCTGCTGGGTTCTTTTACAGGAAGCCCAGGGCAGATGACGGCTACAGAATGACATCCACAACAGCGCCATAGCTGTCAACTTACAGATTTGAAAATAAGGGACCAGCAGCCTCGAAAATAAGGGATCAGCAGCCAAAATAAGGGATTTTCCGAACACAGGTATGTTCAACTTCTGAGCCCCTCCGAGCCAAATGCAGAAAGCCCAGCCAGCAGCCAAACGAAGCCTCAAGTGGTGGTTCCCACAGCGCAGCAACCCGGCAAAGGGGATGCAGCAAGAAAAACCACTGTCACCTCTCCGCTGGGAAGCGCTGAGCAAAGGTGAGTCTCCAGGCAACGCGGCCGATTTGATCGGCACAAGGCATGCAAGCTCCACCCCCAGTCGTTCTTAGACTCCTTATTGGGTGAGCAACGCTGCCAAGCAACACAGTTGGAGCCTCCCTCCTCCCTGGCCGGCAGGCAGGGAGGGAGAGGAGCTGCTTCCTTTGAAACCCGGGATATTTAAGGGGCATCATCAATACGGGACAGCAGCGGGACACAGCGTATGGATAAGGGACTTTCCCGCCAAATAAGGGACAGTTGACAGCTATGAACAGCGCTAGCAAAAGATTTTGTTACAGGGACGCTGCCATTGCCAACACAGCCTGCCCAATGTTTTGGCCTTCAGTCCAAAGTTCAACAGTTTGCTCAGCATGCTGTAGCTGGACCTGTGCATCTTGGTGCAAAGTTTGACATTCTTCTCCGCACCGGGCCAGCAAGCCAGCTCGAATTTTCTTTAAGAACTTTAGGGCAAGTGCAGTTGGAGAGACATGGGGAAAGCAGACCGGCTGCGTGTGTTTGCTTTCCTAAGATGGTGGCTTTGCCGGTCTGTTATCTCATGCAAGTGCTGATAAAATCCAAGACCTCATTAGCTGCGATAAGGAAAGGAAAGGTGCGAGGCAGATAGAGATAACAGGACTGTGGGACTGTTGGAATTACCAGGAATCTATGTCAACGGGAGGCAAGAGATAGACTTCAGAATTAAGGCTCTGGATGTTGCTGAACTACAACTCCCGGCAGACCCAGCAAGCATAGCCAGCAGCGGTGGGAGTTCTAGTTCAGCTGCATCTGAAAGAGGCATAGTAGAAGGTCCCAGATTCAATAACTAGCATCTCTAGCTAGGGCTGGGATTCCCCCTGCCTGAAACCCTGGAGAGCGGCTGCCAGTCAGAGTAGACACCACTGAACTAAATGGACAAATGATTTGAGTTGGTAAGACCACGCCAAAATTGTGATGTTTCCATTTGGCCAAGTCTGCCAAAGCTGAATGGGAACTATCGCCCTGTTGCTATCTTTTTAAATATTTTATTTCATTGTTATTTCAGTCTGAATTTTAAAAAACAACAACACAAGTGTGTCTTTTTAAAAATCACGTGTTGGTTTTACCACCTCAAGGACCTGATCGCCTTAGGGTGAAGGTTGGGTAATTAAAAATAATAATGAATTTAGCAGTAAAGCCTGGGATCAGCATTTTAATTTAAAGCCTATAAATAATTCTTTTCCAAATAAAGTTAAGGCAAGCACTCTGAAGGGCAAAAATGCAGAAGTACTCCTCCTGCAGTTTAATTTTTAAGAGCTCGAATCATCTTTTAACCTCCCACTGAAGTTCTTTTGCTGGTGGGGGGGAGAGAAAGAAAAAATTCCACTTGCTGACGACAGGCCAGAAAATTTCATCAGAGCAGCCACCCAACCTTTGTCAAAGTTCTTGCCTTGAAGCTCCTTGCAAAATCTTTGACTGCCTAGGGAGAGAGGGAAAGACATCTAAGAACCCCTCCCCCAGGTCTGTTTTTTTCCAGGTTATCTGAATTTGGGGAAATTGCTCTTTTCGGGCATGGTCAAAGTCTCAGAAAGCGAAAGGCTTCTGGAGATAAAAAGAGAGGAAAACGGGTGCCTGTCCCGGGAAAGAAATACTATGGGTTAGTTTTACCCAGATTAGACCTACTGAAATTAATGGTCTCAAGTTTGCCAATGTCCATTAAGTTTAATGAGTTTACTCAAAGGAGGGTTAATGTTAGATACAGCTCAATAAATACAGCTCTCGATCCCCTGCTACCACCCACCAATAGAATGTTTACTAACAGTTTGAAATTGCAAATCCTTAAAACAGCACAAGAGAGTAAGATCCAGGAGATCATGGCTGAAATCCTAACTATGTATACATAAATGTCCCATTGAATTGAATGGAGCTTAACTCACAGATTAAGTGAAGTTAGGCTTGCAGGAAGGGGCCCTTACGTTAGGAATCAGTAGAAGGGGGCTATTCATTGAGGAATGAATAGAAAAGTAATTCCTGGGGAAGCTACTAGGAGGTTCCCTACCACCACCCCCCCCCAAAAAAAGTAGAAGGAACTGCCCAGTTTTGATCTTTGTTTACTGGAGGGGTACTTTTGCACACAAGGAAGGAGGTTACTTCAGAGATACCCCTAGAACTAAGGGCTCCAGACTCCCCCCACCATCCCAAAGGGTGATCAGATAGTGGCAAGAAGACCTTCCTTTCAAAATGGGGGTGGGTCACTTTCAGACTTCTATAAGAGGGGCTTTGCAATATCCAATTTAAGCCAGCCAGGAAACTACAACTAATCCAGAATGCGACAGCTAGACTGGTGACTGGGAGCAGCCGCCGAGACCACATAACACCAGTCTTGAAAGACCTACATTGGCTCCCAGTATGTTTCTGAGCACAATTCAAAGTGTTGGTGCTGACCTTTAAAGCCCTAAACGGCCTCAGCCCAGTATACCTGAAGGAGCGTCTCCACCTCCATCGTTCTGCCTGGACACTGAGGTCCAGCTCCGAGGGCCTTCTGGCGGTTCCCTCGCTGCGAGAAGCCAAGTTACAGGGAACCAGGCAGAGGGCCTTCTCGGTAGTGGCACCTGCCCTGTGGAACTCCCTCCCACCAGATGTCAAAGAGAAAAACAACTACCAGACTTCTAGAAGACATCTGAAGGCAGCCCTGTTTAGGGAAGCTTTTAATGTTTAATAGGTTATTGTATTTTAATATTCTGTTGGAAGCAGTGGCGTAGCGTGGGGGGTGCAGGGGGGGCCGGCCGCACCGGGCGCATCATCTGGGGGTTAGGGTTAGGGGGCGCAAATCCATGGGTTAGGGGACGCAAATTACTTGCCTTGTGCCGGGTGCTGACAACCCACGCTACGCCACTGGTTGGAAGCCACCCAGGGTGGCTGGGGAAACTCAGCCAGATGGGCGGGGTATAAATAAACTACTACTACTACTACTACTACTACTATATACAGGAGTACATGGGGTGGTTTCAGCCTGACTGCCCCACACTTGGAAAATTGGGATTCAAGACAGGAAAGAGAAGATTTGCCCCCCTCCCCAAAATAGTCTCCCCTTCGCCCCCAATAATCCAAACTCACCCCACCCTGGGTAGCGTTCTCTGTAACAGAGGAAGCAGCATCCTACGTATATACACTGTATATCTCTCTCTCTTTAGAGGCTTTGCAAAAAGGAATCCCAAACTGGGAGCAAAGCACGCATGGAAAGGGGTAACCCCTCCCTGTTCCTTAATTTGGAATGGACCATTCTCTTAGCAATGCGGGGGGGGAGTATTTACACACACACCCCCGAGAATTACAACCCATTACGCATTGCTACAGAACATAGCTCCGAAAGCATTTATTGTTATATGTATTTTCTCAGCAGAGTTCAGCCCCAAATATCCCTAGCTGAAAGTATCTATATTTAGATTCTTCCTTTGCCCCCCCCCAAAGAAAGGCAAAGTAGGCTAACCCAATGCTCTTCGGAAAACGGGGAGGGAGCCGCGGGAACCAACCATAAGGCGGCACCGCAGAGTTCCGACCAATCAGACGCCGGCTTCAAGTTGCAACCTTTAAATGAGAGAGGAAAAGGGGAAACGCTGCAAAGCTCTCTTAAAGGGGGAATCAGCTAAGAAAGCGGGTGTGGAATTGTGGGGGGCAAACTCAGGAATCCTGCAGCATTTCCAAGGCATTCACAAAGGGTTGGATATCGGCCTCAGACCCAGGCAAGCATTTCCCCTTAGTCTGCGGCAGCTGGACCACAGGCAGAAATGCAACTGGTGCAGCTGTCCGTGCTATGAAGATGCCTCTAGAGCAGGGGTCAGCAAAACCTTTCAGCAGGGGGCCGGTCCACCGGCCCTCAGACCTTGTGGGGGGCTGGACTATATTTTTGGGGGGAGGGAAGAACGAATTCCTATGGCCCACAAATAACCCAGAGATGCATTTTAAATAAAAGCACACATTCTACTCATGTAAAAACACACTGATTCCTGGACTGTCCACAGGCCAGATTTAGAAGACGATTGGCCCGGATCCGGCCCCCGGTCCTTAGTTTGCCTACTGTAATAAACGTAAATCTGCCCTTATTCCCTTATGGGGGACACAAGAGCCCTTATAGAGTCCTTTGCAGGTTCTTCATAGGTCGGAGAAAATAACAGAGGCCAACCAGAGAATACTGAGAAGCAAAGCAGCTCGTAAGCCTGATCTTTATTGAACTGTTGCAACAGGTTGCCCTCTTCACACGCCGGAGGAGTTGGAGGACCCAGAACAAAGGTGTGTCCGCCCTTATATAGACATTTTAAATTGCCCCCCTTGGAGACCAAGACCACCCCCAGAAACATCATACCTACATCACAGAAGGGGTGTAGCTCAAGAACACCACCCCAGATACATCAGACCTACATCACAGAAAGGGTGGTCTACAGCAGAAATCTGAGTGCGTTGTTTACCTCCTGTTTGGCAGGTTACCTATTAATGCTTCCTTGATTGGATACTCTGGGGAGCCTGGCCAGTCTTTTGTAATGACAAATACTTAGTTCCTGAGCCAGGACATAGGCTCACCCTATTCATACACAAACATACTCTTAAGATAGGATTTGTGAACAAAAAGACAATGGGGAGGCTCCCCCACCTCCTCCCTCCTTGCAGAGAAAACATTTGAAAATGGTTTCAGGGTGGTCCTCCTGTGCTGCTCCAGACATGTGGTCCACACATCCATGTATGCGCTTGGTTGGTACATTTATGAACATTTATTATAGATATAAGACCTTAAATTTTTTATTTCACTACCCATGCAGCCTTTCTCAACCTTGAGTCCTCAGATGTTTTTGGCCTACAACTCCCATCATCCCTGACCACTGGTCCTGTGAGCTAGGGATCATGGGAGTTGTAGGCCAAAAACATCTGGGGTTGAGAACCACTGATAGAGGGAAGAGCTTTCTCTGTGGGATATCTGCCAGGTATTGGTGGAGAACATAAAAAGAGCCCTGCTGGATCAGGCAGCGGCGTAGCGTGGGTTGTCAGCACCCGGGGCAAGGCAAGTAATTTGCGCCCCCTAACCCGGGGCAAGGCAAGTAATTTGCGCCCCCTAACCTGGGGCAAGGCAAGTAATTTGCGCCCCCTAACCCCTAACCTGCCGCCACTGCCAGCTTCTTCTTGCTGCTGCCTGGTCTGGTCTGGTGTGGTTCTCTCCCGCGCTCAGCGCTGCGCTGGGCAGCCGCTGCACTGTCCCTCCCCCAGATAGTCCCTCGTTCTCTCTCCGCACCGCACGCCTGGCACCCACCCCCTCCACAGTGGGCGGCGACCCAGCGGCTCGGATTGGATTCGCAGTGAGAGAGAGTGAGTGAGCCAGGTAGGGGCAGAGAGCTGCAAGTGCGAGCGCACGCCCCCCCAGATGTTGCGCCCGGTGCGGCAGGCCCCCCCTGCACCCCCCACGCTACACCACTGGGATCAGGGCAAAGGCCCATCCAATCCAGCATCCTGTTCTCACTGTGGCCAACCAGATAGATGCCCAAAGGGGAGTCTGAGAGCAGGATCTGAGCCCAAGAGCCCTCTCTCCTCCTGTGATCTCCAGCAACTACAGTGCAGTTGGGTCAAGAGCTCTTGAGTCGTCATGGGCAGGTTCTACCTTCTGTTAAGGACGGTGCCAGGGGCCTTGAAATATTAGTCGCTGGGAATCACAAGCAGGGCTGCTAGTGGTGATGGCTATGTTCTACCTTCTCTGCCACTGGTGGCAGCGTGCCTCTTGCAAGAAAACTGGGGTTGGCTTTTGCAGGCCAACTCCCCAAGGGACTTCGGGTCCCCTGAGGTCTGCTATCAGTCAGAGATACAAATGGAGGAAGCAAGGAAAGCTGTTGATCTTTATTGGCCTCTTGCAACAGTGTCCCCCGCCCCCCTCGCTTGCAAGAAGGCAAGGAGGCCAGAACAAAAGAATGTTAAAAATTCCAAACACCTAAATGGCCATCTCCTTCTCTACAGAGCCTTCTGTGTGCTGAAATCAGCAGAGGGGGCCTCTCTTGGTAGTTCCTCTGCCCTCAGAAGCTCAGGGGGGTGGCCAGCCCAGGAGAGGGCATTCTCAGTGGCACCTTCTGAATTGTGGAACTCCCACCCCACAGAGGTCCATCAGGTTCTTTCATTATGCAGCTTTTGTTGTACTCTGAAGACACATTTCTTTGCCCTGGCCTTTTGACACATGAGATGTGTTTTCGGAATTCAGCCCGTTATTTGTTTTAACCATTGTTAATGCTGAATTAGGGATGCGGGTGGCACTGTGGTCTAAACCACAGAGCCTAGGGCTTGCCGATCAGAAGGTCGGTGGTTCAAATTCCCCGATGGGGTGAGCTCCCATTGCTCGGTCCCTGCTCCTGCCAACCTTGCAGTTTGAAAGCCCATCAAGTGCAAGTAGATAAATAGGTACCGCTGCAGCAGGAAGGAAAATGGCATTTCCGTGCGCTGCTTTGGTTAGCCAGAAGCGACTTAGTCATGCTGGCCACATGATCCGGAAGTTGTACACTGGCTCCCTCGGCCAATAAAGCGAGATGAGCGCCTAACCCCAGAGTCATCCGCGACTGGACCTAACGGTCAGGGGTCCCTTTACCTTTAATGCTGAATTTTAAGGTTGTTCTAGCCCACCCTGGGGACCTGTTGGCAAAGGGCAGGTAATAAATGAAATAATATTTTCAAGAAATGTGTTGTTTTTTTTAAAAAAAAACTAATTCTGTTTTAAATGAGGTAGTGGAGGCTGAGCAACAAGGAAAGGTGCTCTCGGCACACAGATCTATCCAGACAGACCATTATCAGCATTACCTTGAAGTGAGCTATTATTAGCATTCTAAGGCTATAAGTAGAAAACAGGGGTAACAGAACACCACATGATCAATGGGCCTGCTGGAAGTACCAGGAGAAAGTTATATGCAAGTTTCACTTAAACAAAAGAAAAAAGCCTAATGCCACAGTGACTGAATACAAGAGGCTTGACGCAGGTGGCACTGTGGCCTCTTGGGCTTGCTGATCGGAAGGTCGCAGTTCAAATCTGTGCAACAAGGTGAGCTCCCGTTCCTCTGTCCCAGCTTCTGCCAATCTAGCAGTTTGAAAGCACACTAGTGCAAGTAGATAAATAGGTACTGCTGCAGCGGGAAGGTAAATGTCGTTTCCATGTGCTCTGGCTTCCATCATCGTGTTTCGTGACCGGGAAACCTGTCTGTGGACAAACGCCAGCTCCCTCGGCCTGAAAGTGAGATGAGTGCCACAACCCCTTAGTCTCCTTTGACTGGACTTAACCATCCAGGGGTCCTTTACCTTTTTACCTTACAAGAGGCTTGAGGGAGAATTGTCCAGTTTTGCAGGGTCCTGAGCTCATAAGGGGCAGGTCTTCACAGGCTTCACCCAAGTTGGAAAGAGTTGGTGCGGATCAGTCACTACCAACCTGGTGCCCTCCAGGTGCTTTGAACTGTAATTCCCATCAGCACTGGCTGAGGCTGATGGGAGATTTAGTCCAAAACACTTATAAGGCACCAGGTTGTGCAACACAGAGGATTAACTACAGCCTTGTTCTGTAGCAGCAACATGGGCTTGCTACTATTTGCAGCGTGGAACACTCCATTCCAGGTTCTTGCCAGCCTTACGCTCTTCCAGGACACTCCATTCCATCCCCCAACTTTCTGATCCCTACTCCCCAGACAGGCACTCAGTGGTCTGTGACCACTGAGCATGCTCAGTCTTCACTGGACTAAATTAAGGGTGGGGAACCTCAGGTCCAGGAGCTGAATGAGATCCAAGCCTCAAGCCAAACCATCCCCCAACTCCAACCCTTCTCTATAGCCACTTCCTTGAGAGCTTTTGGACGCGGGTGGCGCTGTGGGTTTAACCACAGAGCCTAGGACTTGCCGATCAGAAGGTCGGTGGTTCAAATCCTTGTGACAGGGTGAGCTCCCGTTGCTCGGTCCCTGCTCCTGCCAACCTAGCAGTTCGAAAGCACGTCAAAGTGCAAGTAGATAAATAGGTACCGCTCCGGCGGGAAGGTAAACGGTGTTTCCGTGCGCTGCTCTGGTTCGCCAGAAGCAGCTTAGTCATGCTGGCCACATGACCCGGAAGCTGTACGCTGGCTCCCTCGGCTAATAAAGCGAGATGAGCGCTGCAACCCCAGAGTCGGCCACGACTGGACCAAATGGTCGGGGTCCCTTTACCTTTTTACCTTTACCTGAGAGCTTTTGCCTGGAAAAAGGAGGGTGTGTGTATGAGAGGGACATGCAAACCTGATTTCTGCCTGGATGAAATGTAACGAAAGGGTGCAGTCACACCCACTGCCCCACCCATTCTGCTACTGGTTCCGCCCACCATTGCTGTGCTGCCCAGCCCTGCAGAAAAAGATACGACACGCACGAAACTTTCAATAACCAGGAAGTTTGGCGTTTATTGTAAGGGGTTTTTTTTCCTTTTAAACAAAGAATTACCAGAACCCGTTTTCCCCACCAACAAGCTTCAGGTACATCCCTGATTCACAGAGAAGCCCGTTTGGTATGTGAAAGAAAGGGAAAGGAAGGGAAGGGAAGGGGAGGAGAGAGATTATTCAAAACCAAAACATTTGCTAGAAAGAACTTGAGAACTGAAGGATGAACCATGTTTCAGAGCTCCTCTCCTAGAAGCAGGACCAGCAGCACAGGGCAGTTCAAGCAGAGATGGATGGGATTCGTGGGTGTGCTTCCTTTTCCAAAAGAGGAAAAGTCCCCACAGTGCTTTGGGACATCAGATTGGATGTGTAAGGTGGGAGCTTTTTGGCACTCATGAATGCATGGCAGCAATCCACTTGGAGCATGGAAGTGCCAGGATTGCTCACACAGTTTCTGGGTGCCCTATCCAAAATGAAAGTTTCTGAACCATCAATAAAACACAGGCTCATGTGAGGCTGTGCTACAGATGAGGAACAGGGAAATCCCACTTTGATGGGGGGTGGGAGGCATGTGCTTCTGGAGTAAGCTTAAGAAGTGGTTAACCCTTGGACCTTTCTCCCAATTAGAGCACAAATACATTACATCTGGTTATCCCCACTCCCTTAAAATGCTAATATACAGAATATAAAGCACAATATGTACAACAACACAGTAAACAGTTTCTTTCCCCATCCCACACTCGTTAAGTAGTCAGGTTTTTTTGCGGTTGGAAAGGAAATACTTCAGCAACTTCAGTCATAAAGAGAAAGGCGGCGGCAGCGGGGTTAATCCAGATTACCCTTTTGGCCCCAAAATAGAGCCACCTTAAAAAAAATAATTAAAAAAACCACAGGATACCAGCATTTGGAGGACGTTATAAATTTCTTATAGCTTATACATTCCTTATAGCGAAAGTCATAAAACAATCTATGCCCACATTACTGCTCACAAACTTCTCTGCTGCATTATTATTAAGGGGACAGAGGGGCCTTGTGGTCCCTTTGCTGGAGGAACATCAGCCATCAGTTGCAAACAGAAAACCAACAAGCAAACCAACAGCAGACAACACCCAAGCCCTTGTACCCAAGTTTCTGCAAGACAGCCAGCCGAGCAGCTATTTTGCACCATGCAATTCCCATGACACCACCTGGCAAGAACAACAGGGCCTCTATTTTAGAACTTACCTTGCCTAATAAAGTGCAGTTTGTGGATTTCTAAAAGCAGCTCTGCAAGATACATTCACAAAAAAGTTACCAGCTCACAGAAGATTTTAGTAGTCCGCCTGCCTTCTCACAACACATCCCCTATGTCAGTCATTTAGGGGCCTAAGGTGGAAAAAAATAAGGCCTCTGCTTTGGTACAGCTTTTTATCTGCAACTAATTATACACATGACAGGTTACCTACAAGCCTGTTGGAGCTATGAAGGGTGTGAAATGCTAATAAGCTCTTTGAAAATAGCAAAAACATCAACCAAAACTTTTGTGTCTCCACTTTTTCAGAACAGGAGAGGCTATATAACAAAGGACGGCTGAAATCTCCAAACCAGACACAAATGCTGAGAATCGCCATTTTCAAAGCAGGCTGCTTAAAAAGTGGTCTTGTTTTGGCTCTCCTGCCAAGATGGATCAAGGCCCTTCCTTTTCTACATCTCTCACAAAGAGTCAGAGTCAGCAAAGGATGGAGGCACAGAGCTTGGCAGACAGAAGCTTTCAAGTTCACCTCTATGAATTATCTGGAAAACTGGTCTGAAAACCTACCAGGAGAGAAAAGTTGAGCTTGTGCTATTGACCATCTGGAGCAGCAAGTTTTATAGAGGCAGGCAAACAGTCTGCAGCAGCATGACTGTCTTTTGAAACCTGCATCCTCTTCCAGTCTGCTTCCGAGAGAGACACAACAATCAAGTAATCTGTTGTGGAAACTCTGGCACTGACACATGACATGAATGTTGCAAGGCTAGAATGGCTCTCTCATCAATTTATGTTCAATGTGTTTGAAGGGATGGAGGAGCCAATGCAAGGCAGAGAGACTCCTGCATACACCAGGAGCATGCCTAGGGCTCTGGAGGGAAATCCATACAATCATTTTTGCAGGTGGAAGCACCTTCCAGAAACTATCTGCTTGTTGCTGCAGATATTGTTGGAAACAAAGGCAGACAACATCTTTGCTATTATTAATCTTCCATCTAGAGTACTGGCTGGACAAATCAGCTAGTTATATTTCTGATACAGTGAAAATTTGGGACATTGAACTTTGCTGTTTTTGACCGCCAAGCCAAGCTGCAATAGGTAGCAAAGTGCTAAGTCAGGTACAACCTTCCTAAAACACTGAATTCTTTTTGTGAGCACCATTGTCCTGGGCCAACTCAAAAATGAAGTGGTGAGAGGATAAGCAGCCACCCACCCACCGCACAGGTTCCCATCATTCAGATTCTAATTTGCTACAACCATCCTTCCCCCTCTGATACATTTTGAGTATGGGAGCTAGCCAGGAATGGTGTTGAGTACAGGAATCCTTTGGGTTGGAGCCAAATCAGCTTTACTCAGAGTAGACCCACTGAAATCAACAGTTCATGTCCATTATCTTCATGCAGAACTAGCATTAGATAAACCCTCTTGAGATTTGAGCGTTACTTCGTGTTATGCAGAAAACTGATTTTGACCCATTTCTTTGTGTATGTGTGTGTTTGTGTACACACATGCACACAAATAATTCAAATTGAATAATAATAATAATAATAATAATAATAATAATGCCACATCCTTATCTCCATTTCAGTTCCCACATGGGGAAATCTAGAAGGGTTTGTTTCTTGAATAATGCATGTGGAGCGACTGACAGGACAGGAGGTTTGCTCTCTGTTTTCCCTCTAGTGAGAGGCAAAAACCTTGGAGAGTCCTGACTGAAGGATGGTGAGCATGTTTTTCAGCTATTGCAGTTTGTTACACGGCTTCCCCCAAATGCTGCCAAACAACGGTTATGATGTCTGAACTTAACACCTTTAAAAATACAGCCATCCCCTTTGAAGAGTACACATTTAAGCTAAGTGAATTTCATTAAGGGGTGGTTTTCCTTTTTGTCCTTGGCATTCATCTTCAAAGCAGCTTTGCGTACTTGTTCACTGCCTGAGCCAAGATGTAGTAATAAAACACTGGGAATAATTCAACATTATTGTTCTTTGGACAATTTTTTCTAAAACAACAACAACAACATGCATCCATAAAGCAGGCACAAGGCCCGTCTATTGAATTCGCCTATTCTTTTTTTTTTTTTACAAACCCAGTTTGCTTAGGAATCTTGACAGATCTTCATCCTCTCACTAACAAGTAAAGGAAATTAGCCGGCTTAAAAAATCCCTTAAAAACCCACAAGAAAATAAGATTCCCACCCCCACTCCCACCCAATTGTAATTCATTTTTTTAAAAAGTGTCAATATGACACTGCCTCAAGAATAGAAAATAAAGTATTTACAGCTTTACAGAAGGGGGGGTGGGAGAAACGAAGTCATCACAATTCACGTCCAGCATTTTCACATTTTTTTTCCTGACAAGCTTTAAATCTGGTTGCTACGGACGGACTAGACTAAATGCAAATCTAGAGGTGCCACTGTCTACTAAAGCCAGCAGCATTGACTGAAAGAAATGCAATACGAAGGAAACTGTACTGTTAAGGGACTGATCCATTCACGAACTCACCCTGATGCTCCCTCAGATATAATAAAACCTCATATTCAAAATGTGAAGAGAAATTTTTAAATTCAGGTTGCATATGATAAAAAAGATACCAACCACCACCTTAACCACTACTATTCTGTTCTACCATTATTCCTACACAGGTAATCCCCACCTACCTCTACCACATACAAATAATAATAATTGCTTACTTGAGTACCCACCTAGTCATTACAAAATGAACCATTTTGTTGATGCCCTCTGTGTTGACCAGTGAAACCTCATCCCCCTACCCACTTATACAACCATACAAGAACCAGTTCCCCCTGCCCATGCCTACCCACTACACTCGAGCCACTACCCACTACCTTGAGCATGCCAGCCATTAAAAGCAAACACATTGACACATGCTCTTAAAGTTTAAAACACACCCCTCCCCCCAAAGAAGATTAGCAGCAATGAAGTTGGATGGCCTTAAGTAAAAACCGCTCAAATTCTCAGTTTCAGAAATAGTAAATCCTACAATTTCTGGGCAACTGAAGTTTAGCAGGTACACATACAACCTGCACTCAGGAGCTGCCAGATTGGGTAGACGGGTCTCCCAGTGTCTGGAGAAACTGCAGAGCGAAAAGAGCCAACATTCAATGCTGGCTTCGGGACCCTGAGATGCTATTTATGAAAGTGCCAATGCCCAACCCTTTGGAAAGGACAGGGCTGCTGGTCTCCCCTCCACCCCCCAAAAAAGCTGCAAAACTCACAGTCAGAAAAGGGTACAGCTTTGGATAGAAATGGGGTGAAAAGAATAAGGGCTTAGGAATGAGATTCCTTTTCCAAAGCAGAGAGAGAAAGCGATGAAGCGCTTGACCAAAAGTTGCAAAAACAAGCTTTTTAAGGGTCGCTAAGCAATGGGGCATAAAGCTACTAACCAGAAGCAGCAAACTTGAGTTTCAAGCAGCAAATCAGGACGAACACAAAGTGTCCCTTTTTATATTGCATCTCCCACTTCCCCCCTCTTTTTTTTTGCATGGATGGGAATATAGTAAAGCTCCCCTTCTGAAGCCAAATACTTCCCCACCCAGAAGTGTCTCCTTCACAGGACAGACGTGTTCATCTGCCTAGGCACCAGCCATCACCTTCAGCAACCCAAAGCAGCAGCCAATGGGACAAGAAAGCACTCCGGAGACAGTGGTGGAAGGAGCCCATCAGCCACACAACAGCTTTTACTAGGGGTTGATCTGTAGGCATGAGGGGAGAGGTTTCTTCTTCTAGGCATTTCGTGTCATTAAGAAGCGTTTTGCAGGAGAGATAAATATCTGACACCCACCCACACATAGCAGCTTTGCCAGAAGTGTGATTGTACCTCCAAATCTGGGCAGCATAAAATGATAACATGTTGGCAAAGAGCTACTCTTTTGTTCTGGATAACAGCAAGTGATCTGGACCAAGAAGATGCTGGTTCATGGCACCAACACCAGCTGACTATCTGGCAAATAAACATCAGATGTTTGTGTTTAAACCACCAAAGGATGGAGTGGGGGGCTAGTCTCACTTGCTTTTCAGAAAAGCAAAGCACGTGACAGTTATACCTTAGTGCCAGACAATACAATACTGTACTCTTGCTTTTTTAAAAAAATCCACATCTTGTAATACTTATTTTCAATGTACCTGAAATACAGTGGTACCTCAGGTTACATATGCTCCAGGTTACAGACTCCGCTAACCCAGAAATAGTACCTCGGGTTAAGAACTTTGCTTCAGGATGAGAACAGAAATCGTGCTGCGGCGGCAGCAGGAGGCCCCATTAGCTAAAGTGGTGCTTCCGGTTAAGAACAGTTTCAGGTTAAGAACGGAACTCCGGAACGAATTAAGTACTTAACCCGAGGTACCACTGTACAGGTGCAGGACCTGACATGCTTCAAGACATCTAAAGCTGTGTTCCTTGCTGAGGGGTCTTGGGAAAGGTAATGCCACTCACCCTATAGTTTAGTTAACACTGATTCTGAGGATGGTGTGGAAAGCTATCACGCTCCAAGCTTCCGAGAGCAGCACAAAAATGCAGTCCTTCCTCAACAGTAACTTTTTGAGAGGAAATCATTTGATGGCTAAAGTACAAATGAAGGGGGAGAGTGAAGAAAAGAGGGAGGGAAGGGAGAAAGTTTGGAACCAAAGGATCACTGGGAGCAGATGCAGCAGTAGGAAGCTCCCTTGGCCAAAACAAGCTCCACAAACAAGTAAAGGTGTGCAAAGTGAATGCTCAGCTTCCTTCCCAACAGGAGACAGAGAAGCCCAGCAGTGACCTAACATTCCATACAAATAAGGCGAACGCTTTGCTTGCTTGTTTTTGCATAGTAATTAAAAAACAGTGTTATTCCCACCCCATCAGACTTTTGCTATTCTTGCCTTGCCACCAAGCTTCTAATAGAGTTCTGGACCTCAGCAGAAAAGGTGTTGTGCAGGTCTCTGAAAGGATTCTCTCAAGCCACAATTCACATCCCTTCTAACTGCATGAGCCAAGAGCAGGTGTCATTAAAGGGCTAAGATTGGGAGGGGAGGACACTTTCAATCCTGTTCACGCAAGACACTTGTCCTCATTGCTGCTCAATGGTGTGATATTTGCTACTTAGTTGCCACGGGGCCTGCTCTGCCAATTTGCCCAGCACTTCAGTCCAGTGCTAAACTTCCATAGCAATTCATTCTTCTGCTACCAGAAGCTTATTTAGAATCATCATTTTTATATAAAAAGCACTATGATATTCCAGTGGAGCTCAAAGTGGCTCAGCTTGGGGCAAAGGCACAATTAAAATACCATATACACATACTTTTTCTTACAGAACTCCACACCTGTCATTTGTAGAACAGTATAAATGTTTTTTACAGCACCAAATCCTTGGATGGGGTGGGAAAAAATACTAGATCAAGTCCTTGGCACCCCCAAGGCTAGGGGCTTTGAAGTCTCTGATCTCTCTGCATTTGTGAAATCTCTTCTTTTTCTGGGTTTTCTTTTTCTTCTCTCCTTGCGCCAGAACGTTCTGGTTATTTATCAGCTGACCATGGGCTCAACGTCTGCTTCTCTGTCAAACTCATCCTGAATTTCATCCGTGTTTCCTGAGTCGCTGCTGGCTACCGAACTGGGAGACGGGGAATTTCTGCTGACAAAGAAAAGGGGAGAGAGAGGAAGAGTGTGGTTAGGTCCATCCTCTTAAATAAGACGTCTTTCCATGTTAAACAGTGACAAAAGCATGTTCAAGTTGCATGGATGTAAAGTAGGGAAGTACTGGCTCCCCAGAATGCAAAGGGCAATATGTTTGCTGCATTTCAGGCATCAACAGTTTTATAGCGACGTGTAAAACCCTTCGCAGACATTGCAAAAAGTGAGATGACAATTGGAGAAGACAGCACCCTAGTGCTCTGGACCACTGGGTGCCATAAAGTATTTGCCGCTCTTAAACAGTATTGCTGTTAAACTGGATTTTCAAGGTAAACAGTTACATCTTGGGGCCTGCTGTGTTTGGTACTTTCAGCGAAACCAGACACCTCAGAACAGTTAGTCTTCAGATTATTGAGTCCCTCCCAATACCTCTGAACGAAAGCTCTCCATCACCATCCCACTTGGGCAAATAAAAGTTCTCAGGTGTGGATTCTGTGTTACCTTTCAGCAGAGCCTTTAATGAGCCGCCGGCAAGTCTCCATTTGCACATCCAGGCCCCGTTTCATGCTGCACATTTCCATGTACTCGTGGAGGTGGCGATTCATGTCACTCTTGGCCGTGGCAAGCTCAAGCTGCACAGAAGGAGAGGGCCAAGTCAAGCAAAGCATGAGAACCACCTTGTGCCCTCCCTGCCCTCCTGCACATTTTGATGGAATGTCTATTACCACCTGCTGGCCTAAAGGCTGCTAACAGAAGTGAGCATCGCTATTTATATTTATAAGCTACCTCCTCATTTTTCTTGACAAAGGTCTGAGCTTATGATATACATAAATTCCAAAAGATTCAAGGCAAAGAAGTATCCCTTCACCAATAACATACACAAGCCCTCTTCAGTTGCACCCAACTCTTCCCTGAAGTTTGCACACGAAAGCTCATACCAATAACTAACTTAGTTGGTCTCTAAGGTGCTACTGGAAGGAATTTTTTTATTTTGTTTTGACTACGGCAGACCAACACGGCTACCTAATTGTAACTAGAACCTTTATTTCCTATTACCTTCTGTCATTCTGCCCACCCCAGAAAACTTTGCCCACCTTGTTTCTCTTCTCATGTCCAATTCAACCACACATAGCCCTCATTAGCAAAAAGAGATGGAGAAGGTAACTGCCTCGAAAGTTACCCCTCAGCAATAAGGCAAAAGCCTGACCATTTTGATCCATGACCAGCCTGTGGCTGCTCATCAGATTTAATCATTTGCTGCCCTTAATTAAACACAACCAGGCCACGCAGACAAACAATTCTTAGGCTCCTCGTTCCTTACCTCAATCTGTCCTATCGTTTCTTGGTATTCTTTGTCCCTCGTTTTGAAGAAAGATTCTGTTTCATGGATCAGGTTGCCCAAGTTCTCCTCTTGCTATAAAATAAAGAAAATCAGGAAAAGGTGAGCAAGGAATTCTGTCACCCAGAACCAGCCAAAGAGCCAGGCAATACTGTAGATCCTATCCAGCTCAGTATTGTCTACAATGACTTGCAGTGGCTCTCCAAGATTTCAGGCCAGGATCTCTCCCAGGCCCTACCTGGAGATGCTCCAGATTGAACCTAGGACCTTCTCCATGCATTTAGTGTATTATGGTAACATTCAAGATCATCTGTTCTAAGATAATGTCCACTTGACAGAATTCAGCCTAGCAGAGCTTTACAGACAGAAGCCTGCAGTGCAGAAAAATGGTTCAGTTCTGGCTCCGTCTGGGGAGCTAGAGGCCTGGAGAGAGGGAGTTGCAGCACTCTGTGCTCAGCTCCCTGAGTCAATTAGCCTTTTATTCCCGATCTCGATCTACAAGGCAAATCTACCCTTTCGTTGTGTAATTTTCAGTTAGAAGGGATTTAAGCCTCTTAAAACCTTTAGAGCTGCAGCATGCTAGGCCTGAACTCTGTAATACTCCACTGATAGCTATACTTCTAACGCACAGGCACATGGTTATATGCAAATAATCTGTCACTTAATTCCAGCCCATCACTAAAACTGCTTTATCGCCCTGGCAGTTGCAGCTCACTAGAAAGGCGCCTTCACAAACGTATGCCACATTTTGCAACTGTAGCACTTTGGTGTAATCTCTCACAGTTTTGCAGTACACACCACCACAGTTCACAAAATGGAAAGGAACAACTTAACATGAGCTCCTGGCAGTCAGTATAAAGTGGATTGCTGAGGAGATGTGGCTGCTGCAGTGGCTTTCTAGCCAAGGAGACAAAGCTTCCTACCTCCCACCATCACCACCCTCTATCATGTTACTGAGAAAGGCAGCAATGGAGGTACACTGAGAATTTGACCATGAAAGGTCAGAGCTCTCCCAGTGTCAAGGCACTCAAGGCTCAAATGCTCAAAAGGGACATCAGAAAGGTTTCTGAGCAGTACGTCTCCGAGTACGTTTCCAAGCACAATTCAAAGTGTTGGTGCTGACCTTTAAAGCCCTAAACGGCCTCGGTGCAGTATATCTGAAGGAGCGTCTCCACCCCCATCGTTCTGCCCAGACACTGAGGTCCAGTGCCGAGGCCCTTCTGGCGATTCCCTCACTGCGAGAAGCCAAGTTACAGGGAACCAGACAGAGGGCCTTCTCGGTAGTGGCACCCGCCCTGTGGAATGCCCTCCCACCAGATGTCAAAGAGAACAACTACTACCAGACTTTTAGAAGACATATGAAGGCAGCCCTGCTTAGGGAAGCTTTTAATGTTTGATGTATTACAGTATTTTAATATTTTTTTGGAAGCCGCCCAGAGTGGCTGGGAAAGCCCAGCCAGATGGGCGGGGTATAAATAAATTATATTAATTATATTAATTATAATTATTATTATTATTATTATTATTATTATTATTATTATTATTACACACCCATTAGACACAGAAACTTTTCCCTACAGACTTTATTGGGCAACAGGGACAGGATTCTGTTGCTCTACCCAAACAGTTCAGCAAGCACCAATGTAATAAGCAGCTCAAGGCTCTTCTGAACCAGGCATCCTAAAAAGAGAATTTGCAAACCAGTTGACTTGATGCCCTTGGAGAAAGATGTCTAGGCCACTCCATCATTCCCGTCCTCTCATTTTAGCTCAGTGTTTCTGATATATGTCAGCTAAATCAAAGTCCCATTCATTAAAAACTAGTAAGACTTTGTTAACTGTGCCTAGCCTGCTTCCTTTGTGACTAACTTCCTGTGCTGCTGTGTTTCCTGTGTTTCAATCTCTCTGTTGTTGGCTTAAAAAAAAAATGTTAAAATATTATCGGATGTACAACAAGCCTACATTTTTAATACCAAAGCTTGGCCAGCTTCCTGTGAAGTCCCTTCTCACTTTGCTCCAATGTTTAAGTGACTTCATCTTTATTTCTCCAATATGGGACAAATCAAAATCAATTTCTACAGAATCACCAAGTGCCTATCAGTTTAAGAAATTTATGCTATGTTCCAGAAGTTGTCAACCACTTGTAAGTTGTTGATAAAAGGATAATTTAACATAGTAAAAATAAAGATTCTCAAATTCACAACCAGTGCTCTTGAGTCCTATATGATCTCATAGCCCCATGTTACTATAGTTGAAGGGAGATAAATTAAGAGTTGCTTCCCCTCCGCCCCATTTTCTTTTTTACAAACACCACCATTATCATTTAACGAGACTTTGAGTGCCTGGCAACCAGTCACAAACATCATTTATAAACAGCCACTGCCTGCAGAAGACCATGTGATGGAAGGTTCAAGCCATCGGATCATGCGGCAACAGGAGGCTCCACATGAAAAAGAACTGCCATGTGATTCCAGAAACACAGCACAAAACTTAAGAATCCCCAGCAGAAAACCACACTAGTTTCTGGAGTTGTAGCCCATGCTAGACCCATTTAACTTGGTAGCCATGACAAACCTAGGTTCCATTAATTTCCAAGGGTCTACTCTGAGTAGGCCCAGTGTAATTATTATTAATTAATTAATTAAATTTGTATACTGCTCCTCGTACGCAGACCTCAGGGCAGGTTCACAACATAAAAATACAATATAATAGGCCTGTGTGGTGCAGTAGAGTGTTAGACTAAGACAGAGCTTTCCAAACTGTGTGTTGTGACACGTTAGTGTGTCTTCTGCAATGTGTAGGAGTGTTAGCGAATGCTCCCCACGCTCCTGCCGGGGCTGGAAAAGGGTAAACTTAACCTCTGGTTTGCTAGTAAAGCTGTATACTGTATCATGAAATAATGCATGTCTAAAAAGTGTGTCACCAACATGAAAAGTTTGGAAAGCTCTGGACTGGGACCTGGGAGACTAGGGCTCATATTCCCACTTGCTCATGAATCTCGCTGGGTCTCACCTTGGTCTAGTCACTGCGCCTCTCAGCCTAAGCTATCTCACAGTGTTGCTGTGGGGATTAAATGAGAAGGGGGGAGAATCATGTATGTCCCTTTGACCTCCTTGGAGAAAAAGGTGGGATATAAATGCAGGAAAAAAATATGAGTAATAAAAAATAATGTTGGCTATAACCCATAATAGAGTCATATAAAAACAGTAAGAGAATTCTGATTGTCATACTCAGAGCAGGCCGACCAAAATCAATGGAGGAGGATTGTCAAAACTAACTTAAGTATACTGATTTCAATGTGTCTAATCAGAGTATTACATATGTCTAATGGTTTGGGGTTTTTTTACTGCAGTGCTAAAGACCATGAAACACTCCAACCATCTCACTGCCTGTCTTTTAGAGAGAAACTACATTGAAACCCCTGGGCTTGGAATGGTTCCCCCCCCCCTTTAGCATTTTAATTTTCTTCTCTTCTGCAGCAGTTTTATATTGCCAACAATTTAAAAAATAGATTGTTTTAAAATTGTGTGCCACAATTTTGTGTGCCACAATATAAAAAGGTGGGATACAAAAATTTTAATGTATAAAAAACATATGTATGCTAATATTAGACAAAATACACCATAAGGAACAATTAAGTTGTACCATAAGAAATACATGTGTGTTGAGATGGTGGGGAGCTGAAGGCGGGTGGAGAAAATATAAAAATGTAGCCAACACCATGACAAAGCTTTAAACTCCATGTTGGTTTTTTCCTGCACAACCAAAGGAGCCTCAACAACACAACTTCAGGTGCAGATCAAAAACAACCGCCTGTCAATTATACAGCAGCAAGTAAACCAATCTTTGCAAAAGTAGCCATTTTTATTCTCCAGCAGAGAGGATGTGCCAAATTCTAACACAATGGAGGCTTTTGAAAATTTGGGTTTATGTTGTTGATAATAAAAAATCATTACTTTTTAAAACCCTTCCAGAAATCAGTCACAACTTTACTTCTGAAGAAGCTAGGGAGCCATCCCACGAAGAGCCCAGATCCAAAACTCACCTCTCCCTGGAGCTCGATTGATGGGTTACAGTTGGTGAAGTCTTCCCAGAGGAGCAAAGTATCCTCATTCTCCTCCCACGTCAAACTGTCACAGTCATCATCAAAATCGAAGGTTTCACGCCTGACAGGGAAATATATATACATATATTTTCATTAAAAATCCTTGTAATCCTTCTTCAAAACAAGCTTAGGAGACGGTATTAGCGCTAGAACACACACATAAAGGCATAGGATTTTGATGTGGCTATCTCGCCCTCTGCTGAAAAGAGGCTCCACATCTGCCTTTTATTCTGCTGCAGGATAGACAGACTTGAAATTCCAAGCTAATCTTAGTGTGACAGTTCAGCTGTTCCCCTCCAGGTGGTGCTGCACATCAAAACAACAGTCCAGATCTTTACACAATGGTTCTAGTGTCCGAATTAAAAAGATTTCTGCCCATCACCAACAAAAGATACAAAATGCCCCAGACGTACACATGTAATTAAAAAGTCATGCTTTAAAGCAGTGAAAGGATGGGCAGTTTCACTAACCACCTATGATCATTGCTCTGTGCTGCTTTAGTTTCGTATGCCGTACAACAGGGGTCGGCAAAAATTTTTAGCCGCAGGCTGGTCCACTGTCCCTCAGACCTTGTGGAGGACTGGAGAAGTGGCACTGGGGGGGGGGGGCAAGTAGTCCTCCTCTTCACCCCCCACCTCCACCCACAGCCGCTGCACTTAACTTCCCTGGCCGCTGCTGCTTCTCATGGGTAGGCAGAGTGAGCTCGTCTGCTCCGCTCTCTGGCCCACAGGAGCACCAGGGTGGCGGTAGCGGAGGGAAGATGAGTGGCGCAAAAGGGCTGGCGCCGGAGAGGGGCTGCTTAAAATGGTGCTCAGCCAGCTCAGCCCAGCCCCCTTCCTCCTCTAGGCAGGGCGAGAAGAAGCCAGGAGGAGGGAGGGAGGGAGGGAGGAGGCGCCGCCGCAGTGTGGGGGGGGGATGGAATGGCGTGGGGGGGGGAATGGCGCAGCCCGAACAAACGGAATCCCCACACCGATCCACGGACAGTCCGTGGGCCGGATCCTGAAGGCAATTGGGCCTGATCCGGCCCGCAGGCCTTAGTTTGCCAACCCCTGACGTACAAAAACCATTACTAGAAACTGGGGGCCCCTGATGGTTTCATCACTAATCCTGCCCCCTCCCTAGATTCTCTGCACCCAATTTTGAAATCTCCAGGGGATAGAGCTGAATGTGGGAGCTGCACAGCGAATGAGGAGTCCCAGAAGCTCATTTAGCTCTGATGTCTAAATTGGAAGCGGTTTTATATACAGTCTGACTGTTGATCCACTTAGATCAGTATTGTCTGAATAGATGGGTGGCAGGAGTTCTACACCATACCAAGCAAAACTCTTTTCCCAGTTCTACCTGGGGATGCCAAGAAGTGAATGTAGTGACTTCTGCAGGTAAAGCAGGTGCTTTGCAAGGACCTTTAGACTACAGACCTGTAAGCAGTTAAATGCCGTACAAATGAAGTACTGCAACAGCTCTGATCATTAAGTAAGCAAACATTACTAAGGCAGTTCCAGGGAACACATCACATCAAAACTGATGCCTTTTATGGGACCAATTTGGGCTAGCTGAAGGAACACAATCAGGCTTGAGAAGTTACATCTAGTCAAGGTCACAAGGCAGTGATGCCTGAATTTTCAGCTAAAAACTAACAGGATGAAACTTTGAAAAGATTTTACACTAGCTTCTTTTAAAGAATTGCCTGAGAGGGGACTGCTTGATCCCATCCTCCAGGAATCTTGTGGCTACTCTGCTGAGCTCCACAATGGCAGACATTTTTGTCTCCTGAGTTCATTTCCTTCCCAGCAGAGCATATATAAAGCAGGAAGTCGAGGTCAACACTTCATCTTATGACGAATGGATTCAAAACTTGGCAGTGGACTGGAAGAGGCAGCGTGGGAGCACATGCCAGCTTCTAAAATCGGCCAAGCCTCCCAGTTTAAAACTACTGCTTGCCTTCAGCTGCATTTATTTTGCAACTATGGCTATTTCTATAATCTGAATAATTTGAACCCTCTTACGAAAAGACACAGCACTAATGCAGTTTTTGTTCCTTAGAAGGGATTTCTTTTCACTTCCAACAATGCAATGGACTGGCCTATTAAGTGTCTAGTCAGAACTGTCAACCCTGTCCACAGTGTATAAACCCAAAAGATTACTTGCAGAGTGTCCCAAAGAATCAGCCCTCAGTAAGCCGCATTCAAAATAAACTGCAGGATTCCTGGGTGGGCTTGCAGACACTGGGGTTGTACTCCATCACTGCCGTAGTCCAAGCATGTAGCATTTTAAGAGTAAAGGTACGCAGCAAAAGGTGATGTTGGCACATGCCATTCAAAATAAGAGCTGGAAAAAATCCCATGTCCCGAAAACATGTCACAGGGGTGGGGCTCCTACGTAAGGCGCATGGCATGAATGAGAGCTGCTAACTGCAGATCCTTCTGAGGGAGAGTGCATGTGCACAATGGCCTGGAAATTCCGCTTCTTGAAAGAGGCAAAGTGTTTAAAAGCATTGGCTCTATAAAAACAGTCATAAAGACCAGCATTATGATTACTAAGCAAGAGTTTCACTTGGGGACATAATTTCTGAGTGACGAAGACTCTTATCTTTTATTGGCATTTAAGAAGAGGACTGCTGGGTGAAGTCATGATGGATTCCAGTAACGGTATGTATAAGCTAGCCAATCCTGCCTAGCTCATTTTCAGCAAGCTTCCCTCCCACTGGATAAGAAGGGCTGCTTAGACAGCAGGGCATGCAGTGCAATGTAGGCTGTCCCAAAGTGTGTGTTGTGATGCCCCTGCGTTAGGGTTGCACTTACAGCAAAAGGCTGCAGGCCCTCTTGTCAGCAAGTCTTGCTCAGGGGATCTACATGCAGAATTTCAGATACCTGTATTTTCAGGTATCTGAAATTCTGCATATAGATCCCCACCCTTTTCATTTTCTTTTTGAAAACCAAGTTGTTTCTGGCCGTGATGACTGCAAAGCATACAACTGGAAGTGTGTAGGCAATTACCACCGAGATCTCAAGAGGTGGCAGGGAGTGAAAAGCTAATATTTCCAGCAGACAGGCTTGAGTGCCCTGTGGTATCCCTGTGATATGAAGACTCTATCTTAGCTGTATTTAGAACAGAGCTAGGGAACCCGATGCCCTCCAGATGTGGTTGAACTACCACTCCATCTTTCTATGACTGGGGCTGATGAGAGCTGGAGTCCAACATCTGGAAAGCACTTGGTTCCCCATCTGTGCTTTAAATAGACATATTCATGGAGGATAGGTCTAGCAATAGTTATTAGCTAGGGCAGCTATCTGGAACCTCCAGGTTCTGGAAGCAGTGGCCCTCTAGTTACCAGTTCCAGGAGGACAAATTGGCCAAGGATTCCTGGCTTTGAGTATTGCTTGTGGATTTTCCCAGAGGCACCTGGCTAGCCAACAAGAGAAGCAGGATGCTGGAATAGATGGGCACTTGGTCTGCTCTAGCAAGGTTACTCTTATGTTCTTCCAGCAGAAGCAGAATTATGCAAAACAAGCAGATCTATGCGAGTTCTCTGATTTGCATGATTAAAAGCTACAAAATCCTACTTGCCTCAGTGAAGAACAGAAACTACCTCGAAGCCATATTTTGGTGTCATCTCCCCCCTTCCAAGGGCCACAGCCAAAAGGATGCCAAGACATTCCCCAGCCTCTGAAATACTCACAGCTGATTAAACATCCTCTTCATTTCATCCGTAATGTTCAGAGAACAACTGACTTCATCATCCGAAAATCGGGCATTGTCTGGATCCTGCTCAGAGAGGTCATCATCCGACACGAGTTTCCGCTCTTTCTTCTTGGAAGCCACCTGAATTGGAGAGAAGGGCAGTGACTAGAAGGTTCAGGTGAGCTGCTGCGCCAAGAAGGGGCAGAGATAAAGGAGAGGTATGAGGTGGGGGGAAAGCTTGTGAGCCATCAGCCACCCCCATCCCACTTCCAATGGTTTGAGTGAGCAAGTGACAGCTGACACAGATTCCTTAAATCACAAGTGTTACAGGTGGCAGAACACACAGCACAGGAAAGCAAATTGAGACAGCACGCGGCAAAAAAGCAAGCTGCTAGCGCTTCAATAGGCCATGCCTCAGTGGCACAGCCATTTGGGCTACAGTCGGCCATGCGAAGGCTAGGAGGATGACGCACAAGCGGTTGGAGATGCTCAAGGTGACAAGCTGGAGAGCAACAGGCACCCCTTGGCGATCCCCTGCCTGGCCTCAGCTAACAGTGACAAGGGGGGGGGGGGGACTCAGCTGTGCCATACAGCCAGGAAGAAGAACCCCGAGTCCTGCACCATTTTCCACCTAGAAGCAGAGCTAGTCAGGCACCAGTTTGACAGGAAAACAGAATGAAATTGGAGGAAGGAGTTTGGAAACACAAAGAAATTTCATTTCAAATATCTATCCACCATAAACAAAAGTGGATCACAGCTAACAAACAGAGTTATAATCGGTAAGCATATATGAGTGAACTGATTCCTTAGTACGACTCAGGGATGGTTTTATGAATTTTGTTTTATTGGTTTAAGGTTGTATGGGACAGTGTGCTTCTTGGGATTTAATAATGGATAGCAGAATAATCAGGGGTATAAATACTAAGGAGGAGGGGCAGGGTGCCCTGTGGTGATGGCCTGTCTCCTACTCCCTGGGCTGCACCAAAACCTACTTGTGGATGGAGGTTTTCACGTGTGCCTATACACTTGCAATGTTCTCCTTCATGACAGCTAACTGTTTTCTCCTAGTGTTCTCCCAGGGTCAGAAAAAAAATCTGTTTTATTTTATAAGGAACATAAAAACCAAGTGGGACATCGTAATGCATTTTTGTGGTGTCTCAAGAGGACCAGCAGACACACAAGCTTGCTCTTACAATTTATTTGAAGACTTCTAAAGAGATTGAGGTCTTAATGTTGCTGTGTGAGACCCAAGGCCTGGTGACACCTGTGCAGACCTTTGTAGATGCAAGAACACAACTCCCTGCTTCAGTTAAGATTATTCCCAACATGGGAACAGAGCACATGAAACTGGGATGTTCTCTACAGAGGCTTGTCAGCTGGCCCCATGATTTATAGTGGGAATCCTGAACAGCAACTCCAAATCCAAAACACAGCTCCATCTCTCTCTAGCACAGCCATGTTCTCCACAGGACAGGACGGAGCCTAATCACCTGGAATATCTTGGAAACGTCTTCAGAGTTGCGCTGCTGCGCTACATCACACAGTTTGGCTGTGATATCGATTCGTCGGCAGATGTCCATGTCCACCTTCATGGCTTTTTCTTGGATCTTTGTGTCCAGGTCTGTCATAGGCTGCAGGAAGGACAGCAGTGGATTATCTTCCATTAATACAGTTCAGAAGATAAGAAGGAGATGACCTACAGTATCTCCATCAACGCAGATCACGCCAGCCTCCATATTAAATGCTGCCTGGTTTCCAGGCATGCTAAACATCCAAGGGACAGGAGCATTTGGGGTAGGTAGTCAAGTCACTGCAAGTTGAACACTGATTTCTAACAAAGGCAAATGTTCAAGGAAGGTTATGGTTTTAAACGAATTGTCAACCCAAAGCCTAACATTTGCAATGCTATTTATTTTATGGAATGTACATGGAAAAACCTATTCCAGAAGTCCCCCACCTGATGTGTGGGATGGAGGCTTTGTTTTATGTAGAAAGGTAGATAGTACTTCATGTCAGAAAATTCACCTAGCTACTTCACACTAAAAATAGTTTCTCTTACAGGACAATGATATTATTGAATTCCAACATCTTTCAAGAACTTACAAGATGAAACCTGGCACATGATATATGCCTCCAGAAAGTAATGAGCGTTTAAAAAAATCTACAACCTAAAATATTTAATTCTACGAGAAAAGGGACCTTCCGAATTTTCTAACCTTGTTCAGATTTTCACTTCCTAGGTTTGTTTGTGTGTATATATTGTTTTGCTGCTCATTATTTGCAGTTCTGAGCTCCTTTAGGAGGAAGAGCAGCACAGAAATGTAAGAAATTCAGTGGTTATAAATGGAGGAGCATTTCCCAAATATTCTGTAACTGTGCTTTTTGCACTACTTAAACCTTAAAAATCCACACACACAAGTCTTCCTAGAGAAAAGCATCTAGTTTCTTAAAAAAAAATTAAAAATCCAAATCTGACCAAAGCCAAATATTTATTCCACATACAATACTGATAAGGACAATGTTTTATACCTCATACCCTTCCACTATGAAAATGTCTCTTAAGCAATCATTTCTTATCCAAAAAACCTTGCACTACTCTCCATGAAATTCTGTGGCTTCTGCTATCTACACAAGATGTACATTTTTCTGTATTCCCTCACCCTTAGTTAGACTGTGCTCTGACTGGGCTGCTGCTCTCTGCACACACTAAGGGTATTTATTTAAAACTATTAAGTTTTAACAGTCCATAACTGCGCCACCTATAAATTACAAAGATAAAAGAATTATGCCCTGCATGTTTACATCATGAAAGTTACAAGGTATGTAAACTCAGTTGAGATCCTGCCAACCTTTTTACAGTTCTGCTGCCCTAGAGCCACTTTGTGGAGCACAATGACACATCCACACTTGGCTGAAAGAATGGATTTCCCTCATAAATAGGAGAGTGCAAATACTTGTGTCCATTGACATTTTCTTTGGAGTCTGACTTTCAGAACCACAATATGCACCAACAGGTTCTCTCTCTCTCCGCCCCCCCCCCCGCCCACGGTTTTTATAAGGAGCCAGGGCAACATGCTTCTGATATGTCCCAGAGCAATATTTGAAGTTCCCAACTGAAAACAATACTACAGAGGGGGGTGGAGAGAGAGAGAGAAAAGAGGAGGGCTGGGGTAGCTCTGCTGTTGAGCCAGGAGATAAATGTGAGCAAGGCCTTAAAGCGAAGTGTGTGGAAAATCAGGAGTGGCTTTTCTTCATGTGAACTAGAATCTTTGAGCACTCAAGTTCCCTACATCAGCTAAATAGTTGTCACATAAACGAGGTTTGTCATGCTTTCTACCAGTTCTGATTGGCAGGCCACACTTTTGACAATTGAAGTTTCCAAAGCACGAAGCTGCTCCCTGAAACGACTCCCTAAAATGGCATTCACAGTTCTAAATATGCAGTTTACTCAATATGCTCAAATGGCAGGCTTGAAACTAAGTGACCCAGCAAAGTAGATCTGAACTGGAGTTTCTGAAATCATTTTGGTTAGATGAAACTGAAAGGAGTATTTTTAGCATTTTTCTAACTGATGGCACCTGCATGGTGCTTCTTCAAACCTGCACTTAATGGGAAAACCTAAACCCTTTAAAGAACATTCTTTCCAGAGGTTGCAGCACTGGAGGGGGGGGGAGTACCCAGCACTGCTAGCTGGTGTGAAGCCATCGGGGAACACTCGGGGTTGTGTGATAAGCAGCAAGTTAAATGCATCTACACAGACCAGACAGGAAGCAGGGAGAGGACAAGGGAATTGGTCTGATGCATTAGATCATACAAGGCAGCCATAATACTAACTGCAAGCAGCACTTACTGAAATCATAACTTTTTCATTAATGAAGCTATGAAGATGACTCCCCCCCCCTTTAAACCTGGTGCAACTGAGCCTGCCAGGGTACTTACATCACTCATCAGACCCTTGAAGACAACAAGTTCAGCTTTCAGTCTCTCAATCTTCTCATTTAGCTCTTCTTGGAGGGCTTCGGCTTCTTGTGCCTCCTAGAGGACAAATGGTACACAGAATTGTGGTGCGGAAGGAAGGGCACAAGCTTCAGACACAAAGCTCAAAGAAATAATCAAATACAGATCTGGCAGCTAATTTCAGTTTGCTCCTATCTTGTGGAACAGCTTCACTATCTCACTATCAGGTAAGCCATGGAGTGGGAAACGACATGTGGTCCTCTGGGTCCCCACAGTGCTATCCCAGATGACTCAAATACTGTAATAAACATTATCTCTGGATGCTGGAAGGTCAACAATGTGAATTAGATTCACATAAGTAGCTGTGACCATCTTAGCTGCTAATGAAAAGCTATGCCATTATGCAACCCACACCTCTGGACTGCCAGCTTTATTGATTTATCAGATTTCCAATGCATCCTTCACCATAACACCCTAGAGTGAGTTACAACAATTGAAAATACAATCAGAAATAGAAATCAAATTATTATAATTATAAAACTGTTCAAAATGCAACAAGACAATATAAATTCAGTGAAAGAGGTGGGTCTCACAAAACAAAATGTCTTAACGATCAAATACTTGGATTATGATATGCATCTTCAGCATATGACAAAAGCTGTACAATTAAGATGCTTAGATGCACCTCTGTGGGGAAGGAGTTCTACAATTTAGGGGCCACCACAGAGAAAGCCCTATCTCAGGCTACAAGTGAGGATGGTGGAATTATCAAGAACCCCTGTCACACCACACTGTTATTAACACCTGAGAAGGCTAGTAGAGATGAAGACAGTTTTTCAGATATTTGGAGCCTACATCCTTTAGAATAATGAAGTTGTTCTTCTATTGGTGAAGTGCCACTGGATACCAGGAATCAAAGCCCTCTTTATAAAAAAATAAAATCAGAATTCTTTATTATCCTGTAGTACAATTTACAGAAGAGCAGCTGTGAACTAGTATCCCATTTAGGGTCTGATTTTTTACAAATGAAGTGATACACACACCTGGTCATTAATCCCAGGCAGTCCCTAACCCCAGGCCACAGGCAGCTCATGAAGCCAGCTGGGCACCAATAAAAATAAGAAATGGCCGCTATCGACCTTTGAAGAAACATACATTTAGGTGCTCTCCGAAACCTACCTCTTGGAGAGTCTCTACCATTGATTCCAGATTCATTCGCTTTGCCAGTTCCTCCTCCCATCTGAAAAAAGAAGAGTTGTGAATTAGAGATAAGAGAGAAGTATGTGACAATGGCACTCTTAAACAGCACAGCCCAAGTTGGAGAGAGCCTTACGAGCTCTGAACCCAATTTCAAATTGAAAGATCTGACAAGCAGTTGTCCTGACCTTGGATAGTCCTGTACGGGATCCAGTTTTCCTTGCTGGTCACAGATTGTTACATACTGCCTAAAGCCAGCCTTCTCCAACTTGAGGCCCTTTAGATGTTTTGGTCCACAACTTCCATAAACCCTTCCATAAGCCCTAGTCAGCATGGCCATAAGATGCTGGGACTGATGGGAGCTGTGATCCAACCATCTGGAGGGCACAAAGTTGGAGAAGGCTGGCCTAGGTTAGGGCGAATGCATGCCCTACCCCAGAATTAAAATACAGTACTAAACCTCACTTATTGGAAAAACTTGCCAGGAATACTTTGGTTCAGTAAAAACATGTTAACCTCCAAATGATCATATCTCATAATAAAGGACACTCTTTTAACAACTACAACTTCATAGGTGAAGCCAAAGCCTGCCTCCTCCTTCAAGCACAGTGGCAGCCCAAGGCACTAGGAGTTACTGCTGACTCCATCAGATAAAACATTCTGCAGAAAGCTTCCCTTAAGTAAGCCTCAGGAATGCATCAGGTCACGTTTGCAGAGACCTTTCGCTCCACAAATCCCACAGCAGAAGTGCTGGAGAACTTGAAAGCTTCGTTACGAAACTATGACTGACGACTGCCATTAGACGTCTGGAAAAAAGCATCAACGCAAGGATGATTAAAATACTCCCAACAGTCTAATTAAAAGCACAGTATGAAATTACACTTGTTTACTTATCCAATTGGCTAACATTAACAAGGTTACATTGGTAAAAGAACAGAAAACACAAGATCTACCCACAACACTTCATCAAAACTACAAAAGTTTGAGAACTGTTCCTGTGTCATTTGCTGACAGATTCATACAATGATTTGCCAACATTCCCATTTCCAAAACAATCTGGTGATGTTTGTGTTTACCATTCAACCACATCCCACTGAACTCTTTCCAAAAGCAGCTTCTGTGCAGAACCAACATTTTACAAGTCGTAACACACACACCCTTAAGGGCTGCATTTAGAACACAGCCACATGCCAAGGGGATCATTTCAGAAGGGGACAACAAAGGCAGCTGTTAGGCTGTCATTTTCCGCACTAATCCTTGACAAACTGCACCTGAACGTGTCGTTTTCCTGAAGCGGGAGGAAAAACTCTTGTGAACCACAAGCATTATGTGCAACCCACAATGGCCATCTTTACTTTTGTGTCTGCAGGGCAGATCTACTGGCATGAGGTGAAGTCTCCCTAATAAGCAACTGCACACTTGAGCAGAAAGATATTTCTAACCTTGCTTTTCAACACCAGCCATTTAAAATATTGGTGCTGGGGTTTGTTTTTAACACATGTGTTTTTAGACTTCAACTCTAGTGACCCTGCTTGCACACAAGTTACTGGTTACCAGGGTATTTATATACAAGAAGCAATGATGCTTTTCCAAATCTGCATCCATCTTCTGACCTGCAGGAAATATACTTGGAGGTAAAAAAAAAAAAGTTGCCATTCTAGACAACAGATTTAGAGATAAATAGTTGAGTTATTTTTCCAAATCATTTACACAAGGAATATTGATGAGATCATTACAATTTTACGTGCCAGGTAGGATGTTGTACCTCCAGTACTTAAACTGATAGTATCAGTTGCTGCTCTCAAAGGCTTATCTTCCTCGATTTCAACTTCTTGAACTACAAGGCAGAGCAAGAGACAGACAAACTGGTATTTTAAAAATAAATAAAAAGCAAAAGCAAAATGTTAGGTGGGTCCTTCCCCAGTACATGAGTCATTCTAAACAAGTGTCATAAAGTTATGACAAATCACTGTCCTCTCATAGTCTGCAGGGTGTTTGCTAACCGCAATCACACAAGTGGAGCTGTGAAAAGTTTCATTATCTTTGTTTAAACCTAGTTAATTTGCTTCATGCGGTGGAAGGACCCAATCCCAGTTTAACTGACTTAACAACATGCTTTCCTGGTGACACAGAGGAACCTCAGGCCCAGGGGCTGGATGCAACCCTCCAGGCCTCTGTCTGGTCCCAAGGCCCCACACCCTCCCAAGCTGCACCCATTGCCAGACTGTCCTTGTACCCTCCTTGAATGTTTTTGCCTGGCTGGAGTATGTCCTTAAACTCTGATGCTGCCTCTGGCTTGCTTGAATGGAGGATAGAGAGGGAAATGTAAGGGTGAAGAAATACGTTGCCTTTGCCAACCCCTCTCATGTGGCCCCCAAAAAGGTTTTCCAGGAGAGAATGGGCTGAAAAAGGTTCTGCACCCCTGGCATACAGTGATGGAGTCATATGCATGCTATGTGAATGTACACATATAAAGAACAATCCAACTCCACCCCACCCCCTGCTTTCAGTTGCAAGGCTAGCTGAGCCAGATAGGCAATTTTTATCTGCCAATGACTCTCTGAAGAGCTAGCCGCTACATTTCACTAATGGCACGTAAGGTTTCCCCAATGGAAGTCATAACCAAAATCCCTTTTTGTTCTTGGCTTTGACTGTTTCTCCCATGACACTGATTAATTTCATACCAGCCCTATGTGAACACATTTAAAAACCAAAGTGTCTCGTCTCCCTGGTGTAAACCAACTCCTGCAGTCTTGAGTCTGACACAAGAACACAAATTAAAGCAACCCACCAGCCTTGCTCCTTTCAGATTAATATGTTAAAATAGGCAAGGCTAGAGTCATGACATACAGATCCTATTCACAAACAAATATTGTTAAAAAGGATTCTGAAACAATCCACCACTGTTGCTGCTAGAACAATCACAAGCAATATAGAGGTAGTGATGGAGGAAATGCTTGCAGCTGACTGCTATGTTCTTTAGCCATTCCTATAAGGCCTCATTCATTGCCAAGAGAGCTTTAAGATGCTGGTGCAGCATGTTTCAGCTGTCCTTAAGATATGCTCAAAGCTCTGAAGCAACCTGAGAGGCCAGCATATAAGTGGGGCTGCTGTGAAGTAGCCTAAGGAGATGCTGAGGCAGCCATTCTTGAACACACACGTCACCTTCCCCCTTCCAACAAAGCAGAGGAAAACGCCTGACTGCTTCATTAGCATCCCTCTGGCAGTAAGAACATAGGAGCCTGTCCTTCTATTGGTAGGCCCACTTCCAGCCAGTGAGACTGCAAGGTGTCTGGGAAGGCAGCCCAAAGGACAGCAGTTCTCACACTTATGCTGCAGACAGCTGCTCTTCCTAGGTTCAAAATTTTCTTGGCTCAGACCTCAGTTCCCACAATGTCCAGCTGCAATCAAGGCAGGACATTCAGCGCTGGAGCAAATTTTGCCGGCCAGAATTTACAGACTGCAAAAATGCCATTAGCAGCCACGTCACAGGCTACTGGGATTATTTTTAAATAAGGTATCAATTCCAAAACATTTAAACGCCGAGCATGATCTAAGCTCCTTCCTCTCTCTAAGGGCAGCTGTGTGTTTTGACTACTCTCAACATTCACATGGCTCATTGTTATAGTTACTGGGAAATGATGGACCAGTCAAGCTGAAGCTAGGAATCCAGCCCTCTGTTTCCATAGGCAATAGGGCATTCCTCACTTATTCCATCACTGCAGCCCCAGACCTCAAACTACCTCCAATGTCATATGCTTCTTTGACAGGCTGGGAGGAGGGAAATACTTTCTAGAGGTAGCATAAAAACAGTTACAGTATTACACAGCAAGGCAACAAGGCAAACCACACCAAACTGATGAAAGCAGTGTTGACTATAGAAAAGAGTCAAGAGTTTAACTACGTACTTCAGCCTTAGAAATATTATTCATGAATTGAACTGACTTCTAAAGAAATATGAACAGTGACAGAAGGAATTTTAAAAGGTGGCCATTATGTAAATGTTTATCTTGATCGGGAGTTTCCATAAATACTCACTTCCTTTTGCATTAGTTTGAACCATTTGGTTTAACTCTTGCATTACAGTGGGGGATACCAATGCCTACAATGATTCTGGGTCCATGCCTTCCTTTCCTGTTGAGCCCCAGGAAATTTCAATTGCCCTCTACCCTCTGAAAAAAGGCACCCCTCCCTCCTCCTCTTGCCCCCATCCAGGAGAGGTGTTGAGGTCTGCTGGGATATCTGCTCCCTCCCTGTCTGATGGATTTGAAAAACAAGCTTTGATATTTTGGGAGTGGCTCTGCTTTGCATTCAGAAGGCACAAAGATCAGTCCAGGTGGGAATACTGGAGAGCTCTGCAGTCAAACCTCATGTCCCAATGAAGAACATCCTTGCCCCCATCAGAAGAAACCACATAATTGCTGAACTGCCACGGTGCTTCACCAAAGGGGCTGACCTCCTTCCACTCCAAAGTGGTTGGGATGTGCTAGGCCCAGTGGACAGGGACCGTGGGGTTTAGTTTCCAAGATCATTGTGGTTGGCGACCTCTGTGGGGAAGAACCGCTTGTTCAATCAGTCTGCAGAGACACTATTGACAATAACTACAAAGTCACCTTTGGGGTGGACTTAGAGATGGAGCATTTTGAGGTGCCTGGAGCTGTGGGACACAGCTGGCCAGGAGTGCTTCAAATGCATCGCCTCCACCTACTACCACGGGGCTCAACCTATAATCATCATCTTCTACCTGAATGACATGGCCTCCCTGGGCCATACCAGGCAGTCAATGGTTGATGCCCTGAAGGAGAAAAACCCTTCCAACATCATACTAAAGGAAGGATCTTAGCTCTCCAGTGAAATACAGCTTCATCAAGAGGGATACCCTCAAGGTGACAAAAGAAATGGAGGTTGAATACTGGACTGTCTCCTCACTCACAGATGAGAACGTGTGGCGAGTTCTTTTTCCTGGTGGCAGAACTGACCTTCAAGGGCAGTGTGGTGGCAGAGCTGGAGAGGAGCAACACACTCAGGATTGGCAGTGCCAAGTGGATCCACAGTGACGAGTGAGACCTGTACCTGACTGATAAGTGGTGGAGAGTCAAATGCTGCTAGTGATGCAAACTGTACAGATGGGGAAGAAGTTGCATTGGCCTGAACATTTGCACTGAACTTATTTCTATACTAAAGGAAAGAGTCGTTTTTAGTGTGTGTTTTTTTTAAAGAATAGAACAAATAACTCCAGGTTGTCTCATATAGGACCATCACAAGGTGCTTTGTACTAAGTCAAACCATTGGTCCATCTAGTCCAGTACTGTCTACACTGACTGGCAGCAGAGGCTGCCCAGGATTTCAGCTAGAGGATCTTCCCAGCCCCAATTGGACATGCTGCTGGGGACTGAACTTGAGATCTTCTTCATGCAAAGAGCAGGTGAGCAATGTGTGATTCCTGCATCGCAGGGGGCTAGACTGGAAGACCCTTGGGGGTCTCTTCCAACAATAAAATTCTTTGATTCTATGAGGGGGGAGGTGTTAAAGAAAATTTTCTCTCCCCCCCCAAATCCTGCATACCTAGGCAGTATGTGGGGAAACCATGACCTTCCCAGAGAGTGATCCCATTTTGCTGCCAAACCAAACAGACACCAAACCAACAAGCTTGATAGGATGAGGATTATGTCACAGTCACAGACTGAAAATCACCCCTCCCAGGGAGACAAACCATTAAACAATTATTGGGTACAATTTTAAAATGCCTCTTAACTGCACATGGAGAGCTAAAGAACATTGTGAAGAAAGGAGGGCAGGCCATGTTTGCTCCTAATATGAACCAATAGAGAGGTTGGTTGTCAAGCTTCCATGGAAATAATTGTGATTATCAGGTGCATGCTTTAATCAACATACTAGTGGCAGAATTCCACAGTTCCAATGTCAAGTGATAATTTCAAGGGATGATCGAACATACATGCACACTTAGGTGTTGAAAGGAATTCTTCATTTGGTGAGAGCCAAGGATGAGAGAGTGTAATAACAGATGTCAGCTTTTCATCTGGGCATGAGGGTTACACCTAGTTTGCTCATCTCTTCGATGAGAAGCATCTAAGGTATTCTGTCATGAGCCCCGCCAGCATTAGACAAAAGGATGAAGAACAAAGAACAGCGAGTGCCAGGCCCAGGTAATTGCACCCTGGGTGGTACCCCCTTGCCCCACAGTCACGGGCTTGAGACACGTTTTTCCACTTGCTGCCCCATGGCAACGCTGCTTGTCTTAAATCGCTTCAGATCTCTTGATGGCCATGTTTTCCCAAGGTGCACCTGACTGGCAGGGTGTGCCGTACTGTTTGCTAATACTGGCAAGAGATTTTATGTTCCTCATGCTCAAACACAACCAGTTTACTTTGAAATTACTCATGTGTGGGTCTGTAGCAACATGCATACTAATCTCTTTCTCCCTATATCCATCTAAAGAGTCATTTCCCAATCACCAGGGCTGGCATTAATGGTTTTTTAGTTGCTGGTTACATCACTGTGGCAACTGCCAAGGATGTCTGATTGGAAATCGTCATTCGAGGGGAGCTACATCTCTCATCCACGTCAATGCTATTAAAAAAAAAAATGTCAAAAGGCAACATTTGATGTACTAGTTCCACGAATTAATACGATGCAAAAATGACGCTTATAACTAAGATAAAACAAAATTGTGGAAAATTAGTACCCTCCATCTAGGTAATTTTTGAAGTTTATACCAGCTTGCCTTGGTGCAGAATTCAACTAATAAAGATGCAGCGTTTTGAGCTAGCTTCTCTATACTGTATGCCATTAGGTGCTCCTTTAAACCATTAACAGCAGAGACAAGTATACCACAGACAAGAGCTTTTCAAATCATTGATGATAGTCAGCACTTGGTAGGCGATGCTGAGGAGGGAACAAGAAGATGACAAATAGCTGTAAGTAACCAGAATAACTGCATGCATTTTAGCAATTCTGTGTTTATATTTCTAGTAAGATGCTTACTGAAACACAAAATTGAATGGATACTGAACAGCTCTGTGCAAAATGTTTTAATTTAATGGGAATATCCAATTCCATTAAAAGCTGGCTGAAGCTGCTCAGGGGTTGTGTCTTAGAGCTTCATTTCCTCTAACCATGGATATTCAGTATACTAATTGTAACAAAACCAACATTCTATACAGTCAACACTGGCAGGCAGCTGCTCTCCAGGGTTCCCTGTCCTTCCCAGCTCTACTTGGAGAATGATGCTGCCAATGACAGACCCTCAGACTTTCTGCACAGAATTAACTAATCTACCTGTGAACTACACCCTCTCTTCTCTTAGTTTTCGATATGATGCTACCAAGTATCAAGTTTCTATATGCAGGAGACTTGAGCAAACAGTCCCATCAAGTTGGCTTCTGTACCTGTTCTCATTAATTATGCCCCAAAATGGTAATACTATTTCTCCTGATGGTGGAAAATGTTAGCAAGAGATTTCATAGGTCTGGTATGCACATGTCAGAACAATGATAATGCCTGGTGAGCTAGTACCTTGTAAGCACTGAACAATTATGCATGGTGATTAAATTCACCTGAAGGGGGGGAAGCAACAACTTGTTGTTGGAGCCACAATAAACACTCTGCACTGTAACAAAGAGCAAAGTTGTATTTGTTCCAAGCTTTGTAACAGCAAAACTCCTCCATGCTTAAGTTTACGAAGAGCTGAGAGGAATGTGTTGGGTTGTGGTTTTGACCGCATTCTTCAAAGTTCTGTTGTTAATTTCAGCAGGGCAACACCTCCTCAAGCAGCTCTTGTGCAGAACTTGCAAATAAATACATTTCAATCTATTGTGGTAAGATCTGTATGCATGCTATGCTCCAGCTACCATTGCAAAGATTTTATTTGCTTAAAGCAAAGGAACTTCACTGAAATAAGAGCTGGGATATCTCTGTCCTAGCCTGTTCCACGTGCTCAACAGCTCAGAGTCCTTCTAACCAAGCAGCCTGATCACATGCTATTTGCAACACACATTGTAAACTGCAGAATTTTAAAATTAGTATTCTGAATATTAATCAATGCCACAATTTTTCAGCCTTACCATTTCTCTAGGCATCATGAACTATTTATAGCACTCTCCAGACATAAAACTGTACTAAAGAGAGCCACCTCAAAGGATGGATCAGAAACAAGCTTATTTTTAAGGCCATCCTAAAAAATAGGGGAACCCTTCAAAACAGCAACTCCTTAAAATTACACTGAAACATGCCTTGGTAAATAGGACACATGTTTTGTAGGCTTAGATGAAGCAACAGGAAAGTTAGTAGCTTGAAAAAGGAAAAGTGAATGTAGCAAGTTTTCTACAATACGTTTTCTTTCAAGTTGCCAAGACTGAACAAATGCTTCTGAATCACCTTCCTGACGTTTTCTGAAGGGCAGACTGTAGCAGTTTATAACTGGGATGAAAGCCACAAAGGCCTTTGTATTACTGATCTCCAGATTCAGCAGAAAGAAACCAATTCAGAGAGGAAAATAAAAGACAACAGGGAAACCAGCTCCACAGCAGCTTGGGGAATTATTCAAAACCACATCCTGCAGTACATAGCTGCTTTATTGTAGCAGCTATTCCTAGTCAGTAAAAATATGATGGGTTTACCTAGAATCATTATAGGGAATAATAGTAAAAAGCCATAAACTGCTCTGCTCACATTTAAGAAGAAATTCATCATATCACACAGATTTCAGCTAGAGTTACAGATACATTGTATTTCTTGTTTCATTCTTGTTTGTTTTAACTATCACACATTGAAACGTCTTATTGTATATTAAGAGTTCCTCAGTGTCAGGCAATAATGTCCATCTGCTTAAGACACCAGTCACAAGAATGATTCAATTACAACTCAAATATGCTTACAGGGGAGTAAACAAGTTTCTAGAGAAGACTATTCTTGTGCATATATCACATTCCTCCCCACTGAACAGTGTGATGCCCATGTCAGCCAGCGTGCCAGCTCTTCTGCAAGAGCCTCCTTCTACAGAGTCAGTCTACCCTACATGGATACGTCGAAAGGAATGCCATTCTCTATCTGACCAAAACTAGTTCAAAAGTTGCAGTAAGCTCTCCTTTCTGCAGACTAATTTATGTGGTAAATTTTTATTCCAAAAATATCCCTTAGCAAACTGAATGTTAACTGCTTTCATATGATCTAAGTCCTACTGGAAAAACAATTAGCAGCAAGGCTTATGAAACATCTGTGGTAAAAAAAAAGAGAAAGTCATTCTTTGCTTTTTGTAGTAACTGCAGTTATTATAACTGGAGGTAAAAACAGAATTCTTTTGGCTCACTTTTGAAAGAGGTAATTATTTTGGCAATCTGAAGAGCAGAGGATTAGCTTGCTGAAAAGAGCTCCAGGGTGCAAGATAATTAAATACAGAACTCATGTTTTGGAGAGCATTTTCTTGCCTAAGCAATATCTATATCGCCACATTGTAAACTACCTGTCAGACTAGCTGCATTACATTAATACTCAAATGTCTACTGAATTTTAAGCAACATTTTACTATGGTGAAAGAAATATGATGAAATTTTTACACACACACAATGATCATGAAGGCTAAGAAACAATGTAGGTATATGCATGGTGAAGGCACATTTTAAAACTTTTTGATCAACTCACCAAATGCAACTTGGATATTTGTTTGAACAAAAAGCAAAGTATACTGCATTACCCTTGTAAACATTACAGGATTTAAAAAAATAAATAAATTACAGGATATATTTGCACTAAAACTGCTAATTTTCAGTTCAGAAAAAAGTCTACTTCCTTTAAATAAAAGTGGCTAGCAATACAAGGAGCTTACAAGCACCTAAACGTTAACACTGGTGCATTTTGGTTTTTGAACAGCCACAAGCAGAATACTACTCGAGTTGAATATTGTACATTTTAAGAACTTCAGATTTAGGCTTTTATACTTGGTAGTGTTTTAGAGAGTGAAGCTGCACAACTATTACTGGTGTTTCTTTCATCTTCATTCTAGCAACCAATCTGATATTGATACACTGCAATAAGATAACCATAAGGCTGTTGTATTTCAAGTAAATGTACTGTTATTCTCCACCACATAATTTTGCAAGCAACATTTCAGATAAGAATCAGGACTAGAGTATCATTCTAATTGACACAGCCATGTTTAATGAAATATAGTTTCCTCAAAGAATTTCAGGTGTATCACAATTTGATCAGAAGCTTTACAAACAGCAATGACATACTTGCTTTTGAAAACTGAATGAATTTATTTTGGTACATCACGGAAGTGCCAGGGTACCAATGCCATAAGCTTTTGTGGGAGAAGATGGTTGCAATCTGGTTTCCAGGATGCTGGGAGTTCACCTCCCTAAGTGGCACAGGCTCAAAAACCTTTATCTACTCAAACAACTTTCCTACACTGGATTTCCCTCCAAGCAGGATGACTGGATGTGAATGGTCTTGAGCACTCTCTTCAAGTTATTATTGATAGATTTGTCCTAACTTAGATCTCCAGGGCAGTGTATTCTCTTGAATCTGTATAATAAGAAAGCAGTTCTTTCATATTCCTGCCCCAATATATTGGACAAGGATTAGAAGGATTTGAACATATGAACCACCAATGGGGAGGCAGTTGAAATGGGACCCACACTAATGCTAAGACTCCTCCTCTCCCATACATATAGCAGAATCCTATATATGTTTGTTCAATGGAGCTAACTCTCAGGTAAGTAGGTGCAGTATTACAGCCTTATTCTCTGTACCAGTTCCACTGTTGGTGGCTTTATGTCAGCCAGTGCAGTAGCTATTTAGTAATCTCTGCAAGTGCATGGAGTGGCAAGAGTTATAGCATTGGAAGTATTACAGCCCCAACAATGTTCACTTTAATAAAAAGAACTGGTTGCATGGAACACACTGGCAGATGCTATAACTTCATCATTCACTCCTCAATAGAGCAATGTGCAATTACTAGAGTGCTAGACTGGGTCATGCGTTTGCATCCTCTTTAAATCACATGCAAGGCAAAGTCAACAGGAAGTAAAGCAATCAAGAGAAGTTATAAATCTATCCAGCCTCCTAAAGCATCTATGCAATACGAAGTTGAGAGCAGATGGAAAGCACACTGGAAATAAAGCCAGTTGATACACCTGAAACCAGCAATGTGCGTGAGAAAACTGCAGTAGCAAATGGCAATTCAGATTTTCAAACAGCCAATTCCACAAATTTATTTCTACACTGATAAAGGTTTTTATTTTCCTTTTTTAGAAAAAGTCTAAGCAGCCCCACATGCTGCAGGTAAACAAAAACCCTTCACAAAATATTATAAAAAGAGCATTTGTAGTGCACAACAGTTATTCCAGCCTATCATTGCAGCATCTATATAACAATATACCCACTCCAATGTCTCCCTCTAAGCCTACATCTAAATTCATCTAAGTGTGCAGTTCCTAGTAGCTACTAATTTTTCTGCCCCTCATGACAATTATTGAACACATAGAAATTATTATTTCGTTCACACAGTGTTAGACATTAAATAAACTTATAGCACAGCCCCATACATCGATGTTCATTTCCAACGAACCATAGACTTCCAATATGGAGGCAAGAGGAATACTATATCAACATTATATCTCTGTGCTTTGCTCCTGAACTGTGGTAGCTGATTCTGAGCGACTTTTCAAAGGAAAAAATACTAAGAAACATTCAAGATAAGATTACATTTCTATCACTAGTGTGGGTTAATATTGTATTCCAAGTAATTATGGCTGGATAAAGCAGACTATGTGAATCCTAGCAGGATTACAGCAGCCAGTGAATGAATATTTGCCACATGAGTGCAGATTACCCTTTGCCAGACATGCCCACACTTAAAATGCACCATCTATGATTCAGTTTCACACAATAACGCAACCAGAGTGCAGATCTGTGTTATTAACAAGCAAAGCACATCATTAATAGAGACAGAATACCATTCTCTCTGCTGCTCTAACGTTCTTGTTTGCAAAGGAGATTTAGGAACGGGGCTGATGTAATAGGCTGTAGATGAAACAACTCTACATCCATGGCATAGAATTATTCTTCTCCTCTGAGATTAAAATGGAAGTCTTCTCACATACTTTAAAATGAAGAAAAACAGTCAAGTGACACCTATGGAGGATAAAGCTTGCCAGTTACTGGATTTTGCTGAGCATTTTGTGGTCAGGATCCAAAGAAATGTGCTTAAGGTGCCACAAGGCTGCAAGAGACTGAAAAATCTACCCACTCACCCATCAAAACATGTGGAATTGGGACTTCACATCTTTATTTCATTTCAGCAGTTCCAATACCGGAGACAAGCTGCTGTAAGGTTTGAGTGACTGGTCACTCGGTCCTTGGAAACTGCACAGCAAAACCTGAACTCCATAGCATTGACTGGTTGTATGTGCTATTCTCTCCAGAGCATGCACATATCAGTCTTCTGGATCACCATCCCATTTAGACAGAAGAAACGATATATATTTACACCCCCACACCTCAATTAATATTTACAGTGCAATCACACATTTGCTTACTCAGAAGCAAATCCTACTGTGTTGAATAGGACTTACTTCCAGGTAATCCTGTATAAGATTGCAGCCTTTGATATCTAAATAATTTTGTGCTCAATGAGGATCAAGGAAATAAAAATATGAATCATAATAAAGAAACACTTCTATATAATTTCTTCCAGTTTGGTGGTACAGCTCGTAGATCTTCTGACAGGGGGAAAAAGCCTCTAGAAGCCAGCATCCATCTGCCATTAACAGAACCTAAGAAATAATTGGTACATTACTATACTGCAGATCTACCTGCACACACATTTCAAATATTAAACACTGAAAAAGAGGTTAAAAAACAGCAATGCAAACTAGGCTAGTGGAAACAACACTCAGTAGGACTTTAGTAAGGCAACTAAAGACAAAAGAAATCTGAAACCTGTTATAGCCAGAGTTTTGTTTAAGCACTGAAGCATAACATTGAGCTCTACTGGTTGTGTGGCCAATGAGTCAAACCTTTCAAGAGCATTAAAATATTCCTCATTTTATTTACTGGCTGGGCAGCTACCCACACTAGAAAAATGTTTGATGGAGCACTCTACACTAGATCCTATGGAAAAATACAAAAATATTGATCATTTTTCAAAATGTCTTGCATTCAGATTTTAAGCAATGGCAACAGCCATCTTCATTCCTTTTCACAGATCTGTAGCTTTGCCATATATTAAACACAATCCAAATTACAAATCTTCACATTCTCAACTTTTAAAAGCACAGCCCTAAGATTAGTCAACAGCCCTGGGGAAAAATAAAAGCTGAACAGGAGTCAAAAGGCAAAATCCTGGCAGTGTCCCCACAAAGCCTGAACTGCAGTTTTTTAAAAAAGCAGCTGCTGAGCTTTACATCAGCCTCATTCTTACTTTAGCTACAGACAGTCCAGCACTTGGACTGCTTTCTACAGCCATTTAAGCCTATGATTACACATAATGAAGAGCTAGAAATATCTTGTGTCTAGGTTTCTATTTTCACCCAAGTCGTCCCTGCTCATGTCTTCAGATACTATTTGAGTTGGATTTAAGAGGCTGGTGCTGCAGAGCTACTTAAAAGAAAAGGAAATATAAAGTAGAACTTCCTTGAAGATTAGTAGTCAAAACACTCAAATGGCAAGATATACCAGACACTTCAGAAATGTAAAGACTCCATGAAAGCTTAAACTACTAACTAGTATGTATTATGAGGATTTTGTATGGGGGAGAAAAACCAAGTTTTTTATTTAGCTAAATTCTGCAGCAGCACAACCAGATGCCCTAATCTGCAGCAAAACAAAACATATCTCTCCCGCATCAGTTTCTACAGTCACAGTAGGCACTGCGACCCTCCAACACAGGCTTCCTCAACCTCGGCCCTTCAGATGTTTTGAGACTACAATTCCCATCATCCCTGACCACTGGTCCTGCTAGCTAGGGATCATGGGAGTTGTAGGCCAAAAACATCTGGAAGGCCGAGGTTGAGGAAGCCTGCTCCAACAGTTCCGATTCCACTGCATTGTTTCCCAAAGCGGATGGATGCCAACAACAAAGTCAGAGAAGACTCACTGAAATCAGTGGGAATGTCCATTATTTTCTGTGAATCTACTCAGAGTATGGTGAATTCTGGATACAACCCCAAATCTTATCTACATGGTTAAGTGGCACAATTCTTTTCATAACCCATAGAGAGTCTTGCTTAGCCTTCTCCAAACTAATTCCCTCCAGATGTTTTGAACTACAACCCCCATCAACTCTAACCACTGGCCATGCTGGTTGGAACTGATGTGAGCTGTAGTTCAAAACACCAGGAGAGCATCAGGCTGAGGAAAGCTGGCCTTGGTGATCACCTCAACACACTTTCACATAATTAACAGCAATACGTTTGTGACTTCTGATTACAACCCTAGCAGAGATAAGCACAAGAATGTTAGATAAGGAGAAATTAGACTGACTCAGTGAAAACAGCCAAAGAATTATCAGAAGTAGTTTTACGGCATGAGATTTATTGCCCATTTATCCTCAATTCTATTGATTCAGCATCAGTATTTAAGCCGTAGCCTATGGCTCACAAGGCAGCAGCTCACCTAGCATTGACTGTGATGGAAATACCACAACCAAATGAGAAGAGCGAGCTACCTCATTTTAAAGGCCCGTATTCACTGTATTTGCTCCCCCTTCCCATCTCTAAATCAGGATGAATCTTAAATATAAAAATGCTATGGGTAACAACCAACAATATTCCCACTGAAATTAAGTCCATTGATTTCAATGGGTCTACTTTGATTACTTGCACTGGATATCACCTTAATAATTCAAAGTTTCTTGAAAGATAGAATTGTGTGTATACCAGCAAAATGGCTGGCACACACGTGTGTGGAGATTCCCAGTGAAAAAAACAAAATGCATCCAAGATTGTGGTATTTATAGCTCTACTGTTAGGAAACTTGCACTTAAAACTTTAGAATTGGCTCTGCCCTGCATTTAAAAACTGACACCAATCAGTTGGCAATACCAACTTTCTGCATCAAAGCTATTCATTAGTACAAACTCCTAATGAAAAAGAAAACAAAAAAGAACTCTTGGAAACTATAGTGATTAGACATTTTCTCATTAAGAAAAACCCACACCAAAAAACATCAGAAATGCAATGAAGCCATAGCAAGGTAGCACAAGGAACATGGTCAGAATAGAATTATAATTTCACTGGAATTCCTTCCCATATCAAAAATCATTTGTTTTTGATTGGCCTTTGCTAGTATAACATTTGCATCTTGTTACAGTGATATTTTAACTTAAAAGTTGATTTAGACATTCCTCACAGATTGCTTTTAATAAAAATGTGCTTAAGTTCCTTAGATTTGGAAAACAAAAGTTTGTTAGTTTTGTCACGCTTTCCCTTTGGCAATGATAACCTTTCCCCTCCCCAGCTGCAGAAAATTTGGAATAATCCCTATCCTCAACTGGACTTTATTAATCTGCCAAATCAAAGTGCAACCTGAGGAAAAGCAATTATTTCCAGCTCAACCAATATTAACAAGTTAGTTTTCTCTCCACAGTCACAAGAGGACCCAACTGCCTGATAAACACTCAATGTCTGGACCAATTAAAGACAATTTTGGAACCATAATATACAAATCCATTCAAGTGCTGGAACTAAAGTTCCAGACAGACTGATCAATAGGCTTTCTGCAAAGAAAAGACCTCTTCAGAAATGAGAATACTGAAGACTCTATGAGGGATTTTCACTAACTAGGCAGTCTTTAGCTGGCCACACAGAGTTATTAATTCAAACCACACACCAAGATCTTATTGCAATATTTATCAACATATACTGCACCACCAGAGATAAAAATCTAAGCATCTTTAAACAGACACACCCTAAACATTTCAGACCAAATGCCACAATAGAAACAAGAAGTCTGAGCGAAGACTGACTTTTGTAATGCAAAAAATAAATATCAGATTTTAGAGCGAGTATGGTTGTCATAAGCATCAAAAAGAAAGAAAACAAGTCGTGAGATGATAGTAATATGGGGGGGGGGGAGTGTGGGTTTTTTATTTTTACTATTAGACCTCACAGAGCATTACTCTGAACCAAAAACATGAAAGTTTAAGCTTAACTACCTGGTCCAAGAAATGTCTTATTTGCCTTTTGTTCAAAGCACATGGTATTCCTAACACCATACAGTCAATACAATCTTTATGATATGAAGCCGATGAAAAACAATATCAGCTAATGGTTCTTCTACAAGTTAGTAGATACCACAGCAAAAAATCTAATGTGGACCAAGAGCTGCAATCCTATGCAAGTTTCAACTGGCTTACTTATGAGTAAACATGCATACACCAGCTGACAACCAAGTGTGATTACAGGACTGGTTCCCTGGATCAGTTGCACATGTGTATGGACTGGGATGCCAGTTTTCCTTCAAACCACTTGCAAAGACTGTAATTGTCTTTATTTCTCCTTTTTCAGTTGAGAACTGCAGTCACATAGATTCTTAATCCACCATAGCCTCATTTACAAATTTCATGTATCAGTGTGCCACCTCATGGATTTATTTGTGGAGGATACTATTTTGCAGGAACAAGAAAATGGGAGGATACAAGTTACAATAATAACTTGTATTCTCATTTGTCAACTTCTGCTTAAAAAACCAACAACTATGAACCTGAACTCATACATTCTCTTTGAGATTTCAGTGGTTTTTCACTTAAAACAACTGAAGTCTTAGATTAGAGTGGGATGTCAGACTTCCCACAGAAATAAATTATTGTAATATCCATGTATTTGTTCTGGGCCTTGAGTTACAATGAGTTTATTGCTCTCCTATCCCCTAATACCATGCCAGCCATGTTTCCTTATGCCCAAACACACACAAGCAGCCAGCAATGCAAAGTGAGTCCACAAAAACTGTGTATCCTGTGGACACCCGCATACACACTGAAGAAGGGAGGGAAGAGAAGGAATTATTTCTCTAGCACATTTTTAAAAATTCGGTGTCTGATGATCATTCTTACCCACCACTGAGAGGCAGTATGGAGTAGCCTAGGGCAACCCAGTCAGTCGGGCAGGGTGGTCCTACTACTACTACTACTACTACTACTAATAATAATAATAATAATAATAATAGTGTTGACCCATATTCAGCCTCCACTCAGGCATGAAACTCACCATCTCTTAGCCTAGCCTAGTCCACAGGGTTGCTGTGAACAAAAGAGGGCGCACACACTGCCCTTAGTGCCATGGAGAAAGAACACAATAAAAATGTAATTAAAATGTTTTAAGAGAAGTGATCGGTAACAAACCTCTGTGAATTTGCTACTTAAAAGAGGGACCATATACAGCTTATAGAATTACACATCAGGGGGAGGGGAGCGCCAGCAATTGTATCTACAGTTGAATCCTCCAATTGACGACAGAGGAAATTCAGGACTTTTCACTTTTTGGGTTGTATCCAGTAAGTTCTACTCAGAGAAGATCCACTGAAACTAATGGAGCTTAGTAGGACATTTCTATCAACTTCAATGGGTTTACTCAGAGTAGGACCAGCTTCAGAAACAGTCCTATGTTAGATTATTTGTTCTGCTGTAAAAAGACGGCCAATATATGCTGTACCACCTTATGACATTTCCATGGGCTCTTACCCACATCAGGATCACTTATGTGTTGCAATACCTTTTAGAACCTCCACAGTAAGCTACCAAAACCATGAATAAATAACATACATTTACAATGCCATCTGCTTCGTATAATAACAGTAAAGAGTTTAAATACCCAAACAGGACTTGGGTAAGCAACTTCAAAATAAAGTCAGAGCATAAAGAGCAAGGACACAGTTTCTTTAAAAGTAGCAAAAACTATGAGCGTTATTTTTAAAAATAGTGCTGGAGACTGAGCCCTTAAAATAACGAAAAACAGAAAAGATTATTATGTTCTTTTTAATTATTTTATCATCTATAAATAAAAGCCTTAATAATGACAAAAATCTTTTTATTGCTGTTTACAAACCCAAAGGTCAACATCTTCAAATATTCATTCTTCTCTAAACTCAGCATTAATGTATCTCAAAAGTATTTGATAGAGTTAAGAGTTCCAGCCAACTTTTAAAGGTAATGTATGCCACCATTACTCCACATTATAGAGTAAATTTCATATGAAATATACAGAACAGGGACCAAGAGGAAGCCTGTCTGCTGACTGTACCTAGAAACAATACAGTGTGGAAGTGGCAGCCAAGACTGACTATAACATTTCCTTCTCAATTTTTAAAGTCATGATTACACTATATCTACAGAATATTTCAAAAGCAAGTATTATGAGGAAAATCACATGTTCCAGTCCAACATGAAGTATGACAATATGGACCGGCAGAATAGCCGGGCCCTAAAAAAGAGTGGGTGCCTACCAATTAAAAAGAGAACGCTTACACCCAGTTTATAAAGGCAACAGAAGGTCTAGCTTAAGGAAGGTTGCTTCCTGCAGCTTTCTCAAGGCAGTTACCTATTCATATAGCCATCTTCCTACATTCCTATTTACACCTACACAACACACATACCATATAACAGGGGAGAAAGACAGCATACTAAAGAGGCAACTCAATATGCTCAAATCTACTTTGAGTTTATAGGAAATGAGGCTGCACAGGTGCTTTTTTCTTTTTTTTAAGGCAAGCATTATATTCAAACAGCTTTGTTTGGATGCAATCCCTTCCTCTGCAGTGTTCTCAGTCTAAATACTGCACCACTGAGCTCATTCACAGGAGCCAAAAAGCAGGCTCATCAAGGAGAAATCCCCAACCAGCTTTTGCTACCAAATTGTAAACACAGAGCAAAAAAAACCACAGATGTCTCTATAATGTCCTTGCCAGAGGTATCTTCTTAATCAGGCAGGAACCCACCCACAACCCTGACTACCAGAGTTCAAGAAATGCTCGATTTGCTCGATTTCATCTTTTCCCTTGAGTAGATTAGGCAGAGAGTCTTTTGTATATGTTTCCTTTTCTACAACCCAAACCCCAATTCTATGGTATGTCACCTTACAAATAATTTTAACCCCTCTTTCTTTGACATGAGGACACAGGTACTCATTATCCCTTTTTTTTTTTGAGGTGACATTGCAGCTACTCAGCTCAACAGGCAGGGCATCACTTTTTCCCTCTATCCCATAACCTAAAATACCCATTTCATCTGCTGCAGTTCTCTCTCTCTCTCTCTCTCCACCCCCTCACCTTTTCCTACAGTGACAGTCAGAAAACCAGTACTGCACATAGAGAGTCCCTGACCATTCATGCTGCCATCTTGTACCGAACATAGGCCTTTTCCAATGCACTAATTGACACATCATGCAAAGTACCCACCTAATGAAAATTACTCCTCTGTCAAGGGTCATAAACTCAACTCCCACTCTGCACTGGAACATGCAGTATCACAGTATTTAAATTTGACAACTGTATCCTGCTCTGCACAGTACCACCATATGCTCCCCATGAAGCCACCTCACAATCCCTTTCACTCCTCTTCATCCTCCATCAGTCTCAGACTTTATACTGAAGGAGGAAAGTGTAAGACACAAACCACTGTTTATTTCTTCCACAACTAGGGAGCCCACTGAACTAATCAGCCAACTGTTTTGCCTTATTCATGTGAAATACAGCACCTCATCCCACCACTTATCATCATGAGGTCTACCCCAGGGCCCATCTGTCACCACTGTCTATTGTCCTAAACAAAGATAAAAATTGTATTCCAACCACCACTTCCTTTTTTATCTCACTTTATTCAAAACTCACACCCTCCCTCTCCAGTTCCCCCAAGAACTCACTTCCTGCTCTATTGGCATGTGCGTGGGTAGAATGGGAAGTGCTGTTCCCACCCATGTACATCATCTCCCCCTTTAGATCCCCTTCCCCCACCTGATGTGCTGCCCCCACTTCCTACTGGGTTGGGAAGGAGTTGAGATTTACATACCAAAATCCCGGCTGCCATCTGTCATCTCAGAGGCCCTCATTCTATGTCTGTATCAAACCCCCTCCCCTCCAGCCCATTATCAACTCTCCCCATACCCCTCAACTCTACCAAGATAAGCTAAGCAACACAAAGCCCTGACAAGGATAAGTCTTTAAGCACTGCATTATAAATATGACTTTCTGCCAGAAGGACCAGGATTCCCCCCTTCACTGTTATCTGTGGTAAACAGTGAATCTTTGCCTAACTCTTTGAGCTCTGGAGAGTAAGAACTGATGTACTATTTATTACTTATATCCTGCTCTCTCTTACTCCTGCCCCCATCCCAAATTTTGTAATTGCCTGATAGTGGCATATCTTCCCCTCCCCCTTATTTATCCTCTTCCCCAATTGCAGATTCCCTCATCTCTCTCCCCCAGAAATCCTCCTTATTTATTAATTTGAATATCCAATTCCTACTCTGCAAACATTCTTCTGAATATCAGGTACTGGGATAGACAATGGGTTGAAGTTATCCAGAAGCATCTGGTGGCTCAGTCTTAAGACAGAAATAGACTAAGTGAACTTCTGGCAATCTTTGTGACTGTACCTTTATTTCAATGTCCTTTTCTTTCTTTACCACCCCCTCTCTTTCTGCTCCATTCCAAGCTGGCCTCCCTACTCTATTTGTGTACTCCTTTCCAGCATATTTCAGTCCTCTCCCTCCCCCCATGCATTCCTAACAGTCTCTATTCCCTCCCCCCCTTTTCATTCATCCCCATGTCCCTACTGCCCTGCTCTCCACCCCCACTTCTTCTCTCCTACACTACAATCTTTCATCCCTGACTTATTTCCCTCTCTTCCCCAATTCCCACTACCCTTCCAGTATCTTCACTTCCTCTGTCATCCTCCATCCATTTTCTCCTCCCCTTCTTACTCAGTGTTTCCCTTTCTTCACTTCCTCTTCTCCACATCCCTCTACTCCCACTCTTATTCAGCCCTTCAGTTTCATTCATTCCATTCCCCAGCTGTATCTTTCTATCCCTCTTCCACCCACCCACCCTTTCTCTTCTCTCCTACCTCCTCCACTGCATTTCACCTTGAGCCCTTCTCCCCCTGCAAAAAAGCTTCCAACGTCTGGGACAGGTGGGGGGGGGGCAAAAGGAAGGTTAATATTCCTACATCATTATCCCCACCACCACCTAAACCCATCCAATGCTAATTTGCTAAACAGTCTTGGGCCTATCAGAGGAAAGGCAGAGTAGGAAGATAAGTAAGTAAAGAAAGAAAGAAATATACTATCCAAACCCCCTCCAAAGACTCCAGAGGGCTAGATCCATTGGTCAGGGGGGCAAGAGGCCCTCTCTACTACTTTCACTATAAATGTACCAAAGGAAAGGTTAACTATATCAAAGTCCCAATCCTATGCACTTACCCAAGAATAAGCCCATAACATACAGCAGGACTTAGCTCTGAGTAAACGTGCATAGAATTGTGCTTCTAATAATAGAGATGAAATTAACCTTCCGGATGAACAACAATTGTTTAGGAAGGCCAAAGGAGCTATTTCTTCCTAAACTCCATCCACCCAGCTGACATTTTACTAGAACTGCAAGCATACATCCCTTTATAAAAAGAACCTTTGAGAGTTAAAACCCCATTTATTTTATGTGGCCTTCTCTTTAACAAGAGAGAGAGAGCTATTTTAAGATGGATAGGTTTTCTATGAGTACAGGAACTTTATGATACTGCCTATAAGTAGCCTATATTTTTTAATGATTGTTAATGTTGCTGCTTTATGTTTTTGAAGTTCTGTTGAGTTTTCACACTACAGAAAATGCCATAAGTGGAGCTTATGAGTGATGTGGAACCCATGTGGTCCTCTAGATACTGTTGGATTCCAACTTCCATCAGTCCCAGCCAACATGGCCAGAGTTTAGGGATGACTATGGGAGCTAAAATTCCACCACATCTGGAAGGGCATAGATTTTCCATCTCTGATCTACAGGAAATGTACCCATGCAATCATTTCCAATCATACAAAAAGTAAATGAGTGAACCAATAGACATAAAAGGGAAATGCATTTTTTTCTAATACAAAGTATAACTAAATCATAAGATGGAAATGTAAAAGGATGGATATTAGCCAACCTTCTGCCCTCCAGATGTTGCTGGACTCCACCTCCCAGCAGCCAGCAAGCCTAATAGTCAGGGATCCTGATAGCTGTGGTCTAGCTACAAATTACCCATCTCTCTGTCAGAAATACAGTAAAAGTTTGTATGCAGCACTGGTCATATCCATAGCAGAATCATTGAAATTAATGGACATGATTAACTAGCATCCATAAAGAAACAACCAACAGCTGCTTCAGATGTCTTGTGAAGACTTGCCAGAGCTTTCCAATGAAACTGGCCTCTGTTTTAGGTGTCTAGTTTTGTTTCTGATTAAATGATGAAAAGTAGTGGGGGTTTTAAAGACTGTTATGCCTCTTAAATTATTCTAGGCAATTTCTAAATTCTTCTAAATAAGCTTAGATCCATTAATCTTGGTGGGTCTGCTCTTAAGACTTAGCTGGAATATAGCCCAAATATCTCCACTAACACCACACTCTCTCCCATATGTGCCCAGTTTCCTCAGGTGCCACAAGTGCTCCCCATAAGAAAGACTGCTTAGGACACTCTCCCCCACCCCAAATCAAGAGTCCTATTCCAACCAACTTCCCACAATCCTCATGTCCCAACCATCCCCCATAATCCACGTGTCATCCCCCCTCTCACACACAACACTTACAGATTCAGGTGGATAGCCTTGTTGATCTGTCATAGTCATAATAAATAACAATATGAAAGATGAAAAAATATTTTTTAATAATTCCAGTGGCACCTTAAGGATCAACTAAATATAAGTTTTCAAGGTATGAGCTTTGGTGTGTAAATTCTGAAGAAGTGTGTATTACACACAAAAGCTCATACCTTGAAAGCTTCTATATACCGGTAGTTGATCTTTAAGGTGCCACTAGAATTATTAAAAAATATTTTTTCATCTTTCATATTGTTATTTATTATAATACTTACTGGTCATCCCCCACACCCCAACCACATACATGTCCCACTGATTGAATAATCCACTCCCACACAAGCACAGACCATTCCCACACACATCATTCCCATACAGACACAATTAACGTGTTATCCCCCCCACAAACCATTAACATGTCCCACTCACCCCATAATCCACGCGTCTTTTCCATACCCACAAACTGAACATTCACGTGCCGCAGCTACCCCATGATTCACGTGTCAATCCCACACACACACACACACACACTGCCAACTCGCGAGTCGGGGTCCTCTCCGGCCCCGCCCCCCCCAATATCCACGTGTCACTCCCCCCCAGCCCATTCCCGTGGCGGCCTTCCACCCACCTCCTCTTGTAGTCGTCCCTCTCCCGCTTGACTTTGGCCAGGACGTTGTAGAGGGCGCGGATCTCGGGCGTGATGGTGTCGATCTGGACGCCGACGCCGTCCGGGTGCACCCAGGAGACGCCGGGCCCTTGCAGGGTCTCCAGGCCGCCTCCGCCCGTCCGCCTCACCTGCGTGTAGCTCCAGATGGTGCCGGGCAGTCGGCTGTAGTGCTGCTGCGAGGAGTGGTGCGACGGCGGGTGCGAGTGCGAGTGAGGCAGCTGCGAGGCGGGAGCCGATGCCGGCGGGAACGAGGAGAATGAAGCCGACGACGGAGGAGGCGGGTGAGGAGGAGGAGGAGGCCCGGCCGCCGCCGCCGCGGACGGCACGTAAGGGGGCATGGAGGGCGGCACGGGGTCCGTCTGCACGGCCTGGTGCCTCGGGAAGCGCTTGTAGTGGAGGCGCCGCTCGCGCTCGCTCAGCTGCTGCGCCTGCAGCTGCTTCTCCAGCAGCCGGTTCCGCCGCTCCAGCTCGTGCACCTTGGCCAGGAAGCAGCGGAAGCGCACGTTGAGCCCCTTCAGGAGGTGGATGTTGGAGCCCAGGTCGTTCCGCAGCGCCGCCGTCACCGGCGGGGCCCCGCCGACGCCGTCGTCCATCTCGCCCCCGACCCCCGACGAGGAGGCCGGCCCCGCCGACGCCGGGAAAGCCCGCGCCGCCATCTCGCCGAACAGCATCGAGTTGAGCATCATTTTAAGCGGCGTCGCCCTCCCTTTATCCTTCACTGAGGTAAAAAAATGTTTTTTTAAATATCTATATCTATTCCTCTTACCACACGGGACGTCGCCTTCCCTGATATTTTTAATATGCAAATGAAAAAATATATAAGTTATTTCATTCTTATCGTTTGAATTATTCGGCCGTTGGGATCCGGCCGTTGGAGCGGTAACGGCCGCCGCCGCCGTGGAATTCAAACGCCCGAACGTTCGAAACGGCCATCCTCGCAGCTTCCTCCTCGCGCCGAGGTGAAAATGGACTCGATAGGGGGGAGGGGGGAAGAAGAAGAGGAAGATGCGCCGGCGCCGCCAATGCTGCTGCCGCCTCTGCAGTGCTCGCCGGCTAACTAACCCAAAAGGCGGCCACTGAGCGGCTTGGGGTTGGCTGGTGGGGTGGGGACTGCGCGGAAAAGGACCCGCCCACTCCGCAACGCCTCCTTTTTTTCTCTAGTCCCTTTCCTATAGCTTGAGCACGCCCCTTCTGTCTCTTAGCCACGCCCTCTCCTCCCGTTCTCTTTTCTATACGCCTGTCTTGGCCACGCCTCTCATTCTTTTATGCAGCATTCCTCCCTCTCAGCATCGAACCGCGCCTCAGACTCCGCCCACCCCCTTCCCTCCGCGTTGCGGTCCTCCGGCGTGCGCCTGCTGGCCACGCCCCCTCCTTGCGCGGCTTGAGCTCAGGCGTTGCTCCACGTGGGCCACGCCCACGTCGCCCGCTCTAACCACGCCCACGAATCTGCGTGTGTTGAACACGTGCTGCGTGCGGTGGGTTTCTACGTTGAGTTAAAAGGGGGTCAGGTTCGTCCGGGATTCACATCGTGGCTGCTCAGTGGTGCTGAGGTGCATGAACTCTGAGTATGCTCGGGGACATTTTTTGTTTTAGCTGTGCATGGCCCCTTGACTCATGCTTCCCTCCAGTTCAAGGTAAGCCAAAATCACATATAGTTAAAACCCATTGGGTTCAATGGCCGGCTGGATCGCCAAGGTCATTTTTCCTGGAACTTTGCCCTCTTTCCTCCCCCTTTTACATTTTTAAATATATATATTTACCCTCAGCATAAAGCTGAATGCATACTAGTTAGATGTGCCTAAGTTGCAGGCTTACTGTTCAGCGACACTCAGTAGGGGGAACCTGGGGTCTTCCACGTGGTGCTGAACTGCAACTTCCATCATCCCTAGCCATTCGTCATGTGGCTGGTGGGTGTTGTAGTCCACCAGCATTCTCCACGCTGATCTACACCAGCACACTATATCTGGAGCTAGCGTGACCTTGAAGCTGGGTAAAGTTCTCTCTTTTAATGCAGCAGACTGCTAAGAGAGGTCATGCTGCGAAAGTGGCTTGCAGTCTCAGAATGCTTTGTAGTGTTGGAGGGGGCACTGGGGAGGAGAGGTGGAGCTCTCTTGGGTCACAAGCTATTGTAGCTGTACCCTGGAATAATAATAATAATTTTTTATTTATATCCCGCCCTCCCCAGCTGGAGCCAGGCTCAGAGCAGCTAACAACAATACATTTTTGAACTGGAAAAGAACTAAGAGCCTGCTGGATCAGGCCATTGACCCATCTAGTCCAGCATCCTGTTCTCACATTGGCCAACTAGATGCCTTTGGGAAGCCTGCAATCAGGATATAAGCACAACTGCACTCTGCCCACCCGTGATTCCCAGCAACTGATATTTAGAGACATGATGCCTCTTTGAGGCAGCTCCTGTGCTTTAGATGTTAACACTGATATGGGTTAGCTGAGTACTCTCTGAGTCAAATACAGACACCAGGTATGCATTGGGACATGCTAGATGTTATGAGAAGCCCCTGTTTTTGCATACCCAAGCAGGCAGCAAATCAAGGGCGCTGTTTTCCATTTTATCCCAAGCCCCTGCAAGTCACCAAACACGACCAGGTGACTGTGGGCAGGCTGCGCTTGAAGGCCTGGACTACAGTTTTTTTAAAAAAAGTCTGCTTTCATCAGAGTGGAGATTCACCCCCCAGCCTCCAGGCTGTTCCCCACCACATTTGTTGCCCCCCTCTCCTCTCTCCCTCCAGCTGCACAGAAGGAGCATTGTGTTCAAATGGAGAGGCTGCCTTTCTTTGCTGGCTTCACCAAAGCCTCCCGCAGCCGCCACTGCTGACGTACTAGGGAGCTGGACAACTTGGGCATTGTGAAGTTCACACGGGACATTAAGAAGGGGGGCTCTGAAGAAGGCACTTGTTTTGCTTCTGCTTAAAAGCACATCAAAGCTTGTATGGTTCACTGCAGAGGCACTGGCATAGTTTATCTGACCATTAACAGGCTTTAATTCTAATTAAAATCCACACGGTTCATTTTTCCTGCAGCAAACACACAAGTATGTTTCCTCACCAATGTTATTTGGTTGCAGCTCCTGTCATAGTAGCCTCATTTGCCTCAATTTCTATGGAGTTAATAAATGCCAATACAACTCATAAACGAAGTTTTGGAAAACACCACTGCAATCCTCAATTCTTAGGGAAGAGGCCATCCCAGCAGCATGAACTTGTCAATCAACCCTTTGCTTCTCATCTAGGCACTGTAACAGCCCCTGCGCCATCTGCAGCCATTGGTTGAGTGTCTCTGATGCCATGGAATGCTCAGCAATGCCCATTTGGTGAAGATGCAACCAATGATAAGCAGCGTACAGAAGTAAGAAAAGTGGAAGATCAGTTTGAGCAGAAAAAAAAGATAAACGAAGCAGGATCTTGTTTCGGGAAGTTTTCTGTGCTATGGAAAGGCAAAAGAGCTTGGGGAAGTGGCAGGAGCTATTGGCCAGGAAGCCAAGAGAAATTGAAGAACAGGTGACTTTCATGCTAGGCCCCATTTCCACATTCCTTTAAGGGTTCGCCATCTCACACTAACAAAGTCTGTGATCTTCCACTTGAACTTGGGGCCTTATTTTGGTCATTTTGGTTTGAAGAAGCAGAGCATGAATTGTCTGGGAGGCATTTGGGGTTTGGCTACTTTAAGGCGTAGCACTTTCTTTCAGGTGGAGAGGCAGTGTGTGCCTTGTGCGTTCTCAGCATACCTCAGGCAAGGAGGCTTCCATCATTGTTGTTCTGTCTGCTTGCTGAAATAATTGCACTGGGTGGGTGTGTTAATCCAGATGAGAGAAAGAGGTATTACATAGAGGCGTATGTTCTTCCTGTATGGAGAAATTAGGGTGCCCTGTTTGCTCCAGCAATGCCGTGTTTTGTGGTTTGACAGTAGGCTGGGGGCCAGGGTGGGGGCAGTATCCTTCTTGTGCACTGAACTGCTGGCAGTTAAATGCGAGGATTTAACATGTGACCTTCCATCCTAGAGTTGCCTTTAGAGAACTTCTGGAAAGTGTTAAAGAATTAAAAGTTCTTGGGAAACCCAAATCACCCGCCCAGAGAACAGGCCACTGGTTGCATCTCTGCATGATGTCTCAATCCAGTCAGCCACTGTGGAAGGAGGTCGTTTTGACCACATATCTGTGTTAGATGCAATTGTTTTATCCATCAAACACCCAGACAGGCTAGAGTCATCTGCCCTCAAAGGAGGCTGCCTGCTACATCTCAGCATGAGGAAAGTTAATCCCAGACAATGACAAGAGAAGCAAATGCACAGGCAGTCAAAATCCTGGAACTGCAAACAGGTTTGGAGGCTGAGGCCTGGCTTTTTTGTCTCCATCTCCCATCTATGAGTCCTTTTTATGTGAAAAAGTACAGAAACCAAATGGATCAAGATTGCCTCAGCCCAAGCTCTCAGTTGGTAGGTTCAATTCAAAAGGATGACACAGAGTAGGAGACAATAGAGACCTTTCATCTGGTTAGCGTTTTAAGCCACTGCCTAATTGCATTATGGTCTCATTTCATCCCCTGACAAAGTGATTGAATTTCAATTAATAACTCTCGGAAACAATTCCTTCCACTGAAGTCCGAGTGACTTTGGAGAAACTAAAAGCTTTGTCTTGCGAAAGGATCCATCCGGTCGTAGATCAGATGTGCTGTTGTTGAGCTTATAGAGGTTAGAAGGGACTTTTTCAGTCTTTGACTTCTATGGAGTTGCTGCCTCATGAACTGCCCCCGTAATTATTCAGGATGTCCCTAAAGCAATTCCATTATACTTTTGTGGCTGAGAACTGCTGATCCTCACCAATCACAGATAGTAATAATGATGTTCCCCGTTGTTATCTTTTCCTTCCTGGTTTTCAAGGACTAAGTAACCCTCATGTTCAAGTAGTAAATTCTCTAATTAAGAAATAAAACAGGCTGATTCCATTCACTGTGCCCACAAAGACTTGGTAAAATACCAAGAGACTGACTTCCAAACTCCAACTGTAGGAGGTATGATCTTTAACATATAATTGATGGGTGTTAATTGTTGCTGGGGTGGCCAGTGCAATAAGTACGTTTCAGAAATACATTTGGTAAGTGTACCAAGGTCTGGTAATTAGCAGTGAAAGGTAAGAGTGGAATCTCTGCATTGAGAGGCAGGACACTTCCAGTGACCTAATACTATGTGTGAGTTTTCCTGGGGTACTGGAGAGTGCTGTGCTCAAGGGATTTGTGTGGTTCCCCCACATCATGGCAATTATTGCATCTAACTGTACTGTAAAATTTGACGGAAGCTGCAGAGATGTAGCCTGACGACAGTCACGGGTGAGGTCCATTGTGCGAGAAGCTAGTTCCAGCTGAATGCCACCTCACAAATGACATTTACTGAGCCCATTAGAGGGAGGAGAGGTCTGTCATGCCTGCACACTGGAACATCCATGCATCCAACAACATTTCTGTTGCACTCAAATTATTTGTGTTGGGTTTTAATTGTCGTGAAATCAGTTCAGATTGCATAGGAATATCAATAATACGGGAACGCTCTTCCACGAGAAGCAGAGTCAGGGCGTGGGAAATCAGGTTCCAGAACAAGAGGATAATGGATTCATTTCAGCCATTAATTCCAGGCTACACCTCTTGTGTCTAATTTGTCAAAAGCAAATGGTTCAGGGGTTCCTAACGATCCGGGCCCAGCAACTCCTGTGACCTTACTTGGAGAAAAAATGTGTGGCAAAGCAAGAAGGAATGCAGTGCCCAGACAGGAGCGGTCCAGCATGGGCAATGGACAAGAACTTGCATGTTCTGAGGAAGAGCACCAATATGACTTCATCAGTTGTGGTGACTCAGAGCCCACAGCCTCAAAAGCGGTGACTTTATAACATCAATTCTAAAAGGCGGCGCCTCTTGTGTTCTTCTCAGAGCCTTTTTTCAAACTGTCAAGGTGGGAAGAAGGAAAGGTGGATGAGTCACACAGGTGATCCAGCCTCACCATATAAGGGATAGGGCTTTGGTATTTCCTGGAAGCATCGCCCATAATTCAGGACCAAGAACAAGAGAATTTGCTGGTGGGACTGTACCTGGCTCTTTCACAGATGCAGAGATAACAAAAGAGCAAATGACATCACCGGCAGCTTGACTCACGGATAATCTGGCTACCAACACAACAAACAATATGTGAGCAAGCTGTACAGGATTTGGCCGGGACTTGCAAAGATAAAATTTAAGACTCTAGAGAAAGCAAATGCTGAGAGTGATAACCAGGAATGCAGTGCTGAGAGCTGGTTTATTGGCTAATGGTTTTTTTTAACCTTTTCAGCAACTAAAAAAGTCCACCTGATTAACTGGCCTCAGATCGCTTGCATGAAGAACAGTTAAAGCTACTACAGATGGCAAAACGTAATCTTGGAAAGGCTTCTACTTCTCTCATAAGCATATGGGCGTAGCCAGGATTTTTGTTGGGGGGGGCAGAACCTTAGTTTGCTATGGATTTTTATTGATGGGGGAGCAGCTGCCCCTCCCTGCCCCCTTGGCTATGCCCATGCATAGGCAGTAGAGCAGGATGCCCCTGTGGATTAAGATTCCACATGAGCTCCAGCTGGTCAGGGATGATGGGAGTTGTAGTCCAGTAACATCTGGAGGGCCAAAGATGTGTTTTATTTCTATAGTGTGCTTTAATTGTTCAAAACAGTTATTGCCTACTATGGAAGGTTGGTTATTGAAATTAATGAATTTGGCTGAGATGGCACAGCTGACATGTTTAGTTAGAGAAAAATCATTGTTGACATTTATTATTGATTGGAAACCCCTTATGGAAAGGAAAATGAGCTTGTGATATCTGGGTTTGAAGACTGAAAAGGGTTGGTTTATGGAAAGTAGAAGAGTTGAATGCTATTATGGAGCAAGCAGTTTGCATAAGTCTAAAAAGTTGATGGTGAATAAGAAGTATTTTCTTTTTCCTTATTTTCTTTCTTTTGGTTTTAATGTTTAAAATGCTTGGTATTTGATGTTAACATTTCTATACAGTGGTGCCCCGCAAGACGAACGCCTCGCAAGACGGAAAACCCGCTAGACGAAAGGGTTTTCCGTTTTGCAGGCGCTTCGCAAAACGAATTTCCCTATGGGGTTGCTTCGCAAGACGAAAAAATCTTGCGCGTCCCCGCGGGTTTTTTCCGCTCCCCCCCTTTTCCTAAGCCGCCTATCAGCTGTTCCGCTGAAAAAACCGCTTAACAGCTGATCAGGGAAAGCCGCTAGACCGCTGTAGCGCTAATCAATGGGCTTGCTTCGCAAGACGAAAAAACCGCTAGACGACGAGAATCGCGGAACGGATTCTTTTCGTCTTGCGAGGCACCACTGTATTGCTTTTTCTTTGTTTTCCCCCAAGCTTTAATAAAGACAGCTCCCCCCCCCCCAAGGAAACGGAAACAATACCCAACCCCCGCCAGTTTAAAAGGCCATAGATTGTTTCATTAGCCAAAAGGGGCAGATGAATGTTTTTTGCCTCATTCATTTATTAGACTGGTGCCTAAATGATGGGAATTGGAGTCCAACAGCAGAGATGAGTCCAACAGCTCCTAGAGGGCACCAGTATTTTACCCCTAGTGTAGACAATACTGAGCTAGATGAAGCAAAGGTATGATATGGTCAAAGACACCTCTCTATATGCCTATGTCTTTAAGGGGAGAGCCATAGCTCAGTGGTAGAGCATCTGCCTTGCATTCAGAAGGTCCCAGGTTCAATCCCTGGCAGCACCTCCAGATACCTGGGAGAGATCTCCTGCCTGAATCACCACTGCCACTCAACACAGACAATACTGAGCTAAGTGGGCCAATGCATCTAAATATCAAGCAGTTTCCAGTGTTCATTTTAGGTTGGTGGCTGTGGTTGTATGGCAGAGTTGGATGGACGAAGGGGCTGACTGTGCAAGTGATACCTGATCTGCCAGCCAGAGCTAGCAACTTGACCCAAGGCTGTCCAGAAAGCTTCTGGGTCACCTTGGTTCTCTTACATTTCAACTAGGTCTTTATTACATTTGTTTCCTATCCTAACCTTGGAACCCAAGATGATGTACATGTGGTTCAGAGGCAGGCACCCATCCAAACACTTATCAGACTCCAGACCTCCAGAGTTTTAGCCAGGCAGTGTATAGGGATCTTCAAGGTTCCTGGTGCCTAAGTGGTGAGACATGACCCACTACCAAGTTGCGACCTGATCTAAGCTGGGACACAACAGCAGCAGTACAATAACAGTAAATGGTAAAAGAACTAGACGACTCTTCTAGATCCTTAGAAGACTGTGCTCTAATTAGGAATGGGTGAGACATGCTTGGATGCTTCCTCTGAAATTCATAAACCAACAACTAGATGGGTGGTGGCAGAAGGTGTTATCCCTTACACCACAGCTATACAGATATGTCAGAACAGGTACAGACTGAGACAAGGACAGCAGCCATTTCCTCACTAACTTTACTGGACAGGTTGATGGACAGCTTGATGTCTAAGGCAAACCTCGCCCACTCATCATCATCTGGAAAAATTGCTCTACATCAGGCCAGAGGGCGACACCATGATCCAGAATAACCCAAAGCAAACGTGTTTTTTAAAAAAGGCGCTGCATCAGCAAAAGTTGAGTCAGCTAAATTCTGGGGTGTCTCCTTCATAACAGCATTTCCTAAGATCTCAAGTGTGCTTTTAGGGCGATGGCCAAGGGTGGAGTAAGAAATGCCATCCCACACCCAGCACCCCATTTCTTCCCATTCCCATTCCACAGGAAGAGTCATGATTAAGATAGGGATCTTCTTCATTGCACCACTGCAGTCTTCCCCAACCTGGTGACCTCCAGATGTTTTGGACCAAAAATTTAGTTGTGCTGGCTGGAGGCTGATGGGAGTTGTGGGTCTAAAACATCTGGAGAAGGGAAGGCTGTCCTCATCGGGCCTGACAGCCCTACAGCTCAAACCTATCTGAAGAAATCTGAAGTACTGTCACACCACACCCCCATCCTGTTGAGTAGACAGAGGGAGAAGCCTGGGGGGGGGGAGGTGTCAGAAACTGAAGAGGCAACAGAGTTTAGTGAGCAGGTAGAGTCCGTGGCACAGAGAAGTCCGGAAGCAGAAGAAGAGGCGAAAGCAGAAGAGGAGGGAGGCCAAGGGGCAGAGATGAGCCCAACTGGTGAAGAAGCCAAGGCATTCCCCCCTGTCCTGCTGCAACAAGCTCTCTTCCCCACTGGTCTCCCAGAACCAAGAGAGGTATGAAGAGGGAGGAGGAGAGGCAGGAGCATGGTGGAATCTCAGATTGCTTGGGAATGACCCAGGAGAGAGGAGATTTAGGCGGCTGTAGGAAGCCTTCACAACTGCGTCACAGGGTCAAGACCTACCAAGAAGAGTTGTTGTGTCCATTAGACCTGGCACTCCTGAGCTGACTCTGTTTCTTCTAATAAAGAGTTACCGTATTTTTTGCTCTATAGGACGCACCGGACCACAAGACGCACCTAGTTTTTAGAGGGGGAAATCAAGAAAAAAAATATTATTGCGCACAGCCTGTCCGCTTCTCCCAGAGCTTCTCGGGGCTGCGGGGGAAGCCCGGGTCCCCCCCCCCGCCCCAAAGAGCAAAGAGGCCAAGACAGCGAGCGGGATCCATCCCGCTGGCTGTCTTGGCTTCTGCCATAGCCGCACAACCTCTCCAGCCGGGAGCTAAACCTCTTCCGCTCGCTGCCTTGGCTTCCTCTTTAGCCTTGCGCAGCCTCTCCCGGCTGGAGAGGCTGCACGCGGCTATGGCAATTCCCCGACCTCCCGCAAAAGCCCACAGGAGCCGCGCACCCTTTAAGGAGCTTTTCTACAAGGAGGGAGAAGGGACTGACTGGCCACGTCAGTCCCTTCTCCCTCCTGGGGAAAAGTCTGCAAGCTATGGAGTGAAAAATACAGTAACTTCACTTATTCTGTGTGATTTGCTCCTGACACAAGCTATGATGGCTGTGCTTTGCCTCCATGGTCAGAGGCAAGAATGCTTCTGAATACCAGTTGCTGGAAGCCACAGGAGGAGAGAGGGCTTTTGTGCTTGAATCTTGCTTGCTGGTTTTCCTTTGGGGCATCTGGTTGGGCCCTGTAAGAAGAGGATGCTGGACTAGATGGGCCATTGATCTGATGCAGCAGGCTGTCCTTATTTTCTTAAGTTTGAGGCAGGTGTGGAAACCTGAATTAGGTGTGAGCTGTTGTAGCCTAGCAGCCGAGAAGCTGAGCCGCAAACCAGCCAATACCCAGTTCAAACCACCCCTTATCAAGTGGACATCAGGGAAACCATGCTGTCATTGCTTCGGCAATGGAGTGGTAATATTTCCCTATGTTAAAGGCTCACTGTAAGGATTAAAACAATATATGTTAAGCTGCAAGAATGCAGATGCCCCATGTACAAATAGCAATCCTAATTCTCCAGGTCCTTGGCCTCATTTAGCCAGAGCAGTCAGGCTTGCTCATCGGAGAGAGGTATGTTCATGCTTGGAGAAACCTCAATGTATGCAGACATACAAAATAAACTTTTTGAGGCAGCGGGGAGCCAAGTGGCACCCCTCTTCCCAAAAGATTCCAATAAAGATTGATGGTTGGAGGGGAGAGAATCGTGAGGGTGAGACGGCAACAGCTCTTCAGGATTTCAGACAGGAGTCTTTCCCTTTTTGGACAGAGAGCAGGCCTTCTGCATTGGAGCTACAGCCCTTCCCTTGTGTCCATCTAGCTCAGTATTGTGTATGCCAACTCACAGAAGCACACTAAGGTTAAAGTCAGGGTTGTCTTCCAGCCCTACGTGGAGACAATGCTTGGGACCAAACCTAGGACTTTCTGTGTGCAAGACAGGTGCTCTACTACTGAGCTGTGGTCCATGCCCTAAAAATAAAGCAAGATCCTAGTCCTCATGGTTCTCAGTAAATGGGTGATTTAACCAAAAGCATGGGAAGCTGCCTTATACGGAGCCAGGCTATAGGGTCAATCTAGCTCAGCCCTGTCCACACAGACCACCTGCAGGTTTGAGGGATTATAGGCAGGGTGATGCCACTGAGGGTTGAACTTGGGAACATTGCATGCAAAGCAGGGGCTGTAGCTGTGTTCCCCTCTGTGGCTTCCCTCTGATGCCCCTGTGCTTCTGTCTCTGTTTCGTTGCAAAGCAAATTTGGAAAAGGCAGTGGGCAGGGGGTGGGGAGGGCAATTTCTAGCTGCCCAATTGTGCTGTCTGGTTAACCAAAACACAAGCACAGATGCCCATTGAACAAGTTGGTGCAATTTTCCCACATGTGTCTGTGGTTCATCCTATTAAACAGGAGCACCCTATTAGGCCTCCTTCAGCATGTTTTTGTCAGAGGCATGTTGCAACCTCACCTGCCCCAATAAGGCTGAGATCTTAATTACTTTTTTTTTTTTGCAGGCATCAAAAGACATCTTTGGAAGCAACCCCATCCCTTTGATATGCCCAGATGCAAATAAAGGGAAGAAAAAGAACTGGGGAAAACAGCTGACACAAGTCCAGAGATTTTGCTGTAGTAATCCAGAAAAAGACACTGCCCCACCCTAGGCTTGGGGTGGATTAACTAAGAGATGTGGGGCTGAACCCAATCCTGGAAGGCCACAGAGGAAAACAAATTCTCCTGGAACATTAAAATGCCTAGGTAAGCACAGCCAGGTTAATATATGGTTTGTCCATTTGAGACCACCACCCACGTTATTTTGTCCGGCTCCCAGTTGTTTCAACAGGTCTTGTACTAGAATATTTGGATCGCCCTCTTCAGGGATTATTTAGCTGTGGTTCCTTCATTGCACAGCATTGGACTAGATCATCCTTAATGTCCCTTCCAACTCTACAATTCCATGATTCGATTTTCCAATAAACCGTGCCCCTAAATTTTCCCAATTTAAAGTACTAATTCAGTTCTGCCAACTATTCCAACTAGAGCCTGAGACCCGTCTGATCTTGAAGCTGATCTCCCAAAAGTTTTGCATCTGTTCTGACTCAGTTTTATTTTGCGGTTTCCAAAGCTGAGTTGTCAAGTTCAGGCAAATTGCACAGGAGCTGAGCTACCTAGATAAAAGTGGGGGGTGGGGGAGGGCCATAGCTCAGAGCACATGCTTGGCACATCCAGGCAGCATCTCCAAGTAGAACTGGAAGAGACCCCTGCCTGAGACCCTGGAGAGCTGCTGCCAGTCAAAGCAGACAGTACTGAACTAGATGGACTAACGTTCCAGTATAAGGCAGCTTCCTATGTTCCAGACACTGCCAAGACACTGAAGAATTGTATCAAACCAGAGCAGCAACATAGCTCACCTCTAAGGACTCACAAACAGACCTCCCAAGTAAGCTGTCGAGTCAAGTTATCATCTGTTATACTGCCCAGGAGCTGAGCTGGCTCAATCAAAGCTTGTTGGAGCAGCAACTCATTTGCAAAGGTCACCAAGGGAACTGTGCTGGATCTCACCGGCTACACGGCTCCTGACTACAATCCTATCTGCCTACACACTATAGATGTGAGCAATGCGGCTTCTCTGGTGTCTATGCAGCTCCTCATTATCTCTTTTGCTAGCAAAGCTCGGCAGATCAACAAGCACAGATCAGAACATCCCACCAGACTAGAAAGGCAACAACATGAACCATTGAGAATACTTCACGGATTTGGAACTGCAGTCTGAATCGGAGAACAAGCTTTGTGAAAAATAAAACACCATCTAGTGTTACTGAGTCCTCACTGAGATTTTGAAAGCCAAGGGTGGAACCTCGGAGTGAAATTGGCACATTGTGCTGTTGTGGAGCTCCCATTCACTCTCAACAGCGCTTGTTGTGTGCCCCTAAAAAATCTCCATGTTTGGGGGATTCAAAAACTGGTTTCAGCCAGAAATCTCCACCGTCTCCTTTATGTTTAGGAGCATTAGAAGAGACAGCTGAATCAGGCCAGTGGCCCATCTAGCCCCACATCCTGTTCTCACTGTGGCCAACCAGATGCCTGTGGGAAACCACAGCACTCTCTCCTTCTAACCATGGAGGCAGAGCAAAGCCATCATGCTTAGTAGCCATCAAAAGGCCTCTCCTCCATGAATTTGTCCATTCCTCTCTTAAAGCCATCCAGGTTGGTGACCCATCGGCAGGTCAGCTGTCTGCTTCATGAAGTCATCCTTTCTTTTCTCTGTCCCAACATGCAACTTTGTTGGCTGTCCATGAATTCTAGTGTTAGGAGAGAGGGAGGAGAACTTCTGAGAACAGCCTCTGCCAAACTGGTTCTTGCCTTGCCAGATGTTGGACTATGACACCCATCAGCCCCAGCCTCATGGACTGGCAGGAGTTGTGGTCTGAAACATCTGGAAGGCGCTGGGTTTGCAAAGCCTGTGTCAGAAGGAAGAGGATATTGATTTGTAGCAAGCTTTACTTAACTACTTCAGGTAGGAATCTGGGCCTGGAAGGGAGAAGCAGACTTAAATTCCTTAAGAAGGTAATGGAGGGCAAAATGGGCTCTTACATAACCATTCTTTCATCTCCCACACCCCTTGGGATAGTGGGAGAACATTTAAAGCCACATGGAAATCCTCAGATAAATCATTCAGCAACCCTCCACCACACCCACCCCTTGGGGCTTCCTAAGAGGGGAGGGGAGGATTCCACGTTATTAGGCACGAGAGTTGTATAGACTCTCTGTAACACATTCGTATGTGTGTTTGTGTGTGTGTTTCCAGTTGCTGTTGGTTTAGCAGAATTTCTGCAGAAATCAGAGCCTCGCCAGGAGATGGGAGGACGAGGTGGTCTGGAGAGGAACAACTATGAAGAACCTCTTTAGAAAAAGCACACCAGATGACAGTTCAGTGGTGTGCGGTCAGTGAACTAAGGGGACTAGGCTAGCCCCCTAAACGTTTCCCTGACGCCTCCTTCCCAAAGCCTGGACAGCTTCTGCCTGGCTTAGGGAGGGAGGTGCAATGCTCACATGTGTGACATCGGGACATGTGCGGCATCCCCCCTCCCCAGTCACCCTCGCAAGTTTGCGCCTCAGGCCCTAACTGTTCCCCTGTGAAAAATTTCACCGCACACCACTGTTACAGTTCCGGGCATGCACCTGGGAACTTGCACAAACAGAGGCTCCAAACAGATAAAAGGCCATCTTGTTAATTTTTTATAGGTGTGAGCTAATAAGAAATCTTAGGGACGACTACAAGGTTTCAGAATGAGAGAGAGACGCTCCACCACCTCCATTGGCTGGTTTTCAGCATCTGTGAGCATTGCCTCACCCAGAACAGAACTGATGTGACTCTCTGCAGCTCAAACTTCAAGAAGAGACGTGCTGTCAGAATCATGCCCACAGAAGCGCAGAAAGTGGAGGCAACCCAATTGCAGCAGCATGAAGGATAGGCCTTGGCCGCTGTTGGGGGGGGGGGAGAATACTTAGGGGTCAAGTTAACGAGCAGCCCAGCTTGTGTAACTCTGCAATTCCATAGTAGTGCAGAAAGTTCGCAGAAAGGGGTGTTGGACGCAGAATTCAGCTTCTGAAAACTTTTTAAACCCAAAGATTCTGGTCTGGGCGACACAGCTGTGAAAATCGGCTTGAAAGCATGTGAGCCATTGAAACCTCAGAAGCAGGAGATGGCAGCCCCATAAGATGTCCGTAGATGGGGTTGCTAGCAAAGTCAGTTGAATAATGCAAATGGGAGTCCAGAGAGAGAGAAAATTCTGGTCACACTTTACTGAGGAAACAGAACACAAACAGTTTATAATTTGAGGGAAAAGGAGCAGTGAGGAACAGAAAGGCAGACAGCAAGAATGACCTTGGCCCAATCTTTCAGCCTGATGTACATCAGTTCACAGGGGACTAGTCTCTTCCCTCCCTCTTTCTCAGTTCAGCCAAGGGCAGATGTCATTATAGCAACTGGGTGTTGAAGCCTCACTTCAAGGCTGTCTCCATGGCGCCTTCCGCAAAAAAGCTTAATGAGCTGGAGCAAAACCCGGTTTCCCAGCCGTTGGCCGCTTGCACCTCAGAAGGATCACTCCCAGGCACAGCTGCGATGATGATACAAGAAAACCGACGCAGAACTTTGCTGCATCGACGGAAAGCATCCCTCTTAGGAGTTTAGCACCAAGCCCTTCCACCACCACCTCCTCGCCCACGACACACCTTTCCTGACCACAAGCACTTGTATATGCAAAAAATTTCATACACTCCTGAAGAGAGATCCAGACAACATCTCGGTGTTGGCTCTTGCTGCTGGAGGTGGAAGGCTTGCCCATCTCACTGCTGTGCCCTGCTTCTCTTACAGCAGGCCGCGTATGAAATAAAACGCAAAGTGTACGTAGATTCATCAAGCGGTTCCATGTGAATACGTGTGACTTCAACATTCGTCTTAATAAATCCCCCGCATGTTAATTAGCTGACCAATGACAGGGCTGAGGGAAGGGGTGTCTTGTCTTCTGGGCAGCTCAGGATTTCCATACACTGCCCAGGCTTGCACCTTGAGGAGGTCACTTTGGTGCTGTTAACACAGTGGTTTGACTTCACCCCCCAGAGGCACACTCCATTGCCTCTTGACATAGACAGATGGCAACAACAACAGCTTAGGTGGGATAAGCAGATACATGCAATGCTTTTATTTACCATATTTTTCCGTGTATAAGACTAGGTTTCCCCCCTAAAAAATAATGTCCAGAATTTGTGGGCATCTTATACATGGGGGCCATCTGCCCCCATTTTCTTAAATTGTAGTCCCCCAAAATAGGGGGCATCTTATTCATGGGGGCGTCTTATAGACGGAAAAATATGGTATCCTTACATCACAGTTACATCGCAGAGGATGGCTAATATGTGTGTGTGTGTGTGTGTGTGTGTGTGTGGTGAGTGAGAGAGCTCTTCTCCCAACATCAGGCCAGGGACAGATTGACTACATGCCCACTAGGAAACAGAATGACTCCAGACAGCATTCAGAGACACCTGAAATGCGATGTTCAGAAACAACAGCAGTCAGAATTCATTCATTTATATACCCCACCTTTCCTCCAAGAAGCTCAAGGTGGCATACATAGCGGGGAAAGAATGTGGTCTGGCATCCAACCTGTCAACGGGGCACTGCTGAATGATAGCATGAAGGTCTGCAACAAACACTGCCTCGAAGTGGGGCAGGATCTGTGGCCATTTGTTGTTTAGTTGTTTAGCTGTGTCCGACGCTTCGTGACCCCCTGGACCAGAGCACGCCAGGCACTCCTGTCTTCCACTGCCTCCCGCAGTTTGGTCAAACTCATGTTGGTAGCTTCAAGAACACTGTCCAACCATTTCGTCCTCTGCCGTCCCCTTCTCCTTGTGCCCTCAATCTTTTCCAACATCAGGGTCTTTTCCAGGGAGTCTTCTCTTCTCATCAGGTGGCCAGAGTATTGGAGTCTCAGCTTCAGGATCTGTCCTTCCAGGGAGCACTCAGGGCTGATTTCCTTCAGAATGGATAGGTTTGATCTTCTTGCAGTCCATGGGACTCTCACGAGTCTCCTCCAGCACCAGAATTCAAAAGCATCAATTCTTCGGCAATCAGCCTTCTTTATGGTCCAGCTCTCACTTCTATACATCACTACTGGGAAAACCATAGCTTTAACTATACGGACCTTTGTCGGCAAGGTGATGTCTCTGCTTTTTAAGATGCTGGCTAGGTTTGTCATTGCTTTTCTCCCAAGAAGCAGGCGTCTTTCGTGGCTGCTGTCACTATCTGTGGCCATTACCCGTCAGCAAAGAGTTGGCTTCTCCCAATGCATCCAGGAAGAGTGAATAGCTCATCTCGTAAGGCCTGGAGAAAAAAAAAGACTAATTTTGCAACTGGGGGGAGGCTGCTTGATTGTTTCTTCTTGAACTCCTCCAAAATTTGGGAGCTGGCAGCTCTAGCTGGGGCTGCATCCTTCAGTATCCTGACAAGGGCCATAGTTCAGTAGTGGAGCACTTGTTTTGCATGCAGAAGGTTCCAGTTTCTATCCCCATTGGCATCTAATGGTAGGGCTGGGAAGCACCTTTGTTGAAAACCCTGGAGAGCTGCTGTCTGTCAGTATCAACAGTACTGAATTAGATGGACCAATGGTCTGGCTTGGTGTAAGGCTGCTTCCTGTTTTCAGTCTTCAATCCACTATCTTTGATCCATCTTGGTCAACATTCTACATGTTTATCCAGGAGTCTCTCCAGGAGTTGAAACGTTCTTACTCTGCACATTAGTGCCGGGGGCAAGAATGAAGCAACTGCTCACGTGCCCAAAAACAAGAGTCAGAAAGCAGGGGGAACGACATCGCTTGGCTTGGATGGGAAGGCAGATCAAGGCGCCTTCTCTCATCCAGGTTGGTGCAAAGGCCACGTGAATTGCCAGAACTGCCGCTCCCACCTGGCAACAAAGTGGTTCTAGATGGTAAACACTGAGTGGGGTAAAAGGCGCCGTCCAACTGCACAAACTGAACCTGGGCCCTAAAGACTGGGGAAAAAGACGGCTGTAGTTCTTTCACATTGTGAATTCTGCATAGGACACCAATGATAAATAATTCTTTCTTTCTTTCTTTCTTTCTTTCTTTCTTTCTTTCTTTCTTAATAAATGACACAGAAAATCAAACTAAAGTAAACAAATACTAATACAAAATTAAAGAAAATACATGTACCCCCTGCCCTGCAAACATAAACCCTACATACCCCTGTGACTTCCCTCCAACCCGGCTCAACTTCCTTTAGCTCAAATTTAAATACTAACCTTGCATTCTTTGGATAATACATCTCTTATAGCCATTTCTAATTATTGTTCTCGCTTACACTTTGCATACTTAATCCATTCATATCAACACACTCTTTTTAGAGCAATGTTTTTCCATATACTCCTCAAAACATTCCTCCAGCAATCGTGGCGGTTGCTTTTTAGTGGCGCTCTGTCACACACTCTACCAGGGACAGCCCGTCCCATTTCGCCATCTGAGGCTCCCAGCCTGCATGTGCCCCACCTGCTGAAGGCTCACTCGCCAGGGTCTCAGGAAGGTCACATTAGGCCTCTGCACAATTTCATGGGGCTCTCGCAAGATCTCACCAGAACCCAGAAGACAATGCAGCTGCTTCTCCTCCTCCTCCAGCAGCAGCAGGGGCGGACCCTTGGATTTCACCACCTGAGGCAGCTGCGTCAGTCTGCCTCATGGTCGGGCCGGCCCTGCTTTCCACCCTACCTAAAGCCAGATGGGGTATTTGCAGTAATCATCTTTATACCTCAGCCTCATTCACGAGATGCCAACAGGGAGTTCCATCCAGCAAGCCCATGAACTAAACCCTGGCAAAGAGAGAGCAACTCCTACCCTAGGCAACACCAAGTAATGAATGAACCTCACGTGGCTGTGCTGTGCATTTGGATCCAGATTCCCCTTGACTCAAATCACACTGTGTCCTACTCTCCACCTCTGCAGTGGCCCTTTCCAGTAACGTTTCCTAGTTTCTCTCAGTATCCACCTCCCTTCACTTGTTCTGGTCCAACATCACCTCCCAAAAGTCTCATTTCCCCAACATCCATTCTCTGTGTGGGTACCAACTGGATCTTCTAAGCCAGGTCTGATTCTCTCCCCCTACAACTCCCACCAGCCCCAGGCAGGCAGTCATTGGAACACTGGATTAAGTGGGAGCCTTGACCTGATACAGCAGGATGGTGCTGAGCCTATTTCGGAATACACTAATAGATAGCACTGGTTCCATTGTTCAAGATTCAGAGGCAACTTGTCCCTGAGTGCCAGTTGCCAGGGAACAGAAGCAGCTGCCTTTGTGCCCTTCTTGGAGGCATCTGATTGGCTACTGTTGGTTGGAAAAATACTGGTTTATGGAAAGTGGAACAGTTGGATGTTGTTGTGGAGCAAATATTTTGAACGGTTCATTTTATGTAACTGACAGGCAGAGAATCAGAAGCCCTCTTTCTTTTCTTTTCCTTTCTCCCCGCCCCCAATTTCTTTTTATCTTGCTATATCAAAAAAAAAAGCTTTCAATTTTTAAAAAGCATTTAAAGTGGCTACTGTTAGGAAAGAAGGGACACGGGTGGCGCTGTGGGTTAAACCACAGAGCCTAGGGCTTGCCGATCAGAAGGTCGGCGGTACGAATCCCCGCGACGGGGTGAGCTCCCGTTGCTCGGTCCCTGCTCCTGCCAACCTAGCAGTTCGAAAGCACGTCAAAGTGCAAGTAGATAAATAGGTACCACTCTGGTGGGAAGGTAAACGGCGTTTCGGTGCACTGCTCTGGTTTGCCAGAAGCGGCTTAGTCATGCTGGCCACGTGACCTAGAAGCTGTACGCTGGCTCCCTCAGCCAATAAAGCGAGATGAGCGTTGCAACCCCAGAGTCGGTCACAACTGGACCTAACGGTCAGGGGTCCCTTTACCTTTACTGTTAGGAAAAGGATGCTGAACTAGATGGCGCTTTGATCTGACCCAACAGGCTTTTGTGTTCTTACCAGACTTTTCCTACCCCTTACCAACACTGCTGTCTGAATATTCTGTTAACTCATGAGAGTATCCAGAACAAGGCAGCACAGACATATTACATTTGGATTGGGCCCAGTGGCGTAGTGGTCATGGGTTGTGGGGGATCCACGACCCATTACAATTTCTGCGGAAAGGTCCCTGTCTCCTGCATCCTAGAGGTTATGAATCAGCAGCTCTTATCAGCAGAAGATATGAAAGGGCAGCTTTTTAGTAATCGAGAAGGAATCTCCTCCTGGATTCCCCGACTTGAGCCAGAGTGAAATGAGGTAAATCAGCCACTGAGGTTCAGCTCCTAGGATCATGCTGGAGAAGAACATTGAGGAATTGTTCTGTATCCTCCAAAGCTAAGCATTTCGTAACACTGAAAACACAAGAGAGTGGTGCACAAGTTCTGTTACATACAGTGGAACGTCAGGGGAAACACGTTTTAAGCCACTCCGAAGGAAGATATTGGAGCACTCGAAATCATTTGCCCACTTACATGTCCAGAAAATAGTTGATCTAGCTGAGAGGCAACACATAGAACTCTGCAGTGATTGCTGCAATGTACGCCCTATGCTATTATTTATCATGATAAGTTTGTTGCATAATCTCGGAAGGGGTGTACTTCTGCATTTGCCGCACTGCTGGCTGGGCCAAAGGTGGTAGAGCAGGGATGTGGAACCTGTGAGGCCGTCCAGATCCTGTTAGATCCCAGCTCGTCCTCTTCACGGGCCATGCTGGCTGCTGAGGGTCTAAATCCAATATCATCTGAAGCAAGATCTGTGTCTAAAATCCTCCTGACGGTGCCAGGCGTTCCCCAAATGTGATCTGAGCCAGAAAGAGCTTGATTCCTTTGAGGCATTTGCGTTGGTGCAGATGGCACTGTTTTAAGGCAACAACAACATTTCCGAGGGTTTGGAGAGATGATCCCAAACAGGCATCTGATGGAAAAGGAGAAGTTGCTGGAGGCAAAGAAATAGGGGATGACTCGAGACAGCGTTTCTAAGAGCAAAGGGGACACGACTGGAGAATAAACAACTCTGCTGACATTTGTACATGGATGGCACTGCCAATTATTCTCCAATTGGGAGCAACCTACACAGCTGGCAATACACATCTGCTGTAAGCCCTTCACTACGTGTGCAGACACACAGTCCTGCGCTTATCATACCAGTTGAAATAGAAATGGGCGAAGCACTTTGTCACTGCAAATATTGACCAAGCAGGCGAAACTGTTTTACAACTTGTTATATTCAGTCCTGCCGTGAATCTCTGTTTCCCCCCTGTTTTAACTGCTTGGCTCGCAGAGCTTGTTTTTCTTTAAATCCCTGGATTAAGACAATGACAGGCAAGTTTACAAACTGGGACTGCTCTTAAAATTGTTAATAGAGGCTATTAAAAGTACTCCCCACCACCACACACAAACGGGGTACATAGTTTGCCACCCAAAGCCTTCACCGCTAGGCCTTTTGAAAGAGGCGCCTCAAGGTCTGGGCTAATTTATCTTACAGCCACTACAACATCAAGGGTACCCTTTGCTACAGTTGCAGAAACCCAGATGCCTGGGTTTTTGTTCCAAAAGCAGCCATCTCATGGTCAGCAGTGGGGGCGGAAAAACTTCGGAGAGCCCCAAGGCAGCGTTAGCCAATTGAGTGCCTATGAAGGCACCATTCAGAAAAAACATCCAGTAATACACCATGTATTTGGTGGGTCTAGCAAGTGAGTGCCTATTCTATACACTCTCTTCAGAATGGACTTGGGAGAAAAGGACCGTCCTGTTCCCAGAATAGACACTGCACTACGTATGACAAAATGTTCCCAGCAAGGTTTGGCCCAAACCATTTGATGTGCAGTCAAAGCCCCTTCCCAATTTCCAGGGGAAAAACATTTTGTGACCTGGCTTTTCCTGCTTCACTATGAAACACATCAACACCCACCCTTTCTCTCTTCCTGCCCCTTATGTCTTTAACTGCCCCCCTCCTCAAAAAAAGAACTTGCTTGTGCAGGGCCAGACCTCAGCAGGCCCTCAGCACCATGCTGGCAATAGCCCCCCCACAACACCACACACACACTGCAGCTGCTGTGTATAAGACAGCTTCTTATGTCATTTAATTCAGCCCTTTATTCAGAACAATGAGAACCAGAATCTTACTTTATTTTTAGGGAAAGGGCCATAGCTCAGTAGCAGAGCACATGCTTTGCACACAAATAGTCCCAGGTGCCATTCTGAACAATACTGAGCTAGATAGACCAATTGACTCGGTATATAATGCAGCTTCCTGCGTTCCTATGCAGAAACAACTCAGGAAGAGGAAACCGACAAAGACAATGTGTAGTTGCTCAACAATTCCCCCCGCACATCTAGACAGCAGAGCAGAGACGGGTGGTCCTTGCAGTCTTCCCTCCTCCTGGAACAAGCAGGAGAGAAAGAGAGGAAAGGCTACATCTATTCACACACCTGCCTGCACCTTGTGTTTAGAGAGAGATGTCGACCTCCACCCTGATGGCTAACTAGCAGCAGATCCCAGCAAAACCCACAGGCGCCAACCAGCATGGATCAGTTGCAACAGAAGAGCCTGCCCGCCTCCCAGGGTGATGCATCCATTGCACCAGGCGAGGCAATCCTGCGCACGGGGCAAGACAGAAACGTGACTGGTATGCCACACAGCCATGTGAAAGTTTGCTTAACAAGCCAGGAGAGCGCTCTTAAGATCTCCCTGCCGGCTCTGCCAAAACCACATCAAGGATCCATCCCTGCAGACCTGCCAAGGAGTTTGCAGGCAGCGAGTGCCAGGCCCCGTGCTCAGGGAAGGGCTCCAACATTCCCACAGTGGCTGGCTGAACAGAGCTTCTCTCCTCCACTGGTAGAAAGGGTCACGGGATATTAGACAGAGATCTGCCTGTGCAAGTAAGAGATGGAAAACATCCTGTCAAAAGCACCGTAGTAGGACGGTGGTTGAGGTCAGCTGAGCAAGGCTGACGTTGGCCAGGATTTCCCCTTGCTCCAGGTCAAACCAAGTCAGCAGCAACAAAAAGTTGGGCACCCCAAAATGAAAGCAGACGAGGGTTCTTTCCAGGATACCTTTGGGACAAAGTCATGCATGCTCTCTGTCCTGTGAGGAGCAGATGGGGTTGTCTCTGGCTGTGAGGGGGGGATCCACTCAACATGTGAAGGACACAAAGCGGCAGCCTGGGGGTTTTAGGTCATGATGTCAGGCAATAGGTGGGCAGGACAACCCACCTGCTAGTCAAAGTTGGCCAGCAGGGGTGGGGACAGATTCCAGGCTGTATCCCATGCTAGTTCTATTCAGAGTAGACCCATTGAAGTTAATAGACATGACTAGGGTTCATTAATTTCCTGCTCTGAGTAGGACTAGCAAAGAAGTGGCCCTGCCCTAGAAGTTCACTTTATGTAGGCTCAAAGTCTCCACTGCCCCTTATGCTTGAAACTTCTTTCCAGCACCCATTCTTTCAAATCCCTCTCTTCCATTAAGCCTTTGGGCTTCATTCCTTAGTTCTCACCCTCCCATAGCAACCCAGCCCAATGTACCTGTAGAGCAGCTTTTGTCAACCCGGTGCCCTCCAGATGTTTTCGACTATGACTCCCATTAACCCCAGCCAACATGGCCGTAGGATGCTGGGGCTGATGGGAGGGCACCAAGCTGGGGAAGACCCGAGTCAGGTCAAGAGGTAGAAGCAAAGGGGCAATGCCTTCCCTCCACCTCCAGCGTGTAATGTAGCAGCATGTTGTAGAACAAAGCATGATGGGATTCATGGTCCAGAACACCTGAATCTCCAAGGTAGGCTGTAGGGCTGTGCTTTTATTGATCCAGAGATCCTCCTGGCTGTCCCTTCCTCTTCCAGTGGCTGAATCTAGAATGAAAGCTCCTTGCGTCACTCAGGGCTCATCTTTTGCTGATTACAGTGCAAAACAGCACGTGGTTGTATGCCTGGTGCTAACCAGTTCAGGATCGGAGCTCACCACATCCCAGCTTCCTCACAATGAACTGTTATCAAAATCCCAACTCTCGTTCTCCATGCCATGCTTTCCTTCAGGCCAAGGTAGAGCCTTGCAGGGCAGCTAATTAATTTCATTTGGGGGTGGGATGAAGAAACTAGAACTGGAACGGGCGCCTCCAGAAACCTTCCAGGGAGCAGTGAGTCAGGAAAGGACACCTCCGCCTACCCTTATCTGCCCGCACCCAACATTATCATTGGCAAATCACATAATGAGATTTCTCCGAATGGTTATTTGTGTACTTGTGAAGAACACCTTGGTTCAAAAGCTTGCAACTCATGGTCCACTTCCAGAAGACTATTCATGTCTCTTAGGGGAGCAGGAAGGGGGAAAGCCAGTGGGGATCATGCACTCCAAACTCTGCTCATATGTGGAACTTGGAAGAGGGAGGAAGAATGCTGGACAGCTGGGAAGTGTGGTGGAACGCTGGGCGGAGTTACAAGTGAGTGACAGGTGAAGTGCATCTGGCTGAGTAGGACAGTTGAGAGGCAGATAATGAGGGAAAGCGTAGGATGGATATTAAGGAGGAGAGACAATTATGTTGTCACAACAGTCAAACTCTTGGAAATTTTTTCCTGCATAAAAGCATTAACTTGTTCCAAGAATTAACTATCTGTGTTCTGGTCTAGGTTATTCCTGTGGGGATATACTCAAACAAGGATATAGAGGGAAAGTTCTTTTGTTCTTGCTAATACTTAGTAGATGCAGGCTGTAGGTTCTGTTAGGACTTTTAAGGGAAGTCTGATTTCAGTAGTCACAACATCTGACCTGGCGACTTCCAGGGGTCTGGCAGGGGACCGTGAGAACGTCCCAGGGGGCGACGACAGAACACTCCTCTGCACATGCATGCACTAAAAATGTTAAACCACAAGAGCTACAGTTTGCGTAAAGCAAAAGTATTTTGTGCACAGACACTTTTCTAAGGGTCGGTACATCAAGATTTCCAGTGAACAGATGTCAGGCAAACCAACCCTTAGGAAGTGGTAAACACAAAGCAGGCAGAACTCGTTCCCACCAGGGTTGTATTTAACTTATTTATTGACTGGTAAAATGGTCACACACACAAAGAAGCAGTAGAACTAACTGGGGCCGGCTTGGGTTATTCAAGTCCTTGCACGTTCCTTCACTGGCTCGGAGCAGAACACGCAAGGCAGAACATTGAGAAGCACAGGGGTGGACCGGCGGTGGTGAACAGGGGAGAAAAGAAGCTGAAAATCCAACATCACTCCAAGATTGGGGTCAAGGCAGGGGGCGAGATGGGGGGGGGGGGAAGACAAGGGGCTTGGAGATAAAGTAACTGCAACATTCTTTGCGGGCTGGTCGGGCAGGGTACAGAGGAACAGCAGGGAGGCAAGCTGATTGTGGTCTCTTCATGTAGCCGCTCAGGGCTCAGGGGATGGAGTTGAGGAGATCCTTGAGGAAGCCATCGGGATCGCTGATTTCTGACAACAGTCCTGAAACCAGGAAAGGGCACATCAGCTGCGCACATTCAGCAAACCAATTCCTAGAAGCATCTTCCTTTGCCACCAATTCAGGCAAGCAAGTGAAGAGGCCAGGGGAGGAGAGGAACTAATGGAGAAGATTGGTGCCTCCCCCACACACTTTAACAGCTTCAGTCCCCAAAACCAAGGAGGCAGGAAAAGCTGGTAGCCACAGGAAGCCTGCAGTTCACTGTCTGCTCACGTACCCACTCCTATATTACCCAAATCACTTTTGGTTCACAAGATGCAGAATACACAGGAAGCTGTTTTATACCAAGTCAGTGATGACCCATCTAACCCAACAAATTGTATTCTTGACTGGCAGAGGCTACCCAAGCCTTTCCCAACCCTGCTACCCACATGAACACGTTCATTGGAGTTTTTATCCCTGTGGGAAACATCTCGGTTTCACCTGAATCGGTTCCCATCACTCAAAGGCAGCATGTCAGTATACAGCGTCATTATAAAACACACGTAGAGCTTTCTGGAGCAACTAACCAGCCACGTCCAGAAATTCTGAAAAGGTCTCCACAGGCATAAACTCCTCCTGGAAAGTCTTCAGAGCCTTGTCTGCGGCCTCGTAGATGGGCATGTCATTGTGGCGGATGTATTCTGCCAGAGAGTAGGACCAGCCCCCCTCTGTGTTACTCGTAGGCACCTTCTGGATGGGAAAGAGGAGGAGAAGGAAGGGTTAGAAGCTTGAGCATGGAGGACAAAGGGGGAAGCAGGCAAACACGGCTTTAAAATGGGGAATCAGACCTAAGGGGGGAAAACCCTTTTGAAAGAAGGGCCTATCAAGAAGTTATAAGCCAATAATGCCTAGATAGATCCTCCAGCTTCAAGAGCAGTATTCCTTTGAACGCCAGCTCCTGGAGAAAGGCTGTTGTCTTGTGGGATCTTCCAGGGAGCATCTGGCCATCTGCCGTTGGCAACAGTAGACTGAACTGGGAGTCCCTATGCTGTGGTCTTCTTTTATTCTTATTCAGAGGATGCCAATAATCTTGTCTACTGAGGCTTTTGAGGCTTTTAAGAAGATGAGTGGTACATGCTGCACCTCTCCAGAACTGATAAAAATTGTGGACACTGGGGGATGGGGAGAGTGAAAGAACCTGGAACACTGATGTAAAATGTCTTAGTTCAGCTTTTAGATCACCCTGAACTAGGATTCCCCCAACATTCCTCAGCCTGGGAGCTGCGCACGACAGATGGTGCCGGCCCCCTAGAAAAAGCAGGCCACTGGTTTGAGGAGCATTGCTAAAAGAAGAAGAAATGTACCAAGTTCGTTCCAAGCTCGCTTACTTTGAACATGTTGTAAATGAGATCAACGAGGGCCCAGAAGAGGAGGCCGGAGCGATAGGCAGAGTAGTCCTTCACCGCTTTATCCGTTAGCCTGTTAGGAAAATAAGATCAAGCCTCTCAGTTAATTGCTACACTTTTCTTTGCTGCCTGAAGCTCAGCTGATGAATAGCCCTGGCTGCGGCGACAGCCAGAAGCCCATCCATAATACATGTGGGAAAATGCATGGGGCAAGCTCAGCCAGGCGCTGGAGGGAGGAAGGGAGGGAGGGAAGGAACACACAGAGAGACGGGGACGCTCCACTGTTCTCCCCAGCAAAGCGATTTACAACTACGGCCGCAGGCACAACTGCAAAGTGTTGTGCAACGTGGGGCCTGGCACTGTTGCTGAAATTCCTGCAATCTCATTTCCATTCCCCCCCCAAAAAGGGGGGGAAAGCATTTTCTCCAGGACTGAAGACCATGTAGTTAAGCATCCCCTGCCCCCTAAATCACCATAGTCATGTTGCAAGGGGATTCCCGGCTCCACTCTCAGAACGTTTGTTAAGGGCAGGTCAATGCTACAAACTGCCTCTGCTTCTGTCAGGGCTCCAAGGCCTTGGGCTGCTGGAGAACTGCAGGCTGCCGGTCCCTGAGGAAAGTGCTTCCCCTGGGAGGCTAAAGCTACTTCCCCAGAACGGGCATGAATCAAACGCCAGATTTCCCTTACAGCAGCAGGAAATGTGCAGAGCCAATCGATGCCGGAGTCTGCAGCCCCTCCCCGAAGGTTACAAGACCACTTGGGCGCATATTACAGAGCATCCAAAATGCACGCCCTTCCATCATGACCCCTGAGCACCTGCTCTCAGGAAGCTGCAAGGAAACACTTCAAGCGAAGGGGCTGGCAGAGACTCCTCCAAAGACCCACACCTCAATTTACTCTCCTGTAACATAGCTGATCCAGCCATGGCATGGTTCCAAAGGGTTAGACCCTGGGATCAAGGCATACACAGCACATATTTTCTCCTTCTTACAGATGAGATCAGAGGCAGAGGACACAGAAAGCCTGGAGCCATTTCAAATGACCAGAGGGCCACCCCTTGGGCCTTCTTGGTGACAGCACCCGTCCCCTGCAGTGTCCTCCCTTGAGTAATTTGTGAGACAGGGACAGCAGTGACCTTTACATGCCCCTCAAAATCTATCTAGTGCTAAGCCTACTCAGAGCCAACCTACTGAAAGCAATGGACGCGACTAATTTAGAGTCATTAATTTCACTGCATCTGCTCTTGAGTAGAACCTAGCTGTAGACCACCCTATTATGTTTAGCCAAGCTTTCCTAGGCTCTGAAAGTTGTATCCAATCAAGTTCAATGGGTCTACTCTGAGCAGGTCTAGCATTTTAAATTGTTTTGTATGCTACTCAGGTTTATATATAGAATTCGTTTTGTTTTACTGATGCCATATATATATATATATATATATATCTCAGAATGCAACCGGGTGTGGGGAGGCACTGAGCCACAGACTTAATGCAGGCAAAACAGAAACAGCTCTGTGGCCCAGACAAAGAGGAGGAAGGAGAAGAGGTCAAGCTCCTCCAGGGATTTTCAGCAGGCCCAGCTCACTTAGAGTCAATGTCAACTACATCTAATTCTCCTGTGTGCCTGAAGAGGGCGCCGAGACCTGAACCAACATAGGGAAAGAGAGTATCCAACAGCATCCATCAAAACCTTGCATGTTGTTCTTGACTCTTCCAGGAACTTTAGCTTTTTTTTAAAAAAAAAAAGATGCTGATTTTTAAGCAGAAGAGCATTTTGTTTGATCATCAAAACCAGCCTTTGCCAGCCAGGTGCCCTCCAGATGTTTCAGACTGTAATTCCACATCAGCCTCAGAGTCTAATGCAGAAGGCAAAGGCTGTGTAGCCAAGTCATGTCCAAGGGTCCCAATCCAACGAGCCTGCCTTTGTAACCCTATAGGACCATTCTCTGGGGGTGGGAAGGGAAGGAACCAGCTGTTTTCCCTGCAGCACAGAGAGAGGAGAGGGAAAGGGGTGGGTGGATGGGTGTGGACAGCCCCATACCTGCTTGCTCCCCCTGGCGACACCACCCGAGCGTGAGAGATCACCAGCAGCCGCTTGAGAATGTCGATGCGCATCGCCTTCCACCTCTCCGGGGGCAGGATGTGAAGCGCCATGACGATGTAATAATGAGGCCCGTCCACCTCGAAGGCACTCTCCACCCACTTCTCCTTGGGGTGCTCCAGGAAGCTTTGCAGGTTCTTCTCTTCTCGAGACGTCGCTCGTGTTCTGGAAGTCAAGCAGAGACAGAAGCGATGCACTTTGAACAGCAGGGGGAAGAAGAAACCCTTCAACGTAAGAAGAGCTTGCCAGATCAGTCTGTCCAGCACCCCGTTCTCACATTGGTCTATCAGAAGCCTGCAGCGACCTCCTACAAGGGCTACACTACCCAACAATATATCATTGAGGCTTTCCCTCCAGTGTCAAGAACCAGGGCTGAGATACGCCAAGCTAATGAGACAAAAAGCAGAACAAAATGCCCCCATACTTGCCTGCCCCCATCCAACCAGATATCATTTCATTTCACAGGCTAAGCCTAGATCCACCTTCATATGTATCAACACCTGAACATAGGTCCCCTTAGCATACTCCAGGGGTCGCAACCTAAGGCCCATGGGTCACAAGCGGCCCACAGGGGTTGTTTAACCAGCCCACAAGCCGCCACTGAACTGAGCCGCCTGCTCAGCAAGTCCCTGCGAGCTGCGCTAAGCCAGCGCGGTGCAGGGATGTGCTTATGTGGCACCGAAATCGCATCTGCGCAGACGCCAGAAATCGCACGCAATCCGGGCGCTGGAGTAAACTGGCCCGGCCGAGGTAAACCTTGCCGACTCTTGGCATAGTCTCTTCCCCAGGGCTGATCCACCGCTAAGGCAAATTGAAGTGGGCAGCAAGATCCACAGGGGCAACAGATCCAGCCTCCAATGAATGCATTACTCGCTGCTGCTGCAGTGGCAGCAATAGCTGCAGCACCTCCACAGCGACCTCTCTGCCAATAGAAGGCACTACTGGTCTCCCTCCGCGCAGCCCCTTGTTCCAGAAGCAGATCTTCATTCACTCGCCCCTTCTTTCCTGATGGGACATCTGCCTTTTTTGGGTTTGCCTCGGGTGCCAACATGTCTTGGGCTGGCCCTGCTCCTGAACAGCAGCTCTCCCAAGACCTCTCCATTCCCCAGCCCTGAATGACTGGGATCTCAGGCATACAAAGCAGGCATTCTCACAGTGAGCTGTGGACCTTCCTCCCCAAAGTAGTTTAGGCACATACATCAACATCACGCCAAAGAACAGGGGTGGCAAACTGTTTTCGACCTCACAGCCACATTCCTTTCTGGGCAAACTCGCAGAGGCTACGTGCCAGTGGCATGGGGTGGGGCCAGAAACAGGGCACCAGATGCGAGTCCTACCCTGTGTGGAGAAGCCTATATACCCAAACAACACAAGGATCACACTACAGGAAGGACCACTGGATTTAATCTGAAGGTGTCTTCTCCTGAGTGGATGGACGGTATTCCCTGGATGGGTCACTCCCTCCTGCCTGATCCACAGATGGGGCTCAGGCCAGGGCAGGCCGCTAAGCTTGCTTCGGGAGGTAAAGGTAAAGGTACCCCTGACCATTAGGTCCAGTCATGGCCGACTCTGGGGTTGCGGTGCTCCTCTCGCTTTATTGGCCGAGGGAGCTGGCGTACAGCTTCCAGGTCATGTGGCCAGCATGACTAAGCTGCTTCTGGTGAACCAGAGCAGCGCATGGAAATGCCTTTTACCTTCCCGCTGGAGCGCTACCTATTTATCTACTTGCACTAGCACGCTTTCAAACTGCTAGGCTGACAGGAGATGGGACCGAGCAACGGGAGCTCACTCCGTCGCGGGGATTCAAACCGCCGACCTACTGATCGACAAGCCCTAGGCTCTGTGGTTTAGAACACAGCGCCACCCACGTCCCTACTTCCTTTGGGAGGGGTGAGCAACAAAACCTTGAAATCTATCGCTCCATCTGCAGAGCAATTCAAAGCAGCAACCCGTCTCACAACGCCCTGCTCCACCAAGGGAGAATGGCTCAGGGAACAAATGCACAGACACGCAGAGAGAGAGAGAGAGACAAGACAGATAAAAGGTACTGACGTGTTAAGGACATAAAGCACCGTGTGAATGATGTAGGGGATGAGGTGGACGTTGCTCTCCCGCCCTCCGCCGCCTGTGTCCACGCTGAACGACTGCTCCATGGCAAACCGGAGGAACAGCAGCTTGGTGTCGTGCACATTGAGCTGGTAGGTGGGCTCCCGCTGCCCCGTGCATTCTTGAAGGTAGGTGTTGTGCCTACGGGAAGGAAACCAACACCAGGTTAGGCTGCAGATCTCACAAGAGGCCCAGGAAAGCCTCTTAGCTTTCCAAGAGAAGCTGGAGGGTTAAGGAAAGGGCAAAATACAGATACAGTTCTGAAAAGGTTGTGTTAGGGTGGTACAGTCCAAGAAATCAGGCCCTCTTCCCCTACAAGCTGGTGGGAAGAGGACACTTGCAGCAAGAGACTGCTGACCCCGACAGAACAGCGGGCAAAAGGGCAGCTCCTCAGACTCACCTGGCTAAGCAGGTGGCAAAGGCTGATTCTGGGACATGGGGCCCCCACACCGGCAAGAGGCCGTTGCATTTGGTGTTGGCATTCTGCAGGGCTGCACTCTCCCATTCCTCGCGCCCACGTGCCAACCTGCAGGAGTAAAAGCAAGGTCATTCTCAGTCAGGAAAAGTCCCTTTCCCTGCAAACCTCTTCCCTGTAGAGCAAAGCTGGTGACTGCCTCAGTCCCGAAGCCTTAAATATTACACACACACAGACCACAAGCCCTGCAGCTTACCAACTAGGGCATACCTTAAAGTATTGTTGGTTAGCTCATTACCAAAGCTGCAGCTGATGGGATTCTTCCCCAGGCTAAACCGAACCCCCAGCAGATCAGGCATGGCTTTGCGGCCAAGATGCAAAGGGGATCTCAGGCCCAGAGGGAAACTCAGACCCACCTCACAGCTGCCAGGTGACAATCGTAGTGGACAATGTTAAAGTGCGAAACGGTGCTGTAGCCCTGCTGCTTCCGAGGCTTGTTCTCAAACTCCTCCAGGGCGACTCGCTTGGTGAAGGTGTAGATACCCAGGACCTTTGTCGGCTGTGGGGAGAAAACAGAAGCTGCGGCGGAAAACCCAAGGCACCAAGCTTCGAACGTGGAAAAGCTGCACAGAAACAGCTGCCGTTTTCTCTTTGGCCTTCCAAAGTGGGCAATACATCCCCCCGGGGGAGCTGGAACAATCGGGGGGGGGCAGTAGTAGCCTCGGGTGCAATCGGGGGGCAGTGAATAAAAATAAGAGGGCAGTAGAAACATAAAAAGAAGAACGTTTTGAAAAACCATTTGTACATGTTTCATCTGCTCTGCAATGGCATTTACCACTAGGCCGGGCACTGCTGCGGATTGACACTTCCCCTGGATCTGACAATTGTGCTGGAAGAGAGGGGTTTTCCGGGGCGTGGGTGAACCCTTTTCAGCTTCACTCAGGCCCAGGAAGTGGGTCGCAGCTTGCCTGCCTATTTGGCGCACCGGGGACTCAGCCACATTCATCACTATAATACCTTTTGAATGCGTTATAAGCATGCAACACCAGGGAGCAAATAGGAATTTATATGGGTTTTTACACAAGCTTTATTTTTCTTTCGTTGTAACGATTTAATTTCTGACTTATTTATAGTGTTTTTAACCTGTGTCTAGATCCACCCCTGGTTTATCTTTCTCACTAGGATCGTTTTAAATGTTATTTGTAATTTTCATTTTAATATTATACTTTGTTATCTAAATATTCTGTGTGTGATGTGAATGTCGCCATAGTTGATTTTAATAAACAGTTTTATAATTTCAAGCTTCAGCATGTCTTATCTACAACAACATCTTTCTTTACTATGTTGTAGGACATAGGTAGAAATAGAGATACATAAAAGAACGCAAAATCTGTCACCGCATCTTTATGTTTGTTCACTTAAAGGCGGCAGATTTCTAGGGGGGCACTGAGATTTATTTTTTTCCTGAAAAGGACGAATGAGTTTGGGAACCTCTGGTAGAGAGTCACAGAATTGTAGACTTGGAATGGCCCCAAAGGGTCATCTGGTCCAATTCAGTGTAGACCTGCACGACTATGGATGTCGCTCAGCTGCCCAACACCTTGGAAATACGGCTACAATGAAATGTGCATATGCAGACATATGCATATGCATGAAATAGCGTGACTGGGTGAAATGGCCAGGCTCCGACTCCCCACTTCACCCCCAAGGCCTACCTGGAACTTGTAGCCCTCCCTGCAGATGCAACAGGTGAGACCCGGCTCCTCAATCAGCTCCTCCATCTGCTTCAGCAGCGCTGTCTTTGTCACCACCTGGCCCTTCTCGTTGGTCTGAAAGATCCAGCGCAGCAAGGTTATCGAGGAGAAAAGCCGGGTTTGGGGGTGGGGCGGGGGAATTAAAAATGGTCATGTGGGTTGGAGGAAGAGGGCCATCACAAGGCATGGAAAGTTTCGCATTGGAAAATGTGTCCTCGACCTTATGGTTGCTGCTATGGCCGTGATAAAACAGCCGCGGTTTCCCTTGGCTAGAACTGGGTTGCCCCTCCTGCCTCTCCGCTTAAATCTCCCCTAACAAGTGGGACCTGAACAGCCACTGGTCCGGCTGGATTAAATGGCAGCACCCAAAGAGCCAGCCATTGCTAGAACTCGTAGACATCCAATGGAGCTGAGCATTGGAAGACTCAGGAGAGATGAAAGAAAGGACTTCTTCATGCTGTGCAGAGTTAAACTGCGGAACTCTCTCCCACAGGAGACAGTGATGGCCACCAACTTAAAAGGCTTCAAGAGAGGATTAGACAAAGGGCTTCGGATGGCTGCCACAATGGCTATGCTTGGCCTCCAAAGCTGGAGGCAGTGATGTTTCTGAATACCAGCTCCCGATCGTGGCATCTGGCTGATCATTGTGAGAACAAGATGCTCTGCTAGATGGGTACCGGGCCTAATGGAGCTGGCGCTGCTTCTGCTCTTACCGTCATGCCAAGGGTGCCCAACGCTTTCTGGCGCATCGCCATGGCCATGCGCTTCTTCTCCGCTCGCGTCTCTCTCCGGGCAGCGTCAATCTTCTTGTTCACCTCTGGGTGCTCCCGCAGGGCCTCCAGGAGATTCTCGGCCAGCGTCCCAATCCCTTCGTCACTGGAGACTTGCTCCAGCTTGTGGAGGTTCGTGATCGAGTCGGTCCCAATGAGCACCTGTTCAGGGAGCAGACGTTAACACAGTGGGGGGCAAAGAGGACAGGAGGATGAGGAAATCTCCTATGCTCTTTCCCCCTCTACACCAGATACAGCTTTGCTCTTAAAAATTTGTCCGTCTTTCGAGCACAGTATAGTACAAAAAGGCACCCAGACCTCCAGGGATGCCACCCAGTTAAGAGCAAAGTGAATTTTAAACAACTGAGTAATGGATCGATTAAATTGGCCTAAGTTTGCGTATGACATACAGTGGTGCCTCGCAAGATGAAAAGAATCCGTTCTGTGATTCTCTTCGTCTAGCGGTTTTTTCGTCTTGCGAAGCAAGCCCTTTGAAGGATTAGCGGATTAGCGCTATTAGCGGCTTTTAGCGGCTTATCTGCTGATCGGATCAGCTGATAAGCGGCTTAGCGGCTTAGAAAAGGGGGGGGGACCAGCAGGAACTCGCAAGACATTGTCGTCTTGCGAAGCAAGCCCATAGGAGATTCGTTTTGCGAAGCACCTCCTCTTTTGCAGGGCACCACTGTACAGAGCGTTCCAGTTACACCAGCCACGAGAGACAGGGATGCGGCAGAAGCCCCTGCAACACCTTGGAGGAGCACATTGGAGGAGCACCAATGGAACACTTCAAATTTTCCCCTTTCAAAACCATATCGCTCTTCTTCAAGAGCATCTCGTTTACTGGAAGAAGACCATTCTAAGGCAGAAGTTCCCAAACTTGTTCTCCCCACCCCCAGCCCCAGACCACATGAACACTGCTGAGGATCTTGGCGGACCAGACAATTGTTTTCTTCTGCCTGTTGTAGTAACTGCAATGTGCTGCACTAGCAGCTGTGTGATGTACTGTTGCTGCTTTTATTTCATATATATTGTATTGCTAGAATCACAGAATTGGAAGGGTCCCGGAGACCAACCCCCTGCAATACAGTGGTACCTCGGGTTACATACGCTTCAGGTTACATACGCTTCAGGTTACAGACCCCGCTAACCCAGAAATAGTGCTTCAGGTTAAGAACTTTGCTTCAGGATGAGAACAGAAATCGTGCTCTGGCGGCGCAGCGGCAGCAGGAGGCCCCATTAGCTAAAGTGGTGCTTCAGGTTAAGAGCAGTTTCAGGTTAAGTACAGACCTCCGGAACGAATTAAGTACTTAACCCGAGGTACCACTGTACAATCTTACTGTATTACAATTAGAATTCCAAGACACACTGCAATGCATCCGAATGACACTCGTGGACCACCATTTGGGATCCACTGTTCTGTAGCACACTTTGGGATGTTTTCCTTTGGTGAACTGATGTAGCTCCATTATTGCTGGATCATTCCCACTCTAGACGCAAGCAACACTCACACACCCACACCTGAGGCCCAAAATGCCTCCGTAAGGGATGGGCTTAAAGAGCCCTTTGCCTTTGTCTCACACTTAGGAGAAGGCAGCTGTGCCTGGAATCAGCCCCTAGGATCAGGCACCATGTATACGCCTAAACCTGATGTAGATGGAGACCAGATTAGACTCATGGGCCAGGGGGTGGGTGAGTAGAAGACATCTCTTTCACCTGTGTTGGGGGGTGCTGCGTGGCGAGACCTCGGAGCAGCCGGAGGATGAAAGGAAGGGCTGGCCGGGAGAGGAATTTCTTCCACACATCGGCATCCAAACTGCGGAGAGAAGATTGGAAAAGAGAAAGCGTTTGAAAAGCAGCTGTCGATATCAGCACAAAGACCTGGATTACTCCACCCCAGCCCCGCTGCGTGGCTCACACACTCATGCTGCAAAGGCGGCTCTCCCCACCCGCTCCCCAAATTAAGGCAATTCAGACACTCTCAAAAAGGATGAACTACCTCAATTTCCACAGTGGGGTCCTTTTGCCTGAAATCATGCTTCATGTGGCTGAGCTCCAAACACCCTGAGAAAATGACTTGGCCAGGGGTGGCGGGTGAGACAGAGACCTGCAGTTGCTTCCCTGGGAGCTAGCACAGTGTCAAGGGTCCAGGTAACCTTTAGTGCTGCCTTATCCAGAACTGGGTCCACCTAGCCCAGTGTTCTCTGCTCTGACTGGCAGCAGCAGCTCCCAGTGGCCTCAAGGCTGAGATATTTCCCTGCCACCTAAACCCCAATATTTTGTTTTCTTAAAGGAAGGCAAAGCTTGGGATTTTCTATCTTCACATTAGCTCTGCAAGGCAGCAGCAAACTGGGCACACTCAGGGAAAGGGCAATGCCCCAACACAGAAGGGGCTCGTCCCAGTGAACTGCCACCCACAAATCGCCTCCATCCTCCCGCACGACTCTCACTTCTTGGCACTGGGGATGTGCTTCTTCATGTAGTCGAGGGCGTTCTGCGTGATCCCCCTCTGGAGGATGAGGTCTTTCAGGAGGTGCCCATTAGTGTTGTTCTTGATGCCAGCTGCTATTTTGCAGAAACAGTCCAGGAAGACCTTGTCATCCCCACTGTGTTCCTCATCGTACCTGGAGGAGAAAAGAGGCAAGGGACTCACAAAGGCTGTCAGGGGGCCAATCCGAGCTCAGATTCTCCGCTCTAAATAAAGCTAAGTCACAAACCATCTGCACCCTCTGATTCTAGCCTCGGGGGCTGCTTTTTGCAGAGCTGAGCTTGTAAAAAGAACTCTGGTCCCTTTTTATTTCTATGCCACTTGTTGGTCCGAGAGGCAACCCAAAGCAACTCGGAGTGAGTAAAATATTAATAGGAAATTGAAATAGTCTTTTGCTCACTGTTTTCTAGCATTAATTGCTGCAACACCCACGAAATGCGCATTAAAAGCACAACAAAAGGACACTGAAGAGCTTTTGTCAAAAAGGAAAGAGTGGTGCCAAGTTTCTAGTTCTCAAGAGGGTGAAGCTATGCTTGAAATTATGCAAAGATATCCAGCAGTCGTGGGGAGGGGCTTCAATGCCCTTGCCCACCCTCAACAGCAAGTAGAGGAAGTCAAAATTAAGCACATCTTTGTACAATGCATAAAACATACCTTTTTTTGTGTAACATACAGAGACTCCTGTACACAACCCAACTGTTTAAGACCAGCCTGGTGCCCCTTCAGAGTTTGGGGCTACAATGCCCCCACCCCAGCCTGGATGGCATGGTCCAAAATATCTGAAGGGCACCCGGTTGGGGGGATTCTGTGCTAGGCTGCGCAGAGTCTTGGGAGCTTTGAGGCCAGCCTGGAAGCAGAGATTAAGCAGAGCTGCACCTCTGGCAAGGAGAGCCCTTGCAAACCAGCAGCACCCCAATTTATTTTGCACACTTAAAAAACTCAAGGAACAGGAGAGGGCAGGAGAGTTCGGTTTAGGGTTCCCAGGGAGGCATACTTGTCGAAGCTGCAGCAGGGCTTGAAGCGATCGACCAGGATCTGCATCTTCTCCATTTCCCCAAAGGACAGGTAAGGGATGATGCGGAGCAGGCCCTGCAGGACGCTAGGGTTGGAGCGGACGAAGGTGCTGTTGATCTGGTCCAGCAGCATCACCAGCTGGTCCTTGTCTCCCGTGAGGAGGAGGTTGCCCTGCGGAGGGGGGAAATGGCCCGTCAGTCAAGACACCCGGAGTCTATCTGCCTTGGGACACCCTTCTCTCTGCCCCACACCTCATTTACAGCACAGCTTCTCAAATCCGCCCCCCGCAATCTCTCAACCACCCTGCTCTCTGCAAATTCCCTCTATTCTCAACGCCTTCAGGACAACATCTAGCTTCCCCCTCCGATAACCCCCCCTGACCACTCCCTGATCCAGCAAAGTCAACTCTCTTAGGCTTTTTGTCCTGTCCTGGATTCATTTGGATGATTCACCATCAAGTCTCTGTAAGAAACGCTCCCTGAAACCAATTTATTAGCAACAAAACACGTGTCCCAATGAACACAGCAGGCTGAAAAGAAAAAAAACCCCTTTAGGCAGGCCTGGTATCTCTACGGCATCTTTTTTTTTTGGGGGGGGGGAGAGCCAAACCTCCAGCCTCGCTAGGGAGTTCCTGGATGTCCTTCAGCTCATGGCAAGATACAGTTCAACACCCTTGAGTGCTGCTGAAGAGGGTCAGAGGCTGGTCAGGCCAAGCTATTGTGACCTGAAGACCCTGGTCAGCCAGCAATATCCCCTGGGGGCTAACTCTGAGAAGGGAGGGGTGGGCCCATGGCTCAACCCTGCTATGCCATAAGTGCGCCTGCTCCAGAGGGTCAGCTCCGACCCAGGGAACTTCTAGTTTCTAACCCCTGCTACTGACCATACTAGTATGGTCAAAGGGAAGGTCAAGAACTATTGGACCTCTGTATTCTGAACACGTCTTCCAATCGCTCTCATTTATCTAAAGGTTGGCTAGCCGCCTTCCAGTATAGCCCCAATGACCCCTTGTTTCTTCATGCTTTTTTAGTTTTCATTGAAAATATAAGCCCTATGTTTCTTCCCACATATAAGAAGCTGGCTTGCTTTGCAAAATGATTCTAATATTGCCAGGTGTTGAAAGATTGCAAGGTCAACTAGCCTGAAGCCACGTTCGCTCGCTAATTAATAGTGAAAGAAAGCAGACACGCTATCTGGCAGAGATGTGTTTGTTTTTATATTTAGGTAAAGGTAAAGGGACCCCTGACCATTAGGTCCAGTCGTGGCCGACTCTGGGGTTGCAGCGCTCATCTCGCTTTATTGGCCGAGGGAGCCAGCGTACAGCTTCTGGGTCATGTGGCCAGCATGACTAAGCCGCTTCTGGCAAACCAGAGCAGCGCACGGAAACACAGTTTACCTTTCCGCCAGAGCGGTACCTAGTTATCTACTTGCATTTTGACATGCTTTCGAACTGCTAGGTTGACAGGAGCAGGGACTGAGCAACAGGAGCTCACCCCGTTGCGGGGATTCGAACCGCTGACCTTCTGATCGGCAAGTCCTAGTCCACAGCACCACCCACGTCCCTTTTATACTTAGGTCTAATGTAATTGCTCCTCACACTTATCGAAATGTCCTTGTGTAGAACTGAGAAATAAGTTTCAGTTGTTTCTCACCTCCAAAGGAAAAACTATTTTCTTTTTTCCTTCCTGCAGCCCCATTAAATGAATTATAAACCGTATATCTGTCTCTGCTGGGCCTCTCAGTCTTAATCCATTTTGCACAACAGAGAGGCAAGGTGGCCTTGAAAAGACTAGATGCTCCACGTAACAGAGTACTAAAAATGCAACATTTTGCAGGAGACAGAAGAATGGATTTATACCTTTGTTTTAAAGCAATGTGCGGTTATGATATTGTATAGTAGGTAAAAGCATATTTCTTAGACAATGAAAAGTAAGCATGAGGTGTTCATGAGCTGTCCATGTGCTGAGATGACCAATTGGAGCCTTGGAAAGGACTGGGCACAAGGGAATCATGGATGGGAAAACATTATAAAGTGTCTTTGTAACCTAAGCCCTGGGTCCAGGATTTGGAGAATTCTTCTGGGCCATTTTATGCTTTCTGCAGACTGCAATAAATCTTATCACTTTGCATGATGCTGTTCGTTTTTATTTGGCTAGAAGAACCAGTGTATTTCCAGACTCCCCTTTGAAGGGCAACACAGAGAGGCAGCTGCTTAGCCTCCTCAAGGGAGTGACTATAGGGTCCGATTACAGATGATGCAGAGACACAACAGGATCCCCTTTGGAAGGAACCCTGAGAGCAGGCACTCATGCAGGGTCAATGAAAAAGCTCTCCACGGCAGATCCTGCCATCGTTTCCTAAACATACGTCCTCGTGGGAGGAACACAAGCAGTTTTCTGGCACCACAAAGGCATCGGAGAAATGGCACTCTTAAGCTCTTTCCCAGGAGGCCAATAACAGAACAGCTCTGTCAATCTACTCGAAGGCCGACAGATGCCAGACTTCCTGCGACTGCCATTAAAACCCCCTCAGGGTCAGATCCCTTCTTAACCCCCAGCCCAGAAAGACAGGAGCAGCTCTCAGCTATTAGTGATCCCCAACAGAGGAATAATAATAATGGAACTGATAGTGGAATAATAAGAGCTTTTGGAATGGAGAGGTGGGGCAGGGAGGGCATGAGAGATTGCAATGGAAGGGTCCTGGCACAGACACGTCTTGCAATTGTATTTGTAATTTTCACCTCCTGCTTGTCCTGGAACAGTTTTCTGGATCCTGTGGACTGTGGGGGCCCTGGGCACCTGCTGGAATTTCCCTCGACTCCAACCCACAGCTGCCCACAACAATGCTAATTCCACCTGTCTCTGTATGCTGCTCAACAGAGCCATGAAGAAATTGTTATTTAGACCAGGAGTGGGGAGCCAGCTGTGACCCTCCAGATGTTCCTGGGACCCCAAATCCCAGCAGCCCACGGACGATGAGAACTGCAGCCCAAAAACATCTGGACGACCACTGGCTCTCTATCCCTGATTTGGGCAATGCCGCCTGTGTCTCTGGCGAATCAAGTTCCTAAAGAGAGATGGGCAAAATACAAGCAAATACAGTGGCACCTCGCAAGACGAATGCCTTGCAAGACGAAATAGTTTTCCGTTTTTCGAGTCGTTCCGCAAGACGAATTTCCCTATGGGCTTGCTTTGCAAGACGAAACGTCTTGCGAGTTTGTTTCCTTTTTCTTAAAGCCGCTAAGCCGTTAATAGCCGCTAAGCCACTAATAGCCGTGCTTCGCAAGACGAAAAAACCGCAAGACGAAGAGACTCGCGGAACGGATTAATTTCGTCTTGCGAGGCACCACTGTACTGCTACGCAGGCAGGCCTCTGCCACCAAGGAGCATACAAAATCAGAACAACCGTGAAGAGGATCAAGGGAGGGGAGGAATGAAATCTGCTCCCTGGATGCAGAAACCGCAAAGCTCCCCCTCGCCCCCACTCCTCCCATGTGCAAACACTCACCTTGTCCTCACTTAGTGGCTCTGCGTTGGACTCATCCAGGATGATCTCCATGATGCTGAGCACCTGCTCGGCCACAGCTGCCCCTCCGCTGTCTTTGCTCTCCTGCTCGGCCACGAGAGCCTGGCGAGAAGGGTGGCGAGAAGCGTCACAGCAGCCCGTGCCCCGACCCTCCGAGAAGTCGCCCAACTGGTGCCAGCCTCCCCCTCCCAGGCCAGCGTGGCGTAACACCCAGGTAAGGGAGGGCAGCGTGGCTGAACAATTACGGAAACCGCTCTTGATGTGGCCAGGGAGTGGGAAGGCGGCTCCGGGAACAGAGAGGGAGCCCAGCCACCCCGTATTTCCCCCCATCTCCCAATGGCAGGAGGCTCTGCCTTACCAGGTTGAGGGTCCCCAGCATGACGTTGAGAGTGTTCATCTCCAGCTTCACCAGCTGCTGGCGGTTAACCTTCACTTTGACACAGTAGCTGAAGAGTTTCAGCAGCACCTGTGTGGAGGGGGAGACGTGAGAAGTCGCCTTCACACATTTTAGGACCAGCGTCAACCCCAATGAGGAAACTGCTCCTCACTTTGTGCCCCCCCAAGCTCGCTCGCATCTCTTGAGTGCTCTGGGTTCTCCCTGCTGGGAGCCCTGCAGATCAGGCACTGGCTCCCTGCACCACCTTCTGGTCAAGGGGAGGAACTGCAGGCAATGCCAGCCAAGGCAAAGTCGTGCCCCTCATCATCACCGTCCTGGCTTGTGGCATCAGGTGATTGTTGCTGTTATTATTTATTGAATTTATATACCATCCTATGGGACGCGGGTGGCGCTGTGGGTTAAACCACAGAGCCTAGGACTTGCCGATCAGAAGGTCGGCGGTTCAAATCCCCGCGTCGGGGTGAGCTCCCGTTGCTCAGTCCCTGCTCCTGCCCACCTAGCAGTTCGAAAGCAAGTCAAAGTGCAAGTAGATAAATAGGTACCGCTCCGGCGGGAAGGTAAACGGTGTTTTCATGTGCTGTTCTGGTTCACCAGAAGCAGCTTAGCCATGCTGGCCACATGACCCGGAAGCTGTACACTGGCTCCCTCGGCCAATAAAGCGAGATGAGCGCTGCAACCCCAGAGTAGGTCACGACTGGACCTGATGGTCAGGGGTCCCTTTACCTTTACCTTTTTTACCATCCTATACCCGGGGGGTCTCAGGGTGGTTCACAGAATAAAATCAAGATATAAAACCACCAAATGCCTAATAAAAATAAAAACAACCACCCATTTGCCTCCACCCCCCCGAAAAACATTTTAAAAGGGAATAGGATGTAAATCGGATTAACCAAAGGCCTGATGAAAAAGGAACCTTTTTGCCTGGCACCTAAAGGTGTGTAATGAAGGCACCAGGTGAACTTCCCTGGGGAGAGCATTCCGCAGATGGGGAGCCACTGCAGAGAAGGCCCCGTTCTCATGTTGCCACCCTCCAGACCTTTGGAGGAGGAGGCACACGAAGGAGGGCCTCAGAAGAAAATGATCTCAGGTAGGTTCATATGGAAAGAGGCGGGCCTTGAGGTATTGCGGTCCTGAGCTGTTTAAAGATTTTATAGGGGGAGGGGGGCCTGATGCTGAAGTTCTCAAGATGGCCCCAGGGACGGGTGTGGGCAAGATTCTTGCATTGCAGGGAATTGGACCAGATGACCCTTAGGGTCCATTCCAACACTACAGTTCTATGCGAAGACATAGGAAGCTGCCTTATACAGAGTCAGACCACTGGCCCATCTAGCTCAGTATTGTGTCTAGACTGGCAGCAGCTCCACAGGGTTTCAGGCCCCTCCCTGGAGATGCTGCTGGGGAGTTCTGCATGCAAAAGAGGGGCTCTGCCACTGAGCTGTTTTCACTACAACCCTGTGAGATAGGTGAAGCCAAGAGATGGGGACCAGCTCCAGGTCACCCCAATGAACTTCATGACTGACAGGGGATTCAAACTCTGGTCTCCCAGGTCACAGTCCAGCAAACACGCAAACCACTAGAGCACTGGCTCTAATGAACGACAGGCAGGCAGCAGGTAAGATGGCTGGTGTTTCTTCTTGTTTTTTTATTCTGTGAACCGCCTTGAGATCTATGGATGAAGGGTGGTATGTAATTGTTAAAGGTAAAGGTAAAGGGACCCCTGACCATTAGGTCCAGTCGTGGCCGACTCTGGGGTTGCGGTGCTCATCTCGCTTTATTGGCCGAGGGAGCCGGCGTACAGCTTCCGAGTCATGTGGCCAGCATGACTAAGCCGCTTCTGGCGAACCAGAGCAAAGCACGGAAATGCCGTTTACCTTCCCGCCAGAGTGGTACCTATTTATCTACTTGCACTTTGACGTGCTTTCGAACTGCTAGGTGGGCAGGAGCAGGGACTGAGCAATGGGAACTCACCCCGTCGCGGGGATTCAAACCGCCAACCTTCTGATCAGCAAGTCCTAGGCTCTGTGGTTTAACCCACAGCGCCACCCGCGTCCCTTTTTATGTAATTGTTACGAATAAGTAAATAATAAAGAAAATTGGGGGGAGCGCTCTTGTGAGCAAAAGAATACAAGGACCTCAGAAGAGCCTGCTGAATCACGCCAATTGCCCATCTGGTCCAGCGCCCTGTTCTCACCATGACCTAACAGATGACCTTGGGAAAGCTTGTCGAATGGTTCTCCCATTCAGTCCTTTGTCGATGAACCCGAAAAGGGCCACAAACACACACAGAAAGAGGGAGCGATGGGGTGGGGGGGAGAGAGAGACTCACCGTCAGGAGGTGTCGGCCTTGCTTGAAATCCTTGATGCCGGTCAAGCGGTTCAGCATGCAGCCCAGCCCCCCGCACTGTGCCATCACGCCCGCCATTTTGTACACTTCTTCCTCATCCTCCTCTTCATCTGTGGAAAAGAAAGAGGCTGACAGGAGAGAGGCAATGGCATCAACAAAGCTGGGAGGAAGCACACGCCAGCCACTGCGGGGGGAGGACTCAAAGGGGGACAGCGCCAGGCCACATTTCCCCCCTTCCGCCAAAGAGCAGCTAAACAGGTGGCGGGGGTAAACCATTTGGAGGTGGCTGAGCTGCAACTCCCATCATCCCTGGCCAGAGATGCTGGCCAGGACTGATGCAAATGAATATCACAAGGCTTGCTGGATAAGGCCCAATGGGGCCCACCTAGCCCAGAATCCTGTTTTCACAGTAGCCGGCCAGATGTCCATTATGGGAAACCTGAGTGCAAGAGCAATTCTCTCCTTCTGCGGTTTCCAGCAACTGGTATTTGAAAGCAAAGTCTTCACAGTGCCCAGAAGCCACTGATAAGCCTTATCCTCCCATGAATTTGCCCCATCCTCTTCTAAAGCTATCAAAGTTGGTTGCCCATCACTGCCTCCTGTGGAAGTGAGTTCCATAGTTTAACCAGGCACTGAATGAAGATGTATTTTCTTTTGTCCAACCTAAATCTTCCACCATTCAGCTTCACTAGGTGAGTTTGGAGTTCAGGAACATTGGGGGTGGGGGAGAAAGGTTCCCCACACCTGAAGTCAATGGATCTTCTGCACAGGTAATTCCCTCCCAGGGAGGGGTGGCCGATGCACAGATTGTTTACCACTCAATTCCTCCAAAGGTTCGCTGCATTCTATCCAATGTAAGTCCTGCTCACAGTAGATCCATTGAGGCTAACAGACATGACTTAACTTAAGGTTCCAGCCACGTCAATGGATCTGTTCTGAGTAGAACTTGGCTGGATGCAACCCAGGATTGTTGAGACCAGCGCCAGGTCAGAGGTGTTCAAAGCAGTTGGGCTGCAAAAGTGACTTTCTCCAAGGGAGGCAACCTCAGCCCCACAGAGCTCCCACTGCCAGTAGGTCCTTTGGCCAAACTGCTGTGACCCCACAGCTGAAGACTTCCGGGTGGTCCCTTCTGTCGAGGGAGAAGCAAGCGCCGTACCTGTAGTGGAGTCCAATGACTCAATAAACTCTTCTGTCGCGTCGCCCAGTAAGCCTCGCATGCGGTAAATGATCCTCATGGGCTCCCCCTGCGGAGAAAGAAGCCAGAAAGAATCAGAGTGGAGTCTTTGCCGAGCCCCAGAGAAGCCTTAAATGGACAGCCCTTTTTAACCAACCAGGGCTGAGCTAACCCCACAGGAAAAGACGGGGGGGGGTCTGTTAGTAGTGTCAGGATAGTCAGGAGGTTCTGGTTCTGGGCTACACTCTGAAGAGTCTCCGAAGGGAGCCAGCGGCCAGCTGTGAGCTTCCCTAATGCAGACCTTTTTAGGGTCTCTGCCAGGAGGCGCCTACAATTTTATTATGTACATGCCTTAGAGAGCTCTTTGATCCAGCAGTCCTCTGAATAAATAAATGCAGAGAAACAAAAGCGCAGCTCCTTCCCCTCCTCCTGCTCGCTCTCGGTGAGGGGAAAGGGGCACGGCAGAGGAAAAGCAGGATTATGACCCACTCCGCAAGGAAACAAGATGCAGGGCGGCAGCAGGGTTAATTCATGCCTAGGGATGCCTGAGTCGTCTTGCCTCTTTACAGCCTCAGACCAATCCCTGGCATATCTAGTTAGCTAGAGAGAGCTGCAGGGGCAGAGAAAGCAGGAGAAACGCTTCGTTGGAGGGCTGCTGATAGTCAATGTAGACAGTACTCATTTTGACGGGTCAAAGGCCCGACTCCCAAGAAACAAATTTACAGTTGTACCTTGGGTTTCAAACAGCTTAGTTCCCGAAGGTTTTGGCTCCTGAACGCTGCAAACCCGGAAGTGAGTGCTCTGATTTGCGAACTATTCTTGGAAGCCGAACGTCTGACGGGGCTTCTGATTGGCTGCAGGAGCTTCCTGCGGCCAATCAGAAGCCGCTCTTTGGTTTCCGAACGTTTTTGGAAGTCACAACAGACTTCCAGAACCAATTCCGTTCCACTTCCAAGGTACGACTGTATTTCATAAAAATGGATGTACCACTTGCTTGTAAAAAGCAAAACGAAACTCAAAGCAATTTACAAGCAGACCCAAACAATGAAATTATCAGTAAAAGCAGTTACTGTAAACCGTCACAAAATAATTAACAATAAGCTAAAAGCTACATTAGAATGCACGTCAACATGCTTCATGCCTGAGTGTTTGCCCAAGCAAAAATATTTTTGGCTGGCACTGGAAAGGGCTCAGTGAAGGCACCTGGGTGGCGTCAACAGGCAGGGAGTTCCTAAGGTGTAGGTACCATCATGTTGGAAGAATAAAAGGAGCTTCACATGTACAGGTGTAGCTTTGCGTAACCAGCCTTTAACTCAACCATATTTTACCCTTAAAACCAGTATCTATATAACATTCGGGATACATGCTCGAGAACAGGGAGACTGAAATAAAATATACGGAATGAGAAGATATGTTAATTTGATTGGCTTTTCTTTTTCTTAAATAGACGCAAATCTCCCTCGCTGACGTGAAGAGGATGGAAGGGGGGGGGGTGAGAGAGAGGGAGGAAGAGAGAGTGACAGTTTAATAAGCTTTTAAGTTGAGCAGGGTATTAGGAGAGTGGCTAAGCAGAGAAGGGACTTGTTACAACTTTCCCTGTGGGGAGGAAGCTTGTTTCGTGCCAGAAGCCTCCCTCTCTCTCTCTCTCCCTTTCTGAACTTTAATGCTGTTTTAAGTTTGAATACAGAGCAGGGAAGAAAGGGAAGGGGGGGTTGTATATTTGGGGTCCCAGCTTTGGGAGAAGGAGGCCTTATTTAGGGTGGGGGGGGATACTGGGGGGGTGCAGAGAGGGAGAGAAGAGGACCTGTCAAGAAGTCTGCAGCTAAGCCTAATGTGGAATAAGCAGCGCTTAATGTCAGAGAAGATTCCGGAAAGCGCCGGGGAAAACCCTCGGGGGAAGATCGGCTCAAAGGCCGTGCCAGAGACCCGCAATTAGCACCGCGGGGGGCTCTGGTAAAATGGCAGACGAACAAAGGGAAAGCGGGTGAAAGCAAGACAAGGGAAACAAATGCAGCCCCGAGGTTAGCTCCTTGTGAGCTTGTCTATTTCCTAGGGAACCAGAGAAGGAGCTGCAGGAGGAGGAAAGCGGGGGGGGGGGGGTAGGCCGTCACAAAGGGGAAGAAGATGAAAGCTGCTCAGGCGCTGACAGCAACGCTGACAAAAACTCTCCCCGGCCTTTTCAGCAGGGCAGCCGGGCATCCTGGGAAGCCACGCAGGCAGAGACGCAACAGGCGACGGTCACGCACAGCCCGGAAAAGGGATCTGGAGAGGGGCTGGCCCCCAAGCCTTCGTTGCATGAATGACTGGCTATTTGATTTCTAGACCGGTTAATATATTGAAAAATTATCTCCGAGCAACGTACGAAAAACCCGAAGCAACAAGAGGCAGTGCAACCGAAATATTACGCAAATGCAGTTACATATGGAAACGTTGCCGTTAATACAAAGTTTTAATAAAATGTAGGTCCGTATAGTTAAAGCCATGGTTTTCCCCGTAGTGATGTATGGAAGTGAGAGCTGGACCATAAAGAAGGCTGAACGCCGAAGAATTGATGCTCATGAATTATGGTGCCGGAGGAGACTCTTGAGAGTCCCATGGACTGCAAGAAGATCAAACCTCTCCATTCTGAAGGAAATCAGCCCTGAGTGCTCACTGGAAGGACAGATCCTGAAGCTGAGGCTCCAATACTTTGGCCACCTCATGAGAAGAGAAGACTCCCTGGAAAAGACCCTGATGTTGGGAAAGATGGAGGGCACAAGGAGAAGGGAACGACAGAGGATGAGATGGTTGGACAGTGTTCTCGAAGCCACAAACATGAGTCTGACCAAAATGAGGGAGGCAGTGGAAGACAGGAGTGCCTGGTGTGCTCTGGTCCATGGAGTCATGAAGAGTCGGACACGACTAAACGACTAAACAACAACAACATAATAAATCAGTACCAATTCATTTTCCTTTTGACACAGCTTTCAGGTTCTTGACCAGGGACCAAACTCTCAGACTCCCAAAGAGCCTTGCTAGGATGGTTGTATATTTATTATTGAGTGACTGGCTGCATTTACAGCGTGCCTTTTTCTTCAAGGAGTGTGTTCTTCTCCCCCTCTTATCCGTTAATCCCCACAGCAACCCTGTGAGGTGGGTTAGACCCAGAGAAGGCAGTGCCTGGCCCCCAAAAGTCACACCCAGTGAGCTTCACGGCCAAGCAGGGATTCGAACCCTGGTCTCTCCCAGGCCCTGGGCCGATATTCTAACCACTACATCATTGGCTCCCATATCAGAGCTAGGAACCCTTAAATCCAAGGTGCATTTGGGGGGGAGGGAAGAGGAGAGAAAAACGAAGAGGGTCTCTGTACACACTTTGGTATAGTTTTCACCTGCACCAAGAGACAAATAAAATTTCTCACTCTCGCACCTTCAAGCGAGGGCAAGCTCCACTCTGCTTGCTGGGTGGGCCAAATGCTTTAAGGTGCTAAGCGCTAGGGAGAGGCCCAGAGAATAGGGCTGTCATACGTCCGGGTTTTCCCATGCACATCTGGGAATCAGGCAGCAAAATGGCGTGTGGGCCCATTTTTGCTGAATCGGCAAAATGTCCAGGGAAAGTAGGGAGATTTTTTTTTGATTTTTTTTTAAAAAAAAATCATTTAAAAATCCAATAAAAGCCCTAAAATGAATTTTTGGGGGAGAGCTCAACAACTTTGTCCAGATATTCACTTTGGGGAATATGGCAACCCTACCAGAGAAGCGACTTTCACATTATGAGGCACTGTATATATTAATTAAATGAAATGCATTTTTAAAACGAAGCTCCCAGAGCCACGTCTTTAATGGACCCTCGTCTCTGTTCGGCCTCTGAGTAAGGATCAGGTTTGTTTTCTTCTCACGGCAACTTTCAGGACAAGCCTTAAACATGCTTGCGGGATGGCAAGAGCTGGTTACCAGAATTGCCGAAAGCCATATTCTTAAAACACATAATTACAGCATTTCTCCATTATCTACTGTCTTGGGGGGACATCGCAGCTTAAATTTTGGCACGTGGCAAGGACCAGGGGGTGGGGTGTCACCAAAGACTCAATAGCCAAATACATGAAACCAACAGGGTGAAAGCAAGTTCTCAGTGACTTTTCTGCAGCCAGCATAATTTTACTTTGAAAAGGTCATCGACTTTCCCCCAACAAACAAATCAGTTGCCATTTTGCCATGGAAGGAGCATATTAATGCATTAATTTGTAATAATGACCGGGGGGGGGGGATACACAATACACAAATACACAAAGTGGAACTTGACATAAGGCCCCGTAAGGAAGAGAGGGAAATGCTAAGAGCAATCTGTGAAATATTCATCACACACACACACACACACACGGTGAAAAACCTAGACTCATATTAAATTCTGAAATGCAGGTCTCTCTATTCAGGAACTGTCAGTCTGTTGGAAACACAGGGCCATTCGGATCCATGCATCTGAATGCATTAATCTCCCAACTGCTTCTCGACAAACATGAGATTCTTTTGAACTCGGATGACAAGGCAGGGGTATTTTAACATATTCATTCCTAGAGGCTTTCTGGAGGATAATACCCAAAGTTTGGCACTGATAGTCAAAGCAAAGACATCAAATGCTTGATTTCCACCCCAACCCCCAACTCCCCTTTTGCAGGGGGAGGGAATCAAGTTTCCTTCCCTTCAAAAATGTCCTGAGCGTTTTGCATTTCTGCAAGCATATATATAAACCCATGGGCCTTTTCCGTCTCGATGCATCACCGTTCTCATATACTACATAAAGAAGTTCCATCGCTTCGTCATTTCATGCTGCAATTCTGACCTGGCTGGGCAAAGCCAGGTCCACTCAGCTGACCTGTCAACTGGAAATACTGACTTGTTTGCTTGCTAATTTTGATTTGTGATCATCAAAATATTATCAGCCCTCTTAGACACCAGCAATCACCTGCTAGGTATTCTTTTGGCTGGACGCAGCCTCCCCAGCCCTTCCCCGCTGCAATGCAACTGTCCCACAGATCCACAAATCCTTCTAGACATATAAGGTGCATCCTGGCAGCGGTTAATTTCTGTCTGGAAACGAAGTCTGCCTGGCATCTGGGTGGGGGCAAGTAGCCTCAATGCCAGACCAGTTTCAGTTGTAAAGAGGAATGAGGCCTGCTCATCAGGATCAAGATAATGGAGAACCAGGGGTGGTGAGAAGAGTTAAATAATAATTCTGGCTGCCACAGTGGCCCAGGGGCTATACACACTGGCCTAAAGCAGAGAGGGAAGGAGATTAGCAGGCAAACACACAGATTTCACGACCCACTCCTCAGAGAGAGAGAGACCTTTTGAGAAGGGGCCCCCAGCAAAAGGATCCCTGAACACACGGAACAAGCAAAGCCTTTGGGGCTGTTGACAGAGGTTGGAGCTTTGTATCCCAAGTCACTATTTTTCAGAGGCAATGAACAACTTGCAGCCAGAAGAGGTCGTAAGGCACAATAAAAGCCCCACAGGATTGTGCATTTTGTGTGTGTGTGTGTGTGTGTGTGTGTGTGTGTGTAGAGAGCCGTACCTCATTGGTTGGGCACCAGACTTTCTTGTACACCTCGGCCACTGGGAGGTCAAGGCTGATGATCTTGTTGTTCACCAAGAGCTGAAAGAAAGAAAACAGGAAACAGCAGCTCACTCATGGGTAAAATGCATACTGGTGGTCCTTCCATCACTCCTTTTGAAGTGTGCTTGTGCCTAGACATCTGGAACATTTGAGGGCCCATTGCTCAGCGGAAGAACACATGCTTTGGATGCAGAAGGTCCCCCGGTTCCAAAACTGGCAACTCCAGTTTAAAAAGGATCAGTGGACACACAAAGTGGGGAGCGTCAGGTCCAAGAGTTGAATGAGGCCTTTCAGCTCTTTTCTTATGCGGCCCTCCGAGCTCCCTGGCAACATCTGGAGGGCTCCTCATCCGTGCTCTGCCCTCCCCCCCGCAACGATCCTCACCTCCATCCCACTGTCGTCCTCCAGCAGAGCCACCAAGTCGCAGTCCTGGCAGATCTTGTTCTTGATGTCCCTCATCAGGGGCCCAATGCCCGGCTCGTTGCTGCTGTAGGGGTTGCCGGGCATCCGCCCCTGGAGGAAGTCTTCCTGCTGCGGGTCCTTCTCCAGGGTGACAAAGAACTCCGTCACCTCGTTCTCCTCCTGAAACAATGGCAATGGGTGGGAAATGAGCCCGCCCTGAAACTTGGCTGGTCCCTTCTGCACAGCTGGCAGTGGACAAAATGCAAAGTAGGGCAAGGGATCGCATGGCCCAAACTCTGTGCCTAAAGGAAGTGTCTAAGTATTGAAACCCACAGGAGAGGCTGCCCGTTGCATCTCTGTTTGACTTACCATTCTGGTCCTGCCTCAGCACAGTTCCTGTGGAGTGCATTGGGTGGGAATTGATCATTGTATATAGGTGCAGTTGTGGGCTACAGGGCAGAATTACTCTTGGAGCTGCCTGCCTGTTGCACCTCTGCATGAGACATTGCCTTTTAGACATTTCCCAAAAATAAAGCCTCCTATTTATATTGGGGGGCAGGGAATTTAAGTTTCCACTGCAGGAATATTGTGCATCAGCTCTCTGGAGTTAGGGAAACACATAACTGTCAAACTTTCAGATTTGAAGATAAGGGATCAGCAGCCTCACCTGTCCTGGGAACAGTCTACGGGATATCTAACAATCCAGGATAGCAGCGGGAAGCAGTGGGAAATGACGCTGGAATAAGGGAACTTCCCGCAAAAAAGGGGAAGGTTGACAGCTATGGAAACAGACTGTCCTGGCTACCATACGCAAATCTATATTTCTAGAAACTGCATCATTGTCCATTGCAGTTGTGCCAATATCGCTATTGTGTGCTTCGCTACTGTGGCAGCGGGAGGCTCCCAGCCACATCCATGCGCCACCCAAAAAATGTAGGGTAGATGTTTGCGTAGCTGAGGGAGGCACCCCTGGGATTTTGGCTGGGTCCAGCTGCCCCTCCTTAGCGACTGGAAACAGGTCAGCTCCCCTACCGGATAGATAATGCTGCAGAGCCTCTCGAAAATGAAGACAGGTGTCCGGTAGTCAACGAGGCTGTAACGCTTGGCTGTTTCAATGCACACTGCCATGAAGGCCTTTGTTTCCGATTCTGTGCCTGCAGAGAAAAGCAATGGAGTCAAGTCTCACGGGGACTTCCTGAATCATCTCCGTAGTGTAAATCCATGCACTGTTCATCTTGAGTCTGGATTACTGCAATGCGCCGGGTGTGGGGCTGCTCTTGGTTCAGAAGTTCCAGCTGGTGCAGAATGCGGCAGCCAGGCTGCTAATGGGGAATCTGGCTTACAGCATGCGATGCCCTCGTTAAAACATCTGCACTGGCTGCTCATCCAGGTCCAGGGTCCTTGTATTAACTGACAAAGCCCTGAACCTTTATATCCCACCTCAGCCACTGAGATTATTTGCAGGAGCGTTGCTGGCCGTTCCCTGAGTTGGCAAGGCTCACTTGGTAGCAACTAGAACAGAGCCTTTAGGGTCCATCAGCCCTGTCCTGTGGAATGCTCTGCCACTGGAGATTCAGCTTCTGTGCTGACCTTTAAACATCTGCTGAAATCTTTTCTATTGAACCAGGTCTATGAAGGCAATGCAGAATACCTCTCTACATGGTTTCTGATTTTTCAGCTTTTATGCACAACTGTTTTAAAGCCCTCTGATATTTTTCATGAATATGCACAAATATTTTTATAAAAACAAAACAACAAACACACCCCAAAAAGCCTCTGGTCCCAGGAGTTTTGCAAGCTCCCCCCACCCCACCGGCGCTCTCCCCACCTGTCGTCATGTCCTCCAGCATCTCCAGCAGCATGTCCTGGGTCTCGTCGATCAGCTTGGTCCGCTGCACCACCAACTTCCTCAGGCACAGGTAGCCATTCAGCACAGTCCCCACCAGGCGGCTCTTGAAGTGTCGTTTGATGGACTCGACCTCCACAAAGGAGGAAAGGAGGCCTGGGGGAGCAAGGAATTAAGGCTCAGTTTACAAAGTGGGGATGCCGAGAAAAGAGAGAGAGAGAGAGAATGGGACAAAACTCCAGAATACAGACAAAAATGGCACGTCAAGTCAAGAAAGGAGGTGATGGGAGGAGGAGCAACAAACATCACCTGTGATGCTCTTCAAAGCGTATCCCTGCTGCAGGTCAGTGCTGAGCGTGGCTTCCTCCAGGGCGAGTAGGCGGGCAATTTCCTAAAAAGCAGAGAGGCGCAGGTTATGAAGGTACCATGTGTGTGGGGGGGTGTATCATTCCTACTATTGACACTGGATTATTAATCACTTTTAAAACCACTATTGCAAGGTGATTCACATATAAAATGATGACAAACAACAAAGACTTAAACGACAAGAAGTGGACACTCATAGTAAAAGACCCATTTATTGATTCAGCTGGAAAAGCCTGTCAGAACAAAAATGTATTCTATTATTTCTGGAAAGGGCAAATAGATTGGGGTGTGTGTTGTCTCTCGGCAGCGATGCTGTTCCACAGAACAGGGGCAGCCACACTAAAAGCCCTGCTCCGAATTACGACAGTGTGGGCTTCTGAGATCTTTGGAACTTGCAGGAGAAACTCTCCTACAGACTGCAAGGATCCGATGGGTGTATAAGAGATAAGGTGATCTCTTAAGGAACTGGTCCTGAGCTACTTAAATGTTAGTGCCAACTTCTTGAACTTGGCCCAGAAGCAGATTGGCAGCCAGCACAAATCCTGAAAGCAAGGTGTTAGATACTGATGGTAAGTTTTGTCACTGGAGGGAGGGAAGGGAATTGACACATATCAGTTGTGTAACAGAGCATAGCTTAGATCAGGAAGTTCCAAATGCCCCGTTCAAACCCCACACATGTCATGAATTCACTGGGCAGATGCAAACTGCTTTCCCTCCCACCTCTCAGTTCTCAGACTTCTTGGCAACAAGCTCCAGCTAGAAAACCTTTCTTTACCTTTGTAATGAGGTTTCCAACGTAAGGCAGGACCCCTCTGGCCGCCAGGTAGACCTTCCAGCGGGCAGGCTTGATGAGTTTCTGGTAGAGCGCCAGGTACTCTGCTGCACATTCCCCAGCCATGCTCAACTCATCCAGGTAACTAAGAGAGAGGCAGAGAAAACACTGGCGAGTTGGAAATAGAAAAAAGAGAACTGACTTCTTTGTAAATAGAGAAGCAAAACACTGATACAAAAGTGAGTGGAAATTATTTAACTGGCAGTGGGGAGATCCTTGCACCTGCAGGGCTTCTCAAGTCCTTAGAGGATGAGACTCTTAATCTCAGCATTGTGGGTTCAAGCCCTGCTTTGAGTCAAATATCCCTGCATGGCAGGTGGTTGGACTAGATGGCCCTCATGGCCTCTTTCCAACTCTATAATTCTATGATCCCATGGTCCCCCAAGTGGGACACGGGTGGTGCAGTGGGTTAAACCACAGAGCCTAGGATTTGCCGATCAGAAGGTCGGCGGTTCGAATCCCCGTGACAGGGTGAGCTCCTGTTGCTCGGTCCCTGCTCCTGCCAACCTAGCAGTTTGAAAGCACATCAAAGTGCAAGTAGATAAATAGGTACCGCTCTGGCGGGAAGGTAAACGGCGTTTCCGTGCGCTGCTCTGGTTCGCCAGAAGCGGCTTAGTCATGCTGGCCACATGACCCAGAAGCTGTACGCTGGCTCCCTCGGCCAATAAAGCGAGATGAGCACCGCAACCCCAGAGTCATCTGTGACTGGACCTAATGGTCAGGGGTCCCTTTACCTTTATGGTCCCCCAAGAAGAGGGAGCTTGCACCACTGTACCTGGTGAGCAGGTCGAGGACTTGCTGCTTCCGGCTGGGGATGGTGGCCAGAGCTTCGACGATGGTGCAGGCGGCCTGCCGGGCAGCCTGGGTTGCAGGCGTGAACAAGACCTACCGGGGAGAGGAAAATTGGGGCACTCGTGAGACTCATCTCATGTAGGATTGAGACATCTGGCTGCAATGACCCACATTTGGCCCCAGAGCCCGAGGTAACCCCACCCCAGTGTACATGGAAGACCTGTAAAAAACATTTGGGTTTCTCTATTTTAAGAGTGTATACCCTACATTTATAGGATTGTATACCCTACACGGGTGGCGCTATGATCTAAACCACTGAGCCTAGGGCTTGCCGATCAGAAGGCTGGCAGTTCGAATCCCCACAACGGGGTGAGCTCCCGTTGCTGGGTCCCTGCTCCTGCCAACCTAGCAGTTCAAAAGCACGTCAAAGTGCAAGTAGATAAATAGGTACCACTCTGGTGGGAAGATAAACGGTGTTTCCGTGCTCTGCTCTGGTTCGCCAGAAGCGGCTTAGTCATGCTGGCCACATGACCCGGAAGCTGTAAGCGGGCTCCCTTGGCCAATAAAGCGAGATGAGCACCGCAACCCCAGAGTCAGCCATGACTGGACCTAATCGTCAGGGGTCCCCTTACCTTTACCTAAACTACATTTCACCACCTGGGTCTGAAGGCAGCTTACGACGACCCAAGATACCCATGAGATAAAAAGCCTGCATCCAGTGCAGAGGAATGTCACGCGATTCCCGAGGCACAGATGCGAAACAGCTCTAATCAGATGGCGAAAGCTAGAGCCTCTGGGGAGGGTCTCCATACCTGCCGCAGCCAATTGTTGTGTCCCAGCTTGAGATCCAGGGGGCAGGTCCTCTTCCCCCGCCTGCTCATGAACTGCTTCCACTTCCAGGTGTACTTTTCCGTCAGGTAAAGGTAGCGAAGCTCCGTCCTGCTGGGAGACTTTCCATTGGCGTCGAGGCCTAAAGCGAGGGCGAGGATTCGAGCGGAGGTTAGCGGAGGTGTCCCCTAACCAGGTACCAAGAGCCACCTCTGTTACTCAGGGGCAGGGTAAGAACTTCACTTTCCCAAGGGCTGGGAATCTAGACAGACCAATGGCCTGACTCTGTGTAAGGCCATTTCCTACTTCACAGGATAATTAAATTACTAATGGGTTTTAGCAACTGCTTCATATCTCAAACCGATCTCAAACTGAAGTTCCGTTGTGAAGGAAATTAGTCTGGATTAAGCAGCAACAGGTGCAGGAGGTGTGGGGAACTTTATGGCCCTTCAGTTGTTGCTGAACTGCAACTCCCATCATCCCTTGCCACAGGCCATGCTTTCTGGGGCTGATGGGAGTTGTAGTTTGGTAACATCTGGAGGGCCAAATGCTCCCAACGCCTAAGGAGCAGAACAAGTTGTTGGGACTTTCCATCCCACCTTTAGTTTCAGGCATGGGATTGTTATGTGTCACATATCTGTTTACATTCCAGCACAGTTTGCTGGCGTAAGCGGAAATTCCGCTGTATTGCTTTTGCTTTGACTCTCCCTCCGAGGAGACGGCAAGAAGAGACAACGTGTTTCTTTGTCTTGATTTATGTTTAGTAAATCCGTAGCTCATAGTATGTATTCACAAGCCTCAGCCTTTTCTGTTGTGCAGTTTACACTGCTAAGTATAGTGTGCCCAAGTGTGGGAGGCTTGGGTCACTAATTTATGTCGGAGCCAGAGGTCGATGGATCTTCGGAGCGGCACGACTGGAAGGAGACGATCCAGCTGGGGGCTAGCCAGATGGCTTTCGACCCCCGGATGCCGACACAAATATGTCCATAAAAGGGTGGCAACCAAGGTGAGGGTCCTAAAAGTTGTGGGCTTTCTGCATCAGTGCTGGGGGGGGGGCACCTTCCATGACCCTGGACCTTTTCTCCAGTGCTATGATGCTTTGAGTGCAAAGGGCAGAAGAGTGTGATCTCTCTCTCTCTCTCTCTCTCTCTCTCTCTCTCTCTCACACACACACACACACACACACTTACTTCTGCAGGGCACAGTACGTACCTCTGGCAGGGAGGCATTTCTTCCAAGCCTCGTACGAAGCTTTGGGGTCCCTCTTGAGCCAGAGTTGGGCCTGAGCATGGATTTCATTGCTGTAGGGCTTGACGGTGGTCAAGGAGTCCACAGGGGTGTCCTAAAGAAGAACAAGGAAAGGCTGTGACAGCCTGAAGCAGAACCAGTCACCTACAGGCCAGATATTCAGAGAACTTCTTGCATCTAGAGTGGGGTCATCCCCATGTAAAGTAGGACTTTGCATCAGTGTGTTGATACAGATGCTTTCATCACAAAAGCTCTGTGTTTCGCATGCAGAAGGTCCTGGCTTCCACCCCTGGCATCTCCAGGTGGGGCTAGAACAGATCCTGCCTGAAACCCTAGCACAACCTTTCTCAACCTGTGGGTCCCCAGGTGTTGTTGAACTACAACTCCCATCACCCCTAGCTAGCAAGGCCAGAGCTCAGGGATGATGGGAGTTGTAGTCCAACAACATCCGGGGACTCACAGGTTGAGAACCGCTGCCCTAGAGAGACAATGCCAGCCATCGTAGATTTTACTAAGCTAGACAGACCAATGGCCTGACTCTGTGTAAGGCCGTTTCCTACTGCACAGGATAATTAAATTACTAATGGGTTTTAGCAACTGCTTCATACCTACATGCAGTGCAGAACCAAAGTGAAGTTATATTTTGATGTTATGCCAAGTCCATTTATCTTGCCCAGTAGCAGCTCGTGCCAGGGGGGGGGGAGCATCCCATTTTATCCTCACAACATCCCTGTGAGGTAGGCTAGGCTGTGAGAAGTGGCGACTGGGCCGAGGCCCCCCAGTGAACCTCATGTGGCCAAGTGGGGGGATTTAAACCCTAGTCTCCCAGGTATGTATTCACAAGCCTCAGCCTTTTCTGACACTCTTATCAATACACCACTAGTTCTCTGGAAATTCTAGGGCCCAAACTTGGGTTACCTCCTTTCCCACAAAGCATGTGCTTTTCCACCAAGCTAAAGGAAGATTTCCTTCTGAGTCCTTTTTAAAGAAGCATATACCCCACCCTATTGCAAAAAGAAACAACAACAAAAGCCCAATAATCAAGTTGGCTTACAGCATAAAATGGAGCAAATACAGTGGTGCCCCACAAGACGAATGCCTCGTAAGACGGAAAACTCGCTAGACGAAAGAGTTTTCCGTTTTGGAGGTGCTTCGCAAAACGAATCTCCTATGGGCTTGCTTCGCAAGACGAAAATGTCTTGCGAGTTCCTGCGGGGGTTTTTTCCTCCCCCCCCTTTTTCTAAGCCGCTAAGACGCTTATCAGCTGATCCGATAAGCCGCTAAAAGCCACTAAAAGCCACTAATAGCGCTAATCCGCTAATCCGTCAATAGGCTTGCTTCGCAAGACAAAAAAACCGCTAGACGAAGAGAATCACAGAACGGATTCTTTTCGTCTTGCGAGGCACCACTGTAATATAGAAAACACACACCAAAATCAGTTAATTAACAAACACAGCGATTCATAAAAGCTGTGCTCAAAACACCTTGGAGTCTTCTGGTTCCCCCATTCTGCCACCCCTACATGCTCCCATACACCCAAAATCAGAAAATATGTACAAAAGTTTTCCCCACGAGCCTCCCCAAGCACATTCTGCCTAGGAGGATTGGCTCAAGTGGAAACAGGATTCCAGCGATGAACCAGACGGCTCAAGAATCCCAAAAAGGGCAGCAGGGGGAAGGCTACCTTGTTCTTCTTGCTGGTTGGAGCCGGGGGCTTGATCAGCTTCTGCAGGATGCGCAGGCACATGAGAGTGATGTTCTCCACCACCACCGGCGTCTTGATGTTCACGGCCATCAGGAAGAGACTGAAAGCTGGAGGGGGAGCCAAGCGGGAGGGGGAGAAGCAAAGGCATCACAGAAGGCAGCACCAAACAGCAAGGCAAGGATATAGACACATTCTCGAACGCCCATCGGCTACGGGGTAAACCATGGGTTGACAAACTAAGGCCCGGGGCCCGGATGCGGCCCATTCGCCTTCTCAATCCGGCCTGCGGACGGTCCAGGAATCAGAGCGTTTTTACATGAGTAGAATGTGTCCTTTTATTTAAAATGCATCTCTGGGTTATTTGTGGGGCACAGAAATTCGCTCATTTTTTTCCTTCAAAATATAGTCCGCCCCCCGTCCGCTCAAGTCTGAGGGACAGTGGACTGGCCCCCTGCTGACCCCTGGGGTAAACTGTTAAAGCAAAAGCTTTCCCACATATCCAGTCTGCTTCTGCTTGTCATTGCCCATCAAAAGGGGGAGACAAAGCATCTTGGAGGCATTTAGAGGCCTGGAGATGAGGACGGTCAGATCCAGGGCTCAGATATGCCACTGGATCACGTTCTCTTGTATCAAACTGCTCTTCAGCTGCCCGTCATGATCTGCAGCCTTCCTCCAGGTGCCACTTGCTGTCTGAAGTGTGGCAGGTGGCCACTGGAGAAACAGAGACTTTCCTGTGGTGGCTCCTTGTCTTTAGTGAAATGCCCTCCCAAAGCCTAGAGACCTTGCTGCTGTCATTCAGGCCCAGGCAAAAACCCTGCTCTTCCCTGAGGCTTTTAAGAAGAGCGAATGTCAATAATACAGTGGTACCTTGGTTTAAGAACAGCTTAAGTTTATGAACAACTTGGATTAAGAACCATGAAAACCCGGAAGTAGGTGTTTTGGTTTGTGAACTTCGCCTTGGAAGCAGAACATGTTTCGCTTCCTGTTGGGTGTGTTCCATTTGTAAATTGAGCCCCCCGCTGCTATGGGAAAGCACACCTTGGTTTAAGAACACTGGTTTAAGAACGGACTTCCGGAACGGATTAAGTTCTTAAACCAAGGTACCACTGTATTAAGCCGGAGCAGCTTTGAACTTGTCTGTTGCTGTTTTATAGTTTGTTGTTTATAGTTTGCTACCCAAGTTTGTATGCGTTAGTCTTAATCATCGCCCTGATTTGTACTTCTAATTCTTAGTAGGCTGTCGTGGAAACAACACTAGGTTTGAAGGTACAGGATATAAACAATGAGCTGTATCCAGTATTAATCCTATTCAGAGCAGACCCCTAAATGGACATGGCTAACTTGCGTCCATGGATTTCAATGGGTTTGCTCTAAGCAGGACTGACAATGAATGCAATCCCATGCGAAGAAAACAAATGGTTCTTTTGTCCAGGTTAAGAACTCCAAGCAGCTGGATTTCTTCACACGGTGCGCAGTCAAACTGTGGAACTCCCTCCCACAAGAGGCATCGATGGCCATCAGCTTGGATGCCTTTAAAAGAGGACTGGACAAATTCATGGCTCTATTAATGGCTACTAGCCATGATGGCTAGTCGGAGGCAGGAACACTTCTGAATCCCAGTTACTGAAAACCACAGGAAGGGAGTGTCGCTGTTGCTCTTGGGTCCTGAATTTGGGCTTCCCAGAAGAGGCACCCGATTGGCCACTGTGAGAAGAGGATGCCAGACTAGACAGGTCCCTGGCCTCATCCAATGGGTTCTTATGTCCTCATGACTCCACAGCAGTGGGGACTGTTTGTTAGGGTGGCCAGGAGATGCAAGACACCTCTTTTCTTAACCAGTCAACCCTCTTTCCAAACATGGAGTTGACCACCCTTGCCATTGTTATAAGAATTTTAAGGTATCAAATATAGAATAAATATTCATAAATGCACACATACAGTGGTGCCCCGCAAGACGAATGCCTCGCAAGACGGAAAACCCGCTAGACGAAAGGGTTTTCCGTTTTGAAGGTGCTTCGCAAAACGAATTTCCTATGGGCTTGCTTCGCAAGACGACAAGGTCTTGCGAGTTCCTGCTGGTTTTTTCCCCTCCCCCCCTTTTCTAAGCCGCTAAGCCGCTTATCAGCTGATCTGATCAGCAGATAAGCCGCTAAAAGCCGCTAATAGCGCTAATCCGCTAATCCTTCAATGGGCTTGCTTCGAAAGATGAAAAAACTGCTAGACGAAGAGAATCACAAAACGGATTCTTTTCGTCTTGCGAGGCACCACTGTATCTAAATATATGAACCATGTGTCTGAAAGAGTATGGAAGAGCAATCCTGAAGCCATTTTGACTCTCCCAATGACCTCAAATATTCCTCTGGGAGGCAAATGGGGAAAGCCTTCCCATTGTCTTTTTGCTTGCAAATCCAGTCTTTGTGTATGGATAGGGTGAGCCTGCGACCTGGAGTCAGGAACTAAAGTATTAACCATCACAAAAGAATGGCCAGACTGCCCAGGTAAAGCAATCAGTGACCATTATTGGGTATCCTGGCAGACAGGAGTTCTGCTGGAGACCGCCTCCTTCTGTGATGTACGCATGATGTTTTGGGGGTGGTCTTGGGCCACAGAGTAGGCAATTTCAAAAATCTATATAAGGGCTTGTGCACCATTGTTCAGGGTTCTCTTCCCTCCTGCGTGTGATGAGTGGGGACCCTGTTGCAACAGTTCCTTGAGTAAAGATCAGGCTTACTAGCTGCTTTGCTTCTCAATATATTCTGGTTGGCCTCTGTTGTTTTCTCCTAACGAAAGGGAACCCACTTAAGGGAATACCCCAGAGAACACCATTTATTGCGCATACTCCACATCTTGCTTGCCAAATGCAGAGACTCACCACAGCGCAGCCTCAGCTCCCAGCAGCTGTCTTCCTTGGAGATGGAGTCTGTCAGCAGCAGCATCTCATACTGAAGGCTGCTGGCCTGGAGATGGGGAAGAAGGAGTAAGGCAGGGCTGAGAGGCGGGCCAGACCAGAATATCGCTGCCCCGTCCCACTTTGGTTCTCTCCTCCCCCACAAAAGAAATTCGGCAGAACTTGAAAACAAGGATTGGAGCAAAGAGGAACCACAAAACTGTGGAGCTGGAAGGGATGCAAAAGATCGTCCAGTCCAATCCCCTGCAATGTAGGAATCACAGCTAAGAGGTCTCAAGTTGCAACCGAGGACTGCAGGAACATTTCTTAATGTGAGCACAAACGAGGTATACAAGAGCGCTAAGCTAATATTGGGTAGCAGGGTGCAGCTGGCTTTCAATCCCTGCTTGGCCCTGGAGCTCTTGTCAGCCTTGCGTACCCCGCAAGGTTGTTCTGAGGATAGTAAGAGGGCTGGGCTGTGTACATGTGCAACCCTAAGCTACTAGAGTTGTTTCACCCATTGAAATACATGGGTCCAAGTTAGTCCTGTCCTTGAATTTCAATGGGCGAACTCTGGAGAGGACTGACACTGGACACAACCCTTCTTATAATAATAAATAATAATAATAATAATGTTTTATTTATACCCCGCCCTTCCCAGTTCAAAAACCAGGCTCAGGGCGGCTAACAACAAATTTAAAAGACTTAAAAATACTTAATTATAAAAGCAGCATAAAATACAGTATAAAAACATGAATAACATTAAAATTCAAAGTTCAAAAATCAATTAGATAATCCCCAGGGCTAGCTGGCTGAATTGGTCCTACTTGGGCCAGCGAGGAAGCCAGGGGAGAATTAGCTGTGGGGTGATCTTCATAAAAGGGGAGGGCGAGGGAAGAGAAGGGAAATAAAAGATCAGGCTGAATTCAAATTAAAGGCAAGGTGGAATAGCTCTGTCTTACAGGCCCAATGGAAGGAGGTTAAATCCTGAAGGGCCCTAGTCTCATGGGACAGAGCATTCCACCCTGCATTGCAGAGCAGGGGGTTGGATTCGGTGATCCCTGAAAGTCCCTTCCAACTCTACAATTCCATGATAACCAATTTGGATGCAGCCAGGGAGGGACGGAAGGCAGGTCAAATACCCCAAGCCCCAACCCCCTCCTCACCAGGTCAGGGTTCGCCCAGTGACCCTTCAGAGCCGCAGACACCTTGCTGATGATGAGGTCGTTCATCTGCTGGGTGGCTTCCGGATTGTCCCTTGTTTTCAAGACGGGCACAGAATAAAAAGAAAAGACAGAGTTAAAAAGCTCCACACTGAGCCAACTCCCTCAACATGTCCTCAAGACCTCCCTGTACTGTCTGGGTCATGCAATAATAATAATAATAATAATAATAATAATAATAATAATAATAATAATAATAATAAATTTTATTTATATCCCGCCCTCCCCAGCCGAAGGCAGGCTCAGGGCGGCCAACAACAATAAAATAAGTTGTAGCAGGTCTGCTTAGCCTGCACTTCCAAGGCGGAAATCGAGTCTCAAATTCCTTGTTCAGGTCAGGCATCTAGGAATACTTTGGTGCTCAGACAGGCTGCAGAGGGACCTTGCAAAGGGCCGAGGGTCAATAGTTGTTGGTTTCCTTGTTTCCAGAGGAAAGGACACACCTATGTAGCTAAGTGTACGCTAAAAACCCCACTTATTTTTGCAAGCGTCTGTGTCAACATTACATGTGTGTCTGTGTGCTTGTGTATATACTGTGAAATCCAGTGCTCGTTCACTAAAGGAAGTGTGTGGGGTCCCATCCGTAAGAAAAATTACCAAGGAATTACCAACATTATGAAGGCAGGCATATATATTTTAGTTCTACTAACAACAGAACTGCCAAAATTAAGGAACATTACTAACTGGTCCATTCATTTCAGTCGGCCTACTCTTGATCAGGACTTAGTTGGAGACAACCCATGAATCCTGCCTGATAAATTGGGGCACCTCTTTAACTATCTGACTTTTAGAAGACATCGGAAGGCAGCCCTTTTTAGGGAAGTTTTTAATGTTTTATGTTTTATCGTGTTTTTAATGTTCTGTTGGGAGCCGCCCAGAGTGGCTGGAGAAACCGAGCCAGATGAGTGGGGTATAAACAATAAATATTATTTGATCAAAAAGTATTTTTTTTAAAAAAAAGTTCACATAGGTTGAAGCAGGAGACCCAGTTGCATTAAAAAAAAAATCAAAATAAAAAAGTTCCTTCCAGTAGCACCTTAAAGACCAACTAAGTTAGTTCTTGGTATGAGCTTTCGTGTGCATGCACACTTCTTCAGATACCTCACGAAAGCTCATACCAAGAACTAACTTAGTTGGTCTTTAAGGTGCTACTGGAAGGAATTTTTTTATTTTGACTATGGCAGACCAACACGGCTACCTATCTGTAAAAAAAAATCAATACACTTTAAAAGGCCAAAGCTTTTTTTTTTCCTTCAGGACATTCAGAAAGGCCACCCATGCTCCTCCGCACCTGGTGAGGAGGCACATGAGCTGCCGGACTTCTTCCCGCATGGTGGCCGCACCACGGCGCAGGTTGTAGTCAAATAGCTCCCGGATGAGCCCCTGGGAGACGAGGATGTGGCGGATGGCGGCGTTGGTGGCCAGGGCGCGGAGCAGCGTGATGCAGTGTTCGGTGACGGCCGAGGCGCAGCCGTAGCACTTGGTGGAGGAGGTGTGGCCGCAGCCCAAGACGGAGAGCGCCCGGTACTGGCTGGCGGTGAAAGTGGGCTGCACGGCAGAGCAGGAGGACTTGCTGGCCGCTTCTCTTTGCTGGAGGTCATACTCCAGGAGCTCCTTCCTGGAGGCAAAGACTTTCTGTGGGTGGACAAAGGAGGGGAGGGTAAGAGGGAGGACAGGGGGGCCTGTTGCTGATCAGGACCTGCAGGTAGGGCTAGAAAGGCACCTATCTTTTCCTTTTCCCCTTTTATTTCATAAAATTCCCACACCTCTAAATGGTTTACAAAAAAGAATAAAACAATGAAATCATCAGTAAAAAGGACTTAAAGGTAAAGGGACCCCTGACCGTTATGTCCAGTCATGACTGACTCTGGGGTTGTGGCGCTCATCTCGCTTTATTGGCTGAGGGAGCCGGCATACAGCTTCCTGGTCATGTGGCCAGCATGACTAAGCCGCTTCTGGCGAACCAGAGCAACACACAGAAACGCCGTTTACCTTCCCGCCCGAGCGATACCTATTTATCTACTTGCACTTTGATGTGCTTTCAAACTGCTAGGTTGGCAGGAGCTGGGACCAAGCAACGGGAGCTCACCCCGTTGTGGGAATTCGAACCGCCAACCTTCCGATCGGCAAGTCCTGGGCTCTGTGGTTTTTTATGTCCCGTTAAAAAGGGCTTACAAAGAGATAATTAGAATCAACGATTAAGCTAAAAACCAGAGGAAAGCACATGCTTTAGGCATCTGGATAGACGGATATATATTTTTAGCAGGCACTGAAAGGAGTACCACGAAGGCACCTGCCTGATATCAATAAGCAGGGAGTTTCCAAGTGCGGGTGCTGCCACATGGAAATATTGGTTTCTTACCATTGCAAACGGGTATGGTGTGGCGCCTGTTAACAGTGCCAGTTCCGCAGATCAAAGTGGCTGAGTGGGAGAATACGGGCAAGCTTGAAGTTCAGACCTTTTCCCTAGCTAAGTCTGCCCCAAAATTATGCTTACAGAAGACTATGCTGCCGCCACAACTGGCCCCCTAGTGGCCACATTGAGCCACATCAGCTACTTCACAGAAAGAACACTGGATGCCAAGCTAGATAAGAAATTCAAGGTTTTGTTTTTGTTTTTAAAAAGCAACTCCAAAAAGGCCACCTTTTATACAGGGGGGGAAACCTTCAGGAAGGGTCAACTATGAGCAGAAAAGGGGCAGATTGGGAAGCAGCATTCCCTTCCATGCTCAAAAAACCTTCCCTTTGGAAACTCCATTTTTACAGGAAAAAAATAGCGTTAAAAGCACTAATATGTCTAACCTCTAGTTCATTTTTTACATGTATTTATATACTGCTTAATAGTCTAAATGGTTTGCATAAAAGCATACAAAAATTACCAATAAAAGCAAGTTAGCCAAAAGAAATTCTGAAACAAAACTAAACAGTTAGAAAATGCACATTATAAAATAAAATGGCACTCTAAAATACGTATCCAGTATACATGTCTGGGTAGGATGGCTTATATAAGCAGATGACAAAAGCAGTACAGCAAAGGCACTTTGTGTGGTTATCAATGGGCAGGGAGTTCCAACAGTGCAGGCGCTGTCATACCAAAGAACTGATTCTTTGCAAGTGTAGAATGAATACTGTACAAAAGTGGTGAAAGTGCCAGTTCTGCAGATTGTAGTGTGGCTCAGTGAGCACAGGTGGGGCGTGAGCAATCCTTCAAGGAAGGGAGTCCCAAACTTGGCACTAAGACGGTCTCTGCCATCTTGGGCTGTGCCAAACTGGAAGACAGACCAGGTTAAGGGCACCTCACAGGAGAGGAGAGCCTATCTTGGGGGTGTGGAGCCTATGTTTTCAATGGTGGTTTCCCAGGCACAGACTGACCTGACTCATAGGCTGGCACTGCCAGCAGCACGGAGGTTGTTTACCTGGATGATCTTGGAGAGTTCGTCGAAAGAGTTTTTGCAGTCTCCGCAATACTCCTGGGCCAGCTGCAGGATGTACCTGTTGACGCTGGCCGAGGTGGAGCCAATTCCTCCGCTCCCACCGGCGTCATCCTGAAAATGCCACAAGAGGGAGGGATTTCAAAACCGGTCGCGACAGAGGAAGGGAACGGCGAAGGAATGGTGGGAGAAAGCAGCACCCCCACGACTGAACTGGCCAGGCAATGCTCCACAATCACAACCTTTCCATTTAGAGATTTCCCCACAGGGGCAGGGTCTCAGTTTTTAGAGCAATGGTAAATAAAAGCACTGGAAGGAGAGAGAGAGAGAGAGAGAGAAGATGAGTACCTGTGGCTTTTCGGGCGCTGCCTCGTTCACTTTGCAGAGGAGGTTTTCCAGCTGAGGCCTGTGACCCATGAGCTGGTGGTACACTCGGTCCGCCTTGTCCAGGAGGCTGTTGATGTTGGTTACGGCCTTCAAATCAAGACATGGGATTTATGTTATAATTTCTGACCAGGGTAGCTCAGAGGGCATGCATGCGTGTGAGCGTTTGTGCGCCTGACCTTTTTCCTGTCCTCCTCATTCTCGATTGGATCCACTGCGCAGCAGGGCTTTGCATACAGCATGAAGTCAAAGCGAGCGTACTTGCAGAACCCGCAGGCGTTGCAGAGGAAGGGGTCCTTCTCATCATAATTGATGGACCTGGGAAGGAAGGGCGGAAAAGGAGAGTTGGCAGGGCTTTTGACGTGGCAGGAACTCAACCGCTGGTCCACGACAGGCTCACCTCCTCACCAGGTGAGGAGGGGCCCGCAAGGGAGGATATTCAGGCAGGAGGGACGCTGGTGCAGTTTTCGGGTGGGGAGAGAAAACTGTAGCTCAGTATCTAAGTGAAAGTGGGTTTTGCACTGGCAGAATCCGAGACCAGGGAGAAGAGTCGGTGGAAGAAGATTGGAAGAAATTTAAAGACTATTTACAGAAATATTGCAAAATTAATGGAATGTTAGAATGATGTTGGAATGAAGCTAGGTGGTTTAAGCAGTACTGCTATAAAGGTGTATGTAAAAAAGGATTGATAACAGATGAAAATTTAAAGTTATAGTATATTAAGTTAAAGGATCATGAGAAAACAAAGAGGGAAAGAAATTGCTGACTTAAATAACTGAACTGGAATACAAAAAAGGGAGGTATGAGGAGGTCAGGGAAACAAGGATATGAATGTAAGCTTTAGAAAGATTGATTCATTTTCCTTTTCTTCTTTTTAAGTGTCTTTTATTCCTTTTTTCTGTATTTTGTATTTTCCTTGTATTTTTGTTTTTGTGTAATTCTTTTTTTTCTCTGAAATTTTAATAAATATCATTAAAAAAAAGAAAAAGAAAGTGGGTTTTGCATACAGAAGAAGACTGCTTCTGAGCCCTGCATCGCATCCGCATCCCTGAGGAATTTTACGCACCTGCACTTGTGGCACTGGTAGACGTTCTCCCCGCAGTTCCCGCACACCCCGGGGTTGGCGGGGACAGAAGCACTGCACCGGGGGCACTGGAGGGTCTCTGTAGATGCCTGGTAGTTCTCATAGAAGTCTGCAAACTCAATCATCAGGTTGGAAGCCACGATGGGCAGTGGTAGGTCGATCTTCACCTCCGTCTGGCCCGGGGTGAGCTGGACCTTCTTAGCCTTATGCCAGCGGGCTGGCCTATAAAAGTGGGAGGAGGGGGGAATAAAGCAAGTGAACGAACGGGGGGGGGGGCAAGAGGGGGGGGGGGAGAAGGAAGAGGAAAATCATTTAAAGCAGTGGTTCCCAAACTTTTCATTTGTTCACCGCCCTCCCGGTTTCCATAAACTCGCCCCCAGTTCCCCCTGCCCTTCCCTATAAAAAAGTGTTAGTCATAAGAGCAGTTCACATGACACAAAAAGGAAGGTAAGAGCACAATTACAGTGGTACCTCGGGTTACATATGCTTCAGGTTACAGACTCCGCTAACCCAGAAATAGTACCTCGGGTTAAGAACTTTGATTCAGGATGAGAACAGAAATCGTGCTCCGGCGGCGCGGCAACAGCAGGAGGCCCCATTGGCTAAAGTGGTGCTTTAGAATTAAGTACTTAACCTGAGGTACCACTGTACTTAATTTGTTCCGGAGGTCCGTTCTTAACCTGAAACTGTTCTTAACCTGAAGCACCACTTTAGCTAATGGGGCCTTCCGCTGCACCGCCAGAGCACGATTTCTGTTCTCATCCTGAAGCAAAGTTCTTAACTCGAGGCACTATTTCTGGGTTAGCGGAGTCTGTAACCTGAAGCATCTATAACCTGAAGCGTATGTAACATTTATTCAAAATCCAATCAAAAGTATTTAGCTTTGTTAATTCAACAAAATGGATTAACTTGATCCACGGATACCAGCTTTTCAAAGCCCGGTGGTCTTCTGCACATTCAGCACCCCCCACCCCACCCCAGGTGATGTCACTACCTGCCCCCCGGGGAGCGCTACCACCCACTTTGGGAGCCACTGATTTAAAGGAAGGCAAGTAGGTTCAGCATCCTCCATCCCACGCCAAAGCTAAGTGCGGCGGCCTCCGTTGAAAATCTCCTTTAAAAGAGGATGAACTGAGGGACTGGGCTCTTTGGATTCGCTTCTTCTCCGCCTGTGTCAACATGATAGGGAGTCAGAGCCAGAGACTAAGCCATTATCCCCATCCACAGCAAGGCTGTTTAGGATTAAAGAGATGTTCATGCCTTATGGGACGGAACAAAATGTAACCCTTAGTTCTATTTATACATAAATATATATACACCACCACCCTGGAATTTGAACATAGTCCTTTTTCTTATTGGCAAGGGTGCTTTTTTCGCAAGGGGTGGGGAGTGGGGGCAAGGAACAAGGAGGATTCCTTAGATGCCCGCTAATCCACATGGAAAGTCAAGAAGAATCTGCATCCTCTTCTCTTTGTGACATATGAAATACATGAAACTTAATTGCTGCCCGCATATGGGCAAGCACAACTCAGCTGTCTAACCCAGCTGGTCAACAAAATACAGTGGTACCTCGGGTTACAGATGCTTCAGGTTACATACGCTTCAGGTTACAGACTCTGCTAACCCAGAAATATTACCTCGGGTTAAGAACTTTGCTTCAGGATGAGAACAGAAATCATGCGGTGGTGGCACGGCAGCAGTGGGAGGCCCCATTAGCTAAAGTGGTGTCTCAGGTTAAGAGCAGTTTCAGGATAAGAACGGACCTCCAGAACGAATTAAGTTCTTAACCCAAGGTACCACTGTAACCTGTTGATTAACGGTCAGCGCCTTTGGGGGCTCACTTGTTTCCTCCTTGCTCCTCCCTCCCCCTTTTGTGTCTTTTATCTTTTCTTTTAAAATCACTCTGCAAGCCGTTCTGGGAACTGGGGGAGGGGGGGGGAATCCAGAAGGGCACAAGTCCTTTAAATAATAAAAAAATGAAATTACTTGTTTTTGAGCTCCACGATGGCCTGCACTGTCCGGTTGTTGTAATAGAGGTTGATAGTCCGGACCATCTTGGTACGTTTCAGGTCCCCGATCTTCACGGTCACTTTGCTGATGGTGTGGCTGCCGATGAGCTTCACCACCTGCTGGGTGGTGGTATACCGAGTGTCCACTTTGATGGAAGAAAGCTTGATGTACTGCGGAATAGGAGGAGGAGGAAGAGAAGCAGAGAAGCATCACTTACCTATAAACAAATTGGAGAAAGCACCCTACGCTTCAGCCAGTTACACGTTAACAGGAATGGATTATCTTACTTATTTCACTTATTCATCTCCAAAAGTATCTGTATACCGCTCCGTCACATAAAAACACACATCAAAGCGGTTTACAGCAATAAAAACGCAAAGACAAAACACAACAGAAATAAAAGAATAAAAGCGACATCAGGAAGCTATGGAACAAACTCCCTCAGTTAAATACCTGGGCGAACGCTTTAGTGAAACCTTGTCTTGGAGGCAGCGAAAGTCAAAGCACAGAAAACCACAGGGGCGTTGATGAAGTTCTGTTACAGTAAAGGAGGGCAGCTGATTGAACCTCCCCTAAAGGTTTTTTTGGCAGCAATGTGATTAGTCAAAAGCTCTACCATGGCATTGAAATCTGGGACTCTGATTTGAACTATAATGAAGTGTTGGAAACGGTACAGAATACAGTCAAATCTCGTTCTGCGCCCACCTCCGCTTGTATCCACTTGGGCAAACGTCCGTTGCAAACCCAGTAGTACCGGAACAGGTTTCATCTGGGTTCGCCGCTCACACATGCGCAGAAGCGTTAAATCGCGCTTCACACATGCGCAGATGCGGCGTTTTGACGTGCGTCATTTTCGGCTTGCGGACGGGCCTCCGGAACAGATCCCGTCCGCAAAATGAGGTTTGATTGTACTTCTTTTCAGAAGCTATACAGGTTGAAAAACAGACATCAACTAAACCCTTGTGGATTCCCTGCATAGGACAAATGGAATAGAAGAGTTTTCAGCAGGCGTTTAAGAGTTGAGACAGAAGGCGCCTGCTGAATCTCTATTGGCAGAGCGTTGGACAGGACTCAGTCAAGGGATTGGTTTCTTGTTGCTGTCAAATGAGCCTCACCAACTCAGGAAACAGCCTGGGACACTCCTGTAGATGATGTCAGTGACTGAGCTGGGATGTGAGGGATCAGGTGAACCCTGAGGTAGCCTGGACCTAAGTTGTTCAGGCTTTGTAAATTAAACATGAACCCTGGTGCAGATAAAAAATATATAAGAAGGAACATGCTCATCCCTTTTATTTCCATTTGTTTATTATGTGCTTTGTGCTATCAGTCAGTTTTGACTCTGTTATGCTGCACTCAAGTTTTGAAAAGCAGTTACTTCCATTTATCTTTCTGTATGTGATAAATAAAGAGCATAAAGGGAAGTGCGTAGAAGGAGACTGAGCAAAGCTGGGCAGAATCGACGCACCGATACCCTCAAGGCAGGACTGATGGTGAGGAGCAGCTACTTACACAGAATGGAACTTCTGGGTTGTTGCAAACAAGGCAGGGGTCGCTCTCCAAATAGTAGCCGTCAAATTCCACCAGACCAGACAGTGTGCTGGAAGGGGAGGGATAAGGACATCTGAGAAATTTGCCCAGGCAAAAGAGGAGCCCTACTGGACTGGGAAATGACCTGTCAAGCCAAACAGCCCTGTTTGGTGCAGTGGCCAATCAGATGCCTTCAGGAAGCCCTCGAGTAGTACGTGAAAGCAACAGTCCCACCCCCACTTCCTGTTTGTTCCAAGCATCTGGTATACGAAGGTACACTGCTCTTGATTCTGGCAGATCCACTGAGCTGGCTGACAGTCACTGATAAGTCTTATCCCTTGATAGCCCTTTTTGAAAACCCCGAGCTGCACAAAGGACTCTTGTGCGAGGTGGGCCTTAAGCAGTGTGATGCGACAGGAAAACAAGCAGGTGGGTGGAGAACAAGACTGTTCTTCTGCAGGAAATGAAAATGGCTCAGTGACCAAGAAATAGCCCCCCCCCCCCAGTTCCAGCTGCCCTCCACTCCTGAGATGGGTTGCACCACAGCCCTGTACACATTAAGAAATATATGTATTTATTTTACACCAGAGACACTCACTTATAAATATTTGAGTTGGGGTGGTTGGTCAGGATGTGGTTTTGCATCCGTAGGATCTCAACAGCTTTTTGGGAATATTCCTTTAACTGAAAGAAAGGTTTAACAAACAGCTCACAAAGGGGATTCAGGAGTGAATACGAAGACCAAAACCAGAGTTGGTTATAGAGAGCTCCCAATTATCCACTCTCACTCTTTGCCATTTTAATATTTATTCTCCCGAGAATGATGGCGATCCTTTGTACATACCACATATGCCTTTAAACATATAGGGGCCTGCATTCCAACCACACAAAAGTCAAGAGATTTACACACCCCTCTCCCCCCATCCTTGTAAGCTAGGAGCACCATCATTACAGTCCAAAGACACATTCCAGCCAGGGAGCGCAGGCGTCATCCAGAACGTGGCCTAGGCAGAGTCCCGAGGGCCAAATACGAGAGTCCTGGAAGGCTGTATTTAGCCTCCAGGCCTGAGGAGCCCCCTGCCCTACGGAGAGACAGGTTTCTGTTCTAAAGCCTGCCTGGTCAAGATGGAGGCTAGAACTGGGCTTTCCTTTCTTCAGAAGAAGAGAAGAGAAGAAGAGTTTGGATTTGATATCCCACTTTATCACTACCCTAAGGAGTCTCAAAGCGGCTAACATTCTCCTTTTCCTCCCCCCCCAACAAACACTCTGTGATGTGAGTGGGGCTGAGAGACTTCAGAGAAATATGACTAGCCCAAGGTCACCCAGCAGATGCATGTGGAGGAGCAGGGAAGCGAACCCGGTTCACCAGATTACAAGTCCACCGCTCTTAACCACGACACCACGCTAGCTCCAGTCCTTCCTTTGCACACTGAGAAGCACCCCACACACACACACACACACACAACAGATGCAGCGGCTGTTCTTTCACATCCTTAAGGAATAAAGGAGGACAACGGTGAGAGAAAGTCCTTTTGGCCATCCCAATGAGACACCCCCTACCTTCTTCTCTGTCTGCTGCGTCTTCAGGGAGAAGTAGCCCAGGAGGTCCACAAACTGGGCAGCCTTCCGTCCGTAAGCCGGCAGCTCCGGCCATATGGACCACATGAGATCTAGCAGCAGCTCCTGCTGGGACTTGTTTGAGTTTCTAAAGGGAAAGGGGGGCGAGGAGGAGGGGGTTAACCAAGGGGCCCGCTCCCCACTGCGCACACGGCTGAAGATCTTCTCCCCCGGGCTGTTTATGCAGACCCTCCCTCTTGTGCCCTTCTTAGAAGCCCTTCAACCATTTCAGACTGCTCATTCTCTACCTGGTCCAGTATTTTAAAAAATAAGCAAACAAATAGGTAAATGCCGCCAACTGTCTTGAAGTCTAGAACAACCCCACCCGGGTGCCAAGATCCTTGGGTGAGCACCTTTTCTCAGTCTCGCCAGCATCAGAGCCATGGCTGGTGGAGACACTAGAGAGAGAATCTTTTCTGGGGCTGCTCCCATATTCTGGGAATCCCTCCCAACAGAGGTCAGACAGGCTCCCTCCTTGTTATCATTCCTTCCTGCTCAGGGAGGCCTTTGGAAATGTAAGGTTCAGAAACGATGCTGATCACGGGGCTGCCGTCAGGGCAAAGTGCATTTCAACTGCAAAGTGGCCAGCGAGATGCCACAAAGGGAAACCCACAAGCAGGATACGGCGGTTTTCAACCAGTTTGCTTTTATTACTGCATTGTTGTTTTTTATGTAAGCTGCCAGTTTCACGACTCACCTGTAGATGTGGAGCGTCAGGCAGTGGGCCTGCCAGCGGACGGAGGACGAGTTGGACTCCAGCAGGAAGCAACGCAGGAACTGAATCAGGGTCTCCTTGTCAGCAAACTTATTCAGCTGGTTCACCAGGGCTGTGCACAGCTGGTCTTCCTGGCTGCCCGATGAACCCTCTCCTGGAAGATGGGGCAGAGGAATTAAAAAAGAAGAAGGTAGAGATTGCTTAGGCAGGTGTATCGTTAGGCTACAGTTCGGGGTGGGGGAGAGAATGTAGAGCACCTGCTGCTTTGCATCCAGGTAGGGATAGGAATGTCCCATCTGGAACCTTGAGGTGCTGCTGCCAGTCTGTGTAGACAATATAGAGCTAAATGGACCAGTGGTCTTACTTGGTATAAGGCAGCTTCATGCATTCCTGTGGCCACAGCTCAGTGGCAGAGCACCTGCTTTGCATGCAGAAGATCCGAGGTTCAACCCCCAAAGTCATCTGCAGGCAGGGCTGGGAGAAAACCCTATTTGAAATCCTGGAGGGCTGATGCCAGTCAGTGTAGAGTAGACAATACTAAGACTAGATGGGCCAACAGTTCAGGTCAGTAGAAGACAGCTTCCTATGTTCCTATGATTGTGTGTACAGCTCTTGGCAGCAGGTGACCAGTCCAGTTCCTCTGCTGCCCGCATATTCTAGTTGAATGAACAGACGAGGCTACCGGCTAACAAACATGGATCTATACTGAATGGAAGCTCCCTGTTCAGAAGGCAGGACTCCTCCAATTACACAATACCGGAGACAGAGGCTAGCTAGCAACACCCTGCCTTGTGCGCAAAAGCCACTGTTAGCGGAGACAGAGGACTGGGCAGATCAGATTTTTGCCCTGACCCTGTGAATTCTACCAGTTTCTTGACTGGCAGGTCTAGAAGCATTAGTCCACCCTCCCCCTCACCCCCCATATCTGTAGGATCGTTACTGGTTGTTCCCAGAGCTGGCAAGGATCATTAGACAACAACGAGAAATTGAGCCTTTGGTGTCATTGTCACCATCTTCTGTACCAACATTTAACCCCCTGGTGATAATTTAAAGAGCCAGCATAGTGCAGTAGTTAGCGACCTCGGGAGACTCACAGTCTTTCAGCCTAAGCCACGCCTAACAGTGTTGTTGTGAGGATAAAATCCTATGACTTCCTATGCCCTTTTAAAATGTGGTTGGGGGTGGGTGGGTTATTGGGTTGTTATTTTTATTTTGATTATGTTATGTGGTTTTATATTCTGATTTTGTTCTGTGAACTGCCCTGAGACTACCAGGTACATGGCGGTAGCTGAATTCAATAAATAAAAATAATAAATAAATAAAATGCACAGGAACAGAACCATGTACATACACCACACCTGAGCTCCTTGGAGGAAAAATGGGATACAAATGGAAAAACGCAGGCAGGTAGGCAACTAAGAATCTATCTTTCCATAACAGATAGCTAGTTTCTGGTTTTCAGGTTTTCATATAGTTTTTGTTGTACAGTTTTTTGAATAATTGTTGTGAACTAATATAATTGTTGTAAAAAAACCCCTGCTGATTTTTAAAGGAATGAGCGTATTAATTCTTTTATAAAGTTGGCAGCAGGCCTAAAGACCTGCCTCTGTCAGGGGACTGCCATCAGAACAGGGGAGGGAGGCAGGGAGGAGTTTGGGATACAGAAAGCCTCTGACGCTTCTGAGGAGCAGTTCCTCTTCCAGCGAGGGGAAAAACAAAACTTCCAATGGAGAAGAGAGGGAAGGGGCCAGCCAAGGTGGGAAAGGGCTCGAAGATGCTGCTAAGAGCCCCAGCACCTCACCTAGCCGGGCTGGCCAGGAGGAATGAATGCCACTTCCGTCGCCCAGCTTGCACAGAGGGGTGAAAAGCAAAGAGGGGAGGCGGAGATTTGGGGTGTCTAAGTTCTTAGGAGGTCCATATAGTTAAAGCTATGGTTTTCCCAGTAGTGATGTATGGAAGTGAGAGCTGGACCATAAAGAAGGCTGATCGCCGAAGAACTGATGCTTTTGAATTATGGTGCTGGAGGAGACTCTTGAGAGTCCCATGGACCGCAAGAAGATCAAATCTCTCCATTCTTAAGGAAATCAGCCCTGAGTGCTCACTGGAAGGACAGATCCTGAAGCTGAGACTCCAATACTTTTGGCCACCTCATGAAAAGAGAAGACTCCCTGGAAAAGACCCTGATGTTGGGAAAGATAGAGGGCACAAGGAGAAGGGGATGACAGAGGATGAGATGGGTGGACAGTGTTCTCGAAGCTACCATCATGAGTTTGACCAAACTGCGGGAGGCAGTGGAAGACAGGAGTGCCTGGCGTGCTCTGGTCCATGGGGTCACAAAGAGTCAGACACGACTAAACAACAACAACAACCAAGTTCTTACGTTGGGGGGAAAGCCGGAAGAGGCCACTCCCGGATTCTGCAAGCGACTAAGACGGACATGAAACTTGTGTATCTGCACTGTAAATAGTTTGCACAATATAACCTGTAAAAAACAGGTCGGAGTCCTGCCTGGTTACTCACGAGCAACCACCGCACAGCATCTGACAGCCTCCATCACACAACTCCTCTCACCCTCTCGGTCTTTCTCTTTCTCTTCCTTCTTGCTCTTCTTAGTGGAGGATTTGCTCTGCCCGGCTGGCTGCCCAGAGGTCCCGGAGCCCGCAGGCGTCGAGGTTGACGCACCGGATGATCCGGAGGAAGATGCCGCCGAGAGGACTTTGCTGCCGCACAGGGCGCAGGAAAGGAGCTGCAGCAGGACAGGGGACACGCCCTCGTCGACCAGGAAGCTGACTTGCAGGAGGAAGTAGAGGACGGCTAGAGGAGGAAGAAAAAGGGACTGTCTCAACAAACAAGTCCTCTCGGCTTTCCCTATCAGAGCTCCCTTTTAAAAAGAAAACAGGCAGCAAAATCTAGCTGAATGGGCTCACGGGAGCTTTGAGTACCAACCCATTCACTTTCGCCGCAGAACAAGTTTCTAGACCTCATTGGCAAAGAGAACAAAAACTTGGGATAAGCGGGTGGCATATTCTTCAGACAGTAGATTTATCTGTTGGGTGGCAAGCAGGCAGCAGAGATCATCGCCTCCTGCAAGACTAAGACCCTCTGCGATTCTCCCTGATACGTCTAAAACTAAAAACAAAGCCTACCCAAATATTTAGTGACGTGATTTTATCCTATTCTGTTGTTATTTTAAATAGTCTTAATTTATTCTTAATTCTTACTGATAATCTTATTGTTTTATCTGTTTTGTAAACTGCTTTCGGTGTTGGTTTTTGTTTTCTTACAATCAAGCACTGTATAAATTTTATGAAAGAATTTTAAAAAATATCTCAGCCTTCCTTCCTCTTCAATCAAAACTCACTATTCAAAAGGGGAGGAATCCAATTGATTAGATTGGTAGGTCTTTTCCAGCACTACCACCCCCATCCCCACACAATTCCACCCAAATCGCCTTGTGCCACCCCACACCCTCACAGGAAAGCAACTCACAGTCATCCTTGATGCAGAACTTCTGCCAGTTCACTGTCCGCTGGGTGGCGATTTCCGCACAGGCTTTCAAGTGCTCCATCTAAAACGGAACGGAAGGAAGCTCATTTATGACAGCTGAACACCATAACCAGGGAGGGAGGAGGGTCTTCTGCTGTGTCTCTGCATGACTCACTGCTCTGGCTTTGCACCTCCACTCTACTGGGCCTTTGCATTGATCCATGCTCAAAAGGAAACACACAGGCTTCCTTACCAAATTGATCAGCGTGTCGTACTGCAGAGCAGATCCCGAGCTGGCCGTGACCACGCTGGCCCTCAGGAAGATCCCTTGCTCCTCTAGCAGCTTCTTGATCCCCCGGACGTGGGAATCTAGTGTGTGTAGGTCGCGCAGCTGGCGGTACTTCTCCTTGGAGCCGCAGATGAAGAGCAGGAGCTTGCGGACCTGGCGCCTCACAAAGGGCGTCTGCTGGATCATCAGGTACTGGGGGGGGGGGGGAGAGAGAGAGAAAAGGGTGCAGAGTTTCCATATTAAAACCTCTATAGTTGAAAGTGCTGCAATTGCACAGGCACAAAGAGAAGAGTGAGGTTCTCAGGGCCCTTCTGTAATAACAGTAACAGCACCGTGCTGCCTGCTGATAACACAGCAGAGAAGTCCAGCACCTGTAGAATTCATCGACCTCCCATCCAAGCATCTTACCGGGCAACACAGAGGCCTAGAAACTTGCTTTCCAATGGAAGCAAACAGGCATCACCTAAAGCATCTTCACTCTCATTTGGCTAGATTATTATTACTATTACAGTCATACCTCGAGTTGAATGTACTTCGGGCTGGGCGCATTCGAGTTGCACTCCGCGGCAACCAGGAAGTAACGGAGCGCGTTACTTCCGGGTTTCGCCACTCGCACATGCGCAGATGCTCAAAATGATGTCACACGCATGCGCGGAAGCGGCGAAACGCGACCCGCGCAGACGCGCCGTCGCATCTTGCATTCCGTTTGGGATGCGAATGGGGCTCCGGAACAGATCCCGTTCGTGTCCTGAGGTACCACTGTATTATTATTATTTTATCTGATAAAGAACAACAAACTATTTATTTGTGTTTTTGTCTTGTGTTTTTATCCTGTGAACTGCCCTGAGATCTTTTGATGAAGGATGGTATATAAATCTAAAGAAGAAGATACCATCTTTACTCCAAGAAACTTTTTTTAAACCACTTTTGAAGTTTTTACAATCAAGCAACATATACATTTCATGAAATTAATATATATGAAACATATATATGTCCATGGTTCCCTTCTCTCCATTTATCATTATCGGCAGAGGTAGGTTAGAATGGCCCAAAGGGAGCTTGATGCCCAATTGGAGATTTGAATCCTGGTCTCTCAGGTTCTAGTCAGACATTCTTAACCATCACAACACAGGCTCTCTTACAGAACCTGCTCTCACCAATCTACCCCACCGCACCTGCACTTACCTCTTCATAAGAAGATCAAGTTAAGTGAAGTCAAGCCCTGCTTTTAGCATATAAACACAGACCAGGCTTTCTCCAACCTGGTGGCACAACACTTGCCGGACTCCAACTCCCATCCGCTCCACTCAGAGCCATCATGATCAGAGAGGGCTGATCTGAGTTGTAGCTCAGCATCTTCTAGCGGAAATGCACTTGGTTTCTGAAACCCTTTTTGCACCTGTCTGCATTCCTGATCACCGGCTCAAACTGAAGGAATGGGTTTCCCAAACCCAAAACTGACTGTGCAGGCAGTTTGAAACGGGCACCAAAATCCCTATTTTTCCTTAGCTAAAATCCATTAACTTGAGCTCTGAGTCAATGTATAAACAAAAACCCGGCTGTATAAACAAGTGCTCAGAGCCCTCTCCGTTATCAGTTCGTGACGGCAAGGATGACCTTGGCTGTTTCAGTGGAGTAGGGATGACATGTCTAGGTCTTATCTTACGTCCTGACGCACAGACCTAGTCCGGGAACAGCGCCAGAGTGTGTTCTTGCAGTTGGCGACCTCTTGCTCCAAGATAAAAGTAGAAACAGGAATATCCTTTTATGGTCAGAAGTACAAGAAGGAATACCCTTTTATGGTCAGAAGTACAGGAAGGAATACCCTTTTATGGTTAAGAATACCGGAGCAGGAACATATGTGATGTCAACCTGCATGTATAGGCTGACGTGGTTGGATTCCTGGGGAAGGAGGGAGAGGGTGCCTGCAGGATATATGTACTGCATGAAATTTCTCATTTCTTTGGACTTGCTGTGGACACACCATGCAGGTGCCTTTCTACCGTTCCGGAGAGCAGAAATAAAGAACTCTTTCTCTGAACCACCCCTCGGTGTCATTTGACTTCCTTCCTCCTGTCCGGGAGCAATGCAGACCCAATCGGTTAACTCCAATAAGGCTACAAAACATGACCTCTCTCAACATGAGGAGGACACGCCAGGGTAAGAGACAGCATCCTAAGGGTAGCTGGGAGGTGTTTCTCAGAAGGTGAAGATTCAAGGCTGCTTCCTCCGCCAAGGATTCAACCTTAGGCCTGCAATGTCCTGCCAACCTACCTCCGAGAGGAAGTAGAACCAGGAATGGTCAAAGACCGGTGGCGGGATGCGGGAGTTTGTATCGGCGATCTTCTTGATTTGGTATGGCAACCGCAGCACCATCTCCGTCAAGAGTTGGGTGTAAGCTTCGAAGACGTCAGCAGCGTGGCCCTGAAAGGAAGAAACATTTGGAAAAGAAGTTAATTTATGAAGCTGCCACATGCTGCTTAGCATAGCTGTCAAGCATCCCTTATTTGGTGGGAAACTCCCTTATCCCAGCGCCGTGTCACGCTGCTGTCCCTTATTGATGATGTCCCTAAAATTTCCCGGGTTTCAAAGGAAGCAGCTCCTCTCCCTCCCTCCCTGCCGGCTAGGGAGGAGGGAGGCTCCAACTGTGTTGCTTGGCTGCCCGGCCCGCCGCCCTCTGGCCTCTCCCCTGCAGTAGTTTCCAGCAACTGTTACTCAGAAGCATTACTGTCTCTGATGAGACTGGTGACTGGGGGCAGCCGCGGAGACCACATAACACCGGTCTTGAAAGACCTACATTGGCTCCCAGTACGTTTCCGAGCACAACTCAAAGTGTTGGTGTTGACCTTTAAAGCCCTAAACGGCCTCAGCCCAGTATACCTGAAGGAGTGTCTCCACCCCCATCGTTCTGCCCAGACACTGAGGTCCAGCGCTGAGGGCCTTTTGGCAGTTCCCTCCCTAAGAGAAGTGAGGTTACAGGGAACCAGGCAGAGGGCCTTCTTGGTAGTGGCGCCCACCCTGTGGAACGCCCTCCCACCAGATGTCAAGGAAATAAACAACGACCTGACATTTAGAAGACATCTGAAGGCAGCCCTGTTCAGGGAAGTTTTTAATATGTGACATTTTAATGTATTTTTAATCCTTGTTGGAAGCCGCCCAGAGAGTGGCTGGGGAAACCCAGCCAGATGGGCGGGGTACAAATAATAAATAATAATAATAATTATTATTATTATTATTATTATTATTGGAGGAAGAGCATAGATAATTCACCTCCCATCACTGTCTTGCTTTCAAATAAACAATTGTTTTACATCCTTCACCAGCTGTTTGGAACTCTTGAGAAGAAGCAAAAGCAAATCTATTTGCAAGACATCAAGTACCCAAGCTGGGAGCTGGTGGGGAGAGTACACAACTCTCCCTTCCTTATAATATTTTCGTCCGAATATGGGTAATGGAGAGAGATCTCTCGAGGCAGAACTAAAGCTGTTAGCTGGAGGAAGCCACCCCTTCGTTTTACATCTGCTGCCCACCTCCGCGGATCAGAGTTCTAAACTGTGTTCAACGTGGCATCGCCGGGTAATCAAGAGAGCTGTTGCACGTTATATCCTCCCCAATCCTTAGCACAGCCTCTTTCTCCGGCTAATTTTTTTTTAAAAAAAGAAAAGAACACCTCTTGACTGACAAGAGTAATGTGAAAACAGCAGGTCCCCTTTGAGAGAAAGGAAAGAAAAGGCGAGAGCTTAAAACTGCACCAACCATCACCACAGGCCTTCAGAATCCCAACAGCTTCTATTCTTCCAGCAAAGAGCACCCTAACGTTTAATGCGGCTTATTCCATTATACTTTGCCAGGGCAGGAAATAAAAACTAAAGCTCCACCACCAGGCGCTGAGTATAAAAGGAGGCACCACGGCGGCTGCAGTGGCCGAGGAACTAAGCCGGCAAATCCACGTCGTTCACAAGGGCTGCCGGGAGCCAGGAGGGGCCCTCGCCAGTCAGTTATTGGAAATAAGCCCCCTCCCCTTCCTTCAGAGCTCACCTTAAGACCATGCCACGCCCATTCAGTGTGAGGGGGGATGTTGGAACAAGGCAGGGGACTGCGGGTGATACGCTCCCCACACTTCCTTAGGACTCTGAACACCAATAAGAAGGTCTTAGTCAGGTTTTCAACACATCTGTGTGTGAAATCTCAGTTGGGAGGGAGCTCAACAGGGTTGGGCCCGCGGCACCGAGTGAACAGCTTTTGTATATTTTAAACCGTAAATACCTATTCAGTCATTGTACGTCTTTCCGCTTCTGTACAACTGACAGTGTTGCAACAGTTAGAAAAAAATAAAATAAAAGGGTGCCGGGTTGAAGATTTAAGTTACAGTGGTACCTCAGGTTAAGAACTTTATTCGTTCTGGAGATCTGTTCTTAACCTGAAACTGTTCTTAACCTGAAGCACCACTTTAGCTAATGGGGCCTCCTGCTGCTGCCGTGCCGCCGGAGCACAATTTCTGTTCTTATCCTGAAGCAAAGTTCTTAACCCAAGGTAATACTTCTGGGTTAGCAGATTCTGTAACCTGAAGCGTATGTAACCCGAGGTACCACTGTATTTGATTTCCATTTTTCTGCCTGGTGTTTTTTTAGGTGGGGGGTGGAATTCCCCAGAATTATCCTTGGGGAAAAATATGCCCGGGAACACGGTTAAGACTTTATTCTGCTCCCCTGTGGAAATGGGACAGGCTTGGACAGATGTGCCCAATCTGCAGCGGCTGCTGGTGCTGGACCCACCAGTTCGATCCGCAACTCACCTTGACATACTGGCGCAGGAAAAAGGGGCTCATGTCTGGTGGGGAGGAGGTGGTGTGAGGTTTCAGCAGCTGGCTGGTGGCCACAGGCTCCTCGTCATTCTGTTGGTTCTTCCAGTATTCCAGGAGGGATTTCAAGACATGCAGGCAGTAGTCCACCGCGCCAGAGCTCAGCAGGGCGGCTGCGGTGGCACTGGAGATCAGGGAAGAGGACTGAGAAGAGAGAGAGAGAGTTGAATCTTCACAGCTTATTTCCTCGTAGGTGTTTGCAGACCCGAGTGACAAATTTGGGGTTGAGTGAGCCCACTTTAATAGTCTGATTACTGACCGCTGGCCGCAGCTCAGTGGTACAGCCCACTGAGATCCCAGCTTTAATTGCCAACATATCCAGGCCAGGAATGTCCTCTCTGCTTGAAATTCTGGAGAGCCTCTGCCAGTCAGTGTAGACCAGGGGTAGGTAACCTAAGGCCCAGGGGCCAGATGCGGCCCAATCACCTTCTCAATTCGGAGTGCGGACGGTCCGGGAATCAGCATGTTTTTACATGAGTAGAATGTGTGCTTTTATTTAAAATGTATCTCTGGGTTATTTGTGGGGCATAGGAATTCATTCATTTCTACCCCCCACCCCCAAAATATAGTCCGGCCCACCACATGGTCTGAGGGACGGTGGACTGGCCCACGGCAGAAAAAGGTTGCTGACCCCTTGTGTAGACCATGCTGCATGGATCAAGGGCCTGACTCCATACAAAGCAGCTCCCTAACTATCTTAGGAACTTAGGAAGCTGCCTTTATACTGAAGGCATGCCTTCACTGACTGGCAGTGGCTCTCCAGGTTTCTCTGCTAGCCCTACCTTGAGATGCCGAGGCTTGAACGTGGGACCTTCTGCGTGCAAGGCAGATGCTCCACCACTGAGCTACAGCCCTTTCCAAAAGAGGGGATCGGATCACAGATAGCTTCCCAACAGGGGTATCGTTCCTGGCAGATCACTGTTTCCTCCCAAGTGAGGGTGATCCCGAGGAATGCATCGCAACCCTAATGGGGTTCCCCTCCGGAACTTGCTGGACTACAACTCCCAGAAGCCCCAGCAGCAAGCACGGCCAATGGTCAGGGATGACAGGAACCCAGCAAAGTCTAGGAAGGGCACCACGTTGGCTACCCCGTCCCCTGGTCTTGGCTGACCACCCTTTCCCCACAGGGGCCATAGCTCAGAGCGGGGGGAAGTGAAGAGGAGTTGGGCAGAAAGTAGTATCTTTGCTAAAAACAGCAACAATAGAGTAAGTTGTAGGGTAGAAACAATGGAAACTAGGACAAAGTAAATGTTGGAGGATCCAGAAAATTGTTAGAGACCAGATGGTTGCCAGTACAGAGATACATCTGCTTGAGAAGACTCATTTCAGCAGGCTTAGGATGGGGGCTTAGGATCGCTCGAAAGGAAGGTCAGGGGACACCTGGGGCTTCCTTTCATAGCTGCTGAAGACTTGACAGCTAGATTTCAAGTTTCGGTGGTGTGATTTATTGATATCATTTCTTAAAGAAACCATCAATTGATGATGTGTTTCTGGAGAGAGGCGGGGTCTTTTGAACAAGTGCTTAGCAAAAGGGATGGGGGGGGGGAGGAGAGGACAAAAAAAAAGGCAATCAGTTCTTAAGTCTAATCTCCCCTCGACACACATGCCAGAGGGCAATGAGCTGAGGATTAGGAGGAGGAGCGAGATACTTCTCAGACACACACACACACACACACAATTTCTTTTTTTAAAAAGAAGTTGGAATTCCGATCCATTTCTCTGGAATCTGGCCAGTTGTGGGAGGAAGGTAAAGGCGTCGATGAGGAGAGTTTTAGCCTCCCGTATGCAGAAGGGAAATCTCTTGCACCCATGTCTTTAAACAGCAAACATTTGCACTAAATAGATATATATATAGCCCACCTCTTTTTGTTGGGTCAGATGAACCACAGGCAAAACAAGGACCGGCGAAAACGCAAGTGTAAATAAAACCATTACAGAAACTCTGGTTAAATCCAAACAAACCCCACAGCTCATAAGCTCATTAAAATCCGACGCACTTCGGTCTCCGTTTTTAACCTCTACGCTTTTGTTATTAATCTTCTTCCCTCTGCCTGCACGCTTGCCGGCTCTCCCCCCACCAAGCCCCCCAGCTTTCCTCCCTCTTTTTCAGAAAAAAAGAAAAAAAGCCTTATTACTGCACCTTTTAACAACAAAACAGGGATGGAATCCTCTTAGCGACTTTGAAGCGTTGGTGCTGCAACATCTCTGCTCCCCTATAATCACATCTGCAAATCCCTGTCCCCCATCCCCACTTTTAACCACTTCTTTGCCAACTGGGGTTTCAAGGGCAAAAGGGAGCTTGGGAGCTGCTCTCCGGAGGTGGTCCGGCCGTTCTATCAGCCACACGCAGACATTCTCCCTCTACCAACCTCACGTAAGAAAGTCTTTTGCAAGACCAGAACTGCGGAAGGGATTTTGGTACCTCGCAAATGGAAGATTTGGACCCTGACTTCGTTCGCGACATGAAGACGCTCAGCAGCCGCATGATCACCAGGTGGACTTCATTCAGGGCGGTGCGCTCGTTTTTCTTGGAGACATCCTGGGAAGGGTGGGGAAGGGAGAAGGTGAGAGGAACTGGTTGCCCCTGAAGATGCACAGGAGTAGACCTCAAGCCCACCCCATCCAGCCCAAATCTCAAGCACTGCAGGGTGAAATAAAACAGATTATGCAGAAAGCCTCAAATTGCCCCATGATTTGCTTTGCAGGCAGAATGTGCCAGGTTCAATGCCCGGCAGCATCTCCAGGTACGGCTGGGAACGCCTCCTGCCCGAAACCCTGGAGGGCTGCTGCCGGTCAGTGTAGACAATACTGAGCTGCATGAGCCAACGTTCTGACTCAGTATAAGGCAGCTTGCTATGTGACATCCCTCCACAGTGCGTATCTCAGGGCACTACCAGAGATTCCAATCAAACAGCCACCAATTTGGTCCAAAGGCTGACTGTCCCATACACATTATTATCTATTATTCTTATTATTTATTTATTTTCTATACCCAAAGGTCTCAGGGTGGTTCACATAAATTATCAGGGTGGTTCACATCCTGCCTTGTGTCCACAATACGCACACCTCCACTGCAGGGAGGCCCACTTGATGCTGCCCTGCGCTGGTGGTGGCCCATGCAGTCAGTGGCCTGAAATGGTTTCACTAGTGGAGGGGCTACTCTGCGGCTCAGAAAGAGGTGACCGTCTTACATCAATGGGTTTTTTTGTGGGGGGGCAGGGAGGAAGTGGGGAGGGGAAATCTTCAAATAAATCCCAGCTTTATGGCTGCAAAGCAAAAGATCTCCTAGTAGTTAGGCACCCTGCCCCATGGGCCAAAACCAGCCGGCCTCCAACACCACCCAAAGAAGCCAGGCATGGGCGACTCAGGTTGTCAAGCCTGCTTTGTGCTGTCTTGTGTTTTTAAAAGCTTCAAGGGAAGGGAGGAGATGGCTGGGCGGGAGGTTGCTTGGCAACACCCCCCCCCCCAAAAAAAGACCCCACCACGTTGCCATAATACTCTGCTTGGGACCGCCTGCCGATGAAAGTGCTGCTGCTGCTACATTCCCTGCTCAGCTGCTGGGAGGGAAGCCCAGTCCCACTTTATACAAGCCTTCACACCTCCTGATATTTTGGACTTCCACTCCCATCAGCTGTGAAGAAAAATATAAAAACTCACTACCAGTAAGATAATAGGGCAGCAAAAAAACCACACAGGCAGCCTAAGGCGATTGCAGCTGTGTTCAAAGAAAGGCAGCAAAGAGAGGCTCATGGGGGCAATAGCCTAATTCCTAAAGCATCTGTCTTCCTGCCTCGACCAGAAGTAGAAGAAGTAACCCAATATTCCTTTCCTCCTGGCCGAACGGAGATCAGGAGAGGGAGAGGAGGGCAACTCATCTCCCTGTACCTTTTTATCCATGCACAGTTCTGCGATGAGCTGGGCAAGGAGGTTATCCAGGGCACCCTTGTCCTTCTCGTCGTCGCCGTCCAGGTCTGTCGTAAGCATCAGGATCACCTGGGCACAAAGAAGCTCATAAGGCACAAAGAAGGGGGACCTCGCGGGCGTCCGGGACAGAGGTTCTTCCGCTATTAACATTCCTTGGGAGTACACAAACTGGGTATCCACACTGGACAGCTGCTGAGAAGCTCAGACAGACAGCGATGCTGCCAACTCGCAGCTGTGGTTCGTGCCCTACCCCATCCTCTCCAAATCCTTTCTCTCCCTTCCTGGAGCTAACCATAGTGCAGTGGGGCATCTAACACTTGCTGTGTAGCGAGCGACAAACCAGCGTTTACAAATGGGGTTGGAACAAACCACAGTTTCAAAATGGCTGTTAACAATGTAATTCACCTGTACTTTCCATTTCAAGCAACACGGTAAAGCAACTCCGGCAGCCAGCTGTAACCAGAGAAAACTACAGTATCCCTAAGGAAGCATTGTTGTATTTTATTAAGGGGGGGGCAGCCCCTTCTGGCCCCTGGCAGATGACAGGACACTCCAGGTTCTAGGCCAGGGCTACTCAGTTCTGGCAAAGCTTCTAAGGGACACATGCTGGGCAGGGCCAGAGGCAAGAGCAGACACAGCAATGACTATAATAGGCTAGGCTTCTATATGCTCTCACCCCCTCTCTAATCTTCCCATCCAGGCAAACAAGAGGCATGATTGAAGTCCAAAGACACATTTCCAGCCAGGCAAGCACATCCCAGGAGGGTTCAAGGCAGGGCCTCTGTGTCGCCTCTAGAGAGATCCCAAGGCCAGACAGAGAGTCTTGGAGGGCCACATTTCACCCCTGGGCCTGATGTTCCCCACCCAGGGAATATGGCAAAGATTCCTAAGCAAGGACTCTCATCCAAACAGCGAGGAGGGAGACTGCTTTGTACGTTACCTGCATGTAAGGGATGGCACGGACCCCGCCCACATTCCTCAGCTGGGGAAGGGTCTGCAGCAGCCTCTCCAGCAGCATCAGACGGACCATGTGCAGCCTGAACATCAGAGGGGGAGAGGAGAAGGCATTTGACAGCAGCAGGTGTGGCCAAGCAATATCCCACAGGGTTGTAGCCAACTCAGTTTTAACTCCAGGGTGGACCCAATGAAGTGAAAGGACTCAAGTCACGTTCATTCATTTAAATCAGGGTTTCCCAAACGTGGGGCTTCAGCTGTTCTACGACTACAACTCCCATCAGGGAGGACCAGTGGTCAGGGATGATGGGAGCTGTAGTCCAAAAACAGCTGGAGATGCAAGCGTATGAAACCCTGATTTAAATCAGCCTGCTCCAAATAAGAGCAATGCGGTACGAGTGCAGTATTCACATGCCGGCAAAGAGCCAAATGTAACACCCCCCCCCGAAACAAACCAGGAACTGGTTCACTGCCCACATCAACAACTTTTCCCAGAAAGGCGGTGGTGAGGCGGCTTCTTGCAGAAGGACGCGGGCCATAAAAACAAAAGGGCGGCATCCTGAGCTGCCCCCACCACTTCCCACAAATCCTTGGGAGCCTCCCTGATTGGACATTGCAGTCTTGCAACGTTTATCCTGTAAGCTCAATGGGACCACAGGTATCTTTCCCGCATAAAAATGGGAGGGAAGCATGGCTTTCTTGCATGCCAGGTGCTGCTGCAGCTGGGAGGAAGGACGTCACTGCGGTGCTTTGGGACAGGCCTTTCCCAACCTGATGGCCTCCTTATCAGTTCTACGACTATGAAAAATGGGTGGGTGCCACCAATATTTAAAGGGCTGCTGAGCCAGTTTCCATCATTTGGGAGAGGGAGAGACCGTTTCCCAAGCTGACCAGCTGATGATCTGGTTCCCCGCTACACATACAAGACTTCCTTTGGCCCCCATCAATTGCAGCTTCTGGACTGACTCTCATTTGCATCTCGCAACAGTTTCTAGGTTAACGGCGGGTTCATCTGGTAGGGATCTATTTAACGGCATGCGCTGCCAGGGGTGGGGGGGGGGAGAAGAGAGGCTTCAAAATGTGGAGCAGGGTGAGGGCAGGGTGTCCCATTCTAGCCTCAGGGACCCAAGACTCCCCCATAAGCCAGAAAGGAGGGAGGCCTTGCCTGTTGCTGGCGTGGACGTCTCCTTCCGCCTCTCCTTCTCCTTCCCCTTCGGACCCTTCGCCCTCCTGCTGCCCAGTGGTGGTGCTGATGGCGCCCGTGCTGGAGCTGACGCTCCCTGGCCCAGCAGGGTGGCCCTCGGCGGTCGTGTCTCCGTAGGCGCTGCTGCGGCCGGACACTGAAAAGAGAGGGGCAGGGCAAGGGCGTTAAACACTCCCAGGACTCCGAACACTGAGACAGCCACATTTGTTGGGGGAGCGACGCAGCTCAGCGGTGGAGCGCTATTCTGCATGCAGAAGGGCCCAGGTTCAGTCCCTGGCAGCATCTCCAGGGAGGGCTGGGAAGGACTCCCTGCCTGGTACCCTGGGACTCAAGCTCTGACTTTGTACAATGTTCCAATTCAGCAAAAAGGGGTTGCACCCAACGACATAGAGAAAGTCTACTGAAAGCCTAAGTTAGTTGCATCTGTTCACTTCAAAGGATCTGCTCTGCTTGAGGTTAATGTTGGGCACAGCCCACTGTTTCTTGCTTCCCGTCTGAAGGCTGGCGCACAAGAATATTACCAGATATGTACCGAAGCTTTCGCACACAGGAAGATAAGGCAACTGGAAACACTAGGGCAGAGTTAAAATCGGGGGGGGGGGGCACACACCATGATCCACCACCAGCAAAGAACTGATGTGTTTTTTAAGAGATGCCTAAATGTTGTTCATGTTCATAGGAGGCTGAGAGAGGAGGCAGCTTCACAGTACAGTGGTGCCTTGCAAGACAAAATTAATCCGTTCCGCAAGTCTTGCGGTTTTTTCGTCTTGCGAAGCACGGCTATTAGCGGCTATTAGCGGCTATTAACGGCTTAGCGGCTTTAAGAAAAAGGAAACAAACTTGCAAGAACTCGCAAGACGTTTCATCTTGCGAAGCAAGCCCATAGGGAAATTCGTCTTGCGGAACGACTCAAAAAACGGAAAACTCTTTCGTCTTGCGTGTTTTTCGTCTTGCGAGGTACTACTGTATAGGTACCACTGCAAGAAAAGGTCCTCCCCCTAGTGGCCACTGACAGAACTTCCAGAAAAGTAGGGCTTCCTTTGCTGGGTAACAGGAAGAAAAGGGGCTCCTTGAGGGAGCCTACGCCCAAGCTGCTTAACAGCTTTACAGGCGAGACTCTGGCCAACCTGGTCCCCTGATGGGGCTGATGGGAGTTGTAGTGCAAAACATCTGAAGAGGAAACCAGGCTGGCCAAAGGCTGTTACAGGTTAATAGCTAAGCTTCAAAGCTGGCAGGTGGCTGGCAGCCAGTGCAACTCCTTTAAGAGGGTATGATAGGCTGCCCAGCCCAGTGGCATTTTGGTTACAAGACGCTGGACTGGGTGGATCAATCCAGCAGAGCTGTTGCTTATTTATTTATGCCTCACCTGCCCTTCACCACAAGGTCCAGGAGCAGGTGACAACAGAGCAAAACACCTCTAGTTAAAAGTATTAAAATTCTAAAATGAAGTAAACACATTCAAAATGGGCCAGGAAAGCACTCCATCTAACATAGGGATTGCATCGGGGAATGGCCCCTAGCTCAGTGGAAGAGAATCTGCTTTGCATGCGGGTTCAATCCCCACTGGGATCTCCAGACAGGGCTGAGAGAGGTGCCCTGCCCCAAACCCTGGAGCTGCTGCTGCCAGCCAGTGCCGACAAAACTAAATCCAAGATGGAACAATGCTCTGACTCGTGTTAAGACAGCTTCCCGGGTTCCTATCTTTACTCCATCATATGCTGCCAGGTGGAGGGAGGGGCGGGGCCCAAGCCAAGTTAATCGTGGGCATTACCACTGTGCTCTCCGGCCACCGAATCCACCGCGCTGCCGCCGCTCTCGGAGCCCACGCTGCCGCCGTGGTCAGCCGGGGAGGTCCGCAAGGTGGACCCGTCTGTTGCTGCCGTGCTGCCTTCGTCGTCAGAAGCTGGAGCTAAGAGAGTAAGGAGGGCTGTTACAAGTAAAAACACCGTCTTTGAGCAACTCCAACACAAAAGCTTGCGATAAGGATTTTTAAAGCTCTTAGTAGATTTCAACCATTATGGCTGCAGAATAATCAACTGGATTTTTTAAAACAGCTTTCAAAAAGTGGTCTTGAGTGATCAATTAGCAGATTGTTAAGATATTTATTATTTTTGATACAAGCGTATAAGATACATGCGCAGGGGCTGTAACTCTGTGGCAATGGCATCTGCTATGCAGGAAGAAGGTCAATCCCCGTTTATCAGGTACCAGGAAAGACCCTTCTCTGCCAAAGATCCCAGAGAGTCGCTGCCTGTAAGAGAAGGCAATTCCAGGCTAGATGGAAAGATCGTCTGACTTGATATAAGGCTGCTGCAAGTCTACACCACCCCAGCCGCTAAAAGACACATACGGAATTCCAAGTGGTATTGCCTGCGCTCTGAAACAGGAGGTATCATTTGGGGTTTTACGCTGTGAACAGTTACCTGATGCTGTCGTGTCCGAAAGCGTCCCGGCATCGAGAGATGAAGAGCTGGGGGCTTGGCCAGAGAGCCCCAGGCTCTGCAGACCAAGTGCACTGCTGCTGCTTCCTGTGCAAGGAAAGGTAGGAAAATGCCTCTGAAAAGGTGGAGATCCTCATCCCCAGAAAAGCAAACACCCAGAGATGTGCCTTCATTCACACAGCAAGTGAAAATGCTTTGGCCTTGAGGAAGAATGCTGCTCTCCCCAAATGTCACCTCCAAATAACCCTTCATCAAGCAGCAAATTTGGAAGAGACTAGGTTAAGAAGGGATGCGGGTGGCGCTGTGGGTTAAACCACAGAGCCTAGGGCTTGCCGATCAGAAGGTCGGCGGTTCGAATCCCCATGACGGGGTGAGCTCCCGTTGCTCGGTCCCTGCTCCTGCCAACCTAGCAGTTCGAAAGCACGTCAAAGTGCAAGTAGATAAATAGGTACCGCTCCGGCGGGAAGATAAACGGCGTTTCCATGCGCTGCTCTGGTTTGCCAGAAGCAGCTGTACGCCGGCCAATAAAGCGAGATGAGCGCCGCAACCCCAGAGTTGTCCGCGACTGGACCTAATGGTCAGGGGTCCCTTTACCTAGGTTAATTCAATTTATAATTCTTCCCACGGATTTAAAAAAAAAGGGCTCGCAGCAATCCACAACTAAGTATAAAACAAATTTCAATATTAAAATTACAAAACCAGACTGGGAACATCCTAAGCCACATACATAAAAGCTTACAAAATCAGGCCAGTGGCCCACCTAGTCCAGCATCCTGCTCTCAGTAGCCAACCAGATGCCACAAAGGGAAACCAGCAAGCAGGACATGAGTACAATAGCAGTGCTCTCCCCACTTCTGGTTCCCAGAAACTGGCATCCAGCGTTACTGCCTCTGACAGTGGAGGCAGAGCACAGCTTTATTGAGCTGGGGGCAACCTGACCCTCTCCCTCCATGCCGCCTCCCCGCAGGTGCTTCTCACCTTGCTGGTCTTGTTGCAGACTCAGGGCAATGGCAAGCTCCACCATCGTCTCATCGTCAGCATCTGGGGGGATGTCCAGCATGGGAGGAAACCCCTCAGCCCCAGCCAAGAGGGCTTCCAGAGGAGAGGGGTTGCCATTGTTCACGTTCTCTGCTGTCTCCAACACCATCGACTCGGACTAGGGGAGAAAGAGAAGAGGGGTTGATGCCATAGCACCCTCTGCCCAACGCACAGTACAAAGCAGTGCTGTAAAATAACCATCTGGTTAATTACTCCTGAAAATGCACATGAGATGCACAAAAGAGTACCCAATGCTAGGCCTACTCAAATCAGACTCACTGGAATTTATGGCCACAGCAAACTTTAATTTCCATCATGGGCTTAAGTTGAATAGAAGTTAGCAGGATGCAACCCATTCTGAGCATGTCCTATGTTTAATCCTGCCTTCTGGAGCCAAGGGGGAGTAAGTCTGCTCCAGCTTCTCCATGAGAGCTGACCTTCAGATTATTTGTCTACAGCATCTGGTATGATGCCTCTTCACTTTGCTAGACAGATAGATAGATGCAAGGGCAGCCAGGCCCACCCAAAATGCCACACACACACACACCCATACTTTACAAGGTACAGCCAGGACACATAGTTTTCTTTAAAACGTCAGTGCTTTTCGTAGAGAGTCTACTGGCTGTTTGGTGTCCCCCCGCCCTTGTTAAACAACGAATAACAAACCAGATCAACAAAATGTCTGATGATATGCACTCAAGCGGCCTGTTGAAATTCTAAAGCAGAGAGGAAGAAGGTAGGAGGTTCTACTGCAGAGACGAAAGCCATCTGTGGCCCTCCAGGGGCTGCTAGACTCCCATCTCCCTTAATCCCTGACCTTGAATCATACTGGATGATGCTGGGAGTCCAACAACCCATGGAGGGCCACAGGTTCTCGATCCCCTGCCTACACAGCTTTGATGCTGAGCCTAAAGGAGGGTCAATTTTGGGGCTTACCTGATGGACCACTGCCTCCTCCTACGATCTGTCTGGTCTAGGGGGTTGGCAAGGCAGTGCTCTCTAGATGTTGATGAGACTACGACTCCCATCCACCCTGACCAGCACAGCCAATGGGGCTGTCAATGATGGGAGCTGAAGTCCAGCATCACATTGCCTACCCACCAAGTCCCTTTTGGAAATGAAGCCGGTGAGACTCACCACCATCTCAAAGTCCCCGTGGTCCACCTCGCTTTGCTCCTGGCTCTCCTGCCGGATGTCTTCGCCATTCGGGATCCCAGAGCTCTGCATCTTATCCTCCGCATCGTCATCGTCATAATCGTCTTTATCTCCTGGGGCAGAAGTGGTGTTGTCGGCCACGTATATAATGCACATTGGCACAGGCACATAGAAATCCCACAATGCTTTGCTGCGTTGTGCTGCAGCCGGGATTGGATGCCTTGGGTGTGCAATCGGGTCCCCCACCAAGTGAGCTGACACTCTTGCATAGCCACGACCCCCACTGGGCGGTACAGTCTTATGCATGTCAGCCTCAGGCCGGGAGAGCAGAATGTGGCCCTCTGCATATGACTGTATCACTTTCTACCTGCTGCCTTTTAAACAAATTGGCCCCAATCCAATTAAAGCTATTTGTGACCAAGTAAGGGACGTGGGTGGCGCTGTGGGTTAAACCACAGAGCCTAGGGCTTGCCGATCGGAAGGTCAGCGGTTCGAATCCCCGCGACGGGGTGAGTGCCTGTTGCTTGGTCCCTGCTCCTGCCAACCTAGCAGTTTGAAAGCACCTCAAAGTGCAAGTAGATAAATAGGTACGTTTCCATGCGCTCTGGTTTGCCAGAAGCAGCTTAGTCATGCTGGCCACATGACCCGGAAGCTGTAGCCCGGCTCCCTCGGCCAGTAAAGCGAGATGAGCGCCGCAACCCCAGAGTCGTCCGCGACTGGACCTAATGGTCAGGGGTCCCTTTAACCTTTACTATTGAAAGGCAATGGGATTCATCGGTCAACTAATTTGTAAAACTGGTTTCCGTGGGACCAAGACACCAAGATGCATCATTGAACTCTGATAATATTCCCCTTGCTTGTCTGGATGGAGGGTTGAGAGGGGACTATGTGTGTTTAGAAACTAGTCTACTGTACAAATGCATGGTTTACATTTTTGCTCCAACCACTTTTGCATCTGACCCTGCCCACCACTGTCATGTGGCCCTCAGAAGGTTGCCTGGAACAGATAGCGGCCCTTGGGCATAAAAAGGTTCTCCACCTGTGCTATGGAATTTCAGGTGTAGGAAAGGAGGTACAAATTAGGAATCTCCACTCCCAGCCACATGCTCCTCTGTAGGATGCACAGTTGCTCCCTTGGGATCTTGCCTAGTGACAAAATTCTGACATTCTGACTGCGGGTCAGCTTGCGGGGGGATTTTAAACTAGGGTTTCATATGGCACAGGCCCCACAAGAGGGGAACTCCTCCAGCACATCCGTGTTAGCCAAAAACCAAGTACTAGTTACCCATCGGGGTGTTGCTCCGAGGAGACGAGGGCAGCGTCACGTGCCTCCGCTTGTTCCTGGGCCTCAACACACGGATCAAAGCTTGCTTGCAGGAGAAGCTCACGGCCGGATCCTGGATAGCAAGCAAAGCAAAAGTTGGCCTGTGTCATTCCCCTGCCATAGTTCCATGCAGCCGTTGAAACGGCATGGCACCGATGATCTCTGGCTAGGATCTTCCCCAGACTGGCTTCCAAAATTCTTTTGACTGGAGATGAAACATGCTGCTTGGTGTCCCCCCCAAAAGCACCACCACCATCATTAATAATCATAATTTGATTCATTATCCACCCTTCACCGTAAGGTCCCACGGCAGGTTGCCAGCGTTTAAAATACAACATTAAGAGCAGCTTGATATGCTCTAGCCTGTGAGCTACGTCTACAAACGGGCTATGTGAATATGTCCTCTCGATAGATAGAAAGAGTGGTTGCTCAGCGGCAGAGCACCTGCCTTGCATGCAAAAGGTCACAGGTTCAATCACCAGCATCTTCAGGTAGGGCTGCGAGAGACTCCTGCCTGGAAGCCAGGAGAGTTGCTGCCGGCCAGTGCAGGCAATACTAAGCTAGATGGGCCAATGGGCTGACTCAGTATAAGGCAGCTTCATTTGCACCTGTTTAATTCTACTCTTCATTTGCAACTACAAGGGCTACAATCTTGCTTCATTGTTAAGGAAAGGGAGAAAAACTCCCACATTCATTCAGGTAAGGAAGGGAGAGATACCCAGCCTGAAACCACTGCCAGTCAGTGCAGACAACACTAGGCTACACGGACAAAGGGCCTGACTCTGCATAAGGCCATTTCCTGCGTTCTTCTCTGGTGGAGGTTCTCCTGATTCAGGTGAGAGGGGGGAGAGACTGTTATGCATCATCAGATGACGCTGTTCCCCAAATCCCCAGACGACGGCTCCCAGCAGCCTCATGCAGATGATGAACAGCAGGCAGCGTATGAAAGGGCAGAAGGAGCCTTTCAAGCCCAGGGGTCTCCAGTCTCTCTGCAGAGCGATGGAGCCTCTGAAGAGCCAGAGTGAACAGATTTGGCTGCACGTAGGTATCTCTCCCTTCCTCCCGCCACCCTGCCCCCAAACCAAAGAGGCTCAGAGTTGTACCGGGCACAGCAACATCTGCATGTAGATTTTGGAGGCCGTGTTGATGCAGTCCAGCTCGCAGGTGCAATAGCCATGGATTATGTCCACAAGAGCGTTGACGGTGGCTTCCACATGGGTCAAGCCTAAGGTGGAGAAAGAAAGGAGGAGGAGTTTTGTTTTTGTTTTTAAGAATTCGACAATTGATGTGTTGAGGTGTTTTGCATCTTTTACTTTTTTTGCCCACAGGAACAAGAGGGGAAAGGTGCTGCAGTCGCTGCTCTGATGGCACAAGCCAATTCCACCTGGTTAATAAAGCCCACAAAGGAAGTTACTAGCCTGCAGTTTTGTTCTGCTAGTTTGTTGGGGGCTAGCAGAGGAGGGATGGAGCACTCAAGGCCTCCTTCAACAGCCCAGGGCATTTGTATGCTGGACCTGAAGCAAGAGTGAGGAAACTATGGCCCCCAGGCTTCTCCATCTGGCCCTTGGGCTTCTTCCCAAGGCCATGCCCACTCACTGGCCCCATTCCGCACCCTCTGCAAGTGCTTTTGCCTGGCTTGAACTGTGATAATGTCTCTTTGCTTGCATGGATGGAGGACGTGTGTGTGTGTGTGTGTGGGCGCGCGCGCGCGCGCACGCGCACGCGTGCACACAAAAACCTCTGCCTTTGCCCGGCTGGAAGGCAGCCTATTGGGCAAAGGTAATATTCACATTCATTGCTACACCCATTTTTTGCCTCTGAACATTTCCCACCCCTCTCCAGAAAGTCCTCCTCAAAAGGGGCTGCAGCGCTTGGGACAAAAACTGTTTCCCTTCCCCTGACTTCTCTTCTCCTTTTTTTTTTTAAAAAAATAATATTTATTAGAGTTTCAAAAAAGTTACAAAAAAAAGAAAGAAAATGAAAATGAAAAAATAAAAATAAAAAAGAAGAGCAGAAAATACAAAATACAAGAAAATATAAACAATTAAAAACAATTCCATCTTTCCATGTCTTATCTTTCATTTACTTGTTTCCCTGACCTCCTCACACCTCCCTTTTTTGTATTCTAGTTCAATTAAATATTTCAGCAAATCCTTTCCGCTTAGTTTTTATCCTAATAATTTATCTTAGTGTACTATAATTTTACATTCTCGTTTCACCACTTAAAAAATCAATTTTTACCTAATCTTTTATATCATTTCTGCTAAAACCACATTGCATTCATTCCAACATCCTTCTAACATTCCCGGATCTTGCAATGTTTCTGTAAATAAATTTTAAATTTTTTCCAATCTTCTTCCACCAACTCTTCACCTTGGTCTCGGATTCTGCCAGTCATCTCCGCCCCCCTGACTTCTCTTCTCTGGCTGCCCCTCTTGGCACCCCACACCCCCTGGGCAGGCCAAATTGGTTGATTTGGTGTAAGGCAGCGTCCTGCATTTCTTTCTGAGTTCCTTGTTTGCTCACCCTGCAGGTGAGCTCAGGAACAAGCGACTCAAGCAAGTTTTAAAGATAGAAAGTGAGTACCTGGCAAGCAAGCAGGGGCCAAGAAGGCGTTCTTGGGCTTTGAGGCATGCAGCTTCCAGAAATGGTTGACTAGCTGAGTAATAAAAGTGCACCCTTCTCCTTCGGCGTTCTTCTGGGTCTCCTGAGCTTCTTCACCCCCTTCTGAACGTTGTGTTAAAAGAAAAAGGAAGAGAGTTAGTTAGTTAGTTAGTTAGTTAGTTAGCTAGCTAGTTAACTGCAGGTTTGTTTGGTTTTAACTATGTCAAAAACAGACCACCCAAAGCATCCCATGAAGCAAGCCAGAAATATGTTGCATCCCTCTATTAAAACTATCAGAAAGCTAAACATCTGGAGTTAACTACTTTGGCTCTGACAAAAAGTGCTTTTATTATCATAATCATCATCAACATCATCATTATCCCGTGTCTTTTTCCCAGCGCCAGGACTCAAAGCAAAGTACAAAAACTAAAACAAACACAGATAGAATGTAGAAAGCTAAAAACATAGAACAGATAATAGTTCAAAAGTAATTTAACTATAATGGAATTAAAACAATGTAAAAAACAAACTTACTAAAATACAGACAGTAAAAACAGCATAGCACTATTTGAAAGGCCCTTCCCTTAAAACAGTCAGTTCTCAAAGGCCTGCTGGAATAACAGTCTTCACCAATTCGCTATGAATTAAGACTTAAATTGTTATACCCTCTGCCTTTCTGGATTGCTGCTGTAAGAATTACCCTTGGAACAGAATTTCTGTACTCTTTGTAAAACAGCATTGTTCACTATGTTAGCCAGAACCCTTTATACAAGATCCTTGTGAAAAATATCTGTCCCAAGTTTAGCCACAGGAAATTTTTTGTTGCACTACATGAGCTAGCGTGCTTTTCGCTATTGGATGAGGAAAGCTAAGTAACCTTGCATGTTTCTCTGCCACAAAATTAGGAGCCAAATCTGTGGTTCGGTTTTGAATGCAATTTTGCTTTGTGATGGTTTATAGCCGAACAAATACAACACATTACTACCACGAGGGTCAGAAATATGAATGAGAAGCCAATGCATAAACAAAAATGGCAAAAGGAAGGGGAGAAGAGGGAGCTTGATGCACCTGCTTCCAGCTGAGGCAGCTTTGACTCTGTGAAGTGGACCAAGTTATTGGGTCTCATGATGGCGATGGAGCGGGCAGTGATGACCAGCCTCTGGAACACTTCCGGGTCAAGGTCCTTCCCCTCTTTGCTTGAAGCCGTCAGATACTGGATGGCTTTGCTCAGCAGAGCCTGATCCTACAAAGAGAGAACAGTTTGCCCAATAAGAGTGCTTATTGCGACATTTTGAAAAAAATGATCAACTCCCTACCAGAGTCGAATGGTTACTCAAATTGACAGAATATGCAGAATTAGACTCCCTTTCAGAAAGAATCGGAGATAAACCCAGACAGGAGTTCGTTCTAGAATGGGATAACTTCAAAAACTATTTGAAAAGTAGCTGTAACTTAAACATGGTAGTTGCCTTTGAATGATTTCTGAAAATAATACATACGATGGAAAATGATATCGAAATAGAAAAGAGAATGTTTATAAACTAACAATGGTTAAGTAAAGCAAGATGTTTAATATAAAGGAAACATGGAGAGGGTGGGAAGTCATAGGTTCGTGTAGAAAGCACATCGTTGAAACTGTATGTATCTCTTGTGATATAATTACCGGATTTATCAAAATGAAGATGAGCATGTGTTGTATATATGTAGAAAATGAACAATAAAGTATTATTATTATTGTTGTTACTATTACTATTATTATTAAACAAAACAGTTTGCCCTTATTGGAAAGGTATCTCACAAACTTAAAGTATCTAAAAGGCAGCATTCAAATAACTATTTGAGACACGGTCATTCAGTGTCACCAGCATATGCGAATGTACGGCTCACTTAAGACTGTATTATTGAGAATAAAGGCTCTATAAAGGAACACACAGGTGGAGAGGACTTCAATTTTTATAAATCTTTATTATTTGTAAAAGGAATCTTGGTATGAGTTAATACTTTATCATTCCTTTGGAGCTGAGCTGTAACTTTGCACAGCCTTCCAGCCTGTGATGCTTTACGGTTTAAATCTCTGATTCTTTGTTTTCTTCCTGTTATGCTTGCACTATTGTTTGTTAATCAATTTTTTAAAAAAGAAAGAGGACAGAGGACAAGGAGGTTCAGGAGCAAATACCAGACTGAGCAAGAGACCAAACATCCACCTCGTTCTGAGCAGTACACTGGAACTGCGGGGGGAGGTTAACCCGAGACAGTTCACAGGGAAGGCCAGAGACAAGAATCCACTGGGGGAGACTCCCCCCCCCAGCTGTAGTTCTTCCTCCCCACAGCAGCAGGATCCACTCTGGAGCACTCTGTCCCCTTCATTCTGGTTATTATCAGTACTGTATTATCAGCAGAAGTTTTCTGGGGGAATTCCTGGGAGTTCCTCACAAACTGCTGGAGGGCACCTCAGTGAGGCTGCTAAAGGTAAAGGTAAAGGGACCCCTGACCATTAGGTCCAGTAGTGGCCGACTCTGGGTGGGGTTGCGGCACTCATCTCGCTTTATTGGCCGAGGGAGCCGGCATACAGCTTCCGGGTCATGTGGCCAGCATGACAAAGCCACTTCTGGCGAACCAGAGCAGTGCACCGAAACGCCGTTTACCTTCCCACCAGAGTGGTACCTATTTATCTACTTGCACTTTGAGGTGCTTTTGAACTGCTAGGTTGGCAGGAGCAGGGACCGAGCAACGGGAGCTCACCCCGTTGTGGGGATTCGAACTGCCGACCTTCTGATTGGCAAGTCCTAGGCTCTGTGGTTTAACCCACAGCGCCACCCGCGTCCCTTCAGTGAGGCTGCTAGTGGAAGCAAAATGGATAGGTCTGGGGTCTCAAGGACCTGGGCCTGTAATAAGCCCAAGCCTGATTCTCTCTTAAGGCCACATTTCCCTCAGAGTGTAAAAGAGAGTCTGCATGAGGGTGGGAGAGAAAGGGTGAAGGAAGCGAGGAATGTTTGAGGGTTGCTTGTTGTTGTTTTTCCTGCAAAGCTAGTTCATTGTGCTTTCTTATTAACCAGGTCGTGTTAACGTTGCAAAAGCAGTTAAGCATTGTATATGGGAGAAGAACGCCATGTTGATCAGTTCAGACAGGAGTAATGCTGATGAGGGTCTCTTCTCCAACACAATTGCCTTGTCTTGAACTCTGTTGCCCTAATCACAAAGTGAAGGCTTCGTTTTCCTCCACACCTGCCACCACTACTTGTGTGAATCTGCAGGGAGTTGTTCCAGGGCAGGGACAGCCAATTGTGGTGCCCACTCCGATCATAGCTGTCCACTTTTCCCTTTTCTTGCGAGGAATCCTATTCGGAATAAGGGAATTTCCCTTAGAAAAAGGGAAACGTTGACAGCTATGCCCCAGATGTCGCTGGTTTGGGTGATGCACGTTCAGCAGCATCAGGAGAGCAGCACGGCAGCGGCTACCTGTTTTGGAACATACAGACCCTCCCTTCTCCACAGCTGCAGACAGGGAGGCCTCAAGGAAACAGCTCCTGAAAGCCACCCCAGACCCCTCTGCAGCATCTACAGGGAGGCGCAAGGGTTTATCTGAGACACAAGAAAGCCAAAAATAAATCCGTCGAGGATGGGAAACTCAGGGAAGCCATTGGCACCTGGGACATGGAACCCCAAAGGTTTGTGTGGTGGGGGAACAAAAGATGGCTCTGTAGCTTTACCTTGTGGTTGTGGTAGGCCGAGCGGCTGGTGTGGAGGCTGGCCAGGAGGCTCTTGGTCTGCTGCTGGACGCTGGAGGGGGCTGGCGTCGACAGAAGCATGGTAGCCAACTCTTGAGCGGCAGCCTTGCTCTTCTCCTGTAAGCAGGGCACAGAAACTGGGCTAGCGGTGCCTTTGATGTTGGGAGTTTCCCCCAAAAAGCATCATCAGGCAGAAAGGCAGGAAACAAGAATAAACAGTCTCATAAAGTTGGTTGTAGACAAACAACAACAACACAGCTCTTTGGAAGCTTGCTTTGGGACCCTGGAAGTCCTGAATGTCTTTGTCAACTACCAAATAAAGCAGGGTGGGTGCCTCTGGCCCATGGGGGCTCCAGTTTCCCTTAAGCTATATCCACTTGTCAATGGGGTGGTGTAACCCCAGCGGTCAGGCATGAGGGAGAGTTAAATTCTGCTTAGTTCAGCTGCGCATGTTCTCCATGGGGAACCAGTGTGCATAACCAACCCCTGCAGAATTGAGTATTTTTAATGCTTTTTAATACTTTTTGAGGATTGGGGGGGGAGCTACCCCCCCCAGCAAAGCCTATGCCCCTGGACCATCTGCTGAGGGTGGGTGTCCAATCCTGCTTAGCTCAGGTATGTACACTGGTTCTTCATGGGATCTTTGCACAAAACACACCAGCTGATGGGCGGGGAGTTCAATCCTGCTTGGTCACTATCTTCCTCCCAAGGGCATAATGCTGTCAAGTGAGACGATAGGTGAGTGGTCCAGCCCGCCTGTCCCGGAACTGCAGAGTTGGCGGCGGCGGGGAGGGGGGTGTCAAACGGCTGTCAAGGTTATCCGGTACGGTGTTAAGATAAAAATCTGGCCCCCAGGGCCAAAAAGGCCCTCCACCTTTGCTATAGGTAAAGGTAAAGGTAAAGGGAGACCCCTGACCATTAGGTCCAGTCGTGACCGACTCTGGGGTTACGGCGCTCATCCCACTTTATTGGCCGAGGGAGCCGGCGTACAGCTTCCGGGTCATGTTGCCAGCATGACTAAGCCGCTTCTGGCAAACCAGAGAAGTGTATGGAAACGCTGTTTACCTTCCTGCCGGAGCGGTACCTATTTATGTACTTGCACTTTGATGTGCTTTTGAACTGCTAGGTTGGCAGGACCAGGGACCGAGCAACAGGAGCTCACCCCGTCGTGGGGATTCGAACCGCCGACCTTCTGATCGGCAAGTCCTAGGCTCTGTGGTTTAACCCACAAATGAGCCACTGGGAGACCAGACATTTGGAGTGCAGCAGTAAAGTCTGACCCAGCAAGTCCAGGTCTCCTACAAACCCACCGTCCCCAACAAAAAAAACCCCTCTGCGGCAGGAACAAATGTCTCCCTGGTGGCAATGATCAGAGAAGTGAACACTGGCTTTCAAATCCAGCTCCAAAAAAAACCCCCCTTTTCTCCCTCTCTCTTTTTTGGCTAGGCAGCTTTCCTGACAGATCTCCGCTTCCAGCGGCATCAAAGTCAAATCAGCAAATAAGAACACTTTTGGGGTGGGTGGGTGGAGGGGAGATCAGGGCTTAGAGGGTGGCTGATCCCCTTTGCTGTGCATCCGCCTCCCGCCCTCCCCGCCCCAAAGCTAAACCCGCAACGTTCCCAAAACCTCAAGAAAAGTTACTTGCCTTCTCGTTGACTGGTCCGACGGCAAAGCAGCTTTCCAGAGCTTCTAAAGAACTGACTACTAGCCTGGAGGGGGTAAAAAACGAAGGAGAAAGCTGGTTTCAGAAAAAAAAGGCAAGACTCCTTAAGATTTATTTATTTCTTTGCTTCATGGCAAGCAGCAGCTCTGGGTGGCTCAGAAAGAGAGAGGGAGGGAGAGAGGGAGCGCTAAGAGATGCCAAGTCCCTTGCCGGCGCCACCAAAAGAGAGAAAGGAATCGCAGCAAGATAAATGTAAAAAAATAAAATAAAAAATACTGCCACAGGCATCGTGCATATCTCATTCATTGTGCTGCAGACCAGAGAGTTAAACCTGGCTCCCGCTCAGAGAAAAAACTTAGGGCCGCTTCTGCAAATCCATGGGGGGGGGGGAGAGAAAGAGAGGCTTTTCTCTCCCCAAAGAGGATAAGAACGTTTCTCCTTACACAGCCTGCAGCAGGGATAACTTGGATGGCATTGACAGGACTGATTCATCAGCACGCCTCCCCCCTCTTCTGCTCTGAGAAGCGCACACACGTGCGGTGCAGATCAAGGGGTGGCGTGACATGTACTTTTGCGGAGAAGGGGGGTTAGGGAAAGGCATATAAAGAGGCTGCTCAGAGGGGCTTTAGGGGGCGTTTGCTGTTCCCAAAGAGGTCACTCTCCCCCGTCAAAAAATGCAGAATATTATAACATCTTTTTCAGCAAACCTGGACGGCAGACAGTGAGGAACAGCACTCAAAAAAGCCCAGATCTGGCACATATCTGGCAAAAAAACAACCCTTAAATCTCTCCAGGATGCAAGCAATCACCCACCTGGTTGCCTGTAGAGAGGAAACGTCACTTCCACAATTTATTTATTTTTTAACTCGGAAAAAAGAGCATCCCATTGCATTATGGGAAGGGTGGTAGCTCAGTGGTTGAACACCTGCTTTGCACGGCATTTCCAGGTAGGGCTGGGAGAAAATCCTGCTTAAGATCCTGGAGAGCCATTGCTGCCAGTCAGTGCCAGGCAATACTGAGCTAGATGGACCAAGGGTCTCAGTATAAGGCAGCTTTCCATGCGTCAGGCTGGCAACACAAATAAAGAATGCAGTTATGGGGGTGGTTCTGGCTGCCCCATCTCAAAAGAGAAAAAAAGGGGGGTGTCATAGAACTGGGGGAAAGGGTGCAGAAGTGGGCAACTAAAATAATCAGGGGGTCCAGGAGCAACTCCCCAACAAGGAAAAGCTAGCACCACTGGATGTTTTTAGTTGTGGGGAAGAAAATGGTTGAGAATTCATCAAGAAGACAAGGAGGACCGGAAACACTTCCCAAGAAAAATTAAATCAGGCTTCCTGGAAGCTCTTGCAGCTCTGACAAACCCGAGGAAGAAGTGATCTGGAGATGCACAAAACCAAATGTGGCTTCTGAGATTCCAGCAGCCGTCGCACACAAATATCCAACACATATTCCCCCCCACTTTTTTTGGGCAACAACTTCATTTAAGAAAGTAACAATACTCTTTAAGCCCTGGGCCCTAGAATTATAATATACACAATTATAATACCTCCCTCTTTTGTCTTCCTATCAGAAGAATGGGTACATTTATTTATCACATTTATATGCCACCTATTCCCTCCAAAGAGCATATGCAGTTTTCACCACCCCTCATTTAATCCCCACAACAACCCTGTGAAGGAGGTTAGGCTGAGAGGCAGCGACCGGCCCAAGGTCACCCAGTGAGTTTCATGAATGAGCAGAGATAACCTAATACGAGAGAGAGACTGGATTGTAAGCCAACTAAGTCCTATGCATAGCAGACCCACTTAAATCAGTGGGCAATGCCCATTGATTTTAGTGGGTCTATTCTGAGCAGGACTGACACTGAGTTTAACCCTTAATCCAACCAACACTCTTTCAGCGTTCTTGTGGAACTGCCCATGCCGAACCCCAATACCGCTGCAGCAGACTTTTCAGGATTTGACAAGATGCTAGTCCACAAGAGAAGCAGCTTCCTTGGGGCAGCCCAAGTACTTGTAATTGATATGACTGCCTCTCCTTCCCCTTGCCAACATTATCCTCCCCTTCTTCTCCCATCTCCATTGTGTCTGCTTTCAGACTGTAAGCTCCTTGGAAGCATAGACCCTTGCTGTTCTCCATTGTGCTACGCACACCGATTACACAATGGGGAAAACTCTTAAACAGTGATTACATTAGTGGCTCTGTTTCATGTTGCCGCATTGCTCCAGAGCTTGCAAACCCAACGACCGCCCTGCCCACGAAGATGTATGCTCCTTTGGTCCATGCAGAAGCAGCACGAGATAAGCGAGGGGTGGAGGGAGAAGGGAGAGGGAAGATGAGACAGGCCAGAAGTTCAGGCAAGGGAGCTGCTAGCTGAAGTGGCCAGAGATGGGGCTCAGTGGCAGAGAACCTCATTTGCATGCAGAAGGTCCCAGGTCCAATCCCCAATGGTATAAGGGATCCCTGACCATTAGGTCCAGTCGTGACCGACTCTGGGCTTGTGGCGCTCATCTTGCTTTATTGGCCGAGGGAGCCGGCGTACAGCTTCCGGGTCATGTGGCCAGCATGACTAAGCCGCTTCTGGCGAACCAGAGCAGCGCATGAAAACGCCGTTGACCTTCCTGCCGGAGCGGTACTTATTTATCTACTTGCACTTTGATGTGCTTTCGAACTGCTAGGTTGGCAGGAGCAGGGACCGAGCAACGGGAGCTCACCTGTTGTGGGGATTCGAACCGCCAACCTTCTGTTCGGCAAGTCCTAGGCTCTGTGGTTTAACCCACAGCGCCACCCGCATCCTGATATATCCCGGTATATCTGGGTGCTATTATTGCTGTTGTTGTTAAGATTTATGATCCGCCCTTCACCTGAAAGTCTCAGGGCGGATACACACCCACCTGAAAATTAGAAACTGAAAAACCCGAAAACACACACGTCTCAAGTGTCAAAGGCAAGGGCAAATGGATGCGTCTCGGGATTCGCCGAAAGCTGTACAGGGGAGGCACCAGGCGCAGCTCAGTGGGGAGTGGTTCCCACAGAGGAAGGCCCTCTCCTGAGTCACACACACCAAGCTTCTTGAGGATCATAAACAGTGAAACAAAAGTGCCTGCCTAAAATCAACAGGCAGGGAGTGCAAGAGAACAGGTCACACTAAAAGATTGATTTCTTGCAAGTAAGTTATGCTCCATTTGCTGAGATTGGAGGCTGGGTTATGGAATGTTTGAACAGGTTTTATTGGAGGGGAGATGTAATACTGATTATTATTATTTGTAATGTAGCTTTTATGGGCTTGCCCTGACCATAACGCTAAACCATGGCTAGGAATAACCATGGTTGACAAGCTGAAGCTGAGGCATCGGGCAGATCTCTTGAACATCAGTTTTGCAACGTCGCAGAAGAGTTAGAAAGCACCAGCAAGAGCAGCCAAACCTTGAGAGCACTTTGGTCCCCTGCCCCCTGCTCTTCATTCATGGTTCTGTAGCTTTGTGGAAGTTGCAACTCCTTACCAACAGTTAAGTAGGAGGTCTGGGGTTTGCTTGTAATGCAAAGCTACGGTTAACATTCACTAAGGTTTGTAAACCAACTACAATCCCCGGTTAATGAGTGACCTTTAACCATAGTTAAGCCAGAATTAAACTCCTGGGCTGGTTTCACACATAACACCAAGCCATGGATTAATGAACCAAAGTTTAGCTTAACCGTAGGCTGAACAAACCATAGTTTAAACTGAACAAACCATAGTTTTGTTCAACAAACCATAGCTTGGTGTTATGTGTGCTTCAGATCTCTGTTGCAAGGCTGGTTCAGACAGGCTTTATTCCTGGGCGGGGGGAGGGGAGCAACGTATAATATTTTAAAGAATAATTAAATGCATTTAGCTGCCGACAAGGATTAGCAGATCTCTCCCAATCAGAAGTCAAAAGGAGCAGGGGGAGAGAGATTGAGGGGGAAAGCCGAGCGGGAGAAGAGACAAGCAGCTCGTTTCAATTTTGCTTGGGTTTCTTGGCTGGCTGATCTGCCATGCAAGAGGTCCTAATGTGAAAAAAAGCAGCATGAAGGTCACTTTTTCAAGATTATCTATGCTTTATGCACACGCGCTTTCAAAAAAGAAAACACCAACCAACAGAAATCAAAGCAATGTGCTGTTATTGTCTTACACACACAAGTAATAAAGCAAAAAATCATTCGTGCACAGAGAGAGAGAGAAAACAAAAGATAGTATACTAACCGGTCCAGGGTGGTTAAGGACTCAGTTTCAGAACTTTGGGGGAAGCAAAGGAAAAGGAAAAAATATATATGTATATACACGTATAAATAAAAAAAGATATGAAGCTCACAGAAAAATATCGAAGAAACACGTCCTAAGCAAACCATACCAAAAAAAATTAAAGGGGGAGGGAAGAGAAACAGGCAAATTAAATGAAAGTGTTTGAGAGAGAAGTGGGGCTAAGGTCAGAAACAATTTCAAGCAACAGTTACTGTACTAGCTGAAAGAATTAAGAGGAGGCCTGAGAAGAGAATGAGCAGGAAATGGCCAGTCTGAGAGGCACCCCCAAGCCTCCCCTCTGCATCCCAGACCCCCAGCCAAAGGTGATGCCCTGTGCTATAGAAGGCGAGGGTAAATTCTACAGCACCTCACACACTACTCGTATTTCCAATGGGGTTTAACAGTTATGGGACATGCGTAAGCCGCAACTCTGCAGATGTGCAGAAGTGCCTACAATAAGCAAAACAGATCACAGAACTCAGCTTCCTCAGAATCTCAAGATTTCATATTGCTGTTTTCCTTTAAGTGTCTAGTCCTCATATGTGTGGAAATGCACTTGAACGTAAGTGGGTTAATGGCTGCTAAAATCTGAGAGGCAATGTTTGTGTTAGGGGGTGGGGGAGGGGTTGGACGCTAAACAAGATTTTTTTAGTGGCTAAAGATTGCTTGCAGAACTAAAGTTGCACAAGAACAGAGGAAATATCGGCAGACTGACTGAAACTATTTTGGCGGTTCACAGAACTGAGCTTTCCTTAGAGCAGAATTTCACATTTTTAATTTAAGATACAACAACTGCGGGACATATACACAACCCTGTAGGAGCCATGTGTCAGTGATTGTGTGTCAGTGACTCGGCAGCAGTCACTGAATGGGAGTTAGTCAATGGATGTTAGTGTCTGTCACGGAGTGTGTGTATCCATCCTACACACTGAGCCACGAGTCCTTCACACGTTTTCCAAACCCAAGAGGTGGTTTGCTGCCCTGTTGCTCTCCAGGAACTACAAAGGGTATCCATTTGCTCCGCACCTACTTTCCCCTGTCCCCCACCGACTCCATCACACTGAGGTCCAGCTCCGTGCTTTCCTTCTACTGTTTCCTCCTTCCATTCTTCTCTGTCCAATCATGGACTTAGGGGACTCAAGAGGCCCTTGAGGAGTTGGGCGGCAAAAGTCAACCCTGCTGTTGTTTTTCCCCCAACACCACCATGCTTGTTTTTAGCACACAACGCTAGCAGGCCACACAGGTTCTAGCAAAAATAAGAAAAATGCACACATTGAGGCTGGTTTGGCCTCACAGATGAATTTTTTCCTCCCAGAATATACCGTATTTTCGCTCTATAACACGCACCAGACCATAACACGCACATAGTTTTTAGAGGAGGAAAACAATTAAAAAAAATTCTAAACAAAATAGTGGATATATGATTTTTGTGGTTCTTGCTGTGGCCACAGACATGTGATCTGACAGTGAGTTTGGAGTAGCCCAATGCAAAAATCCTGAGGATCCATGTGGATCCATGCTTTGTAACCACGGAGGAGGGAAGGGGAACCATGGATCCTCTGCTCACGACTGCAGATCCCCCCCGCCACCCGCAGGCATTCGCTCCATAACACGCACAGACATTTCCCCTTACTTTCTGGGAGAAAAAAAGTGAGTGTTATGGTGCAAAAAATACGGTATATATTTTTGGCTCTAGATGGCCACCCCAACTCTGTCCTCTCCTGCCGTGCCTGCCACTGGCTGCTCCTTCCATCTCCACCCTCCCAATCACACACAGAGAGAAAAAACAAGGGAGTTGAGTCTCAAAAGCAAGTGGTGCTGTCTAGTGGTTGGTGGACTGCAACTCCCATCCGTCTCAGCCAGCTAGCACAGGCCAACAGGCAGGGAGGATGATGGGAGCTGAAGTCCAACAACGCCTTGAGGACACCATGTTGCCAAACCCCTGTCCTAGAGCACTGCTGCCCTCTAGGGACAACAGTTTTAATTCCTCGCTCTTTCTTTTCATCCCCATCATCTCCCTCTCAAAGCTGCATGGCAGACTCTGGTCTCCCTGGAAAGAGACTGACTGAAAAATGAGGAAAGGGAGGAGGAGATGGAGAGACGTTTCTGCGGTGATGCGCAGAACTTGCCTGGTGAATGTTGGGCACCACAACCTCTCGGTTGCCAGGGCAGAGGAGCAGGAGAGGATTTTTACAGGCTGTGCTGTAAGGGATGAACTGACACTGGGGTGGGGGCTCTTGTAAAGTTCCCTGCCACCACTCACAATGCACAATGCACGTGCAAACACACAACAATACAGCCATTACAGCAGGGAGGGGAACCTCCAGCCTATGTCCCAATCTAGGCCAGCCAGGAGTTCAGATTTGGCCAGTAGGACCAAAAAACCACGCCCACCTGTCAGTCACCAGATGTCACCAACTGATAGGCAGAGCGAAGGGCAGGTTTCAACTCTGCATGGTTCCCTGCAGTGAAGTGGCATACACAATCAATTCCTGCAGAAAACAGGATCTAATCCCCATCAGCTGTTGAGTGCTGGGGAGGGGGGTTGGTCCACTCACGCCACAACCTCGCAAGGAACTCCTACATGCAATTCAGCCTTACAGAAAGAAAGATGTAAGCACACATACACCCATCAGCTGATGAGAAAAAGGTTCTCCCCCCAATACAGTGGGTGGGATCAATCTCCTGGCATCATTAGGACAACAGAGGATTGATTATGAGAGTAATCACACCCATTTGCCAAACGTTGGCCTGCAGGGTGGGGAAATGAGGATCCAGCCTGCTCAGAGCAAAAGCACTGCCCTGACACCCCCCCCATTATAGAATCTAAAGGGGTTCTAGACCACAAAACTGCTCCTACGTTCCTGGAGTTATAAACGGTACCTGCAGGAAGACAGGATGGGTGGTAAGTCAAAAAAGGAACATACGGTTCTGAAGATTTACCTCTCGAGAACAGTGCCGCTAGCAGCTGCCGGAGTAGCCGATTCTGTGTCTCCAGTTCCATTGCTCTGATTCAGGTTGGGGGGGCAGACGTTGCTGACTGAGGCTGACGGGAAATCCTCCGGGGGCTCATCCGGCCAGCCAAACTGCTCCTTCGTCTTGCCGTAGATTTTGATGGCGTCCAGCATGGTGACGCCGGCGGGATCCACAGACGCCCCGACTGCAAGAGAGGAGAAGAGCCATGGCTTTTTTCCGTACCTCTCAAGCAAGGCAGGGAGAGCCAGCAAGGCGTGGCAGTTAGCATGTCAGACTAGGAGCTGAGAGATCAGGGCTCAAATCCCACCCCCACCGCCTCAGCCATGAAGCTGAGGTAATTGCTGGGGTAAGGTAAAGGTAAAGGGGCCCCTGACCATTAGGTCCAGTTGTGACTGATTCTGGGGTTGCGGCGCTCATCTCACTTTATTGGCCAAGGGAACCGGCGTACAGCTTCCAGGTCATGTGGCCAGCATGACTAAGCCACTTCTGGCAAACCAGAGCAGCGCACGGAAACGCCGTTTACCTTCCCGCCGGAGCAGTACCTATTTATCTAATTGCACTTTGATGTGCTTTCGAACTGCTAGGTTGGCAGGAGCAGGGACCGAGCAACGGGAGCTCACCCCGTCACAGGGATTCAAACCACTGACCTTCTGATCGGCAAGTCCTAGGCTCTGTGATTTAACCCACAGTGCCACCCACGTCCCAATTGCTGGGGTAATCTTGGGCAAATCACTGCCTCTCAGCCTAGCCAACCTCACAGGGTTGTTGTGGGGATTAAATGAGGAGGGAGGGAGAACCATGTATGCCACCTTGAGCCCCTTGGGAGAGGAGGTATAAATGCAATAAACAAAAGTATGGCAAATAGCACACCGGGGGGGGGGGGGGTAGAGTGGATTGACAAATAAAATAAAACTGGAACAACGCTTGTAGCATAAAGACTCTTTGGCAACTGCTTGGTATGGCTTTCTTATAGACAAGGCTAAAAATGAAAACAGGCAACTCCCTTCACACCGTAAAAACTTTATTTTAACATAAAATTGCATATCAAAAGCTGCAAAAAATTACTGAGATCTCTCACTTGGTTGTGTCCGCCAGAGAAACTGCAAACAGACAATTACCAAAAGTCAATAGTTTGAAACATGGACGGGGGGAAGCTCAGGAATCTTACCAAAGATGGTCAGCTTCTTGTCTGCCTGCAGGGCCTCCTCTCGGGTGAAGGGGAAGTCGAACCACCGTGGCCGGTTCAGGTTCAGCTGCATGGTGCGGCCAAAGATCTCCAGGTAGGAGGGGGCTCGCTCGATGGCCTGAGTCCCGATCTGGACCCTCATGCCGGTCATCACCATGGTGCTGTTGTTGTTGGTCACTTCGATGGTAAAGCCGCCAGGCTGCGGAAGAGGAGAAGGCACCATGCATGAAGGCGGAGGGGGAATAGAGAGTGTGAAAGGCCTAGATGACCGCAGTGTACTCTACATGGGGCTTCCCTCATGCTTGATCCAGAAGCTGCAGTCAGTGCAGAATGCTGCAGCGTGACCGACAGGAGTGAAACCTTGTCAGCATCGAACAGGGGTCAGCAAACTTTTTCAGCAGGGGGCCGGTCCACTGCCCCTCAGACCTTGTGGGGGGCCGGGCTATATTTTGAATGGGGGGGGGGAATGAATGAATTCCTATGCCCCACAAATAACCCAGAGATGCATTTTAAATAAAAGGACACATTTTGCTCATGTAAAAACACACTTGATTCTCGGACCATCCGCGAGCCGGATTTAGAAGGTGATTGGGCCGCATCCAGCCCCTGGGCCTTAGCTTGCCTACCCATGGCATAGAGCATCTTGTGCTCAGAGGTCTGCACTGGTTGCTGATTTGCTGCCAGGCCAAGCCCTTAACAACTTGGGACCAGTTTACCTATGAGACTGCATTACTCCACATGTGCCCACTCGAACGCTTTGACCGGCAGCACTGGCACTGCTCCACGTGTCACATAACAACTGTCCCAAATTTGTAAGAACTCAATTTTTGAGTGTGGTAGCACCTACAATTTTGAAATCTCTGCCTATTGACACCTGGCAGGCACATTTGCTGTACTCTTCCTGGCATCTCCCAAAAACATTTTCATTTGCAAAGTCGATGGAAGTTTTTACCTGCTTTTGGTATTTTAACTTTTTGAATGCCTTAAATTATTGTGCTTTCTATTTCTTATTGCTAAAGCATTTTGAGATTTGTTTATTTTACAAACAAGGGGTGTATAAATTATATGGAACAAGTAAATAAATGGGCCAGAGATGACCGCCAGTACCACTCCAAGCACCTTGGACTAGTGATCTTCCCTGTCTGCCCAGAAGCTCCTCCTCCTTTCAGAAGGCCGGTCCTTGCAAGGATGCTCACCTTGGTGTTGGCCACATACATGCCGGTGGAGTTGAGCCGATGCTTGATCTGCTGGGCGTTGTAGACCTGCAGGAGGTCATTGCCACCAAACTCCACGTCCGTCAGCTGCTGGTTGTGCTCAAAGAAGTCGATGGGGAAATTCACCTGGGTGGAGGTGCGGGTTGCTGGAGGAAGAAGGGGGGGGGGGGAGATAAAAAACACCAAAAGTTAAAGTCAGGGACAACTCTAAATTTATAAAGTAATTTCTAAACTCATAATAAGCAATCCACCAGCTCCACAAAACTGCATCACAGAATCAAGCTTAAAAGACTAAATAATATAAAATCAAAAAGAGCAGAGTTCAAACTTTCGGGCGCCTGTTGTGAGACTCTGCAAGTTTACAGGGGTTTGAGTTGTGGAGTTAATCACTAGACTGACACTGTTTATAATCTGACACTGCTGCTTAGTATGCATCCACTATGTTTATTATGTATTACTGTTTATCGCTTGTTATTATTAGTATTTATATAACCGCTTCAATGTTTTGTGGTGTATGGGTATTATGTTAAGCGTGTGTTTATGTGTAGTTTATGTTCTATACTGTATTTAAACCGTTTTATGGTTTACTGACAAAAGGCGAAATATACATTTTAAAATACAGTGGTGCCTCGCAAGACGAAATTAATCCGTACCGCGAGTCTCTTCGTCTTGCGTTTTTTTCGTCTTGTGAAGCACGGCTATTAACGGCTTAGCGGCTTTAAGAAAAAGGAAACAAACTCGCAAGAACTCGCAAGACGTTTCGTCTTGCGAAGCAAGCCCATAGGGAAATTCGTCTTGCGGAACGACTCAAAAAACGGAAAACTCTTTCATCTTGCGCGTTTTTCGTCTTGCGAGGCATTCGTCTTGTGAGGTACCACTGTATATACTGGGACCGTAACTTTCACTCACTTTACATACGTGGTCGAAACACGACATGGGGGCAGGGAGCAGGAAGAGGAAATAAATGAAGAGCAGTCATTCCCCACTCCCCACTTATTTTCATCTAACCCACAAACCCAGTGGGTTTTCTCTAACCAGACTCTGGAAAGATCATGAGAAGGGCCCGCCTGCAAGCTACCCAGAGTCCAGTTTAGGTGGTACCCAAATTTTGCGCCATTTTGGGTGCAGACCCTTGGAACTGAACCCTCGCGTAAGTAGCAGGCCAATTGTATACAGAGAGGATGGACAGACAGATATTAAAAACCATCGGAAGAAACATTTTTGCTGCCCACCTAATAAAATCAATCAATCAAGCAGGATGCATATTTCAAACAAAAGAGAAATGTTCCGGAAGGCCTGCAAACACCATCCTGGTAGTCAAGATAACCCTGAAAATAATTGGTAGTTGAGCTCACACATGTTAATTTTCTCCCTTGCTTTGGTATACCCTAATTGGCTTGCTTTGATGCTGCGCTTATTTGTAGGTGTTGGGATGCTGGGCTCTAGACCCAGAGTGGGAAGAAGCTTCTATGCCATGTATGATCTCACCAACCAGGTGTGATGGGAGGTTCTGGGCAAACTGACGTATGCTGCTTTGTGCATAAAGGCTGGACGAGTGTTCGCTTGGGCGCAGACAAGTCATGGCAACCTCTCACTGCTGCGGTGTCTGTTCCATGCTTGTAACAGCAAGGCCTGGCAGGATGACTTACTGTAAGTTTACTCTTTATAAAGCACTAGAACTGATCCCTCTGGCGTTCTTGACATCCTTCTTTGGCATACCTGCACCAAACCACTCCCACAAGCCCACCTTTGAGTCAGTGGACCAGGACACTGCACCAAGGGAGAGATGAGGGGGATGAGTGTTCAGACCCCTGGGCTCTCACTTGTGGGGTGCCTCAGGGTTCTGTCCTCTCCCCCATGCTTTTCAACATTTACATGCAGCCGCTGGGAGAGATCATCAGGAGGTTTGGGCTGGGTGTTCATCAGTATGCGGATGATACCCACCTCTACCTCTCTTTTAAATCAGAACCAGTGAAGGCGGTGAAGGTCCTGCGTGAGTGTCTGGAGGCGGTTGGAAGATGGATGGCGGCTAACAGATTGAGGTTGAATCCTGACAAGACAGAAGTACTGTTTTTGGGGGACAGGAGGCGGGCAGGTGTGGAGGATTCCCTGGTCCTGAATGGGGTAACTGTGCCCCTGAAGGACCAGGTGCGCAGCCTGGGAGTCATTTTGGACTCACAGCTGTCCATGGAGGCACAGGTCAAATCTGTGTCCAGGGCAGCTGTTTACCAGCTCCATCTGGTACGTAGGCTGAGACCCTATCTGCCTGCGGACTGTCTCGCCAGAGTGGTGCATGCTCTGGTTATCTCCCGCTTGGACTACTGCAATGCACTCTACGTGGGGCTACCTTTGAAGGTGACTCGGAAACTACAACTAATCCAGAATGCGGCAGCTAGACTGGTGACTGGGGGCGGCCGCCGAGACCATATAACACCGGTCTTGAAAGACCTACATTGGCTCCCAGTACGTTTCCGAGCACAATTCAAAGTGTTGGTGCTGACCTTTAAAGCCCTAAACGGCCTCGGTCCAGTATACCTGAAGGAGCGTCTCCACCCCCATCATTCTGCCCGGACGCTGAGGTCCAGCGTCAAGGGCCTTCTGGCGGTTCCCTCATTGCGAGAAGCAAAGTTACAGGGAACCAGGCAGAGGGCCTTTTCGGTGGTGGCGCCCGCCCTGTGGAACGCCCTTCCAGCAGATGTCAAAGCGATAAACAACTACCTGACATTCAGAAGACATCTTAAGGCAGCCCTGTTTCGGGAAGTTTTTAACGTGTGATATTTTACTGTATTTTTGGTTTTTATGGAAGCCGCCCAGAGTGGCTGGGGAGGCCCAGCCAGATGGGCGGGGTATAAATAATAAATTATTATTATTATTATTATTATTATTATTATTATTATGAACATCTGGGGCCCTCCAGATGTCAATGGACTTCCCAACCCCCATCATCCTTAACCACCAGCTATAGCTGACCGTGTTGGGTGTAAAGCAACAATGCTTGCAACAAGTCGCTTGAATCTACATGATGCTCTCTCCTCTCTCGGCCTGCCTGAGATACCTTCCTCAGAGCACCAGCGAAAGTCCATGTTGTGCAGTGTCAGAACAGGAGACCAGACTTCAAACTACCTGAAGCCCACAGGATAGCCTTGGGAGAGTTACTGCCTCTTAGCTGAACCTACCTCAAAGGGCTGTTGTGAGGACAAAATGGGGAGGGGCAAAATTAGGTACACCACCTCGAGCTCCTTGGAGGAAAGGTAAAGGTAAAGGGACCCCTGACCATTAGGTCCAGTCGTGACCGGCTCTGGGGTTGTGGCGCTCATCTCGCTTTATTGGCCAAGGGAGCCGGTGGCCAGCATGACTAAGCCGCTTCTGGCGAACCAGAGCAGTGCATGAAAACGCCGTTTACCCTCCCGCTGAAGCGGTATCTATTTGTCTACTTGCACTTTGACGTGCTTTCGAACTGCTAGGTTGGCAGGAGCAGGGACGGAGCAACGGGAGCTCACCCCATCGCAGGGATTCGAACCGCTGACCTTCTGATCGGTAAGTCCTAGGCTGTGTGGTTTAACCCACAGCGCCACCTGTGTCCTTGGAGGAAAAGCAGGACATAAATCAAATAAATAAATAAATGACCTCAGGGAACCTTCCAGCTGTACACTCCTATAACTCTACACCCTTTATTGCAAGCTCAAAACCTTGGGTCTCATCTCAAACTCCAGTCAAATCCAACTACACACGTAACAGCATTTTCTCAACATTCACCCCTAATCTCTCCCTCCTCTGCATCTTCTACGCTAAATTTAATTTTAGACTGCAGGCCCCTTTAAAGGTAGGGGCAAGTCTCTATTTCATTTGCTTTTATTTCTTTGAGTATTCTCAAACCACACTTTCATATAAAATATTGCAATGCAGTATTACCACCTAGAAACACAAAACTGCTAGACAAACAATGAGATGCAGAAACACATCCATAAAGGCTGCTTGTGCAAAGAATCTCAGGTTCAAAACGGTCCGTTTGAATAATACAGTTTCTTGAAGAATATTAGGCTTATGAAATCCAAGGGTATCAATGGCAGTGAAAACAAAAACAACAACCCCATAATCATAGTAAGGAACAATAGTAATTATAACAGAAGTATTAGTAATGATTAATAAAAATCAGATTATTCGGATAAGTAAGTCAAACAACACAATGCAGAGAGTGTATGCACCACTTCACAGTCCCTAGCCAATCTGACCTTGCAGCGACTTACTGATGGCCGCCGCTTTGCGCTTGCGGACGGGCTTCATGATGCTGATGACGCTACTGGGCTGGAGGGAGGGTTGGAGCCAGTAGGATGTGTTCTCCACGTTGGCCATGTAGATCCGCAGGCTGCCATCCTCGCACAGGAGGATCATGGTGGTCCGCTGCTGCTCGTTGCAGGCCGTGTGCCGGATGGCCACCATGTCTTGGATCTGGAAGGCCAAAGATACACAAAAGGTAGGCAGCTCCTTAGATTTCCAACGGTGAGCATAAACCAGTACAGCAACGTGCAGAAAAGCAAGGCAGCATTGCGACAGAAGGTAAGTAGGGGCAGTAAAGGCAAGTGATGGTCAGAACTCTGACACGAGGTAGCTAGAGACAGTAAAGGTAACTGACGGTCTAGTTCAGGGATGCGGAATCCCTGGGATGGGGAATCTGTGTGGCTTTTCAGATGTTATTGGGACTCCAACCCCCATCAGTCCCAGGCATCATGGTCAGTGGTGAGGGATGAAAGGGAGTCATAGCCCAGCAACTTCTGGGGGGCAGCACATTGACTGCACCTTCACTAGGGCCATTGAACACATTGAGATGCCTTTGGAAAAGGGGCGAGGGAAATGAACAGTCAAAGTGGCACCATTCCGCAGATCTTCATATGCATTTAAACTACTTAATGAAATATGGAACTCTGTAAGTTTTAAACAGACAGACAGACATGGGGATGAGGAGGTAAGAATACAGCTAGATCTGCTTCTCTGTCCACCACCCATTGCAAGAAATTGAGAAATATTATAATAATAATTAATTTTATATATATATATATATATATATATATATATATATATATATATATATATATATATATACGTTTTCGTAGATTTTCACGGGTACAGGAATGCAGGTTTTGGTGTCCTCGGGTGTCTTCCCGTGTAAAAGTTGGGGTGTCTAGGCGACGTTTCGACGAGGTCTCACTCGTCATCTTCAGGCTGGTGCTTTCGGCTTCTTGTTACTGGAAAAGAGCTCTGTTCCAGTAACAAGAAGCCGAAAGCACCAGCCTGAAGATGACGAGTGAGACCTCGTCGAAACGTCGCCTAGACACCCCAACTTTTACACGGGAAGACACCCGAGGACACCAAAACCTGCATATATATATACATATATACACACACACACACACACACACACACACCCTGCCCATCTGGCTGGGCCTCCCCAGCCACTCTGGGCGGTTTCCATAGAAACCAAAAATACACTAAAATATCACACATTAAAAACTTCCCTGAACCAACTGAACGTATAAATATTACAAAAACGTCAAATACAATGTGACGGAGCCAATCCAGAAAATCGTGATTCACAGAATCACCAGCAAGCTGGCAAGTTATCCTTTGGCAAATAAAATCCTATGCTAACACACAGTATTTGGAATACGGTGGTACTCTGCAAGCCGATTTAATGTTACATTTTTACGTTATCGGGCTGTGCAATTTTCCATTCATTGTAATTCTACTCGGCTTACTGGGTACTCTTGTTCTTTTCTTCCTACCCTGAATGGAGAGAACCCCCTCCCCTTTTGCTTTCCCTGTCACCTATGGAAACTGCCCAAAGGGAGAAGGAGTCTGAAGACAAAAAAGCAAACAAACTGACCTTTGCTTTAGCCGGTAAGGTTTTAATTTCCTGGATCAAGAAAGTGTCTGGCTTCACCATCACCACCAGAGGGACGCCGGTCGTCTGCTGCACACAGCACACCAGGCCAGGGTGGTTCATCACCTCTGACCACTGGCAGAGTGCTGGGGAGGTCTTGCTGCCCCCGTTGGAGCTGCAAGGGTAGGGAAAGTCAGTCTAGCATCACAAGCAGAGGCAACCGTGGACTGGTGGCTCACTCCTCAGTATACAGTGGTACCTCTGGATGCGAACGGGATCCGTTCCAGAGCCCCGTTCACATCCTGAGTAGAATGTAACATGTGACTGTGTGTGCACGGGTAGTTTTTGCCACTTCCGCACATGACATCATTTTGAGCATCTGCGCATGCGCGAGCAGTGAAACCCAGAAGTGACACGCTCCATTACTTCCGGGTCGCCGCAGAGAATAACCTGAAAACGTTCAACCTGAAGCATATTTAACCCGAGGTATGACTGTATCAGGGAATGTTCCCTGCCTGAAACTAGGGAGAACCGCTGCCAGTCAGTGTAGGCCATACTGAACTTGATGGTCTGCCTCAGTATAAGGCAGCTATGGTATGAGGGTCCTAGCTCAGCGGTAGAGCATATGCCTTGCAAGCAGAAAGTCCCAGGTTCAATATCTCGTAGCATCTCCTGGTACAGCTGGGAATGTCCCATGTCTGAAACTCTGAGAGCTGCTGCCAATCAGTGCAGACAACGCAGAGCACATTTTCCTACATTCTAAAGGAAGAGTTGTAGCTCGGTGGAAGAATGTCTGAAGTCTCAAGTTCAAAACCCCATGGACTCACTCCTCGGTATCTCTGGGAATGTTCCCTGCTCGAAACTAAGGAGAGCAGCTGCCAGTCAGTGCAGACTGTACTGAGCTAGGGGGACCAATGGTCCGGCTCAGCAGAAAGCAATTTCTTATGCCCCTATGCTCCACAGCCTACTGCATAGAAAGTTGTTCCTAACAGCCACGTCACAAAATGCCACAGGAGCAGGAGGTGGGGGAGCTGGCCTCACCTTTTGACGTTGATGGGGAAGAGGCGCAGCACTTCCAGCGTGGCCCGGCTGACGGTGGCCGCAAAGGACTTGCCTTGGCAGTAGCTGAAGAACAGCATCTGCAGGACGTGGGAATAGTAGACAGAAACACCGCCTCCGGCCACCTGACCGTTGCTGTCCTGCAGGGAACAGGGAGAAAAGAGGCATGTCGGGACCTCTGGATGCGACTCGGGACTGTGAAGGCTACCAAGAAGGCAAACTGGGAAATGCTTTCCCTGGCCCAAGCGCTGCTTCGTTGTGGCATTTGAGGAAGTTCATGCGATGCCAAGCCCTCCTGAGGCCAAACTGCTTGTGGGAGGGAAGGATGTCAAGGGTGATGCAGTGGCAAGACCAAGGCTCGCCAAGGGAGTACCCGCAAGCGCCAGCAGCGCCCGCGAAAAGTCTCAGGGTTGCAGCCAATCCAATGGGACAGATTTATATCCCTGCATTGCAGGGAGTCACACTAGATCAGCCTTTCTCAACCTGTGGGTCCCCAGATGTTGTTGAACTCAGTGGCGTAGTGTGGGGGGTGCCAGGGGTGCCGGCCGCACCGGGCGCAACATTTGGAGGGGCGCGTTTGGCCGGCCCTCCTGGAGGAAGCAGGAACCCCACTGTCCTCGGACCTCCTCCGAAGGCTGGCGGTGGGGCGGAGAGAGCTTCTCCCCGCGCCAGCCTTCGGAAGGCTGCTCCGAAGGCTGGCGGCGGGAGGAGGGTTCTCCGCCCCACCGCCAGCCTTCGGAAGGCTGCTCCGAAGCCTGGCGGCGGGAGGAGGTTTCTCCGCCCCACCGCCAGCCTTCGGAAGGCTCCTCTGAAGCCTGGCGGTGGGGCGGAGAGACCTTCTCCCCGCGCCAGCCTTCGGATGGCTGCTCCGAAGCCTGGCGGTGGGGCGGAGAGACCTTCTCCCCGCGCCAGCCTTCGGAAGGATGCTCCGAAGCCTGGCGGTGGGGCGGACAGACCTTATCCCCGCGCCAGCCTTCGGAAGGATGCTCCGAAGCCTGGCGGTGGGGCGGAGAGACCTTCTCCCCGCGCCAGCCTTCGGAAGGATGCTCCGAAGCCTGGCGGTAGGGCGGAGAGACCTTCTCCCCGCACCAGCCTTCGGAAGGATGCTCCGAAGCCTGGCGGTGGGGCGGAGAGACCTTCTCCCCGCACCAGCCTTCGGAAGGCTGCTCCGAAGCCTGGCGGTGGGGCGGAGAGACCTTCTCCCCGCGCCAGCCTTCGGATGGCTGTCCTGAAGACTTGTGGTGGGAGCAGTGGCGTAGCGTGGGGGGTGCAGGGGGGCCTGCTGCACCTGGCGCAACATCTGGGGGGGGGGCCGCGGAAGAGACTCGAGTGCTAAAATCCATGGGTTAGGGGGCGCAAATTACTTGCCTTGCCCCGGGTTAGGGGGCGCAAATTACTTGCCTTGCCCCGGGTGCTGAGAACCCACGCTACGCCACTGGTTGAACTACAACCCCCATCACCCCTAGCTAGCAAGGCCAGAGCTCAGGGATGATGGGAGTTGTAGTCCAACAACATCTGGGGACCCACAGGTTGAGAATCGCTGGACTAGATGATCCTCAGGGTTCCCTCCAACTCTACAATTCTCTGACTCTATGAATGTGAGTCCCACTCAAGAGGAGATCCACTGAAATGAAGAGGCATGAAAACTTAGGAGACTGCTGGATCGGGCCAGTGGCCAGTCTAGCCCGGCATCCTGTTCTCACAGTGGCCACCCAGATGCCCCAACCCGTAAGCAGGACCCGACCACAAAAGCACTTTCCCCTCCTGCAGTTTTTAGCGACAGGGCCAAGAAATTTAAATGGGTCTACTCTGTGTAGGGCTGGGTTGGGGACAACGCAGGAAAATATCCTCTCAGGAATGCACAATAACCTGTTGATCGTCCTGCTCAATTTCCATTTGCGCTTGCTGTACTGAACATACCCTCTTAAACACACGGCCACATTTTGCTGGATGCCAGGAGACATGTTCCAGAAGGGGAAGAGACTGAAACAGGATCAGGGCATGGGGGGGGGTGAATGCTGTGAATTGCAGTCCTGTTAGCTTAACTGGAAAAACTGGCGGAAAGTATTGTTAAGGATAAAATAACCAAGGATGTAGAAAAACAAGCCTTGCTGAAGCAGAGCCCTGACTCACAAACCTATTAAGAGTTCTTTGAGAGTGTTAACAAGCTGTAGAGACGGTGTATTTGGACTTTCAAAAAGAAGTGCTTCACCAAAGACTCCTGAGTCAGCTTAGCAGTCAAGGAATAAGAGGAGAGGTCTTCTTGTGGATCAGGAACTGGTTAAGTAGCAGGAAGCAAAAAATAGGAAGAAATGGACAGTTCTCCAAATGGGGATGTCAGGGAACTGACATCAGAGGCACGGGAGAAGGAGAGGGTCTCTGATTCTGCAGGAGAAGGTCCCAGCGCTAGGGGGAGACTCAGCTGGGAAGAAGGGGAAGGGAATAAGTGTAACACCAGGGATCCAGGAGAGCAACGGGACAGGGAGGTGCAGGGGCTCCAGGACTCTTTGTTGGAAGGTAGTGAGGAGAGCCCAGGCACCCCGCTGCCCACGCCCACCCTGCGCAGGAGACTCCCGCGCAGTGAGAGGCGGAGACGATTGGGCGTCAAACAACTCTTACGTTGGCAGCGCTTTAAGAAATGCCCACAGACAGGTTCTACGAGTGACTAAGGGCAGCCACGCTGAGATGGGCTGTGCAGTCCGGAGGGTTTAACCAGGCAAACTAATGCTCAAACGGAGCAGGATTACGCATGAGTAACTCCCAACCACTACAGGGGAGATGTAGAAAGTGGCGCCCCGCAAGGACTGGTACTGGGACCTGTGCTTTTTAACTTGTTCATAGTTAGGGGTGAGCAGTGATGTCCCAGAAGGGGGAGAGCCAAACAGAGAGGGGGTCTTGTTTAAGGCTGTCATGTCGTATTGTGAAACCTTCATCGATCCAGGTACCAGAAATATAAAATGCAGGGCTGTGTTACCTTCAGGTCATCGTGTGAGATTTCTAGGACATTGGTGACATAGAAAGGGCCATGTTGAGCGCTGCTGGCTTCCTCCATGAGCTGGGTGTAGATGTAGCCGGCAGATGACATGATGACCACAATGTTCTTGCCCTCTTCGTTGAACAGGAAAGTAATGTCCCTGATCTTGGAGCTGGGCAGCAGGAAGTAGAAAGTCGGGCTCAAGGCATCCACCGAGAGGTCATAAATCTGTTGGAACAAAAGGGACAGTTAGTAGTTTGGGGCCAACAAAAAGGGTTACAGTCAGAAGCTAGATGCCTGCTGATGGACTAAAAGCCAATTGCTGGGAATCTCAAATGGGGAGAGCGTTGCAATGCTCAGGTCTAACTTCTGGGTTTCCCTTGGGACATCTGGTTGGCCACTACGAGAACAGACTCCAGCTAGGTCAAAATGATGTGGCTAGACTGTCGATGGGGGCAGACTACCACCAGGACATAACTCCATTGCTCCAAAGTCGGTAGTGTCTGCCCACATGTTATGGGGTCGGGTTAAAAAAAATGCATTAATTTACAAGGCCCTTAGCAGCTTGGGTCCAGGATACCCAGCTGAGGAGCAGCACAACGGCAAACTTCTCTAGATCAGACCCTAAAAGGTCCCATCCTTTGCCCCCAACCTGTTTCCCAACTTCACTGCACCTTCACAAAATCCGCGGTGACGATGGCGAGCTCCGTCTGCGAGCCTGGCAGCCACACAGCTTTGATGATGAAGTTGCCCGTGGCCAGCTGAGGGTGAAGGACCAGGTGGTCGGAGACAGATCCAGAGCTGCTGAAGGTGAGCACATGGCAGTCCTGTCGAGAGAGAGAGAAATTGAAATAAACCGATTAAATGCTGGAGAGAATGCCTAAGTTGTTAATATAGGGAAACTGGAAAATGATTGATGGATTGCATTCATATCCCACTTTCTCTCTAAGGAGCTCAAGGTGGCTCATGTGGTTGTTCTTCTCCTCAATTCCCACAAAAACCCTGTGAGGTAGGTTAGGCTGAGAAGTGAACTTCAGGGCCAAGTGGGGAATTGAACCCAGGTCTCTCCCCGGTTCAAATCCCCCCAGGTTCTAACCACCACTACATGAGGCATCTCTTCTAGGCTGTCCTATGTCTACACTCTTTTACTATGTCAAGGTAGCTTTTTTGTTTTGTTTTTTTTCACTGGAGAGAGAAAACATTTTATCCCACTGCAATAAACGGACCCAATGTAGTCATGCCAAGAGAGGCAGCAGTGATGTGGCCCCAGAGGCTGCTGCCATGCTTTTTACCTTCAGCCCACACACAGCCAAGTAGTCCTCCTTGCAAGGGTTCCCCGTCAGGCTCAGCACAGTGAAGGGAACTGGGGCGGACGCCAGGCGAGTCAGGGTCAGTTTCCGTTTGCTGGAATCGGCTTGCTTCAGCAACGCAGAGAGTTGCAAGACCGTGATCTGCATTTAAGAGCAAAATATGATCATGAGATGTTGCAGAGAGAGTGTGAGGCGCTTTGGCACTTGAATGGGAACCGAATAGCCCAGAGTTGCCAGCTTCATCTCTACGGTACCATTATGCTCATGAAAGTTTCCCAGACCCCACTACAAGACTATGTAAAATGCACAGAGCTTTGTAAGGCAACAATGAGAACAGTCAAAATATAGCTAAGCTAAACTGTTGTGTTAAAGGGGGAAAGTATGTTTTTGTGAGACGCTACTGATAAATGGGAGCCTGGTAACTCAATACAAAAAGAGACAACTGAGAATTTCAAGATAAGGAGCTGACTTTGTGCATTTACAGACCAGATAGTTCTTTATTTCTGTAGAAGGATCAACTGCTAAGTAAAAATATATGGCACCAACAAGCTATTTTATTATGCATATATATAATCAAACAAAAGATTATTAATACTCTAACGTATTTTGAACTTAATAGTTATTTATTTATTGCATTTATATCTCACCTTTTCTCCAGGAGCTCAAAGTGGTGTACCTGGTTCTCCCACCTCCTCATTCAATTCCCACAACAACCATGCGAGGTTTAAGCTAAGAGACCATTACTGGCCCAAGGTCACCCAGAAAGCCTCAGCTTAATTGGGGATTTGAACCCTGATCTCCCAGGTCCTAGACCAGGGGTTGGCAACCTAAGGCCTGTGGGCCGGATGCGGCCCAATCACCTTCTCAATCCAGCCCACCGACAGTCCGGGAATCAGAATGTTTTTACATGAGTAGAATGTTTTATTTAAAATGCATCTCTGGGTTATTTGTGGGGCATAGGAATTCATTCTTTTTTTTCTTCAAAATATAGTCCGGCCCATCACATGGTCTGAGGGACGGTGGACCGGCCCACGGCTGAAAAAGGTTGCTGACCCCTGTCCTAGACCAACACTCTTAAACACCACACCATATGCTGGCTCTCCGTTTCATGGAAGAAGCTTATGGAGCCATATCAAAGACTAGTCCTCCTCACAGCAAACCCACTGAAGTTGATGGACAGGACTAATTTTGTTTTCCTCATTTCAGCGGGTCTACTCTGGGTAGGACGAGCGTCATTCGTAGTGCAATACGCATATGTGGAAGATGAAATAAAACGTACTGATTTTTAAAATGCACACACACACACTGCAGATGCTTCCCTGCTCCGTCTAGACTCACCTTGCCCTTCTCATGGCTGACGGCCAGATGCTGACGGCGCCCATGAGGCGAGGAAAGCACGCACATGGCCACTCGCCGCAGTACATGGGCGCTGATCAGCTGCCGGATGGTCTGGCCCTGGTCCCCACTGTAGTTCATGCGGACATTCTCAAAGGCACCTTCTTGGGAGCCGAGAGTTGGCACCTGGGGAAGTGGGAAGAGCACAGAAGAGGCCAAGCCAGTGAGCAGCGCCACGCCAGAGGAAGGAAGAGTCTCTGTTCATGCTTAATACTGGGCAGAAGCCATTACCATAGAATCATAGAGTTGGAAGAGACCACAAGGGCCATCGAGTCCAACCCCCTGCCAAGCAGGAAACACCATCAGAGCACTCCTGACATATGGTTGTCAAGCCTCCGCTTAAAGACCTCCAAAGAAGGAGACTCCACCACACTCCTTGGCAGCAAATTCCACTGTCGAACAGCTCTTACTGTCAGGAAGTTCTTCCTAATGTTTAGGTGGAATTTTCTTTCTTGTAGTTTGGATCCATTGCTCCGTGTCCGCTTCTCTGGAGCAGCAGAAAACAACCTTTCTCCCTCCTCTATGTGACATCCTTTTATATATTTGAACATGGCTATCATATCACCCCTTAACCTCCTCTTCTCCAGGCTAAACATGCCCAGCTCCCTTAGCCGTTCCTCATAAGGAACTCTTACGATGAACTCTCATTACGATGAACTCTGCTTCCTCCCAGCTATGGCAGAAGTGCTTCTGGAGCCCTGCCAAGGCTGAAGTCAAAGCCTTTCAGAGGGGGCCCTTAAGCAGCGAGGCGTAAGTGGATAGCAAAAAGTTTTTTCTCCCACTCTCAGAACACTAAAATTTGTGAACAGCCCATGAAGCTGAACGCTGGGAGATGAGGAATGGATAAAAAATAGGACTTATTCACGAGGCACAGAGTTAAAACTGTGGAACCTCGCTGCCATAGGAAGCAGAGATGGCCACCAACCTGGGCGGGTCCAAAAGAGGACTGGACAAATTCATGGAGAAAAGGGGTACCGATGGCAACTAGCCATGATGACTATGCTCTGCTCCATAGCAGGAGGCAGCAATGCTTTCAAATACCAGTTGCTGGAAACCTCAAGAGGGAAGAGTGCTCTTGTGATCAGCTCTTATATAAAGCATGAAAGTAGAGAGTGAATGCCACCTCCTGTGTTCACACGTGTAGTGGTCTGGGGCTGTCGGTAGAGTGGGGTAGGGATCAAAGACGTGCTACTATTTCTGCAGCAGGGGGCCTGCTGATTGGAGCCAACTGGAGTGAAAGGAGGTGAGCTGGCCACTGGGGATGGACTCCTGGGGTCCCTCTGGAGAAGGCAAGACTATTGAGGGGCTGCTGCCCTGTGTGCTTCAAAGGAAACCACAAGGTTCTTACCATCAGCTGATCTGTCATTTCCACCGTCTTGTCCAAGGTGTGGAGCTCACTGAGGGCCTGCTGGGCTCGGCTGCTGCTGCCCATGGCTGAGGCCTGCTGGAAGTTGACCTGGATGGCTTCCATGAGGAAGTTCAGCATGTCCAGCACCAGAGGAGCAAAGGAGAAGTTGGCCTGCAGCAAGATTGGTGGGGGGTGGGGAGAGAAAGGGAAACAGCCTTAGTGGCCTCCTTGCTCAAGGACTCTGGCAGCAAATCAAGTGAACAATAGGGAAGGGATATGGTTCAATGGGGGACACAGGTGGCACTGTGGGTTAAACCACAGAGCCTAGGACTTGCCGATCAGAAGGTCAGGAGTTTGAATCCCTGCCACGGGGTGAGCTTCCATTGCTCAGTCCCTGCTCCTGCCAACCTAGCAGTTCGAAAGCACGTCAAAGTGCAAGTAGATAAATAGGTACCGCTCCGGCGGGAAGGTAAACGGCATTTCCGTGCGCTGCTCTGGTTTGCCAGAAGCGGCTTAGTCATGCTGGCCACATGACCCGGAAGTTGTACGCCGGCTCCCTCGGCCAATAAAGCGAGATGAGCGCCGCAACCCCAGAGTCGGCCACGACTGGACCTAATGGTCAGGGGTCTGCCTTGCATGTTGAAGGTCCCAGATTAAATCCCCTACCCTAATCAGGAATGACTCCTGGCTGAAACCTTGGAGAGCCACTGCCAGCGAGCTAGATGGACTAAGGTATCGGACAGCTTTCAATTTAACTTAGAACTTCATTCTGAACCATGAGGACTAGACTCTTACTTTATTTAGGGGAAGCTCAGTGGCAGAGTGCCTGCTTTGCATGCAGAAGGCCCACGGTTCAATCCAGGAAACATCTCCAGGAAGGGCTGGGGAAACACTCCCTGCCTGAAAGCCTGGAGAGCTGCTGCCAGCCAGTGTAGACAATACTGAGCTGGTTGGACCAATTACCCTAACTTGGCCTAAGGGATTCAGTAGTAGATAGGTAGCCGTGTTGGTCTGCCATAGTCAAAATAAAAAAATTCCTTCCAGTAGCACCTTAAAGACCAACTAAGTTAGTTCTTGGTAAGTTAGTTCTTGGTATACCAAGAACTAACTTAGTTGGTCTTTAAGGTGCTACTGGAAGGAATTTTTTTATTTTGGCCTAAGGGAGTTTCCTATGTTCCTGATCTCAAGAGGCAGGTGCCCCCCAACTTCCCCATGGTGCCACCAGGCTCCTCCCTTGAGGAGAGAGACCTTCAGCCCACCTGGGACTGCAGCTGCTCCCGGCAGCCCTCCACGTTCCGGCACAGGCTGCTCTTCTTGGGCTTTTCCTCGTCAGACCCTCCCCGCCCGTCGTTGATGGAGGTCTTGGATTTGTCCGTGGGGGAGGTGCTGGAGTGCCGGACGACGCTCTCAGGGACGCGGGTCTCGCTCTGGAAGGCAGACTCCTTCATGGTGGAGCTCATGCCGCTGCTGGGCGTCCTCTTCACCAAGGCCTGCAAAATCAGGAGCAGGATTTCCGTGTGGTCAGGCTCACACACGGCACGTGGCTTCACCCCTGCGGCGTGCCGCCTGGGCTGCCACCAACAACACCCCACAGATCCCAACACCCCCGATCACCAGAGAAGCGTACCAGGCAGCTGCCATCCTCCTTTGCCCCACAGTCGCAAAAGAAAGAGCCGTACTTGGCGTACGAGATCTCGTGGTCCTTGTGGCAAACCTTCGCACAAACGGTGCAGACCCCGACGCCGTCGACCATCTTGCAGGTGTGGCAGTGGTACCTGCAGAGCGAAGGTTTTTATTTCTTGAAAGCAGTCAGCTGTGTTTGCATGATGAATGGCTGCTGGATGACCAACACAGCAATGGGCACTTCCCCCTACCCTGGGTCACCAGGACAGGACTATCAGGCTGACAAATGCCACAAGACAACGGGTGACCACAGAGAAGCCCCCCCAACTCAAAATTTCAAAATCAAGGGTGACTCACCAGTGTTGGTTCATGAATTCTTTCTGAGTGATGGTAAACGTACAAAGTTTGTTGCAGAGCGAGTCCTCATCCTACACACATACACACAGCAGAGAGGAGAGGATAGAGACTTTTAGCTGGAAAGCTACACAGTCTTTCTTCAGACCAGTGTCAACACAATGGCTTTATATTCACAACCAGCTGAAGAGGTATCAGATCTGTGGGCAATTCACTTGGCTGAATGCTCCTTTATTTTAAAAAAGCGATAAAATCTCTGCATGTAGAATAGTAGAAACTCGGGGAGAAGGCTAAACCAGAACCACCTTCTCCCAAATGCCCTACTTTTCTGCATATGAAACAGCCTTCATTCATGGAAATCCTCATGCATGTGGTACTTGAAAATTGTACAGTATGGGCACAGTTTTACCATCACATCTGTTGCTTTGGGAAGATTAAGAGCCCTTCTAAATTTAAATTCAACTAATCCCGAGTTAGCCTCACACAAAGGCAAAAAAGGAAGTCTTAAATGTAAGGGGTCTTTTACAATTTAGTGTTTTGTCTTCATAGAGCACTGACCATAGAGCACCTTTTCATAGAGCACAGTGAGCTCGCCACTTTGCTAGACCAGTTTGCCAAGCGAGTCTCAGGCCACCTACCGAGTCTTCAGCTTGGGAGTCCTCCTCCTCCACGGCCAGCTCCTCCACCCAGTCCGAGTCCACCTCGATGGCCCGCTCCTCCCCATCGACTGAGAGGTGGCTGGGGCCCTGCCCGCCGGTCTGGCTCAGGGCATTGGTGACATCAGCCAGGTAGGAGACAATATGGCAGGTGCATTCCAGGATAGTCACGTGCTGCAAGAGGTAAGAGGAGGAGGCATTCAGTCACACAGATAGAGGCCTTTTCTACTAAATCCTGCTGCAACGTGACAGTCAGGCTGCAGCATTGACTCTGCTGAGAGACTCAGGCCTGTGGGCCTCTCTGTTCTGCCCCCTGGGACTCTCCACCGAGCATGCTCTCCCCAAGTGCTTTTGCCTGGCTGGAATATATCCCTTGTTCCAAGAAGAAGTCCTCTCTCCACCACCCCACTGTGGATGGGCTGTAGCTCAGTGGTGGAGCACCTCTTTGCAAGCAGAAGGTCCTGGCTTCGATCCACAAAGGCATCTCCACGTAGGGCTGGAAATGTCCCCTGCCTGAAACCCTGGAGAGCTGCTGCCGGTCAGTGCGGACCATACTGAACTAGGTGGACCAATAGTCTAACTCAGTATAAGGCAGCTCACTGCCATGGCAAGTATTCAGATATACCTCCCAAGCCGATTCTATTAAACTGCACAAAGCAAAGCTGGGTTTCTCTGGACTGCATCCACTGGGGTAGACTCCCAGAGTAGACTGCCGGAGACCACAATGCTTCCCTCAAATGTTGGGCAAAAGTCACAATGACAGGCTGAGCTCAAGATTCTCTATGCAAGGAAGGATCACCCTTGTGTTCAGGAAGTAGGCTCAATATTGCCCTGCCCTCCATCCTTTCTTCCCTGGCTCCCCCTTGGTGCTGCCTGATCTACAAGACCACAAGGGAATTAACTGCACATACCCCTTAAGCAAAGATAGGTGTTACCTTTCCATGCATGACGTTGGCATTCATTTTCTCAACGACGTTCTTCTGAGACAAGTATTTCTTGCTAGAACAGCGAGAGATAAAGAGAGTGGTTGGCGGGGAAGATGGCAGAAAATTGGCCTAGAATATTGGATCTCCAACCTAATCACAGGAATGGCAAGTCCCAATGAAATATGGCAACATTTGTAATTTGTAATTTTAGCTCTGTACTCTTTCAGGTAGGATTTTGTCGTAACATCTAACTCAATGTATAGTCTCTTGAGAACATACTTTATTTTATGATGCAATGGCTGTGAACCCTGGTTGTTGTTTTATTACTGCTGTCCCCCCCCCCCCATTTACTTCTTCCGTATTTCCTACCAGATTGTTATTCATAATGATAATTAAATCTTGAAAATCAAATAAAAGAAAGAAAGAAAAGAAGGCATGCCCTGCCCCAGTAGCACAGTTCACCGTTCCAGGCTACGGACAGGCAAACGCCTTTGCACCTCAATACAAACCATCCAATCACCTTAAGCCATTTCTGTTCAGGAGAGGGAGGAGAGGCTGACACACAAAACAAGACACTTCCCACCACCCTTCTTACCATCTGCTCAGCCAATCGACAGCGGCGCTGTGAAGCTGGAGGTGCCCTGCCCCTTGACCAGCGCTGGCCAGAGTGGCCATGACTACCATCAGCTCGGGAAAGCCGGTTCCGTCACCATTTGCCAGCATCTCCGTGGCCATCGGGATCAGGGTGCTCAGGAGGACAGTGCAGGCGCCTTCGCCGACTTGGCTGGAAAGGCAAGACAGTAGCGGCCCATCACACCAAGATCAAGTCATTCCCATTTACTTACTGCAGGGAGGCATCCTGACAGCTAATGCTTGTAACCACTTGAATCGAAACAGGGGTTTGGGAAGCTACGGGGGAGGGCAGCTGCTCAATGGCAGAGCAGCTGCTTTGAATGCGGACAGTCCCGGCTCCAATAGCCGGCAGCATCTCCAGGTAGAGCTGGAAATCTGCTCTGAAACCCTGGAGAGCCACTGCTAGTCCGTGTATGAATCACTGGTTCCCGAACTGTTTTCAGGGCCCCAGCACCCCCTAGGTTCCATGAAGTCATCCCCAGCGCCCCTTGCCCTACAAAAAGCATCATTCAGAATAGTGGCTTGAACGACCTGCTATGAAACTCAATTAACTGCACATTCATTCCAAATCCAATCAAAGCTATTCAGGTTAATCAATCCAGCAAACTGATGAACCTGATCCAGTGATACCAGCTTTTCAAAGTCTGCTAGTTGCAAGAGCCCGATATGATGCTTACTAACTACTTCGTTGTCGGTAACTTCTTAATTGTGGATAAGCCTGAGGAAGTGGCACCAGTTTGCCAATTTAAAGTCCCTTAGCAGGAGTCTTGCATCACCAACTCCTCTGCCTCTTAGAGCCCTCCTAGGTAATTCCACCCCCATCCTCAGGGGGCAGTATTGCCCACTTTGGGAACCACTGGTGCAGAGAGTACTGAGCTAGATAGACCAATGGTCTGATTACATATAAAGCAGCTTCCCATGTGGCTAAAAACTAGAAGCTCCTGACCTGGATGGGGCCGATCCACCTACCTGTTCTCTCGGACAATGTAGGTTGTCAGCAGCTGGAGCAGTTGCCTGTTCTCCTGCACCACCTCCAGCTGGTCAGACTCTTTCGGGGGTGAGGTGGTCATCCGGGTCAGCCAGGCCTGGAGGCGCACTGGCTCTACGCATGCTAGCTGGGCCAAGGAGCCGCACAGGCGCAGGAGGCTGGGGTTGGGGCTCTTCTCAGCTAGAAGAGGCAGAGAAAAAGAAGGTGGAACTGAGCAACCAGCAACCTCCACGGAAAGCTGAGAGGAGTCACAGTTCGGGGGCAGAGATTGTATGGATAAGATCCCAGGTTCAATCCGTGTCACCTTGGGAAAAGGCTGGGGAAAGACTCCCTGCCTGAAGGCCTGGACAGCTGCTGCCAGCCATTGCAGACAATAGTGAGACAAGTGGTCCAGCAGTCTGACTCACTGTAACAGGCAGCTTCCTCTGCTCCTAAGACAGTTTCCCCAAGGGCTCACCAGCATTTATTTTACCAGGGGTGGGGGAGAGAGAGAGAGAGAGAGAGACAACCATCTATCCCAGTAGAGCCGCCAGCTGTTGTTGGACTACAACTCCTATCATCCCTGGCAAGCAGGACCAGTGTTCAGCGATGGTGGGAGATGTAGTTCAGCAACGGCGGGAGACCCAATTTTGAGAAGCACTGCTCTAGCCAAATACTGCAGGCTAAGATCACCTGCATTTTGCAACAAAGGAAAGTGAGTTATCTGATGAGTTTGCAGATGTCTGCAAGCTTCTTTTGCAAAGCCATCCCTGAGTGTTTCAAGAGATTTTTGCTAAGCCACAGTGTGTGTATAAAAGAGAGCTGTAGAAATTCGGAAGCGGCTGCCTTGTTCCTTGAATTTGGGCAGCCACAAAAGGGGAGAGGAAAAGAGAAGGCTGCGCTATCCTCCGAGGAGGAATGGATATAAGGGTTTTTCACATGATCTGATGCAACTGGGGCTGGCGGTAGCTTCCCTCCATCCCTCCCCTCCATCCGTCCAACAGCCTCAGTAGTAGCTGAGGGAAGGGGAAGGTTTCAGATGGAACTGGGCCCATGCACCAACAACCGTGTTAAAGCAAGCACCTCGCCAACGTTCTGCCCAACGTAGCAAGCATTAAATGCAGCGAACAGTTTCTTATTCCTGTACAAGGCAAAACTATAGCCACAAAGCAGGACTGAGCAGGACCACTCACTCAGCTGGAAGAGCTTGGTGAAGAACTTCAGGACCCTGTTGCAGAACTTCGCCGAAAGGCTTTCGTTGGCTGTCGCCATCATGATCTGCACCAGTTCTCCACTGGTTCAAAAGGAACATTGGATAGAAGGCATTAGACAAGATGGCTGGTAGCCACACAATTTACGTTAAGTGTCACGAGCCTAAGAAAATGTTGGAATTTGCAGTCTGTCCTCCCCACGCTACATGCCATTAAGCCCCATTGATGGCAAAATGGAACCGCCGTGTTTGGAGACAGCATAACTTAGAATAGCAGATATATGGAATTTAGGTCCTTGTATTAATTTACAAAAGGGATGCGGGTGCCGCTGCGGGTTAAACCACAGAGCCTAGGACTTGCTGATCAGAAGGTCGGCGGTTCGAATCCCCGCAACGGGGTGAGCTCCTGTTGCTCGGTCCCTGCTCCTACCAACCTAGCAGTTCGAAAGCATGTCAAAGTGCAAGTAGATAAATAGGTACTGCTCTGGTGGGAAGGTAAACAGCGTTTCCGTGCACTGCTCTGGTTCACCAGAAGCGGCTTAGTCATGCTGGCCACATGACCAGGAAGCTGTCTGCGGACAAACGCCGGCTCCCTCGGCCCATAGAGCGAGATGAGCGCCACAACCCCAGAGTCAGTCACGACTGGACCTATTGGTCAGGGGTACCTTTACCTTATTAATTTACAAAGTCCTGACCAACTTTGGTCCAGAGTGCCTCAGGGACTGCCGCTGAGACCACCTGCAGGGAGCATCCTTGGGTCATTCCCAGAGTTGAAGGGGCTCATTTGACAACAATGATACAGAGCCTTCAGTTCAGGGACCTTTCATTTCATGCCTGCTGAAAACTTTTCTATTCTGTCAGGCCTATGCAGGTGATTAAGAATGAATCTTTCCATAACAGCTTATTTCTGATCTTAGAATTTATATATGGTTTTTCATGTGGTTTTTCTAAACCACTCTGGTTTTCTCTTATGAAAAGCAGTCTGTAACTATTTTTATAAATAAGTAAGTAAAAACGTAAATAAACAGGGGAAAAGACTTTGGCCTCCATTCCTCCACTTATGCTTTTCTTAGAGGCATCTGTCTGGGCCTCTTTCAAAACTAGATGGACATTTGCTTAGGCTCTTAGCGTATCTCCCAGCCTCCAAAGCTCCAGATGTTTTGGGACCACAACTCCCATCAGCCCCAGTGTATACAGGTAGTTATCATTCAAAATATCTGAAGGGCACCAAGTTGGCAGAGGGTGACATAGCCAGGGGTGATGACCCCTGTTGAACTACAACTCCCATCATTCTTGGTCACCTGGCCAAGCTGCACAGCAGACAGGAGCTCGGCAGCACCTGAGCAGAAGGGCATGTCAGAAATGCGGAGGTAACAGGAAGGTGGATGGCCTTGCTCACCTCTCGGAAAAAAACTCTTCCATCGCTTTCCGGGCCTGGCTGCTTTCCAGTTGCTTTTCCAGATGCTGCAGACATTCTTCCAAGATGGATTCATCAAGGCCACTAAGGGAAGGGGAAATTGTTTTTCCAGAGATGGGAACTTTATCTAGAGGCAGGTTAAGTCTTACCAAGCACAGGACACATTTTTAACAGTGAGGAGGGCAGCATTGGTTATCCACTTGTGTTAATGGGAGGAACCCACTGCAGCCATGGCAGTTCAGCGTTAAAAAGCACCGTATTTTTCGCTCCATAGGACGCACATGACCATAAGACGCACCTAGTTTTAGAGGGGGAGAACAAGAAAAAAAAATTCTCTCCCGCTCTGCGCAGCGCTCCTTCAGCGAAGCGGCAGGAGAAACGGAGCCCCTTCCATTTCTCCTCCTCCTTCGCTGAAGGAGCGCTGCACAGCAAGCTTCGTGTTGCTTTCGCTGAAGCCAGGAGAGCAAGACTCTCCTGGCTTCAGGGATAGCCGCCCGCTGCGCTCCGGAGGCTTCGCGTTGCTTTCGCAACCCCTCTCACTCTCCAGGCTTCAGGGATAGCCGCCCGAAACCTCCAGAGCAGTGCGTCTTATAGGGTGAAAAATACAGTAATTAGGCCAAGAGCCTATCTAGTCCAGCAGCATCTTCTCACAGTCATCAATCAAATGCCTGTGGTAAACCCAGAAGTCCTTCTTCACACAGCACAGAGTTAAACTATGGAAGTCGCTCCCACGGGAGGGTGTGATAGTCATGTTAGATTAAAGCCGCAGCAGGTTTTATTTCAGGGGGTTGGACTGGATGACCCGTGGGGTCCTTTTCCAACTCTACAATTCTATGCTAGTTGCTTAGAAATGCTCAAGGCCTTTCAAGGCCTTCTGATCTCATGAGCTGCATTCCCTCTGAGGGGAGAGGGGCAACAGGGCCCCACCTTTTTAGTGAATCAGCAGAACAACAAGGAGCCTACAGAAGAGACCCAGCTAAGACCAGTTCTGCAGTTCAGCTGTACAGAAGCAGCTACACATGTTACATTTGGATATATCTGTACAAGAGATTTGCTCTGCTGAAACTGTATAAAAGCGCTTTGGAAAAGGATGCAAGCAACGTAGGACATTGAATTGCCTCCAGGGAAAGAACTGGGCATATATTTAAGCAACTGCCACCAACCTAGATGGCTTTAAAAGAGGACAAATCAAATTCACACAAGACCAAGGAGATGGCTTTTGATGGCTACTAGCCTGGTGGCTCTGCTCTGCTTCCACAGTCGAAGGCAGCAATGCTTCTGAGTAATAGTTGCTGGAAACCTCAGGAGAGGGTGTGCTCTTGTGCTCAAATCCTGCTTTTCGTCTTCCCACTGGCCCATCTGGTTGAGCACTGTGAGAACAGGATGCTGGACTAGATGGGGCACTGGCCTCATCCAGACTCTTCTTATTGTTCAAGGCATTTAGGGCTGTGAAAGAATCCATACCTGTTGGGGTCAGAGTGATTGGCCAGGATGTTGTAACAGCCCATGATCAATTTTTCATAGACACGTGACAGGAACTCGTCCGATTCCGCTGGGCCCAGGATCCTCTCGAGGGAGTTGCTGCTGATCTCTGCTACGCTCTCCGTGCTGGTCTCCAGGAGAAGGGGAAGCAGTGTGCGGATGACCTGGGGCGGGTTCAGTTCATCTGACCAGCTGGAGGTGGAGGGAGGGAAAAGAGGGCACTCAAAAGGCTGATGAGGAAGGGGCCCGTAGCTCAGTAAAGGAGCACCTGCTTTGCATGCAGAAGGTCCCCAGTTCAATCCCCAGTCGGATCTCTAGCTAGGGCTGGGAACACCACCTGTCCAAAACCCAGGGGAGCTGCTCCTAGTCTGTGCAAGCAATACTGACTAGATGGGACCAATGGTCTTACTTGGTACAAGGCAGCGTTCTGTGTTCCTTCGTCTAACGCAGCCTTTCTCAACCTGTGGGTCCCCAGATGTTGAACTACAATTCCCATCACCCCTAGCTAGCAAGGCCAGAGCTCAGGGATGATGGGAGTTGTAGTCCAACAACATCTGGCGACCCACAGGTTGAAAACCGCTGGTCTAAGGGAAGAGCCCTAGCTCACAGTAGAAGAGGATCTGCAATGGTATCTCCAGGTAGGGCTAGGAAATATCCCGTCTGGGGAGCTGCTGCCACTCAGTACTCAGATAGACAGACAGATGGCCCACCCCAAAGTGATGCCCATTGGTCTAGATGAAAGAGGGGCTGTCTGTGAACCAAACACATTTCCGCTTACACAATGAGGTCACCAGTGAGCCTGACCAAGGAGAGGAGGGTCCGCTTCAAGGAGGCCGCAAGGGGAAGGCTCTGGCTGCAGAGGGTGCCGAGGTGGGCGGCTTGCACCGCGCTGATGTAGCTCTCCGCTGGGATCGTGTCGTTGGCAAAAGCGTTGCGCTGGAAGCAAGCAAAAGAGCATCCAATGCTAGTCCCTCCTCACAGTAGGCCCACTAAATTAATTAACATGCCTCTCTCATCTCAGGCCCATTCATTTCAGAGTGTCTAACTGAGTTAGCTCCAACTCATGTGCTTTTGTTTTTTAAATACATTTCCTATATTACCGTAGTTTTCGCTCCATAACACGCGTTTTTTTCCTCCTAGAAAGTAAGGGGAAATGTCTGTGCATGTTACGGAGCGAATGCTTCCCTCCTCCGTGGTTTCCAGCGGGAGAAGAACCGCTCAATGGGGAGGAGAGAGGGACAGAGTGCCTGCTTCTTTAAAGGAGCAAAGCGAGAGGGGAGAGGAGCCGCTTACACGAGTGTAAGCGGCTCCTGTCCGGTTGGCTCTCCCACTTTGCTCCTTTAAAGCAAGCAGGCTCTGCTTCTCTCCCTCCTCCCCACTCAGCAGCTCTTCTCCTGCTTTGCTGGAAATAGCAGGAAAGATTTTCAGCTCGCTAAGGGGGGGGGGAGGAGGAGGGAGAGAAGCAGAGCCTGCTTGCTTTAAAGGAGCAAAGTGGGAGAGGAGCCGCTTACACGAGTGTAAGCGGCTCCTGTCTGGTTGGCTCCTTTAAAGCAAGCTGGCTCTCTGTATCTCTCTCCTCCCGCTTTGCTGGAAATAGCAGGCAAGATTTTCAGTCTCCTCCCGCTTTGCTTTTCAGCTCGCTAAGGGTGGGGGAGAGGGGGAGAAGCAGAGCCTGCTCCATGTGTGCTCCTTGTCCCTTGAGTGCTTTTCCTTCTCTCCCCACTTAAAACGTGGTTACAAAGCACAGATCCACATGGATCCTCAGGATTTTTGCACTGGGTCACCCCAAATTCACCATCAGATCACATAGAATGTCCATGGCTACAGTTTGTACCAAAAAAATCACGCACCCACTGTTACCTGGGGCTGCAGTGGCGCAAAAACATGGTTACAAACATGGATCCTCAGGATTTTTGCATTGGGCTACCCCAAACTCACCGTCAGATCACATGTCTGTGGCCACAGCATGAACCACAAAAATCATACATCCACTGTTTCGTTTAGAATATTTTTTTTCTTGTTTTCCTCCTCTAAAAACTACATGTGTGTTATGGTCGGGTGCGTGTTATCGAGCGAAAAATACGGTACCCTCTTCATTTAATGTTTATTCCAGGGCTATTTAGAGTGCACAATTAAGAGTGAGTAAAAAATGCAAGAAAACATTGTTTTTTAAAAAATCAGCAAATAAATACAATACCACGGAAAACTTGACTCCCAGGGTGTATAAAATTTAAGGGGTTGTACCCAGCACTGGGCTATGCAGAGGAGATCCACTGAAACGAACGGTCCTAAGTCAGGCATGTCCATTCACTTCAATGGGTCTACTCCGAGTAGGACTTAGTTGGCTTCAGCCCTAAACTAAACAGCCCAAGGGAGTGTTTCAAAATCCAGATTTGGGTGGGTGAAAATACAGGTGAGAAAGCTGCTTCTTTTATGGCCACCAGCTGCAGCTGTATGAAGAAGACACAAAAGGCTTCCACCGAAATGGCTACAATCTGCCTCCGTGATTAGAGAAAGTGATGCTTCTGAATACCAGTTGCTGGAAACTGCAGGAGGGAGGGTGGCCTTGTGTGTGGATCCTGCTGGGGGGCGGGATTCCCCCATCGAGGCATCTGGTTGGCCACTGTGAAACAGGATGCTTCACTAAATGGGCCACTGGCCTGATCCAGCAGGCTCATCTTATGGTTCTTATCACACTATAAGGCAAGGTTTTGCTTTAAGGATAGCTGTCCCACAGCTGCTTTTGGGGGCTGGTCAAGTTAAGTTTTAAGCACCTTTTCCCCCTTCACCTCCTAGAGAAAGAGACCTCATAGCTAGCTTTTTTTAAAAAAAAATGTGGTAGTGCTCTGCTGAGTTGATGTTTTTTTAATGTATTTTTATTAAAGATTTTCTTGAAGAGAGAGACCTCATAGCTAGCTTGAGAGATGTGTTTGTTAGGATATACCGTATTTTTTGCACCATAACACTCACTTTTTTCCTCCTAAAAAGTAAGGGGAAATGTCTGTGCGTGTTATGGAGGGAATGCCTACGGGTGGCATGCCTACGGATTTTCCTCCTCTAAAAACTACATGCATGTTATGGTCGGGTGCGGGTTATAGAGCGAAAAATACGGTAGTTCCTTTCCACCTTAAAAGGGAACAGGCATGACAGTTGTGTGTCACATGCCTGTTTACTTCCAGCACAGTCTGCTGGGAACTTCTGTTTGTATATTGGTTTTGCTTTGCTGCTGTTTGCTTGGAAAAGAAGGGAAGCAGACATGTTTTTCCTTTGTTCCTGAACTATGCTGAATAAAGTGCTGTAAATGATGCTCAAACATGTCTCTGTCCGCCACTTCCGTTGTGAGGATTTATTCACTCTGCTGATAAGAGCGTGCCGAGTCTCTAAACGTATCTGAGGCTTGTGTTGCTGATTGATGCTGCACCGGGAACTGGAGATCGTCCAGCTGCCGGCCAGTGGCGGGAGCCAGCTGAGGGCCTGCCAAATGCCCCCGTCTCCCCGGCAGTATCCCAACAGTGTTAAGCAGAAGAGGAGATTAAACCAGCGGATGAGCCTGCCATCTAGTGGGCAGAGAGGAGAGCTCACCACTGTAAAGGTCCACTGAATGGGGACAAGGAGGAAGGAGAGGGAAATGTGAGAAGGTGAAGCAGCCAGTGTGAGCTGCTTCCTTTTCCTAACAACCGAGTTGTTATCGTTGGACTGGGACCTGAGAGACCAGGGTTCAAATCACCTCTCTGCCATGAAGCTCACTGGGTGAGCTTGGGCCAGTCACCATCTCTCAGCGACCTACCTCACAGGGTTGTTGTGAGGATGAAATGGGGAAGGAGAGACCTGTATACACCACTTGGAGCTCCTTAGAGGAAAAGGCAGTATATAAATATAAAGGTAAAGGGACCCCTGAGCATTAGGTCCAGTCGTGGCCGACTCTGGGGTTGCAGCGCTCATCTCGCTTTATTGGCCGAGGGAGCCGGCGTACAGCTTCCGGGTCATGTGGCCAGCATGACTAAGCCGCTTCTGGTGAACCAGAGCAGCGCACGGAAACGCCGTTTACCTTCCCACCAGAGCGGTACCTATTTATCTACTTGCACTTTGATGTGCTTTCGAACTGCTAGGTTGGCAGGAGCAGGGACCGAGCAACAGGAGCTCATCCCATCGTGGGTAGCAAATGGGGGGGGGTACTTAGCCCTTTGCCACTGCAGCCAGAAAATAAACAATAATAATAATATTTATAAAACTGGACTTACCCATGAGCCAATGTTTGGGAATTCATTGGTGTGGATGTTGTTCCATGATTCGCACAAAGACTGCACAGCTGAAGGCAAGTTCTGGACAAGGGCTGGCCCTGCTCCACAGAAGACCGGCAAACAGAGACACGCTTTCAGGGCACAAACTCAAGCTCCACCCAGGAACTTCATAGAGTTGGAGAGGCTCCAAGCTCAGCTGCCCGCTCGCCCCCTCCCCCAACCAAATGGAGATGCTGGAGATTGAATCCAGGGCATTTTGAACGCATGTGCTCTACGTATGGAGGAGCAGTAACATCATCTGGGAATGCAATCACAGCAGTGAAGCCACACCAGAGAAAGAGGGCAAAAAACAGCTTACCTAAAGTGTTGGATTTGCATCGGCTGGAGCCGATAGCCAGGACGGCTGCGTAGCCCTGTAGCTTCTCTTCTGTGGGCTTGTTCTCAGAAGCGCCTTCTTCCGACAGGCTCTGCAGTAAGTAAGACCTGAACCAGGGACAGGGGAGGGGAGGTTGGGAGTTCCAGATTCAGACTTTTGGGGGTCTCTGAGAAAAGAGATCTCCCTCTCTCAAAATACTAGAACTCCAGGCCACCTGAAGAAGCTGAAAGCTGGACAATTCAGAGCAGGCATAGTCAAACTGTGGAACTCCCTCCCACAAGAGGCAATGATGACCTCCAGCTTGGATGGTTTTAAGACAGGATTGGATAAATTCATGGAAGAGTTCAATCTTTTAACATTGTCTTTTATGTATTATGACTTTGCTGTTGATTATCATCCAGTAATTATTTCCTGTAATAGCTGAAAGTGAATTTTTGTTTTGCTGTTATTTGCTGATATTCCAAGGGTTAATTTTATAGTGCAATATCTTATTCTAAATTGATCGTTGAACATGACTTTATTTGATGTAAGTTGCTTATTTTAAAGTCATATTTTTATTATGACTTATTTGCACTGGATCAGAGTGGCATAGGATATGTGCTTTTTGTTGCGAATTGTGCTTTTGTCTACGGTTTGTAAACTGCCTCGCGTGTATCGATATAGAAAGGCGGTAAACAAATTAAAAGTGAAATGAAAAATGAAATGAAATGAAGGCTAATGATATGGTCCATCTCCACTGTTGGAGGCAGTAACACTACTGAATACCAGCTGCTGGGAATCACAGGTGTGAAGAGTGGGTTGCTGCATTCAGGACTTCCTTAAGGGCTTCCCTTAATGGGCATCTGGTTAGCTGTTGTGAGAACAGGTTGCTGGAGTAGATGGGCCCTTGGGCCGATTAGGCAGGGCTCTTCTTATGTTCTAAGGCAGGTTTTCCCCAGCTGTTTTTGAACTACAACTCCCATCATCCCTAGCTAGTGGGACCAGTGATCAGGGATGATGGGAACTGTAGTCCAAAACCAGCTGGAGACCCAAGTTGGGGAAACCCTGTTCTAAGACAACCCTTCCAGGAATACGATGCAGCCCACTTACCTGGTGAAGGTGGCATAGGTGTCGATCAGCTGCAAGGTAGCCGGGAGCAAGTTCTTCGTGATCTCAGACGACTTGTGGGGATCAGTCTCAGCGGCCAGCTTGGAGAAGTGCTCGTCAAGGGAGACCTGGACCTTGGAAATGGCGGCGTCCAGGGTATAAATCGACTGCAAGCTGGGGATCTCGTGCAGCCTAAGGATGGTGGTGCAGTCGATCCCACTGAACGAGGAGATCTTTGGAAAGAATGGCAGAGGTTATTTTTACTGAGAACTTTTGGATCCCAAACCTTCCCTCCTAGCAGGCTTGGGGTGGCTTGCATGGAGCCAACTTGTTTTATTCTCAAAATAGAATCCTGCAATAGTACAGTAGGTTAAGAGAGACTTGCCTGAAATCACCCAAATGAGTTTCACAGGCAAGATAGGATCAGGAATCTGGGTCACATTCTAACTTGGTCTTTGCTAACCGGGTGCCAACAGCTGTGCTGGGCAAGTTTGATTCAAAAAGATGTCTGAAACATCTGGATATTGCCAGGTCGTTCTATTATTATTGTTACCCTCCATGGAAGATTCAGGACAGGCAAAAGGACTTGTTAACCCAGTGCATAGTTAAACAATAGAACTCCCTCCCATAGGAGGCAGAGATGGCTGCCAACTTGGATGGCTTTAAAAAAAGAGGATTGGACCAATTAACGAGAGAGGATATGGTTATCAGTGGCTCCTACTATGGTGGCTATGTTCTGCCTCCACAGCTGGATCCTGCTGGAAAACCACAGAGGGCAAAAGCGCTCTTGTGCTTGGGTCCTGTTTGCAAGTTTGCCACAGGCACCTGGTTGGCCACTATGAGAACAGGAGGTTGGGATACACAGGCCAATTGCACTGATCCAGGATGTTCAATACATTCTTGTGTACCTAAGTCCTCTCACTACCCTCTGCACTGCATCAGAGCAGGTAACAAAAACCCAGCTGCCGCCACTAGTTCTATGCACCTCAACACACACCTGTCTGGCAAAGTACTCCTCTGCTATTTCCACGTCGTACTTCACACAGCTGCACTTGACCGAGGTCAGCTCAACGAGAGAAGTGGCGTGTTCAGATTTCATGCCCTGCTTAACAAGGTGATCCTAAGCGAAAGGAGGAGAAAACAAAAAGAGACAATACACCGTGAGAAAGAGAACTGCAACAGGCCTGAAGCATCTCTTACGCTGAAAGGTAATTTCATGAAAAGTGCATGCCATAGTGAATCAAACAGGTAGCTTCCGGGGTCTCAGCAGCGCATGAGAACAGAGAGTGGCTGTGTTTGACCACAACGCTTAAGCATTACAGTGGTACCTCTGGTTACGTACTTAATTCGTTCCGGAGGTCCGTTCTTAACCTGAAGCACCACTTTAGCTAATGGGGCCTCCCACTGCTGCCGTGCCGCCACGCAATTTCTGTTCTCATCTTGAAGCAAAGTTCTTAACCCAAGGTACTATTTCTGGGATAGCGGAGTCTGTAACCTGAAGCGTATGTAACCCGAGGTACCACTGTATTGTGTTATTATTGTTCCATCTCTGGAACACTCTCCCACATGTAAGATTGGCTGGTGCCAACATTGTCAACTTTTCAGCACCAGGGAAATATATTTTTTGCCGTTCCATTTATGGGGGCAGTGGCTATTTTATGTGTTCATCCTGTTGCTGGGGGAGGGAGGATATTCTTATTTTGTAACTGAACAGCTGTTGTTTAACAGCAGCTTGAGGAAACAACCAAAATCCAACAGGCTGTGGCTAATCTTAACTATACAGTGGTGCTCGCAAGACGGAAAACTCGCTAGACGAAAGAGTTTTCCATTTGGAGGTGCTTCGCAAAACGAATCTCCTATGGGCTTGCTTCGCAAGACGACAATGTCTTGCGAGTTCCTGCTTGGTTTTTTTCCTCCCCCCCTTTTTCTAAGCCGCTAAGCCGCTTATCAGCTGATCCGATCAGCAGATAAGCTGCTAAAAGCCGCTAATAGCGCTAATCCGCTAATCCTTCAAAGGGCTTGCTTCGCAAGACGAAAAAACCGCTAGACGAAGAGAATCACAGAACGGATTCTTTTCGTCTTGCGAGGCACCACTGTAGTTTGTTAAAACAACAACATTTTATTTGTTCCCTGCCCATCTGAATGGGTTGCCCCAGCCACTCTGGAAGGCTATCGGCTGGGAGGCTATTTCTAACCATGGTTTATTTAGCTGCCTTGTTTCAGCAAACCATAGTTATAATTAATGACAGTTTGACTTTGGAGATAACAGCTAAGCTGTACATAATCCTAAAGTAGGACTTCTTATAGCTCACTTGCAGGAGGGAAGTACAAGTCTGCCTTGGTGTAACAGTAAACCATGGTTTAGGGTAAAGGTAAAGGTACCCCTGCCTGTACGGGCCAGTCGTGTCCGACTCTAGGGTTGTGCGCCCATCTCACTTAAGAGGCCGGGGCCCAGCGTTGTCCGGAGACACGGGTGACGTGGCCAGCGTGACGAAGCTGCTCTGGCGAGCCAGCACCAGTGCAGCACACGGAAACGCCGTTTACCTTCCCGCTATAAAGCGGTACCTATTTATCTACTTGCACTTAGGGGTGCTTTCGAACTGCTAGGTGGGCAGGAGCTGGAACCGAAAGACGGGAGCTCACCCCACCGCGGGGATTCGAACTGGACCATACGATCGGCAAGCCCTAGGCACTGTGGTTTTACCCACAGCGCCACCCGCATCCCCAAACCATGGTTTAGCTGTATTTATTTATATGTGTCAACTCCAATAAACCAAAAAAGTCTCAAAGACTTACAATGAAAGGAAAATGCAATACGTGGCGAACACAACCATTAAAACAATGCTACACAGTGGATCACTGGATGTGGACAAGCAGGGATAAATGGGGATGATTCCATCTAGACGACCTACAAAACCTGAGGTTCTCAGGCCAAGCGGAGCAGCTACCTTGATCCAGCTGACGTAGGTGGGGATACGCAGACGGGAAGACCAGCGCAAGGTGTGCAGGATGTCACACTCGCTCATCTCAGGGCTGTTCATCGCCAGCTGGTTCATGTAGTTCTTGGAGGGTGGCAAGATCCCCAGGATCCGCCAGAGGATCAAGAAGTAGTACTGAAGCGCACAGGCCTCCTGAGCAAAAGAAGAAGCAAGACAGAATTAGCCAGCTGCAGTTCTGTTACAGCTGTCCAACCCTCAGGGACTAAAACTGAAAGGGAAGCCAAAGGCAAGGAAGCCTAATCGATATAGAAAGCCCTGCAGAGGGACATAGGAAGCATCCTTCTATTGAGTTGGCCCATCAGTCCAACAAAGAACATCCTTGCCTATACTGACTGCCAGCAGTTCTACAAAGTTTCACAGGCAGAGGTCTCTCCCAACCCTACCTTCCGGAAATGCCAGGGATTGAACCAGAAACTTTCTGCAAGCAGAACACATGTGCAGCCATAGTATATGACCCTTCCCTCTCATACAAATCTCATGTCTTGGGCAAATGAGGGAACCCAGAACCTTCTGTGGGGATGGCTCACATCATCATGCCAGTTCAATGACCAGAGTCTCAACAGGCCTCTACTGTCTACTCAAGACCACCTTTACTTATTCCGCTGCTGCACTAGGTCCCACATTGCTGCCGCCTGCCCCACCTGTAAGCTGCACAGTGCAAAAGATGAACCACCACTGCCAACAGAGGACAGATCAGCAGCTGAGCTCTCTGCCAGATTCATCTAGTGAAACAAATTCAAGTTTATTTGGCGAGGGCAGCAGAAGAACAGCCACATCAAAGCCTGGCTCAGGAGCCAGGGGTGCCCTTACCAGTGCGGTGACATTTTTGTTCTCCTTTCTTCGGAGGGTGTCGAACTGGGAGCCAGCAGCCAGCAGCGAGGTGAGGGCCGAGTACAGGTCATCGTATTTTGTGGCCTTCGCAAACAAGACCTCGCACACCTGAAAGAGAAGCAGAGGAGTCCAAACTGTTTCACTGTGGCTTTGCTCCACTCGCCACTCTGGTTCAGAGGATCTGCTAAAAGTACAATTTTGCCCCCACAGGAAAAATGCCTTCCTTTAGGGCCAGCGGGTCCCAAAGGAGGAAATGGGGAAAGCTGAGAGGCAAGGGGGAGGCAGTGAGGGACAGGAGGTATAAAAAGACTTTGAAAAGCTGGTATTGATGGATCAAGTTATTTGTTGAATTAACTGGATTTTGAATAAATGTGCAATTAACTGTTAATTAACTGTAAAGCTTTTGAATTTTATTGTGTTATTCTCTTCCTTAGTGGATTATGCAAACCACTGTTCTGAATAATGCTTTTTTATAGGGAAGAGGGTGTTGGGAATATTCCATTCCACCTTAAGGAGTAGACATGGAACTGTTGTGTGTCACATGTCTGTTTACGTTCCTGCACAGCTTGCTGGGAACGTCCATTGTGTGTATAGCTTTTGCTTTTGACTGTCTCTCTGAGAAGACAAAGAGAGAGATGACTTGTTTCTTTGTCCTGATTTATGATTAATAAATCTGTAATTGTAGTGTGCTTCCACAAGCCTCAGGCCTATTCTGTGTGCGCAGTTCGCTCTGCTGACATAGTGTGCCCTGGTTTTGAAGCCTGGGTCGCTGACTTACGTCAGAGCAGAGGCCAATGGGTCTTCGCAGCGGGACAGCTGGAAGGAGACAACCCAGCTGGGGCTAGCCAGCTGGCCTTGCAACCCTCTGCATGCAGACAGAGGGCACTGGGGCACATGGGCTAAGACCACACCCTCAAAAGAGAAAAAGCAGTTATTCTAAGTTTGGGAAACACAGCTTTAGGTCTGGCACACTGTACGTGCAATGATCCACTGGGGCCCGCAGTTGGTACCAAGCCAGCTGCCAAACACTGCTGGACATCACCAAGGAAGCCTTGCCCATTGTAGCAAAATTCAAGCCCTACAGGGGTGGGAGATGCTTATAGGTACCGTGTTATCAAGGCGGTTCAGATCGTCCTCTGGTGCTTCCGGTGAGAGAATGCAGTAGAATCTGGGTTGGGGGGCTGCGTCTGGGAGAAACAGAACAATTCAAAGGACTGGGTTATTTTAAGTTTCCTCCAAGGGAACACAGAAACACAGATGTAAGTGATCTTTGAAACCAGGACAGCTAGGCTTTCAAATGCCTCAATAGGAGATGGGAAGCAGGGCTCACTGTCAGCTTTGCCAAAGCTCAGCTCCATCAGGCACCTCCTGAACTGTGCTAGCTGATCTTTATCAAAACAACTGCTTAAAAAATGGCGGCCCAAGTTCCTTTCTTTCCTGCCCCCTTTCCCCATGTGGGTTGGTTTTTTTTAAGATTGTAAACTGATTGTATTTAAAGCCACTCTTGTGGAGGCTTTTCAGCTGAAGAGAAGAGAAGATACACTCATCAGCTCCATCACCACGGTGAATTAAAACAAAAACAACAAAAAGATTTGCTGCATTTGGGAAAGTCCTAAAATAAGCTTGGAACTGTTTGAATGCCACTAACCATCGAGGGAAACCATACCTCCACCAGCTTACCCAAGAGACCCACCTGATGAGCAGTGCTTGACCCAGTTCTCTTCCACTTCCTTGAACCCGTGGTAGAGGGGAGAAGAGGTTCGCCGACTGCCATCCTGGGACCCGCCAGCCCAAACAATGGGTGGGGTGAGCAAGTTGTATTGCACCTAAAAAGGCAAGCAGAGGGAGGACAGATGTGAGGGGAGCAAAGAACAACGTCAGTTTGGTTGGCTGCTCATCACAGAATCACAGAACTATAGAGCTGGAAGGGATGCCCAACGGTCATCTAGCCCAACCCGTGTGCCACAATGCAGGAATCAATCAATCAATTTCCTTTATTCGACCGATAGTCAGAAATAAAACATTACACAGTAATTATAAACTATAACATCATAGGGGTACATAAATAAGGTAGGGCCACAGTACTAGACCTCTCACAGATAACCCACATCAAGGCATTCAGTTATACGTTTCCGACACTTGAGTGCCAGCAAAAGAAATTTAGCCACTGACAAAGTTGTTTTCCCAGAAGACTTATTTAGCAGATATGCTGTCTGCTTTCCTCTTTGTCGGGAACTGAGCTGGGGTAAGTATGGAGTTATAAGATACTGTCTTAAATCGTTGTAAGTGGGACAGCTCAGTAAAATGTGCTCTGTGGATTCTACCTCACCCAATGCACAGTGGCATAATCTCTGGTCATATGGGACTCCTCCAAATCTTCCCTTCAGAACCGCCGAGTCAAGAACATTCAGCCTAGCCGCAGTAAATAGTCTGCGGTATTCCACGTAGTGGATCTCCGCCAGGTAGCGAGCTGGAGCAGCCCGATACAACTGCTCCCCCAGAAACAACCCAGGTTTCACACGGGCTATGTCCTTCTGTCTGGCAATATCCCTTAATCTTTGAGCGATCACCGCCTTTGACAATGCAGGAATCGCAGTTAAAGAATCCCTGGCCTGAGGACTGCAGCACCCAGCAGCAGAGCAACACCCATCCACAGTGCTCACCTGTTCGAACAGGTACACCGGAACCTTTGAATATTGGTGAAGCAGGTAGTCGAAGACCAAGAGGAGGCGGGCCAGGAGAAGAGGGACGCAGCTCAGCTGCGAATCCAGGTTGGCCATCAGCTCCAGGATGGTCTGGATGCAGAGAGTCAAGACCGACCGGCGGCCTTTCTCGGAGAAGCTGTGGAAGATCAGCAGGAGCAGCTGGAGGTGCTCGACGTTCAGGTCTTCGGTGTCGCCAGGGAGCGTCCCCTGCATGGCATTCTGCTTCAGGGTGCCCACAAACCTGCCAAGGGGGGAAGGGAAGAAGCAGGGCTCACAGCAAAGCAAGGAGCTCAACAGCACCAGGTACAACTCTGGCATATGACAAAAGCTATACAAGGAAGGTCCTGACTTCGGAAGATTCCATCGCTTTGGGGCTGCCCTTCCCCGGACTGCCACCCCCGAATGTCTGAGGGTGGTGGAACTACCAAGCAGGGGCTTTAAGGTCTACCAACGCGTTTGAAGAAGCAGGACTCCAATCTTAACATATATAAGGGACACAGCGGCATGGGAGGAAGTTGAGGATTATCCCGGTGAAGATACTAGTTGATGAGACCCATTGTCTCTCATTCAGCAAGGCCTTGACCACAGCTCTCCTTTACCCCCTTACTCACCTCTCCCAAACCTTCAGGCATTCGGGCACGTCAGGGTCTCCTTGGGTGCTCGCTTTGTGCTGCCAGATGAGGAGGAGCCGAGAGAGGACAGACAAGCTCTGCGGGTGGATGTAAAGGGGCCAGGGGCCTTCGGAGAAAGGGGCCACGCCCAGCTGCTGCAGGAGAGTGCTCTGGCAAGAAGGGAAAAATAAGTGCCTGCATGAAGTCCTTCAATAAAATCTAAACAACTGCTGCCTTTGTCAGCATGGAGGTGCCATTTGGGGGACGTATGAAGCTCCCTTATATTGCGCCAGACCATCTAGCTCAGTGTTGTCTATACGATCAACAGTGGCTCTCCAGAGTTGTTGTTTTATTTACTTCTTAAAATTTATACACTCAATTGTTAAAAACAAACCACCACCACCACCCTCAAAGCAGTTTACAAAAAAGGTAACACAATCAAGCTATCAGTAAGAAAAACTAACAACAATTTAACACTATAGAAAGTCAAAATGGCAATTAACCTAAAAACAGATTTAAAAACTCACACCAACTTTCTAAACAACTGGATAGGCTTGTCTAAACAAGAATGTTTCTAGCAGGGGCCAAAAAGAGTATGGTGAAGGCAGCTGCCTAGTATCAAGAAGCAGGGAGTTCCAAAACGTAGGTGCTGCCACACTAAAAGATCCAGTTCTTACAAATACAGAGTGAGTGTTATATGGCATCTGTAAGATGCTGTGGATTGAACCTGTAACCTTCTGCATGCAAAGCAGATGTACTACCACTGAGCTCCTATCATTGTCCTTGACCACTGGACCATGCTAGCGGCTGTGAGCTGGAGTCCAATGGTTCCTTGAAGGCCACAAATGGCTCCACAACTCTGTTCCAGATTCAACTTGGCCATCAAATTTTCAGACATTAACACCACCCCACCATTCCCCCATGCTAATTTATAAACTTCTGGCCCTGGCTTTCCTAAGAGGTGGGGAGCCCTCTAGAAGAAGAAGAAGAAGAGTTTGGATTTGATATCCCGCCTTTCACTCCCCTTCAGGAGTCTCAAAGCGGCTAACATTCTCCTTTCCCTTCCTCCCCAACAACAAACACTCTGTGAGGTGAGTGGGGCTGAGAGACTTCACAGAAGTGTGACTAGCCCAAGGTCACCCAGCAGCTGCAAGTGGAGGAGCGGAGACGCGAACCCGGTTTCCCAGATTACGTGACTACCGCTCTTAACCACTACACCACACTGGCTCTCGATCCTTCTTATTACTAGCCAGACACACAATGCAAGACTCACTTGCAAAGTGGGGGACTGTAGGTCCGAGGTCACCAAGGAGTGGTTGAAGTGGTACAGTGCAGCAGCAAATTCCTCCTCCTCTGTGGTACCTATGACAAAGGGCAGAGTCAGCTGGTTAGCCCAGGATCCCACCACTTCACACAAAATAAACAGAAACCCGACATAGCTAAACGGAACCTCTTGGTTGAGGTGGTGTCAGAAGGCTGCACTTTGCTTACAATTACACTCGCCCATCTTTGATCTTCAGCCAGAGCTTTTAAGTGACGAAAGACGCCACCAAAGATGGCCACCCCCTCTGTGTCCCTCTTTCTCCAGCAGTAGAGGAGACGTGGGGCTGCCACTGCCAGGGGCAGCTGCAAGTCTCCTGCTTGTGTACAATTCTGCCCTTACAATAATCAAATCACATCTGCCAGGTTCAGAGACAGCTAGGGACATGCCCTATGAAAATATGAAGCTGGCTGGACCACGTCAAGACCAGTGATCCATCGAGTTCAGGAGTGGGGAAACCTTTTATTCAACCCAAGGGCCACATTCCCCTCTGGGTAACTTTCGGGGGGGGCACATGCCAGTGGTGGGCGGGGCCAGAGGCAAAAATGGGTGGGGCAATGAAGGTAAATTTTACTTTGCTGGAGATGGCTAGTTTTTACACACACACCCCTCTACCTTCCGTCCAGGCAAGCCAGAAACATCATCAGAGCTCAAGTTGACATTCCAGCCAGGAAAAAACCATTCAAGGAGGATGCAAAGAAAGACTGTGAAGGCCTAAGGTTGCCCATCCCAGATCTAGCTAAATTTCCCCTCCAGGGTCTCAAGCAAAGACACTAGGCTAGAATGGCAGGGGGTAGAGAAAGGACTTGCACCCCAACCTTTGATCCCGTCCTTGTCCACTTCCTTGATGATGCAGGCCAGCGTGGCCATGTGCTGCTCTGTCAGCGAGACGCTCAGGTAGTTGCGTATGAAATTGTTCCTGGAGTCCAGCATGGAGGAAGTCACAAAGTTCAAGATATTGGAGGCCAAGTTTAAGAACTAGAAGCCAAAGGAAAAGAGGAGACAGGAGAGATCGATGCATGAGCCAAACAGAAACTGGAATGGAACCAGGAGGATAATACCGTATTGGCCCGAATATAAGCCACACCTTTAAAATTGGAGAGGCGGGGGGGGGGGAGGAATAAAAGCTCCTCTCCATTCCTCACGGCTCCTGGCTGCATACAGAGTCGTGTATTCAAATGGTCACGAATATAAGCCACACTTTAACTTTTCACAGTCAGAATTGTGGGGGAAAGTGAGGCTTATATTCAGGCCAATATGGTAATCAGCTGTGCTTTCCCACAGATCCGTCACATCCCAAAAATTCACTTTTTGTGTTAAAAAATTAAGGCCCAGGGTTTTTTGCTTCCAAAGGCCAACAGGTATTGAATATGGTCATCAGTACTGTCCCCCCAACCCCATACACACCTCCCTGCCCCATGTACTCCTTATTGAAAGTCATTGTGTAAAGGGCACCTTTTATACTGCAAATTGCAGTATCCGGTGAGAGTGTTTGTGTGTACTTGTCTCAAAACAAAGAAACAGAACAATCTTTGGGTCCTCCGTGAATCTATCCAATGTGGTGGCCATCACTGCCTCTTGTGGGGATGAGTCTCATGGTTCAACTATGTGCCACTGATTTCAATGGGTCTACACTGAGCAAAACCAGCTGGACACAACCCTAGGAAGTTCCCACCACACACCAGCTCTGGATCTTTGCGACTGGCCAAGATGTTTCCGTTTTCTCCAGCGGCCTGCTTGTTGGGGCTCTTCACTCGAGGGGAGCTCTCCAGGGGCGGGGGCGGGGGTGGCGGAGGAGGGGCCACTTTCTCTTTGCTGGGAGAAATGGTCTCCTCAAACCACTGCCCGAGGATGGGCTCGCTGTCGTCATCTAGGAAAAAAACCCAAAGTAAACACACAGATTGTTTAAGAGACAAGAGCGTAACATACAATTAAGGGTCCTCTACTGCGTCTATTGCTGCCACCATGAAACGCAAGTCCCCAGGCCTCCCCCGTTTTGCACGCACCCTGGCTGCTGTCTTCGGTGCTGCTGAAATCGTCCTCATAGTAAGTGTTGGAGTCTGTGGAAGCGCTCACGTCACTGCTCATGGAGCCCTTTCGTTGTCGCTGAAGAACACAAGCCTGAAAGTTTGGGTCGGTGGGGTGGGATGGGAGGGAGGAGAAAGACCAGACCAGGTCAGCTGCTTTCTGCAAAGCTTAGCTCTTGAAAGCTTAGACTTCAAAGATGGTGGGGGGAGTTTGGATTTGTTATCCCGCTTTATCAGTACCCGGAGGAGTCTCAAAGCGGCTAACAATCTCCTTTCCCTTCCTCCCCCACAACAAACACTCTGTGAGGTGAGTGGGGCTGAGAGACTTCAAAGAAGTGTGACTAGCCCAAGGTCACCCAGCAGCTGAATGTGGAGGAGCGGAGACACGAACCCGGTTCACCAGATTATGAGTCCACTGCTCTTCACCACTACACCACACTGTAAAAGATGACTTTTACAAATGATGTAAAAAAAATTGAGCGAGTTTCTAGACGTCCAGGTTGAAGGAAGCCCAAGGGGCCTGTCAATACCTTTCTGTACGAGGTCGACAGCAAAGTCAGGAGCAAGTTTGTGAGGGGCACGGAGTCGATCAACCGCTGGATTCGCTGAATCGATGTGCTCTGGGCCATGATGTTCAGCACAGCCGGGGGGCCATCGGTCTCCCAGCCCTGGAGGGCGGAGGGTGAAAGCTGTGTTATTTTGTCATGTTCGGAAAGCAGAGCCCATCAGAACCCTGATCCGAGTTGTCTTTCTCTCTCTCACCTTGTGAAGAGCTTCAACTTGCAGGTCTTGGAAGAGGGAAGTGAGCAGCTTAATGGCATGGTTGGCAAGGACAACAGACAGGACACCAAAACCCTGGTGCCTATGGAGAAGAGAAAAGGAAGCATTTTAAGAATCCAAGAGCTTTTCCATCTAAGATACAGGAAGGTGGGGGGGGGGGAATCCCTGACGTTACTCTCTTGACTGATACCAAACTTACCCTTTCCCAGGCCCCAGTTTGGGAGATCCCACTCCCTCTTTGGAACGAGCAATGATGTCCCGTACCCGGAGGGCAGCCAGGGGATCTTTCTCCTTCCCCTTATCAGCCAGGGCTGTGGGGCTGAGGTTCAAGATGAGAAACAGGCTGTTCAGCAGACACCAGGCGCCAAGCAGCTGGAAGTTCTGGTAGTGCTGCCATCCCAAGAAAGAGGGGGGGAAAGAGTGAGAACCCATACAAACCCATGTTTAGCTCCACAACCACATTGATCTGCAAAACGAGCACTGTTACAGTTGCCACACAATATTCATTCCACATTTGCAAGAAATCAATATTTTAGTGTAGCAGCACCTACACTTCGGAACTCCCTGCCTGTTGACACTAGGCGTGTGCGTTCACTCTACTGCTTCCAAACCATTTTTGTTTGGGCAAAGCCTACCCAGACTTGCAGAATGTTGCTTTATTCTGGTTTTCAGCTTATCATTCATTTTAATTATTTTTTACAGTTTTAAGTAACAGTTTTAAACTACTTTTTAAATGATACTTATTTTGTTTCACTCTTTTCTTTCAGTGGGTGGGGCGGGATGTTTTAATCCTGCTTTTTAAAAATCTGAATGTGTTTTAAGATTCCCCCCCCCCCCCGTTGTGTTTTCCACTGGTTTCGATGTAGGTTACTTATTGTAAGTTGCTCTGAGTTATTTTTTCAAAAAGCAACTAATAAGTTTAATAAAAAACAAACTACTACTACTTTTGGTAAACTGCTTTGAGGCCTTATTACAATCAAGTGCTTACAAATAGACCTTGCAGAAAAAAAAGAAATAACATTTCATTCCAGCCCTTCCATATGGGGCAAAGTTGCCAAGACAAAGGAGTTCTGCTTGGAGGTTATCGCCCTTACCTCCCCACCTGCACGGCGTGAGTTGCTGATGGCCTGCCCAATCATATCGTAGATTTCAAGCTGCAGACATAGATGGAAACAAGAGATTTCGGGACTTATATGAAAAGCTGCTATTGATACATGCATGCATACAAAAAAACCCCCCACCCTTTGGGTTGCAAATTCAGCACCGTATCTTCCCTTCTGGACACACACAAAGGATTCCCCTAAGCATCCAACCTCCCCACTTACACATTTCTGCACAATGGTGGCGGCATCATTTTCGTAGTCTTCTTCTTTTGAACTTGTGGACCCAGTTCGGACCTGCTGGGTGCTGCCTACATGCAGGATGGCCATGCAGGTCGCAACACTCACGCCTGGGTGGAGAGAGAAAGAGATGATCTCAGTGTCAGGCAGAGCCTCGCCTAGTGCTGTAAGCTACATCCCATAGTAAGTCTGGGCAGGGGGGCAAGAAGAAGTGTCCCCCGTCGCAAATCGAGGAAACCTTTTTTTAACTGTCAGTGCTTCTCTACAGAGTTCCTACTGAGAGACAAGTTTCCAAAGCACAAACCAGGTAGACACCGTGACTGGGCTGTATTCAACTAAACTAGACTCGGCACAAACCAGACTTTAGCAGCCCGCTGCCCTCCAGAGGCTTTGGACTACAACTCCCATCAGCCCCTGCTGCAACTTGTGGTTCAAAACACCTGGAGGGTATGAGGCTGGCATAGATGCAGTGGAATTAAGTTAGTCACATCCACTAATTTAAATGGATTATTATACTTACCGTATGAAACTAATCTACCCAAGTTAATCATGTTGGTCAACTCAATGGGTCTACTCTGAGTAGAACTAACTAGGTACAACCCATTGTTACTATTCGGTTGATGCAATGCCATTTGACGTGCACATAACGTGACAAAGCAGACGAGGGTAGTCCCATGCCCAGAGAAGCCTGCAATCTAAAATTCAACGAAGGGGAAACTTAATCGGAACAGGAGGGGCATAAGGAGAGCTGAGAAGAGGAAAAGGTCCATCCTTTCACTCTTGAGATCAGAATAACAATATGTGCCAAGTTCAGTTTCATTATGTTACTGTCAGGCAAGTGCTCACCTGCATAGAGGCAGCTAAGAGCCAGAACAGTGACGTCCTGAAGCCTTGTGGGAGTAAGAGGCTCCAGAACAGGGAGGGAGAGAGTATCCAAGGCCATGGTCACGTCAATCACCAGCGAATGGAACCTGCAGAAAGAAGGTTGACAGCATTGGAAGGGTAGCTTGGGATTCACCAAGGCAGGGAAATCAGTGGCCCGCTGGTGCTGAAACCCAGCACTGAACAGATGTAAGCCAGGGCCATCTGGCAACGTCCAACCCAGACTGGGTGATAGACTGGAAGGTGGGGGGGGAAGAGAACATAAAAAGGGGAGCTCTCTTTACCCGTTACGAACTGCAGTGGCATCAGCTACAGTGGCTGGCATGATGAAAAAGGAATTAGCGGACACAGCGTCCTGGAAGCGGTTTATGTAGCGCAGGAAGTAAGGGAGGTTCAGGCAGACCCGCAGCAGCTTCTCAGAGCCACCTGTTAAGAAGAAAGGCAAGCAGTGTGACAAAAAAAGAGAGCCCTGCCGGATCAGACCAATTCCTTTTCATAGAAATGTAGAGTTGGAAGGGACCACAAGGTTCATCTAGTTCCACCTCCTGCAATACAGGAATCTTTTACCCAAAGTGGGGCTCAAACCCATGAACCTGGGATTAAGAGTCTCATGCTCTATCAACTGAGCCATCCCGCCATCCATCTCGTCCTGCCTCCTGTTTCTTCCCACAGTGGCCAATCAGAAAGCTTCAGGAGGAATACTAGTAGGGTGTGAAGGCAATAACCCTTTCCTCTAGCAACTGGTGTTCAACAATAGTCAGCCTCAGCCGATGGAAATGTTACACAGCTAGGGAAACCCAACTTCCTACTTTCCCCCCTCCTCCTTTCTTTTAAGATTGCTCGCTTGAAAACAAGTGATAGCAGTTGTAAGCATTAACTCCTTTCCCTACCAAGTTCTTGCAAGCTGGCCACGTTCTGAGCAATGAATATGCTCTTCGTCTTGGCTGCAGAGGCTTGGTCCGTGGACGCCTGGTCGTCACTTTCACCTTCCCCCTGAGGAGAAAAAGGAGATATGGGCACCAGCCATGGTGCCGCTCCACATTTACATAGTGCTTTTGTATTTTAGTGTATTACGATTTGAATTCTATGCAATGGAAATACAGGAAATAAAAGAAGCAATGAAAACACAATAAAAAATCAGACAAAACCTAGCACAGCACATTGCAGTTGGCAGAACGGTGTGCCAAGAACCTTCAGCAATTTTCAAGCGGCTTGCAAGGAGGAAAGTTTGAGAACCACAGCCTTAAGACATAGGAAGTTATCTTGTACTGAATCAGACCAGCGGCTCAGTCCTGTCTCCAATGACCGGCAGCGACCCTCCAGCGGTCTTTTCCAGCCCTACCAAGGGATGCTACCAGGGAGTGAACCAAGCACTTTCTGCAAGCAAAGCAGGTATCCTACCACTAAGCTGCAGCCCGTCCCCAGCTCCTTTCACTTGAAGTGTTGTCACTGGACAGAGGGAGCCTCCAGGCTTTCATACACACCTGAGTCTGTGGCAGGATTGGAGAGGTTGCCACTCTGGGATTAAAGACAGACGTCAGCTGGTTGAGGAAGTTCATTTGCACTTCCTTCTGTCGCAGTTCGGGGCTGACTGGAGATGCCAGCTCTTTCTGATCCTCCACTGCAGAAGAGAGGAAAACACATTAATTCAGCCCTTGCTTCAGGAACAGAAAGGCTGAATGTGATCGTCTGGTCACGTTCAGCACTAGAGAGCTCACAACAAAGTTTACCTATTTATTACATTTAATATCCCACCTGTCCTCCAAGGAGCTCAAGATGCCATTCAGGCTTCTCTCTGCCCCTAACTGATTTATCCTCACAACAACCTTGCAAGGCAGGCAAGGATGAGAAATGGCCAAGTGAGCTTAATGTAGCGTAACGTGGCTGAGTGGGGATTTGAACCCGAGCCTCACAGGTCACTGTCCAACACTCTAACCTGCTCCACCATACCACAGTTCTCACCATCAGAGAGGGTCTTCACTGTCTGGGGTAGTTTGGCTGACTTCATCATCGCTGTGAATGTGATGATTTCGGTTCTGTCAAGGCGGCTGCAGCCAGTACACAGGCCCTTGATCAGCAGGATCAGGTGTTTCTAAAGAGAAAGAGCCAACTTCAAAGGTGAAGGCAGATGTGAGGACATGCTTTGGTGGTATTTCAGTAAACACGGGTAGCAGAATTTTTATGGTACCCTGGTTATTACTATTATTTATTAATTATCTCCCACATATATCTCAAGGTGACGTACACAATATAATAAAAACAGCACAGAAAACAACAGAAAATGCCTTTTAAAAGCAATACAAAGTAGGCAACCGTGACAGACACATTCATCCGGCGTAACACAAGTTTAACTTAACAGGTAAGTGGAAATGGACCTAGCGGTACCACGTCATCAAGGCTATCTTTCTGTATGCCAAAAATGTAAGACTGTCATCATGCTGCTGTTTGCAAGGCTTTTGAAGCTTTCTGTTGAATATCTTGTTTAAATATTAGGGTTCAGTATTGTTCCACAGGATGTGTACTACTTTAAAAGCCAGGGTGCAGATCCTGACCTAGTTTTTGCAGCTGTGTAGCAGGTGCTGATAAGTCATTAAAATTAGCCGAATAAGGTGATTACAGTGTTTCTTTTCTTTTTTTTAACACATTGCATGTACCAGCAATTGTGAACGGTATATAATGTGCCGTATGTACCTTACTCTGTGTGTAATGAGTGGATGTTTACAGACACTATGCAGAAGGGATGACTGTAAGATGTACGTTTGAGCAGTTGTTATTAAACCTTGCAAAGCACTCTTTGCGTCTTTCCAGTGATTCCATCTGTGTGGTCTAATCTGCACGCACTCTGTGGCATGCTGCAATATGCAATACTTTCTACCCTGTAAGGAAACAGGACCATCTAATCCCATATATTCTCTACCCCAGCCTTCCCCAACAGTTCAATGCCTGGCAACTCCCGTTAAATAAAATCGCAGTTCACATATTGGCGAGCCTTCCTTCTGGGCTGCTGAGATGCAGCATGCAAAGGGGTTGGTGGACAAGGTGTTCCTCTAGACCAGCCTTTGCCAACTTGATGCCCTCCAGGTGCTTTGGACTGCAACTCTCACCATCCCAGACTACTTACCATACTGGCTAGGGCTGATGGTTGAGGATGATGGGAGCTGCGAGTCCAGCAACATTCAGGGCAGGCAAGGGAGCATAGAAGCTCTGCACCCCTGGTTTAAGTCAAGCCGTGGAAACTTCTAGATGCATAGCATGGGCTCTACTATTAAACTATACCCATGCATACACACATTCTCATACACTATGAAAAAGGCCTCTCACCTGCGAAACGGCACAAGCCTCATCTGGGTTTTCAAGTCGCAGCAGGGAAAATTCAATCAGGACTTTGCAGGCAGCTGCCACAGACTGCAGCTGATTTCTAGGTACTAAAAAGCCAAAGATGTCAGATCATTCAAAGAGGCGTTAGTTCCCTACGAAGAAACCTCAGAAACCGATTTACCATTTGCTGATCTGTCTCCCCACCTTGGAAGTTCATTTCTGGTTTGCAAACCTCCCCTTCCCTGTCTAGCCCCCTGTTTGCCTTATAAATTACAAGCCATCAAGGAAAAGAGACATCTGTTGGTAAGAACAAGGAGAGAAGGCATGATGGCTCAAGCAGAACATCAAAACTCACACTCTGGACACTCACCCAGTCCACACACTGTGGTGATGTAGTGCGTCGCAAGGGCGACAAAGGACGAGTAGAAAGGTTCATACTGTTTGTCATGGTGCAAGATTTCAGACTCACTGCAGAGAGAGAAAGAAGACAGAGAGTGGATTATGAACCAGTTATTTCCATGCTCTCGGGGACTGCCCTGAACTTTGACCATATGCATAGAGTATGTTAAAGATTACAGGTTGTATCCATAAGGAGGTATGAAGAGCCTGCTGGATCAGGCCAGTGGCCAATCTAGTCGAGCAGCCTGTTCTCACTATGGCCAAACAGATGCCCCTAAGGGAAACTTGCAAACAGGACCTGAGCACAAGAGCACTGTCTCCCCTCCTGTGGTTTCCAGCAACTGGTATTCAGAAACCAGCTCAGTGTCTGGTATTTAGAAATTTTTTCAGAGTCTCCAAAAATTGTTACACATCACTTGGGAAGACAGGTGAACTAATGCCAGTGTACTGGAAAAAGCAGTGTCGAAGCAATTATTTTTCAACATCAACTTCGTTGGACTGGTCATGTTGTTTGGGTGCCTGTCTTCCAAAGGAACTGCTCCATTCCAAACTTAAAAATGGAAAGCGTAATGCTGGTGGTCAACAAGAGAGTTTAAAGACTCTCTCAAGGCAAATCTTTAAAAATGTAGGATAAACACTGACAACTGGGAAACACTGGCCTGCGAGCGCTCCAACTGGAGGACAGCCTTTACCCAAAGTGTCATGGACTATGAAGACGCTCAAACTTAGGACGAAAAGGAGAAGTGTGCTAAGAGGAAGGCATGCTTGGCAAACCCCCGTCGTGATCAACTCCCACCCGGAAACCTATGTCCCCACTGTGGAAAAACGTGTGGATCCAGAATTGGTCTCCACCGTCACTTACAGACTCACTGTTAAGACAGTGTTCATGGAAGACAATCTTACTCTGCTATGAGGGATAGCCAAAGAAGAAGATTCAGAAACATTACTGCCCTCAACAGTGGAACTACTAGCAAATCTACTTATCCTGAATCCACATAATATCAACAAGAATGTGCTTTCCGAAAAAATTGAGGGGTTTTTTTTTGGGGGGGGGGGGTAATGTAATTGTTGCAACAAGAGTAACAACTGGAACGATTCACATATAAAAAATCTAACAGTGTAAATACAACAACAGCGCATTCTCAAAAGTATAACTATCACATCAACATAAAAACAGTAATTAGCAGTTCCTCTAACGTTCATCAAAATTTTAACCCAGTGGGGGAATCCCACCAGCATGTCAACTAAAAATATCCAGAGAATTTCACATTCAAAAGTAGCACCAAAGTTGATGATGCAGCAGCAGCAGCACCAACCACCCCAATATTTTATGACTTAACCTTTTGAGAGCTGGAGGGGACTTAGGTGAGCGTCTAACTCAGTGCTGCCAGCTCTGGCTGGCATCAGCTCTCCAGTCTCAGGGAGAGAAGAGTTTCCCCGCCACACACACTCCAGCCCTGCTAGCCTTGATCCTTTTTTGGAACTATTTATTACATTTCTATCCCACCCTTCCCTGCAAAGGAGCCCATTGAAAGGTTAAAACAGAGCTTTCCAAACTTTTCATGTTGGTGACACACAAATTTAGACATGCATCATTTTTGCGACACAGTAATTCAGTTTTACTAGCGAACTGGAGATTAAGCTACTGCAATCGCTTTCCAGCACAGGGAGGGGTGTGGGGAGCGTTCACACAAAACACCTACACACTGCAGCCAACACACTAACCTGTCACAACACACAGTTTGGAAAGCTCTGGGTTAAAACAATGCAATTAAAATAATTTTAAAGCTGGAGATTGAACACTGGACTTCCTGCAGATATTGTAAAGCTTTCAATTTACCACCAAGCTATTACCTCTCCCCACAGAAAGCTGCCTCTGGGGCAGGACTGTAGCTACTCCAGGTAAGGCTGGGAGAGACTTCCATCTGAAACCCAGGAGTCACTGCTAGTCAGACTAGAGAGTACTGAGCTAGGCCTATCTCTGTATAAGGCATCTTTCTATGTCCCTGGACTATGAGGACTTAAACCTTGGAAAGAAAACATTTTATGGGAAGAGACCACAGCTCAGTGTTGGATCACCTGCCTTGCCTGCTTAAAGTCCCAGGCTTAATCCCTGGTGTCTTCAGGAAGGGCTAAAAAAAGACCCTTGGCCTGAGACCCTGGAGATCCACTGCTGGTCAATGTAGACAATACTGAGTTAAAGGGACCAATGGTCTGACTTAGTAGCAGAGGAAGCTGCTTAGACTGAGCTAGACTTACTGATCCATCTAGCCAGGCGAGCCTCCCTGGGGAGAGCACCCCACAAACAGGGAGCCACTACAGCAAAGGCTGCTCTTGTGTGGCCACCCTCCAGGCAAGTGTTCCCCAAGCCTGGATCTCCAGCTGTTTTTGGACGACAATTCCCATCATCCCTGACCACTCGTCCTGCTACTAGGGATGATGCGAATTGCCATCCAAAAACAGCTGGAGACCCAAGTTTGGGAAACACTGCTCACTTTTCCAGGAGAGGCACACGAAGAAGGGTCTCAGATAAATAAACAAATAAATAAACAATTATTATTTATTATTATTATTATTTATACCCCACCCATCTGGCTGGGTTTCCTCAGCCACTCTGGACAGCTTCCAACAAAGATTAAAAATACATTAAAACACCAGCCATTAAAAACTTCCCTAAAACAATGGCTACCTTCAGATGTCTTCTATATGTCAGATAGTTGTTTATTTCCTTGACATCTGTTGGGAGGGCGTTCCACAGGGCGGGTACCACCACCGAGAAGGCCCTCGGCCTGGTTCCCTGTAACTTGGCTTCTCACAGGGAGGGAACTGCCAGAAGGCCCTTGGAGCTGGATCTCAGTGTCCGGGCTGAACGATGGGGGTGGAGACGCTCCTTCAGGTATACTGGACCGAGGCCGTTTAGGGCTTTAAAGGTCAGCACCAACACTTTGAATTGTGCTCAGAGATCCAGGTAGGTTCATATGGAGAGAGGCGGTCCTTGAGATACTGAGGTCCTGAGCCATTTAATGCACCATAGGTCAAAACCAGCACTTTGAATTGGGCTTGGAACTAACTGGTAGCCAGTGCAACTGGGCTAGGATCGGTGTAATATGTGCAAACCATCTTGTCCCAGTGAGCAGTTCTGCACTAGCTGAAGTTTCTGAACCGTCTTCAGAGGCAGCCCTATGTATAAAGCTCCCAACAGCTTCATGTAGATGTTAAACAGACTAGGACATGGGAGACCCAGGTTTGAATTATTATTATTGCTACTTTCTACACACAGTCCCATAGGTGGGGCCTGGACCACTGTAACACAGTGCCCCCAATACCCATCTCACAGAGCAAGTTCAGGAACATACCATGGTCATTGGTAACAAAAACCACAGAGTGACTGAGAAGAATAGATGGAGTTCACTCATCAGGCCAACCAAAGCAGATACCCATTACTGAGTAGGAGGGTCCCAACATATACAGTGGTGCCTCACAAGACGAAATTAATCCGTTCCGCGAGTCTCTTCGTCTAGCGGTTTTTTCATCTTGCGAAGCAACCCTATTAGCGGCTTAGCGGATTAGCGCTATTAGCGGCTATTAAAGGCTTAGCGGCTTAGCGGCTAAAAGGCTATTAGCGGCTTAGAAAAGGGGGGGAAGCGAAAAAAATCGCAAGACTCACAAGACTTTTTCGTTTTGCAAAGCAAGCCCATAGGGAAATTCGTCTTGCGAAGCGCATCGAAAAACGGAAAGCCCTTTCGTCTAGCGGGTTTTTCGTCTTGCGAGGCATTCGTCTTGCGGGGCACCACTGTAATATGGACCTGACACACACTTACAAAAACTGGCCCAAAAAGCTCTTACAACTGTAACAGGAAGTTTCTGAATGCTCCATCAGACTGACTCCATCGCTTTTCAAATCGTTTTGGGAAGTTCTGAAGAATCCAGGCGATGGGACAACAAAACAACTCAGGAGCTGAGCCTCAAAAAGAAACAGCCAAAAGAGTCAAAGCACCCTTTTGCACTTACATGTTTCCCCCTCTCTGCTGCTTCAATGAGCTTCACGCTGTTTGCTTTGTTAATGCCCCACAGCAGTTCCCCAGAACTTTGAAAGCATGAACACACACTAATGCACACACAGAGCTGGATGAAGTTTGTGCAATTCTGCAAAACAGAGGGTTCAAAGCAGACAGTTGCACAACAGAGGCACGAAAACAACCTGATGCAAGGAAAGATGAAGGGCATTTCAGAATACCGTATTTTTCGCTCTATAACACGCACCCGACCATAACACGCACATAGTTTTTAGAGGAGGAAAATCTGTAGGCATGCCACCCGTAGGCATTCCCTCCATAACACGCACAGACATTTCCCCTTACTTTTTAGGAGGAAAAAAGTGAGTGTTATGGTGCAAAAAATACGGTAGTTTGTTTTCTGGCGGGGTGGGGGGTGCTCATCAGCTTGTTCCTGCTACTGTTCTAATGTGGTTTATGCTACATCCATTGTATTGAAGCACCTCTGCTTTTATCAGTTAGCTGATCTAGAAAAACCTTTACTTAAGCAGTGGTAGAAGTTCATTTTCAGGTACCTTCTAGGGACTACATGCCAGTGGTGGGCAGGACCAAAGCTCAAAGTATGCAAAGCAATGGATGCAACTCTTAATTTTGTGCAGTATACTGTACTGCATTCCAGCCATGCAAATACCAGAGGTTTCTACACCAAGAGAGACACTTCTCTCCAGCCAGGCAAAGACAAAGCATTATTATCACAACTCAAGGACACATTCCAACCAGGCAAAATCATCAGAAAAGGAGAAAGAGAGGCCTGGGAGGAGTCCTGAAGACCAGAGAGAGGACTTGCGGGTTGCTACTGCATTTGGTCTGAGGATCCAAGGTTTCCCACTCTGACTTAAAGAGAAGCCCATTACTGCAGTCACGAGCAACTGTGGAAGATACCAGTTTAAGTGGCAAAACAAAACCACCACCAAATGACACCCATACAGCAGACACAAGAGCAGCGCAACTCAAAGCTGCTTTGTAAGAACAAACATGGTAGAAAATACAGAAAAGGGAAAGACTTGTGGTCAGCGATAGTTTTAGAGGGCTTTGTAGCACTCACATAAATGCAATATTATTTCAGAACTATTGTGCGAATCAGAACAGAGGTGACACCTTTATTCTGAAGAAGCTGGGATGCTTCTGACAGTTGCAAAAGACAGAACATCAACAACTGTGACATTTTAAAACCTCCCTAAACCTCTCAGCTGGAGGGAAGGCTGTATCGGTTGAATTTCTGCATGGCAGCTCTACCAGAAAAAGACAGTGACAGCTACCCTAAATCTCACTAGATCCCAGGAAGGATCAGTATTATCAGTGAACCACAGAACTGAAGAGCTGGAAGGAACCACGAGGACGTTCTAGTCCAACCCCCTGCAGTGCAGGAATCTTTCACCCAATATGGGGCTAGAACCCATAACCTTGATCTCATGCTCTACCAACTGAGCTATGATGTACTGCTCATTAAAAGTGAAAGAACTTCCTATTAAGATTATTATTGTCCCCATCTGTTCTGCAGTTGCTGATGAACTGTTCATGAATGGAAAGCACCCTCTCAAGAATAGCAAGGCTCCTGCAGCTAAGCTAGTGCCAAATGTACTGCTCTGTTTTCCTTTGGACCACATCAGTGAAGTCGAGAGCGGGGATCTTGTCATCTGGGCAGCCCTGGACATTGCTCCATACATTGCCTAGGTTTGTGCCCTGGAGAGGTCATTTCAGTGCTGCTAACAGAGCAGAAATAACGATGGGAAGCAGCAGTTATATCGGTGTCTGCAGCCACAGTGGGTGCTGTGATTCTCTAGTGGCTTGACTTCACCCCCAAAGGCACACTCCATTCTCTCTCGAAACAAATGCCAACATGTCTAGGGTGTGACCCTCTGGACGTGGCTCCTTACGCATCTTTGACCAACTGATATGCACTGTTTTTGTTATGGTCCGGCTGTTTTTGTTAGCATATCCTATTTTATGTAACATGCAACTACCGTATTTTTCACCCCATAGGGCGCACCGCCCCATAGGACGCACCTAGGTTTTTGGGGGGGGAAATAAAGGAAAAAAAATATTTCCCCCCCAGGCGCGGGGGAAGCCCGAGCTTCCCCCAACCCCAGCCCCCAGAACAGCCTGCTATCCGCAAGCCTAGGGAGCCTGGCGGGAAGTCGCGCCGGTCTCCCCTGGCTTGCGGAGAGGTGCGCGAAGTCCGGACGCGCTCTTTAGCGCGTGCCAGGATTCGGAATGCAGGCAGCTCCGCGCAGCCGTCGGGAGCCTGGTGTGACTTCGCGCCGGGCTCCCGAGGGCTGCGCAGAGCTTCCTGAAGCCTGGAGAGCAAGAGGGGTCGGTGCGCACCGACGCCTCTCGCTCTCCAGGCTTCAGCGAAAGCCTGAATTCGCCCCATAGGACGCACACACATTTCCCCTTCATTTTTGGAGGGGTAAAAGTGCGTCCTATAGGGCGAAAAATACGGTAAATTAAAAACATACAGTAAATTTATCTACAACAAGGCTAATCCAACAGCAGCACCCAGATTATTGAATTCCCCCCTTCCCCCTGGACAGAGGTTCAAGTGGTCCCCATTCTCTCTCATATTTTAGGAAAGCAACCAAGACTTAAACAAAAAACCCAAAAAAACCTAAAGCATTGAATTTTAAAATTTTAACGTCTTGCTGTTCTTCTGAAATTGACCAAGCAGTTTCATGTTCCTCTCCTGAAGCTGCTTTAATAACGTAAATTGTACGTTATTTTACTATTGTTGCGCTTCTGCATTTTTAATCTGACAAGTGCTTTGGAGGCAGACAATTGTTATTGTATATTTAATATTAAACATGGTTATATCTAATGTTAGTCCTACTCAGGATGAATGCACTGAAATTAATGGACATGACTAACTTCGGTCCAGTAACTTCACTGGGTCTAACAGGAATAAAACTGAGTTGGAAGCAATCATAAGTAACAACAAAAAGACCCCTTAGGCACTTTAAGGATGATCATTTTGACGTAAAACCTTCAGGTACCACAACCCCTCTGAGCATGGGCATAGCCAAGATTTTGGTTTGGGGGACAGGCCCTTTGTTGAGGGGGGGGCTGAACCTCAGTTAGCTATGTTTTTGTATTGATTTTTATTGATTTAGGGGAGCAACGGCCCCTCTCTGCCCCCCCCCCCAGCTACGCCCATGCCTATGAGGCACGAAGGGCAATCCTGAATTGGTGCTACAAAACACAAACACAGCTACCTTTCTGATAACAAGCTTTCTTGTAAAACCACCATGGGAATTACAGAACTAAAGGCCTCCATTAAAATACCTACAATAAAGCAAAGTATTAAAACAACTGTTTACTAGAGAGGTAGCCATCAAAGCTGCTGTTGGACTACAACTCACACATTGTTTGACCACCACTGCTGGGGCTGATGGGAATCAGCTTCCCATAATTTAATTAGCCCCCAAGCACCACAAAATAATAGATTATAAATTTACTTATATCTTATAATTACCGTATTTTTCGCTCTATAAGATGCACCAGACCATTAAGACACACCTAGTTTTTGGAGGAGGAAAACAAGAAAAAAAATATTCTGAATCTCAGAAGCCAGAACAACAAGAGGGATCGCTGTGCAGCGAAAGCAGCAATCCTTCTTGTCGTTCTGGCTTTTGGGATAGCTGTGCAGCCTGCATTCACTCCATAAGACGCACACACATTTCCCCTTACTTTTTAGGAGGGAAAAAGTGTGTCTTATAGAGCAAAAAATACGGTATATGCCAACTGTCCTGTGAGGAACTCAGTTGTGAATCCTATGTTTCTTTCTTCAGTCTCCCATCTCCATTTCAGCCACACAATAATCCTGTGAAGTAGTGAAGACAGGTGCTGGCCGAAGCTAACCACTGAAAGCTTCATGTGTATAAGTGGGGGAATTAAATACGTTTTAATATTAAATTGTTTTAACCCCCCCCCCCATGGGACCTTAGAGTGAAGAGCAGGTAATAAGCTATAATAATAATAATCTGAATTTGCCTCTCCCAGCTCCCCAGTCAGATACTCACTTACAACTACACCCTGCTGACTCTCCCCTCACCCAATAATGAAGAATGCAGGTATAATATATGCTAGTAAATCAGCATTTATTCTATGCTAGCATATGCCTTTTTTCTTTCCCCCCTATTTTATTATTATTACTTCATGCATTTTGGATATTATGTGGTAAGCTATCCTGTTGTCTCTTGAAGGACAGTATATAAAAAAGTAAAGGTAAAGGGACCGCTGATCATTAGGTCCAGTCGTGGCCAACTCTGGGGTTGTGGCGCTCATCTTGCTTTATTGGCCGAGGGAGCCGGCGTACAGCTTCTGGGTCATGTGGTCAGCATGACTATGCTGCTTCTGGTGAACCAGAGCAGCGCACGGAAACGCCATTTACATTCCCGCCGGAGCAGTACCTATTTATCTACTTGCACTTTGACGAGCTTTCGAACTGCTAGGTTGGCAGGAGCAGGGACCGAGCAACGGGAGCTCACCTGATCACGGGGATTCGAACTGCCAACCTTCTGATCAGCAAGTCCTAGGCTCTGTGGTTTAACCCACAGCGCCACCCGCGTCCCTCATAAAAAGTAGTAATATAATAAATCCTTTGGGGGGGGGAGATATTTACTCTATAAAAAACCCAATAGAATAAATATCTCCTCCCCCCCCCAAAAAAAGGATCAAATCGTCGAGTGTCAGGCCTGCTCAGAGTTGATCCACTGATCTCAATGCACGTGACCAACCCGCCTGGGTCCATCAATATCAATGGATAGGAGACATAACTGGAAATGGAAATGTCGGTTGCCAGACCTGTAAATTTCAACCCCATTTTCTAGCAGCAACAATTGCAAGTCACTCTCCACGTGCCATGACTCCCGCTCAGCGCCAAAGGGGCGGGAACAGGTGTTGGCCGGACCACGCCCACCACCGACCGAAGCCCCGCCCATGCCCCGCCTACCTCTCAATGACGGAGGCCAACAGCTGCGGCAACTCCCGCATCTCGAAGGCCGAGTAGGAGGCGGAGAGGAGCGGTCGCACCGCCACCTCCCAGCCGGGCTCCCGCTCCGCCGTTGCCGTCGGGGAAGAACCGGCGCTACCGCCTCCCCCCGACGCCGCCATCTTGACGACGACTCTCCTCAGCTTAGGTTCCAGAAGCGTTTGAGTTGCTGAGGCGAGGAAAGGAGACCGCTTCCGTGCCAGGACGGAAGTGACGAGATAGCGGTGGCGGCGGCGACCAATCCCCGCTTAGAGACGCAGCTTCGCCTTAGAGATAGGCGTTGCGGCGTGTTTCCAATAAACTTCCGTTCTTTTCGATGCTGAGTGGCTACAAGGTCCCACGGAAGTTCTCTGCTTTCTGACAGGCGAGGCAAAGTATGTGGCGGTTGTTTGTAGAGATTGCCGAGCCGCTAGAGCTGCTTCAAATCCCTCCTCCTATTTCCGAGGAGCAAATCTAACACAGCATGGTTTCCAAGTTGACCGAACGAATACCGGTAGTGACTGTAGGCGCGGTCATTCACATGCTTTCTCTTAGCTCTTTGCTTTCCTGGCGCCTGGGAAGGACGCATGCGCAGAAACGTGAGTCAGCGAGTTTCGCTCTCGATGGCGGCGTGCGCGTGCGCCAAGTACAAGACGCTTTACGTACGGACTAGTGACTTGACAGCACGTTCCTATTTTTGTCCCCCGCTGAGTGCAGTGCAGTGCAGCTTATTCCTGGCCGATTATGCATAAGTTTGCAGCCTTTAAAGCCAAAGATGGGACTCTGAAAAGGCTCGACAAAGGCTCCAATTCTTACCAATAGAACTTAATGGAAATGATTTTTGAAGAGACATGGATAGCATTACACTATAAAGTAACTAGAATCATGGGGTAAGGATCAGTATCTGGCAGAGCTGTATTGCTTACTTGCAAATATGGTTGTGTTTATTACATATTAATGTTAATAATTATTGAATACATAAAGGTAAAGGGACCCCTGACCATTAGGTCCAGTTGTGACTGACTCTGGGGTTGCGGCGCTCATCTCGCTTTATTGGCCGAGGGAGCCGGCGTACAGCTTCCGGGTCATGTGGCCAGCATGACTAAGCCGCTTCTGGCGAACCAGAGCAGCGCACGGAAACACCGTTTACCTCCCGCCGGAGCAGAACCTATTTATCTACTTGCACTTCGATGTGCTTTCGAACTGCTAGGTTGGCAGGAGCAGTGCATCAAGCTATGATTCTATGAGCCAGAATTTTGGTCCATCTCATTCAATACTGTCTATGCTAACTGGCTGGCCAGGATATTGGGCAGGGATCTTGCCCAACCCTCGGCAGAGCAGCCAGGGACTGAACCTGGGACCTGCAGGCACGACAACATCATAATATACTGATATATCACGTTTAAAATAAGGATGGAGCTGTGTAGAGGAATTGGCTGGCTTCATGGTTTTTCCCACATTTTGATTTTTGCATAGTACATACACACACACACACACACACTGATTCATGCTATAATGCCAGGTCAAAAATTATGAAACCGGTATCACAAAATGGACTTCGGTTTTGGACGATATATAGATATATCACCCAGCCCTAGAGGTAACCCAGGAATTACACAGCAGAAGTCTCATCTGCACTATATTCAATACCTCATTGTCATGGAGTTCCCTCAAATAATACTATGTACAGGCCTTTTTTAAGGTTGCTGAAAGTTATTGGCAGACCCTTTTCCCTCACAGAGCTACGGAGTGGTATGACCGTCATCTCCTCTTCCTCAGTGTTGTCCTTACAAACCTCAGGATATGTCAGGAAGTAGCCTTTGGCCTACAGAAGCTTCCACCCTAATAAAAACAGTCATTTAAAGTCCCACAAACTCCTGGTTGTTGTTTTTCATGGTGACGCTGCCCCCCACAACTATGACAAGATGATTATTGTCCCTGTAAAATATGTTCAAGATGGTATTTATATTTGACTCTAATATAAATACCATCTTGAACATATTTTACAGGGACAATAATCATTGTTTAGACATCCTCGCAGCCTTGCAGTCTGTCGCTCCAGAAAAGTGGGTGGTGTTTCAGGCTGAAGGCACTTTGTGGTGGCAATAGCCCCTTTGAGGTAGGCTATAAATTTTCAAAATGCTCTCACCGTAGCTGTCAAGTGTCCCTTATTTGATGGGACAGTCCCTTATTCCAATGCCATGTCCCGCTGCTGTCCCTTATTGATGGATGTCCCTTAAATGATGTCCTTTAAATTTCAAAGGAAGCAGCTCCTCTCCCTCCCTCCCTGCTGGCCAGGGAGGAGGGAGGCTCCTACTGTGTTGCTTGGCTGCGTTGCTCACCCAATAAGAAATCTAAGAACGACTGGGGGGTGGAGCTTGTGCTGATCAAATCGGCTGTGTTCCCTGGGGACTCGCCTTTGCTCAGTGCTTCCCAGCGGAGAGGTGATGGTGGTTTTCCTTGAGGCTTCGTTTGGCTGCTGGCTGGGCTTTCTGCCTTTGGCTCAGAGGGGGTCAGAAGTTGAACATACCTGTGCTGAGTGCTCGGATCGGAATCGGATGGATACGTCATCGACGGCCCACTCACCCTTGCCGGCGAAAAGGTCTGTCTGGAGCTGGGGCACATGGCGGGGGGAAAGGAATGGAGATCTCATGGGAGGGGGGGAGGCTGTGTGTGTGTGGCTAGTTAATGCAAGCTGAGGGGGCTTTTGAATGCCGGATGCCATTCTTAAGTTGAGGCTGCACAGGCCTTGTGGTGCATGTGATTCAGATTCTATTCAGTTGAACCTCTGGTTACAAAGTTGATTGGACAGTGTTCTTGAAGCTACCAGCATGAGTTTGACCAGACTGCAGGAAGACTGGAGTGCCTGGAACAGGCGAGACTGCAGGTCCCTTATTTTGGCAGCTGGTCCCTTATTTTGAAATCTGTAAATTGACAGCTATAGCTCTCACACACAAACAAACATGGAACCCTTACTAAAACGCTGTTGCAACCAAGCCCATCAGGTGAGCCTGTCCATTTGCCTGGCAGTGTCTGTGGCCCATGGAGCCCAGATGTCCCCCCCACCCCAGGGTATCTGAGCCCGAGACCCCCTGAGGTTTACACCTTTGCTGAGGAAGTGTTATAAGAATTTTAAGGTCTTAGATATATAATAAATGTTCATAAATGTACCAAGCAAACAAGTACATAAATATATAAACCACATGTCTGAAGCAGCACAGGAAGACAGTCCTGAAACCATTTTGACTCCCAAGCTGACCAAATATTTCTCTGTAAGGAGGTGAAAAAAAACCTTCCTTGTTACCAGGAAAGCAATCAGATGGGGCATTATCAGATAACCTGGCAGACAGGAAAAACAACAGCACTCAAATTTCTGCTGTAGACCACCTTTTCTGTGATGTAGGTATGATGTTTGTGGGGGGTGGTCTTGGGTTACACCCCTTCTGTGATGTGTCTTGAGCTCCAGGGCAGGGAATTTAAAATGTCTATATAAGGGCAAGCACACCTTTGTTCTGGGTCCTCCTCCGTGTGAGGGGAGCACCCTGTTGCAACAGTTCAATAAAGATCAGGCTTACTAGCTGCTTTGCTTCTCAATATTCTCTGGTTGGCCTCTGTTATTTCCCCCTACCAATAGGGAACCCATGTAAGGACTCTATACGGGCTCTTGGATACCCCATAAGGGAAAAAGGGCAGATTTTGTTTACAACAGAAGCATGGCGCCTGAAGAGCTTCAAAACAAGAGACTCCTTACAAGCACCTCAGAAAGTGACCTGTATTTCAGAACATTCTTTTTATTGTACTGTATAACGCCTACATAGGAAGCGATTCATACTTGCCAATAGAAAAAGGGGCTCAGTCAGCACTTGCTCTGGGACTGCAGGGCTGAAGTAAAGCCTGCTCTCTCCTGCTCCATCAGCCAGGGATGAAGGACGTCTGGATCATTTGCTGCAGCTCTTTCCAAGTACAGCGATGGGCGAAGAAAGTCAGCTTGGCCCCAATGAGACATGACTTGCCTGCAGACATCTCAAGCTTTGGGCTTTGTTAAACATATTCTTCCTCTGTCCTCCTCTGCATCCCTTCCTCTGTGTACCCCACAGATTCCCAACATCTCTTAGTCTAGTAGAAGTTTGAGTGCCCCATACTCGATAGGAAATTGGAGGAGGTACTCAACCGCTTTCTCCAGGCGATGGTAAGGTGGAGAAAGTGCAGACGTCTACTTTTCTGCCCTCCACTGTAGGGCCCTTGGTGATCTTGTAGAAGGCCTCCAGCCTCCAGCAGCACCTCAACCTGTCATATATATATATATAAATTAAATGTTCAGAAATGTACCAAGCAAACACATACATAACTATATCCATCTGGAGCTTGTATCTCAAGATCTTGGTTAATGGAAGAAATAAAGTCATTCCAAAGTAGCATGTTTGCTTTTCAAGCTGCACTGGCTCCCGGTGGAGTACAGGGTCAGATTTAAGGTGCTGCTTTTGACCTTTAAAGCCCTTCACGGCCTAGGACCCTCGTACCTACGGGACCGCCTCTCCTGGTATGCCCCACGGAGAGCCTCAAGGTCCATAAATAACAACACCCTAGTGGTCCCAGGCCCTAAGGAAGTTAGATTGGCTTCAACCAGAGCCAGGGCCTTTTCAACTCTGGCTCCGGCCTGGTGGAACGCTCTGCCTCATGAGACCAGGGCCCTGCAGGATGATTTCTTTCCGCAGGGCCTGTAAGACAGAGTTGTTCCACCTGACCTTTGGCTTGGAGCCAATTTGATTCCCTCCCTCCCTCTCTTTCCTTTTTCTTTTCCTTCTCCTCCTGCGATGAGGCTACATTTTAATATTTTAATGTTCCATTATTTTAATGTTGTATTTTATTTTTGTTTTTAAGTTGTAATCATTCATCTTGTTTTTATTATTGCTTGTAAGCCACTCTGAGCCCGGCCTTGGCTGGGGAGGGCGGGGTATAAATAAAAAATTATTATTATTACTATTACCAAGTCCTGTTCAGCACATGGATCGACAGAAATACCCATATGACCCTCTGAGCTGGGTGGGCCCGGAAGGAGCAGCCCGAAAGGTTTGACATCCCTGCATGGTTGCAGTGATTCCTTTGAGTAACTGACATGTTCCTTGGCTTTCTTCAGGAGGACGGAAAGATATTGCAGCATTTTAATACATACCTGCTTATTCCAACTTCTAAGGCACGACGACAGCAGTCAGTTGAAGCTTGAGTTGGTCCAAAGCCTTCTGGTGAAATGCCCTTGGCATCAGAAACCATTGAAAATGTTGGGATTCTGAGGGGAGAGAGAAATAGTGTTTTAAAAAAAGTTTTGTGTATGCTGTGAAAGAAAAAAAATTAAGGTCTTATATATTTAATAAATGTTCATAAATGTACCAAGGAAACACGTACATAAATATATAAACCACATGTCTGAAGCAACACAGGAAAACAGCCGTGAAACCATTTTGACTCCCAAACTGACCAAATGATTTCTCTGCAAAATCAAGGAAAATGGAAAAGCCTCTCCATTGTCTTTTCCTTCCCAAATCCTGCCTTAAGGGTATGTCTGTGTATGAATAGGGTGAGCCTGTGACCTGGCTCAGGAACTAAGTATTTATCATTACAAAAGACTGGCCAGGGGCCCCAATCAAGAAAGCATTAACAGGTAACCTGCCAGACAGGAGATAAACAACGCACTCAGATTTCTGTTGTAGACCGCCCTTTCTGTGATGTAGGTATGATGTATCTGGGGGTGATCTTGGACTCCAGGGCGGGCAATTTAAAATGTCTATATAAGGGCGGGCACACCTTTGTTCAGGATCCTCCTCCTCCTCCTGTGTGTGAAGGGGGCATCCTGTTGCAACAGTTCAATAAAGATCAGGCTTACTAGCTGCTTTGCTTCTCAATATTCTCTGGTTGTCCCCTGTTATTTTCTCCAACTGATGGAGAACCTGCAAAGGAATATAAAGGCTCTTATAAGGAAATAAGGGCAGATTTTCCTTTATTACAGCTGCAATTTGAATATTCAATCTGCCTTAGAAGCTAAACCAGGGGTCAGCAAACTTTTTCAGCAGGGGGCCGGTCCACTGTCCCTCAGACCTTGTGGGGGCCGGACTATATTTATTGGGGGGAAATGAACAAATTCCTATGCCCCACAAATACCCCAGAGATGCATTTTAAATAAAAGCACACGTTCTACTCATGTTAAAACACCAGACAGGCCCCACAAATACCCCAGAGATGCATTTTAAATAAAAGGACACATTCTACTCATGTAAAAACATGCTGATTTCCAGGCCGTCCGCGGGCCAGGTTTAGAAGGCGATTGGGCTGCATCCGACCCCTGGGCCTTAGTTTGCCTACCCATGAGCTAAACTATGGCATGTATTGCTCAGGTTTTCTGTGGATAGACATTATTTGACAGTAAAAGCCCCCTTCTTTTTAAATTATTTATTCACCCGAAACAGTAATTATTTATGGGGAACAAGTGGGTCTCACATTAATTATATTTACTACCCTTCTAACAGAATCTCTTTTCTGTCTTTCCTGCCTGAAACGATGGAAAACGGCGGCCTATCAGCTGGAGCTTAGAAGGAGGCCTCCGAAAACAAGAAGACCCAAGAAGCGTCTCATCTGCCAGGGAGTCTCATTGTAGACAACATCTGTAACATCGACCCACAACATTCCAGTGACTTTGGGGATTGGAGACTTTTAATTGACTATTTAAAGAGTTACAACAGCAATATGAAAATGCGAGCAGGACTTTAAATAAAAGCAACAGTATTAACTATTAAGATAGATATTTCTAAATGGATGTATTGAATAGTATAGGTGAAATATGCAACATTTAAGCTTAAATAACACTTTATCCATTTATGTATGGGAATATATTACATTGCATTTTTGAATATTTTTTCTTTCTTTTTTATATGCCTCTTCCCTCACTTTCCCCCCGTTTCCATAGTTTCACTTTATTTCTTTGTAATTGTAATTCTTTCAATAAATTTCTTTAAGGGTAAATATGGAAACCATGGGACACGGGTGGCGCTGTGGGTTAAACCACAGTCTAGGACTTGCCAATCAGAAGGTCGGTGGTTTGAATCCCTGTGACAGGGTGAGCTCGATCCCTGCTCCTGCCAACCTAGCAGTTTGAAAGCACGTCAAAGTGCAAGTAGATAAATAGGTACTGCTCTTGCGAGAAGGTAAACGGCATTTCCGTGAGCTGCTCTGGTTTCGCCAGAAGCGGCTTAGTCATGCTGGCCACATGACCTGGAAGCTGTACGCTGGCTCCCTCGGCCAATAAAGCGAGATGAGTGTCGCAACCCCAGAGTCGGTCATGACTGGACCTAATGGTCAGGGGTCCCTTTACCTTTACCTTATGGAAATCATGGGAGTTGGGGGGGATGGGAAGTCGATGGATAAAGTAACTTATGCTTTATGTTAAAATTTGTAAAGCTTTTTTGTGAAAAATCAATAAATAAAGATTTTTGTTAACAAGAAAAATAGATGCCTGACCTAGTCCTGGGGTCCCCAACATAGTACCTACGAGTGTACCCCCACCCACTAGAACCTATCCTTGCACTCAAGAAAGGGCCGACAACATCAAAAGTTTCCTCATTGGGAGGGGCAGGCCACAGCTGTATGCTGCATTCGGAATATTTATTCTGCCTTACAAGCTAAATACAGTGGTACCTCAGGTTAAGTACTTAATTCGTTCCAGAGGTCCGTTCTTAACCTGAAACTGTTCTTAACCTGAAGCACCACTTTAGCTAATGGGGCCTCCTGCTGCCGCCGCGCTGCCAAAGCACGACTTCTGTTCTCATCCTGAAGCAAAGTTCTTAACCTGAAGCACTATTTCTGGGTTAGTGGAGTCTGTAACCTGAAGCGTATGTAATGTAACCTGAAGCGTATGTAACCCGAGGTACCACTGTACAGTGTGCATTGCCCAGACTTTTTGTGGATACACCTTATTTGCCAGTAAGTGCGGGGGGGGGGAGCAGAACAGGAAACAACATTAACTTTCAGGCTTGCCAAAAGACATGTTGTCTTCATTCCAAGGAAACAGAACCCTGGGTAAGCACAGATACCCCTGGAGTCTCCTGCCACCCAGAGATAGGGATGTTCACAACAGCCCTTTTTCACCGCCCCACGCCACTTCCCTATGTGAAGAACAGAAGATGCTCCATCAGTTCTCTCAAAATACATCTTACCTGCAGGAACCAGGCTATTGGGACTGCTTAGCCAACGTAAATAATAAAGAGAAAGCTCTTTGCCAGTGTCTTCCATCCTGTTCACACTGGGAAGCAGGACTGAAAAGGGTCTTCTTGCCTGTGGGAGGCGGGGGCAATAGAAAAGCTCAACTTCTTGTCCCTTCAGCACTTAACAGCATCTGCTGAAAACACAGGGTTGTATCCAATGCTGCCTGCAGGGACTTCAGCAGGTGCTTTCTGTCTCCTCTGAGCTTGAGTCCGCATCACAGTGCAGCCAGTCATGCACTAGGTGGGTGTTGCCAGGGACTGGCTGAGGTTTATATAAATCAGACCCCTTTCCCTGTTTCCCCAGTCTGTTCCTGAGGCCTCAGTAAAGCCATTAAGCCTCGGATCTTGCTTGAACCCAAACTGACTTCACTTTGAATCTTGTGGCTGTGTCTAAATGCAGGCAAGTTGGAAGGAATATTCTCAGTCTAGCATAGGGGACTATCAAGTACAAAATCCTGTGGAAGAAATACTGTGCAGATGGTATGGGTCAGCTTTTCACAAGTGGTGGTTTATGGATCTGTTTATGGCATGTATATCCTGCCTTTCTCTCAAGGTAAGGTCCATATTTCTCCTCCTCCTCACAAGAATCTGGTGAGGCCAGTTAGGCTGAAAGTGAGTGACTAGCCCGAGGTCACCCAGGGAGTCTCCAGGCTGAGTGGGGCTTTTCACCTTGCTTTCCCAGGTCCAAGTCTACTATGACACACTGTCTCTCCTAGACTCTTGTCACGGTGGCCGTCCATTCCATGTCACCAAGGGCTGTTGCCCAGCAACAAAGTGTGTGGCCGTTCTTGGAGGTTCTGGAATCCTCAGCGTGTAGAGGCTTGCAGAGGTTTGCTGTAGTGACCCTTGCTTAGTCGGTATAGACTATGGCATCTGGAAAACTCCTGGCAGTAAGTGAATGTTGGCATTTCCTGTGGACTTAGCTCTAGAACATAGCATACTGGTCCTCTTATGCACGTTCCTTAGTGTCTCCTGCTCTGAGCTTGAGTCCGCATCACAAGGCAGACCAGGAATCTCAAACCTGCGTTGTGATTCACTGCCTGATGCAAAGCAGCCAGTCATACATTAGGTTGTTACCAGGTTTTTTTGAATGAGTCCAGGGACTCTTTTCAATTTCAATGGATTTTGTATGGGGACTGATCTATAAATCCGGGGACTGTCCCCAGAAACATCTGGTAACCTTACATTAGGTGGGTGTCGCCAGGGACTGGCTAAAGAGTTTAGAAATCAGACCTTTCCCCCCTTCTGTTCCTTTATTATTACTATTTTATTTTATTTTTATTATTTATTGGAAATTTCAGCACAATAATTTTAACAAAAATAATCATCCACATTATTTTTTCCTCTCCATTTCCCCCCTCCCTCCCCCCCCCTCTAAACAGAAAACCCAACCTATCAGCCCACCCCCGGACTTCCCTCAGCTCCTTTCTCTGGTTTCTCAACACATCTTTCTATCTGCATGTTATAAAATTGTAGAGATCCTCAAATTATCTATCTATCTGTATATTACAATAAAGAGTTTGTGAATGTTTATTCAAAACCAGGGCCGCAATAAAACCTTTAAGCTGAATCACTGCCTTGGGTCTTGCTAGAAGCTGCATATATTTCAGGTACCACCAGGTTTGGCAATAAGCTATCAAAGGTCAAAGAAAGTGTTGACCTTTGGGCAAGTTTTTAGAAGAGAAGAAGGAATGCCGTTTCCATTTAATGCAAACATACGTTATCTGCGCTTCCCAGATCAACACACAAACAGAAATTTGCTTTGAGATGCTTCCTTGTCCCCATTTTGCAAAAAGGTTCTGCATCCCATGCGCCTCCCAGTGTAAATATTAGCATCTTTAGAAATTGTCAAAAATGTGACATCTTGGCCTGGGGGCCTGATCTATTCCTCACATTCTGATGTTCCTGTTTCTTTTCTCTCTCTTCTCATGGACAGGGAATTAATTTCAACGAAGATGAAATCTCTGAAATCAGCCTGGAAGAAGGGAGGATCTTACTCCAAGGTAATGCTGTGCCAATCTCCTCCCCCAACATCAATTGCTTTCAGAAGCCCCCCAGTCCATTTCTATGGTGTTCCCTCTTAGGATAGGAGGCAATGGAAGTTGCTTGGGACTTCCAGGGAATTGAGGGACTACAACTGGGGGTTTCAGAAGGCAGCCATTTCCTTTCTGACACAAGCAGCCCTGTTTCAGTTCTACTATTCCAGGCATATCCAACAGGTAGATCTCCCCCCCCCAACAACTTTGCCTGTCAATAACAATCGGTAGAACACAGCCAGCATTTTTATAATGTGAATAGATCACAGTCTCTTGGGAGTTGGACGTGCCTGATATTCAATGGGCCATGAATAAGCAGTTATGTTATGAAATTCTTAAAATAATAAAAACACTTAGGGACAATAAGGCATCTGAGCGCATTAGCAATCTAGAGAACAGAGCTGTGCAAAACTGCTGCTAAGGTCCTTCCTGCGGAGCAGCTCTTGGAGGCCACAAGCTTTCTGGCCAGTGACCTTGCTGTTGAGAGCAGCTTCAACCCGTTGGACAATTCCCACTTGCTATCGGAATTTATCAAGCAGTTCAGCGGCAAAGCACTGGAGGTAAGGAGGTATAACTGTAGGAGAGATTAAATTAGCCTTGCCTTGATGAACACTGAAGTTAAAGAAACTACGGGTGTATAGCTGGTGAAAAGATGGCGAAGAGGAAGTACTAGTACCACTCTAGCCAGTGGTACCAAAAGCCAGCCGGCTCAGGACCACCTAGGAGGGGGTTGACCAGCTTCAGCTGGACTGCAGGATTCAGTTCCTTGTTGGGACAGAGGCTAGTGAGGAGCTGCTCTCAAGGGCATCCCAGCGTTGGGTACTGTGAGTGAGACCCTAACTCACTCTTTGGCTTTCCTTTGCAGAGACACTGGAACGAACAATGTGGGGCCGAGCACTTCTCATAAGAGCTCTGTGTGTCCTCAGTTGCTTTGGAGGACCAGTCTGGCATTGTACGTCAATACCTACTACTCTCTTACCAGGGTAAGTTGGTCTAACACAAGGCACAGCCATCTCTCAACCGTGTGTACATGAGAGAGGAGGAGAGGGAGAGTGTGCCTAATCAAGCTAATTTATGCTAATTGCATAGATGGATCTGCGTTATTTATATTCCACAGGAGTTCCCCAAGTTCCCAAGTTCTGTCATTGGAACCCAAAAAGCAGCAGCAGGAAGGCTGAACACCCCACACGCTGCCTAGGATGGCAGCCCCGCTTCTTGTACCGTCTCAGTAACCCTCTCCTTTCTCTGACAGGTTGTGGTGCTGCTGGAGGCCTTCTACAAGATCACCCAGGGCCCTACAATGGAGGGCAGAAAAGTAGACACTTGCACTTTCTCCATTTAGTTTGCCAATGAACAGAGAAAGTGGCAGAGTACCTCTTCCAGTTCTGTATTGGGTGTGGGGCACTCAAGCTTCTACCAGCCTAAGAGAGATGTTGGGAATCTGTAGGGCTTGCTCAGAAAGTAACTCTCTCCCTGAGTGTGGGGGCCAGGTAGCTGGAGAACCCCACTCCCCACAGTGTCAGGAACCATTCTCCAAATCTCTTCCTCCCCGGCTAATGTACTTCCTCATGGCAACAGACAGAGGTTTGGGGAAGGCTCTTGCAGTGGTACCATAGAACGAGCTGGAATGAGCGATGTGAGGCTGAGCACTCCGCATAAGAGCTCCCTGTCTCTTCAATTCCACTGGAGGACCAGTTCCAGAATTGTCCCATCAGTAATTGCTGCCCTCTTGCCAGTGTAAGTTGATATCGCACAAGGTACAGCCATCTCTCAACTCACGTGTGTACATGAGAAAGGGGGAGAGGGAGTTCCCCAAATTCCTAGGTCCTGTCATTGGAACCCCGAAAAAAGAAGCAGGAAGGCTGAACACCCCACACGCTGCCTAGGATGGCAGCCCGGCTTCCTTGTACTCTCCAAGCAACTCTCTCCTTTTCTCTGACAGGTGAAGGTGCTGCTGGAGGCCTTCTATAACATCAGCCAGGGGCCTACAGTGCAAGGCAGAAGCATGGCCATCTTCTCGCTGTCCATCATGTCGCACCACCACCTGGCGAAAGTGGTGCAATATCTCCTCCAGTTTCCCTTCAGGTATGGAGCCCTCCAGGTTGTACTGGGCTAAGGGGAAGGTTGGCAAGCTGCAGGGCTTGCTCAGAAAGCCCTTGCTGCCATTTCCTCTCTCTGGAGCATGGCAGCAAGCAGAAGACTTGAATCTGACCATTGCTTTTGTTTTTGCATTCACAGAGACTGTGAGAGAGTTTGGAAGGAGGTTTCGGCATCGGCCGATCCAGAAAAGCTGATCCATCTCATGGCCAAGCAGATTTACCAAAGCCCCTTGGCGGAATCTGCCACCAAAGTGGTAAGGACCAACCACCTGCTTTCTGGCTTCCTTCTCCCCAGGGGAATATCGAGGGGTTCCTGTATTCTGCAGAAAAGCAGAGAAAGTGACTTGCACCCCTCTCTCTTCCAGCAACATCTCACCAGCCTGCTGTTGGAGGCCTTCTATAACATCAGCCAGGGGCCTACAGTACAAGGCAGAAGCATGGCCGTCTTCTCGTTGTCCATTTTGTCGCCCCACCACATGGAGAAAGTGGTTGAATACCTCCTTCAGTTTCCCTTCGGGTATGGAGCCCTCCAGGTTCTACTGGGCTAAGGGAAAGGTTAGGAATCTGCAGGGCTTACTCAGAAAGCCCTTGCTGCCATTTCCTCTTTCTGTTGCATGGCAGCAAGCAGAAGACTTGGATCTGACCATTGCTCTTGTTTTCGCATTCACAGAGACTGTGAGAGAGTTTGGAAGGAGGTTTCGGCATTGGCCGATCCAGAAAAGCTGATCCATCTGATGGCTGAGCAACTGCATCTGGGGCCCTTGGTGGAGTCTTTCACTGCTGTGGTAAGGACAAAGAACCTCGTAATATTTAGGGCTTTCTGTATTCTGCAGTTCCGTGGGAGCAGAGAAAAGCCCCAAAAGATGATGTTGCCACAGAATTCCACACACACGTATACACAAAGTACATCTTGAAAAAGGCCAGCTTTCATTTAGGAAAAAGCCAGAAACAAAACACACCTGAATCTTTTACCCCATGATAAAGGGATGGAAGGAAGGAATAGAGATGTGTGAAGGAAGAGTCTTCTTCCAGATATCTAAGCAACACCCAATCAAAGCTGCTCTGCTCTTTACTTGAGGGAGAATTGCAACTCTGCTCCCTGATTTCTCTGTGACCATGGGGCCAGTCCCCCTTTCCCCAACCCCAAATGTTGGTGACGGGTTATTTACATCTGGAGTCAGGACCTTTTTGTGTGGCCGAGGGGAAGGGTTTAATATTTATTCTGGGCCACAGGAAGTTGCCTTATACTGAGTCAGACACTTGGTCCATCTCCTTCAGTATTGTCAGGACAAACTGGCAGTGACTCTCCAGGATTTCAGGCAGCTCTTTGCAGAGCCTGCCAGGGACTGAACCTGGGACCTTCTGCGGTGTCGTAAGAGAGTCATGGTCAGAGAGGGGAATAAAGGAATAATTATTTCTTCCAGTGGCATGGCAAGTGCTCTACCACTGAGCTATGGCTTCTTCCTAAAGGGGCTAGGATGCCCCCCTCCATGATGCAATGGGGGATTATAAGAACAGATATAAAGTCCATGCTATTCTGTTCATGATGACATGCTGAGATGCCCCATAAAACATGAGGGAACAATCCAGTTCAGGGCAAAGTAATGCAGGGAAAGTGACTTGCACCTCTCTCTCTTCCAGCAAAATTTGACCAGCCTGTTGCACGCCACCCTCAGGATAGAGGAATACAAGGCAGCTGTGTGCCAGCACTTCCCACAGCTGTTGATCGCTCTCCGGAAACTAGTCCAAAGAAAGACGCTATGAGATCTTTCCGACCTCCTACAGAATATTCAGGAATATGTGAGTTACTGAAGGGAAGCATTGCAGCCATGCAGGTATGTCAAAGCCTTCAGGCTGCCCCTTCTAGGCCCACCCTGCAAGGTGCCCAGGACACAATCAGGCGTCTGAGCGCATTAGCAATCTAGAGAACGGAGTTGGGCCATAGTACAGCTGATCTTAGTGGGCTTTGCACTTGGCATGGATCAGCTGATAGGCGCAGATTGCAAGCCTTCTTTCGGCAGGAATTGGCTGCATTCTGGGATTCCTCTAGCTCCAAGGAGGCTCTAGCTAGCAGTACCAAAAGCCAGCAGGCTCAGGACCACCTAGGAGGGGGTTGACCAGCTTCAGTTGGACTACAGGATTCAGAGCCTTGTTGTGACATGGGCTTGTGAGGAGCTGCTCTCAAAGGCATCCCAGCGTTGGGTACTGTGAGTGAGACCCTAACTCACTCTTTGGCTTTTCTTTGCAGAGATGCTGGAATGAACAATGTGGGGCCGAGCACTTCTCATAAGAGCTCTGTGTCCTCAGTTGCACTGGAGGACCAGTCCGGCATTGTACGTCAATACCTACTACTCTCTTACCAGGGTAAGTTGGTCTAACACAAGGCACAGCCATCTCTCAACCGTGTGTACATGAGAGAGGAGGAGAGGGAGAGTGTGCCTAATCAAGCTAATTTATGCTAATTGCATAGATGGATCTGCGTATTTATATTCCACAGGAGTTCCCCAAGTTCCCAAGTTCTGTCATTGGAACCCAAAAAGAAGCAGCAGGAAGGCTGAACACCCCACACGCTGCCTAGGATGGCAGCCCCGCTTCTTGTACCGTCTCAGTAACCCTCTCCTTTCTCTGACAGGTTGTGGTGCTGCTGGAGGCCTTCTACAAGATCACCCAGGGCCCTACAATGGAGGGCAGAAAAGTAGACACTTGCACTTTCTCCATTTAGTTTGCCAATGAACAGAGAAAGTGGCAGAGTACCTCTTCCAGTTCTGTATTGGGTGTGGGGCACTCAAGCTTCTACCAGCCTAAGAGAGATGTTGGGAATCTGTAGGGCTTGCTCAGAAAGTAACTCTCTCCCTGAGTGTGGGGGCCAGGTAGCTGGAGAACCCCACTCCCCACAGTGTCAGGAACCATTCTCCAAATCTCTTCCTCCCCGGCTAATGTACTTCCTCATGGCAACAGACAAGAGGTTTGGGGAAGGTTCTTGCAGTGGTACCATAGAACGAGCTGGAACGAGCGATGTGAGGCTGAGCACTCCTCATAAGAGCTCCCTGTCTCTTCAATTCCACTGGAGGACCAGTTCCAGAATTGTCCCATTAATAATTGCTGCCCTCTTGCCAGTGTAAGTTGATCTCGCACAAGGTACAGCCATCTCTCAACTCACGTGTGTACATGAGAGAGGGGGAGAGGGAGTTCCCCAAATTCCTAGGTCCTGTCATTGGAACCCCGAAAAAAGAAGCAGGAAGGCTGAACACCCCACACGCTGCCTAGGATGGCAGCCCGGCTTCCTTGTACTCCCCAAGCAACTCTCTCCTTTTCTCTGACAGGTGAAGGTGCTGCTGGAGGCCTTCTATAACATCAGCCAGGGGCCTACAGTGCAAGGCAGAAGCATGGCCGTCTTCTCGCTGTCCATCATGTTGCACTACCACCTGGCGAAAGTGGTGCAATATCTCCTCCAGTTTCCCTTCAGGTATGGAGCCCTCCAGGTTGTACTGGGCTAAGGGGAAGGTTGGCAAGCTGCAGGGCTTGCTCAGAAAGCCCTTGCTGCCATTTCCTCTCTCTGGAGCATGGCAGCAAGCAGAAGACTTGAATCTGACCATTGCTTTTGTTTTTGCATTCACAGAGACTGTGAGAGAGTTTGGAAGGAGGTTTCGGCATCGGCCGATCCAGAAAAGCTGATCCATCTCATGGCCAAGCAGATTTACCAAAGCCCCTTGGCGGAATCTGCCACCAAAGTGGTAAGGACCAACCACCTGCTTTCTGGCTTCCTTCTCCCCAGGGGAATATCGAGGGGTTCCTGTATTCTGCAGAAAAGCAGAGAAAGTGACTTGCACCCCTCTCTCTTCCAGCAACATCTCACCAGCCTGTTGCACGCCATCCTCGGGATGGAGGACTACAAGGCAGCTGTGCACCAGAACTTCCCACAGCTGCTGATCGCTCTCCGGAAACTAGTCCAAAGAAAGACACTATGAGATCTTTCCGACCTCCTACAGAATATTCAGGAATATGTGAGTTACTGAAGGGAAGCATTGCAGCCATGCAGGTATGTCAAAGCCTTCAGGCTGCCCCTTCTAGGCCCACCCTGCAAGGTGCCCAGGACACAATCAGACGTCTGAGCGCATTAGCAATCTAGAGAACGGAGTTGGGCCATAGTACAGCTGATCTTAGCGGGCTTTGCACTTGGCATGGATCAGCTGATAGGTGCAGATTGCAAGCCTTCTTTCGGCAGGAATTGGCTGCATTCTGAGATTCCTCTAGCTCCAAGGAGGCTCTAGCTAGCAGTACCAAAAGCCAGCAGGCTCAGGACCACCTAGGAGGGGGTTGACCAGCTTCAGTTGGACTACAGGATTCAGAGCCTTGTTGTGACATGGGCTTGTGAGGAGCTGCTCTCAAGGGCATCCCAGCGTTGGGTACTGTGAGTGAGACCCTAACTCACTCTTTGGCTTTCCTTTGCAGAGACACTGGAACGAACAATGTGGGGCCGAGCCCTTCTCATAAGAGCTCTGTGTGTCCTCAGTTGCTTTGGAGGACCAGTCTGGCATTGTTCATCAATAGCTACTACTCTCTTACCAGGGTAAGTTGGTCTAACACAAGGCACAGCCATCTCTCAACCGTGTGTACATGAGAGAGGAGGAGAGGGAGAGTGTGCCTAATCAAGCTAATTTATGCTAATTGCATAGATGGATCTGCGTATTTATATTCCACAGGAGTTCCCCAAGTTCTGTCATTGGAACCCAAAAAGAAGCAGCAGGAAGGCTGAACACCCCACACGCTGCCTAGGATGGCAGCCCCGCTTCTTGTATCGTTTGCCATCGACCAGGGAAGACCAAGTCATTTTCTTTGTCTGTGGCATGCAGTTCCTTATGGAGCCTGACCACCTTTGGAGGAGTCAGGTTCGGAGGCAAACCACCCTGCTGCCCTCTCCCAAAACTGCCCAGAGAACCAAATGGTCCCCTCAGTGCAATAATTGGCCATCCCTGAGCCAATGGATCTGACCGTTGCTCTTGTTTTTCCATTCACAACAGCTGCGAGTGAACATGGAAGGAGGTTTTGGCATCGGCCAACCAAGAACAACTACTCCATCTGATGGCCAAGCAACTTCATCAGAGCCGCTTGGTGGAGTCTGCCACTGATGTAGCAAGGACAAAGAACTCCTTGCTAACCTAATCTCGTTTTTTGACAGAATTACAAGCCTTGTAGATGAAGGGAACGCAGTGGATGTAGCCTACCTTGATTTCAGCAAGGCATTTGACAAGGTGCCCCATGATATTCTTGTAAAGAAGCTGGTAAAATGCGGTCTTGACTATGCTACCACTCAGTGGATTTGTAACTGGCTCACTGACGGAACCCAAAGGGTGCTCATCAATGGTTCCTCTTCATCCTGGAGAAGAGTGACTAGTGGGGTGCCACAGGGTTCTGTCTTGGGCCCGGTCTTATTCAACATCTTTATCAACGACTTGGATGATGGACTCAAGGGCATCCTGATCAAATTTGCAGATGACACCAAACTGGGAGGGGTGGCTAACACCCCAGAGGACAGGATCACACTTCAAAACGACCTTGACAGATTAGAGAACTGGGCAAAAGCAAACAAGATGAATTTTAACAGGGAGAAATGTAAAGTATTGCACTTGGGCAAAAAAAAATGAGAGGCAGAAATACAAGATGGGTGACACCTGGCTTGAGAGCAGTACATGTGAAAAGGATCTAGGAGTCTTGGTTGACCACAAACTTGACATGAGCCAACAGTGTGACGCGGCAGCTAAAAAAGCCAATGCAATTCTGGGCTGCATCAATAGGAGCATAGCATCTAGATCAAGGGAAGTAATAGTGCCACTGTATTCTGCTCTGGTCAGACCTCACCTGGAGTACTGTGTCCAGTTCTGGGCACCACAATTCAAGAAGGACACTGACAAACTGGAACATGTCCAGAGGAGGGCAACCAAAATGGTCAAAGGCCTGGAAACGATGCCTTATGAGGAACGGCTAAGGGAGCTGGGCATGTTTAGCCTGGAGAAGAGGAGGTTAAGGGGTGATATGATAGCCATGTTCAAATATATAAAAGGATGTCACATAGAGGAGGGAGAAAGGTTGTTTTCTGCTGCTCCAGAGAAGCGGACACGGAGCAATGGATCCAAACTACAAGAAAGAAGATTCCACCTAAACATTAGGAAGAACTTCCTGACAGTAAGAGCTGTTTGACAGTGGAATTTGCTGCCAAGGAGTGTGGTGGAGTCTCCTGCTTTGGAGGTCTTTAAGCAGAGGCTTGACAACCATATGTCAGGAGTGCTCTGATGGTGTTTCCTGCTTGGCAGGGGGTTGGACTGGATGGCCCTTGTGGTCTCTTCCAACTCTATGATTCTATGAAATATATGGCTGTATGGAAGGGAGTGTGTCTGCAGGTTTTGGAGTGAATGGGGTTTTCACCATTTATCTGCCATTTTAAAACCAAACTTCAAATATGCTAAAGTCCAGCAAAAGTTATTTAAGCACATACAAATAAATACATAATAAGGATGGATGGGCTTTGGCCATTTTCCTGTACATAAGGGGGGCAGAGAATTTAGTCTGCTCATGGCTGAAATGACTAGGAACATATTTGAAATTTATGAACCCAGACTGGCCATTTCACGGCTGTTTGTTCTACTAATGACCAGAGGGGGGCAAACAAAAAAGTAATAACCCACATTTTTGAAACATTTTTATAGAGACCTGTACCCCAATCTCCTGTAGATAAAGGAGGCATGTAGCTCTCCATTTTATTTGCCAGGGTTGCAGATATGTCTGTTTAATGCAGGAAACATGATCCGTTAGTGCTGAGGCTTTAGTAGAAATTTAATTTGACCAAACTTGTATTATTGGCTTTGGTGAAAACCAACTTGAATTTCTGTTTTGCATTTAAATCTAACCCTGTTTTTTAAATCTACCCCTTACCCTTCCCTTCCTTTTTTCAAATGGTAATTTAGCCAAGAGGTGCAACACTTTAAGTGGTATAACAGATTTGCTAAATCATGCACTCCATACATGCACAGAGGCTATACTAGTTTAAAAACGAGAACCTGTCTAAACCTCCATAGGAAAAGTGCCTTGTGGGGGCAAGGAAAATATCCCATCTCATCACTAAAGAGTTTCTTTCTCTTCATGAGAGAGGGGGGAGTGGCCGGAGCCATAGTACCTAGGAATGTACCCCCACCCACTAGGGATACACTTCATTTGCCAGTAGGTACATGGGGGGGGGGGGGCAGGGAACAGCATTCACTTTCAGGCTTCCCAAAAGACATGAGTGAAAGGAAAATATACAGAAAACACACTTCTGTTAATAACCACCATCAAATAAAGAGATGTTACTACAAGTAGCTCTAAAACACTGGTTACTAACAAAACACCTTTAAGTGCAGACAGGAACACTGTTCAATAACTCTGGTGCTATTGATAGGAAAACAGGATAGAACAAGTGGAGCGCTGCTGCCCTCATGACCATCCTTACACAGTGCTAATAAATGTTGATGTTGCATTTGTTGTTTTGTTGCATTTGTTTGTTAATAAAAGCCTCATTTTTTTTTCTATTTATCCACCAACAGCAGTGCTAATTTAGTGGACAACAAAAGTGTCTTAATGTTCCCCACACTTGTCAGGAGAGGAGTGTTTACGCCATGGCAAGTGCTTAGTCCATGGCAAAAGTGCTCCTGTTTCCCAATATGCGTTTATACACGCCTAAATCTCTCTTCTTCAGCAGCAGACAGACCCTATCTGTACCTAAGGATAGACTACACAAGATCTGGTAATCAGCCAGTGATGCAACTGAGAGGGAGGAGAGAAGAATAGAAAATAAGAGCCAGCTTCTTCTTTTTTTCTAAAATAAAATTGTTCAGTAAAACTACAGATATACAATGCAATTGTTTGCTCTACAGAGATGTATTTTATACACCTTGAAAAAACAATTCAAGAAAGAGAAGAGCAACTCCTATGGTTTCTGGTAAATGTTATTTGGAAGCATTGCTGCCTCCAACAGTGGAGGGCAGAGCATAGCCATCACGACTATTTGCAAGGAGTAGCTCTCTCCTCCTCAGGTTTGTCTGATCTTTTAAAGCCATCTAAGTTGATGGCTACTTCTGCCTCCTGTGGGAGTTCCATGGTTTAACAATGTGCTGCATGAAAAAGAACTTTCTTTAATCTGTCCTGAATCTTCCAACAGTATCTATGCTTTTATATTCTTCCTCCCTCCCTCCCCTGTCTTTTTCCCTGACTGAACTCAAGGCTTACTCTTAATAACTGCCTCAACGGACATAACTGCCTCTGGCAAAGGTATATGACATCACAAAATTCAAACTTACAATGCTGTATCTTTAATTGTATTTTTAATATACCTATTCCTATTGCTTTTCAATATGTATTAAAATTTGAATTTCGTACGCAGCTCCTGGCACATGTGCTAAACAACAGGCAGAAGAAGAAAACCATTAAGTGGTCTTCCACAAGACCTTTAGTAATTTTCAAGTGGTCTGGGTTAAGGTGGGGTTGTTTGAGAACCATTTCCTCTGGGCAAACCCTCCGCACCCTTTGATGAACTCATGAGGTAAATCTGTTGTGAATTTAATTTCATACTGCGGCTCATTAGGAAAGCCAAATGCCCTTGGAAGAGCTTCCACAAAATGAATATAAGCAAGGCCTTCTCTCAGGGAAAAAAACCCCCTCAAAATAAAAACTCCTTTGAAGCCACATGACAAAACTCCTGAGGGAATTTGTATTTATTTGTTTGATGAACACGCTGTCTGTTATCCCTGTTGGAAATGCATCTCTGATCCTTCAGACCTTGAGAGGCAATTATCTAGAGAAAATAATTTGAACTTTGCATTCAGGCGCCTTCTGTGGGGAAAAGAGCAGGAAACTCCTCAGATGGAAGAACACTCCCATGTCTCTGCAGCCCCTGCCTGCTCAAACCCCGGCCTGCTCTCAGGAGAAAAGTGTGTTCTGAGGAGAAAAATCTTTGATATCTTCCCCACTGAAACAACACTGGAAATTGCTAGAATTCCCCACCAGACACATCACCCCAAATGTTTTTGAGGGGAACCGACAGTTCACCTCAAGGTTGACTGAGGTTTTGAGGGAAACTCCTCATGTCTCCTCAATGGGGGGCGGGGGGGGCATGTTGGACATCCAGACAACCACCAATTTGCTATGCCATATACATAACACTTATTTATTTTGATTTTTTTCTTCTTCTCCCTCCCTCCTTCCCTTCCCTGCCTTTTCCCTGACTGCACTCAAGGCCTACTGTTAATAACTGCCTCAACTGACATAACTGCCTCTGGCAAAGGTTTATGACATCACAGAATTCAAACTTACAATGCTATAGCCTTTGTGAGCATTAATCATTTCTTTTTTCTTTTCTATTTTCTCCTCTACTTTTCTTTTCTTTTCTCCCCTCCCCCTTCCCATTGTTCATCAAAAGATCTCAGGGCGGTTTACTTTGTATTTTGGATGCTTTCATCCCACAAACCCCTTCTCAGACAAAATGCTATGTACAATCATTATTATCTTTAAACATTTTCAGTCCCATTTTGTTTTGAAGAGAGTTGAAACTTTCTTTTGCCTGAGGTTTCATTAGACTATCTGCTATCATTTCCTTTGCAGAACAATATGACAAGTTTACAAGTTCTTCCCATATAACTTCATGTATAAAATGAGATTTCATTTTGGATATGCTTTGTTCTTGCACAAAATTTATCACTTTGAGTCAGCTCTAGACAGCTCTGGTTGTCCTCCATTAGTTGAATTGCTTTCTCTCTCACTAGACCATAGTCTTTCATTAGTTGATCAAACCACTTTAATTCTCTTCCGGCTCCTCAGAATCTAGCACTAAAAGGGTTTTAGAATTAATTCAAGAATTTGGTCAAGTAGCAGGATTTAAACTGAACAAGTTAAAAACTAAGGTTTTAGAGAAAAATTTAACACCGATTGAAAGAGAGAGGTTTCAGATTGAGACAGGTCTGACTGTGGTTAAGAAAGTGAAATACTTGGGGATTAATATGACAGCCAAAAATGGGAACTTATTTAAAGATAATTATGAAAAATGTTGGACGGAAGTGAAAAAAGATTTAGAAATTTGGTCAAATTTGAAGCTTTCATTGTTGGGTCGTATTGCTGTGATAAAAATGAATGTATTGCCTAGAATGTTGTTTTTGTTTCAGACATTGCAAATTGTGGACAAGATGGACTGTTTCAAGAAGCGGCAGAGAGATATCTCTAGATTTGTCTGGCAGGGCAAGAAGCCTAGAATAAAATTTAAGATATTAACTGATGCAAAGGAAAGAGGTGGATTTGCCCTGCCAGACTTTAAACTTTATTATGAATCAGCAGCTTTTTGCTGGTTGAAAGAATGGCTACTCCTTGAAAATACAGACATTTTGGATTTAAAAGGTTTTAACAACATATTTGGATGGCATGCATATTTATGGTATGATAAGGTCAAAGCACATAAAGCATTTAAAAATCATATTGTCAGGAAAGTATTGTTTAATGTCTGGATAAGATATAAGGAACTACTTGATAATAAAACCCCAAGGTGGTTGTCACCGATGGAAGCGAAGGCTCAGAAAAAGCTCAATATGGAGGCCAAATGGCCGAAATATTGGGAAATTTTGGAACAAGAAGGAGACAAATTGAAATTGCAGAGTTTCGAGAAATTAAAAAACAAAGTGAGAGATTGGTTTCATTATTATCAGATAATGGAGGCATATAATTTGGATAAGAAAATTGGCTTCCAGGTGGAAAAATCAAAACTAGAAACATAACTGCTAGAACCTAAAACTAAGAATTTGTCAAAAATGTATAACTTGCTGTTGAAATGGAATACGCAGGATGAAACGGTGAAATCTGTTATGATTAAATGGGCACAAGATGTTGGACATAATATTATGTTTGCTGACTGGAAAAACAGTTATGGACCACAGGTATGAAGTTTACGGCATGTAATGCCTTAAGAGAGAATATTATGAAAATGATATACAGGTGGTACATGACCCCAGTCAAGCTTGCAAAAATTTATCATTTACCCTATAATAAATGCTGGAAATGTAAAGAAACGGAAGGTACATTCTTTCACCTTTGGTGGACGTGCCCAAGGATTAAGGCTTTCTGGGAAATGATATATAATGAAAACTGAAAAAGGTATTTAAATATACCTTCTTGAAGAAACCAGAGGCCTTTCTTCTGGGCATTCTCGGCCAATTGGTGCCAAAGGAGGACAGAACTTTTTTTATGTATGCTACAACAGCAGCAAGAATACTCATAGCAAAGTATTGGAAGACACAAGATTTACCCACTTTGGAAGAATGGCAGATGAAGGTGATGGACTATATGGAATTGGCAGAAATGACTGGCAGAATCCGAGACCAGGGAGAAGAGTCGGTGGAAGAAGACTGGAAAAAATTTAAAGACTATCTACAGAAATATTGTAAAATTAATGAATGATAGAATGATGTTGGATAGCAACTAAGGGGTTTCCAGCTGTAATGATCTAAGAGAATATGAAAAAAGGGTTATAAATGGGTTAAAATCTAATGGTAAGGATTTGCTGAACCAATAAATTGAAGTGGAATACAAAAAAGGGAGGTATGAGGAGGTCCGGGAAATAAGCTAAAAGAAAATAAGTAAAAGAAAAAAATGTATGTTTTTAACTGTTCTTATTTTGTATTTTTCTTTTTTCTTTTTCATTTTTACTGTTATATTTCAAAAAAATTTAATAAATATTTTATATTTTAAAAAATATTCTCTTCCGACTCCTGTAACTGCTACATATTCAGACTCCATAGAAGGAAGAATCATACAATTTTGCTTATTGCTCCCCCAAGAAATAGGTCCATTTGCAAATACAAATGGAACCTCTGGTTGATTTTAAAAATTTAGTGTCGGCCTGCACAGTCAGCCTCTGTGTAACCTTGCTTAATTTTAAAAACCCAGACATCCAATTGCCTTCTTTCCTAGGTACTTGGGAGTGTCCATGCTTTATTTTGATGTAGGTCACCCATTTCTTCCTGTGCAGCCTTTCTCCATAAAGGAGCCTCAGCATTTGGCATCTGCTCAATTTCCTCCCAGTTAGAGGGTTCACAGAGAAAAGTCTTTGATATCTTCCCCACTGAAACAACACTGGAAATTGCTAGAATTCCCCACCAGACACATCACCCCAAATGTTTTTGGGAAGCTCCTCATGTCTCCTCAAACCGGGTTGGGGGGGCATGTTGGACCTACAGACAACCACCAATTTCCCATGCCATACATTTAACCCCGCTTATTTATTTTGATTTTTTCTTCTTCCTTACTCCTTCCCTTCCCTGCCTTTTCCCTGACTGCACTCAAGGCCTACTGTTAATAACTGCCTCAGACATAACTGCCTCTGGCAAAGGTTTATGACATCACAGAATTCAAACTTTGTGAGCATTAACCCTTTTTTCTCTCCTTCCTTTTCCTTTCTTCTCTTTTCTCTTCTTTCTCTTCTCTTTTCTCCCCTTCCCCTTCCCATTGTTCATCAAAAGATCTCAGGGCAGTTTATTCTGCATTTTGGATGCTTTTTGGATGCTTTTGTCCCACAAGCCTCTTCTCGGACAAAATGCTATGTACGATCATTTTTACCTTTAAACATTTTCATAATAATAATAATTTAATAATAGCTTATGATTTATACCCCGCCCATCTGGCTGAGTCTCCCCAGCCACTCCAGGTGGCTCCCAATCAAGTGTTAAAAACAATACAGCATTAAATATTTAAAAATTCCCTAAACAGGGCTGCCTTCAGATGTCTTTTAAAGATAGGATAGCTGCTTATTTCCTTCACATCTGAAGTGAGGGTGTTCCACAGAGTGGGCACCACTACTGAGAAGGCCCTCTGTCTGGTTCCCTGTAACCTCACTTCTTGCAATGAGAGAACCGCCAGAAGGCCCTCGGCACTGGATCTCAGTGTCAGTCCCATTTTGTTTTGAAGAGAGTTGAAACTTTCTTTTGCCTGAGGTTTCGTTAGACTATCTGCTAGCATTTCCTTTGCAGAACAATATGACAAGTTTACAAGTTCTTCCCGTATAACTTCATGTATAAAACAATTTGGATATGCTTTGTTCTTGCACAAAATTTATCACTTTGAGTCAGCTCTAGACAGCTCTGGTTGTCCTCCATTAGTTGAATTGCTTTCTCTCTCACTAGACCATAGTCTTTCATTAGTTGATCAAACGACTGTAATTCTCTACTGGCTTCTGTAGCTGCTATATATTCAGACTCCATAGAAGGAAGAGTCATACAATTTTGCTTATACCTCTAAGAAATAGGTCCATTTGCAAACATATAAATGTAGCCTCTGGTTGATTTAAATTTTTTAGTGTTTCCTGTGCAGTCAGTCTCTGTCTAACCTTAATTTTAAAAACTCACTGAAACCCATTTGCCTTCTTTCCAGTAGGTAGCTGGGAAAGTGTCCATGCTTTATTTTGATGTAGTGCACCAATTTCTTCCTGTGCAGCCTTTCTCCATAAATGAGCCTCAGCATTTGCTCAATTTCCTCCCAGTTAGAGGGTTTACAGGGTTGCACTGTCCTTGCAGTGTAGGACAGTCTTTAGTGGTGGGATGCCTTTACTAGATAAGCATCTGATTTCCAGCTGTGAAACTGCACCAGTATTTTCATCGCATTCGAAGTTTGGCATTTCCCTTTGGACATGATCTCCTGCAACGTTGCTTCTGCTAGGAGTTGGGATATCTACTCCTTCCTTCTTATCTTCAGAGCTAGGCGGTGTAACATTGCAAATCAAATTTGGGTATTCACTTGTAAGTTTTGGAAAATAATAGAGATCTTGCGATTTATTCTCTCATTATTTAGAAGAGTCAAATACAGATCCTTTCATATCCGCTTTACCCTCTTCATCAAAATAAATCACGTCATCGTACAGCCATGGGGAGTTGTAGTCCAACATCTGTAGGGCAACAAGTCGGTGAAGCCTGGTCTCAATTATGAGCCTTCAACCAGTAATAATTACTGATTTGAATCGGGGGGGGGGGCACATCTCTCCTGCACATAAGAACACTATAAGGACACTGGGGAGACTGAGGAGCTGGCTTACTGTTGGGTTGGTTAAGGGGTTGTCTGGATCTTGGGCTTTCAGGGTAGAAAATGGTGCCATTTCCCACCCACCTCTCCCCATTTGTACATTGAGGAACATGAAGTCACTTCTGCATAGCAGGACCCAGGCTGATTTCAGTAATGAGAAAAGAAAGTGATTTCCCATGTTTGGCTGCTATGTAAGTATTTTGCCAACAATTAACAATGGTCAGAATAAGTGGTCTGGGGGTAAGCATGAGCCTGTCTGCATCTCAGTTCTTCCAACGGTAAAAAATATTGTTGTGCCAGCATACAGAAAGAGAAGGTTGCACTTCTGGTGGCCACCCAGCTTTGGGGACATGTTTGGAGGAAAGACATTACTTGGATCCATCCCAATCTGGCTTCAGGCCATGTTAACAGAACTAATGTGGTAGCATTTGTTGATGTCACTTGTCGGGAGAGATGCAGGGAGTATGACCCGGCTTGTGAAGAGTGCCTTCTCCGTGGCAGCCCTTAAGTTGTGGTGGGAGTTGTAGTCTGGAGAGCACTAGTGAAAGCAGGTTTAGATTCTTCTTATTAAGCCAGCTCTGGGGAACCTCTGGCCCTCCCAATGTTGCCGAACTAAACTCCCATCATCCTCAAACAAATGGCTTTAAGTTACAAGACAGGAGATTCCGACTAAACATCAGTAAGAACTTTCTGACAGTTAAGAGCTGTTCGACGGTGGAATGGACTCCCTTGGAAGATGGTAGACTCTCCTTCATTGGAGGCTTTTAAGCAGAGGTTGGATGGTCATTTGTCTTGGATGCTTTAGCTGAGATTCCCGCATTGCAGGCGGTTGGACTAGATGACCCTTGGGGTCCTTTCCAACTCTACAATTCTATGATTTTATGATTCCTGGTCATTGACCATGCTTGCTGGGGTTGATGGGGGAGGTGTAGTTCAGCCACAAGTCAGCACCAGAAAATCAACATTCCTGCCCCCCATAAGGAAAAACAAAACCCGCATGGGGTTGTGTCTAAATCCTGCTCAGAGTGGTCCCACTGAAATTACTGGACCCAAGTAGGCCATGACCATTATGGATCTACTCTGATTAGGACAATCTGATACATCCCATGGTAAAGAACATGCAGAGCAAAAAGGTTCACTTAGAATTTAAAAGGTTTTTTATTTTATATTATCAAGGGAGGAAACCTAGCTTCAAGTACTTCCATTCACCCCAATGCAGGATATGTTTTCAGAGCCTACCAGTCACATTTACCATTACACCAGTCAGTGTAATTTAAACGGCAAGCCCTAGAGCAAAGAGATAAACATCACAGGAAACAGTCAAACAATTATGTGTGTTTGCAGCAGGAACACAAGCTCAAATGGGGGAAAATATCAGTGCAACAACCAGAATATTAAATCATTATAGTCACATCTTCTCCAATGCCCCTTCCCTGAGCTATTAAATGTCAAGCTGATCTGATCAGTATTCAAATCCATTTTAATTAGCATACTTCCAAAATTCCCCTATGCCACCCTAACCTAACCTGATCTCCCCCACCCCTCCCTCAGATGTTATTTAAACTACAGCTCCCATTATCCCTGACCACTAGGCCATGCTGGCTGATGGAAGCTGGAGTCTAACATTTGAAAGGCAACAGGTTGAGGAAGGCTGGCTCCCACTGTCCTCTTCTCCCAACTGCAAATCCAGTCTTTTTCCAACTGCTTTCTTGAGTTAAGGGTTTTCAGGGAGGGTAAGGGCTGGATCAGAAACTGTTGGGGCAAGAAAGGCAGGGGACTCCCTCCCCTACTCCCAAGTAAAATGTATGTGACGATGCAGGCTGAAGACCCGGAGATTGACTTTTATGGCAAAGGTGCTTTTCAGAGATGGGATCAGTTGTGTTACATTACAAGGTAGTCAAGACAAAGCACCCGGACCACCTTGGACCAGTTCTCAAGGAAAAAATAAAAACTTTATAGTCTTTTGTTTCGTAGCATATTCTTGTTCCTGACGTTTCTCATTTCCCACGAGGAACTGGGCTTAGCTATTCCAGCAGACGAGGCGCAGACAAAAAAAGGCCCCCACAGATCTTGTTCCATCAGGGTAACAGCTATCTAATCAACAATGTGGCTGAGATCCTCCCTCTCCTTGTGGACCAGGGTCTTTGTTGTCCAGCCCCACCAGGTTTGCTTCTGCAAATCTGGTTATCGCCAGGCCCGGTTGAGGAGCTTCACCTGAGCCAGCCTCTTGGTGATCATGGTGGCAAAGACCAGCCCAAAAAGGACACTGCTGATCAGGACGTAGTCGTAGTCATCCTTCAGGACGTCAAACTGCTTGGAGGGGTAGACTCGGGTCTGGTAGATGTCCAGGCCGTACGCCACGACCTGCAGGTGAAATTAAGAAAATAGAAGTGACAAAAGGCCAAGGACAGCCGAGTCCTGCCTCAAGCAAATATTTGGATGTAGTTGGTGCAGGGGGGGTACTGAATCAGGCCAAGGAGTCCATTCCTGTCCTTGTACGGTGCCACCGACAGGCCAGAGGTTCCCTGTCCCTGATCTAAGCCCCGTGTGACCATCACCACCTTGTAGAAGAAAGTGCATCGTTCGAGTGAGGAGTTAAGAGGGCTCACCAGACATGTAGACTCAAGGCCTGATGGGGCCGTGTAAATGCCTCTCATTCGGGAGATGGTCTGGTTGTAGTTGATGAACCTCTCTGCATGGATCTGCACGTCTGGGGAATACGGGATCAAGTTTTCTTCCCTGGAAAAAGGCAAGCAAGAGCAGGACATCCAAGCAACAGGCTCAGCCACCTCTCCACAAGATTCATTTAGACTGCTCCATGGGGCTCCCCCCCAATATTGTGGTATTTTATATATTGTAACTTCGCTGTTATTTTCATTGATTATAATTTACTGAAATTGTTGAGAGTGGATTTCTGTTCGATTATTTGCTAATATTTTGAGTTAATTTTATTGCATATTAATATATTCTAATGGATTACTGAATATTACTTTATTTTAAGTCATTTCTATTGTGACCTATTTGTATTGGATCACATTGTTAAAAGATGCGAGATCTATGCTGTATATTTTGTTTTTTCAGTTGGTAAATTGCCTTGTGTACAACAATATGGAAAGGCAGTATACTAAAAAAGAAAGAAGGAAACAAAGAAATGAAAAATGAAGGAACCTCCCCAAAGCCCCCCTCCCTTCTCATGTTGCATTTTATTGATGATTTTAATATTTCTTTGTAAGCTGCTTAAAGATTTCACCACAATAAAGTGGTATCTTAATTTTGTTAAATAAAATAAATAGATAAAAGGTCTGTTTAGAACTTCAGGGTTGTGGAACCAATAATGATGATTGGAGGTTGAGGCCTTCTAAATATTTCTGGACTACAACTCCCATCATCCCAGACCACTGTAATTGCTGGAGGGCACAGGTCCCCCAATCCCCAATCCTGATAATGGGAGAAAGACCTTTCTTTTCTGCAGGAATTCCTTGAGAGTGGAATCCAATCACAGTAGACCACACTGGACTATCGATGGACAAGCTGTCTGGCTTGGGGCAGCATAAAAAGGACTTCAAGAGAAAGACCAAAAAGTGAATGTTGAGTGGCGGAAATGACTGGCAGAATCCGAGACCAGGGAGAAGAGTTGGTGGAAGAAGATTGGAGGAAATTTAAAACTTATTTGCAGAAATATTGTAAAATTTTTGAATGCTGATGACATTGAAATGAATTGCAGGGGTTCTAGCAACAAGGTAAAATGTAAGATTGGATTAATAATAGATAAACTAATAGGACATGAATTTGCTGAACCAATTTTTAAAAGGGATACAAAAATAGGAGACGTGAGGAAGTCAGGAAAATAAGTTAACTAAAGACGAGAAATTAAGAAAGAGGGAATTTTTGTTTTCTTTTATATGTGTTTTTTCTTTTTCGTGTTCAATGTCTGTATTGTTGTATTTTGTAATTTTGTATCTTTTTCGTTTTTGTATTTTTCTAAACTTTTCTATTGTTAAAACCTAATAAAATATTATAAAAAAACAAAAACAAAAAGTGAATGTTGAGGGAAGGAAGAGTGCTTCACAGAACAGGACCTATCTGGTTTCTACCTGAGGCCAATCCTAGTTTCCTACAGTCCTTCTACTAGATTGCCTGTCTAAAATCTGCTGCACACACTCAAAGGCTTCTCCAAAGGCCTAGGAGTTACACCCACCCCAATTTCCTTACCTAGTTTGCTCTGTAGGGATTTCTGGCCGCCGCGGGTCCAACAGAGCCTTGGGGAGTGAAAGGATCGCCCCAGAAGGAAGTCCAACTGCAGAGTTACAAATGAAACAAACACCACGGCAAACGTTATTTCAACAATTGCCACAAAATTCACACAAAATTCCTGAGCAACAGAAGTGTTAGATTATACAATTTTCTAAGATTATACGGTAATCATGATCAGGAATGCATTGCAGTGCAGATCTCCATGTGTTGCCTTTCAGCTAGAATTACTATTTTCACGGGCAAATGATTTGGAGGTCTCCTGTATCTCCTTTTGGGGTGATCTAAGTTGTACTTTCTGTTGCTTTCTGTGTGTTGCCACTGTGCAGTGCTCTCAGAGTCACAAGACTCTGTTTTGCATTCCAGAGACATTCCAGACTGTTGGAAGTCTCACGGAAGACAGGAGACGGATGTGATGTTACTGGTTTCCTGTTCCTTTGTTTTTCCGTTGCTCTCTGCTTTCACAGAGAGAGGATGTTTCTTTTCTGTCTGCGTAACTAGAAATAAAACTCTTAGCATGCAGCTCATATTTCTCGTCCTTCCCTGTGCTGGATACTCTGCGTAATGGGGACGTGCTTGGAGCCTTATCAGAGGCTCAGGTCGTTAATCATGTCGGAGGCGATTCCAGAGGAGTTGCTCGGTCGAACGCAAATCCGACATGTTCCTTGAAAACCTGTACATAACAGAACTTGTGCACCATTCTCTGGAAACGGAAGCAATTTAAGTTTTCCATGTTCCTAAATGCTTAGCTTTGGAGCATGGAGAACAACTACCATATTTTTCGCTCTATAACACGCACCCGACCATAACACGCACGTAGTTTTTAGAGGAGGAAAACCCGTAGGCATGCCACCCGTAGGCATTCCCTCCATAACACGCACAGACATGTCCCCTTACTTTTTAGGAGGAAAAAAGTGAGTGTTATGGTGCAAAAAATACGGTAATTGGTGTTCTTCCCACACACCTCCTAGAGTGATCCTAGGAGCCAACTTCAGTGGCTGACTTGCTTCATTCCACTCCAATCGGCATGAAAAGTGAGAAGACACTTTTTCGGTGGCTCAGAAGCCGATTTCATGCCGATTGGGTGGCTCGAGGACACTGAGGACAAGAGACCCTGCTGCAGAAATAGTAAAGGGTCTTCAAATTCCTCACCACCCCGAGCCACTAGGCCTTTGGTAGAAGCTGATGGGAAAGCCTTTCACTGCATGTTCTGAAACTGAAAGGGGCTGCTCCCTCCCCGCTTCAAGGTGGCCACACTCTCAAATCCCGATTGATCAGAAAGCTCAAAACCCGGCCCGCTCCTTAACTGAGCAAGTGGCGGCTGGTGATCCCCCGTTCTGTGATGGTGACCTCCATAGCACTGATGGCGGAGGGGAAAATGTAGGACTGCTGCAGGACCTGGGGCAGGAGAGGGCGGTCCAGGGAGCTGAAGGCCGTGGCGTTGTACTGCTCCGTCCCCTCGTACAGCTCCAGCACTGTGAATTCATTGCGGCGGGCCTTGGCGTTCCAGTACTGGTACTGTGGTGGGAGAGGAGAAAGCTGGCTCAGAAGTAATAATAAAAATACTAATAACGATCAATCTAAACTACTTTTAATACAATGGTACTTTGCTTCTCAAATGCCTTGGTACTCAAACACCTTGGGTCTCAAACGCTGAAAACCCAGAAGTGTTCCAGTTTTCAAACGTTTTTCAGAAGCCGAACATCTGATGCAGCTGTCGGCTATTGTTTCCGGGGCACCTGCACCAATCAGAAGCTGCGCCTTGGTTTTCAAACATTTCGGAAGTCAAACGGACTTCCGGAATGGATTAAGTTTGGTGCTTTTGTTTTTGCTATTTATTTTGTGTTTTTGGTTTTGAGGCTTTTTCAATTAATTTGTTTTTGTCACTGTGTGGAATCCAGTTCAGCTACTGATTGAGTGATTGATTGATTGATTGATTGTGTGACTGCGGAAATGGATAAAAGTCCCCCATCCAAACAATGACTATCATCAGTGCAGGTAAGAATTATTATTTTTTAAATCATCTACAATACGGCCTTTTGTATTTTATAGTACAGTACATTGATTATTGCTTTCATTTTATGGATCAGTGGTCTCGTTGGATAGTAAAATTCATGTTAAATTGCTGTCTGGAACAGATTAATCCAATTTGCATTACTTTCTATGGGAAAGTGTGCCTTGGTTTTGGAACGCTTTGGTGTTGGAACGAACTTCCAGAACAGATTAAGTTTGAGAACCAAGGTACCACTGTATGGTATTTTAATTGCTGCTGATCCTAACTAAAACCCCAAACTCCCAGGCAATAGCACACTAGGCAAGGCCTTTCTCCTTCCACAACTCCTTCATGATGGTCTCACAAATTCCACCCGCATGAAAGGGTAAGGCATGGGGACACTGCTTACCACCACCCAGTTCTCCGAGTGGACAATGTGGACCGGCCCCTTGGCCTTCTTCTGCACCGAGGAGTGGATGATCCGGCCAGTGACGCTATCAATCAAGTGGATCCCGATGAACGTGCGCTCCGGGTGGGTGTCCGTGCTCTCCGTCACCACCGCCAGCAGGTTCGGGTTCAACGACTGCAACAACACAAAGGCTGACACCTTGAAACAGGCCCTACTAGCCTGTGTGTCTCCTTCCCAGCATGAAACAATGTGACTCATAGGGGGAAGTTGTCAGAATTGGGGGACGAAAAGCCAGCTGGCTCGGCCCCAGCTGGAGCGTCTCCCTCTCAGCCTTGCCGCTGCAGAGATCCATCGACCTCTGCTCCTCCAACGTGCGTCTGTGACTCAAGATGAGCAGCTTTGAGCACACATTTCTCAGCAGTGTAAACTGCGCAACAGATAAGGCTTGAGGCGTGGACACATACTAAACTACGCATTTATTATACATAAATCAGGACAAAGAGAAACATGTCTCCTTGCCGTCTTCTCCGAGAGTACTGAAAACAAAAACAATACAGAGCAGAAGTTCCGCTCACGGACTCCAGCAATCGGTGCTGGAATGTAAACAGACATGTAACATGCAACAATCCACATATCTGCAGCTCGGGAGGAGTGTAATCCAACAGAAGTGCCATGGCTCTGTGTTCAAGCACCCGCTTTGAAAGGTCTCAGGTTCAATTCTCCAGGTACAGCTCGGAAAATCTCCTGTCTGAAACCTTGGAGAACTGCTGCCAGTCAGTGTTACCAATACTGAGCTGGTCAGTCTGATTTGGTATAAGAGAGTTCCCTATGTTTCAATTTCAATCAGCTCCCTTTTTAAAGAACCACAAGGACAAGGCTCTTGTTTATTTTAAGGGGAATTACAATGGCTCAATATTAAAGCTGCTGCCAACCAGACAGTATTGAGCCAGGTGGACCCAGGGATCTGTCTAGATATAAGAAAATTTCCTATGCTTCTATTTACTGTATTTTTCGCTCTATAAGATGCACCAGACCACAAGACGCACCTAATTTTTGGAGGAGGAAAACAAGAAAAAAAATATTCTGAATCTCAGAAGCCAGAACAGCTAGAGGGATCGCTGCGCAGTGAAAGCAGCAATCCCTCTTGCTGTTCTGGCTTCTGGGATAGCTGCGCAGCCTGCATTCGCTCCATAAGACGCACACGCTTTTCCCCTTACTTTTTAGGAGGGAAAAAGTGAGTCTTATAGAGCAAAAAATACGATAAATCAGCTCTTTATTAAGAATCATGAGGACTAAGCTCTTAAGTTTATTTTACGAGGAAGTGCCAAGATTCAGCATTAGAGCATTTGCTTTGCATACAGAAGGCCCTAGGTTCATTCCGTGGCAGCATCTCGAAGTAGAGTTGGGACAGAATCCTGCCTAAAACCCTGGAGAGCTGCTGCCAATCAGTGTAGGCTATATTGAGGTAGACAGAACCAGGCTCACCATAAGGCATCTTTCTATTCTTCCTATGAGAACTGCAAAGGCATGTGATGCTGTCTGACCCACTGGACGTTCACACACCCTCTCCTACCTTGTAAAGAACACTGCGATCTCCCATCACCCGGCCCTGGGAATGGACGTGTTCATTGGCCCTCTTCCCCTTGATGGTTACGATCCGCTGCACGTCAGGGGGGATAATGATCTCCCAGCTCTCCTCTGTTGTCAGGTCCTGCAACAAATGGCCAAGAACCCCAGAATGTAAAAAATGTCAAACCGATTCCTAGAAAGTCCTGTCCTCCCAATATAAGGCCCCCAGTCCGAGATGTACTGAAAGCACGATTCCTTGCTTGCATGCAACTTCCCTGCACAAGAAGCTTAATGCATACAGAACCTCAACCCGCTGCAGCAGGTGTGTGGGATCTTTGGCCCTCTGGAAATTGATTAACTACTACTACCATCAATCTCCATGCTTACTGGGGCTGGTTCAAACTTCCACTTCCAGGGTAAGCCCGAGAGTGCCCACTGATGACATCACTTCTGAGTTGGCCAACCTGGACGGACACGCCAGCAGTATGGGGGGGCACTAAACCCCTCAGTTACAGGCCCACAACAACACACAGAGTATTTAACGCCATCTTAACAAGGGGGAAATGAGAGCTAAGTACCTTTTGCAGCCTCCGTCCCATCAACTTGCCCTGTTCGGTGTCTGCCAAGTAAAAAGAGACAGTCGGAGCAATTTCCTCAAGCTGCCGGAGGACGTTCCTTGTCGCTGGGAACACTGTGACCTGGAAGGAAGGAGGGAAGGAAGGAAGAGAGAACGGGTCAAAGAAGTGTGAGGGTTTTTCAAGAGGCTTTCCGCATAACCAAAGGATGAGGCAAACCGCACCTTGAACTCATCGTCAATCAGAAGCAGAACTTTGGCGTAATCTTGGTCCATGATGGGGAGCAGCAGGGACTGGAGGATGGGGCGGCTCAGCACCGGAGGGGCCACCTGGCTCCACCTCCCAAAGATGGGGTTGAAGACGTAGAGGGAGCTCTTGCCGGTCTCCTGGGAGAGGAAGAGGCACGGGGGCAGGAAGCTCATAAGAAAGTGAGAAGAGCCTGCTGGACCAGGTCAATGGGCCCATCTAGCCCAGCAACCTATTCTCATAGTGGCCTCAAAGCAACAAGCAGGATCTGAGCACAAGACCCCTCTCCCCTCCTGTGGCTTTCCAGTAACCAATATTCAGAAGCCTCCTGGCTGCAGAGCATAGCCATTGTGGCTAGTAGCCACTGACAGCCCTCTCCACCTTCTTGGATTTCTCTAATCCTCTTTTAAAGCCATCTAGGTTGCTGGCCATCACTGCCTCCTGTGGGAACATGTTCCATAGTTTAACTCTGCGCTACGTGAAGAAAGACTTTCATTTCTCTCTCCCGAATCTTCCCACAATCAGCATCATTGGACGCCCACAAGTTCCAGTGATATGAGGGATAAAAATGTTTCTATCCACTGTCTCCGTGCCATGCAAAATTGTTATAAACTTCTACCATGTTGCCTTTTCTTTGCCTTTTCTCTAAAGTAAGACATCCCAAACACTGCAACCTTTCTTCATAAGGGAGCCGTTCCATCCCCTTCAGCATTTTGGGTTGCCCTTTTCTGAACCTCTTCCAACTGTGCAATATCCTTTTTGCGGTGAGGCAACCAGAACTGTACACGGTATTCCAAATGCAGTTGCACTACAGCTTTGTATACTGGCATTATGATACTGGCAATTCTATTTTCAATTCAGTTTTCAAACTCAGGGCTTGCTAGCTACCCACAGATGAACTTTCCCCCTACAATATCTCCCATGTCCAAACAGACCATCACAGACGTGGGTCCTGACCTTGTCCTTGACCAGGAGGGTGCACTGCGGAGGGTGGGGGAAGTGGGCAGTTGTCCTCTGGACCATCAGCTTGAAGGACGAGCCCGGCCGCACGTCCTGGAGGTACTGTTTCCACAGGATGGTCCCGGAGCTGCTTTCGATTCCAAAGAGCTGGACAGAGAACACAAAGACCACAGACCTTGTGGGGGGCCGGACTATATATTTTTTTGGGGGGGGGGAAATGAACGAATTCCTATGCCCCCAAAATAACCCAGAGATGCATCTTTAATAAAAGGACACAATCTACTCATGTAACAACATGCTGATTCCCGGACTGTCTGCGGGCCGGATTTAGAAGGCGATTGGGCCAGATCCGGCCCCCAGGCCTTAGTTTGCATACCCATGGACTAGATGAACCTTTGGATCCCTTCCAACTCTACAATCCTATGATTTAAATATTGTGTGTGGTGGAAGAGGGTGGCTGCCTTTGCGCTGATCCAGTGAGACTCTTCCTAATGTTCTCATTAGCCGCAAGAGTCAGGAGTACAACCTCCATGTTCAGTGGCAGTCTACCACCTCTTAACGCGAGGCCATTGCCTTCATGCCTTGCTTGTGGGTTTCCCACCATGGCATCTGGTTGACGATAGTGGGACACATAGGAATATGGGAAGCTGCCTTATACCAAAGTCAGACCCTTGAGTCCACCTAGGTCAGTTCTGTTGACACTGGCTGGCAGCGGTTCTTCCAAGTTTCCAGAGGCAGGGGACATCCCCAGCCCTACAAAGCAGGCGCTCTGCCACTGAACTAAAGATAAGACTTGACCCTTGACTTAGCAGAGCTCTCTTATATAACTTAAGTTCCTGGCTCACAAGCACACTCCTCACCTTTCCAGAAGCTGTGACCACCACAATCATCTTCTGCAGGTTAAACTCATCCCGGGCCAAGTTGTCAATGTTGACTTCGTTCTTGATCTGGCTGCGGGGCTTGCGGGCATCGTAAAACATCTTCCAAAGGTGAGCGGTCCAGGCCTGGAGGAGGATGAGCTGAGAGGACAGGCGCTTCAGGAACATGCCCAGCAGACCATCTGGAAAGGGAGTGAGAGAACGTATCACACCCAAAAATTAAGCAGAGGTTAATATAGAGGGAAGAGCCTGCAGCGTGACCAGATGAGCATTGCTCTTGCGTTCTCATATTCTTAACTTGGCTGACATTTCTGAGCCTCTCTAATAAAGAAAGCTTGAAGCCGTTGCGAAATCCCTCCTCTTCCAAGCTTGGGAGAAGGACAGAGGACAAAGTTCCTCACTGCTGGCGAGCATGTTTGTGGAGCCATGTGGTCCAGACAGCAAGCACAACTCAACAGGACCAAGGAAACTCATGGAAGACAGACAGAGCCCCATAGATTAACACAGATATCTCTCTCTCTCTCTCTCTCTCTCTCTCTCTCTCTCTCTCTCTCTCACACACACACACACACACACACACACACACCCCTTTCCAAAGCAAGATTGTCAAGAAAAGCAAGTGAAAAAGACAACTGAAGAATTACCTTGAATTGCTGGTTCCATGACAGCAAAAAAGACAAAGCAGAAAATATTTGAAATGTACTTACTGGAGTAAGAACAAAAGCCGCAGTATCAAAGATGTAACAACTATTGTGGAACCTTCCCTGCAGAGATTATTTTGGCCCCTTCATTACACAACTTTTGGAGAATGCTGAAGAAGCACCTCTTTACACCCCCCACCCCACCCCCCAGCTTTTGACACAAGATGAATATTTTTAGGAACCACCTTGTTTTTGTAATTTTATCTTTTTAAAAGTTGTTCTTAATGTTGTGTTTTAACTGCTGTTACCTGCCCTGAGACCTTTAGGGTGAAGGGTGAATAATAAATTGCAATCCACCTGTGCAACACTATCTGGCAGCCTTGCTGACTGGGAGGGTCTTGTTGAGTTTCCTCAGGGAAAGGGAAAGAAACACCAACTGTGGCTTTACCTGCTTTCTTCCCAAATTCACCCTCCAGCTCTGCCTGTGCGCCTGTCAGGGGCAGATCCACCATCTGCAAGCTGACCACTTCAGCCAAAGACTCTTCTCTGCTCCACAAAACTTTCCCTGTGGAGAAAAAACAAGAGATGCATAGGTAAAGGGACCCCTGACCATTAGGTCCAGTTGTGACCAACTCTGGGGTTGTGGCGTTCATCTCGCTCTTATAGGCCAAGGGAGCCGGCATACAGCATCCGGGTCATGTGGCCAGCATGACTAAGTCGCTTCTGGTGAACCAGAGCGGCGCACGGAAACGCCGTTTACCTTCCCACCGGAGCGGTACCTATTTATCTACTTGCACTTTGACATGCTTTCAAACTGCTAGGTTGGCAGGAGCTGGGACCGAGTAACGGGAGCTCACCCCATCGTGGGGATTCGAACCGCCGACCTTCTGATCGGCAAGTCCTAGGCTCTGTGGTTTAACCCACAGCACCACCTGCGTGCATAGGCGGTCGTAAAAGGAAATATGGAGGTGGGGCTGTCTCCAGTGTTAGCGGACCCCTTGAAATGAATGAATCTGACTTAGCTCCATTGGTTACAACGGGTCTACTCTGAGGGAGATGCAACTCTTAGACTGCAATCCTAGAAACACTTGCTTGGAAAGACAGCCAGGGCTTCTAATTCTCCTTCTTAGGCCATTGGCAAAGCCATCTCTCTGTCGTCCAGTTACCAGAAAGGTAAAGCCTGGAGTGTGGGGTAGTGGTTAGAATGCCAGACTAGTAAGCTAGGAGACTGGGCCATGAAGCTCACCCCTGCCTCTCAGCCTAACCTACCTCACAGGGATTAAATGAGAGAGGGAACTGCATATGCCCCCTTGAGCTCTGTGGGGAATAAGTGCAATAAATGAACTGTGCAACACAGCAGAAAGGTCACCTGGTTGCTGAAGGAAGGAGAGCATGTGATCCGCCGTCTGCACCAGGGCTCGGTAGCCTACGGAGTCGTCTTTCTTCAGAAACACCTGAATGTAAAGCTGAAAGAAAAAGGGGAAAGGAGTGGGCAGGTGGATGGAGCATCAGGGTATCATCAGCTTGCAGGATTAGCAAGATGTCCAACCAATTAAGGAAGCAACATAGAGCCTTCTGAAAAGACTGCTAAGATTCTTGGTGTGGGTAGTTATATGATTGAGGCCTGTTGTTCATAGTAACTTTATTTTGGAGAGGAAACTTGGATTGTATCCAACCAAGTTTGACTTAAGTGCAGACCTGTCAAAATTAATGGGCTCAAGTAGGTCATAATTTAAGCCAATGTTTCCCAACCGGTGTTCCGCGGCACACTAGTGTGCTGCGAGACGTTGCCTGGTGTGCCGTGGGAGGGAGGCGGGCGAGTCGGGCGGCGAGAGGCGGGGCGGCGGCGGCGAGGAGAGGCCGCCCAGCGCGGGGCTCTCGCCGTCTGCCTGCCTGGCTGCCTGCGTGGCGCTGACGTCACGGGGCTGTAACGTGCTCCACATAGGCACACACGGGGCGGCGAGCGAGCTCCCTCCCACATCCCATCGCCGCTCGCTTCGGCCGGCCTACTGGGCTGTCGCAGGCGGAAGGCCTGCGCATGCGCGAGGTTTTCGCGCCTTCGGGATTCCCTTCACGCCTTCCTCCTCCCGGGTCCTTGAGAGCGCGGGAAGCGGCAGCGCGAGACCGGCGTTGAGCCTGGTAGGTATTGCGCTTGCCAAGGCAGTCATTTGGGAAATGAAAACTTGCAAAGCAAGCAACCAGTTCAATCTGAGGTACGTGTATGCTTAATATCCTGTATCTGAAACCTGTTCTCCCCCCTCCCCCACACTTGGTGCCATTTTCATCTACACATGCAGCAGAGTAAGTTGACCCAGAATAGTACCAATTCAGATGGCAGATGGGAGAATGACAGTGCTGAATGCTTTCCCATGTAGAACAGTCCCTGCAAATAAAAACCTAGCATATTTGGAAGAGGGATGCTAGCCTAACCATTACCTTCTATGCTGTTACTATTTTTTTATATAAGTAAAAAGTGACCTTTCCCCATCTGGCATGGTGGTGTGCCTTGAGATTTTTTTCATGAAACAAGTGTGCCTTTGCCCAAAAAAGGTTGGGAAACACTGATTTAAGCAAGTCTGCTTTGAGGAGAACTGAGAACTTAGGTCCGTTAATTTAAATGGGTCTGCTCTGAGCTGCCCCCCAAATACAATTTGTGATTAATATATATAGTCTCGCCCATTGTGTTCCCCGTGGACAGCACAAAAAATTCAGACACCCACCAAGGCCCCTCTGCTCCCGCTCTCTCCCCAAGACCACTCCCCATACCTGTTCTGGCCTCGAAGAAGTTTTCTCCAAGGTGAAGCTGATAAGGGTATCCAGCAGCCTCTGCCCAGTTTCAGCCAAGTACAGGTTAATTACGTAGGACTGGTTGTGGCAGGATAAGGATTCCTTAAGTGTCATTCAGAAGAAATTAAAAGAAAGGGGGGGGGATAGGATTTAATATCAAGGCCACCATCATGCATGCAGTATCACCACGAGCAACAGAGTAGCTACCCGACCCAAGGAGTGAAGATTGTGATGGGGTGGGGTGCACTGTCCTGAGAACAAGCCTGCATGAATAAAAGGGTCATGCTCTCACCCTCCTTGCTCCTCCTTTGCACGCGGGGAAAGATTTTAAAAAATCTGCTTTTATAATTGTTAATAGCGCCCCATTGTGCACAAACTCAGGAAACTGTGGTTTGTTCTAACTCAGTTGAGGTTTTTTAAAAACAAAGGTATTGAAGCATGGCTTGATCCCAATTTGTTCTAACTCGCCACAGTTGGAACTAACTACAGTTGGTGTACAACGGCCTCGGTCTTGTATACCTGAAGGTGCGTCTCCACCCCCATCATTTAGCCCGGACAGTAAGGTCCAGTGCAAAGGGCTTTCTGGTGGTTCCCTCACTGTGAGAAGTGAGGTTACAGGGAACCAGGCACAAGGTCTTCTCGGTAGTGGCGCCTGCCCTGTGGAACATCCTCCCAACAGATGTCAAAGCAATAAGCAACTATCTTACTTTCAAAAGACATCTGAAGGCAGCCCTGTTTAGGGAGGTTTTTAATGTTTAATGCTGTATTGTGTTTTTAATATTTGGTTGGGAACCGCCCAGAGTGGCTGGGTAACCCCAGCCAGATAGGCAGGGTATAAATAATAAATTATTATTATTATTACTACTACTACTACAGCCAACTGCCCTTGGTTCTAAAACTAAAGTAAAGGTAAAGGTAAAGGGACCCCTGACCATTAGGTCCAGTCGTGGACGACTCTGGGATTGCGGCGCTCATCTTGCTTTACTGGCCAAGGGAACCGGCATACAGCTTCCGGGTCATGTGGCCAGCATGACTAAGCCGCTTCTGGCGAACCAGAGCAGCGCACGGAAACGCTGTTTACCTTCCCACCTGAGCAGTACCTATTTATCTACTTGCACTTTAACGTGCTTTCCAACTGCTAGGTTGGCAGGAGCAGGGACAGAGCAACGGGAGCTCACCCCGTCGAGGGGATTCGAACCACCGACCTTCTGATCGGCAGGTCCTAGGCTCTGTGGTTTAACCCACAGCGCCACCCGCGTCCCTAAAACCAAAGTAGAAGATTTCAGTTTCCTCTTCTTTCAGACGGGAAAGGAGAGGGGAAAGTGTGCAGACCCAAGGCTTGTGCTAGCTCATGGTCATAACATAAGGCCAAGGTTTCCCTGTTACACCTGAAATCATAGTTTTTGCTAACTACAGTTGTGAACCTAGACCATTATTCTGAGCTTCCAAACTTAGGACAGGAAGTGCCGCCTGCTTCCATTTTCCATCAGCTTCAGAAGTTCACTCCTGTCTCCATGGTCATTAAGGCAAAAGGACAGTCATCACTGTAGCTTGTCAATGGGTGGTGAACACAGACGTACCAACAAACCACAGTCAGGAGAAATCATGTTGTGTTATGCCGATTTGGTGGCCTCTCTCAAACCATAGATTGTGAGCTGACATGGTTGTTGCGTGGATCACAAGATAATCCACATGCAGCACTCTGAGAATTTGAAACCACTATAAATAGTATCCATTTAAGCTGCTACTTAATTTGTTGTTATTTAAAAAACAAAGCAATAATGCCCTCTCTGCACTCACCAGTATTTTGGCTCACAAGAATACCTAATTTCAGAGTGTGGGCAATTGCCTTCTGCAATTTTATTCTTTAACACAAAAGAAGTCTACCACAAGGTTTCCAAAGTCACACAGTGGGAGAATCTCAAGTAGTAAGAATGTCTGAACAAACCAAGATATAAAACAAGACTAGCTGCCTCCTTTCACACAAACCAGCAAACCAACTACGAAGCTGTCAGCTATAGTTCAGCCTTCCCCAACTTGGTGCCCTCCAGATGTTTCAGACTACAGTACCCATCCGCCCAAGTAAGCATGCTTCTGCTGCCCAGGGCTGCAGTCCAGCTGCCTTTCCTGTTTCCTGCAATCTGAGAAATTATGGTTAACAGCTTCTGTAACAAGCCAGGACACTAAACCATGGTTTGCAGTTGACTTCATATCTTGGCTCATCCCAGAGCTATTAACTATAGTAACCTGATTCAGAGAAAATGGGTAAGTTAAGTTAAAGACATCACCATTTGTTTGCTGGCTCACACCGAGAGAAGGGAAGTTGCCAAAATGTTTGTATCTCAGCTTATTAAAAGTAGAGAGACGATTGCCTGAATGCAGACAAGTAATCACACTGCAGCAACAAAAGCCACCATGATCCTGAGGAAGTCGAGGGCATTTCAGGGACAAGCCAAGCTTCTGATTTCACCCAACATGTCACCCTCAAACTTACCACTTCGGCCTTGCAGGTGAGGACCGCGGCTACCGTTTTCTCATTGGTGGTTGCGAAGGTCACAAGGACAGCCTGAGAAACGCAGCAGTGAGAGAATGAATAAGGAAAATGCTCCTGGAAGAAACACTGGGTTTGGTGGGGTGAGAGGTGCACTTAGATAAAAGTTCCCTTGGGTGACCTTGGCCTAGGAGCTTAGGCGATAAACCTGAGCTTGAACATCAGACTACAGGAGGACCGGCTGCCTACTGAAATATCCCTGCACCGAGTCATATCACCAGCTCACCCTGCTCAGATCTTCCTCTTAGAGAGACAAATTTCCCAAGGTATCGAGTAGAGAGGGATTTCGGTAACTTAAGAAGTTGCCTTATACTGAATCAGACCCACTGGTCCATCTAGTTCAGTATTGTCTGCACTAGCTGGCAGTGGTCCTCCAGGGTTTTAGAAAGTGGGACATTCCCAGACCTACTTGGAGATGTCAGAGATAGAGCCTGGGACTTTCTGCATGCAAAGCAGATGGGCTGTAGTTAAGTGGGAGAACTTCTCAAACCAACTGCCCCTGATCTTTTTAAAACAGGAGGTGTCCTGGAGCCTTCTGCAGCCGAGATGCGGAAACCTGCCACCTTCCAGGCATTGCTGGGCTCCATCATCATCCCTGGCCACCGGCAATACTGCCTGGGCCTGATGGAGTTATAGTCCAACATCCTCTAGGTCGCCACAGGCTCCCCCACCCACTAACTAGACCGTCACTTACGTTTACAGGTGGGTTACTGCCATCACAGCTCTGCCTTCTTTTAATGTAGGGATGTGAAGCTTGTGGTCCTCCAGAACTTGCTGGACTACAACTCCCACCATCCCACCTGCCAGCATGGCCAATCATCGGGGCTGATGGGAATTGGAGTCCAACAATCTCTGGAGGACAACAGGTTCCTCATTCCTGATCTATGGAGAGATCACACACACTGCGCTACAGCCCTTTCTCAATGTACATTGGCAGACAGTTGGTAACATTCCTCAAGGGGACTGGCTTTTAACAGGTAAAACATCAAGGTGTTGGCACTGCAGTGTAGGAGTGCAAATATCCAGAGATGTAGTGACCAGGTGGGATTGCTATGAGGAATTATAACAAATATAGGGTAAGCCATCTGTGTCAGCAATGAAAGCATTGTGTTGACTGGGTTTAAACTATTTTGATATGATTCTTGATCAATCTACACCTCTGCATCTCTGGCCATTTCCTCTACTGCCCCTTTCTCTTTCTTGAGGAGTCACGTACACAGTCCAGTTGCTTCGCCAGGCAGGCTTCTGGGTCATCAAAGACAGTGGGCAAGTTTCTTTGATGTAGGATGTTAATCTTAGGGCCAGGAAACAAGATCTCACATGAAGGTCCGCTGTCCTCCTGGCCATCCTTCTTATCCTATGTATATTGCTTGTTTATTACCTCCGGTGTTGCCAAATGCTCTTTTTTGTAGTTCTGTTCTTTGTTTACCTTGTGCTTAATTAGTTTTTGCAGTTTAACTTGTCCCCACGTGGGTTTGTGGAAATGCTCAGAAGAAATCTGACTGGTTCTTACGAACACTCTGTAAAAAGTTCTTTTGTGAATAAAACGGCCTGGGCCAGGGGCTGCACACGGACAAGCACAGAGAGATGATTATACGCATCCTTCTCAGAGTCTTGCTGGTTCAAGCCTCTGTGTGTATTCTTACTAATCAGAGTTCAATCCTTCCTTTACTTTGCAAACGCAACACTGCAGCAGCAGCTTCTCCTCTTCATTTTTCCTTTTTAAAAATAATAATAATAGGGCACCATTTCCTTTTACCTGCGGAAAATCCCGGAGGAGGCTCAGCACGCCATTCCGATGCTGGAGCAGCGCAAAGTGGCTTGGAGACAGCTGCAGGAAGAACTGAGTGCGGGAAGCGCTGGCGGAATTGGGCTGAGAGGAAAGCAAACGGGGCGGGAAGCCGCTGGCAAACTCCAGACCAAGGGACTGTGGAGGGGGGAAGAGGAGGAGGCAAGTCAGGCAAACATGGGACGTAAGAGGAGGAGAAGAGCCCTGTAGCATCCAGTGGCCAACCAAAGGATGCCTCTGGGCAGTGGAGAGAGTATATCGCCACTGATGGCCCTATTCCCCATGGATTTGTGTAATCCACATTGGTGTCCATTGCTACACGAGAACATTCGATCAGACCACTGGTCCATCTGGCCCAGCATCCTGGTCTCACAGTTACCCACCAGTTGCCTCAATGGGAAACCAGCAACTGGGATATGGGCACAACAGCACTCTGCCATGTGCAACTCCCAGCAACTGGGATTCAGAAACGTATGGCCTCCAACGGGGGAATTTGTCTAATCCTAGCTGACAGCTATCACTACATCCTATAACGTAAAAGCATGGGCCCTGAAGCTAGATCTGGTCAAATACTCATCTAAGCCGGCATCCGGTTCTTGCAGTGGTCCACCAGAAGTCTTAAAAGGATGCCTGAATGGAAAGGCGGAACTTTCTCTGCTTGTGATTTCCAACAACTGGTTGGTCCTCAAAGGCTTCTGACTATAGGGGCAGAGCACAGCTGCCGTCGTTTGCAGCCATTGATAGCCATTCTCCTCCTCTATGGAGGCTATCCATGTTATTGACCTTCCCACAGGGGTTCCCTGACACAGATGGTGCAGCATCAAAAAGACGGGGAAATTAGCTGCGTTACAAAAGCCATTGGAAGAGCACAGCTGAATAAGCCATCACAATGCAGTGCTCTGATCTCACCGAACTCTGTGCGCGGAATCTGAGCACAGCAGCAATCTCCCGACTTGGGGATTCCCCGTAAATAGGCTTTCCAGGGGGAAAACTGGGGACATTTTTGTCCTGACAAGTTTCCCCAGCTAAATAAATGGGTCTTTATCAAGAGTACCCACTTGTTAGGTTTCTAGTCTTGTTTTGAATGCATCTTTAAACAAAAACAAAATCTGTTTTTAACTATAGTGGAACCTCAGCTCCTGAACAGAATGCATTCCAGGAGTCCATTCAACTCCCAAAATGGTTCAGGAATGAAGGCGCGGCTTCCGATTGGCTGCAGGAGCTTCCTGCAGCCAATCGGAAGTAGCGCTGGATGTTTGGCTTCCAAAGAACGTACGAAAACCGAAACAGCCACTTCCGGTTTTCGATCATTCGGGAACCAGAACGTTCAGCTCCCAAGGCGTTCAGAAGCCGAGGTTCCACTGTATCATGTATGTCAATTGCCTTGAGAGTAAGGTTTAGAAGGCAATTAATAAATCAAAGGTATTATGATTATTAACTGGCATTCAGAGGCGCACTGCCTCCAACAGGGGAAGGAGAACATAGCTGCCATAGCTAGTAACCCTTCTGATATATGCCAAGTTGAAAGCCAAACCCATCCAAAGGTATCAGCCTGCTTCCTAGACCCCTCACCTGCAGTGGAATCTGCTTCACCTCTTCCCCAGAATCCAGGGACAAGGCATAGAGTGAGTGAGTGGCTGAGTCGGCGCACAAGAGGACTCCCTCTCCGACCACGCCACAAGCTCCATTCAGAGTCCTTGCCCAGGGGGCTGCCACCTTGACCTGCAGAAGGAAAAAAGTGTTGAGAAACTGGATTCACATCCCCAACAGCAGCTCCCTTCTCCACCACACACAGCAGAGACATTTTCATTAAGAGTCTAAATACTGATATAATATGCTGCCCAATTTATCAAGGGCACCTGTTGTTGTTTTTCCTTTTTAGTCAATCAAAAGGTTTTGTGATGATTCAGTGGTAGCCAACACGGTGCCCTTGAAATGATGCTGGACTACAGCTCCCATAATCCCTGACAGGTGGTCATGCTGTCTGGGGCTGAGTCCAACAGGCAGATGGACGGCCGCAGGTTCCTTGTCCTTGAACTCTTGCTTTCGCTGCCCCTCAGCTAGCTCCCTCCATCCCTTGCCTATACTGTCCCCAGCTACCTCTGCCTTCTTTTAATGAAGGATGGAGAGCCTGTGGTTCCTCTGGATGTTGTTGGGACTACAACCCCTGTTATCCCTGACCACTAACTGTGCTGGCTGGGTTGATGGAAGCTGGGAGTCCAATCACAGTTACAGTTTACTAACCCAATTGATTAAACACTGCAGTGCTAAAGGTAAAGGTAAAGGGACCCCTTACCATTAGGTCCAGTCATGACCGACTCTGGGGTTGCGGCGTTCATCTCACTTTATTGGCCGAGGGAGCCGGCATATAGCTTCCGGGTCATGTGGCCAGCATGACTAAGCCGCTTCTAGCGAACCAGAGCAGCACAAAGAAATGCTGTTTACCTTCCTGCCGGAGCGGTACCTATTTATCTACTTGCACTTTGAGGTGCTTTCGAACTGCTAGGTTGGCAGGAGCTGGGACCAAGCAACGGGAGCTCACCCCGTCGCGGAGATTCGAACCGCCAACCTTCTGGTCGGCAAGTCCTAGGCTCTGTGGTTTAACCCACAATGCCACTCGCGTCCCTGCTAAAGGTAAAGGGACCCCTGACCATTAGGTCCAGTCGTGACCGACTCTGGGGTTGCAGCGCTCATCTCGCTTTATTGGATGGAAGCTGGGAGTCCAATCACCTCTGGATTGCACAGTTACAGTTTATTAACCCAATTGATTAAACACTGCAGTGCTACTCAGGAATAATTCTCACAGGGGTCAGTCAAGTTCACCCTTAAGTAAGCACACACAGAATCACAGTCTTAAATCTGCAAATTTCCCAAATGCCATCCTCCCTCCTGGGGAAAAAAGTAAGCAAAAACCCAGCTTTTCGCAAGGAAACAGAAATTCCATTCTGAGCCCAGACCTTGTCCTACCTGTCTTGTGATCTCTCCATCCTCAACGCTGAAGGTTACGATGCTGAAGTGGCTTTGAGGACTGACTCCAACTGCGTGCACCGCCCCTGTCCCGTGGGAATACACCAGCTGATACTGGACAATCTCACTAGCAAGGAATATCAGAAGTTGATTAAGTCAGCCAGCTGTCACCACAAGTCTTTGGGGGACAGGGGAAGGTAGAGCTTGGAAGCTCCAGGATCTACGTGGTCACCTTCCAGCCTACCAGCAAAGCAGCCCCGAGGAAGCATGACAAGAGCAGCTGCCTCTTGTTTACCCCCAGAACCTAGTAACCAGTGGTAGGCTGCCCCTGAACATGGAGGTGCAGCCATCAGTAACAAATGTCTTCAGATTTACATGGAATGACAACACATATCTAATGATCAGGCTGCTGGTGATGTTACTTCCACAGGCAAAACAGCACCATATGCACATCACCAGACTGGGGGGCACCCAAAGGTTTGTAGAAGTACCAAAAAAAGGGGGGACTTAAGTTGAGGAGAAGGGAGTCCTAAGATCAGACCAATGAGGACTGTGAGCATGGAAAGTTGACTGATTAGCTGATCAGAAGGCAGATAAAACAGAAAACCGTGAGGGGGGGTGGAGGAGGTGGAACAGAATGGAGCAGCTGGAACACATAGGAAAGGGTCTTACAGCAAGTCAAAACCACTGGTCTGGTTAGCTAGCATTGCCTACACTGACCAGCAGCAGCTCCCCAGTGTTTCAGGTGGAGGACATTCCCAGGCCTACAAGGAGATGAATCTGGGACCTTCCGCATGCAAAGCAGATGTCCTGTCAACAGGTACGGCCCTCCCTGTGTGTTTTTGTATTCCACTTGTTCTTGTTTAACTGATCCATCCCAATGTGCATAAGAAGAACCTAAAGGCCCTTGAGGAATCTAAATCCTGAATAAGCAGCAAGCAACACCCCATTTACAGACCCCGTTTGCCTCCTATGAAGACAATGACCTAATGTTTTTCTGCCTGTGTGGGAGCGTATTTATTTTTGGGGGAGTATGGCAGAGCACTTAGCTACTTTGGTCTATTATTTCCCAACCCTTCCAGGAGATGGATTGAACCTGGGACCATTCTGCATGCAGAGCAGGTGTTCTACCACTGAGCTACAGCCCCTCCCTGAACCAGAGACGAGCACGGCCCACGATCACCTCCTACCTTTCTGGCAAATGCTCTAACCACTTCTGATGGCCATTGGAGAGGTAGTGAAGAGAGAGCACGTTCTTCTTCAAGATGGCTACGTGTTTCACCATGTCCTGAAGTCCCACCAAACTAGCCATCTGAAAACTTGAACAGTCAGACACACAAATGGTTTAGTACAGCCACAGACCGAGAGAACTCACCGCAGAATTAAAAACATACAACTAGCTAAAACAATTATGACTAGAGGATGAGATTCATTTTGTTTCACAAAACTGATACTATGCCTGACTGCAGAAACAAAACTCAAAGCAGTTTATGAAAAGAATGGAATTATAAGGGAAGGGCGGGGAAGCCAGTTAGAAACAGCTATTGAAAACATTCCAAAATAATTAAAACCAACAATAAGTTAAAAGCCAGATTAAAACAGGCACCAGCGTTCTATGTGCCTGGATAGGCCAGCCTAAACAAGAGTGCTTTTAGCAGGCCCCAAAAAGAGAAGAGTGAAGGTGTTTGCCTAATGTTAATCAGCAAGGAGTTCCGCAGTGTGGGTGCTGCCACACTCAAAGAGCAATTTCTAAAAAATGTGGAACAAGTATTATGTGGCTTCTGCAAAAGTGCCAGTTCCATAGATTGGAGCCAGTATGGTGTAGTGGTTAAGAGCGGTAGTCTCGTAATCTGGGGAACCGGGTTCGCTCCTCGGCTCCTCCACATGCAGCTGCTGGGTGACCTTGGGCCAGTCACACTTCTTTGAAGTCTCTCAGCCCCACTCACCTCACAGTGTTTGTTGTGGGGGAGGAAGGGAAAGGAGAATGTTAGCCGCTTTGAGACTCCTGAAGGGGAGTGAAAGGCGGGATATCAAATCCAAAACTCACTCACTCTCTCTCTCTGGAGCAGTCAAGTGGGCTTGTATGGGGTAAGGTAAGGTGATCTCACAAGCAAACTGGTCCCAAATCACTCAGGGCTTTATTTATTAAAAGTAACAACTTGAGCTTGGTCCGGTAGCGGATCGGCAACCAGTGCAGGTCTCTACAAATGTACTTCCTTTTTTTCAAGGAACAGACAAAATACTACACCTTATTTATGCTGAAGTCAGAAAGCTTTCTGCAACCCTTTCAATAAAATGGGAAGAAGCATCCCTCAAGCAAAAGAACATAACGTCTACAGAAGATTTTCCAGGGAAAGAGTTCTTAATCGTGGGAGAATCAACCTCTGTATACACTCACAGTGCAGAGGAAGAACATGATCAACGGGACCCTATATATGGTGATAATAAAATCTGCCATTACCCCCCAAAAGGTTGCAAACGAGTTCCCCAACATTCCACCCACCCACCCAAAATTCTCACCTGCCAGCATCCATCGATATCTCCCAGTTCAAGCCCCCGATGTTGGTCTCCCAGGAGCGCAGGAGGCGACCACCGTTGGAGACAGTGATGGCATCTATACGATGGGGTGGTGAAAACAGCCGGTATATTATAAGTACCCACAAACAGAGCTCAGAAGAAGCGTATGCCCTCCTTCATAATAAGGAGGTGGTGAATCTACACCTGACTTTCCTCATTTTGTTTTGGAACAAGCAAGGCCTGCAGCCACTCCGTCTCATCCATTTGTGTTCAACTCCATAGAACGGGACGAAGAACACAGGACTCTCCCCAGGACATACCCTCTCCTGGACCAGCTCAGCACCCTCCTTGAGGGTTTTTATATTACTGCAATTATGTCCTTGGACTCATATAATGGTTCTTGCATGCCCAGACAAAGGATAAAGAGAGGCATATGCGTGTGTGTGTAGAAACCAGACTGTGCTAAGGTAAAATTCACACTTGTTGCTCTGCCCACGTTTGACTCAATAGGGAATGCAGGCCTCAAGTGAAAAAACAAGGCTCCCTGCCCCTATTGTAAAACAGCCAAGGACTTGCTGGGCTCATAGTTTTGTCTCTCAACTCTCAGTCTTCCCGCCTTTACCCCAGTATGGCTCCCCTTTATCACATACACAGCCCAACAAGACAATGACAATAATCCACCAACAGCATACAAATCAATATGGCTAACCTGATCCAAAACACCCACAGCCAATCACAAACAAACAACCACACCCTAGGCCAACCCCAACCTCTCTCACCACCAAAGGAACACAAGTGAACAGCACAAGCAACGCTGACACCAAACCCTACATACATTTGTAAAAATGTTACATGGGAAAAATACGAGAGACATTACACTTACTTCTGTAAAACAAGAAAATCTTTAATAATAAAAAAGAAAGAACTCTCAGTCTTCCTTTCTGTAAAATGGGAACACTCAAAGAACCAGAATTTGTGGGGAGGGGAGATCGTTAAGAAATATTATGGCCAGCACTACAGACCTAATAACTCAGCTAGAATACAAATGCTTCACTTACCTTGTCCATGGATCAGCATTGCATCTATCGCTCCTTCAGGAGTTCCTTTGTCCACGTGGCGCCACACTTAAAAAGAAACAGGAGTCCAATGAACAGAGGAAGCTACATTTCAAGGGTTGGGCCATTTTGTCTAATAGCACCCATTTCTCCCAGAATGGCAGTTTGATGGGACCCAAGGGCCATGTAGTCCAACCCTTTGAAATGCAGGAATCACAACTCAAGAATCCCTGACAGATGGCCATCCAAACTCTGCTTAAAAACCTCCAAGGAAGGAGAGTCCACAACCTCCCAAGGGAACCTGTTCCCCTGTCAAACCACTCTTATAGGCAGAAGGTTATTCCTGACGTTTAGTCAGAATCTTCTTCCTTGTAACTTGAAGTCATTGGTTTGAGTCCTACCCTCCAGAGCAGGAGAAAACAAGCATGTTCCCTCTTCCATCCGACAGCCCTTTAGATATTTGAAGATGGCTATCGTATCCCCTCTCTGTTTCCTCTTTCCCAGACTAAACATTCCCAGCTCCTTCGACCGTTCCTCATAAGGCTTGGTTTCCAGACCCTTGATCAACTTGGTCGCTCTCCTCTGCACACGATCCAGCTTGTCAATATTCTTTCTAAATTGTGGTGCCCAGAACTAGACACTGTGTTCCAGACGTGGTCTGGCCAAGGCAGAATAGAGTGGTACTGTTACCATTAGCCTAATGCACTCAGAGCAATTACCGTATTTTTTGCCCTATAGGACGCACTTTTTCCCCTCCAAAAATGAAGGGGAAATGTGTGTGCGTCCTATGGGGTGAATGCAGGCTTCAGGCAGATATCCGCAAGCCTGGGGAGGCCGGCGGAAGTTCCCGCCAGGCTCCCAAGGCTTGTGGATAGCAGCCTGTTCTGGGGGCTGGGGTTGGGGGAAGCTCAGGCTTCCCCCGCCCCAGCCCCGCGTCTGGGGGGGGGGGAATATTTTTTTCCTTTATTTCCCCCCCCCCCAAAAAAACTAGGTGCGCCCTATGGGCCGGTGCGCCCTATAGAGCGAAAAATACGGGTACTCTACATGCGAAGTTGCCTTAGTCTGAGTTGCACATCCACTCCAGCCCCTGCTCCTCATGCAGAGGTTATCACCAATGCGTCTATCAAAGCAATAGGTATAAACAGGCCCCGTCCTGTCCACTGCCTAAGAGATACTCACAGATGTCTCCTGTCCTGGAGTTCAGAGCCGCCATCACATTCTTCTCGGTGGCCACAATGAGCTTCCGGGAGCCCTGCGAAGCTTCCAAGGAGGCAAACTTAAGCTTTCCCACATATTGCTGTCTCCTATTAGAAACACAAAGGGGTGTAGTAGATAGGTAGCCGTGTTGGTCTGCCATAGTCAAAATAAAAAAAATTCCTTCCAGTAGCACCTTAAAGACCAACTAAGTTAGTTCTTGGTATGAGCTTTCGTGTGCATGCACACTTCTTCAGATACACTGAAACAGAAGTTGCCAGATCCTTCTATATAGTGAGAAGGTGGGGAGGGGTGTTACTCAGAAGGGTGGTGGGAATGGGAGATAGGCAGATAGCCGAGAGAGCCTGTTGACGACTCTTAACGACTGTAATAGGTCTTACAGGAAAAGGCAAGGGGTGAGAAGGTGAGAAATGGTTTTCTATCTGCCTATCTGCCTATCTCCCATTCCCACCACCCTTCTGAGTAACACCCCTCCCCACCTTCTCACTATATAGAAGGATCTGGCAACTTCTGTTTCAGTGTATCTGAAGAAGTGTGCATGCACACGAAAGCTCATACCAAGAACTAACTTAGTTGGTCTTTAAGGTGCTACTGGAAGGAATTTTTTTTATTTTGACAAAGGGGTGTGTTTTTGTTCTAAAAATAATGAACAGCACATAGCAGAAAGTACAGTGGTACCTCAGGTTACAGACGCTTCAGGTTACAGACTCCGCTAACCCAGAAATAGTACCTCGGGTTAAGATCTTTGCTTCAGGATGAGAACAGAAATTGTGCTCCAGCGGCGCAGCGGCAGCAGGAGGCCCTATTAGCTAAAGTGGTGCTTCAGGTTAAGAATATTTTCAGGTTAAGAACGGACCTCCAGAACAAATTAAGTACTTAACCCGAGGTATCACTGTAGTGAAATAATGTGGTCAGTTCTGTCAGGCACCAAACATTTAATGCAAAACTTCATGCAACTTTCAAAATAATCCAGATTTACTATGTAAACCACTTTGAGTCTCTGTTAGGGAAAAAGGTGGGATACATAAATAAATAAATATTAACATTAGGCAACATCAAAGAACAGAGGGTCTGCAATCAATCAATCACTTATGGGGGTTTAAACTAGCAGTGACTGATCAGGGGTTCTCTTTCCCTCCATCAGCTTATATTAGAAACCTCCCTCCCTCAGATCAGCACTTCCTGTGGCGGGGAGTTCCGCAGGTGAGGTCAGTTCGGCCTGTCACCCACCAGTCAAACTTGCCCACTTGGTCCTCGTAAACGGCGTCCGCTGGGTGAGGCGAGAGCAGGAGAAACAGCTGGAGTGACAGCAAAGGCCACAGAAACCAGGACGCCGCCATGACAGGCCGGGGAGACTTGGGGGGGGGGTCAAGAGACGGAAGGAGGCCCTCGCTATCCCATCGGGCACCGCGGCACCATAGAGCTTCCGGGACCATAGAGAGCAGCTCCTAGACCTTATGCCTCCATAGAGATATGTAATGAGAAGAGTTAGAGTGACCCCCCAGTGATCTGGAGGCAGCAGTTTCGAAGCCCCTTGAGACATTCCCCCCCCCTCCCTTCGCACGCAGAGGGCGGAGAATGTGATAAATATATAAACATTGTAATTATTATTCTTTTAACCACACCTGTATCTGCCACCCAGAAGCAAAAGCGAACTACAAAGGATGTGGGAATAGTTCCTGCTCAATAAGAAATCAAGATAGCATTATTATTTTTTTACAAAAGAATGTACTTAAATGGTTTATTGAATATTTACAGGTAAATTATAAACAGATAAAAACATTGGCAGGGTTGTTGTAATAATCTGCAGTTTTGTAAGAGTATATATTTAAAGAAGATGAATAAATGAGTAAATTAAGTTAATTTGGATAGGCAGAAGATATTAAAAACAAATTTAAAGAACCGCAGAAAGAGGGGGAAGGAAGTTTTGAAATGTCAAAATGATGGTAAAATTAGTTAAATGTATAAAATAAGTGAAATGTATGAACTGGAAAAGTATAAATAAAGAAATGGAGAAAAAATAGTTCCTGCTGATTTAGGTCCGATGTGGGATAGAAATGTTTAAAAACATTATTAATTAGCAGCAACATGGATTATTGCAGAGCGACCCGAAGGCTCAGCTGAGGATTTAACCTAGAACTTTCTGCGTGGAAAGCTGGTGGAGATGGTTGTCCAAAGTCAACCCAGAAGTTGAAGCTCCAGGGCGCATCTTCCTTTCAAACTCTATGTGATAGAGACCGTCAGGCCCTGAACGGAAGCAGCCCCGGGGTCCTGCCTATGACGAGGAGCCACCCGAGACAGCGCGAGGACCCCTCTCGGGACTGTCTACCCAAATCGCCTGATTACAAAAAAAACCCTGATGCGCCTCGTTCAGCCCGTCTTATAGCTCAGTTTAATTAGCCGAGAAGGTCGTCTTCGACGGCGGTTGCGGAGAGCTGAGAGGGAAGGGTTCCTATTGGCGAGTCGGGCGTCTTTTAGGGCGCCTAATTCCTTCCCATCAGCCCCCGCGCCGAGCAGCAGCAGGAAGAAGGCGCAGAACCCACGTGTTGGACAAGATGCCCAAGTCCAAGCGGGACAAGAAGGGTGAGTGATGCCGCAGGTCCTCAAGGAGGGTTTCCCTACGCACCTATGTATTTCCCACACACACACACCTATGTATGCCTAGTTTCCAGAGCTTTATGTTTGGAAGCTGTGGCAAGCGGGTGTTGTAAACAAAAATTGCCCTTTCGAGCCCATATAGAGTCCTTACATAGGTTCCCTATTGGTAGGAGAAAATAACAGAGGCCAACCAGAGAATATTGAGAAGCAAAGCAGCTAGTAAGCTTGATCTTTATTGAACTGTTGCAACAGGGTGCTCCCCTCACACGCAGGAAAGGAGGAGGACCCAGAAAAATGGTGTGCAAAGCCTTATAAAGACTTTTGAAATTCCCATCCTGTAGATCAAGACCACCCCCAGAAACTTCAGGCATGCATCACAGAAGGGGTGTAACCTAAGACCACCCCTCAGATACATCATACCTACATCACAGAAAAGACGGTCTAAACAGGTATCTGGGGGGTGGTCTTAGGTTACACCCCTTCTGTGATGTATGTATGATGTTTCTGGGAGTGGTCTTGATCTAGAGGATGGGAATTTCAAAAGTCTATATAAGCCCTTGCACAGCAATTTTGGGGGTCCTCTTCCTCTCCTGTGGGTGAGGGGAGCACCCTGTTGCAACAGATCAATAAAGATCAGGCTTACTAGCTGCTTTGCTTCTCAATATTCTCTGGTTGGCCTCTGTTATTTTCTCCTACCAATAGGGAACCTATGTAAGGACTCTGTAGGGGCTCTTGGATACCCCATAAGGGAAAAGGGCAATTTTTGTTTACAACAGAAGCTATACCTATACTGTATTGCCGTGATATTGTCCCTTATTGTTTTAATGAGGGGGCTGGTGCCATGTTGCTTTTGTTGTGACTTTATGGTTTTGATAGGCTAGGATTAGACTGAGGGGATAGCTCAGTCGGTAGGGCATGAGACAACTTAGTCTCAGGGTCGTGGGTTCAAGCCCCACATTGGTCAAAAGATTCCTGCATTGCAAGGGGGTGGACTAGATGACCGTTGTGGTCCCTTCCAACTCTACAGTTCTATCTGTAGCAGTGGTTCCAAACCTTTTTTGGCCAGGCCCCACCTAAGCATCTCTGAAATCCTGATTCCCCCCCCCCCATGACATGTAATTCTTATTACAGCGGTTCCTCGGGTTACAGACGCTTCAGGTTACAGACTCCGCTAACCCAGAAATAGTACCTCGGGTTAAGAACTTTGCTTCAGGATGAGAACATAAATCGCGCGACGGTGGCAGTGGGAGGCCCCATTAGCTAAAGTGGTGTCTCAGGTTAAGAACGTTTTCAGGTTAAGAATGGACCTCCGGAACGAATTACAGTGGTGCCTCGCAAGACAAAAAGAATCCGTTCTGTGATTCTCTTCGTCTAGCGGTTTTTTCGTCTTGCGAAGCAAGCCCATTGGCGGATTAGCGCAATTAGCAACTTTTAGCAGCTTATCGGATCAGATTATAAGCGGCTTAGCGGCTTAGAAAAAGGGGGGGAGGGGAAAACCCCCGCAGGAACTCGCAAGACATTTTCGTCTTGCAAAGCAAGCCCATAGGAGATTCGTTTTGCGAAGCACCTCCAAAACGGAAAACTCTTTCGTCTAGCGAGTTTTCCGTCTTGCGAGGCATTCGTCTTGCGGGGCACCACTGTAAGTTCTTAACGCTAGGTACATTTGTATTCAGAAAGTGAGCTCCTATTCAAGTGGTAAAGGTAAAGGGACCCCTAACCATTAGGTCCAGTTGTGACCGACACTGGGGTTGTGGCGCTCATCTCACTTTATTGGCCAAGGGAGCCGTGGAGGAAGCCTAAAAGGCCATTAACTGTTAGTAGCTCATTCTCGAATTGCCCCCCTGTGGGGCATGTGCCCCACTTTGGGAACCACGGATTTATAGTGTTGTTGTTTGGATCCGTCTATCTTAGGAGATAGTGGAGGAGTGTGCTTTTGGGGGTGGAGCCACTGGAGAGTTACAGCGCCTGCTGTGGCTGTAGAGATTGATACAGGAGAATCGTATTTTGTTTCAGGTGGGGTAGATGAAGGCACCTGCTTGTGCTGCTCCAGATGCACCAGGCATTTCGTCTCTCTGCGCTCCTCCCAGCAGTCATTCCTTCCATGGTCACTGCTATGGATGCACAGCCTGAGTGCCTGTCTTCAGGCACTGCGGGTCCTTTGCAAAGGATTCCCACACAGCGGAGTTGATGTTGCCAGCCTTGTGTCATGTTTGCAGACATCTTTGTGATGCAGAGTTGGTCTGCCAATGGGTCTGGTGCTGGAAGCTGGCTCCCCAAAGTATCCTGCCATCTTCCATTCTGTGGACATGGCCAAGCAAGCGTGGATGTTGCTGAGACAGGAATGTGAACATGCTAGGAATGGGGGTTTGGAAGAGCACATCTTTGTTTGAAATTCTGTCCTGCCATTCAATACCCAAAATGTGCATGTTTGTATTATAGTTTTAATTCTGTTAATGCTTAATTGTTCTTTAATTATTGTTTCCTACCCCCCTATGTTTTTAGCTGTTCTTATTTCTATCTGCAATCCACCTTAAGTCCCTGTCAGGGAAGAATTCAATGTATAAATAAATATATAATGATAATAGCCTGATTTACCATGACTTCGACAATCCTGCAGGGTAAAGCAATAAGTCAAATATAACACTGAGTGAAATGTCAAGTTTGCACAAACTCCAGGTTTGCTCCGAAACTGCCTTAACTAGGCTCTCCCTGTGGCTGCCCAGCTGGACTGTACCGTATGAGACCGAATCTCTTTCTTTTTCCTTCCAGTCTCCTTGACGAAAACAGCCAAAAAAGGATTAGAAGTTAAACAGAGCTTAATAGAAGAGGTAAGCAACATTGCAAACTATGACTCTGATCCCGTGTGAAAAATTGCTTTGGAGAAAGGGCTTGGGATTATGTCGCAATTTAGAGTCACGTAAATGCAGAGTCTTGAAGGAATTTTTATTTTTCTCCCTGTCTTAGAACAGAAACCACAAAAAGTAAAATGAGGCCATAATATAAAATGGCAGAAGCAATATAATGATAACATAACCACCTCACCCCAAAAACAGAAACGTTAAAGGTCACTTCCTTCATTCTGAATCTTGAAGGCTGTTTCTGTTTAGAGAATATATTCTTCTTACATTCTGACTTCTAAACTTCTTCACCTCCAGCTGCGGAAATGTGTGGACACCTACAAGTATCTCTTTATTTTTTCCATCGCCAACATGCGAAACAACAAACTGAAGGATATTCGGAATGCCTGGAAGCACAGCAGGTAAAAAGAAGAAGTCGGGTTGCCCGTGACTCACTCTCTGACCTGCTTGCAAAACTGTTTGGATTGACTTAGAAAGAAAGAAAAAACACCTTTCAGGGAAAACCTCCGCCTGAACGATGGAGGGCTGTGCATGCTCAGCAGCCATAAGATAATTGTTTAAAAGAGTGGGGGAACTGTCATAGTGGAGGAATGGAGTATCCTGGAAAGGACATGATTCTGAGGTGGGGGGATTGTTGTTGTTATTATTATCATTGTTATTGTTACCATAATCCATTTCTTAGTCACTTTCTACACAACCATCAACAATGTACAGTGGTGCCCCGCAAGACGAATGCCTCGCAAGACGGAAAACTCGCTAGACGAAAGAGTTTTCCGTTTTGGAGGTGCTTCGCAAAACGAATCTCCTATGGGCTTGCTTCGCAAGACGAAAATGTATTGCGAGTTCCTGCGGGTTTTTCCCCCTTCCCCCCCTTTTTTCTAAGCCGCTTATCAGCTGATCCGATAAGCCGCTAATAGCGCTAATCCGCTAATCCGTCAATGGGCTTGCTTCGCAAGACGAAAAAACCGCTAGACGAAGAGAATCACAGAACGGATTCTTTTCGTCTTGCGAGGCACCACTGTAGAATAAAAGCAGTTTAACCACAACACTAGTGAGACATTTAAAGCAAAAGTACCGTATTTTTCGCTCTATAAGACACACCCGACCATAGGACGCTCCTTGTTTTAGAGGGGGAGAACAAGAAAAAAAAAATCTCCCCCTCTCTGCTCAGCGCCCCTTCAGCGAAGTGGCAGGAGCCTCTTCCATTTCTCCTCCCACTTGGCTGAAGGGGCACTGCGCAGCTCTCCCTCTCTGCTGAAGCCAGGAGAGTCTTGCTCTCCCAGCTTCAGCAAAAGGAACCTGAAGCCTCTGTAGCACAGCAGGACCCCGCGCTGCACTCTGGAGGCTTGAGGTGGCTATCCCTGAAGCCTGGAGAGCAAAAGGGGTCGGTGTGCACCGACCCCTCTCTCTCCAGGCTTCAGCGAAGGCAACACGAAGCCTCCGGAGCGTGGAGGGAGCGCTCCCTCTGTGCTTCGGAGGCTTCGCGTTGCTATCGCTGAAGCCAAGGAGCCTGCATTCGCTCCATAGGACACACACTCATTTCCCCTTAATTTTTGGAGGGGAAAAAGTGCATCCTATAGAGCGAAAAATATGGTAATACAATACAGAATAGTCACCCATGGTAGAGACATCCAGTCATCCGGCTTGGAAAGCTTGTCGCAACAAAAATGTATTCAATCATTTCTGGAAATTCCTGCTAGAGAGTGCCAACTATATCTTGACCAGGATGCTGTATTGCAGAACAAGGGCAGCCACAGTAAAGGCCCTGAGTTACTCAGAGCAGGCTATTGAGATCATTGGCACTTGCAGAAGAGACTCCCACATCCCACAGTGATCTGCTCCTTAAATCTACTTAATCCATGGATTATTGTCTGCATTGCTGACTTAAATATACTCCCAAAACAAGTTAGCTAAGTGTTCGTTGAGTAAGAGCATGTTGGTGTGAAATGTTTGATATTGGGGTCTCCTCCTGCAATAGATTTGACCGATTGATTACCTTTTTTGCAGGATATTCTTCGGGAAAAACAAAGTGATGATGGTGGCCTTAGGACGGAGCCCAGCCGACGAATACAAAGATAATTTACACCAGGTGGGGTGTCTGGCGTGTAAACACTTTCACCAATGACTTCTGCAACTTAGATTCTGCGTGTGACGAATTAGGGGCACGCAGTGAATATTTCCCTATTATCTCCATTCTCCTTTCGTTTTCCAGGTCAGTAAGCATCTGCGGGGAGAGGTCGGGCTTCTCTTCACCAATCGCACCAAAGAGGAAGTTGCAGAGTAAGCCTTTCCGAGTCGCTTCTGTCGCTATAACGTTAGGGGATAACATCTTGCTTGTGAACATTGGAAGACTCAGGATAGATAGATAAGATAGATAGATAGATAGAATACCCCGCCCTTCCCAGTTCAAAAACCGGGCTCAGGGCGGCTAACAACAAATTTAAAACACTTAATTGTAAAAGCAGCATAAAATACAGTATAAAAACATGAATAACAATAAAATTCAAAGTTCAGAAATCAATTTAGGGGAAATCCATCTATAATCACCAGGGCTAGCTGGCTGAACTTGTCCTACTTGCTCCCCTGGCGAGGAGGCCAGGGGAGAATTAGCTGTGGGGTCTCAGAGCGGGTGATCTTCATAATAGGGGAGGGCGAGGGAAGAGAAGGGAAATAAAAGATGAGGCTGAATTCAAATTAAAGTCCAGGCGGAATAGCTCTGTCTTACAGGCCAGACGGAAGGAGGTAAATCCTGAAGGGCCCTAGTCTCATGGGACAGAGCATTCCACCAGGTCGGAGCCATCACTGAAAAGGCCCTGGCCCTGGTGGAGGATAGCCTGACTTCCTTAGGGCCCAGGACCTCTAAACTATGGTTATTCATGGACCTTAAGGTCCTCTGCGGGGCATATCAAGAGAGGCGGTCCCGTAAATACGAGCCCTAAGAAAGTACTTCACATGGCACACAGTTAACCTGTGGAGCTCGCTCCCACAGGGGGAAGTGATGCCCACCAACTTTAAGGTGGCTTTAAGAGAGGATTGGACTAATTCATTGAGGAGGAGGAGGAGAAGATGGCTATCAATGCCTACTAGCCATGATGGCTTGGCTCTGCCTCCACATGTCGGACGCAGCAATTCTCCTGAATACCAGTTGCTGGAAATCGCAGGAGGGGAGAGGGCTCTGGTGCTCAGGTCTTGCTAGCTAGCTTCCCACAGGCAACTGTTCAGCCACTGTGAGAACAGGATGCTGGACTAGACGTCTGTTGGCCTGATGCAGCAACAGGGTCCTCCTTATGTTCTATAAACAGATAGGAACAGGAAGCTGGAATATGTCATAATTCTTGATACAGTGGTGCCCCGCAAGACGAATGCCTCGCAAGACGGAAAACCCACAAGACGAAAGGGTTTTCCGTTTTGGAGGCACTTCGCAAGACAAATTTCCCTATGGGCTTGCTTCGCAAGAAGAAAGCCCATAGGGAAATCTCCGGGGACCTCTTTTAAATGCTGGTGGTGGGGAGCAAAGCCTTTCCCCCCCTCCGGCCTTCAGAAGAGGTCCAGGAAGGCCGGCGGGGGCCGAAAGGCTTTGCTCCCCACCGCCAGCATTTTAAAAGCAGTCCGGGATAGCAGGGAAGCGCTTCCCGCTATCGCGGACGGCTTTTGAAGGCAGGCGGGGGGGAGCAAAGACTTTCGCCCCCCGCACGCCTTCAGAAGAGGTCCTGGACCTCTTCTGAAGGCGGGCGGGGGGGGCGAAAGTCTTTGCTCCCCCCTGCCTGCCTTCCCGGGAGAGCGGAGAAAGGCAGTGCCTTTCTCCGCTGTCCCGGACGGCTTTTGAAGGCAGGCGGGGGGGGCAAAGACTTTCGCCCCCCGCCCGCGTTCAGAAGAGGTCCAGGACCTCTTCTGAAGGCGGGCGGGAGGCAAAAGTCTTTGTCCCCCCTGCCTGCCTTCCCAGGGGCTTTTACATCGCCCCGGACAGCGGAGAAGTCGTCCGCTGTCCCGGGCGATTTTAAAATGCCGCCCGCCAGCATTTTAAGATCGCCCCGGACAGCGGAGAAGTCCTCCGCTGTTCCGGGGTTTTTTAAAATGCTGGGGGTGGGAAGAAAAGCCCTTGTCCCCCCCCCCCCAGCCTTCAGAAGAGGTCGGGGGACAGACTGTCCCCGGACCTGGTCTGAAGACGGTTTCCATAGGAACGCATTAATTGATTTTCAATGCATTCCTATGGGAAACCGTGCATCGCAAGACAAAAACTCGCAAGAAGAAAAAACTTGCGGAATGAATTAATTTCGTCTTGCGAGGCACCACTGTACTGTAATATGGAATACAGTGGACGCTCGGGTTGTGAACGTGATCCGTGCGGGATGCACTTTCGCAACCCCGTCTGCGCACGCGTGGGTTGCAATTCGGCGCTTCTGCGCATGCGCGAATGCCAAAACCCGGAAGCAACCCGTTCTGGTACTTCCGGGTTTCGGCAGTCTGCAGCCTGAAGCGGACGCAACATGAGGTATGACTGTATGTAATTGAAGAAGAGTTTGGATTTGATATCCCGCTTTATCAGTACCCAAAGGAGTCTCAAAGCGGCTAACATTCTCCTTTCCCTTCCTCCCCCACAACAAACACTCTGTGAGGTGAGTGGGGCTGAGAGACTTCAGAGAAGTGTGACTGGCCCAAGGTCACCCAGCAGCTGCATGTGGAGGAGCGGGGAAGCGAACCCAGTTCCCCAGATTACGAATCTACCGCTCTTAACCACTACACCACACTGGCTCTTATGTTTTCCATTTTGGCTCTTACGTTTTCCATTTTGATTGCCGGTTGTTGTTGTTTTTGTATTGTAAGCCACTTTGAGTGTTCTTTCCTTAGAAAAGCAGCGTATAAATATTAAATCCAGATTCCAAGGTTTTGCAAACAGCTAAGCTTAATAGATTTGTCGCTTCCTTCCCTTCCCCAGGTGGTTCTCTCAGTTTAAAGAGAACGACTTCGCCCGAGCCGGGAACAAAGCAACCTTCACCGTCAATCTGGATATGGGGCCCTTAGAACAGTTTCCCCACTCCATGGAGCCACAGCTGCGGCAGCTGGGACTCCCGACGGCGCTGAAAAAAGGTGGGCGATGTGTCCCGGAGTTAACCTGTGGAACTCCTTTCCACAGGAGGCAGTGATGGCCACCAACTTGGATGGCTTTAAAAGAGGATGAGACACATTCATGGAGGAACAGAGGGTGCACATGTGTTCGAATCCTGCTTGCTGGTTTCCCCTAATGGGCTCCTGGTTGGCCACTGTGACAATCAGAGCCTAGACTGGATGGGGCGCTGCTCTGACCCAGCAAGCTCTTTTTACATTCTTATGCGCACACTATTGGAAATAGCTTAGCCGTGCATTAACGTGGACCCAAGAGAAAAGCACTATGTATGTGAGTCTCCTTTCGCGTTAGCATGATTTATTTGGCTGTCCTCACTTCCCTGCATCGTGACAGTGAAAAATTCCCACGTTCGTTTTCCATCAGCTCAGCACAGGGAAACGAGGATTTACACAACAACGTAAGAAAGTAAATTATAAGCAATTCCGTCTGGTTTTTTTAAATCTTTCTATGCAATAAATTGAAGCCTCTTTAAAAAGCCCTGTTACCTGTTACTGCTTTTAACTGCCCACAGCCTTTTCCTTCTGTGTTGCTTCATTGACAAATAGAGAATCCAATTTATTTCTTCCTTTGCAGTCCTAATAATAATAATTAAGATGAAAGGTACGAACTTTAAAATCTATTTTAAGAGCAGTTATTCAGTGCCCGAGCCAATAATATTCTCTTGCTCTAGAACAGGGTTTCCCAAACTTGGGTCTCCAACTGTTTTGGGGCTACCATTCCCATCATCCCTGACCACTGGTCCTGGTTAGCTAGGGATGATGGGATTTGTAGTCCAATAACAGTTTGGGACCCAAGTTTGGGAAACCCTGCTCTAGAAGCTTATCACCTCCCCAAAGAGATGTCTTTCCCCCTGTACAGTGATGAATGTCTTCTTCAGGACATCTGAAGCTGTGCCCTTCGACCCCCCCTGCCCACAAGGGAGTTAGGTGGTCAGACTTATCTTCTAACTTCCTCTCTTCACCGCAGAGTTATGTCTGCTAGCAGACGATATATTGGTTCGTCATAGATCCAACCGAAAGTCCTGGTGTGTGGGGGTCTCCTGATCATATGCAGAGGGTCAATTCTGCCCCCTCTTCAGCAGACACTCATGCCTTCCTCTTGTCTTTCAGGCTGGGAGGAGGGTGGCCTCTTCCCAGATAGCTTGTGCTGATAGGAACTTTGTCAATTGCATAGCTGTCAACTTTCAGATTTGAAAATAAGGGATCAGCAGCCGCGAAAATAAGGGATCAGCAGCCTCACCTGTCCCGGGGAGCCTCAAAAATAAGGGATCAGCAGCCTCACCTGTCCCGGGGACAGTCTACGGGATACCTAACAATCCAGGATAGCAGCGGGAAACGGCACTGGAATAAGGGTATTTTCCACCAAAAAAGGGAAGGTTGACAGCTAGGCGGCTGCCGAAAGCTCTGAACACCTTCTCTGCAAGGAAGCAAAAAAAAAATCCTTTCCTCCACATCCTCTGCCAGCCTTCCACCCATTTCTGGAACCCTGATTTGTACCAGCAATGCTTCCTGAGCTCCAGCCAGCATGGCCAGGTTATGGGCCAATTGACTTCTATAAGCCAATTCCCTCTGGCCACTTCCCCTCCTAATCTTCCTCTCTTGTTTGCAGGAGTGGTGACCTTAATCTCGGATTACGAGGTCTGCAAAGAGGGGAGCATCCTGACCCCGGAACAAGCACGTATCCTGGTGAGCAAGTGGCAAAGAACACGGGGTGGATTCCTCAACTGAGGGATTTCCTAGGCCTGGGGGGGTGTGTCTTTGATTGCTGCTGTGCAACGCGTCTTCCTTACAGGTCGACGCGTCGAAGCTTGAAGTCAATGAATCTCATCCCCGTAGACTTTGGTGCTTTACTGCAAGAGACAGCACGGTGTAGTGGTTAGAGCAGTGTTTCCTCAAACTTCTGCAGTTGGGCTACAATTCCCATCATCCCTGATAGTTGGGGATGATGGGAGTTGTAGTCCAACAACAGCCAGGGACCCAGGTTTGAGAAACACTGGGTTAGAGCGTTGGACTAGGAACTGGGAGACCAGGGTTCGACTCCCCCCTTGGCCATGAAGCATAATGGAGGTGACCTCAGGCCAATCACTGTCTTCTCTCAGCCTAACCCTCCCTCACAGGGTTGTTGTGGAGATTACATGAGGGCAGAGGGAGAACCATGTATGCCCCCCTGAGCCCCGTGGAGAAAAAGTTGGGCTGTAAATATAATAAATACTGCTACCTCTTCCGCTGTCTGGGATGTGGGTGGCGCTGTGGGTTAAACCACAGAGCCTAGGACTTGCTGATCAGAAGGTCGGCAGTTCGAATCCCCGCGACGGGGTGAGCTCCCGTTGCTCAGTCCCTGCTCCTGCCAACCTAGCAGTTCAAAAGCACGTCAGAGTGCAAGTAGATAAATAGGTACCGCTCCAGTGGGAAGGTAAATGGCGTTTCCGTGTGCTGCTCTGGTTCGCCAGAAGCGGCTTAGTCATGCTGGCCACATGACCCAGAAGCTGTACACCGGCTCCCTCGGCCAATAAAGCGAGATGAGCGCCGCAACCCCAGAGTCGGTCACGACGGGACCTAATGGTCAGGGGTCCCTTTACCTTTACTTCTGCTGTCTAGTCTCCTCCCACTTCTGTCCTTTTCTCATGGAGAGGAAGACTGGCTCACTTCAGAACCACGTCATACTTGTTTCAAGTTGCTAGACCTCATTGTTTGGGTAGAGTCCCAGAAGCGGAAACCTGGGAAACTGCCCAGAGAAGAAGCCCACCCTCAACTACAGGAAATGTAGCTCTTGTGCTAGGCGAATAAGATACAGATTTAGGTACAAAGAGAAGGCAGTTTTGTGTGTTTTGTTTCTTGGCATAAACAGCTGTGGCTGAGGACATTGGGCACGGCGATCACTTTTCTCTTTTGTTTCAGAAACTCTTTGGGTACACGATGGCAGAGTTCAAGGTGACGATCAGGAGTGTGTGGAATGCCGAGACGGGAGACTTTGAGCTGCTGGCCGAAGAGGGAGAGGACGTCACAGAAGGGATGGAAGAGGAGGAGGAAAAGGATAACTGTGATGAGGATGACAATTAGGCAGGAGCAGGATTGTTCCTATAGGACTAAGCTGCTCACCTAAGGACTTTATTTATCATATTTTTATATATAGATATAAACCTGTATGAAGAACTTTTTAAGTTTTGGTCTGTTTCCTTTACACACCATTTAAAACCCCCAATTTGGATAAATCCAAGCTGTGTCCATAGCTTAGCAGAGCAACTCCTTGGCATGCAGAATAATAATAATAATAATAATAATAATAATAATAATAATAATAATAATAATAATAATTATTTTTATTTATATCCTGCCCTCCCCAGCCGAAGCCGAGCTCAGAGCGGCTAACATCAAATGTATAACACATTAACATAAAATCAGACAATCAATTAAAATACATCCTCAAATCAGATCAGGATCAGAATAAAATCCAATCAGATGGCAACCCGCAGATTAGGGTTGGGGACCTTAAATGCTCACCAGGCCCAACTGTTTGTGCTGAACTTATATGGGCCTGTGAGAAAAATTGGGAGGCAACTTTCATGCAAGTTCTTATGAAAGGGAAGAGGGAGTCAGACTGAACCCCGACCAAAGGCCTGGCAGAACAGCTCCGCCTTGCAGGCCCTGTGGAAAGATGTCAAGTCCCGCAGGGCCCTAGTCTCTTGTGACAGAGCGTTCCACCAGATCGGGGCCACAGCCGAAAAAGCCCTGGCTCTAGTTGAGGCCAGCCTAACTTCTCTGTGGCCTGGGACCTCCAAGATGTTTTTATTTGAAGACCGTAAGTTCCTCTATGGGACATACCAGGAGAGGCGGTCCCGTAGGTACGAGGGTCCTAGGCCGTATAGGGCTTTGAAGGTTAAAACCAGCACCTTAAACCTGATCCTGTACTCCACCGGGAGCCAGTGTAGCTGGTATAGCACCAGGTGAATGTGATCCCGCAGCGAGGACCCCGTAAGGAGTCTCGCCTTGGCATTCTGCATCCACTGGAGTTTCTGGGTCAGTCTCAAGGGCAGCCCCACGTAGAGCGAGTTACAATAATCCAGTCTGGAGGTGACCGTTGCATGGATCACAGTGGCTAGGTCAGGGCGAGAGAGGTAAGGAGCCAACTGCTTAGCTTGGCGGAGATGGAAAAATGCCGCCTTTGTTGTAGCTGCAATCTGCGCCTCCATGGAAAGGGAGGTGTCGAAGATTACACCCAAACTCTTAACGGACGGTGCTGGCACTAATTGTGCCCCCACAATAGATGGGAGTTGCCCCCCCAATCCCATATCGTCCCTTCCCAGCCAAAGGACCTCTGTCTTCGAAGGATTTAGCTTCAACCGGCTCCCACGTAACCATCCAGCCACAGCTTCCAAACATCTGATCAGTGTGTCTGGGGCCGAGTCAGGATGGCAATCCATCATCAGATAGAGTTGGGTGTCATCAGAAGGCGCAGGTGTTCAGTCCCCGAAGGAATCACCAAGTAGGGCTGGGAAAAGACTCCCAGCCAGAAAACCTTGTGAGCTGCTGCTGCTGCTACTACTCAGTGCTAACTGTACTGAGATAGATGGACTCAATAGTCTTGAGTTGATACATGGCAGCTTTTTACGTAATGTGCAGAAGCTTATTCACATCCATGAGGACGAGACTCATGCTTTTACTTGGGAGGGGAAGGACTTCAGCTCCATGGTAGAATACCATGAAGGCAGCCCTGTTTAGGAAAGCTTTTAATGTTTAATAATAGTAATAATAATAATTTATTACTTATACCCCGCCCGTATGGCTGGGCTTCCCCAGCCACTCTGGGCGGCTTCCAAAAAAAATATTAAAATACGGTACTACATCAAACATGTATAGATTATTGTATTTTAATATTCTGTTGGAAGCCACCCAGAGTGGCTGGGGAAACCCAGCCAGATGGGTGGGGTATAAATAATAAATTATTATTATTGTTGTTATTGTTATTATTACCTGCTTTTACACGCAGAAAGTTCTGGGGTTCAATCTCTGCTGATTCCAAGGTTGGAAATATCTCCTGTCTGAAACTCTGGAGACCCATTGCAAAGGTGAACGGTAAAGGACCCCTGGACAGTTAAGTCCAGTCAAAGGCGACTATGGGGTTGCGGCGCTCATCTCGCTTTCAGGCCAAAGAAGCCAGTGTTTCTGGGTCATGTGGCCAGCAGGACTAAACTGCTTCTGGCGCTACAGAAACACCATGACGGAAACCAGAGCGCACGGAAATGTCGTTTACCTTCCCGCTGCAGTGGCACCTATTTATCTACTTGCACTGGTGTGCTTTCGAACTGCTAGGTTGGCAGGAGCTGGGACAGAGCAATGGGAGCTTAGCCCGTTGCGGGGATTCGAACCACCAACCTGATCAGCAAGCACAAGAGGCTCACTGGCACCACCCACTCCTAGACCCACTGCAAGGGAGTGCAGGCAATCCTAAAATGAGGTCAGCAGCTTTGCCAGGATGAGTTGCACTTAAAAAACCCTACATCTTTCTCCAACCTCCACTGCTCTCCCCCTTCCCCACGTAGTTCCATGTGTTCCAAAATATTGTCGCTGTCTCTGCTCAGGCTCAGAACTTCAAATGATAAAGAGAGCAGCTACTACCTCACCCGTGGGCAGCATTATATAGATTTGGCTGAAGGATCAGATAAAGCACTGGTGGGAGGGGCTTGGCCTACTGTAGGGAATGCTACGCAGCCCACCAAACCTTTGCAAAACATTGCCGGTTAAGAAATTATTCTGACAGAACCACCACCAGTTTCTTTATAGGAAAGGGCCTCAGCTCAGGGGTAGACCGTTTATTTTGCAGTGGTACCTCGGGTTACAGACACTTCAGGTTACAGACTCCGCTAACCCAGAAATAGTACCTCGGGTTAAGAACTTTGCTTCAGGAAGAGAACAGAAATCGCGCAGCAGCAGCAGCTAGAGGCTCCATTAGCTAAAGTGGTACCTCAGGTTAAGAACGGACCTCCAGAACGAATTAAGTTCTTAACCTGAGGTACCACTGTATTGATTTAATAAAATTTATATACCACTGGATTGTTAAAGCAAGACCCAGATAAACTATTATTTTAACTTTTTGGAAGTCTCTTATTAAACACAGACTAAGGCTCACAGCATCTGGGGAGCCTTGTCTAAGCAAAAATGGTTTTAGCAGGCACCAAAAAGTATAGCGAAGATACCTGCCTGATATCAACAGGCAGGGAGTTCCAAAGTGTTAGAAGCATCTACTTGACATGCATTACAGTGGTACCTCAGGTTACATACGCTTCAGGTTACATACTCCACTAACCCAGAAATAGTACCTCGGGTTAAGAACTTTGCTTCAGGTTGAGAACAGAAATTGTGCTCCGGCGGCGCGGCGGCAGCAGGAGGCCCCATTAGCTAAGTGGTGCTTCAGGTTAAGAACACTTTCAGGTTAAGTACGGACCTCCGGAATGAATTAAGTACTTAACCCGAGGTACAACTGTACTTCTGTGAGGTGGGGAGCAGAGAAGAGAGCTAGAAGGTGCAACCAATATTTTTATTTTGAAGGATGAAAGCCACTTTCATTGACCCAGAAAGTGTTGCAGAAATCTTGCCAGGGAAAAGTGCTTTCTTGATCTAAGGCCACAGAGGTGTTGGGCTTGGGTTTATTCCAAGGGAAAGGAAGGAACTTCTGAAGCAGAAGAGGGTGTTTGTGGCAAAACGATAGTCCAAAGGGGTGGGGGGGGTCTCTGATGGGTGTTCTCGTTTATCCTGGAAACTGCAAAAGCCTTCAGCGGAAGTAGTTGGGGCAGTCGTGGGCTGTGAGATGCCAAGCTCTCTCAAAGGCCTCGACCACGCCGGGCAGGAGGGGACCCTCCTCGCTGCACTTGAGATTCTCCTGCAGCTGATCCATGGTGGACATCCCAATGATCACAGCATCGCCAAGGTCAGCCTAGGGGGGAAAAGAGCAAGAAGAGGGAAAGGTGAACATTGGAAGACTCGGCTTACGAGGAAGGCCAAAGCTGACAGCAAAATTAAAAGAACGTTTTGGATTTTTTATATGACAAAAGGACACCTCATTTGGGGTATACAGTGGCACCTTGGTTTTCGAGCGTCTCTGAAGCTGAACGTTTCGGTTTTCGAACCCCGAAAACCCAGAAGTAATTGATTGTGTTTTCGAACGCGCCTCAGAAGTCGAACAGCCCTGTTTAGGGAAGTTTTTAATGACTGATGTTTTAATGTATTTTTAATCTTTTGTTGGAAGCTGCTCAGAGTAACTGGGGAAACCCACCCAGATGGGTAGGGTATGAATACAATAAATAAATAATAATAATAATAATAATTTTTTAAAAAACAGGTTTCCCTTGATGCATCTTGCAGGGTGGTTGTGAGGATAAAAAATTGAGAGCAGGGGATATAAGTAGCATATGTCACCTCCAGAATATTAGACCTACCAGAAGTCATTTATTGATTCTGTTTTGGGAATACAGTGGTACCTCGGGTTGAGAACTTAATTCGTTCTGGAGGTCCGCTCTTAACCAGAAACTGCTCTTAACCTGAGGTACCACTTTAGCTAATGGGGACTCCTACTGCTGCTGTCCCGCCACTGCACGATTTCTGTTCTCATCCTGAGGTAAAGTTCTTAACCCAAGGTACTATTTCTGGGTTAGCGGAGTCTGTAACCTGAAATGTCTGTAACCCGAGGTACCACTGTAGAACAGTTTAGACCTGGCCTCAGACACACACACAAACTTCTTCCCCATACCATACCGGGCTGGGAGAAAAGTTCACCATTACCTGCAGCTTTGAGTGATGATAGATCCAGCGCAGGGCGGCTGAAGTCAAGCTGGGTGTGTCTGAGCCATACGCCTCGTGGAGGGCTTTCTCGACCAAGTCCACCCCTTGGAAATGATGCTTCTTCCAATACCTGCAGAGTTGTTGTTGTTTTAAAAAAATGAAGGTCATTTACATTCTGCATGTTTATATGTATACCTATATATCTGAATGAATCTTACATAATAAACAAAGCAAAATGGCAGTAATAGATGGCAGATACAATTGTATCGTGGGACATGGGTGGCGCTGTGGGTTAAACCACAGAGCCTAGGACTTGCCGATCAGAAGGTCGGCAGTTCGAATCCCTGCGACGGGGTGAGCTCGGTTCCTGCTCCTGCCAACTAGCAGTCCGAAAGCACGTCAAAGTGCAAGTAGATAAATAGGTACCGCTCCGGCGGGAAGGCAAATGGCATTTCCATGCGCTGTTCTGGTTCACCAGAAACGGCTTAGTCATGCTGGCCACATGACCCGGAAGCTGTACGCCGGCTCCCTCAGCCAATAAAGCGAGGTGAGCTCTGCAACCCCAGAGTCAGCCATGACTGGACCTAATGGTCAGGGGTCCCTTTACCTTTACCTTTACCTTTACAATTGTATCAGGCCATCTGGTCCACATGCAGGATGCGAATGCAGCACCTGGTGTTCAGAGGTAGACTGCCACTGCGCCTAGAGGTTCCATTTAGTGCCATGGCTAACAAAATCACTCCCCTAACCCCGTATTAGGGACGCGGGTGGCGCTGTGGGTTAAATCACAGAGCCTAGGACTTGCCGATCGGAAGGTTGGCGGTTCAAATCCCCGCGACGGGGTGAGCTCCCGTTGCTTGGTCACTGCTCCTGCCAACCTAGCAGTTCGAAAGCACGTCAAAGTGCAAGTAGATAAATAGGTACCACGCCATAGGGAGGTAAACGGTGTTTCTGTGTGCTGCTCTGGTTCGCCAGAAGCGGCTTAGTCATGCTGGCCACATGACCCGGAAGCTGTACGCCCTCAGCCAATAAAGTGAGATGAGCGCTGCAACCCTAGAGTTGTCCGCGACTGGACCTAACGGTCAGGGGTCCCTTTACCTTTAACCCCATATTTATTGCTCTGATCCCTTTCCTCCAAAAAACAAGAACTACTTCCCAGCATTAGCAGTTTAATTTCTTGCCCCTGTGTTCAAGAGGCTAGCCTCTTCCTACATCAACAGAATTGAGTTATCCCCTGCCTTCAAGATGCAAGCCCCTTTTGCCATCTTTAGACCCACCTGTCCCTGTAGATTTTGGCCCAGTCGTTGCCGAAAAACCTGCTAGCTGGCTGCTGGTTCGAGTCTTTGTCTTCGTACTTGTACCTCCCAGTCAGGAGCCCTCCTGCAAGAGGTGAAAGTGAATGCCCAGACGTTAGGGACTCGAACCTTATAAGCGAAGGTGCCTCACTTAGGTCAATCCACTCCATTCTCACCCCACTGATAAAACTCCAGCACTTCTTTGGATTTCTGTCTGTCATTCTGCCCATAAAACAGCAACAACAATTAATAAATATGCATATTTTGTGCAAAGATCCCAAGGCAGTTCACAACAGAAAAAGTACAAAATGAGAACACAAAACAAAAACGAGACCAATACCCGCAAAAAATACCCCACACATTTAAAAACCATAGATTGTTAATCAGCCTGATTGAAGAGAAACATTTTCGCCTGGTGCCTAAAGTTTTGCAGCCCTGCCACTGAAACCACCCCATTCCCTGGCATTCCTTGCCAGACCCGTACCAGCCAGCGGATTATATGCGTAGAATCGAATCCCAAAATGTCTAAGGCATGGCAGCAATTCGGTCTCCACTTGGCGCGTTGTAGCGTTGTACATGCCCTTTGGGGAAAAGACAGTAAAAAACAAAATTCATAAAGAAACCTTGGAGCAGACTGTTGTGTTGCAAAATCCCTTCTGCCCACTGACCGAGGGAACTGCCACTACTACAGGTGCCATCAAACATCCGTTCTGCATTTGTAAGAAACTGGTCGTTTATTGTGGCGGCACCTTTGGAACTCCTTGCCGATTGACATTGGGAGAAGGGAAGGGAGAGAGAGAGTTTGTTCTGTTTCCTATTATGTTGTGGATTTTTGTGCTTTCATACATACTGTAAACTGCCCTATGAGCCTCGGATGAAGGGCAGTAGAGAAATCTAATAAATCATCAACATCATCAGGCAGCAGTACTGTACCAATGGGACATCTGCAAGCGAGATTCAAGCGCAAGAGTCCTCTCCCCTCCTTCAGTTTCCAGCAGTTGGTGTTCATCCAATAAAAACCATGTTGGGTTTTTTTTTTTAAAAAATCACTGGAAAGTACCGTATTTTTCGCTCCATAGGGCGCACCGGATCATAGGGCGCACCTAGTTTTTAGGTGGGGAAATAAAGAAGAAAAAAAATTATTCCCCCAGCCCCAAAGAGCAAAGAAGCCAAGACAGCAAGCGGGATCCATCCCGCTGGCTGTCTTGGCTTCCTCTTTAGCTATGCACAACCTCTCCAGCTGGGAGAGGCTGCGTGTGGCTTCGTTTTTAGCCGCGGGGCTGGGGCGGGGGAAGCCTGAGCTTCCCCCGACCCCAGCCCCCAGAACAGGTCCGGGAGCGGAGGCAAGGTTGCGCAGCCTTGCCGCCACTCCCGGAGCTTGCGGGCTGCGGGAGCGCTCCGAAGGTTTGTGGATAGCTGCCTGAAGCCTGGGGAGTGCACCAGGAGTTGGCACTGCGCTCCCCGGGCTTCAGGCTGCTATCCACAAGTCTTCGGAGCCCGGTGGGATAGCTTCCTGAAGCCTGGAGAGCGAGAGGGATCGGTGCGCACCGACCCCTCTCGCTCTCCAGGCTTCAGCAAAAGCCTGCATTTGCTCCATAGGACGCACACACATTTCCCCTTCATTTTTGGAGGGGGGAAAGTGCGTCCTATAGAGCGAAAAATACGGTAGCTATTATGGAAATATGTATTCTAAACTACCTGCATAAGCCTTACAGAACAGATTCATTTTCAGCATGTATTTAAAGGTTGGCACAGAAGGCACCTGCTGGCAGAGAATACCACAGGACTGGGCCAATCAAGGCTTGGTTTCTTGTCAAATAATAGAAACACAATGCAATATCAAACATTAAAAAGAAAAACCAGCAACACTCCTGCAGGTGGTCTCAGTGACTGAGCTGGGCTTTGTAGACTCACTGCAGGACTTTCCAATGCTACAATCCTATGATTCTAATACACAGACTTAAACCATTACCAGCTTGGTCAAGAGTGATGGAAGCTGAGAGTCCAGACATGTCTGGAGGGGCCACAGGTTGCCCAGCCCTGACCAAACACCTTGGGGAGAAGACCTCCATTGGTCCACCCAGCTCTCACCTGGTACACTGTTGGCAACACCCAGTTGTTGGCCTTGCAGATGCCATAGATTTCCGCCACCTGCCACGAGGCATAGTTGGAGAGACCCAGTTCCTTAAACTTCCCCTGTCAGAAAGGGAAAAAAAACAAATAAGCCCCTGTATTTTTAGCTCTATGTTCACAGACGGTCTTACAACCAGAAGAGGAGGCTGGGTTCTGGATCAGACCAAAGGATCTGGTGGTTAAATGAGGACTAGGGACATGGGAGACCAGGGTTCAAATCCCCTCTTGGCCATGAACGGATGACTGTGGGAGACCAGTCACTGCCTCTTAGCCTCACCTAAATTGGATTGGATTGGCTTAAATTAAATTAATTAGGAGGGCAGGTAAAAACCATGTACAGTAGGCCCACAACCTGCACGGGGGTTACATTCCAGGGATTGCACCTAAAGCCAAAATCATGTGAAGTCAAAACCCATTTATTTCAATACCATACAGGTATCACTAAACTCATTTTTCCTGGTACACCATCCTCTTTCTGACCCTTTTATTTTATTTTATTTTTGCCATGCGAATAAAACTCAATGCGCACAGGCTAAATGTGCATAAGCTGTGGCCATAATGTACGCCACCCAGAGCTGCTTGGGATGAAAAAAGGTGGAATGTAAATGCACATAAATAAATAAATAAAATCTAATTAATGGTTCCGTTCCCCCCACTGTTTGGGTCTTTCCTTGACGTCAGAGCAAATGTAAGTGACTTAAGCAGCGATGCAACTTTAGTTCAGATAGCAGACAAGAGCGAGACAAACAAGGTTTGTATTTGGCAGAAGGCGAACTGCAGCAGAAAGGAAGCACGGTGGATTGTGCTGAATGAACGCCGGTTGGAACGGAACTCGTGACCTTTGCACCCCTCTATTCTGGACACCAGTGTGGAATATTGCAGGCCTTGCATGTGTGTTATTTTAACTCGGGGATTGGAAGGCGCCTCAATTTGTTTAGAAGGAAAAGGTAAAGGGACCCCTGACCATTAGGTCCAGTTGTGGACGACTCTGGGGTTGTGGCGCTCATCTTGCTTTATTGGCCGAGGGAGCCGGCGTACAGCTTCCGGGTCAGGTGGCCAGCATCACTAAGCCGCTTCTGGCAAACCAGAGCAGCGCACGGAAACGCCGTTTAGCTTCCCGCCGGAGCAGTACCTATTTATCTACTTGCACTTTGACGTGCTTTCGAACTGCTAGGTTGGCAGGAGCAGGGACCGAGCAACGGGAGCTCCCCCCGTCGCAGGGATTCGAACCGCCGACCTTCTGATCGGCAAGTCCTAGGCTCTGTTGTTTAACCCACAGCGCCACCCGCATCCCTTTTAGAAGGACAAAAGCAGCACATCAAACACCGACTGGGAGGCCCAAATGAGCCGCCCAGTCATGAGAATCAGCCTCCCGCCCCCCACCCAAAAAAACCCCAGTTTTTGCACCTCTCTGTGTAGCTCATTGCAGGCCTTCAGCGTCTCTTCCAGGGGGGTTGTGTGGTCAGGCATATGGAGGTAGAAAAGGTCAACACACTTCGCCTGCAGCCTCTGGAGGGATGTCTCCAGTTGGGAGCGAACGCCATCAGCCTTCAGAGTATTGCCCTCCAATGGATTTGCCTTGGTGGCTACCTTGACTGGTGGGGAAGAGAGGACTAGATCAGGGAAGTACAGTAGTACCTTGGGTTACAGACGCTTCAGGTTACAGACACTTCAGGTTACAGACTCCGCTAACCCAGAAATAGTACCTCGGGTTAAAAACTTTGCTTCAGGATGAGAACAGAATTTGCACCGTGGTGGCAGCAGGAGGCCCCATTAGCTAAAATGGTGCTTCAGGTTAAGAACAGTTTCAGGTTAAGAACGGACCTCCAGAACGAATTAAGTTCTTAACCCGAGGAACCACTGTAGAGCCTTACTGCAAAGACTGTGCGTTGGTCAGCATGCACTGATCTACACACATAAAACAAATTCACACACTGGCGTCTTCCAAAAACCAAACCTAGCCCTTTTGTGAAACATGGACCACTTATAAATGCCATCTCCAATTCCTTGAAAGATTCCATCAACGGTGTCTCCGAAAATTTTTACACCTCACTTGGGAAGACAGGCAAACTAATGCCAGTGTCCTGGGAGTAGCAAAGATCACCAGTATCAAAGCCATTGATTCTTCAACATCAACTTTGTTAGACTATTCATGTGGTGCGGATGCCTGATTACGGTCTTCCAAAGCAACTACTCTATTCCGAACTTTAAAAATGGAAAGCGTAATGCCGGTGGTGAACAAAAGAGGTTTAAAGACTGTCTCAAGGCAAATCTAAAAAAAAGTAGTATAAACTCTGACAACTGGGAAACACTGGCCTGCAAGCGCTCCAGTTGGAGAACAGCCTTTACCAAAGGTGCCATGGGCTTTGAAGACACTCGAACTCAGGACGCAAGGGAGAAACGTGCGAAGAGGAAGGCATGCTTGGCAAACCCTCACTGTGATCAGCTCCCACCCGGGAACCAATGTCTCCACTGTGGAAGGACGTGTGAATCCAGAATTGGCCTCCGCAGTCGCTTACAGACTCACTTTTAAAACCGTGTTCATGGAAGACAATCTTACTAGGCCATGAGTGGTCGCCAAAGAAGATATGATCAGGGAAGGAAAGGAACTCTGACTGCATTCTGTAAAGAGGAACCCCCAACACCAGGAAGAGGAGCAAACAAATATTAACGGCAAACAGATTGAGATTGAATCCTGACAAGACAGAAGTACTGTTTCTGGGGGACAGGAGGCGGGCAGGTGTGGAGGATTCCCTGGTCCTGAATGTGGTAACTGTGCCCCTGAAGGACCAGGTGCGCAGCCAGGGAGTCATCTTGGACTCACAGCTGTCCATGGAGGCACAGGTCAAATCTGTGTCCAGGGCAGCTGTTTACCAGCTCCATCTGGTACGTAGGCTGAGACCCTATCTGCCCGCGGACTGCCTCGCCAGAGTGGTGCATGCTCTGGTTATCTCCCGCTTGGACTACTGCAATGCGCTCTACGTGGGGCTACCTTTGAAGGTGACCCGGAAACTACAACTAATCCAGAATGCAGCAGCCAGACTGGTGACTGGGAACGGCCGCCGAGACCATATAACACCGGTCTTGAAAGACCTACATTGGCTCCCAGTACGTTTCCGAGCACAATTCAAAGTGTTGGTGTTGACCTTTGAAGCCCTAAACGGCCTCGGTCCAGTATACCTGAAGGAGCGTCTCCACCTCCATCGTTCTACCCGGACACTGAGGTCCAGCACCGAGGGCCTTCTGGCGGTTCCCTCACTGCGAGAAGCCAAGTTACAGGGAACCAGGCAGAGGGCCTTCTCGGTAGTGGCGCCCTCCCTGTCGAACGCCCTCCCACCAGATGTCAAAGAGAACAACAACTACCAGACTTTTAGAAGACATTTGAAGGCAGCCCTGTTTAGGGAAGCTTTTAATGTTTGATGTATCATAGTATTTTAATATTCTTTTGGAAGCCGCCCAGAGTGGCTGGGGAAACCCAGCCAGATGGGCGGGGTATAAATAATAAATTATTATTATTATTATTATTATTATTATTATTATTATTATTAACAAGGCAGGCAGATAGACTTGAGGGAGCTGGGAACGTTTAGCCTGGGAAAGAAGAAACATCTGCCATGGATGCTTTAGTTGAGATGCTGGCATTGAAGGGGGGTTGGACTAGATGACCCGCGGGATCCCTTCCAGCTTCTATGATTCTATGTTCAAACTTCCTTTCCCTTCTCAAGCTGCTTAGCAACTTCCACTGGCCTTCAGATTAGGTGGGAAGGCTTTCAGTATAATCAGGGATCTTTGCAAACTTCCCAGGAGACTTTTGACCACTGGAATAAAGGCAAGGGTTTTAAAGGTGCCGACAGCCCTTTTGATTGATTTCTAGCTCTTTGAGTTGTTGAATAACCAGATTATCAACCCTGCGAGGCAATAAATTTAAGAGCAGAGAGAGACCAAAAGATGCAGGGATCATGTTGCTAATGGGCCTGGTTGGTGGAGGAACCCAATTAAGAATCTGGTGTGGTTGAAGCAACTGGTCCATTTTTGAGCTTCAGTGGGGAAGGATGCACCCAGAGATGGGGAATCCATGTTTCAATGTCTCTGGCCTTCCAGATGTTGCTGGAACAACCGATGAAAATTAAGAAAATGAAAGGCCAAACTATCAAAGAAAGACAAAGAATGAGGACAGTTGAGCATCGGTTTAAAATGGGGGTGGGAGAAACTAAATTGGATATGAATTTGCTGAACCAATTTTTAAAAAAAGGATACAAAAAAGGGAGGCGTGAGGAAGTCAGGAAAATAAGTTAACTAAAGATGAGAAATCAAAAAAGAGGGAGTTTTGTTTTTTCTATATGTGTTTTTCTTTTTATTCTTTTTTCTCTTTTGTGCTTAATGTTTGTATTTTTTTTGACTTTGTATTTCTTTGTTTTTGTATTTTTTCTGAATTTTTCTTATTGATAAAACAACAAAATATTAATAAAAAATAAAATGGAGGTGGGGTGGAATTGGATCAGTTTTGACTGCATGGAAAGGGTGGGGAGATAGGAGAAATGCACTCGGTGCATGCTCAAATGCACAGTTGTTCTGTTGTTGCTGCTGTTTTGCAGGCTGGTCTAGGCAGCAGACCCGCACCCCCCCCCCCCCAGCCTCAGCGTGTCATAGGAAGATGTCAAACAGAGCCAGACCACTGGTCCACCGAGCCCAGATATGTCTACACTGACCGGCAGCAGCTCTCCAGGGTTTCAGGCACGTTGCAGTCGCAGCCCAACCCTGAGATGCCCGTGGGAATTGAATTGTATGATGCAAGACAGACGCTCTCCCCTTCCAGCCAGGACTCCTATAGGCGCGCCTGCAAAACGGAACTCGATTCGAATCCTGATGAAGCTCCGCTGAGAGTTCGCGCCAAGTGTCAATGCGTGCGAGGCACTCTGCATGCGCCCAGAGGAACCGTTGCCGGCCAGCTGGGCTCGACAACGTCTAGAGCAGCCCTACCTACCTGCCGCCGCAGCTTTGGGTTCAGCCGCCAGCCAGGCGCCCAGGATCCGCTCTGACTCGCCCCCCGCGTACATATGCGCGGTATCCACCTCGCAGTGCCCGCGGGCCAGGAACGCGCGCAGCATGGCCCCGCTGGCCGCCGCGTCTACCCTGCGCCCGAACTCCATGGTGCCCAGCACCGAGCGCACCCCGCGGCTCTGCCCGCGTAGCCCCGACATCCCGGCGGCTGCAGCAGCTCGATCTGCCTCTGGCAGAACTCGAACTCGCCACCAGGTCCTGGGCAAAGGCAATCGCATCACCACTGTCTGCGCATGCGTCAGCGCCTCCTTTCCACTCCTGCCCCCTTCCAGGAGAAGGGACCGTCTCGAATTTCCCGATTCCAGAAGCAAAGGAAGAGTCTTGCCGGATAAATTCGGGTCCCTTATCCTGCCATATCCTGTATATTGTCTCCCTGCTTATTTAACTTATAGGTAGAATTTAACATGCGGAAGGCTGGGCTGGATGAATCCCAAACCAGAATTAAGATTGCCGGAAGAAATATCAACAACCTCAGATATGCCGATGACACAACATTGATGGCAGAAAGTGAGGAGGAATTAAAGAACCTTTTAATGAGGGTGAGAGAGCGCAAAATATGGTCTGAAGCTCAACATCAAAAAAACGAAGATCATGACCACTGGTCCCATCACCTCCTGGTAAATAGAAGGGGAAGAAATTGAGGCAGTGAGAGATTTCACTTTCTTGGGCTCCATGATCACTGCAGATGGTGACAGCAGTCATGAAATTAAAAGACGCCTGCTTCTTGGGAGAAAAGCAGTGACAAACCTAGACAGCATCTTAAAAAGCAGAGACATCACCTTGCCAACAAAGGTCCGTGTAGTTAAAGCTATGGTTTTCCCAGTAGTGATGTATGGAAGTGAGAGCTGTACCATAAAGAAGGCTGATCGCCGAAGAATTGATGCTTTTGAATTCTGGTGCTGGAAGAGACTCTTGAGAGTCCCATGGACTGCAAGAAGATCAAACCTATCCATTCTTAAGGAAATCAGCCCCGAGTGCTCACTGGAAGGACAGATCGTGAAGCTGAGGCTCCAATACTTTGGCCACCTCATGAGAAGAGAAGACTCCCTGGAAAAGACCCTGATGCTGGGAAAGATGGAAGGCACAAGGAGAAGGGGACGACAGAGGACGAGATGGTTGGACAGGGTTCTCAAAGCTACCAGCATGAGTTTGACCAAACCACAGGAGGCAGTGGAAGACAGGAGTGCCTGGCGTGCTCTGGTCCATGGGGTCACGAAGAGTCGGACACGACTAAAAGACTAAACAACAACATCCTGCCATGTCATTTTAACCTTTGTTTGTTTGTTTTATTCATTGCATTTCCATCCCATTTTCCTCCAAGCTGCTCAATGTTTCTCTCTGGCATTCCTCATTTAATCCTAGCAACAGCCCTGCCAGGTAGGCTTGGCCAAGACTCAATATGGAACAAATAATTTGCTTAATATGTCATTGGTTGCCCCTGTTTTAAAACTGCTGGCTGATAAATTTATCAGTAGGCGGATAGATTCTGTGCCCGTTTCTTCTTGAGCTTGAGATCTGCATTGGCACTTTGTAGTAAACGTTTTGCATAGTTTGGATATGAACCGTTTATAGAGAGGTTTCCGTCAGTCAAATGGTATTTTAAAACTGGCAAATATATAGATAACAACCACAAAAATCACGGGCATCCAGGAAGTCCCCAAGCAGGAAAAAAGCAACAGCCTGCTGGATCAAGCCAACAGGGCAGCATCCTGTTCTCACAGTGGACATTATGGGATGTTCAAAAGCATGATTCCAATGCGAAAGCACTCTCCCTTCCTGTGGTTTCCAGCGACTGGTATTTAGGAACATTACTGCTTCCAACTGAATGGACCTAAGTTATCCTTCTCTAGTAACTTGGGTCGGTCTACTCCGAGTAGGACTAGCATTGGATTCAAGCCCCCACCTTGAACTCCTCTGGAGGAAAATTGGGCTAGGAATTACTTTTTTAAAAAGGCCTAATGATGACAAGGAGGAGGGAAGCCTTCAGAGAGGGTAAAACGCTCTGTGCACGCTCAGAGGCACTGTTTTTACAATCACCCTCAATTGCCACCTCTGTTCAGTGTAATACTGTAACAGAACGGTAAGTCTGCGCCCCAAAGAGCTTACTAAAAGGTGGGAATGCAAGAAAGCGAAAAGCTTCTGGGAAATGATACATAATGAGATGAAAAGGATGTTGAAATATACATTTATAAAAAAAAAAACCAGAAGCATTTCTATTTGGCATTGTAGGGGAGGATATTAATAGACAGGATAATAAACTGTTTTTATATGCAATAACGGTAGCAAGAATACTATTGGCACAGAAATAGAAACAAGAAGAGTTACCGACAAAAAAGGAATGGGAGGCGAAATTAATGGACTATGCAGAATTAGACAAGATGACAGGAAGGATTCGAAACCTGCGGGATCAGAGATCCTCAGAGGACTGGAGTAAATATGTGAACTATTCGAAAAGCAACTGTAATCAACAGATTACGCTAGTAGGATTGCAAGAAGTTTTGTAATATTGCAGAGTAAAGTATGAAGAGAATTATTAGTGAAGGACCATTAAAAGTAATACTGAAATTAATGAAATGCAGATTAAGTGATAAAGATTGAAAAATCTTCAGATGTGGTTGATGGAAGTCCAAAACACTGAATAAGACAAGAAAAAAATGTTGTATGTTTTTTGGAAACGTCATGTAAAAAATAATAAAAATACTATTTTTTAAAAAAGAGCTTACTAAAAGCTGGCCGTGGGTTCTACAGTGTTGGCAAGGTGACTCAGGAAGGTGACTTGGAGGCTACCTTGACTGGTGGAGAAAAGGACGTGATAAGGGAAGAAAACAAACCTGAGCTCCTGCCAAACACAGACAAGGAGGGTGTATGAAATTATCAGAAACTCCAGGACCTTGGACTACAGGCAGCCTTCCTGATCTGCCTATCTTGCCCTTGGGACGGTTCGCAAGCCACATCTCTTAATGGCTCTGTGTTGGAAAGTGTCCTTGAAGTCTGGCAATACACCTCCCTTGCCTGGATTGCAGAAAAAGATTCCCGCCCCCCCCCCCCTCACCCTGCCATATTGGATCACAGATTCACATAATTGTAAAGTTGGAAGGGATCCCAGGTATACTGCCACTGACTGTGGAAGTTCTATCTTGTAGCTCAAAGCTGCAGGTAGACCCATCCCCAAATTGTAAGAACTGTCATTTTTGTATGCCACAACTGCTGCTTGAATCTTACTAGCTAAAAAGTGGAAAATGCAAGAAGTACCAACTGTGGAAGAATGGCAGGTGAAGATGATGGATTTTTCGGAGCTAGCTGACCTGACCAGAAGAGTCCGCGACCGGAAGGAGGAAGAGTATCAGGAAGAATGGACGAAATTTAATGACTATTTAGTTAAATATGTTAAGTTAAATTAATTGGAAAAAGCTTGCAATTACCAGATAGGATTAGGATTTAAATATATAATGTGTTGAATTAATATGTTTAATGCTGAACTGGTAAGAAAGAAAGATGTTAAGTGATTAAGTTTATAAGAATCATGATTTGGAAAACCGTTAAAATGATTCGCACTGAAATTCAACTAGGGGGGTACAAGGAAATCACTTAACAATGTTAATAAGACTAGTTTTAATAAGGTTATGATTTATATTTGTTTGTATGTTTGTGTGCTTACAATTTTGTGAAAATAAATAAAACAAATTGGGGGGGGGGGCAAATTGTAAGAACTGTCCTGGATCAGACCAATCCTGTCCATTAGCTCTTTTTAACCCGTTCATAAATGACCTGGAGTTAGGTTTGCCAAATTGTTCAGGGATGGCAAAGAGCCCCAAAAGGATCTCTCCATACTGGGCAAATGAGCAGTAAAATAGCAATTAAAGAAGTAAAAAAAGTACATTTCCCCTCCATTTCCTAGACGAAGGCCATAATACAAGTGAGCATCAGATCAGCACGGCCCAGCTCTGAGCATGTGCAGAGTGCTTTCCCTTCTCAGGCCCCTAAGCAAGCCTTTGCCGCACTAACAGGAGATTTTGTCAGCTGGACCAAAGGTAACAATGCAAATGGTCCTTTTGATTTGCAGGTTGTTGATTAAGCGGATGACCAACCCTGGAAAGAAAGAACAGTAAGAGCAAAGGTTGAAAGGGGGTGGAATTGTCCCAGTGGCATAGCGTGCGGGGTGCAGGGAGGGCCGGCCGTACCGGCGCAACATCTGGGGGTTAGGGTTAGGGGGCGCAAATCCATGGGTTAGGGGGCGCAAATTACTTGCCTTGCCACGGGTGCTGACAACCCACCCTACGCCACTGAATTGTCCTGCTAATGCACCTGCTTGCTGCAGAAATCTAACTGGAACTGGGGGGAAGCAACTGGTTCATATTTAAATGACTACGCTCCCTGGCAAAGAGACACCCAGAGATGGGACACTTCCATGGCCTTCCAGATGTCACGGAATTCACAATTTAACTCCTGCATTTGCAGCACTCCACGAGCTCTCATTTGGGACGCGGGTGGTGCTGTGGGTTAAACCACAGAGCCTAGGGCTTGCCAATCAGAAGGTCGGCGGTACGAATCCCCATGACGGGGTGAGCTCCCGTTGCTCGGTCCCTGCTCCTGCCAACCTAGCAGTTCGAAAGCACATCAAAGTGCAAGTAGATAAATAGGTACCACTCAGGTGGGAAGGTAAACGGTTTCTGAGCGCTGCTCTGGTTCGCCATAAGCGGCTTAGTCATGCTGGCCACATGACCCGGAAGCTGTACGCCGGCTCCCTCGGCCAGTAAAGCGAGATGAGCGCCGCAACCCCAGAGTCGGTCACAACTGGACCTAATGGTCAGGGGTCCCTTTACCTTTACTATGATCTCTCATTATTCCTGATCACCAGCCAGGCGGGTTGTGGATGAAAGGGGCTGGTGCCAGAGAACATTTGCAGAGCAGCAGGCCCGTATCTCCCCCATTTCTGGAATCTAGATTAACGGGAGCAGGGATTTATTTAGGGGAGGGATGAGGGTGAATCACCTTTGACTGCACTGAAAGGTTGGAGGGTAGGAGAAGGGAGAGATGCACTCCACACATGCTCAAACGCACCATTGCATGGTTGTTGATTTTTTGCAGGCTGGACTAGACAGAAGACAACAACAGATCCTAGGAAACTACCTTACTCGGCTCCCTTGGTCTATCAAACTCTGGATTGTCTGCACTGACTGGCAGCAGCAACTGCTCTCCAGGGTTTCAGGCAAGGCACACACACCTGCAGCATTAACTGGGACCTTTTGCTTGCATGCAAGGCTGGCGCTGAAAGTCAGCCCTTCTGAGCGTGTGCACAGAACTCGATTCGAATCTAGATCAGACTCCGGTGATTACTCGCGGCTCTGTGTGTGTGTGTGTGTGTGTGGCACTCTGCATGCGCTCAGAGGAATCGTTGCTGACCCGCTGGACCTCTAGAGCAGCCTTCGTCTCCGGCCCCCCATTCCACCGACCCACCTGCCGCCGCAGCCTTGGGTTCAGCCGCCAACCAGGCGCCCAGGATCCGTTCCGACTCGCCCCCCGCGTAAATATGCGCGGTATCCAGCTCGCAGTGCCCGCGGGCCAGGAACGCGCGCAGCATGGCCCCGCTGGTCGCTGCATCTGCCCTGCGCCCGAACTCCATGGTGCCCAGCACCGAGCGCACCCCGCGGCTCTGCCCGCGTAGCCCCGACATCCCGGCGGCTGCAGCAGTTCGATCTGCCTCCGGCTGGACTCGAACTCGCCACCAGCTGGGAAACCGCCTTTCAAAGCACGCGTGACGCCACGCCTTCCCTTCCCAGGTAAGGGGCCGTCTCAAAATTCCTGCAGCGTCTTTTTAGAGCATGCCATTTTGCAGCATGTCCTTTTGTATGCCTGGCTTAAAAGGGCTGGTTTCAAGCAGTGCCTTCAGTCAGACTGTCCTGCTAAGGTCTGGGAGACCTGGGTTCAAATTCCCCACTGGGCTATGAACTCGCTTAGGTGCGACCTTGTGCCGGTCACTACTGTCTATCTCAGCCTAACCTACCTCTCAGGGTTGTTGTGGGGATTAAAGGAGGAGGGAGGGAGAACCTGTGAGCCAATGCTTTCAAGCAACTTGGAGAAAAATAGTAGGATACAGAATTCAACTCCCTCAGGAGGTCGAGGGCTCTCCTTCCTTGGAGTTCGTTTTTTATCAGAGACTGGATGGCCATCGGCCACAGATGCTTTAGTCAGTACATGTGAAAAGGATCTAGGAGTCTTGGTTGACCACAGACTTGACATGAGCCAACAGTGTGACGCGGCAGCTAAAAAAGCCAATGCAATTCTGGGCTGCATCAATAGGAGTATAGCATCTAGATCAAGGGAAGTAATAGTGCCACTGTATTCTGCTCTGGTCAGACCTCACCTGGAGTACTGTGTCCAGTTCTGGGCACCACAGTTCAAGAAGGACACTGACAAACTGGAACGTGTCCAGAGGAGGGCAACCAAAATGGTCAAAGGCCTGGAAACGATGCCTTATGAGGAACGGCTAAGGGAGCTGGGCATGTTTAGCCTGGAGAAGAGGAGGTTAAGGGGTGATATGATAGCCATGTTCAAATATATAAAAGGATGTCACATAGAGGAGGGAGAAAGGTTGTTTTCTGCTGCTCCAGAGAAGCAGACACAGAGCAATGGATCCAAACTACAAGAAAGAAGATTCCACCTAAACATTAGGAAGAACTTCCTGACAGTAAGAGCTGTTCGACAGTGGAATTTGCTGCCAAGGAGTGTGGTGGAGTCTCCTACTTTGGAGGTCTTTAAGCAGAGGCTTGACAACCATATGTCAGGAGTGCTCTGATGGTGTTTCCTGCTTGGCAGGGGGTTGGACTCGAGGGCCCTTGTGGTCTCTTCCAACTCTATGATTCTAGTCGAGATTCCTGCTTTGCAGGGGGTTGGACTAGATGACTCTAGGGGTCCCTTCCAACTCCACAATTCTATGAAATGCATAACAGATCTTATGGGGGACTCTCCATCACTGGACTTTTTTTAAAAAACTTTATTGCAAAACGATTTACATATAACAACACAGACAAAGACAATATATCAATGACAACTAAACATTACCTAACAACACATAACCTAAGGCCCAGGACCCGGATGTGGCCCAACGGCCTTCTCAATCCGACCCGCGGACGGTCTGGGAATCAGCATGTTTTTACATGAGTAGAATGTGTCACAAGTGTGACAAGAGTAGCTGCTTTGGACAGTGCCCAGGGAGGGGAGGGGCGGGTTTGAAAGAGATGGGGATTTCCCTTGACATTTGGGTCCAGGCTGGTAGTTGGAGATACACTACCCCTGAACTTGGAGGCTCCATTAAGCCCCAGTGGCAAATAGCTGTACTGGCTTGCATCCAATGTTAAGAGTAGACCGGGGTAGGTGTCGGAGGAACTCAAAATTGAAAAAGGGACACGACAGGGGTGCCCTCTATCTCCTCTGTTATTTATTTCTGTCCTGGAGGTGTTGCTGAACATGATTAGGGAGGATCGGTTGGTGCAAGGCATAGAGGTCGGAGTAAAACAATACAAACTGAAAGCTTTTGCAGATGACCTAGTTTTAACATTACAGGAGCCAGAATCTAGCACAAAAAGAGTGCTTGAACTTATTTCGGAGTTTGGTCGGGTGGCGGGATTTAAGTTAAACAAGCAAAAAACTAAGGTTTTGGTTAAAAACTTGACATCTACAGAAACAGATGGGTACCAGAAAGAAACAGAATTAAGTGTGGTTAAAAAAGTGAAATACCTGGGGGTATACTTGTCCACCAAAAACTTGAATCTATTTAAAGATAATTATGAAAAATGTTGGTTGGAAATTAAAAAGGACTTGGAAATTTGGTCAAGACTGAAACTCATCTTGTCAGGTCGAATTGCAGCTATAAAGATGTGTGTCTTGCCGAAAATGTTATTCTTGTTTCAAACCCTACAGATCGTGGACAGAGTGGAATGCTTTGGAAAATGGCAGAAGGACATATCTAGGTTTGTCTGGCAGGGCAAAAAGCCCCGAATAAAATTTAAAATATTAACTGATTCGAAAGAAAGAGGGGGGTTTGCCCTGCCGGACTTGAGGTTGTATTATGAAGCTGCAGCCTTCTGTTGGTTGAAGGATTGGTTTCTGTTGGAGAACACTGATGTCCTAGATCTGGAAGGGTTTGACAATGCCTTTGGTTGGCATGCATATCTATGGTATGACAAGGCGAAAGTTCATAAACTGTTTAAAAACCATATTGTCAGGAAAACAATTTTTGCCGTCTGGTTGAAGTATAAGGATTTACTAGAGGGCAAGACCCCGAGGTGGCTATCACCGATGGAAGCCAAGGCTCCAAAAAAAAGACCCAATATGGAGGCCTACTGGCCAAAATATTGGGAATTAATTGAGAGATCTGGAGATAATTGGAAGCTGCAGAGCCAGGATAAATTAAAAAGTAAGGTGCGAGACTGGCTACATTATGCTCAAATACAAGAGGTTTTTAAAATGGATAAAAAAGTTGGTTTTCAGGTGGAAAAATCGAAATTGGAAACGGAATTGCTAGAACCAAAGACCAAGGTACTTTCGAGAATGTATAACTTGCTGCTTAAATGGAATACACAGGATGAAACAGTTAAATCTGCTATGATAAAATGGGCACAGGATGTTGGACATAACATTATGTCTGAGGACTGGGAAAGGTTGTGGAACACCGGTATGAAGTTTACGGCATGTACTGCCCTGAAAGAGAACATTATGAAAATGGTATACCGGTGGTACATGACCCCAGTCAAGTTAGCCAAGATATATCACCTGTCTGACAATAAATGTTGGAAATGTAAGGAGGCAGAAGGGACATTCTTTCACCTCTGGTGGACCTGCCCGAAAGTGAAGGCCGTCTGGGAAATGATATATAATGAACTGAAAAAGGTATTTAAATATACCTTTCCCAAGAAACCGGAGGCCTTCCTCCTGGGCATGGTGGACCGGAAGGTGCTAAAAAAGGATAGAACCTTGTTTATGTATACAACCACAGCAGCAAGAATTCTTATCGCAAAGCACTGGAAGACACAAGATTTACCCACACTGGAGGACTGGCAGACGCAGATGATGGACTATATGGAACTAGCCGAAATGACTGGCAGAATCCGAGATCTGAGCGAAGAAAAAGTTGAGGAGGACTGGAAAAAAATCAAGGACTATCTGCAAAAGTACTATAAGTTGTCTGAATGTTAAGAATGTGTACGATTAGGAAATGGTAAGCTCCCGCAATTTAATCAGGTAAATGACAAAGTAAGTTATAACAGAGGAAAATAAGACAATTTGAGACAAATATATTATGTTTATTATAAAGGTACTAAAATGGAATTACAATTTTTTTTTTGAAATTGGTTACATAGTAATTGAAAGGTACAGTAAGTTGTGAAATAAGGTAACAAATTGCTGACAATGTGAGTTTAAAGAAAGCAATGTTGGGAGGACGTGAGGAGGTCCACAGGAGAATAACTTTTGGAAAGATAATATGAAATCTAATTTTCTCTTTTTTTTATTTTTCTTCCTTTCTTTTCTTTTTTCTTACTCTTTATCTTTTTATATCTGGCTATTTATAAAAATTGTTTCTTGCTCACTGTTTTGTAACAGATGTTGTGAACTAATGGAAAAGAAACGCAATAAAAACTTTTTTTTTTAAAAAAAAGAGTAGACCGGGGTAGGCAACCTAAGGCCCAGGGGCCGGATGCGGCCCAATCGCCTTCTCAATCCGGCCTGCGGACGGTCCGGGAATCAGCCTGTTTTTACATGAGTAGAATGTGTCCTTTTATTTAAAAGGCATCTCTGGGTTGTTTGTGGGGCATAGGAATTCGTCCATTTCCCCCTCCTAAAATATAGTCCAGCCCACCACATGGTCTGAGGGACGATGGACCGGCCCACAGCTGAAAAAGGTTGCTGACCCCTGGTCTAACATCACACACATTTTTGAGTTCCAATTCACCTCATTGTGCTCTCGACAAATTCTTAACCTTTACACAATTCCTGTTAATCTGTTACATACCCAGAAAATTTTATACATTTATAAAGGGACCCCTGACCATTAGGTCCAGTCGCAGACAACTCTGGGGTTGTGGCGCTCATCTCGCTTTATTGGCCGAGGGAGCTGGCGTACAGCTTCCGGGTCATCGGGCCAGCATGACTAAGCAGCTTCTGGCGAACCAGAGCAGCGCACAGAAACGCTGTTTACCTTCCTGCTGGAGTGGTACCTATTTATCTACTTGCACTTTGATGTGCTTTCGAACTGCTAGGTTGGCAGGAGCTGCAACCGAGCAACAGGAGGTCACCCCGTCACGAGGATTCGAACCGCCTATCTTCTGATCTGCAAGCCCTAGGCTTTGTGTTTTAACCCATAGCGCCACCCAAGTCCCTTCTACATTCAGTTACCCTTAATATTCAAGATTCAATTTAGACCTGTCAGGCGATTTGCATTTTTTTTCTTTTTTTATAAGATATTTATTGAAAATTTTTTAGATATAAGAAAAAATAAAATAAAAAATAAACATACAAAATAATAAACAATTAAAAACACACATTAATTTCCACAATAAAAAAATTCCTTCCAGTAGCACCTTTTTTTTTTTTTTGACTATGGCAGACCAACAGGGCTACCTATCTGTAACATTAATTTTCACGATATTGTTTTAGATATTCTTTAAATGTTATTCATACTTTATACCCTTTCTGGTTTGAGTTTCCTCTTATTATCCCAGTCATTTTCGCAATTTCCAAGTATTCTATCATCTTCACCTGCCAGTCAAGCTTTGTAGGAATTTAGCTAATTCCTTTAGCTAATGGGGCCTCCCGCTGCCGCCACACCGCTGCTCGCGATTTCTGTTCTCAGCCTTAAGCAAAGTTCTAAACCCGAGGTACTATTTCTGGGTTAGCGGAGTCTGTAACCTGCAGCGTCTGTAACCCAAGGTACCACTGTATTCTAAGGCGCCGCCACAACCAAACCGCAGAGCTCCGCCCCGAGGCGCTTCCAAAACGCGGGCGGCGGGCTCTGCGCCTTCCGCGGGGCTGACTCCTTGTTCCCCCCGGCCGGGAGGCGGAGCGAGGCCCCGATTCCTCCCCCTTCGGTGGGGCGGGCTCTGCCGTCAGCTGACTCGGCCGCATCCGCCAACCCTCCCGCCGGCGCCGCAGGGGAGGAGCTGCGGCCGAGTCGGGCGGAGAACAAAACAAAGCCGCGCTCCGGGTCGGCGTCTGAACAGCCGCCAAGAGGAGCGAATCCGGTTTGGGCGCAATGGCACCCCGGGGCGCGCAGACGAGGGCCAGGAGCTAAAGCGCCTTCAGCATCTTTGGGCATCAGAGTGAGTTGAAGAATTGCGGTTGGGGGTTGTCCCCAGGGGAAGCAGGGTTCCTAACCCGGGGGTAGGGCACGATGTTTCCCTCCCCCGAGGTCAAACCAGGGCAGGTATTGTTTTAAAACCCTATTTTCCTTTCCCAGCTTAATTTTTTGATGCTAGCTCCGTAGGTTTATCGTACTAGCCCAAGGGCCAGGGTGATAAAAATTCGTGATGCTAAGTGCAATATATTTATAAATTTTATATACCGCTTGATTTTTTTTAAAAAAAACACCTTATCAAAAGCAGTTTCCAAAAGGCAAAACGATAAAATTAGCACAAAAAATTAACAATTTAAATAAAATAGCAATAGACTAAAAACAGATTAAAACCCGCATCATAATAATCTGGGGAGGCTTGCGTAAAAATGTTTTTAGCCAGCACCGAAAAGAGGAGAGTGAAGGCTCCTGCCTGGTTTCAATGGGCAGGGAGTTCCAAAGTGCATCCACACAAGAAGATTGAGTTATTACTATCTATCGTTATTCCTTGATGACTGTCTTGCAAATGAAATGGAGACCACCTGGAGCTTAGGTTTATCAGGAGGCTGTTTCTCAGCAAGCCCCCATCCCACCGAAGGCCTTGGGTGTGGTTCCTCCTTTCTTACAAAATAAAAAAAGCCACTCTGCCTGTGCTCAGAGGCCTTCCTGTGTCCCAGAACTGCCCCCGAGGCTTGGAAAAAAAAGGTAATGATTCAGCCTGGGAAAAACCTTATTATTAAGTGGAGTTTGGTAGGGAGGAAAAAATTTTTGTTCATTCTCTTTGATGGTATATTGAATGTTTTTTGATGGGTGGGAGAAGATGAATCGTGGCCCATTGCAACTGCTCCTCTTTTTACAAGACCTAATTATGTACTCCGAGTGGCTTCTTCATTTCCAGACCTCTGCAAAGGTGGAAAGCAGTGATAAACAAGAGTAACTCTGGGCATGTGCCGAGTATATGCCTCCATTTTTTTCTCACAGCCAGTTTGGAATTAGCTTCTTTGTGTTCCACCTGCTAGATCTGTCCTGGGGAAGGTCATTGTGGATGGTATCCTGGCTCCTTTTTTTGTTTTGTTTTTTGCAACTATTTGTTTTTTTTTGAAACAGTTGCCCTGTTCTTGCAGTAACCAATAGAGACTAACCCAAAAGTTCTGGCCCCTAGCTATAGCAGAGTAGATTTCCCCCACCAAATTTCCATCAGGCCAAAGCCTCACTGTCCCTTTGGGACAGTTCCTTCTTGGCTACCGTGAGAGAGCAGGATACTCTCTAGATCATGGGTAGGTAAACGTAAGGCCTGGGGGCCGGATCCGGCCCAATTGCCTTCTAAATCCGGCCCACGGGCGGTCCGGGAATCAGCGTGTTTTTACATGAGTAGAATGTGCCCTTTTATTTAAAATGCATCTCTGGGTTATTTGTGGGGCCTGCCTGGTGTTTTTACATGAGTAGAATATGCCCTTTTACAGTGGTACTTTGGGTTACAGACGCTTCAGGTTACAGACGCTTCAGGTTACAGACTCCGCTAACCCAGAAATAGTACCTCGGGTTAAGAACTTTGCTTCAGGATGAGAACAGAAATCGCGCGGCGGCAGCGGCGGAGGCCCCATTAGCTAAAGTGGTACCTCAGGTTAAGAACAGTTTCAGGTTAAGAACGGACCTCTGGAACGAATTAAGTTCTTAACCCGAGGTCCCACTGTATTTAAAATGCATCTCTGGGTTATTTGTGGGGCATAGGAATTTGTTCATCCCCCCCCCCCAAAAAAATATATAGTCCGGCCCTCACAAGGTCTGAGGGACAGTGGACCCGTCCCCTGCTGAAAAAGTTTGCCGAGCCCTGCTCTAAATTCTCCAAGTGATCTTTGTCCGTGAGGGCTGGTGGTTTTTTGACCTCTTTTCCACCCGGATCTGTAGAAGGAAAAACAGCCTTTTGTCCTCACCTAGAACAGACCAGGAATGTGGGCCACTGGACTTCTTCTCAGACAAACATTCGGATAGCAAACCAGGTCACCGTGTGGTAAATACTGAAGTGGTTTGTCACCCTCCTGTTTACACACACCAAGGTGAAGCGCTCCAGAATCTGGTCTTGCCTTTGGACTCCAGTCAGAAAGTTGTTTGTTTGTTTTTTAAAAAAGCTTTTTACTTTCTTGTTTGGCTGGCAAAAAAGAAAAAAAGAAAAAGAATTCAGCTTTGGAAGACCAAACTCTCTCTCTCTCTCTCTCTCTCTCTCTCTCTCTCTCTCTCTCGTGTGTGTGTGTGTGTGTGTGTGTGTGTCAGAATGAAAAATAAATTTTGTGCTGAAATGACAATTTCTCTGTGCCTGCAAAGCAAGAATATGTGCTAGGGTGGGCAATTCTTGCTGGCTAAAGTCCTCTCTCTTTTCTTTTGCCTGTGGGATTGTGAAAGGGCTCCCTGCTCACGAGCCAAGTGTGATTCTTTCTTGAGTATTTTTTTCCAGTATGCAAAATGCTGATGGCCCTTGTGTCAGCTGTCCCCAGAAAAAGTGCTTTGTAAGAGTAGCTGCTTTGGACAGTGCCCAGGGAGGGGAGGGGAGGGGCGGGTTTGAAAGAGATGGGGGATTTCCCTTGACATTTGGGTCCAGACTGGTAGTTGGAGATACACTACCCCTGAACTTGGAGGCTCCATTAAGCCCCAGTGGCAAATAGCTGTACAGTGGTACCTCGGGTTACATACGCTTCAGGTTACAGACTCTGCTAACCCAGAAATATTACCTCAGGTTAAGAGCTTTGCTTCAGGATGAGAACAGAAATCATGCTCCAGCGGCGCGGCAGCGGCAGGAGGCCCCATTAGCTAAAGTGGTGCTTCAGATTAAGAACAGTTTCAGGTTAAGTACGGACCTCCAGAACGAATTAAGTACTTAACCCGAGGTACCACTGTACTGGCTTGCATCCAATGTTAAGAGTAGACCAGGGGTAGGCAACCTAAGGCCCCGGGGGCCGGATGCGGCCCAATTGCCTTCTCAATGTGGCCCGTGGACGGTCCGGGAATCAGCGTGTTTTTTCATGAGTAGAATGTGTCCTTTTATTTAAAAGGCATCTATGGGTTATTTGTGGGGCATAGGAATTCGTTCATTCCCCCCCCCCAAAAAAAAATATAGTCCGGCCCACCACATGGTCTGAGGGACAGTGGACCGGCCCACAGCTGAAAAAGGTTGCTGACCCCTGGAGTAGACCAACCACACAGTTTGGCTAATTTAGGTTCATTCATTTCAGTGGGTCTGCTTAATTGGATAAAGGTAAAGGTAAAGGGACCCCTGACCATTAGGTCCAGTCATGACCGACTCTGGGGTTGCGGTGCTCATCTCACTTTATTGGCCGAGGGAACAGCTTCCGGGTCATGTGGCCAGCAGGACTAAGCCGCTTCTGGCGAACCAGAGCAGCGCACGGAAACGCTGTTTACCTTCCCGCCGGAGCGGTACCTGTTTATCTACTTGCACTTTGAGGTGCTTTTGAACTGCTAGGTTGGCAGGAGCAGGGACCGAGCAACGGGAGCTCACCGCGTCACAGGGATTCGAACCACCAACCTTCTGATCAGCAAGCCCTAGGCTCTGTGGTTTAACCCACAGCGCTACCCGCGTCCCTTGCTTAGTTGGATACAACCCTTTAAACTAGCCTCCTCCAACCTGATTCCCTCTAGATGTTTGTTTAGCGTTCTAGGTTAAAATTATGGATTAAAAGTTGTGTCTGAGAAGGCTTTACCTAAAGGGGAAAGTTTTTCGCAGGCGTCAGGAAGAATACAATTTTGACATTTGACCAATGTCAATTAGCAGGGAGTTTCAGAGTGCAGCCACGCTAAAAGACTGGTTCCTATGACACTTATTTCTTTCCTTTCTTCCTTGGCAGGTTCACGGTTCGGCTATGGACAAACAATCCTGCCTCTTATGTTTTGTGTGACATCTGCGGCCTTGCCTCCCTTTCCCTAAATTCCCTAAATTGAGCCTTTGTTCAGATACGCACGATGCCGGTTCATCTGCAAATGATCGGTTCCCTGAGCATGAATTTTTCCGATTGCCCCAATGGCTCCCAGTGGGTTTGGGAGATATTCCACGAATGTGCCCAGGATGGCTGGGACATATCCAGTGTGGTGCTGGGCTTGCTCTCCATCTTCTGCTTTGCTGCGGCGTCTTTCCCGTAAGTAACAAAAAGCAAAAACAACAACGATTGCTTCCTCTTTGGTTGCCTTGAGAGATCAGATCTCCTAATTGAAGAACTCAACAACCCACTGCTGGAATGACGGGCGAATTTCTCATTGCTAACCAACCCTGACGCAACGTATTTTTTTTAGGAGACATGAGTCACTTCCCGCTCGAGCAAGTCTCCTACTGCCCTTAGGAAACTCCGAGCTTTCCTCTTTTCCCCTTTCTTTGCAATGGCAACCACAAAATCCCTCCAAATGAGACACAAAGCTCATGTGATTGGTTGCAATCTTGAGCAAGGTAGTGCGCCCTGCGCTGCAACATTTTGTTGCAGGTTTTCAGCTACGTTGTCTCTTAAAGTAAAGCTCAGGAAATATATCTACTTATTACTCACCAAATGGATCCAGGGCAGGTTGCGAAAACATCATTTAAAATGAAGTGCATAGGTGAAGCAGCGGTCGTTACTTGCTTCAGATGTCTTGAGAAACATCGCTCTGTGGAAAAATGGTTGCAGGTTAGGTGGCCCATTGACCTGATACATTCTTAAATACCGTATTTTTTGCCCCATTGGACACACCGGCCCATAGGACGCATCACGTTTTTTGGGGGGGAAATAAAGGAAAAAAATTTTATTTCCCCCCCAGGCGCTTGTGGGGCCGGCAGCGGGGAGAAGCGCTCTTCTCCCCGCCGCCCACCTTGAGATCAGGTCCGGGGACAGCGGGGAGAAGCGCTCTTCTCCCCGCCGCCCGGCTTCAGATCAGGTCCGGGGACAGCGGGGAGACGTGCTGCGCCTCCCCACTGTCCCTGGAGCTTGCGGGGCTGGCGGCGGGGTCTCCCTCCGTCAGCCTCCAAACCACTTCGGGAGACAGCGGGATGGCGGCGTTCCGCCTCCCTCTGTCCCCCGACCTTGTGGGGCTGGCGCTGGGGCTCTCCTGAAGCCTGGAGAGCGAGAGGGGTCGGTGCGCACCAACCCCTCTCGCTCTCCAGGCTTCAGCGAAAGCCTGCATTCGCCCCATAGGACGCACACACATTTCCCCTTCATTTTTGGAGGGGAAAAAGTGCGTCCTATAGGGTGAAAAATACGGTACATGTATATCTTTTTTGCCCAGGCTTTCCCTAACCCAAAAGACCCTGTCTTTATTTGTCTGAATTCCCTGAAATTTTATTTGTTTTTGTCTGCTTTTCTGCTCACCAAAACTTGCTTAACCAGGCCTTTGGTTGATTTGATTGACATCCTATGACCTTTTAAAATGTGGTGGGTTGTTTTTTTGGGGGTGGGGGATTATTGGGTGGTGGTTGTTGTTTTTTTATTATGTATTTTGTGGTTTTATATTTTGATTTTATTCTCTGAACTGCCCTGAGACCTCCAGGTATAGGGCGGTAATATAAATTCGACAAATAAAATTAAAAATAAACAAATGTTTTGCTGTATACAGCTTGCATTTTTGTTTCAGCGATGTTGCTTGCTTGTTCTTGCATCCTACACTTTTTAGAGATTAAAAAATATCATGCAGTTTATGCATACTTTTAAATAAATGAATGTAAAATAAAACCCATAAAACTAACTAATATCAAAGTAGCAAAACAGAAGCACAGAACTATCTCTATATATAAAAAGCAATATTGTAACCGTGTGTGTATATGTGTCTGTGTGTGTCTACATGCAGACTTCTACAATCTTACTTTTTTTTGACTGGGGGGCCTGGTCATCTGGAGATATAATATGCTTGCCCTAGGTGACCATGCAAAGCTTGACAAGCCAGCCTACTCTAACTGCTTCTTCCTCCAATGTCTCCCCTCTGTAGCCAATACTACCTGGCCTGTAAAACTGGGATTATGGACCAGGCGTTATCTGTCTATTTCCTGTTGGGATGGTTAGGAGGAGACTCTTTAAACCTGATTGGGTCGTTCTTGGCTGACCAGCTACCACTACAGGTAAGAAGAGCCTTTCTGGAGCAGAGTGAACTGAACTGAAATGGATGCCCTCATCCACGTTTTGCGTGGTTTAAAATAGGACCACTTTGTTTTGCCCTGGTCAGACCTCACCTGGGAGTCCTTTGTCCAGTTCTGGGCATCTAATCCAGATCTGCATTGGCTCCCAGTACGTTTCCGAGCACAATTCAAAGTGTTGGCGCTGACCTTTAAAGCCCTAAACGGCCTCGGTCCAGTATACCTGAAGGAGCGTCTCCACCCCCATCGTTCAGCCCAGGCACTGAGGTCCAGCGCCGAGGGCCTTCTGGCGGTTCCCTCACTGCGAGAAGCGAAGTTACAGGGAACCAGGCAGAGGGCCTTTTCGGTAGTGGCACCCGCCCTGTGGAACGCCCTCCCATCAGATGTCAAAGAGATAAACAACTACCTGACATTCAGAAGACATCTTAAGGCAGCCCTTTTCAGGGAAGTTTTTAATATTTAACGCTGTACTGTTTTTAACACTTGATTGGGAGCCACCCAGAGTGGCTGAGGAAACTCAGCCAGATGGGCAGGGTATAAATAATAAATTATTATTATTATTATTTACTATGAAGGAAATAAGCAGCTATCTTATCTTTAAAAAACATCTTAAGGCAGCCCTGTTTAGGGAAGTTTTTAATATTTAACGCTGTACTGTTTTTAACACTTGATTGGGAGCCGCCCAGAGTGGCTGGGGAAACTCAGCCAGATGGGCGGGGTATAAATAAATAAATTATTATTATTATTATTGTCATCATCATCCCAGTTTAAGGATATTGACCAGCGGGAATGGGTGCTGAGGAGGGTGACCCAAGAGGATCAAGGGTTAGGCATAGGCTAGGTTACCAAATGTCCCCGCTTACCAGGGACAGTCCCCGGATTTGCAAATCTGTCACCGGACAAAGTCCGTCCCTGGAATGTCCCCATATTTGAAAATCTGTCCCTGGGAAACGTGACAACGGCAGCCCCAGCAGCCCGGAGGCAGTCTGGTAGCACAGTTGGCACTGGCTGGTTTCAGGAGCTGCTCACTGACGCCACCACTGCCAAAGGTGAACCAGGGACGCCCGGCGGTACAGATCTCCTGCCCCCTTCCCCTTTTGTTTTGACAGATCGGGGGAGGCTCAGGAGTCGTGGGCGGGCGGCCGTTGCCTAGGAGGGGCGCAAGGCGCATGGTTTCTCTTCAATCTGTCAAAACAAAGGGGGGAAGGGGGCAGAAGATCAGAGAAGGCTTGGGAGTCACAGGCTGTTGCCCAGTTTTTTAAAAAACTGCGCATTTATGTTTCACAGGGTGCGAAAGAAGGGCTTTGCCCCTTTATACAATATGCATGCGTGCTTGGGCCCAGGGTCTTTTGCCTCACCATCCCCACTGCTGACTCCCTGTTGCTACTCAACTTAAAAAAAATATATATTTTTTAAAATGTCCCTAGATTGACTGAAAAAAATCTGGTAACCATAGCATAGGCAAACTCCAGCCCCCCATATGTTTGGGACTACAATTCCCATCATCCCTAGCTAACAGGACCAGCTGTCAGGGATGATGGGAATTGTAGTCCCAAACATCGGGAGGGCCGGAGTTTGCCTATGCCTGATCAAGGGTCTGGAAACCAATCCATATGAGGAACGGTTGAGGGAGTTGGGGACGTTTAGCCTGGAAAAGAGGAGACATGGTAGCCACCTATCTCAAGGACTGTCACGTGGAAGATGGAACAAGCTTGTTTTCTCCTGCTCTGGAGGGTAGGACTCGAATCCATGGCTTCAAGTTACAAGACAGGAGATTCCGACTAAACGTCAGGAATGACTTTCTGCCTATAAGAGCTGTTTGACAGGGGAACGGACTTCCTTTGGAATGTGGCAGGATGCTCCTTCATGTGAGGTTTTAAAACACAGGTTGGGTAGTCATCTGTCAGAGATTCTTCAGCAATAATTCTTGCACTGAACCATGGGGTTGGTCTAGATGACCCTCAGGGTCCCTTCCAACTTGACAATTCTGAGATTCTGTGGAAATGAATTCAGTGAAAGAATGTGATTTGTGACTGCAGTTTAGGACAATCTTTTTTCCATACTTGATCACTTTGTGGAATCGGTATACCCTGGGTGCAGAATTTTAATTCTTTTAATTTCAGAGTTGCTATTGACAGCCCCCCCTCTTTTTCTCTTTCTCTCTCTCTCTTTCTTTCTTTCTTTCTCTGCCACAGGTATACACAGCCATCTATTACGTACTGGCAGACCTGCTTATGATGTCTCTCTACCTCTATTACAAGGTCAAGAACCAGAACAGAACCTGTAAGTTTCAACTCACTAACACGGGCCAAGAAAAGCAGGTTTTGCAAGACATTAAACAATTGTAACTTTAAAAAAACCAAACCCAAAACATTAGCCCTGTTTTCAGGAAATACTTTCAACACAAGTTGGGGCCCCATTTAAGGGCTTGGGGCATGCAACTTAATTCTATTTTTTATCTCTGGGCATGTGCAGAGCTCTCTGCCCTACTTTGCCTATGGTTAACAACGAACCAAAGCGTCAGGGCTGCAATTTTCCTGGAAGACCCTTTAAACCTTTCTACTCAATGCTCACCGACTTCCAGGGTGGAATGCAAGCTGGTATGGGTGTGCACTCTGTACATGCTCTAGGGCTCACTTAATTGGCTCCAGGGCTCAACATCTACCCTGCCACTGCATAACCATGTTCCTGTCCTATACATTTTAACTGTTGTCAATTTGTATAGTGCCATCAGTTTGTGTGATGCTTTAGAATACAAAAGGGCAGATTGTTGTCTCAAAACACCTACAATCTAAAGTTTGGCAAGGATTCATAGATTAGAAGCCCTGCGTCAATCTTGAATCCCAATCCTTAAATCCTCCCCCACCCTTTAAAACAAAGGACTTGCCTCTCCATCTTGTTAATTTCATCAAACTTTTTTTTTTAACCAATCCTTCCTGTAGATCTGTTAACTCTGTGAACAACTTCCCGGCTGCTGATAATGAATTTATCTCTTCCTCTTTTTTTGAGATATTTTAACACTGTGAGGCTGAAGGTCAGTGGCCGGGTGTCATTTTGGGACAGTTCCCCTAAAGGAAAATCTGTTACTGATGCCATGATTCTGGGAAACCCTGTGTACCCCCAAAAAGCCACAGTAGGGCTAAACATTACTAATAATGGTTTATTATTGACTAATTGCACTTTTTTCCTCTATTGAGCTCATGTAATCCCCACAATAATTCTGGGAGGTAGATTAGGCTGAGAGGGCAGGTACCGGCGCCCAGTGAGCCTAACGACTGAGGGGGCAGATTTGAACCCTGTTCTCTCCCAGGTTCTGGCAAAACAGTCTAACCACTATGCCACATTGCCTCTCATACCCCAACTTTCCTCCAAGTGGCATACGTGGTTCTCCCTGATCCATTTGCCCTCACGAAAACAACCCTGCGGGCTAGAATAGGCCGAGAAGCAGTGACGGGCCCAAGCTCCCTCAGCGAGCTTTGCGGCTGAGTGGGGTCTGCTGTCCCAGGTCCTAGGCTGATGCTCCAAACCACTACGCCACACTGCTGAAATGTTGGGGAAATTGTCAGGCAGAAGCTTGCTGCATTGGTCCAGCTCCGTGGGCCTTCTGGTGGTTCCCTCACTGCGAGAAGTGAGGTTATGGGGAACCAGGCAAAGGGCCTTCTCGGTAGCGGCACCCACCCTCCCATCAAATGTCAAGGAAATAAACAACCACCTGACTTTTAGTAGACATCTGAAGGCAGCTTGTATAGAGAAGTTTTTAATGTTTGATGTTTTAGTATGTTTTTATACAGGGGTCAGCAAACTTTTCAACAGGGAGCCGGTCCATTGTCCCTCAGACCTTGTGAGGGGCTGGACTATATTTTGGAAAAAAATAATGAACAAATTCCTATGCCCCACAAATAACCCAGAGATGCATTTTGATTCCCGGTCCGTCCGTGGGCTGGATTTAGAAGGCAATTGGGACACATCCGGCCCCCGGGCCTTAGGTTGCCTACCCCTGTGTTAGACCATGTGTTGTTAGTTAATATTTAGTTGTCATTGAGATATTGTCTTTGTGTTGTTATATGAAAATTGTTTTGCAATAACAATTGCAAACCCATGTTTTTATATGTCCCAGAGTGGCTGGGGCAACCCCAGCCAGATGGGCAGGATACAAATAAGAAAATTATTATTATTACTTCAGAAAACTTTTTAAGGGGGTTTCCCATCCCCTTGTTCACACGCCCCTCCCTCTCTGGCCAGTTTTCTGCCTTATCCTAAACCATTTTCTCTCTTTCCCTCCTCAGTCTCCGCTTCAATCAATGCCGCTTTTGCGTTCCTCGTTGTGGGAACGGTGTCTGTGACCTCCATCCTGGGCAGACCCTCCTCTCTTCCCGGAGATGACACTGTGTCCTTCAGAGGGAGGGTGCTTCTCTCGTCCGCAGAAGATCGTCCTGGGTGGGAGGTATGCTTGTTTATTTGTTTCACCTAAAGATCGGAAGCTGGAGGTCATGTGAGGCTCAGGACAAGCCTGGTGCTCAGGTTTCTGCTAGAAGAAACCCCTCCCAATTTATGACATAGTTACGACAAATGTATGATGTTTCACTCAGGGTGTTATGGGTAATTTGGAAAACCTATAAAAAGGGGGGGATGCGGGTGGCGCTGTGGGTTAAACCACAGAGCCTAGGGCTTGCTGATCAGAAGGTCGGTGGTTCGAATCCCCGCGATGGGGTGAGCTCCTGTTGCTCTGTCCCTGCTCCTGCCAACCTAGCAGTTCGAAAGCACATCAAAGTGCAAGTAGATAAATAGGTACCGCTCCAGTGGGAAGGTAAACGGCCTTTCCGTGCGCTGCTCTGGTTCGCCAGAAGCGGCTTAGTCATGCTGGCCACATGACCCGGAAGCTGTATGCTGGCTCCCTTGGCCAGTAAAGCGAGATGAGCGCCACAACCCCAGAGTTGTCCATGACTGGACCTAATGGTCAGGGGTGGGCACCAGGGGGAAAAAGCTTTGTCAATCCCACCTGCCAATGGACCCAGTCTGTTTTGACTTTACACGCTGTTCCCGGAAAATAACCCCACTGTAAACTGAGAGCTGCCTAGATTTCCTTATTCTTGAAAAACTAATAAAAAATATTTTCAAAAAATAGAGGAGGGGAGCCAGAGGGTGGTGGGCTGGTTTGGGCAGAATTAATTTTAAACCTGTTCCGTTCTTGGGCCATTTATTTATTTTTAACGGCTTCGTTTCCTTCCGCAGCCTTTCACCCAGCAAGAAATCATTGGTTTCATTATCGGGTCTGTTTCGTCTGTTCTCTACCTGCTTTCCCGAGTCCCACAGATCTACACGAATGTAAGCTGCGCTTGGGGAAATGGGGCCGGGTCTGTTTCAGTACCAGCGGCTCTTTCAGGCTGGCTTGGGAGGGAGGCTTAAACTATCTCAGTGGCAGAGCAGCTGCTCTGCATGTCGAAGTTCCTGGGTTCAGGAACATTTCCGGATAGGGCCGGCAGAGACAGGGCATCTGAAACCCTGGGTGGCTGCTGCCAGTCAGAGTAGACCTGGAGCTAAATAGGGCAGTGGTCTGACTCAGTATAAGGGCAGCTGACTTTGCTTTTGTTTAAATGGGCCCTTTTCTTTGAACCATGAGGACTAGAATTTTACTTTCTTTTTAAACTTTTATTGATAAATGCGATACTTACAAACACAAAACACTAAACCAACTTATTATACATAGATACATACACCTCTCAACTTAGATTACAAAAGAAAGAAAAGAAAACAGACAAACAAACTAAACATACAAACATAAATCTTGACTTCCCTCTACCTGTTTGTGGCTTGACTTATCTCATCTTATACCCATTTCTTCTTATTTTTTTACTCTATAAGTTTCATTCATTGCATATTGATATATTAATACCAGAACCATGTCTTTTGATGTATTTCTTCATGCAAGTCCACTCCTCTATCAGTTTTTGGTCTGATTGGCTTCTTACCACTGCTGATTCTATATATTCACAAAATCTTATTTGCCATTCTCTTATTGAGGGAGTTTTTCCCCCCTTCCATTTTTTTTGCTATAATCATTCTGGCTGCAGTGGTTGCATATAAGAAAACCTTTTTTCCTAGTGGCAGGAATATAGAATTTTCCTTTCTTTTTAGCAGATAGCAGAGCATTCTGCTTTGCTTGCACATGGTCTGAGGTTCCATCCCCAATCAAAACGGGTTGGGTTGCTGGGGAGGGGAAAGGCCCTTCCCTAGTCTGTGGCCCTGGAGAGCTGCTGCCAGTCAGAGTAGACTGTATGGGGCTAGATGGGTGAATAGTCTGACCTGATCCAAAGCAGGCTTTGCTCATTTTCTGCAGTGGCTGCGGCTGGGTGGGAGAGAGATCACAAGTGGCCATCAGGAGCTTGTTACGATATAGATGCAATGGGGCAACGAGCTGCAGCTGGCTGGAAAGCAAAACATGATGGGAATGTTGGGATTGTTCCGTGGGAACAAAGGGACAGTCTAATCACAGAGTGGAGCACCGGATTTAGCTCAGAGTGTAATTTGACCTGTACAGGAAGTACAGGGGGTGGAGTTTGTCTCTCTGTTGATGGTGATTGAAGAGAGCAGACGCGTTTCTCTGTAATGCTGCAAGGACAGAAATAAAGGCATGTAAATACATTTCTGTCTATCTCTTTCCCCTGCCGGGGGGGGGGGGGGAGAAGAGTGGTGTGTTCTTCTCACATTTGAGGAGGATCGCTGATCGTGACCTAGCCTGAATCCTGCTGGAGAATGCAGACAGGGAGGTCAACCGGGATTCAAGCCGGGTGCCTGGAGAGTGGCCAGTTTCTCCTGATAAGGCTTGATTTCTTAACAGAGCTCAGTTCAGTTGGGCTGCTAAAAACAAACCTTTTGCACCTGGTAGATCTGAAGAACGCAAGTACAGCCTGGCTACTGGATCAGACCAATGGCTCATCTATTCCAGTTCTGACAGCCAGATGCCCCAAAGGGAAGCTCAAAAGCAGGACCTGAGCCCATCGCTCTTGTGATTCCCAGCATTCAATATCTAGAGTTTTACTGCCTCCAGGCAGAGCATAGCCATCAAGGCTAGTAGCCGTTGATTTGGGATTCTAGTAAAAAAACAACCCAATGTAGATCTGAGAAGCCTGAAGTCTGCTTCTGTCTGCACGATTCCAAACGCATCTACGTTGTTTGCCTTAAAGGTAAAGGTAAAAGGACCCCTGACCATTAGGTCCAGTCGTGACTGACTCTGGGGTTGCGGCGCTCATCTCGCTTTATTGGCCAAGGGAGCCGGCGTACAGCTTCCGGGTCATGTGGCCAGCATGACTAAGCCGCTTCTGGCGAACCAGAGCAGTGCACGGAAACGCCGTTTACCTTCCCACCGGAGTGGTACCTATTTATCTACTTGCACTTTGACGTGCTTTCGAACTGCTAGGTTGGTAGGAGCAGGGACCGAGCAATGGGAGCTCAGCCCGTCACGGGGATTCGAACTGCCGACCTTCTGATTGGCAAGCCCTAGGCTCTGTGGTTTAACCCACAGCGCCACCCGTGTCTCTGTTGTTTGCCTTAGATGTCCGCAATTGCACCCCATTCTTCCCGACTCTCTGATAAGTGTTCCCGACTCTGATAGGTGTTCAGTCCCTGAAGGAATTGGCAGGTAGGGCTGGGAAAATATTCCCTGCTAGAAAACCTTGAGAGCTGCTATTGTTGTTGTTGTTGCTGCTGCTAATAATAATAATAATTAATAATTAATAATAATAATAATTTATTATTTATACCCATCTGGCTGGGTTTCCCCAGCCACTCTGGGCGGCTTCCAACCGAACGCTAAAATACAATAACCTATTAAACATTAAAAGCTTCCCTAAACAGGGCTGCCTTGATAATTGCAATTCCTCTTAACTTACCCTGCAGTTCAAGAGGAAATCGACCGTCGGCATATCTTATTCCCTCTTCGCTCTGGTGATGCTGGGGAACACTTTGTACGGACTCAGCGTCCTGCTGAAAAACCCGGATCGGGGCCAAGCTGAAGGCAGCTACGTCATCCACCACCTCCCATGGCTGATTGGCAGTTTGGGAGTCCTGGCTCTCGACATCGTTGTATCCTTTCTCTCTCTGCCCCGACACCCCCACCCCCAGCCAGAGTTCAGATTTGTTTACATTGGGATTGGGTCCACCTATGTTCAGCTCCTGGGAGGAAAGTGAGAGCAAATGGGTCCACACTGCTGCATCTTCTCTTCTGCTCCTCTGCCCTGTCTTCATGCAAATCCAGAATTGTGATGAAGCATTCCAATGGGGCTGCGTGATGACAGCCTTACGTTTCTATCTATATAGGAAGATATATGCTGCTGACTTGATTTCTTTTCTCTTTTTTTTGCAACACCACATTTAAGTAGCAAGGGTCTTTTTTAAAAAAATAAAAGGATTACACAGATTAATTTGAGATGGACCAACGGTAAATTGAAGAGGCACACAATTAAAAACTAAAATTGGCTCTTCCTGTTGCAGAAACTGTCCTTAACTTCACCAATTCAGATCTCGTTTCAGTTCCTTGCCTACCGCCGGAAGAGGCTACCATCGCTTGAAGAGAGAGAGGCTCTCCTGGGCGCGCAAGAGGAACCTCCCGAGAGCTGACAAGGCACGATTTTTAAGTGAATGAAGATGCTGTGAAGGCTTTCTCCATTCCTCTGGACTTTGGAAAGCACACAACACAGTTAATCCTTTACAGCTGAACAGATCCTTCTCCATTTCGGGGTTGGGCTGACTACCTCTAAACGGACAATGTTTCTATTTAAAAGGGTGGGTTGGGGAATTAATCTAACAGGTTGTAAGCTGAGGAGTGAAAATGGTGCATATTTTTATTTTTATTTTTAAGTGTCTTTTGGAACTCAAGATGCACATAGCTCCCTCTTCACAATCACAATCCAAAATAAGGGAAAATGTAATTTAATGAGGAGGTTTGGATGGGATCAAAGGGAAATCACTGCAAGTGGGGATTGGGTAAAGCTATATCTCTGGGCTTCAAAGAGTTATTTGCCATCATAAACACAGTCACAGGTGAATTCTGCCAAGGCCCATCGAGGGTGAAGGGCAGAGGTCTTGTTCTGTGGCACACACGTTGGGCATTCATTGTGAATAAGTGTTTTATTTGCACAGATGGATAAATATGAAAATAAACTTAACCCCTGCTTTCTAATAACGTCTGGATGCATTGGGAGAAGACGAAACAGAACCGTGGACAGCCAAGGAAGCTCAGTGTTGGAAGACTCGGGGCAGGTAAAATTCTTCACCCAGCACATAGTTAAAAGTGTGGAACTTGCCCCCATAGGTGGCAGTCACAGCCACCAACTTGGATGACTTTGAGAGTATTGGACAAATTCATAGAGAAGAGGGCTATCCATAATGGAGGCAGTAGTGTTTCTGGATAGCAGCTGCTGGAAATGAAGAGGGCTGGTTTTCCATTGGGGCATCTGGTTGGCCACTGTGAAAACGATGCTGGACTAGATGGGTCAGCAATAAGTAACCAAACAAACCCCTGTCAGCAATGTCTAGGCAACACGATGACTATATACATACGTAATAGACAGTCTTTATAGAATTCCTTCAAACGATAACAAGTACAAAATTTAGCAATTCTATATTCTCCCACCATGCTGACGAAGAATTCTACAAAACAGTAGTCAATATCCAGAACCACTGTTCAGTGTTGGACATCATATTTGCTGAATACACAAAGCTTCACAGCTTGTCTTTCATCATACACAGTTTGATACCTCGCTTCATTTAAAGATTTTCAGAGACTTTGAGACTAAAGATTTCATTTAGTACTTTTTATGGTTTGAAGGAATTCTATAACATATGTCTATGGTCATCGTGTTGCCTAGACATGCTGATGGACTAGATGGGCCAGCAGATCATTCTCTTACGTTAATCTTGGCCGCAATCTCACTCCTCCTTTCAGTGTCGATATTTGAACAGGATAGGTTTCCTGGGGGTGTTTTAGTCAGCCTAAACTCTGGAAAGGTGAGGGTGCGTCCCCCACAAAAGGTAAAGGGATCCCTGACCATTAGGTCCAGTCACGAACGACTCTGATGTTGCGGCGCTCATCTCACCTTACTGGCAGAGGGATCCGACGTACAGTTTCCGGGTCATGTGGCCAGCAGGACTAAGCCACTTCTGGTGAACCAGAGCAGTGCACGGAAATGCCGTTTACCTTCCCGCCAGAGTGGTACCTATTTAACTACTTGCACTTTGACGTGCTTTCGAACTGCTAGGTAGGCAGGAGCAGGGACCGAACAACGGGAGCTCACCCCGTCACGGGGATTCAAACTGCCGACCTTCTGATCGGCAAGTCCTAGGTGCTGTGGTTTAGACCACAGCGCCACCCGCGTCCATAACAAGTTGACTGCAAAAATGATACTAGAAAACTCTGGTTGTGAATACAGAAGTAGGTGACCTCTAGTACAACTCAAGCCAGCCCATCACTCTTCCCAGGAAATACCGTATTTTTTGCACCATAACACTCACTTTTTTCCTCCTAGAAAGTAAGGGGAAATGTCTGTGCATGTTATGGAGGGAATGCCTACGGGTGGCATGCCTACGGATTTTCCTCCTCTAAAAACTACGTGCGTGTTATGGTTGGGTGCGTGTTATAGAGCGAAAAATACGGTACTTTGCTGCTTTAAAATGTAGGCAGGTCATGTAATTCAAATTGAGGCCAGTTTGTGGAGGAAAACACCTCAAAACAGAGGAGGAACTTTCTTCACACTCTTGACAGAGACCTCTCCTTCCCTCCCAGCACTTCAATTCTCGGAGCTCCCTGTGGGGAGGGATGGGCTGCTAAACCACTCTGGGAACTCTAGTTCCGAGGGGGTAAAATGTGCCCCCCCAACAACTTTTAGCATCCTTAACAAAACTACAGCCATGACTGTTTAAAAGTGGTATCATAGAACTTTAAATGCACGGTGTGAATGTGGCCAATCATAGAATCATAGAGTTGGAAGAGACCACAAGGGCCATCGAGTCCAACCCCCTGCCAAGCAGGAAACACCATCAGAGCACTCCTGACATATGGTTGTCAAGCCTCTGCTTAAAGACCTCCAAAGAAGGAGACTCCGCCACACTCCTTGGCAGCAAATTCCACTGTCGAACAGCTCTTACAGTCTTTCAACATAGCCCAGTGTTTTTCAAATTTGGATCTCCAGCTGTTGTTGGACTACAACTCCCATGATCCCTGACCAATTGTTCCACTAGCTGGGGATGATGGGAGTTGTAGTCCAGTAACCTTTGGGGAGAGTGCATGCTAGACAGGCTATCCCACTGACTGACTTGTTACAAGCACCACCACGTAGCAAACGAACCCCCTATAAGGAACATGCAAAAACTCTGAACTTCCCAACGCAAGTTTTCACATTTTTTTGTGGTTTATTTTTTTTATTTTTAAGTATGGAGGCTCAAGTATAAGATGTAGATTCCGATTTAAGCATTACAAATAAAATAAAAATAACCGGGGAGGGGTGGGTTTAAAAAATCTTCTGCATTCCATAGAAATCAAAACAAGAGAAGGGATTTGGGGGGCGGGGAACAGAGAAAGCACCTCACTGTCCCCATTAAGAAAGAACATCTTGCAGCCATCACCAACTCAGCAAAATTCCTCGCAGCTCAAAAAGTCGGGGGGTGGGTGGGAGAGAGTTTACTTCAGCCTTCTGCACCCCCCCTCCCGCACAGCCCCCCACCCCCAAACATACATGGAACAATTTCTTTTCCAGTTTTTCGTTTTCCTCTTTCACACACCACAGTATATAATAAAGTTTTTTTGTTGTTTGTTTTGTTTTACATTTTTTACACCAATGTAACAAAAGATGAAAAGAAAAAAGCAGAGGGAGGGGAGGGGGGCGGAAGGAAGGAAGGAGGGAGGGGAAGGGGGGGTAAGACTAACAGAATGGCCTGGTGATTTTATGCATATAGATGGTGGGGTGGGGGCCAGGGGGGAAAAAAACCAGGGCAACAAAATAAACACCACCCCCTCCCGTGGATCTTTTTCTCTCTACAGAAATGCGCTCCGCAAAGTCTCGAGAATTAAAAAAAAATAAAATGGTGCAAATTAAGCCAAGAGAGAGAGAGAGACTGATGAAAGTTTATACAGCTTTATTCATCCAGGGTGGGGTTAGGGAGGGGGTGGGACTTGAGACAGCACTTTGTACGTGGGCATGATGTGATGGAGACGCAGACAGAAAAAAATAGTGGCAGGCGGGTGGTGGGGGAGAGGAGAAAGGGAGAGGGGGGAAAGTTCTCTAAGAAAAAGGAATCTAATGAGAGCATGGCATGTCTCGTTAGCATCGTCAACGGAGCGGGTTTTCTTCGTTTTCGTTTTAGCTTTGCTGCTTCTTCTTCAAAGCCTCCACCAGGTCGATCTTCAGAGCTTCTTGCTTTGATTTGTCCGCAAAAGTCTGCACAGACCTGGAGGGAGAGAACCAGAGGGTTAAAAACCAAGATTGCAGAGTGGCTGATTGGGAAGGGGGCCTTGGATTTGCGTTTTGGGGAGAGAAGAGGCAGAAACCGATACGTTATATAGTTATGAGCCTGCTAAGAGCTCCATTTTCTGGAAGACGACTCTTCTGGCATTCCACAGGTTCCTTGCTAATTGTGACATCTCCCTGAAATCTGTTGAGGCCTCTTCCCAACTGCTGTATGCATTCTGGATTAATTTACATTACTGTGTAATGACTGCCAAGTGTCTTAAAAAGTAGTTGAAAGTCATAGTCCGAAGGATCAAATTTTTCCAAGCGATTCCCTTTAAACCTTCCTTTTTGTAAACTGCTCTGAGGTTGTTGTTTAGCAATTGAGCTGTATATAAATTTTGTGACAGACTGACTGAAGAGGCTAGTAGGTTGCATGAGCCCATGCTGGCTGGGGGAGAAAGCAACAGCCCTCTCATCTACTGTCATGCCTCTGTTACTCAGATAGACTGATGCTGAATGTGGAGGTTCCATGGCACCATCACTGCCGGCAGACAGATCCCCTCCATATCCTAGCAGTGAAGGAGCAGTTGGCCATTATTTCACACCTCCTTAGGTTTCCACAACTCTACTGGAAAACTACTTTGTTCTATCTATCTATCTATCTATCTATCTATCTATCTATCTATCTATCTATCTATCTATCTATCTATCTATTGCTTTAGTAGACAAAATCAAACCCACACACGTTTTTCAGCAGTGTTCCTGAAAGAGAAGGGAAATTTTCTTCCCAGCTGCCATCAAAACAAGCAAGGCATCTCCCTTGACATGGCTCAAGGGTTTCTGTGGCATGTTAGGAGCTTAACTCATGGAAGGTTAAGCCGGCCTGAGGTTAGTCACTGCCATGCAGCCTAAGCAGTTAGAATTCAGAAGAGCAATTCTTTTTTTCCCTTTAAGACAGTGGGGATGAGACTGCACAGTGTTTGATTTGGGCTGGGACTCTTTGGCGAATTGTATTGTTCCTGACAAGAGTCAGGGGAAGGAAGAAATGGCCATAAGTCAGAGCTTGGTTTTTCTACTCCTTTCCCTGTTTTCCCTCAATCCCCAAGCTCTGTGGATTATTGCCACCATTTGTGGTGCTGCAGAACAGCCGGCAGAATCCAGCTTCCGTTTTAAAAAGTGGGGAAAGAGTGAAAACAAGTGCCTAGACCTCAAGAAAAAGGGGGAATAGTTCAGCAGCAACCTGCAACTAAATTTGTATTCTGCAAAAGTCCAAAAGAATAAAAAACAATGCCCAAATGAATTTAAGTGGTGTATGCAGAATTCAGGACAGCGGGCTTCATTTTAACTTTTATAAAGCCAAGTTTCTAGTCCACAGTGCTGGTAAGAGAAGCCCAAACGTTTGTGAGCAATGCCTGCTGAAATCTTGGAAGGGAGGCTTGAAGGAGGTGGAGTTTCAGCACCCCACACAGCTCCTTGCTGCCCCTCATCGAATCAACTGATAGGGTTTTCTGTGGAATTTCTAACAGTTAACCAAGTTCCACTTTTTAAAAAAGGAAGGGATGGTGGTGTTACATTTACAAAGAATTTGCTGGCGTTCCTGCATGGTGTACACTCAGCCCTTATGGCGTGGTTTCTTTCCCCACCCATGCACAGACTGATAAAATCACACACACACACAATTTATTTTTAACATACCAGGTGCAAGAAACTCCAAAACAGTGGGCAAGTAAGAACAAATCAAGCCTTTGGAAGAAAGGGACAGTGAGAGCGAGACAACGGGCCCTGGCATGTTCTAACTGGTTCAAGTTAGAGGTTAGGGGGTTAGTTTGTGTGAGGGCAGAGAGAGCCCCAACATGCGCTCACGGAAGGCAGGATTCGCCCGGCCAAAGTTAAGTGCTGTTTTAGTGCCAAGTGGTGCACTTTGCAGGCTGGAGGGAGGCCAAGGGGGAATACCTGGGCCGGCTTAGTTATCCGGCTGAATGTACATCTGGCGCTGGGTCAGGACTTGGGAGAGCTCCCTCTGCAACTGCTTATACTTTTGGTTGTCGGGAATAGCATCAATAGATCTAGAGAGGAGCAGGTGCGGAAATGGAAAAAGGGAAGAGAAGCAGAGGAAGTAAAAGAACAGGTCAGAAGAGTTGGAGAAACAAAAGCAGAATGGGGGGGCACTGGAGTTGCAGGACAGAGAGAACACGGCAGGTAGAAATAATTGAGTGGGAGAAAAGGGGAGACAGACGACGTTGCTTTCAGGTAGCAAAGGCAGAGAGGAAGGAGTTCATCGTCAACTGATGCTTCTTTTAGTTTGGAAATCGGATGACACACAGCTTGGGGGTGCCTGGGAAGCAGCTGCTTCTAAAGTAGCAAGCTGCCAAGTCACACAGGGTGCTTCTTCAAAGAGGAAGCTCTTTGTGCTACCTTGAAGCCTGCTATCTGAAACCTTTGCCACATCAGTGTTGCAAATGCAGCTGGGAGAGGGTGGGGATAACAAAAACCTAAGATTAGCTCAGAAGAATTTAACAGAACAGGGCACTCTTAACGGTAGGATAGAGGTGAAATTCCAGTTGGTGCTTGTAGTGGGCTTGAAATGCAGGGAACCAGGACTACATAGCATTGCTAAAATGTGCTGCGGTTCAACACATTCCTCAAAGAGAAATGCCTTTTTTTAATGATGGAACTAATTCATGGGAGTCAAGAGGGTGGAGGGAGGGGAGAAGAACAACAACCGCAAAGTTGCAGTCCACCCCTTACCTCAGTCCGTTGACAATGTCCTTCGTTTTCCCAAAATAAATCTCATTCAGCGTACTTCTGATTTTATTCTCCATGTCCTAGAAATGGGGTGGAGGAGAGGGAGAGAGAGAGAGAGAATCCACAGTCAGTTCAAAGTGCTAGTTTCCACCCTGGAGGAAGCAGTAGAAGCAAGGTAGAGGGCCTGGAAGATGAACCATCACAGGAACACACCTGTGAAAAGCTTTCAGGTGAAAAGGAACCAGGTGGCGCCTTTCCCCTTAAAAACAGAACTGCTTTGCTCTGTGTTGCAGCATGGCGCCCCCTCAGACACCCCATTGGTACACACTGAAGCCCACACCCCCATCCAAGTACAGTGGTACCTCGGGTAACATTCAGGTTACAGACTCCGCTAACCCAGAAATAGTACCTCAGGTTAAGAACTGTGCTTCAGAATGAGAACAGAAATCGTGCAGCAGCAGCAGGAGGCCCCATTAGCTAAAGTGGTGCTTGAGGTTAAGAACAGTTTCAGGTTAAGAACAGACCTCCAGAACGAATTAAGTACTGAACCTGAGGTACCACTGTATTTTAAAAATAAAAGCCTCCTTTTTGCCTTGTAATGGCTGGCAGGATGGATGTACAGTGGTAAGTACTTAATTCGTTCTAGAGGTCCATTCTTAACCTGAAGCACCACTTTAGCTAATGGGGCCTCCCGCTGCCGCCACACCACCGGAGCACGATTTCTGTTCCCATCCTGAAGCAACGTTCTTCACCCAAGGTACTATTTCTGAGTTAGCGGAGTCTGTAACATGAAGTGTATGTAACCCAAGGTACCACTGTACTGAAATAAAAAAACATTTAAACTGGCAAGGGGAAAAGGCCAGTTTAAACCACAGAATCATTTTGAGGAGACGATGGTCTTAATGGGGCTTATTGCCTTTGGCAAGAAAAAATAAACCCCAAAGTGGCATGTTTAAAATAAATGAGAGAGAAGAAAGGGAACTGAAAAACAAATGTGTAAGAATAAACATTAAGGTTTTAAAACAAGAGAGAAAGTTGTAATTCCTGCCACTAGAGGGCAGCAGGCACCCATGCAAACAAACTCCCGCTGCAACACAAGTCAGGAATTGTGGATCCATCTGCACCACACATTTAAAAAAGTATCGTACCACTTTCAATAGCCGAGGCTTTCCACAAAGAAATCTGGGAGCTGTAGCCTGTTAAGGGTGCTGAGAGGTGTCAGGAGATCCCCTATTCCCCTCGCAGAGCTACAATTCCCAGAGCGGTTTAACAATCAAGCCCTCTTCCCTGGGAACTGTAGCTCTCAGCTCCTTTAAGAGGCTCCCAGGATTCCTTGGGAGACACCATGGCAGTGGCATGAGACTGCTTTGAATGCATGGTGCAGTTGGGGCCTATACAACCTCAAAGATGAGGTTGGGTTTAAGTCTAGCTGGATCCCCACAGTCAAGCAAACAAGTGGGGTGACTGAGGATCTTTTAACCATTGAAGGCTGTGCTAGGCAGGAGAAAAGAGAGGGAGACAACAGTATAATGGATTGGAGTCTTCACTGAGCCATTTATGCCTGGGGCAAGCCTTTCTTTCTCTCCTTAACCAGCCTCCGAGGGGAATTGTGCAGGTAAAATGGGAAGGGGGGATGTAACCTGGCCAAGTGTGCCACCCTGACTCCCCCCTGATCTTTTTAAATGCAAAAACGGACAAAAAAGTTGGGAGTCCCAAAAAGCAACGCTTCCCCAAAATGAACAAGATGCTCTTCCACTCTGTCTCATTTGCCCTTTCAAGTCTGCCCCAGCCTTGGCAATCAGGATGAGGCCAAGGGACACAGCCAACAGACATGCTTGACATTTTTGGAGAGAAAGGAGGCGCCTACTTGCCGGGCGGTGTGACCTTTAAAAGAACAGCATCCAGTGGGAGCCATATATTTTGAGAGAAAGGAGGGAGGGAGGGCATGGCTGTTTTACAGGTATGATGAACTAGCATGCCAGGGAGAGAGTCCAAGAGGGTGCTAGTTCATCATACCTGTAAAACAGGATCTAAGCACAAGAGCACTCGCTCCCCTCCGGAGGTGATGAGAAGCACTTTTGCCTCCAACTCTGCATGTAGAGCAGGGGTTGACAACCTGCAGCCCATGGGCCACAAGTTTAAACGGCCCATGAGCTGCCCCAAAACTGAGCCACCCACTCGGTGAGTCCCCGCGCGCTGCAATAAACCAGCACAGCACGGAGCGGGGACTCGCTTTCGTGGTACCGAAAATTGTGTCTGCGCAGATGCCGGAAATCGTGTCTGCGCAGGCGCGATCCAGCCCACGGAGCGATCTCCGCGGGAGTGAACTGGCCCAGGTGAGGTAAACCTTGCTGACCCCTGATGTAGAGCATAGCCTTCATAGCTAGTAGCCATCAAGAGCTTCCCCCCACCCTGTTAATTTAATTTCAACAGGTCAACACTGAGTTGAACTTAGCTGGATACAACCCAGAGTGTGGTATCTGGGTGCAAACCGGCATACTCTAAGGATCTCATTTCTTGCTTTTTTAGAAAATGGAAGTTACTAGTCCTCAAGGCTAACTTAAGGTTCATTCATTTCAACTGGTCTCCCCCAAGATGACCTTTGTTAGATACAACCCAAAGTGTGGGATCTGGCTGCAAACCAGTGCAGTCTGAGAATCTCTCTCATTTCTTTTTTTTTTTTAAATGGAAGTTACTAGTCCTCAAGACTAATGTTCATTTCATCAGACCTACCCTGAAGTATAATTTAATTGGCTACAACCTCGAAAATTTAAATAAAGGACACAAAATGGTAGAATTTAAGTTTCCACAAGATGCAAAAATAACCAGCAAGGGGGCTGGGCTCTAGCTGTAGATGCGTTAGCTGAAGCCAAAAAGTTCCATTTAGCCACCATATAGGAGAGCAGTAAGCAAATTGTTAAATTTGGGCTGATTTGGCCCATGGGCTGCTAGGTGCAAGATGAAGGTGGATGAACTTCAGGGAGGAAATGGGGGCCTTCCACCCCACATGAAGACTCAACTCAACTGCCCCGGCCTCTTGGGAGACTGGGGGGTCGGGGGTCGGCAACAGGGTAGAAAAGGGCACCCTGAATCTTGACTCCCTTCCCACCCACCTTGTCAGGACCTACCTCTACCAAGCGCCCAATGTTGGCTATGTGTGGAGAGGAGTCGCTCACAGTCTCGTCTTTTTCCATCTGGAACAGGGAAGGAAGAAAGATCTGGTTAAGAGGGAAGTCAACACCGCAGAGGTTATGCTGGTTAGAGCTCACCTGTTTGGGAGTCTGGAAGGAGGAAGAACACTGGGGATAGAGGACAGAAAGGGAAGGCTGCTTGATGCATTGCCCAGGACCGGCTTGAGGGCCAGAGAACGGTGGCGCCTTCACTTGGCTGTATAACATGAGTGAAACTGCTGCCGCTCCTGAGTCCCTCCACCACCAAAGCCTGGCACGCTGAGCAGTTCAACAAAGCCCCAATGCTCTTCCGGCTTCAATGTGAGCCTGAGAGGCAGTGGGGCTCACTCATTGTGTAGGGCTGGGCTATGTATCTTGGATGCTTCTTCCTCCCCTAAGGTGGGAAGCAGCAGCCAATATACAACAACAACAACATTATTATTTATACCAACAACAACGTTATTATTTATACCCCGCCCATCTGGTTTCCCCAGCCACTCTGGGCGGCTCCCAACAGAATATTAAAAACACGATAAAACATCAAACATTGAAACCTTCCCTAAACAGGGCTGCCTTCAGATGTCTTCTAAAAGTCAGATAGTTGTTTATTTCCTTGATATCTGATGGAAGGGCGTTCCACAGGGCAGGCGCCACTACTGAGAAGGCCCTCTGCCTGGTTCCCTGTAGCCTCACTTCTCGCAGCAAAGGGAACCACAAGAAGGCCCCTCGGAGCTGGACCTCAGTTGTCCGGGCTGAACAATGGAGGTGGAGACACTCCTTCAGATATAATGGACCGAGGCTGTTTAGGGCTTTAAAGGTCAGCACCATCCCTTTGAATTGTGCTCGGAAACGTACTGGGAGCCAATGTAGGCATTCCAGCATCATGATATATCAGCATATCGTGGTATTTAGCAGCTGATATATCGCAATGTTGAAAGTCAGGTATTCCCCAGCCCTGTTAGTAGGCAGTTCCCTAGACCAGATGGATGGATGAAGAGCAGTATACAAATTGAATTAACAACAATAATAACAACTACTTAAGGAAAGGGCTGTAGCTCAGTGGTAGAACTTCTCTTTTCCATGTAGAAGGTCCCAGGTTCAATCCCTGACATCTCCAGGTAGAGTTGGGAGAGACCCTGGTCTGAATACCAGGGCAGCCACCACCAGTTAATGGGTAGTACTGCCCCCTGGGGGCAGGTGGGATTACCTACAGAGGTGCTAAGAGGCAGGGGGCGCTGAAGCCAGACTTTGGAAAGCTGGTATCGCTGGATCAACTTCATCCATTTTGTTGCATTCATTAAACTGAACAGTTTTAAACTGGATTTTGAATAAGTGTGCAATTCATAATTGTTCACCAATCAGAAATTTTTTGTTACAGTGGTATCTCGGGTTACATACGCTTCAGGTTACATACGCTTCAGGTTACAGACTCTGCTAACCCAGAAATAGTGCTTCAGGTTAAGAACTTTGCTTCAGGATGAGAACAGAAATCGTGCTCCAGGGGCGCAGCAGCAGGCCCCATTAGCTAAAGTGGTGCTTCAGGTTAAGAACAGTTTCAGGTTAAGTACGGACCTCCGGAACGAATTAAGTACTTAACCCGAGGTACCACTGTATTTTCTTCCTTCATGGGCTGTGCACACCGCTTTTCCAAATAATGCTTTTTATGGAGGGTAGTGTAGGGGGAGGGACGCGGGTGGTGCTGTGGGTTAAACCACAGAGCCTAGGGCTTGCCGATCAGAAGGTCGGCGGTTCGAATCCCCGCCACAGGGTGAGCTCCTGTTGCTCCTGCCAACCTAGCAGTTCGAAAGCATGTCAAAATACAAGTAGATAAATAGGTACCACTCCGGCGGGAAGGTAAACGGCGTTTCCGTGCGCTGCTCTGGTTCACCAGAAGCGGCTTAGTCCTGCTGCCACATGACCCGGAAGCTGTACGCTGGCTCCCTCGGCCAATAAAGCAAGATGAGCACCACAACCCCAGTCTCGGCCATGACTGGACCTAATGGTCAGGGGTCATTTTACCTTAGTGTAGGGGAAAGTGGGGATCGGTTTGTGAAACTAGAGTTGGCCCCCAAAAAGCCTGGGGAACTACCAGTACCGCTCCTGAGCTAGATGCCCCAAAGGGCTGACTCTGCATAAAGCTGTCATTTTGCATGACTCAGGAGGTGTGAGATCACTGCGTAATTTTGCCAGCAGTTTTATCGGACTCATTTCCGGAGCCATCAAGGTGCGGCACACAAGCAAACGAAAACAAGATTAATGATAATTGCAACGTTGTCTGAAATGCATCGGCACTAAGATAACATGATTTCAGACTCATAAACACACACACGCACGCAACAGCAGGAGTAGATTCAGACACAGCCTAAGCTAAGCAACAGCGAATCTGGGGGTCACCTGCATGTGAGAAGTGGGCATGCAGGCAGGTACCAGCTCGTTTTGTTTACAGTAAATCAAATGCAAGTAAGAGACGACGTGAAAAAAGTTCATTATAAAATCATGCATGGCATGGAGAAAGTAGATTGTGTTGTCCCCCCCCCCGTCCCCCTCTAGAGCTTGGGGGTGTCCAATAAAGCTGTATGTTGGATTCACGACACTTTTGTCACGCAGCGCAGGGACAAACTATGAAACTCATTCCTGCAGATGGCAGCAGTCGCCACCAACCTGGATGGCTTTAAATGAGGACTGGGCAAATTCATGGACGATTAGTACAGTCATACCTCATGTTACGCCCACTTCATGTTACGTTCTTTCAGGTTACGTCCCGTGGCGACCCGGAAGTACCGGAAAGGGTTACTTTCGGCTTTCACCGCTCGCGCATGCGCAGAAGAGCAAAATGACGTCACACGCATGCGCAGAAGCGGCAAATTGCAACCTGCAAGTGCGCAGACGCGCCACTGCGGGTTGCGTTCTTTTCATGTTGCGAATGGGCCTCTGGAATGGATCCCGTTCGCACCAGAGGTACCACTGTACAGTCGTACCTTGGTTTTTGAACAGCTTAGTTCTTGAATGCTGCAAACCCGGAAGTGACTGTTCCGGTTTGCGAACTATTTTTGGAAGCTGAACGGACTTCCAGAATGGATTCCATTCGACTTCCAAGGTACGACTGTGTTATGAGTGTCTACTAGTCATGAGGGCTATGCTCCGCCTCTGCAGCTGGAGGCAGCAAATACTTCTGAATGGAAGTTGGTGGAAACCAGGGGAGCAAGAGAGGGGTCCTGCTGGTGGGCTTTGCATTGGGGCATCTGATTGGCCACTGTGAGACGAGGATGCTGGACTAGGCGGGCTTGCTGGCCTGATCCAGTGGGCTCTTTTATGTTCTTATGCTGTGCTGGACAAAGCCCTTTGAGAAAAAAGAACTCTCGGGTCAAGACAACCAAGGGGTTTCAAAAGAGGCTTCTGATCGTCCCTGGAAGACTCTCACCCAGCTGTTTGGAGCTCCCCCAGAACCACGGGACGGGAAGTTTGCAGGGGGGAGTGGAGGAGAGAGGCACTTGCAGGTCTTTCTCCCTCTGCTTGCAAAACTAGCTCGGGGGGGGGGGGGAGAGACCAGCGCAAGCCAAGTGTGTCTGCTGGGCCCGACGGGGCGTGTAATTTAGTCAGAGCCTCCGAGGCAAGATGTGACCTGCACGGTGGCAAGGCGCCAGCTCCAATTAGCTGGCCCTAGTTCGTTTTTGACATACAAAAGGGAAATTGGTGAATGGCGGGGGGAGAGATTACGGCCTCCGTTTTGTTTAGGATTTTTGCACTGGAAGAGAATGCAGAATCTGCAAGGCGAGGTTGTGGGGCCCTGCTGTGAGCATGGGGAGCGGGCGGAAAGGGAGGGTGCCCACAGTCCCTTGGGAGTTTCCGCTCTCTACATGCAAAAACGCACACACTCACACACAGAACCACTTCCCACACCTGGACACCCTGCTGGCAAGAGCCGCAGGAGCTGGAAAGAAATTTTCACGTATGGTGCAGATATTATGGCACTGCTCTGAAGGGCCCCCACTGAAAGGAATCTGCCCCCCCCCCCGTATTTCCTGAGCAGCCCAGGTGTTCCAAGGGGCCATGTGTATGTACACACAAACACAAGGGTGTGTGCCCCTGCTCGCTCAGCATGCCAACCTCCCTGCCACTCCTTAAACATCAACCCCTTAGAGCGTCCTCTTCCCACCTCAGGCAAAAGCTAAGCTACCTTTTACCTTTCCAGACCCATTTTTGAAGCCACCTCTCTCTTCTGTTTGCCAGACCTGCTTTGCACCCCCATTTCCAACTCAGGGCCTACTCTGAGTAGGACTGGCATTCACTAGGATAGAACCCAGAGCACAGTAACTGGGTGCAAACAGCCACACCCTGAAAATCTCATTTTATGTTGTTGCTGTTGTTTTTTTTTTAAATGGGAGTTACTAATCGTCAAGGATCATAAAGGTCCCTTAATTTCAACAGTCTATGCTGAGCAGGACTTAACTGGAGACAACCCATAACCATCCAGTTTGTGTTTATATTTTGTATTTATTTTTTTAAAGTATACAACTAGCAAAAACCTGAGGGGGCAAAAGGAACAAGATTTCTCCCTCCCTCTTTCCCTCCCACAGCATGCCATGAACTTCCTCTTCCACTATCTCACAACTGGGTTGTTCCAGCTGCCTCTCTCGCCCTCATAAAGGGGAGGGAGTGACTCACCCACCTTGTGACTGGGCTAGAGACCTGCCCCCTGTCAGCTCATGCTGTGCCCCCTCCCCAATTCTCCCCTACCACCCATTGTCTTATTATCCAGTCACCAGAGGAACGGAAAGGCCAGAATGTTCACATGGAGAAACAGGAGGAATTCCCTGGCTGGGGCAGCGGATCTCAACCTTACTTTAGCAATTCCTCTCTTGCTCGGCAAACAGGGGGAGAGTTTCTCCCCCTACCGCCCACCGGCAGCAGGAAACTGGGGCACCCGAGAGCCTGAGCACAGAGCGTGTGACGCGCTGCAACTTCAGATCCCTCTGGCGGAAGGCGCAAACCCCCTTTTCCACCTGCCACGACCCCACCTCACAAAGTCCACCATTGGTCTTCCACTTCACCCGAGGACGACACCTGGAGCTCTGCGGGATGGGCCTCAATTTGAAAGTGAAACCCTGGTGAAAATCTACAACAGCAGAGAGTAGGCAGAACAGCGCTCTCCCCGTTACGGTGTGGCCCGGAGTGATTTATGGCCTGGCCTTCCGTTGTGGAAGGAAGGATGCTCTCTCTGTGTGTCTGAGTGTGCAAATAAAGGCAGAGCCCACACCCTGACATAAAATTCACCTCTGCTACCTAAGACTTCCATACAAAAGAAGCGTGGCTGCCATGATGTTGTTCTAACCCCTGTCGGCGCAGGAAGGCGGCTGAATTTAATTAATTTCATAAAATTTATATGGAAAAGTTAGTGGGAAGTGGCTTTTCAGCGGGCACCCAGGAATGGGCAACAGGAGGCTCAACCAGATAGACCCCTCTGGACTTTCCTTATGTACCTACAAGTAACAGCAGGGGAGGGAAAGTTATACCGAGTTAATCCATCTAGCTCTGTACAGTCTGCACTGGCTGGCAGTGGCTCGCCAGGGTTTCAAGGCAGGAGATATTCTCAGCCACACCTGGAGATGCCAGCGCAGATTGTACCGGGGACCTTCTGCATGCAAAGCAGGTGCTCCACTGCTGAGCTACGCCTGTTCCTTCAAGACATAGGAAGCTGCCTTATACTGAGCCAGACCCTTGGAGGTGAGGCCAGGGATTGAACTTTGGGACCTTCTGCATGCCAGGCAAATGCTCTACCACTGAGCTACAGCCCTGCACTTAAGACACAGTAGCACTGGAAGCTGCCTTATGCAGAGTGGGGCCCGTCAGTCACGATTCTCCAGGGTTTCAGACAAGGAGCCTCTCCTAGCCACACCTGTAGATACTAGGGACTGAACCTGGGACCCTCGGCCGACAAAGCATGCACTTCATGACTCCTTGCAAGTTTCATAGTTAAGATCGCTTCTCCCCCAAAAAAATTAGGAAGGAAGGAAGGAAGGAAGGAAGGAAGGAAGGAAGGAAGGAAGGAAGGAATGCTCTTGTACCTGTCTGGTGAGGCTGCCCCCAAGGTTCATAGTGCCAGAGCCGGTTTTGTTCGTCTGCAGCCAGAGCATCACTGTGGAGGTCAGCTTGTAATGGGCAGTGCGGCCACTGGATTTCTCCTGGAGGGAAGGGGGGGAAAGAGTTACCTCTCTTGAAAATGGATAGCTATTGAATAAAAGCCAGCCGCCTGTCTCTTCCCCCTCCCCACATCAGGGTTGCTCTGGTGCTGGTGCGCCATCTATTTTCTTCCCTGCAGGCTGCAAGGGGTCAACAACCTCCCCCACCCCCAATGGGTTAGAGCATCTCTATCCTGCCCATCTCCTGAAAGCCCCCAGAATGCCTTTGGTTTTCAATTGGCTCTACTGAACCAAGAAAAGATGTGTTTTTCTTTTGCGCTCGGGAGTCATCAATCTGCTGACCCAGAAGGATGTTGCCTGTCACTGGAACAAGTACCTGTGGCTTTTAATAAGCACCTGCTTTTAAAAGGAACATTTTTATACTTTTTTGGGGGGGGATCTGGGAGCATCTTTTTCAGTTGTAGGCAGTCAAATTCTGCTTGTCTCCCCAGAATACCCAGGGCCTGTTTTAAACCATCCAACTGGGAAAATAGACCTGGAGGCTGAAATTATAGAATGACAGCTGCGGGGAGAAACAGCAGCAATTCACGGGCCTTTAAGAGAGCTTTTGGGTTTGCTGATCTGACTTTACCTTTCCCCCCAAACGGCTTCGGAGCGGTTTCCAATATTAATAGGAGGGTGTGTAATTTTTTTGCAGAGGGGAGGCAGTGAGGGGGAGATCAAGAGCAGCGGTGGCAGGGGGAGTTTATGAGCCTGAAACAATATCGCATTGTTTGGCTGAGCACCTGCACTCATTAGCCGCCTGGAATTTAACAAGGACTTTTCTCCCCTCCTCAGGAACTGCAAGTTGCCCGAGAGAGAGAGAGAGAGAGACCGACCAACCAACCAACCAGGCCGTACCTGAACTTCCACCACATGGATGGAATCCCAGCACCCCTTGATCTTCTTTGATCCATCGCCAGCTTTCTTAATTAGAATCACGCCAGCAAATCCGTGATCCAGATCCCAGAGGTAGACGGAGGAAACACCCCCTTCAAAATACCTGCAATCAAAACAGAGAGAGACCAGCTGATCAGCTTTGTTAGGAGCAGAACAGGGCAGAACAAAGCATCATCACTCCATCACCATTTATTATAAATATCTATGTATGTATATATTTGTATGTGCATTCTGCATGCATATGCATGTATGTATATAAAGATCAGCTCCAAAGACGCACAGCTAAGTGTCTGGTGTAAATTGATAGTAAATTGACAGACCAGGTGAAGCAGTTTCCTGAAAAATCTCTTTTTTATTTTTTATTTTAAAGCAAGTTTCTAGCCCTCATGCAGCTGTGCCTCCTGAAATCTCCATAATTCTTTTTTTTGGGGGGGGGGTGTTAGCAAGGAAGGATTCCAGTGGGCAGGGGCTTCAGTGCTCAGCAAACCTCCCACCACCATAGTTTGACTCCGTAGGACGGCTTGGAGAACCTTTTTCAGCAAAGAGTTGTGCAGTGGAAGGCAACTCCCTCCATTCTGTCATTGTCAGGATCCCACTCAAACCTGCACAATGCCATCGACTCCAATTAATGGCAACAAGCTGTTAAAGAGCACAGCTGAAACTTAAAACCAGCATTTTTACAGCTCAGTTCTTCCCAAGCTCTCTTTTCTCTCGTCGCTGCTAAACAGTGTGGGCTGGGAGACTCTCTTCCTCCCCTCCGCCCACCTTTTTACAGTGAGGTTGCCTAATTAAGACTAAAGGGAACAAGAGGTACGTGGCAGCCTGGCTCTGCAGGCCCTCCGTTGTGTGTGGGGGGGGGGGGGGAGAGAGAGAGAGAGAGGCGATATTTTGATTTATTGCAGATTTGCAACCAAGTCGAAAGCCTCTGCAGAACAGAGGTCCCATGACTGGGTTTAAATGTTCCTCCACCTGGCGTCCAGTGTGGAATGCAGAGAGCTGGTTCAAACTGTGAATGCCATTTCTCTTGTGCCTGCAAAAAGTTTGGGAGGTTTTTCTGTTTTTGTTTTCTGCAAAAGCTGCTACACTTGAGCTGCTTTGTACGTGAGCCTCTCACACCTGCTCTTCTGCTGACCTAGTTGACACCTTTGCTGGTATCTCTTGCACACTGCCCTAAACACTGCAGGCAAAGTCTGGCCGACAGAATTCCTGGGCGCTCTGTCTGGCGCATGCTGAAGCCTTCACGGAAACACCCACACGCACCCACACCTCCATTCAAGGCAACCTGAGTGCAAACAACGGAGGGTGTCAGGACTGAAGGGTTGTCTGAATCTGACCCTGCAGAACCGAGGCAGCACGGAATCCACCCACAAACGGGTGTTTGTTGAGTTGTTCCTGAGGACAGTAACAAATTGGGGTAGGGGAATGGAAAGATAAGGGTATACTAATTCATGCACATTGTGGAAAAGTAACTTTTCCTTCTTCTCATATATAAAACCCTCGAACTGGGGAGTTTGTCTGGGGGTGGGTTGAGGTAAAACAAAACAAAGACTCCTTCCGCCTCCCCCCTTTTTAACAACGCAGTTTGTCGGATTTGCCGCAATGACTGTTAGATGGCTTTAAGAAGAGGGATTTAAAAAGCCGTGGAAGCAGAGGGCAGATCTAGCAATGGCTATTAGGCCATGATAGAGAAATTGAACTTCTATGTTCACAGGCAGCGTCCCTTGGGATGCCAGATGCTGGTGCAAAGCCTGGTCAAGTCTGAAGTGTCTGTGGAAGGTAGGAAGAGAGGGCTATGACACTCAAGTTCCGCCTATGGGCTTCCTAGAATCATCTGGTTAGGGTCAGTGTGGGACGCAGGATACTGGATCCCAACTGGGTCCAAATCCAGCAGGGCTCTTTGAATGTTCTCAAGCATGAAACCTAAAGGGACACTCTGCATAATAATTTTATGATGTGGGGGGCTGTTGCCTTCATATTCCTGCTTCTGGCCTTCCCAGAAGCAACTGGAGGGCCACTGCAGGGAGCTAGACAGGATGAAACCATCTTGGTCTAATCCAGCAAAACTTTTAGGCGTGGCTTGCAATGGTCAAAATAGATCCTGCAAGCCTGCCCACCACCACTGCAGATCAGTTAGCTTCAGCTGAATAATTGTTAAATAGCAAAAGGCTCCTTGTCAGCACAAAGAATATCTGCACTGAGTCAGGCAGAGGCCATTCACAACAGATGCTCTACCACTTCCCCCTAAAAATAAAGCAGGATTCTAGCCCTCATGGTTCAGAATAAAGGGGGCAATTTAAATAGAAACATAGGGATTTGCCTTCTGGAGTGTCAGATGGCAAGTCTGTTGAGTTCAATACTGTCTATACTGACTGGCAGCGGCTCTCCAGGGTTTCAGGTGGGGTCCTCCCCAGCCATACCTGGAGACTTCAGGTATTGAAATCAGGACCTTCTGCACACAAAGCATGTGCTGAAGTACAGCCCGACAGAGAGCAGGCTTTCTTCCCCACCCCGCAAATAAGCCACGTTGAATGCAAGAAAGAAGTCCGTCTCCCACTTCACCCCGAAAACAAAACATACGACCAAAATCTATTCAGAAATTTAGGAACGACTGGTTTACGGCCTCCCTCCCAAACCAGCCTTCTCCATTTGTTGCAATTACACATTTTACCAGGTTGTTCGGAGAACGAGACATTAATTAGGAGGCGAAGGGGTCCACTACAAGGAATACCCCATACCTTACAAATCTGTACTTTGATCCTAATGACATGAAATGGGGGGGGAGAGAGAAAGGCGCTCTAATTTTTACACGCTTCACATTTATGAGATTCTGCATAAAGGCTTTTGCGGGCATATTTTAAGAACGTGCTAAAACGTTGTCCGAGACCACATAAAGCCGTCGGAGGGAATGCTTCCAGCCAGAACTAACAAGCGCACACATGGAAACACTCAGGACGGCCTTTGTACCTTTAATGAATCAAATCTAGCATTAATATTGTTTTAAATACTAACATGCTATTTCAAGTTGCTTTGGAGCTGACTGGAGCTAGTGCCTCAGGTCCATCCCGCTGGGCAGGGGGGATGTGGCCGGCAAGGCAAACCCCCCCCCCCAAACCCCAGCCAAGTTGCTGTTCTGTGGCTTGGAACCACGCTGATCTCTGAGTGCCGGCACTGGCTCAGTGTGCTGGGTTTTTTTCCTGCCGTTGCAAATGTTGGAAGGCTCCGGTTTTCTTTCCCAGTGCTGAATTCATGGAGGAGAGGGGCTACCTACTAGCCACAATTGCCATCTTCTGCTGCCACAGTTGGGAGACAGCAATGCTCCTGAATAGGGACGCGGGTGGCGCTGTGGGTTAAACCACAGAGCCTAGGACTTGCCGATCAGAAGGTCGGCGGTTCGAATCCCCGCCACAGGGTGAGCTCTTGTTCCGTCCCTGCTCCTGCCAACCTAGCAGTTCGGAAGCACGTCAAAGTGCAAGTAGATAAATGGGTACCGCTCTAGCAGGAAGGTAAACGGCGTTTCTGTGCGCTGCTCTGCTTCGCCAGAAGCGGCTTAGTCATGCTGGCCACATGACCTGGAAGCTGTACGCCGTCTCCCTCGGCCAATAAAGCGAGATGAGCGCCACAACCCTGGAGTGGGTCACGACTGGACCTAATGGTCAGGGGTCCCTTTACCTTTATAATGCTTCTGAATAGCAGTTGCTGGAAACCACAGGAAAGTGAGGGGGTCTTGTGCTTGAATTCTGCTTGGTTTCTCACAGGCATCTGGTTGGCCACTGTGAGAAGAGGATGCTGGGTCAGGTGGGCCACTGGCCTGATCCAGCAGGGGAACTCCTCATTTACGCGGGGGTTGCATTCTGAGGCTCCATGTGAGTCAGTGGGAGGTGTGCAAGCCTGTCCTGTCCCCTTCCAGTGCTGAAAATAGCACATGTGTGCTGAGCGTGTGCAAATGGGGAGCTGCCAGTAGGGCAAGAGAGGGAGAAAAGTGCTCTCCACCCCCTTTCTCACAGAGTGCCTACTTTTATAAGTCTTGTTTTATCTCCTTCCCCAATTGCCTTTGTCATCTTCCAAGGCCAGGAGATCTACAGAACCGGTGTTGTGGAATTAGCATGTCAGACCAGGACCTGGGAAACCAGGGTTCAAATCCCCACTAGTCCATAAAGTTCCCTGGGTGATACTGTGGCCAATCACTGCCTCTCAGCCTAACCTACCTCACAGGGTTGTTGTGGTGATTAAATGAGGAAGGGGGAAACCATGTACAGTGGTACCTCGGGTTAAGTACTTAATTCGTTCCAGAGGTCCGTACTTAACCTGAAACTGTTCTTAACCTGAAGCACCACTTTAGCTACTGGGGCTGCCTGCTGCTGCCGCGCCACCAGAGCGCAATTTCTGTTCTCATCCTGAAGCAAAGTTCTTAACCTGAAGCACTATTTCTGGGTTAGCGGAGTCTGTAACCTGAAGCGTATGTAACCCGATGTACCACTGTATGCCACCTTGTGCTGCTTGAAGAAAAAGGCAGGATATAAATGCTATACATAAGTAAAATCAATAAATGCTGTTACTGTAGGCTGCTTTGATCCCGTTTACTTCATTTCATGATAGCATGAGACTTTTTATCTCAGGATCTTGAGATCAAGCCCCACATTGGGCAAAAGATTCCTCCACTGCAGGGGTTTGGACCAGATGATCCTCATGGTCCTTTCTATGATTACAGAAAACCAGGATGCAAATATTAAAGCCATGTCCCACTGTACTGATCTGAAGGTAAATGGCACAGCCACTTTGCCAAGGAAAAGTTGGGTCTGGGCAGAGCCTAGATAGGAGTCCCCAAAACACCACCATATATTCTGTAACATTCAGTACACACACACACACACACACACACACACACACACACACACACCATGAGCTTTCCACAGATGGTAAAAGCAGGAAGGGGAGAGAAAAATAAGCCTCTTCGGTCCAGTTGTTCCTTCGCCTCCCCCGCAACTTAAGCAAATCCGTCCCAAAACAGTGCCTGTGGCTCCCTGCGCAGGTATTCGGCAAATTCTTTCCAGCAGGCACACAGGTGCAAAAGCAGCCCTCAAGCAAACATACCGATCCGGTTAGGTATGTACGTCCTCCATGCCAGGTACGCTTAAAAGAGTGCACATCTGGCCGGCAGCTGGGCAGCTCTGACTGCACAGGGAGGCAGTCGGCCCTGGAAGAACAAAGGGCGGATTCAGACGCAACAGAGGGGCGCTTAGCATTGCGTCCAAAGTCGGCCAGTGCTTACAAGGCGGGAAGCCACAAGGCGGGCATCTGACACTCACCTATTTTGGCAATGGAGCCTCTCCTACCACGAGCGGGGCATTTTGTGGTTTTTAATTGGCTAGCTAAGTCTCTTCCCATTTCCTTCCACGTAATATCTATTTTTTAATTTTCATGCTCAGCCCCAATTCAGCTGAAGCAACAGCATATTACTTGTCAGATTACTGTTGCCTGGACTTCCCTGACCTACCCCTGCATTGAATCTTAGATTCTAAGCTCCTCAGAACTTGGTCTAAGGCGGATTTTTACGTGGATTGCAACAGCAGAACTTCCACAGTATAAATGTACAGCGAAGAATAATTTAAAAACAGTTCCCCAAATGCATGTTTGAGTTAGAAGCAGGGTCCCAGCTCGGGGAATGGGGAATGAAGACTACTGCTCTTAACAGAGGGTGCACACCAATACCAGTAAATAACACACGTGTGTGTGTGTGTGTGTGTGTGTGTGTGTGGTTTGTGTAAAATGATGCAGCACAAGTGCTAAGTGCAGTTACTGTTGGCTGTGGGGAGCTTCTTTCATTGTATATGTGTTGCTGCTTAACTTTAAAAAGTCAGTCAAAGCTGAAGAGGAAGAATCTTGCAGGCAACACAAGCCCAGCTCTGGACTCCCTTGTGCAAAGACCTGGCTAGAAAATATTTGGGGGGGGGGGGAGAGAGGGAAAGGAGCCCAACTTTCTCCGGGGCTGTGGCATCTGGATTCAATCCGTCGGGGCCCCAGCTGCCAAAGCTGTGGCAAATTATTGTGCCCGTGCAGAGACAGGGGAGGTAGATCATCACAAGGGGTTTAGGAGCCATGAGCCAAGGGCAATAAACCCACTTCAAAAGGCTTTGCTGGTTGAGTCTCTCAGGTTTGGCCATGCTTGATTCACATCCAGAGACAGATGGCGGAGAGGTGGTGGGGAAAGCGCTCGCGGCAGGCGGAAAGGGAAGAGGGGGGGGGAGTGTTCGGCGTTACACTGCAAGGAAGCAGAGACCGACTGCCCGCCCCAGACTACAGCTACAGTTTCACAGAATTGTTGAGCTGGAAGGGATCCCCAAGGATCATCCAGTCCACCCCCTACAACGCAGGAATCGCAGCTAAAGAATCCCTGGCAGATGGCCATTCAACCTCTTGATTTAAAATCTTCCAAGGAAGCTGAGCCCACAACCTTCCCAGGCAGTCAAACAGCTCTTACCATCAGAAAGCTCTTCCTAATGTTTAGTCGGAATCTCCTTTCTTGTAATTTGAATTCAGTGGCTTGGGTCGTATAGTGAGCAGCAGGTCCGAGCAGCAGAAAACTAGCTTGCTCTCCCTTCCATGGGGAGGCACTATGGCACTCTGTATTCCGGTATTCCCCTTTTTCCTGCAGGGATCGGCAGCCTGTGGCCTTCCATATGTTGATGCACTCTGCCTTCCATCATCCCCCTGACCATCACCCAGGCTGGCTGAGTCTGGGAAGGGGGTTGGGACCTGCCAACATCTAGAGGGCCACCTAGGACCTCCACCTTAGTGGTAGCATGCTGAAGCATGAAGAAAGCTCCTCTGCATGAACAAAAGATTATGAACCACTAGGACAACGAGAACATATGGCGCTGTCTGACGTGAGCTTTTTTTTAAAACGAAAAACCGAGGCACTGAAACAAAATAGGAGGCGACAAGTGCCGTCTGTTGATGATGGAAACCAGTTTCTGCCATATTGCTCATCTGGCCAATAGCCGTCACGCCCCGTCAAGAGGCATTTGTTTTGGGACCGGCCAAGAGATCAATAGCTTTCCTGCCAGGGAGACGATCTCAGCTCACTTCTAAGGCCCCTGCTTTCAAAACAATCAGGGATGATTGCATTCCACAATTGGATCCATCCTCCCGCTCAATCCCCTTTCCCCGCCGCCCCACAGGAAGACGACGGCATGGAAAGTAAAGCGGATAAATGCATCCAGAGCCACAGCTGCTCCACACACTTTGTGTTCCTGTGGCAGAAGACAGGCTCATTAACTTAAAAGGGAAGAGAACTGCAAGCATTACTAAGCGGAAAGAGCTGTAGCTCTGCTCCGCATGCCGAAGGACCCGGGTTCAGTCCCCAAGTAGGCTGGGAGAGACCCTGCCAGAAACCCTGGAGAACAGCTGCCAGTCAGTGTTGGGCAGTACTGAGCAGTACAACTCGGTATAAGGCAACTTCCTGTGTTTCTATTTATAACCAGGCCTTTATTCACAGTGGCTGACTTGGTGCTCGTGGGAAAGCTGCAAGGAGGACCCAAGTACAGTGGTACCTCGGTTACAGACGCTTCAGGTTACAGACGCCGCTAACCCAGAAATAGTACCTCGGGTTAAGAACTTTGCTTCAGGATGAGAACAGAAATTGTGCGGTGATGGCGCGGCAACAGCAGGAGGCCCCATTAGCTAAAGTGGTGCCTCAGGTTAAGAACAGTTTCAGGTTAAGAACGGACCTCCGGAACGAATTAAGTTCTTAACCCGAGGTACCACTGTACAAGAGCTCTTTCATCTCGTGAAGTTTCCAGAAACTGGTATTCAAAAACATTATGGAGGCAGAGCACAGCCATCGAGGTTGTAGCCCTTTCCTCCATGAATTTGTCCAATCCTCTTTTAGCAGCATCTAGGTTGGAGACCATCCCTGCCTCCTGCATGAATGAGTTCCACAGTTTAACAAACCCTGGATGACAACAAAGAAGCATCTTCCGCAGAAGGCCTCAGCCGGTCAAATATTACAGCACTGCTGCCAACAAGTACCTCATTTGTTGCAAGCAATACCCAGGACACTGGCCTCGCCATGGAACCTACAAGATTATCAAATTGAGGGGGGGGAGGCAGGAACCTGGCCATCTGGAATTTCTGTTTGAATCCTGCTCCCACTTCCGACCTTGAAAGCACACGTCTCGCTCTCACAATCCAAATTCTCCCATTACTCTTTAGTAATAAGCCTGTTACTCCCTCCAGCTTAAACAGAGCGGCAGACAAAAACTCTCTCTCTCTCTGAGCTCTTTCCCATACTGCTTACAAACATGTTTTGGGTATTGCAGGTTGTCGGCGTGTGGCTATGAAAAAGGCAAGGCGTGAACACTTGCCCGTGAGGAAGAGAACAGTCCCGAGTAGCCATCCTGATTAGCAGCTGCTGATAGCTTCCTCCCCCTCTATGAATTTGTCCAATCTCTTTTAAAACAACCCAAACTATGTGCTGAATTCATTGTCAGTTGCCCTGAATGGCCCACATGGACACCAGAAAGCCAGACTCTGGTGTGTGTGTGTGTGTGTGTGTGTGTGTGTGTGATTTGTATATGAATACAAATAAATAATAAATTGTAGTTACACCCCCACCAGTCTTTGCCAGCCTATCATCTCGAAAATCAAAGCCGGATGCTCTTTTGTCAGAGGATGAGAGAAGAGGTTGCCTTCGTGTTGAGAATGGGGTTTTGCATCTAACATGCCCCCATTTCTAAGCAAGCAGCCTTTTCAAATCTAAGCTGCCACCTGGAAGATCAAATCTGATGGTGGGGGGAAGAAATCTCTTTCCACCCTGGCTGCTGAAGACTACATGCTTGTTATTCCAACGCTTCCCAAACCTGTGGCAGCAGGTTGCTTCCTGTTAAACTCAGGGGCTGGTTTAGATTTTCATCTAAGCCCGTCTGCAACGTCACAAAGTGGAGAGAGAGAGCCAAAAACAGTGCCTTAGGAGAGACTGAAGACAAACTCCCTCCAATGGAAAAATCCACATCCTTCTATCAAAGCAAGCTGCAAAAATAAAGGGGATAACAAGCAGGGAGGCAGGAAGGAGGTACGACTTGCTCCTAAAAATCTTATGCTCTAAACCAACATGGTGGCCTCCCAATATCACTATAGACTATGACTCCCATCAATCCTGATCACTGGCAATGGTGGCTGGGCAGAAAGGAGTTGAACAATATCTCCGGGGCTGCAGGTTCCCCCATCCCTGAACAAAGACCGTCACTTGTCTTTACTGCCCATAGCTACCGGCATCATTATTCTGCATCACTACAAGGATGGGGAGCCTGGTGTCACCTTGATACTGCTGGACTCCAACTACCACCATCCCTGATCACTGGGCCATGGTAACTAGGGCTGATGGGAGTTCAACAACATCTGGAAAAGCCATGTTGGCTACCACAACTGCAGTAAGTCACCACCTTCTTTTCCTTCTTTTTTAAGTTGAAAGGGACCACGAGGGTAATCTAGTCCAACCGCTTGCAATGCAGGAATCTTTTCGCCCAATGTGGGGACTCGAACCCACAACCCTGAGATTAGGAATCCTGTGCAATACTGACTGAGCTGTCCTCTAAGTCACCATCTTAAAGAAATTAAAAGGATTCATTCTTGCCCTGATAATGGACACAAACACCCAGAGAGATGATTTCACAAGCCAACATACAAGTCTCTGTACTGGTCAAAGGCGTTGTTCGCTTCCACCTCCAGTTTGCGCAGGCGGGCGGATGGCATGGCACCGTCTTCCAGAGGAGGGTCGTATTTGTTGCTCCACGGCGATCTGAAGCAGGAGAAAGATAGAGAGTAAACAAACTTGTTCAGCACACAAAGCATCAATAGAATCCCCCACCCCCCCAGACAATCAAGCATGGGTGTTGCTATTAATTACTCATTTTGCAACAGAGCCCCTGTCCCAAGAAGCTTAGGGGTGTATCTCACAGCACTCCTACTCAAAGCAGACCCATTACCATTAACAGGCATGACAAACTCAGCTCTAGTGATTTCAATGGGTCTGCTCTGAATAGATAGCTAGATACCACCCAGACAATGTCAGGGACAGTCTATACACGAGAGAAGAGTGGAAGAATGAACTGCACTATTTCAGACTGCAGGGTGATGTCTGTGTCGCTTTCTTGAAAGTTCCTCTACATTAAGAACTTGGGACCAGACTACCTGAAAGATCGTATCTCTCCCTATAAACCTGCCCGGGTTCTAAGAGCCTTGGGTGAACACCTTTCTCTTGGTCCCATCAACATCAGAGGCACGGCTGGTGGTGACAAGAGACGGCCTTTCCTGGGGTTGCTCCCATATTGTGGGAAATCCTCCCAAGAGAGGTCAGACTGGCTCCTTCTTTGTTATCCTTTCTCCAGCAGGCTAAGACCTTCCTGTTTAGACAGGCCTTTTGGAAACTGAGGTGTAGATGATGTTGTCCACTGGGCTGCCGTCAAGGCACACTGGATTTTAACTGCTGGCTCTAAGAGTGTTTTGAGGTATTGTAACTATTGTTAACTAGTTTAGCTTTTATAATGAAGCTTTACCATGTTGGAAGCTGTCCTGAATCCCAATTAGGGAGAAAGGCAGAACATCAAAAGATTACATAAAGGAACAAATTCTTCCTAGCAATAGGAAATGAGGACAGCTGGCACAGAGGAATATGGCAGAACCTCTCCCCTTGATGAGATAAGTATCTTTTAAGCACAAATTTGACACGCAACACAACTGCAGTCCAAAGGAGTACACTGGAGCATTCCACCCCAGCATTCTTCCACCTAACTCTCATCTCATTGCTTTGAATGTGCAGACTGTGCTTGATATTCAGAAAAGGGAATGATGGGTGTGCCATCTCTAGCATGGGTCTCTGCAGATGTTTTGAACTGCCCCTCCCAACAGCTCCAGCAACCATGCTCTGCTAGCACAGCACCATGGCACCTAATGTGCATTTAAGTTGCACGATTTCAGCCATTTGTGGCTAACCCTAACCCTAACCCTGCACAAGTTAAAATCCAAGCAAGCCAGAGAGCTCAAAAGCTCTTTTGGTGCCAGATTGGCTTTGTGTTATTTTAGCTGTTTTTCATAATGTCTTCTGTGTTGCAAAACGGTTTTCTCATGCTTTGAGAGGCACCATGAGGCTATGACCAAAGGCAGAATGTAAATATTCATACTGAATATAAATAAGGCAAAAAAGTGTGGACTAGCAGCTTTGCTAGTGTGGACGCAGGTGGCGCTGTTGGTTAAACCACAGAGCCTAGGACTTGCCGATCAGAAGGTCGGCGGTTCGAATCCCCGCAACGGGGTGAGCTCCCGTTGCTTGGTCCCAACTCCTGCCAACCTAGCAGTTCGAAAGCACGTCAAAGTGCAAGTAGATAAATAGGTACTGCTCCGGTGGAAAGGTAAACGGTGTTTCCGTGAGCTGCTCTGGTTCGCCGGAAGCGGCTTAGTCATGCTGGCCACATGACCCGGAAGCTGTACGCCGCTCCCTCGGCCAATAAAGTGAGATGAGCGCTGCAACCCCAGAGTTGGCCACGACTGGACCTAATGGTCAGGGGTCCCTTTACCTTTTAGCAGCTTTGTAGCCTCATTTGCAGGTGGCAGTAAAAATACACAAGAAATAAGAGCTTTGAAATTCCCATCACCTCTTCGGAGTGATGGTGGTGGAGAACTAACTTCTTCCATTTAGGAACTCTTACCTATATCATTAGAAGTAAGAGGAGCCTGCTGGGTCAGGCCCACAGACATCTAGTCCAGCATCCTGTTCTTACAGTAGCTGAACAGTTGCCTCTGGGAAGCTAGCAAGCAAGACCTGAGCACAAGAGCCCTGTCTCTTCCTGTGGTTTCCAACAGCTGGCATTCAGGAGCATTGCTGCCCCAGAGCACAGCCATCATGGTTAGCACCCGCTGACACCCTTACCCTCCATTTCTGCAGCTGGTAAATGCTGAGCAAGTGCTCAAGGTTTCTGCCTCCAACCCAAACAATCTCCTTTCTCCCCTACCCCTCCAAGCCACTTTTAAGCAAGGTGGGCTTGATTTAATTGCGGTTAGTAGATTTCTTCTGCAGAGCGCGAGGAATGGAATTTCAGAGCGAGAGCACACAGCCACGACTTAGCACTTTCCTGGCCTGCAGACCGTGCACATCCCAAACCACCTCTAAAAAGGGGATTTTTGGTGGGGGTAGAAGAGAGAGAAAGTAAGAAAGATTGCTGGCTGCAGCAGTAATTTCATCCACGAGAAATTCATAACATTACTCCCTCAAATGATGTTTTCACAGCAGACAAGCCCTCAAAACGCATTTACGGGCTTAGATGGGAGGCTGTTTTGAAAGAAGGCAGCTGAAGGGAGCCCGCCTGGCTGAAAGCGATGGAGCTTCATGCAAGAGCAATGTTTCTGCTGCAGCCAACAGGTTCCAAGATGGTGCTGCTGGCATCAGCATCTTCCCCCCATAAGGATCCTATTTAAGGAGAGCAACCAAACACCAGGATAGGGATGTGCAGAGGGGAGGGAAGGGGGCTGGGAGTTTGGTCTTGTTTTGTTTTGTTTTTTTTTAAAGTTAGCTTGTGTTTGCTGGGCGTCTCTGCCATTGGCGCCTCCCAGGTGCTACCCACCAACCGTAGCAGCAGAGGTGAACTGAGCTGGTTAATTATTATTTATTGCATTTATAAGGGACGCGGGTGGCGCTGTGGGTTAAACCACAGAGCCTAGGACTTGCCGATCAGAAGGTCGGCAGTTCGAATCCCCGTGACGGGGTGAGCTCCCGTTGCTCAGTCCCTGCTCCTGCCAACCTAGCAGTTCGAAAGCACGTCAAAGTGCAAGTAGATAAATAGGTACCACTCCGGCGGGAAGGTAAACGGCGTTTCCGTGCGCTGCTCTGGTTTGCCAGAAGCATCTTAGTACACCGGCTCCCTCGGCCAATAAAGCGAGATGAGCGCCGCAACCCCAGAGTCGGTCACGACTGGACCTAACAGTCAGGGGTCCCTTTACCTTTACTGCATTTATATCTCACTTTCCCCCATTTTTTCTCCAAGGAGCTCAAGCTGAGGGACACTGACAAGCCCCAAGATGATACCCCATGAGCTTCATGGATGAGTGGGGATTCGAACCTTGGTCTCTCCCAGGTCCTAGTCTGACACTCCAACCACTGCACCATGCCAGTTAACCCCTGTCTGTTTGTGGGAGCTGCAACCAGGCCTTAGACATTACAAGGGATGCACCATACAGGATACTCTAGCACAAAGAGCCATGCAACAGCATGTCAGAAGCTGTACTCAGCTGCCCAGGAAAAGCGATACAATGGGCAAGATCTCTTGAGATGTGGGTAAGGGGCTCAAAGCACCCAAAGCTTCAAAAATAAATAGCACGTGCAACCGATTTCTCATCCAGGGGGTTGCAAACCCTTCTGGACCCATCTGCAAACCAGAGAAACATTCCCAGTGTTACCTGGAGTTGCCAGGGGTTAAAACTGGGACATTTTACATGCAAAGCAGGAGCTCTGCTATTGAGGCATGGCCCTCTCCTTACAAATAAAGACCCTAGTCCTTATGATTCTGAATCAAGGGCTGATTTCAACAGAAAAACTGGAATCTACTTTGCAGCTCTGCCACCCAGGTCATCTGGCTCATATTGTCCACAATGACAGTGGCTTTCCAGGGTTTTAGGCAGATGCTCTACCACTGAGCTGTGCCTCCTTCCCAAAGCTCACACATTTTATAGTCTACTGGATAGTTGAAAAGTTGTGAACATCTCTGGGTTATTATCTTATTTAGCTGGGTCATTAGGAGAGAACCCCAGAAGGTTCCTCCAATTACACCCATTTGTAGCTCAGTAGTAGAGGCAGGCAGAGGACTCCAAGTTCCATTCCCTAAAATCTCCAGGTAAGATCTTCCCAGTTCTTTTCCAGGCCTGGGAAAGAACCAGGCCTGAAATCCTGGAGAGCTGCTGCCAAGTAGTGCAGACAATAATGAACTCGGTGGACTCAAGAGCCTGGCTCAGTTTAAGAGAGCTTCCAAGATGCTTTCTTTGTGAATCAAACTCTGTAAATCCACACTGTTAGTCTAGCAGTGAGCAAAATGTGTTTTTAAACTTGCCCTCTGTGACGCTCCCCCCCCCAATTTTTGATGATTGCCATTTCCTAATAACCTGCCTGAGATCAAAAGGGATAAAAAGAGGGGGAGTCAATTGATGGATAGTATAAAGGAGTGTTTCCCTGTCCAGAGGAGCAAAGCAGTCACCTATAGGAGTCTCCATCTCTGTTGTAGTCGCACAGTAAGTAGTCCTTCCCCACTACTTTATCACGAGCGATCTTCAAAGGCTGGTCAACAGAAGACAGGAGATCTTCACAGAGGCTGGGGACCTGTAAACAGAAGCAGGAAGTTGTGGGGGACACAAGATGCAAAAAGTGAGGCAGGGGTGCTTCAGCAAGCTCCTGTAAATGTATGTCTGAATTGCAGCTCCTTTATAAAGCAGCCTTTGTGACCAGGATGTCAGAAGGGACACCGTTTTCCATGCAAACTTGCTTATTTAGACCCTTATCAAAGACCCAACCCTGCATCTCCATACCTGAGCCTCCCTGGGTAGGCCATTTAGCCAAGAAGAGCCTATTGCCCTGTGGCTGTCCACCTAACTTCCCATAGCAGGATCATGGGAACGTACCCACCTAGCTCAATACCACCTACACTGACCGGCAGTGGCTCTTCAGAGTTCCAGACAGGGCATGTTGCCAGCCCTACCTGGAGATGCTACTTGGAACTGAGTCTGGGCATTGCTTTTTTTCAGGGGGTAATCAAGGGTTTGCAGTATCGGCACCTCTTCTTTTTTGTTGTTGTTAAAAAGTGTGGCACTTACAGTGGTGCCTCGCAAGACAAAATTAATCCGTTCCGCGAGTCTCTTCGTCTTGCGGTTTTTTCGTCTTGCGAAGCACGGCTATTAGCGGCTTAGCGGCTATTAACGGCTTAGCGGCTTTAAGAAAAGGGAAACAGACTCGCAAGATCTCGCAAGACGTTTCGTCTTGTGAAGCAAGCCCATAGGGAAATTCGTCTTGCGGAACGACTCAAAAAACGGAAAACTCTTTCATCTTGCGCGTTTTTCGTCTTGCGCGGCATTCGTCTTGCGAGGTACCACTGTACTATAACAACTTCATGGTGAGTACCGGCACCTATTTTTCTAGAAAAAAAGCACTCAGTCTGGGGCTTTCTGCATGTAAGGCACTGAGCGGCAGCTCTTCCCCACCCAGAAGGGTCCCCTGGAGAAGGACCTCATCACCTACTCTTAACTTCACTGGTTCAATGCATTTATATTCCACCTTTTCCTCCACGGAGCACCATGTAGTGTACATAATTCTCCCCCTCATTTAATCCCCACAACAACCCTGTGAGGTAGGTTAGGCTAGGAGGCAATGACTGGCCTATGTTCGCTCAGTGAGAGCTTCATGGTGGAATGGGAGGGGAGGATTTGAACCCTGGTCTCCCAGCAGGTTCTAGTCCTACACTCTAGCCCAGGGGTCAGCAACCTTTTTCAGCTGTGGGCCGGTCCACCATCCCTCAGACCATGTGGTGGGCCGGACTATATTGGGGGGGGGGGAGATGATGAATGAATTCCTATGCCCCACAAATAACCCAGAGATGCATTTTAAATAAAAGTACACATTCTACTCATGTAAAAACACGTTGAATCCCGAATCATCCGCGGGCCAGATTTAGAAGGCGATTGGGACGCATCCAGCCCCTGGGCCTTAGGTCGCTTACCCCTGCTCCAGCCACTACACCACATTGGCTTTGATACATGTCTATAGGAACTTTCAATAATAAAAAGTTCTTCCAAAGGCAGCTCCCATTAAAAATAAAACAAAACAAAATAGGTAACAGTTAAAAAAACATCTGAAGAAATCCATGGTCTATTGTTATTTTAAGTTGTTGAAAGTCTTAAATTGTAAATAATATTTTTTTTTGGTAAATCACTTTGAGGGTTTAGAACTATATATCTATATATATATCTGGTTTTAAAGTATAAGCAAACACATAAACAGAGGAAGTTTTCTGTTGAATAATGCATGCTGATGAAATTCACCATTCCACTATCGTTACCTCAACCCCATAGGCATACACAGAACCACGACAACAAAAAAACTGAACCACTATAACAAATTAACTAAATACCCCCCTCCCTGCCCCACTACCTACCAACACTTTTGGTGGCTTTAGAAAAAAACAAAAAACCCAACAGCCATCAAGTGGTTTGTAAGCTTTATGGAAGCAAATAAAATTAATAAATAGTACAGTCTCCAAGGCCAGGCCACACAATGAGATTTCCAGCCGCAATTTTGTAAGCCAAGGTTTTTAAGACAGTTTTCAAGGCCCCTTTGAAATTATCCAGGGTTGGGGCCTGCCTAGTATCACACTGGATGATAATTCCACTACTGTGGCACACTGATGTGCCCTTATACATGTGTGTGCACATGCACACACACAGACACACACCAGAGTTTTGTCTAAAGCAATTCAGGTTTCAGCACTGTGGCCACGGGTGTGGTCTCAAAGTTAAATGTATGTGCGCACATACACCTATTAGTCACAGTCTCTGCTTCTTGCCAAATCGAGGGCTGTAAAGCAATTGCTGAAGGGGGCAGCGGCGGTGGCGGGGGGAACAGACCTTGAAAAAGCGGTAAATATTTATAACTGAGTGGAAATCCAAGAGCTGCTAAGAGAATAAGCTGCCCCGTGAACGGCAGCTTAATTTTTTCCACTAACTCATGCTCTGGGTGGAGTTTAATATACTTTCCAGGCACACTGCCAAACATTACTATGTTGGATAACTTTTTCTGTTTTTTAAATACGTTTTCCTCTGACATGTGCTGCTTTTTCGAGGGAGGTGGCACTGCAGAAAACACCGTGGTACAAATTAAACTTAAAACAGCGTGAGCTGCAAATAAGACCATACATTTTTGAAAAGTCTTTTTCAAATAAGTCCACAAAAGTGACACACGTGAGAACTGCGCTTAGTAAACTTGTTTAATTTTTTTTTAATGTTGCCTACTATGAAAGCACACCTGATTTATGACATACCACTGGTTTTGTTTAAGTATAAGGATGTTTATAAGCTGTAGGTGGCAGGGTACCATCTTAGAGAAGGAATTCCTTTCTCTCTCTCGCGAGCACACACTTCTCTCTCAAACACACAGGAAATGTGCTTTCCCAGATGCACAGAAAATGTCACAACAGAGAGACTGAGCCTCAGAGGTGGAGCACCTGCTTGGCATGTAGAAGTTACTCCCCACAAGCATCAGCCTCCTAGCATCTCTAGTTGGAAAGGAGCAGCTAGAAGAGTTGGGAATGAGAATCTTAATATTAGTTACAGGTAGGTAGCCGAGTTGGTCTGCTGTAGTCGAAACAAAAAAATTCCTTCCAGTAGCACCTTAGAGACCAACTAGGTTTGTTATTGGTATGAGCTTTTGTGTGCATAACAAACTTAGTTGGTCTCTAAGGTGCTACTGGAAGGAATCTTAATACTGTCAGGAGACCCTTGTGCCCATCTAGTTCAGTCTTGTCAACACTGGCTGGCAGCGGTTCTCTGGGGGAGCCATAGCCAGCCAGAGGAGACATTACTGGGCAAGGTGGACCAATGGTCTGATCAAGGGTAGGAAAGTTTCTTTTGTTCACGAATGCTCCCAGGAAGCTCACAAACAGGGCAAGCCGGAGGCAGCCGCTCCTTGCTGATCTCTCCTTGTTTTTATACATGAAAATGTTGCACTTTGAATCTTTTTTGTTTTCTTTAAACAAAAACACATACTTCAGTAACATGCAAGAATGAAGAAATGAATACAACTGAATGAAAACAAAAATTAAACATGCACACACATCACACGGTATATATTTGGGTTGTTTCATTCACATACCCTGGGGGAAAATATTATGGGTGCAGTGTTTTAGTAATTGTTTCAACTGGCAGTATTCTTTTTAATATAAATTGTTCCATTGTTTTTAGAGTTTGCATGAAAGGTTTTCTGTCTGTCAAATTGGTTTTATTAATCTTAGAGCATGTGTTTCTGTGGTTTTATTCCATTTTTACCACGTACACCAATCTGATGGATTTAAGCAGTAAACTTGCTTAAGTAATAAATTATTGTTGCTGTTATTTACTTTGAGATGTTTCATAGGAAGCGATCCATAAATGGATTAAATTAAATAAAAGTTCGCTAAGGCTTTAGCTGAACACGCTGGCGAGTCCTATAACCTGTTCACGTAGCGCACATCTGGACCCAGACCACCCTGAAATACCAGAGACATTTCTCTTAAAAGATCAGACTTTTTTTGTCCCTTCAAATGAATGAATGAATGAATGAGACAACTTGGGGGGGGGGAGAGGAAGGAGGGGGTTACAAAACAGTGGTAACATCCTGAAGGGACAGAGAGATTAGCCGCAGACAAAGAGGGAAACAAATTGAAAAGGAGGAGAACGCTACATTTACAGTGGGCTTCAAACAAGGGATGGCATTGTCCTTCTGAAATGCTAATCTGGCTGGAACCAGTGAGCCAGGTACTGGGACAAAGTTTTAATTAAAAATAAACTACCTTTCCAACCAGAGAGACAAGTGGCCACCTGTGCACGGCCAGAAACCAAACACCTCCCTGAGCAGCTGGCCAAACTCTTGCTTCCTGCTCAGGAGTCAGAATGCTGACGGACTTACTGAAAGCTCAAAAAACTGGGCACATTGAGGCAAAGGTGTACATGGGTGTCAGGTAGCATCAGAGAAGGTCTCTGGGATTAGAGTTGAAATGGGGAACATCCCAGATCAACTGCCAAACTTTATTTTCATACAAGTAGATTTGTGTGTGTGTAAATCAGGAATTTAGAGGCATGTGCCCCTGAATGCTACTTGCCGGGAATGACAAGTGAAGAGAGTTGTTCTCAGGTTCTGCTTTTGGGATTCCCATAACCAGCTTGTTGGCCGCTGTGAGAACAGGAGGCTACACTAGATGCACAGTTGGCATGACCCATGATCTTATGTCAGATATTTCCCCCTTCTGAAATTAGTTTTGCTTTATTAGGAACATACCTAGAAGTGAGTGTGGGGAGAGGAAAGTCACACCAAAAATTACAGTGTCTGTTCCCCAGCAGGATTAACTACTCCTGATGCAACACACACACACACACACACACACACACACACACACACACACACAAATTCATTCAGAAGATGGATGGATTAACAGCAAAGGCTTTGGGTGGCATTTTTCTAAGTTTCCAGCTGGCCACGGTTTAAAAACAGGATGCTGGATCAGACCCTCAATACGATCCAGCTCTTGTGCGGCTTTGATTCATAAAGTTTTACACTTCCAACTTGTGGCTGCCCTCGAGGCTTTGGACCGTGTTGAAGTGGAAATAATGTGAAGTCCTTGTTGTGTAGAAGCCAGTCCCAACACCTTGCCCTGCTCAAACATAATAATTATTTGTAAACCACCTAAAAGGGCCAGGTGCGATACTAAAATTAAAAGACACACTGTAGCCATATAGAGGGCCTAGCCGCAGGCTCAGGATCTCAAAGGAGGTGACAGATTAGGAAGGAAAGGAGAACAGAAAAAGCAAAAGTGAAAAAGACAGACACTTCACCACATCCTGCTTGGGGTCAGGGCCACAGTCCTCTCTGTCCCCATTGCTAATTGATTATTGGGATGGGGTGGGAGGAGATGCCCAGATCATGACACCACCGATAATGAGTCATTTAAAGGATTCTGCTATTCAGGAATTGGTTTGGGGGTTCCTGATGGAGAGGGGCTGTTCTCACTCTCAGTTTCGGCTGGGGTTCTCTGCTCTGGTTCGATGTGCTACGCATACATTGCCGCAGAAAACCTAACTGCAGTCCTGAAAGGTAGGTAAAGGTAAAGGGACCCCTGACCATTAGGCCCAGTTGTGGCCGACTCTGGGGTTGCGGCGCTCATCTCGCTTTATTGGCCGAGGGAGCTGGCGTACAGCTCCCGGGTCATGTGGCCAGCATGACTAAGCCGCTTCTGGCAAACCAGAGCAGCGCACGGAAACGCCGTTTACCTTCCTGCCGGAGCGGTACCTATTTATCTACTTGCACTTTGATGTGCTTTCGAACTGCTAGGTTGGTAGGAGCACGGACTGAGCAACGGGAGCTCACCCCATCACGGGGATTCAAACCGCCGACCTTCTGATCGGCAAGTCCTAGGCTCTGTGGTTTAACCCACAGTGCCACCTGCATAGGCTAGTGTTATTCCCATCTTGCAGGGATTGTTGGGGTGGTGGCAGAAAGAGGGGGAAGCGCTGAGGTTGGGAAGGGTCCCCCCCCCCGTTTTGAAGCAGAGATAAAAGAGGTGAGTTCTCCCCCAATTTATCCCATAGTCTCTTACCCTCACAATGCCACATTTGATTTTGTGAGCAAGTGCCAGACAGGAATCCATTATGGCTGTCAGCAGCAGAGGCACCTTTATTGATTGATTGCATTTATAGCCCACCTTTTTCTCCTAGGACCCAAAGCGGGGTACACTGGTCTCCCCCTCTTCATTTAACACCCACAACACCCCTGTAAGGTAGGTTAGATGAGAGACAGTGACTGGCTGCTGCTCCCCCAGCGACTTCATGGCTGAGTGGGGATTACACCATATTGATTTGTGCCACATTATTCCAATAATGTTCCTTGGACACAGTTACTTTTCTTCAACATAACTGAGTAGTTGGCAGTCATTCCTAGCAAACGCCACGGTTCAAAACTTATTGAACTGTAAAGCGCCACAGGGATTGTTTAAACCAACAACTATAGAATAGGCAATGTTTCTGAAGAGGTGGCAGGCAACGTCAAATCCAACCTTGCAGCCACCCATGGCCGAATGTACAAGAAAGATCCACAAGAGACTAATCTGCCTTTATACCCTATTTGTGGTGGCGGGTGCTTCCCCAGTGGCCTCAGTCTGGCCACTACTTGAAAGAGGACCCAGCAAGGTTCTCATAGCTTGGATTCCGTAACTTGTAGCCCCCAGAGAGACACTGGAAGTCTGGTCACCTGAGAGTGCTTTGTAGGAACACAGGAAGCTCATGAACTGTTTTAGGGGGATTCCCAACCCTCCTGGGTCCTCCCCCTCCTAAAGATTTTGTGCACTTCTGCAGAACCTGGGATTCTCCAGAGCTTGCTGACACTGCCCTTTATGTGTGAGAGGTGTTTTTCTAAGCTAAGAAAGTGATTGGCACTCTCAGCTTAAACATTGGAAATAGGGGGAATCCATGCGAATAAAGGACCCCAAAGGGATTGTGGGAAGCAAAAACATAACCAGGGCCATGGGGATGATGGGGTAGGCCAATGGGCTCTTGCTTGTTTGTTTATTGCATTTATATGCCACTTTTTTCTCCAAGGAGCTCAAAGTGGTGTACATGGTTCCCTCCCTCCTTATTTAATCCCTACAACAACTCTATGAGGTAGGTTAGGCTAAGAGGCAGTGACTGGCCCAAGGTTACTCAGTGAACTTCATAACAGAGTGTGGATTCCTACTCTTCTCTCCCAGGTCCTGGTTAGACACTCTAACCACTCCACCACACTGGCACTAGAGTTAAGGCCCAAGAATGGAGCATCCTTATTTTGTACCACAATGGTGCCCACCGCGAAGCCACTTTCCTCCAAAGCAAAGATTTCCTTGGCAGGGAAGGAGTGTGATCACTTAAGTTTTATTATTTAATTGCATTTCAAGCCTTTACAGTTCTGGTTCTCATTTGAATTCTTACAGGACTGATGTCACCCGTATGGAAGTGAAGGGGGGGCACGGAAATCGGAGTTGGTCAACGTCAGGGCGAAAACCACTCAGATGTTTGGAGCCAACGGAAGGGAGCCAACACTTCCATAATGACAAATTGAACTGGTGCCCTTCTCTCTCTCTCTCTCTCTCTCTCTCTCTCTCTCTCTCCCCCCCCCCCCACTTGACAAGCCCAGACTGGATTCCAGCCATGCTAGGCCCACATCTAATAAAAATTTTTGTTATAATTCTATTGAGTCATCCAGCAGGCTTTTAAAAGCTTCCTCTTGAAGCAGAAAAACAGGTCCAGTCCAAGGACTGTCGTAGAAATAATGGGACCAGAGGGGTGGGGAGAGAGGATCTCATACATGATGGGATGCATCTAATGCTAGTCCTACTCAGAATAGATCCATAGAAGTTAATGGGCCTAAGTTAGTCATGTCCGTTGATTTCAGTGGGACTGCTGTAAGGAGGGTTAACATCAAATACAATCCAATGACTTTTGCTGATCCATCAAGGCCTCAGAAGGATTCCTAAGATAGCAATGGGCTACCGTGGTTTCCAAAGTGGGAGGTACCACTCCATGGGGGGCTCTGGGATTCCCTAGAAGAGGCAGGGGTCCCCTAGCGGTGTAAACGACTATCAGACTTTGAAAACCTGGTATCACTGGATCCAGTTCATCCATTTTGTGCAAATAAACCAAACAGCTTAACTGCACTTTGAACAAATGTGCTGTTAACTGTTACTGTTTTATTGGGATATTATCGTCCTCAGTGTGTTGTGCAAGTCACTGTTCTGTATAATGCTTTTTATAGGGTAGGGTAGTGGGCTCAAGATGAGTTTAGGGAAGCAAGGGAGTGGTAGCAGCCAAAAGTTTGAGCAACACTGGCCTAAAAGATCTGAAAAGGGAGAAGGAAAGGTCTATGTCAGTGTTTCCCAACCGGTGTGCCGCGGCACACTACTGTGCCGTGAGACACTGGCTGGTGTGCCGTGGGAGGGAGGCGGGCGAGTCGGGCGGCGAGAGGCGGCGGCGGCGGCGAGGATCCGCGTCGAGCTGGGGGCGGCTCCGCGGTGGTGGTGCCGAGCGGCGGGGCAGCTCGCGCAAAAGGGAGGAGCGCGAGACAGCGGAGGAGGAGGAGGCCGGCATGTCCGGGCAGCAGCAGCAACAGCAGCAGCAGCAACTCCCGGCGACGGCTCCTCCTCCGCCCGCTATCGCCGCCGCCGCCTCAGCTGCCCTCGCTCTGCTGCCTCCTCCCACCCCGGCAAGGGGAAGGAAAAAAACGTTCACTTTTGTGCGTCCCCCCCCCCGCGTGACGCTGCGCGCTGACGTCACGGGGCGGGGCTTTAATGGTGGTGTGCCGCGAGATTTTTTTCCGGTAAGCAGGTGTGCCGTTGCCCAAAAACGTTTGGGAAACACTGGTCTATGTATCATCTGCATCCAAAACTGAGCTGGCAAAAACTTCTGGAGCATCTCTCTCACACATAAATTAGCTTAATCCTCCATAGAGCAGAACTCAGAGGGTTAAACACATCTCAAGACCAGGGCAACACTTACACTATATCTTTAAAGCCCTATGACGCCACTTTGACAATCATGGCTTCCCCCAAAGAATCCTGGGAACTGTAGTTTGTTAAAGGTGCTGAGAGTAGCTAGGAGCTGAAATTCCAAGCGAACTCTGGAAAAAGGGACTGACTGTTAAACCACCATTATTTTTATGTTGTTTTAAACTGTTTTTAATGTTTTAACGTTGTAACCTGCCCTGGGACCTAAGAGCAAAGGGCGGGTAATTAAACGTAACCATAATAATTTATGGGCCATTGGCTCTTCTTAGGTTCAGCATGCTAGCCTGCAGGTGGGTTTTAGACTACAACTCCCATAAGGAGAAACAATGAGAGTTGTAGTTCAAAACATCTGGAAGGGCTGGTGAAGGCTCCTCTGTGTTAACCAGATTAAGGTGCCACATGAAAACCATTTCAGTGAAGTCACTGATCTGTGGATGCTTAAAGGTCGTTGAAGCCTGATTTAAACGGAGCCCTTCCTTGACTGCCTGTAGATGGGTTTTTTTTAAAAACAAAATGAGTGTCTTAAAACAAGTTCTGAATACCCCAATGGTAATAGCTTCTAAGCTGAAGGCATTTCTATTTACAGCTGCGCTCGCTGGGTGGAAAACTGGCTCGCAGCGCTAATTGTGCCAAGTCCCCTGATTTTTATGCCAATAATCCCCAGTTTGGATCCCCGACAGCTGCTTTCAACATTAGGAATGGCCGGCTGCACCATGCCCGACATGCTCAACACCCTTTGGAAAGAACGCCAAGTTCATAAAAGGCCGCCCTTTTGAACCCCCGGCTGCTGTCAGCAGGGCGTCTCTTCCCATCAAGGTGCTCAAGGAAAGCCAGGCAGGACAAGAGGCAGTTTTCCCAAGCTTGCTAGGCTTCCTAGCAATGGTCTGGATTCCTGCATTTGTTTCGGATGTGCATGCACACAACCACACAACCACCAACACACACCAGTTTGTCAGCTCTTGCCGGGGGAGATGGACATAATGGCCAAGTTTTCACAGCTAAATTATTATCTTTCGAAGGCTGTATATAGCCGCTTTCAGCCTGATCACATACAAAATGGGTGAACAGCATCTGCTCACCTCCAGCTATGAAGGAGGACTTCATTCAGGCATGTGCTGGGTACCTAGGGGCACAGAATGTGGCTTGGGGTGCAGAACCAAGCTTGCTGCCTTACACGAAACTTTCAATGCCAAGGTTTTGCAGACGCCTCAAGGTACTAGTCCTCATGGCGGTGAACATATGATTGAAAGTTGGCATGGAGAATGCCTGCTGAAGTTCCAGAAGTCAGAAAGGGGGGGGGGGGAGAGATGATTTCCAGAGGTCAGGGCTTCAAAGCACCCTGCCTCTCCTTTTGGGTGGAAAGGGGTCAAAGCTCAGTGGAAAAGTGTGCCTGCTCTGAATGCAGAAGGTCCCAGGTTTAAACCTTGGGAATAAAAATAAAAGGACAAAAAGGTGGGTGGGTGGGAAGGACCTAAGGAGGGGAGAGAGAAAGCCAGTGAGGGGTGTGGCCTGGGGAAGAGTCCTAAGGGCCAGGGAGAAAGAGAAATTGAGGTCCACATCTGACCCACAGGATGGAGGTTCCCTGCCTAAGGGGGCTTAACTCATTTGAGATGGGACAATGACATGGTTATTATCATGGTGTGACTTTTACGGGGAAGCGCTGCCTTAAAAAAACACAACATGAAACAGGCATGCCTCCAAGACAAAACTTTCTTGGGACAAAAACTGTGGCGAAAGGACTCAGACATGATCAGTTTTCGAGCAGCTGGACAGCCCAGGGTTGATTTGATGCTTACACTTCTGCTGGGGGTGGGGGGTGGCGGCGAGGAAAGAAGTGGATCCCTGGCAGTTTCTAGATCCCCACCTTGCTGCAGTTCCCATCTTATCAAAATAGTTCCTTTTACCAGACTGTGTGTTTAAAGGCAGGGTTTTTGTTTTTCAAAGAGAGAGAGAAAGCCCAAGAAAAACCTTATTTGCTTTTATCAGAGCCAACAAATGCTTAGAGAGAAATCTGTCACATCACGCCAAGTTTGTCCACCGGTCACCAGAGAGTGTGACACAGAATGGTGACCACTAAAGCTCTCTCATACATTATTAACATGCAAGGCACAACACGTTTCCTAAGCTCTGTACGGTTAACCATCCCTGCATGCGGGTTCATAATCTAAGAGACGTGGCACAAAAGGAAAAAAATTGGGGAGGGAAGAAAAAAAGCTACACACTGGAGCAGCTGCAGCACTAGCTAAAGGATGGAGCCAGGTCGGTTTTCCCTCCTGGCTGTGATAATCCTTCAGGGAGTTGAGCCTTCAAGTGGTCTTTAGTCCCTTGGCTGGTGGCAGAGGACTCCTCTACAACCCATGCAGTGATGCAGATATTCTCTATCTACACCCACATGTACCTTTCTCTCACTGGATAGGATAAGGCTTTAAGTCAAGCCGTACTGAGGCTTTATAGTTCTGCTTGCCTTTCTACTTACTGATTAAGAACACAAGGAAAGCCCTGCAGGATCAGGCTAAGAGCTCACTTAGTCAAGCATAGTGTTCTCACAGTGGCCACTCAATGGAGACCAGGGCTTGAACCCCCAGTCGGCCATGAAGCTTGAAGAACAATCATGGGCCAGTCACTGCCTCTCAGCCTAACCTACCTTGCAGGGTTGCTGTGAGGATAAAACGAGGAGGGGGAGAACCATGTACGCCATTGAGCTCCATGGAGAAAAATGTTGGATATCAATGCAATAAATAAATTATACTGTTCAACAATGTTGTTGTTTTTTTAAAAAACCCCAACACTTTTCAAATCAGTACTGACCAGATGCCTACTGTATTTTTCACTCTATGACGCACTTTTCCCCTCCTAAAAAGTAAGGGGAAAGGTGTGTGTGTCTTATGGAGCGAATGCAGGCTCCATGGATTCAGTGAAAGCAACGAGAAGCCTCCGGAGCGCAGTGGGAGCGCTCCTGCTGCGCTCCAGAGGCTTCGGGTGGCTATCCCCGAAGCCAGGAGTGCAAGAAGGATCGGTGCGCAGAGAGGGAAAGCTGCGCAGCGCCCCTTCAGCGAAGCGGGAGGAGAAATGGAAGGGGCTCTGTTTCTCCTGCCGCTTCGCTGAAGGGGTGCTGCACAGAGAGGGAGAGAGTATTTTTTTTCTTGTTCTCCTCCTCTAAAATTAGGTGCGTCTTATGGTTGGGTGCATCTTATAGAGCGAAAAACACAGTATGTGAATCCAGAAAGTAGGATTCAAGCACAAGAGCTCTCTCTCCTCTTGGGATTCCCAACAACTGGCATTCAGAAGCATTGCTGCAGAGGCAGAGAATACCGTATTTTTCGCTCTATAACACGCACTCGACCATAACACGCACGTAGTTTTTAGAGGAGGAAAATCCGTAGGCATGCCACCCGTAGGCATTCCCTCCATAACACGCACAGACATTTCCCCTTACTTTTTAGGAGGAAAAAAGTGAGTGTTATGGTGCAAAAAATACGGTAGCTATCATGGCAAGTAGCCATTATTAGACTTATCCTCCAATTTGAATTAGTCCATTCCTCTTTTAAAGCCATCCAAGTTGGTCTCATCACTCCCTCCTGCAGGAGTGAGTTCCATAGTTTAACAACGTACTGCATGAAGAACAACCGTTAAAATGACTGCTTGCCGAAACAATCCTCATATTGCAACCCTAAAAAGCAGCCACCTCCTGCCCCTCTCCAACAAGCAACTTCTAAAAACTTTGCAAAGCACCCAAACGGCTGCTCCAAGCTGCCCATTTCCAAATAATTGGTAATTAAGATGCCAAGCCTGAGCGCTCCCTGCCAAGGCGGATTACTGGCACCCGCAGGCCCCGCTCCTTTCAGGCTGTGCTTTGGAGAGGCCCGTGACTGACAAGGGCTCTAATGAACTCTAATTACAGGCTCGGCAGCAGCGGCCCAAGGAAGCCACAACAGATGTGATTGGGGGGGGGGGGGGGTCGGCCGTGCCGCTCTGCTAATGAACAAGGAAGCGTTTGGGAGCTGATGAGGGGCAGTGACCCAGAAAGGGCCTCCACGCTCTACCCACCTCCCGCCAGGCCGTGCCCTTTTGGTTTCACGTTCAAGTTGGATATTTCCCCTTCTGTCAGCACAATTGTGTACAGAGCAAGGCACCTCATGCAGCTTGACAAACGGGAGCTGCAAGGACCTTTGGGGGGGATTTATCACTAAGCAGCTTAAATGAGGCTTCCACCTTCACATTCCACCAGTTCAGGCCCAGATATGAGGGTGGGTGGGTGCCTCAGGTAAGACGCCCTCAGTGGGCCCCCTTAACTTGTAAGAGGTGAGGTATGCAGGCCTTCCTAAGCACCGCAAGCAACAAGGAAGTTATAGAAACATGGGAAGCTGCCATAAGACCCTAAAGAAGAGCCTGTTTGGTCAGGTCAATGACTCATCTAGTCGAGCTTTCTGTTCTCACAGTGGCCAAGCAGTTGCCTGTGGAAAACCAGCAAGCAGGATCGAGGTACAGGGACACTTTCTCCTGCAGTTTCCTGCAGCCAATATTCAGAAACATTGCTGCTGCCAACTGTGGAGGCCCAGCCCAGCCATTGTGGCTGGTAGCCACTGACAGCCTTATTCTCCTCCATGAATTGGTCCAATCCTTTTTTAAAGCCACCCAGTGTTATGAAAGTGGGAGAAAAACTTTTCTCTATCCACTTTCTCCATGCCATGCATAATTTTATATAAACTTCTATTCTCCACTGAGCCATATCGTTGGTCCATCTAGCTCAGCATTGTCTACACTGACTGGCAGCAGCTCTCCAGGATCTCAGACAAGGTTCTTTTCACAGCTCTGCCTGGAGATGCTAAGGAGAAACATTACACATCACTTGTAATGCCTGCTCAGAGGTAAGTTAATTTCAAGGCTGTCCAAGACCACAATGCCTTTTTGTGCCACCAACATGGATTAATTAATCTTCGGATAGACTCCGAAGACATATTTTAAGCTGCACTGGCTGGAACAGCTCTCCAAGACCTCAGGAAGGAAGAGAGATCTTCGGAACACAGGAAACTGCCTTATCAGAGTCAAGCCACACTGACTGGCTGTTGCTCTCCAGGGTTTCAGGAGTCTCTACCAGTCCTGCCTGGAGATGCCATTGGGGGTTGAACCAGGGACCTTCTGCATGCAAAATGGATGGTCTTCCACTGAGCTACAAAGTAGATAGGAATTTGGGACTCTCCTAATATAAGATGCTGCTTTATGCCAGGTCAGGGCCCTGGCACATGCTCTACCACAGAGCTATGGCGTTTCTCCAATTACAGAAGCAGGTACAGGAACAGAGGTGTACCCTCTGGATGAGGTCACAGTGTACCTCCTGAAAACAGCAGCAGTCTCACACAAAGAGGATTAATTCAGATGTCATATTAAGGGCACTGCAGACTTTACACAAGTCCTCAACTACAATTCTCCCAATATCAGAGCTGTGAAATTTCAGCTACAAAATCAGCTAGCAATGCAGAACCACAAACTACTGTTTGAAAGGGGTTTGCAGACAGAGAGTTGCCACGATGTCTGAGGCGAGAAGCCAAAATTGCATCCACTGTCTTGCTTCTAGTGTCCACTGCTCCCAAAATGAAGTGCGTCAAGCAGATGGAAAGTGAGAGCAGACAAGCAGCTACAAACACTGATTTGCCTACTGCAATCTGGAGCAGGTGGAAAATGAAGACAATCAACTCTAAACCATGGTTTCGCTACTGAAACCTGCTACTCTCCAGATATTGTTGTTCCAGGACTCCCACCAGCCAGCTGGTCAACAGTTAGCTGCAAGGATGGAAGCTGAAGCTCAAAACATCTGGAGAGTGCCAGGCAGGGGTAAGCTGGTCTACCATGTGCCTTTACCGGGATCTAAATTGGTTGGTGCAAACAATGGTTTGGCATGAACAGGGGACATGATAACTCTGCTCTAGTTTAAGATACCCCAATACTCACCAAATCAATCAGATCACTGAGGTTCTTCTCAATCTGCTGGGGAGGCAGACGCCTCATCAAATCCAAGGCACAATCCAGCTGCTGGTCACTCTGTGGGAGGAGGAACAGAAGGGGGGGGGAATGTTAAATCATTCACAGAGAACAGCATGAAGTTTCCTTGTACCAAGCCAGACGGAGTGTTGACCCAACCAAGCCCCAGGACAGCCTACTTTGATGAACCGCAGAATCTTGGACAGATGCTATTCCCAGCCCAAGATCCTTTTTATCTATACTGTTTTGGGGAGTGAACATAATACATTCTGCATGCAGAGCAGGTGCTCTGTCACTTAGCTAAGCCTTGACCCCAGGATCACTGCATTGCTGCTGAACATGGCAAACCATGTCAGTACGTTTTTCACAACTTGGGACATCTTGCACCATAAAGGAAATCATTCAATACACACTGGAAGTGAGGCTCGCTTGGCACAGCTTCGTGGCAATGGAATTATTATCTGAGGGATCACCAAATTATTGCCCAAAGGCATCCCACTTTCTGGGCTCCTGGTAACTGGAGCAATCTTGCAATTTAGGATCAAACTGAAGGAGGGAAGAGATTGCCCCTCCCAAAAAACAACAACAACCAGTTGCTCCCTTTGCCATACTTGTGACCACCAGCCACTTGAGGTCGAGTGGCCCTGCCTTAAACAGGATAGTGCCATCCCACATCTATTCTTTCTTTTAGTCTACAGTGCTTAGCTCCCAGCCTAAGCAAAGGTGAACAAGTGAAATAGGATACAGTACAGTGGTACCTCAGGTTAAGAACTTAATTCGTTCTGGAGGTCCATTCTTAACCTGAAACTGTTCTTAACATGAGGTACCACTTTAGCTAATGGGGCCTGCCGCACCGCCACTGCGCGATTTCTGTTCTCATCCTGAAGCAAAGTTCTTAACCCGAGGTACTATTTCTGGGTTAGCGGAGTCTGTAAGCGTCTGTAACCCAAGGTACCACTGTACAAGAAGCACACACACAACTGTTGCCATTAGGAGCAACAGGGAATACAAAGGCCCATCTAGTTCAGCATCTTGTTCTCACAGCAACCAAAACAGTGCCCAGACGAAGCTTATACGCAGGGCATGAAGACAATGGCCTTCCCTTTCACAAGAAGAGACTTGAAGCTGAATGAGGCCAAAAGAGGTCACTCTAGCCCAGCATTCAACAGCCCACCCAGATGCCCCAAACAGCGTTTGAAATTTCCCAGGCACATTTTGCACCTGACTATCGGACACTTGAGACCATGAAGATGCCCGGGCACCAGATGCCTCCACCATCTGGAGGTGCACACCAGGGGATCCTTGGATCTTGTCTGTTTTCACACACTAGCAACACATCCTGTATAATTCTATCCATTATATCTTACCTGCACAATCAGAATGAATTTCAGGGACCCAAAAGTCATGTTGAAAATACAGTGGTACCTCTAGATGCGAATGGGATCCGTTCTGGAGCCCCGTTCGCATCTAGAAGCAAACGTAACCAGCGATGGCACGTCTGCGCACGCACGCGTCGCTTTTCACCGCTTCTGCGCATGCGCAAGCGGCAAAACCCGGAAGTAATGCGCTCTGTTACTTCCGGCTTGCCGCGGAGCGCAACTTGAACGCGCTCATCCCAAAGCACATTCAACCTGAGATATGACTGTATGACTTTTGAGCCGCCTGGCCAAAAATGGCAACTAGGCATTCCGTTTTGGTGAGTGTAAGCAACCATTTGGCGCCTAGCTTCTATATCTGAGTTTCTATCACTGGACCCAAAGGGAAGGCCACAAGTAGGACCCAAGTGCAATGTGCGCACCTCTCTCTTTTCCCATTTGTCGAACCCCAGCAGCTGGCTTTCAGATGCACACGGCCTGTGGCAGTGACAGTACAGTGTAACTTTATGCTGCAAGAGTACATCCAGAGGGAAGACAACTTCTGTTGATGTTGGCAGGGAGAGGGAGGCAGCACACACTTGCAGGGAGCAGCAAGGCTGGGAGCTGTGCACTTCTCTCCCCCCCCCCCATTTCAACAGGAAAGAACACAGAGCCCCAAAGATGTGCCTGCAAACTGTCCTCAGCACAGTTTTGTGGCGCCAAGGGCTCCCAGCGCACCACCTGTCATTAGCAAGCGGTGTCAGCGCTTCCTCCTTTGCAGGAGTTGGAAATGCCAACCATGGATGGAGCCTGGGAACAGATTCTTAGGTATGAATTCTTCAGAGGTCACAGCACGCGCGCACACACACACGCACACACACACACCCCTGACCATGCAACACTTGCACACTCTCAAAACAGGCAGGCCAAATAAACAAATGCTGACATGGCGGAAGGTGGGCCCTATGGGGGTGCCTGAAGTTGAGGGTGGGGGGATACTTTTGACCAACTGTACAGAACAGGTTGCAATTGTCTTGAAAACAAGTTACCCGTCCTCAGATTTTTAATCAGCAAGAACAGACACAAATCCTTTACATGTTTATATTCATTATGTTTTAATGAAAACCACCTTCAGCTGACTGGTGGAGAGGTGGAATAAAATATAAAAACAATTCCCCCTCCTCCTCTTCCTCCCCCCGCCTCTTCACTCTTTTGTGTAGCAACTTGTTAGACGGTACTTGCTTCAACGTCTTAAAATATATTTGGAGAAGCAGGGGGGAAAGGGTGCCGTTAGCTGGATTTCACTGCTGCAAAAGGCAGGCTTGTAGTAGAAATTCAACTATGAAGAGCAAGAATTGCCTGCAGGTGAGCAGGAACACAGCAGCAGTGGGAGCTGCCTTTATACTTAATCAGACACTGACTGGCAGAAGCTCCCGGAGTTTTCAGACAGGAAGAGTCTCCCAATCCTATCCAGAGATTAAACCTGAGACTTTCTGAAAGCAAAGTAGATGCGCTACCACTAAGCTATGGAAAACTTTTGCAGAGTGATTCTCAAAGTGCCACAAAATGACAGAGGACCAGACGGGAAATCAGGCTAGCAATTTTGGGAGGGCAGTTTGAAATGCTAGAAACGAAATATGCCACAGAGGAGTCCTAGCCTTTCACAGCAATAAGCAGATATTTGACAATGGTCATTGTAGTTTCTTGTATACTGTCAGTATTAAAAATATAATAAAAAGTTTTCTACAATTCAAAAAATAAATAAATCCATCTGGTCATTAGAACCTAAGAACTTTACCCTGAGTTTATTTCCTCCTCCCTCCCAGTGCATTTTCCTTTTGTGCTGTAAGCCTTTGGGGATTGTAAGCCTAAAGACACGGACAGCCTGCTTTTTGTAGTGATGCATAAACTGCTCTGGGAGCCTTTTTTTGGCAAGATATTAAAATTTTTCTAAATAAATTAGTAAATATAAAGAAGAATAAAAGGGGAAATACTGGAGGTTTGTCTCAACCCAGCTGTCATCAAACCACAAGCTTTTGTTTCTCCCCACCCACAACCCCGAGCGTCATTTTCAGTTTCCTATTTTACACAACCTGCAGCTGCTTACAATGTCTGAATCAGCAAACTCCAGGCCATAACTCTAGGGAGCCAAGTGTTGTGTAGTGATTAGAGTGTTGGACTAAGACCTGGGACACCTGGTTCAAATCCCCACTTAGCCATGAAGCTCACTGGGAGACCTTGGGCCAGTCACTTCCTTTCAGCCTTTATCCTCACAACATGGTTCCGAGGATAGAGAGAACCACTTACTCTTTTCTTAAGCCCTTGAAGGAAAAGTGGGATAATACTTGTTAAAATAAGAATATAAAGAACATAAGAAAAGCCTTCCTGGATCAGGGTAATGGCTCATATAGTGAAGCACCCTGTAATCACAGTGGCCAGATGCCTGTTGGAAACACGCAAACCTGGATTCAAGCACAAGAACACGCTTCCTTCCTGCAGCTTCCAGAAACTGGTATTCAGAAGCATTGCTGCCTCTAATTGTGGAGGCAGACGTGACGTAACGTAACGTAGCAGATCCATGGTTTACAGTTCTGCTTTGGAGGGTAAGAGCAAGCCACAGTTTCCCATTTCATACATCAGAATAAACTATGGCTTGCATGGCAAAGAAAACAAACCACATCACCTGCCCTCTAGTGTTCAAGCCTCCAGGTCATGCCTTAGAAGACCATTTGAACCACTTGGTTTGGAGACACTCTTCATAACTAGATGAAAATCCAGGGTCTGTATACAAGCAAGTCCAAATTCAGGAGCCTGGACTTTTTACTTAGCACAGATGCAGAAAAGCATTTTGCTCTACTCCAGGGGTAGGCAACCTAAGGCCCGGGGGCCAGATGCAGCCCAATCGCCTTCTCAATCCGGCCTGCAGACAGTCCGGGAATCAGTGTGTTTTTACATGAGTAGAATGTGTCCTTTTATTTAAAATGCATCTCTGGGTAATTTGTGGGGCATAGGAATTCGTTCATTATTTTTTTCAAAATACAGTCCGGCTCACCACATGGTCTGAGGGATGGTGGACCAGCCTACAGCTGAAAAAGGTTGCTGACCCCTGCTCTACCCTCTTCCCTGCTCATCCCCTCACAAAGGAAAAACAAACCAAAACCAAAACACTGTTTAGGTTGGCATAGGAAGATGCGACTAGCAGCTGACCCCAGAAAGAGGATCCTTCTGGCCACATACTGTCATTGCCCCCCACCGCTCCTTGCAACACAGTTTCAGAAAGCGAGCACACAGTTGCCGGGTCAGGGTCTCTGCTTCAGGATCGTGAGAATGCTAGAGGAAGCAGCTTGCCCCACCAGTGCCAGCTGGAATTGCTTAAATAGGAGTGGAAGGGGAAAGGAGACACTAAACTTCACTGGCTGCTTCCTTAAGCACTTTCCTATGACTCAGAATTTCGGTTGGGAGAAAAAGTGTTACACATCGCTCATAAAGATTAATGATGTGGTGCTACAGGGCTGGATCACAGGTGAGTTAAACTTCAAGACTGCCCAAGACTACAGTGCTTTTTCATGCCACCTACACAGATCTCTGGACAGACTCTGGAACATAACTGAAGCTGCTGAATATTGTTCCTACCCTGGGCTGCCAGAAGCTCTCCCATATCTCAGGAAGACAGACATTTAAAGAACATAGGAAGTTGCTGGTCCATCTAGTTGAGAGCCGTAAACACTGACTGGCAGCAGCTCTCTTAAGATCACTGAAAGAAAGATCTTAGGAACAGAGGAAACTGCCTTATATCAAGTCACATTCAGTGCTCCAACTAGCTCAGGATTGTCTAAACTAGATAAAAAGGACTCCTGGATGGTTACCTCCAGTCAAAGGCGACTGGGATGCGGCACTCATCTCGTTTTTATGCTGAGGGATGCCAGCGTTTGTCCATAGACAGCTTTCTGGGTCATGTAGCAAGCATGACTAAACCACTTTTGGACACCATGACGGAAGCCAGAGTGCACGGAAACACTGTTGACCTTCCCGCCATAGAGGTACCTATTTATCTACTCACACTGGTATGCTTTCAAACTGCTAGGTTGGCAGAAGCTGGGACCTTCCAATTGGCAAGCCCAAGAGGCTCAGGGGTTTAGACCACAGCGCCACCCGCATCCCAACCTAAACTAACTGACAGAGGCTCTCTAGGGCCCTCCCAGCCATGCCTGAGGATTGAACCTTGGACCTTCTAACTGCAGGCAGAAGTTCTACAACTGAGCTACGGCCCTTCCAAGACCTGCCATGCGAGAGCCATTTGGAGCTGAACCAAAGACTTTTGGTGTGCAAAGCATTTCAAGTTTCTAGCCCAGGGGTCAGGCACCTATGTGATTCTTGAACCCTATTACCTATCAGCCCCGGGGAGCATGGCCAGTGGTCAGGAAGGATGATGGTAGTTGGCGTCTAGCAAAATGTGTTTCCCCCTCCCAGTTCTAGCCCATCAAGCATCAACAAAAGACAAGAACAAGGCAGTTCATTGACAATGCTGAATGGTAAGGAAGAAAAGGCAAGTAATGCACACAATCCAATGTGCACTCTTCAGTAAGTTTTCTTCCCCATTATTTCTTTATTTCAGAGAACCAGAATAGTGTAGCAGAGCAAGGCGAGACTGGACACAGATACAAGCTTGAGAGTGTGCAAAAACACACACCAGATGACGTATTTGAAGCAAGAAGAGTGAGTTAAGAAGTTGGGCTTCGGGGACCTCTGTGCCATCCCCCATGACGACTGTGGGGACAGGGCGGGGAGCTGTTCTGTAACTCAAGCAAAACTAGTCAAATTTGCATTATTTCAACAGAAATAATTTCTGTTGTTGGTGCAAAATTTGGATCTCCTCAGTCTTGCAAGTGGGTCTCCAAAGTTACTAATCTTCATGACCACACATATCTGGCCATTCATCGCACACTGAAGCCCTGAATGGAGAAAACCACAAATTGTCTTCCAATTACAAAAGTGCCTTGACTATGGTTCACTCTGGGTTGCCTTCTGATATATAATTTTGACCTTTCCCCTGCCCAGCACACACACAGAGTTTCTGAACACGCCCTCACCTGCCAACAGAAACTGAACTGGACTTAATGCTTGCATTACCCACCAACACCGTGGCCCTTCAGGGCATTTCCTCCTGCCCCAGAGTGCAGGGAATAAGAAAACACAACCCTTTGCTCCACAAAAAGGCAACTGCGGAGCTCTGCATACCAATCCCAGTGTGGGCTGCAAAGCAAGCCAAGATCTCCAAGGCTTTGGGATTTTCAGAGCATGTGGGCAATTTTCCATTGCTCGCATCTTCACCCCAGGAGCGAACTGCCGTGACAGGAGTGGGGAGTGCAGAGGGGAAGTTCTAAATGAACTTCTTATTTTACAATTCCAGTCACTCCAGGATGGAGAGATCTGAGAGCCTAGAGCTAACGGGAACCCTCAGCCAAGGTAAATCTCCTTTAATAAACCTCCTGCAAAGATGCTTTCACTCCTTGGGATCTTCACTTTGACATCTGCTTTGTTACCAGCTCCCCTTCTACTTAATATATTCTTGCTTTGCTTTCCGTGAATCCTACAAGACTGAAAAATTCAGGGCTATTCGTGTAAAGTTCTCTCTCTCTCTCTTTTTTTACAAAGGAGAGAAACAACTTCAAGGACATAACAGCAGTGAAAGCACTTGCTGTCTAAAGCTGTGGCTGTCACAGAGTGAAACACCATTTTTATCGCCAGATCGATGTCAACTTGCTACAAAAGCATGCAAATGTTTGAGTTTTGGAGAACACCCCAGGAGGCACAAAGGATGGGTAAACTATGCGCCCGAGGACACACACACGGGTGTACACATGGTATAACAATATGCTACAACTTCCTAAATAACATTTGACAAGAAATCCAACATTTACTTTCTGAAACCCTGAAGAGTTCTCCAAGCTGAATCAAATTGCTCACTATTTTGTGACATTTTGGTTGGTTCTAAGAAAAGACAGTAGATTTTAGAACTTCCCTTTCAGATGAAATATGGCTTGTGCATTGTCTTGCAGAGGGAACGTAAGAACAATGTTACCTTTGACGTTCCAGCAGTGGCCAAAATCTGCTGACCAAAACAGAGAAATTCTCCCCAGAGCCAATATCTCCCCACAGCCCCAGACCAGAATTTTATGCTACATGCTCCCTCTAGACAGGCTGAGGTTGGGAGAGAGGACGCCATTCTCTTTGACCCTGCATCTTCTGTGTTTCTGTTTATCTTCTGCATGATAGAAGGGATGTTGATTATTTGTACAACTTGTCATTAACCATAACTGTGCAATTTGGCTGCTTTCATCCAGTGCCAAGGAGACCCACGGACTATAAACTTGACCAAAAAGAAGGATCCATTACCCAATAAGTGTGGCGTCAGGAGGAAGGAACAAGTGACATCAATAGCTTAAGCAGGGGGAGGAACTGCATCTCTCCCCTGCATTTTACTAAGATGTTTGGCTAGCAATTAATGCTTTCGCCAGGGGCATTTCCTGCACACGTCTCTGCCCTCATAGCTTAGGGGGCGTGTAACTTAGTCCAGCCAACAAATCATCAACTACTTACTGGCAAAACAGAATGAAAAAGGTTTCCTATGCCTCTGCAGCAGCAAGATAGCACCAAGGTCGCCTTGATTGTCATGCAGCAGGTTATGACTCAGTTGTATGGATTGCAGTATTTGTACTATGAACACAATTTTGTGTGTTTATGAAGGCCTGCTATGTGATGACCTACCTGGCATACAGACTTGTCCAAATATCCCTACTGCATGAGCGGGAAACCCTTTTTTAACCTGGGGGCCACATTCTATCACGGGGAACCCTCCAGGGGCCACATGCCAGCGATGGCTGTGGTCAGAAGCAAAAATAGCCAGAAGAATGGATGTGATTTCTTTTGGTAGAGCACACGCTACACTCCAACCACATAAAAGCAGAAAGTTTCCACACATATTTCCAGCCTCGATCGAAGCAAGCAACTGGCATAACCACAGCTTTAAGGATACAGTCCAGCCAGGCAAAAGCACTCACAGAGGCCACAGATAGAGGGTCAGTGAGTGGCATGCCCTGGGGAGAACCCTGAAGCCCAGGCAGAGAAGCCTTGGGAACCACATATGGCCCTTGGGCCTGAGGCTCCCTAGTCCTGCCCACATCTGTTGGTTAGTTCTTGTGTGATGTCTTTGGAATTCCCTGCCTACTAATATTCAGCAAAGCTCCTTTCTTGTGCTATTTTAGATGCCTGCAATTCAGTTTATTTCAGCCAATCTATAATTTAGTTACATATATTTGGTGTTTTTTTTTAAAAAAAAAATCTACTGATTTTATCTGTATATCACTGGTGATTGTTTTCCTGTTTTATGCACATGGCTTATGGGCATTTCTTAAACAAGATATTGCACCGTATTTTTCGCTCTATAAGACACACCAGACCACAAAATGCACCTAATTTTTGGAGGAGGAAAACAAGAAAAAAAATATTCTGAATCTCAGAAGCCAGAACAGCAAGAGGGATCGCTGCGCAGTGAAAGAAGCAATCCCTCTTGCTGTTATGGCTTCTGAGATTGCTGCGCAGCCTGCATTCGCTCCGTAAGACGCACACACATTTCCCCTTACTTTTTAGGAGGGGAAAAGTGAGTCTTATAGAGCAAAAAATACGGTAACTAAGGCTGTGTATATACTTTCTTCCCCTGCTTACTCCTGCCTCCCTTACCTTCCACCCTCTGTTTCCCTCATGTCTATTTCTAGGCGGCAAAAACCTTGGAACACAGACATGCTCTCTTCTTGTTTGGAAAGCAACATTTCAGAGGGCACTAGTGAACAGGTTTGTGGTCATAATGCATTCCACCAGGATGCCTCAGAGGGAGGGATGGGAAGCAGGGCTTCTTTCATCAGCTTTGCTGAAAGGCCAGAGACTGCCCCCTGAATTGTTTCTATGCCAGCTAGCCATTATAAGAAAATTACTATTTAAATACTGGTGCCCCAGTTTGGTTTCTTCCTCTGCCTTCCCTGTCCCCTCTTCCCTTTTGTGTTGTGCTTTTCCGACCTTAAGCCTGCAAGTCTCTCTCGTTTTAACTGGCCAAAGGGCAGGATACCAAAGCTCTAAATAAAATAATAAATACTTTATTTTGGTGCTGCTTTTATCCATGGTCCAGATAAATATTTGACAGAGTAGAATTCCAAGCAAGGAACATGACCAAAGAAGGTTATCACTGCCCAGTTCAGAACGGCATCAGTAGACAAGCGTGAATTCAACGAATTGGCTTATTAAGCAGGAAGCTTGGAAATTATGTTTTATGCTTCCTCTTACGTGTTCCCCTTTTCACCACAAGCCACCCCCCAAAATACAGTGCCAGACACCTTCACAGCAAAATATCAGCATTTTATTAAAGCAGCTATGGTATGTTCCTGGAATGTATGTATAGAGAAGCTGAAATTTGATTGGGGGGGGGGGAGGAGGAAAGAGACAAATAATCTAGGAACTTGAAAGATAAGAAGCAGAGGGGAAAATAGTTGCTTGATCCACTGGCTGCAATAAAAGCATTCAATCAAGGCAAATCAAGTTAAAATACTGTGTTTCAAATGAGCGCTACAAAAAAAGAGAAAGAAACCCCACTGCATGCAATTTGCATTCATAGCAACTGCATTTTGCAGAAACCAGGATATTTTAGCAGCCACTAAAGAGAGGAAGGAAATGGCATCAACATGCAGGCTGGGATGCTGCATAGAAATAAGCCCCAACAAGACACATGGTGTGTGCGCATGCCACATTTCTGCAGAAGCCTTAAATCGACCTTCTTAAGAATCTCAGCTTTCAAACCAAGTTTCTGTCCCTTACTGTGACAGTTAACAGGCAGCCAACATAACATTAAAAAAAGCATATAGTCTGGTCTGGCTGTAACCAGCATGTAAGAGACACTACCTGGATGTGTAAGATATATATAGCAGTGGTTCCCAAAGTGGGCAGTGCTACCACTGGTGGGGGGGGGCAGTGGGATTACCCAGATGGGCACTAAGAGGCAAGGGGAGTGAAATGCTTATGACCTTGAAAAACTGGTATTACTAGATCAGGTTCACCCATTTTATTGAATTGGACTTTGAATAAATGTGCAATTAACTGATACACTTCTGAATTTTATTGTGTCAATTATGTTCCTTAGTGGACTGTGCAAACCAATATACTGAATAATGTTTTTTTGTAGTGTATGGCAGCGGGTGCTGGGAATGAGTTTATGGAACCCAAGCAGTGTTAGAAATTCACAAGGAGCCAGGCGCTTTTTTGCAATTGGCACTGATCCAATTACTACCATGTGGAGATCTCTGGATGCCGGGTTGGCGACTGACATCTTCATCTGGCTACCCCCTCCAGCTTTCTTAAGCAGGTAAGTAGAACAGCTTACTTATTGCATTTATATCCCACCCTTTCCTACAAGAAGTACAGGACTCACCTCCTCCTCAGTTAAACCCTACAACGACCCTATGAGGTAGGTTAGGCTGAGACTGGCCCAAGGTCACCCAGTGAGCTTCATGAATGAGTGGAGGTTTGAGCACTGATCTTCAGGGTCCTAGTTTGACACAATAACCACTACACAAGACTACTTCTTCTACAAGGCAGCTGTATAAATCAAGTAGGTAAATAAATATGGGGAAAGCCAAATGTCACTTACAGAAGGATCTGAAATATTTTCCCTGAAGCTTGAATTTGCTTTATTCTGGATTGCTTTATTTGATGTTTTAATGTGTTATAAAACAAGTTTTTTAAAAAAAATATATAAAGCGGTATAGAAATGAAAAATCATCATCATCGGGGGGGGGGGGGAATGGTGCCTAAACACTGTGCTGGTGACCGTAACCTAAGCTTAAGGTGCCATTTGGTGATTAGCTTACATATCTGACACTGAACCCAAGGGGGCAGTGGCCTGAGAAAGTTTGGGAACCACTAGTCTAAAGTTTGGCTTCACTCCATGGCAAGCCTGAAAACTGACAACACCTACACACGCGCGCGCACACACAAGCATGTTATTTCTGGGTAGGCATCAGCTGAGGTACAAGACCTGGGGCTCAAGGCAATCCATTTCGTTTTGCAGCAAAATCCTGCAATATAGAGATTTGTGCATTTACTCCCCACGCAAAGGAGAGCTGAACGAGAGACTGTTTTGATTTCCCCACCATTTCCGCCAAGTCTCAGGACAGAGGAAGTTCGCATCCCCTCTGGTTGGCTGGCTTGGCTTTCTTACAAAGCCTGGGACAGATTTACGATACTAGCCATAAGCGTAGCAAGTGGCAGCCGCCCAGAGACTTCAGCAGACATTAGCCAGTTCAGCCCTGCTGTGGCAGAGACAGCCTCGGCTCCCCTTCCCACTCACAGCTTTTAACCACCATGGCTGTCGAGGGTGGAAGCTCTGTTGTCAGAGCTTCCACCTGCCAGAGCGGATGTGTTTACAAGAAATAGGATTAACTTCACGAAGTCTCCCTATAAATTTGTTTTCCAAACACTGAGTCTTTTTTCAAAAGAAAAAGTTGGGGATTATACTTGGACGAGGAATGCTAAAAGGAATACTAGCTCACTTTGGGAGTTCACACACAGAGAGAGGATCAGGTTTTCACCAGTCAATTCAATACCACTGGCCACAAGAAGGGAGAGAGTGCTGTTGTTGCATTCAGGACCTGCTTGCTGGCTTCTTTTTGGGCCACTGTGAGAACAGGATGCGAGGCGAGCAAACTCTTGCACTCATACCCTGGAACTAATAACAACTGTGTAAGTTTATCTGCAAGGCTGGTAAGACCGGATTCTGTGCCACTGTGACAACAGCAGCTGACATTGCACTAATCCCTTCCTCCTCACACCTCTACACATCTAAAACCACAAACAGGGGCTTGTCAGGCACCTCCTGTGCATTCTGTACTGCTACATCAGAAGTGGCACACGCACACACACTATTGCATGCTGTCATCAGGTCCCTGTTCATGGCAACAGAGGAACTTCTCCAACTGTGTGACAGGCCAGCTCCATCAAGCCTCCTCTTCCTCAACTGTCATCTGAGGGCAGCCATTCCATCAGAAGGCCTCAGTCAGACAGAATGGAAGAAGGGCTCGTTCCATCAGCTTTGCCAAAAGCCCAGCTCCATCAGGCATCTCCTGCCCCCAAACTGTGCCAGCTCGTCATTATAAGAACAGCAGCTTAAGAACTGGTGGTCTGAGTTTGATTTCCCCCCTCTTACCTCCCTGTCCCTTTTCCCTTGTGTGTCATGTTCCTTTTAGACTGTCAGCATGGAGGGACTGTCCTGTTTTAATTGAATGCACCTAAGCCACTCTGAAAGCCCTTTTGGCTGAAGAGGAGGATAGTAATGCTCTAAATAAAAATAATAGATTTATAAACTTCCATCTGCTCACAAAAAAAGAAGAGCACAGTGTAAGCTGGATCGCCTGCGCTGAAAGGAAGTTGGAAGCTATTCTGGTTGAGGAAAAAGTCCATGCTAGTACAGAGAAAGCCCATTATTCTAAATCCAGCTCTAGGAGAATGGGTCCAGCGTGCTCTGTTCTCAACACAGGGTAGCAACAGACCCCTCTGGGCTCCTCATTTGGCACCTATCCCACATACAGTCCTCAAGCTACATTGACCCCCTCCCTCTTCTTTTTTAAAAAGGACTTTAGAAGCAGCTGCTGTGCCTCTTCCCTCATCCACCTGGTATTTTACAGATCTACATCTGGGGCGTTGATATGATCTTCTGTTGGCAGGCAAGCAAAACAAAACTCAGAGGGGGGCAAGGGAAGAGTAGAACTAAAGGCAATGCTAGCTTGAAACAAAGCTTGTTCTGGGAAGTTGCCAAGAAGTTTATCACAAAATCCTAGCTGGCCCAACCCTCCAAAAGCAAACAGACAGAGAGGCCCAAGACTTACAGTGTGCTAAAACACAACAGCCTTGAACCCAAGGAGCCAACACTGAACCTGAGATCTTGGTTTCTGCCCTGTGAAGTAAGGCCTGGTGTTACAGTAGAAGAGTCTGGATGCTGGATCAGGCTACTGGCCTTTCTAGTCAAACATCCTGATCTTACAGTGGCCAACCAGATGCCCCAATGGGAAGCCCCAAAGCAAGACCTGAGCACAACAGCAACCCTGCCCTGCTGCAGTTTCCATCAAATCTTATTCCGAAGCAATGCTGCCTCCAAGTTGTGGAGGCAGAGAACAGCCATCATGACTAGTAGCCACCTATAGCCTTGTTCTCCCATGAATTTTAGTGCTGTGACAAAGTCCTTCCTTTTGTTTGCCCTGAATCCTCCAACATTCAACTACAGTCATACATCGGCTTAAAGTAGCTTCAGGTTGAGCGTTTTCGGGTTGCGCTCCACGGCGACCCGGAAGTAACAGAACGCATTACTTCCGGGGTTCGCCGCTCACGCAGACGCTCAAAATGACGTCACGTGCATGCACAGCGAATTGTGACCCGCACAGACGCGGGTTGTGTTCGCTTCAGGATGCGAACGGGGCTCCGGGACGAATCCCGTTCGCATCCAGAGGTACCACTGTACATTGGATGTTCATGAGTTCTAGTATTACGAGAGATGGGGAAAGACTGTAAGAAAGAAGGAAGGTAGGTGCACGGGTGGGGTGGGGGGAGTGGCTGAGGTTGACAAGGTAGTGAACCAGCCTCCATTGTTCAGAAGACTTGGAAGGGGGTGGAAGTGAGAGCTCTCACAAGCCTAATGTAAGCCAAAATTGCCCAAACAAGTGCCCCAAAATGCCAACTCCCTCCAGTATGCCAGTAAATGAAGGAGAAGTGTGTGGAGAGCTGCCAATGCATCAGTTGCCAGCAGGCTTAATGTATGCCCATCCTCTTATTGTCAGCTGCACCCTGGCACTGCATTAAGAGACCAGCTCCAGGCCCTGCCAAAACCTTATTACTGCCACCAGCGCTCTCTGGCCTGGCATTGGCTCCCGCAGTTCCATTTATGTCTTGGCTTTTCTCGACTTCCCCCCTCAAAGCCTAGGGTTATATTTCCGACGCCTGCAGCGCGGAGACGCAGCAAGAGAGCCCAGCTAAAAAGCCACAGACATTGGTCCTCCAGATACTTTTCTATTTCTGGTATGCACCAGTGTGCAAAAAATAAAACTGGGGAAGGCAGGTAGCTGGAGATCAGTTTCAAGCTCAGTAACACAGTCCGCGTAAGAAGGAAAGAGTTGGGGGTCGGGGCAGGGCGGGGGTAAGGATAGCAGATACCCTAGAGAAATATCAGGGAGGTTTCATTTACAGCACGGTTTTAAAAAGTTACTTGCAGGCAGTTTCTAAACAGTAATGAGGAAGTTATGGGCTGGGGAGCCAGATTAGAATGTTTGCCATGGAACAAGAACAGCAATGCCTCCCTCGGGTTCTGAATCCAGTATCAAAAACATCTATGAGCAGTAGGACTCTGCCCGAGTCTGTTGGCAATGCCAGGCCTCAGCAATGCCAGGCCTCAGCTCAAGGCACATATGCATGATAATGCACATAAATGAGAAGAATGGCTCAAGGTAGTGTCCCTCCCTCTCCCCTGAGGAACAGTACACTCTGCCTGCCTCTGAACATGGATGTTCCACTTTGCCATCAGAGCCAATCCCTATTAGCAGACTTCCCTTGCACTATGAATTTGTCTAGTCCTCCTTTTCAAAACAAGCAACTATCACAACTGGGGGGTGACTGCAGCAGTTGGCATTGTCTTAGCCACTCTTCCCATGCAGCTGTTTCCTTACTGCAATTATATCCCACCCTTTTCTCATTTAATCCCTACAACAATCCTGTGAGGTAGGTTAGATTGAGAAGCAGTGGATGGCTTGATGTCATCCCATGAGCTTCATGGCCAGGTGAAGATTAGAACCCTGGCCCTAGTCCAACACTCTAACCCCTACGTCACACTGCTGGGAGCGCCAGAGGAAGGCCTCATTCATTTTTAAGCACCTGGAGTCTCACTAAATCAGATGCAGCGAACACCTCAAAGACCCCAAAAGACTCCCTGGGTCTGTCACACATGACCTAACTGAGCAGACCATTCTTAATATCTGCACACATGCACTCCTTGCTTTTTAAAAAGCAAGACATCTGGCTTCCTCTTCCAACATTTCAAGAGGAACTCCGCTAACCCGTTGACTAGGAAACCAAGTGCAAATTGTTCAGTTCCGTCGTCAATCATGCTTGGCAAGCATCAACACGGCATACGGTACAGAGAAGAGCAACGAGGGTGGGGAACCTGGGATGTACCACGCAGAAAACCCCTTTAAAGCCTGGAGAGAATGTGTACAACTGAACACACACAGAGATGCACTTGAGCTTAACCCCATTAATTAGAACCGTGAGAGCTTCCATCCTCAAAAAAAACAAACCATGTTCCCACACTATCTTTCTTAAACACATCTTGCTTGCTCAGACATTGTACCATGCTTGCAAAATGATTCAAGCAGAAAGGTTAGTCCACATGCACAGTGGTTCTCCTTTACAAAAAAATATATGCTACGGTCCACAGCATAACAGAATGGAGATTTGTCTTAGGAGGCAGCTGCTTCACACATCCTGGGTGAGTGCTGCTGATTGCACAAGCTGGAGGTACCACACGCAGCTAGCTGCTTTTATGGCTAGGAAGAGTAGTACAGGGCTAGCTAGGAAGGGATCTGGAAGCCCTAGCGATGCCACAAACATCTGTAAAGCTGGAATGCGTTAAGAGCTCCATAAAGCAAAGGACCACTCCAAGTTCAAAACTTGTTCCTTGTTTCAGAACCCTGATTCAAGTGGGTGGGCACACCAACGATGCTGGACGGAATTGGTCAATTTCTCCAGCATGCCCAGACACTGCTTTAAAGCGCAGTTTGCTGCAGCCTCCTCACTTAATTAGCATCCTCAAGTTGAAAGTTGGACAACCCCCCCAGGAGGGAAGCAGCAGGGACCACCTCAAAGTACAAAGGCCACATGGATGTAACTACAGCTCTCTGAATCCTGACTCAGTGTTTCAAACCACCACACCACCCACTTCCCTCAGGATTTAGTTTTTCTTACCAATTTGGGACAAACGTACAAGCTTCAGTTCTGAAATTTTAGGACTTATTTACCAGTCATTATTGTGGTTAGTGGGTTAGTTGTGCTCACAAGAATAACAGTCTTTCAGATTCACAGTGCTTTCTGTCAGCTCCTATGCGCGTAATCCTATTCTATGGACTGGGCCCCTCGGCCATAAAATGGCTTGGCCTGTCTCTAGTAGGGACATGGTTTAAACCCACATTCAAATTTAAAAGTGCTCTCTACTTTTCAATTGGTGACAAGGAATTCTCTTGTGCAGAGGCTTATAAAATCATAGAACTATAGGGTTAGAAGGAATCTCAAGGGTCATCTAGTCCAACCCCCTGCAAGACAGGAATCACAGCTAAAGAATCCCTGGCAGATGGCTATCCAATCTCTGTTTAAAAACCTCCCATGAAGGAGAGTCTGTTCCACTGTCAAACAACTCTTACTGTCAGGAAGTTCTTCCTTATGCTCCTTACTGAATCTTGCAAAAGAAGTTCTAGGAACATGCTGAGAGCTCTCTGCAACTCACTGCTACTCCTTATAGGGGCCACCTTGAACTGCACATTATGAGAATCAGCAAAGAACCCAAACTGTAGGGAGGCAAAATTCATCACCCAACTAGGCTTCCACCCAAGACTTTACAAAAAATAAAACAAACTTTAGCTTTCAACAGTGCTGCTACAGAAGAGCACCAGCAACAGAACCAGACAGGCTTCTTTCAAGAGGGCATTCCACAACAGTGGCACCACAAGTGAACAGGTCACACCCGTGTTTCCACCAGAGTTACGCTCTGCCTCCACAGAGGCAGAAATGCTTCTGAATGTTAGAAGCCACAGGAGGAGAGAGGGCTCTTATGCCCAGATTCTGCTTGAGAGTTTCTCACAAGGGCATCTGGTTGGCCACTGTGAGAATAGGATGCTGGACAAGATAGTTCTTCTTACGCACAGTACATTTTGCCCAGCCCAATACTCTGGCAGCCACATACTAGGCCAGTGGAGGTTTCCAAATGATAGCCACATGTGAAACACACTGCAGCAGAAGTCCCAACCCGGTTGTTACTGAAGCATGAGTGACCACAGTAGTTCTATCTTCTGAAAGACCAGCCTAAGGTGGTAAAAGGCATTCCTGACCACCCACTTTGACATGACCCATAAACACAAGGTTCCCAAAAGAATTTTGTAAGTTAAGATATATGTTGGCAGTGTAACACTGAAAATGCCTTTTTGAGGCATATTATGTGCTGGGCATGTGTTGTGGAGATATTGTTCATATTCACTTTGTCTTGGGAAATCCTTGAGTTTCTCCCATGCTTCTGTGGCATAGGAACTAACAAATAGCCAGCAAAGGTGGGTTCTGCAAGCCGTTATAGTGACCAAGGGACCAAGGACAAAAGTTCACCATCAGTCATCCAGCCATTTTAAAATCTCACTGTCCTTTCTAGGTCTGAACACATAGCTTATAACTATCAATTCCATTTAGATACCTATTTGGAATGCTCATATTAATGCAGTTTAATAATTAATATCAGATTTTTAAATTATCATTTGTTTTTACTTTTTCTGTTATAACTGCAGATGGAAATGTGGGAACTTAGGGTTCCCTCAAGCTGCTAATACCTTGTGTGCTGCTTCTATTATTATATTTTCCATTGTTGACCCCACCCTGGCACCTGTGGCGAAGGGCAGGCTAATGAGTCTAACAACATCCACAACCCACATTCTGGGAATGAGTTCACTATTAGCATATATGAATACTAGGTTTGGGGACAAAGAGCTGAAGAGGGCTATTACCTCACTGAGCCCTCCTTGCAGCCTCTGATGGAAGCATTCGCCTGACTGCTATGGGAAATAGGATACCAAAGATGATGGACTTTTGCTCTGATCCATCAAGATTGCTCTTAAATCTGGAGGCCAACATTCTAAATAAGGGATAGTGAACCTAATGCCCTCCACAGATGTTGCTGAACTACAGCACCCATAATCCCTAGCTACTGGCAATGTTGGGCAGGGCTGATGGGAACTGGAGTTCCCAGAAACATCTGGAGGGCACCACCTTGGTTACCTAAGCCCTAAATCCAACACCAGCCAAGAATAGGAAAAGCCAAAGAAAAGACAGCAGGTGTTCTTAATACACCTTGGCCTTGGCTTGTGTGCCTATCGCTTGCTCAGTCCTTGTTGTGCAGTTTTGGGCTTTGTCCCCTTAAAAAAATTCCCCAGTGTTGTTGTTTTTAGTGTTTTGGTTTTTTTTGTACTTCTGCAAGCACACAATGTGTCCCCCACCAGAGGTACTATCCCTCCCCCAACACTCAATGGGAAACATTTCTCTGGAATTAAAAGCTGGCAAACAAAGGGAAGTGGTACACTTAAGGCAAAGACTCACACAGAGTTGCAGCAGCAGCCTTCTTTATAGGCAGTGCTGTGAATGCTCAAATACAACTTTGAGGTGCTTTGTTGTACTCCAGCACACACTTTGGAGAAGAACTGGTACAGACGAAGATGTTTTGTGCACTGAAAATTCACACGCACCAAGGCAACTGTGACAATCACTGCCAGCACATTCACAGGACAAAGTGCTTTTCGCCAGCTAGCACACCAACAGCAGCTCCCCCCTGGTCAGAGATGGTCTTGCCACTATTATCAGCCTGTGAACATCAAGACTTGACTACAGCTGCACATTACAGTGGAATGGAAGGTGGTGGATTCTCCTTCATTGGAAGTTTTTAAGCAGAAGTGGAATGGCCACCTGCTTTATTTGGAACACCTCGGATTGAATCCCTACTAGACCACGAAGCTCAGTGACCTTGGGCCAGTCACTACCTCTCAGCCTAACCTATCCAACAGGGCTGTTGTGGGGATTATATAAGAAGAAGGAGAGCCATGTGCCCTTCTTGGAGAAAAAGGTGGGATATAAATGCAATAAATCAATAATAATAGGTTTTTTTATTTAAAAAACCTAATGAAAGGCAAAATAATGAAGAAAATGAATATGCCACACTAGGGTAAATACACTTGGTCTAGACAGGAGCAGAGAACACCCATGGGACTTGGCGCCTCTTCCTTGGAACACTTCCTCACTCTCCATTTCTAGGGTGCCAAGTCAGCTGGGGAGGAGGAGAGAAACAGAAGCAACGCCTGCTGACAGCCCCCATCTCCTCCAAAAGGAGCCATTCCTATGGGCAAGTACAGTATCAAGCACTCTAAAAATAGACAAGCGCCACATTATACTGTATGCTTAAGTTTTACTGCCTGGGCAATGAATGCCGTATTGCTTCTACTAGAAATGCATGCCAAAACCAGGTAACTGTCATGCTCAAGACTTAGCACACTCAGTTAAAAGAAAGAAAGAAAGAAAGAAAGAAAGAAAGAAAGAAAGAAAGAAAAGGTAGTGGTTAGGAGTGTGGAACAAGCTTACCAGAAACCACTATACAGTGCAATGAGAGAAATATTGCAATATGCCATTTGTAAGGGTGTTTGCCACCTACTAAACTTGGTCGCCCTGATGACCTCTATTAGGGAAGAGCAAGGGGGAGTGCAACCCTGTTGGTTCTCCTTGGCCTCTTGGCAGCTTTTGATTCCAATGACCATGGTGTTCTTCTGAAGCCACACAGAGAGCTGGGAGGTGGAAACACTATCTTGCAGTGGTTCAGCTCCTACCTTCAAGGTCGCTCCCAGAAAGTAGGACTAGGAGTTGGTTGCTCAGCAATATGGCTTTAGAGATCTATATGAAACAGCTGGGAAATACCATCCAGGGATTCAGAGTGAAGTGCAGCCAGTAAGCTCACAACACACAGTTCTCTCTCTCCATCTGACAGAAGAGGCTGTGAAGGTGTTGGACCATTATCTAGGGACAGTGAAGGGCTGAATGGAGACTAATAAACTGAGGCTAAATCCTGATAAGATGGAGTTACTGTGCATGGGTGGTTCCCATGTCTTGGTCATGGAATTAAGTTTATGACCTGTCCTACAGGGCTGCAGTCCCCCTGAAGGCACAGGTTCGTATTCTTGGAATACTGAATTCCCATGTGTCACTGGAGTCTCAAGGGGCTCCTGTGGCTAGGAGTACTTACCACTAGGTTGGGCTGATTCACCAGCTGCAGCCATTCCTAGATTGGGACAGCCTGGTCTCAGTTGTCCATGCTAGGTGACCTATCATCTGGACTACAGTAATGCTTCCTATGTGGGCTGCTCTTGAAGATAGTCCAAAGGCCACAGCTAGGACAGAACATGATTGCTAGCTAATAACTGGGGCAGGTCAATGGACCATGTGTCCTGGAAGCACTGCACCAGCTGTCAGCAAGCTACTGGGCTCAACTGGTATTAGTCCTAGCATACAAATCCCTAAAACGCTGGGGATGCAAGTAAAGATGCCTTCCCAATTCTCACCATTGCAAACCCTACAAACAGCAGATGAGGCCTTGTTGGTAACACCACCACAGGGAGTTTCCAAAGTTGGTGGTCAGCAAGGATATGGCCTTTTCAGTGTTGGTTTCCCATTTGTGGAATGCCCTCCCTTAACAAGGAAAGTCTGTCTCCCTCATTATTGACTTTCATGACTAAAAACGTTCCTGTTTACCCAGGCATTTGATTCTCCTGCAAGTTCAGTAGGGAGCCACCAGCAATTCACACAAAAGGAAGCTTTACTTTTTTATTTTAAAAAGTGCATTAGGCAGACATACCTGCTCCTCAAAATGAAACGACACCCCCCCTAAAATTTTGATGGTCTGTAAAATTTCAACATCTGCCTACGTTTGACTTAACTTGCAACCTTTCTTAACACGGCCAAGTGTTCCTGTGTACCCTGGATGTCTGTAAGTTCGCACAAACAGAACTCAGGTAAGTGAACAAATGTACACCTCTGTTATGTGTACCCAGCAGTCAGAAATTCTGTAAGCATAAGTGCACACACCTGGCTGATCCCGGAACAATCTGCCCGCCACCATCCCAAGGAAGATGCAAGTGTGTGAAAAGACAACTTCCTCATTAACTACCAACAGCCCCGGCTTCTGTGCAAAAGATCTGCCCTGCATCATGAAGTTAACGTCATGCCCCGAATGCCAACTGTTAGGTATGAAAACGCATCATTTCCAGACAATTCCAAGTGCTTGTGCTATCAGTAGGCATAACTATTTTATGCATGACTGTATACTTCATGCCCCCACATCTGAGGGAGACAGAGTAAGTATGCCTCTGAAAACGTTTCTAAGAATCACATGTTGGGGGAGAGCATTGTTGTACTCATGTCCATAGGCACCTGCCTGGCCACTGAGTGAAACGGATGCTGGAACAGATGGGCATTTGGCCTGATCTAACAGAAGGGCATTTCTTATGTTTTGATGTGCACATACCCAGCTTTGAGGTTAGCAGGGTGGAATGAATGCATAGCATTTTTTACATTATATGGAAATACCCTAACAGGTTTGTTAGCCCCACAAGTCAGTCAGTGTGCCCAAGTATACTCATATAGGACAGGTGATAACAGAACTAGTGCAAAATTATATGAAACAGAAACAGGATTGTTTCTTGAACTAAATCTGGCAGATATGAGACAGGAAAGGATGTTTTATCTTTCCACCTAACACAGACTTTCCAGACTACAGGTCTACTCACAACTCAGGCACTGACATGTTTCAATGTATATTTTTGCTGTTACACAGCTGTTTGTGTTGTGAGCTGTATTGGACACGTGAAAAAGCTACGTATAACTGAAAAAAAATGATAATGACAGCTGGTTACCTAACCATGAGCAGAACGTAAGAACAGGAGAGAAGATGCCCTATGGATCAGATCAGTTGCCCAGCTAGTCCAGCCTCCTGTTCTCAGAGGCGGCAACTAGACGTTCCAACAGCAGGCCCACAAACATCCAGTTTCCAGCAACTGGAAGTTCTGGCTCCTTCCTCCCCAATCTATACCGCCAAACCTAATCCCCAAATTCAGGGAGGAACATTTGCTTTGTACGCAGGTGTTATCAGGCTCAAGACCTGTCACCTGGCATCTCCAGTTAAAGGAGTTAATGGGCCTTCAGTTAAAGTCAGTCACTGGCAAGACTCTCAGCCTGAGATCTTGGAGAGCTGCTGCCAGTCAGAATAAATAATACTCAGCTAGATGGGTCTGGCTCTGTATAAGACCACTTCACATATAGCAGACTAGCAAGCAGCTTAATTAAAGAGCCCTTTTTTGCTCTCTGTAAGGGCAGCCATACAGTTAAGTTAATTGCGCAGAGCAAGCCATCACACAGAATGAATTAGTAACTTGAGAGAGATTTGCCACATGGATTGCCCAGTCATTCAAAGGGACCTGTGCACGAGCTGGCACACTTTTGTACCAATCTGCAATCTGTTCACACCATCACCACCTCAGGTTTCCAGGCGATTATGCACACTACAACAGCTCCCTTTGAAAGAGGAAAGCCATGACATTTGCTGAGTGCCATAAGGTGTTTGCTAGTGCAAGGTCCTCCTAATGTCTTAGAGACCACAGTGACAGCTACCAAACCACAGCAGTCACTGCAGAAATGCCCCATCTTTATGACTCAATGAGACAAGCCATGCCTGTGTTTCCTACCAAAACTCCTTCGACCAAGCCCAGCAGATACAACAGTCTTCGTCAACATCCCCCCACTCCACAACAAATGTTCTGGACTACAACTCCCATCAGCCCCAGCCAGCACAGCTAATGGAATCTGTAGTCCAAAACATCTGGGGGGTGCCAGGTTGACCAAGAAAGGGATATGAGATAGTGAAGAGACATTGTAGACAATTGGAACACACTGCCACTTTCTACAGGTAAGCTGTAGTTCTACTGACACCAGGCCAATGCTCTACCTGAAGCGATTTCCAAGTGCCCTGGTCAGGAAAACTCCAAGTGCAAGAAGAATTAGGATGCCTCTTTAAAACTACATTGGTAAGTCCTTCCCATTTACAAGCAACTGCCTAACAGCCAGGTCTACAACCATGTTATCATGTAAAGGAGGCTATGGGTAATTTTCTTTTTTACCGTTATTTTTCACCCACTCATGGAAACCCCCAGTTGTCTCCTACTCAAGGTGTTCAAAATACCCTGGGAGCCAGGTGCATTTTGCTATTGGAGGTGGTCTAATTGTGACTATGTGGAGATTTCTGGGTGCCAGGTAGCGACTGAAATCTCCATTGAGCCAGTATCATGTGCTTCTGTGTTGCCATGTGAATCATGGACCCCTTGCTGGGCATCTTAGTTCCCTATCACCAGTGCAGGCCACCCAAATGGAACTCATGCCTCTGCCTTAAAGGTAAAGGGACCCCTGACCGTTAGGTCTACTCGCAGACGACTCTGAGGTTGCGGCACACATCTCACTCTATAAGCCGAGAGAGCCAGCGTTTGTCCGCAGTTGTTCCGGGTCATGTGGCCAGCATGACAAAGCCGCTTCTGGAGAACCAGAGCACCGCACGGGAACACCATTTACCTTGCCGCTGGAGCAGTACCTATTTATCTACTTGCGCCTGACGTGCTTTCGAACTGCTAGGTTGGCAGGAGAGCCTCTGCCTTAGTCCACAGTTAATACCTTTTCCACTGTTGTGCGTTTCACCTCCTTGCATACTGGGACAAGTGAACTGTTCTAAGAGCAAACTACAGTCAAGCAATGTAGCTGAGATCATAGAATTGTAGAACTGTAATGTTGAAAGGGACCCCAAGTGTCATCTAGTTCAACATGCTGGCAAACAGACATTCTGTTGCGGCTACTGTAACCTAGATTTAAGGCACCATTTGGCACCTAGCTTATGTATCTGAGTTTCTAACATTGCCTACTCAGTGTATTCCCCAACAATCACTGCATCTCACACCAGCTCCACCCCCCAATCCCATCTCTCTTATACTATTCTTTCTCACCAGCTAATAAACCCACAACCACAGCCATTGCCATCCTACTTGCCCTCTTGCCCTCAACACCACCACTGCCTCCTGCATGGCCTTCCACCTTCACATGTAGCTTTGGCAACATGGTGTCACCACAAAAACAAGCTGCACCCTACAGTCCTCTATCTGTCCTTTTCTCTCTCTCCCCCACCCCCACCAATTCAGCATGCAGTGGGGCGGGGAGAAAAAGCAACACGGGGAGGAACTTCCCTTCCTGACAGATACACCCTCTTTCTATTTCCCCTGCCCAGGCCTTGCCTCTCCCCCAGAGCCACACCCAGCCCCTTGCCTCTCTTTACTCCAGCCCAGACCCTGACAGGAAGCACAAATCACTCTCCTCAAGCCACCACTACCCGATTCATCTCCCCAAAAATACAAATGCACACCTGGCTCCTCCTACTCCCCCCTCCAGCGTATCTACAACGCCTCCCCACTTTTTACTCCAGCCCAGATCCTGACAGGAAGCACAGGTAACCGCCGAAAGTGACACCTGGAGTCTTCTTTCCTCCCCGGTCCCCTCTTCCCCCCACAGTGGCCGCACCCCCAGGAGGTCCCTCCCCACTTCCAGGACCTGACAGGGAGCGCGAATAACTTTTTCTCTCCCCCACCCAGCCCTGCTCCAGAACCAGATCGGGTCCTGGCTTTTATCCCCCGCCTCGCCTCACACCCCGATCCTGGCCAGAAGCACAAATAACCCCCTCGACACCCCCCATTACCCTACCAGCAGCCACCGCACCTGGCTCCCCCACCCCCGAGCTGTAACCCCTGCCTGTCCCCTTTTCACCCCAGACAGGGAGCACCACCAACTCCCCCCGTGAGCCCTCCGAGTGACACCTGGATTCTCCGCCCCTCCCCCGCTCCCCTCAGCAGCGGCCCCTCCCCCAAGAGGACCCAGGCCGGCCTTTCCCTCACAGGAAGCGGCTACCCACTTCCCCACAGAGGAGTCGCCGTCTTCTTACCATGATGCCTCCTCGGGACGGGGCCTCTCAGCAGTGGCGGGGGGGCGGGGGCGGCTACGACGGCGGCTCTTCTGTCCCTCCGTCCGGCCTCTCCGAATTCTGAGCCAGGCCGCAGCCCTCCTCCACCGCCTCCCTTCTTCTTCTTCTTTTTGCCACTTCCGCCGTTGCCTAGCAGTAGCGCATCCGGGTCAGCGGCGCGCGAGCGCGCGAGAATAGGAACCGCCGCCGCCCCTCAGCTCGTCAGCCAATCAGAAGGCGGCTCGCCGGCCATCGCCAAGTATGGAGCTGGAGGCGGCGCGCGCGGCGCGGGAAGGAGTGGGAGAGACCATTTTGGGTATGAATGGAAAGGGGGAGCAGGCGCAGGTTGTGGGAGGGACCATTTGGTTTAAAGAGGGGAGGGGGATCTCAGAACAAGGGGACACGAAGGGTTTGGGAGGAAGAGTCCATTGGGAGGGCTAATGAGGGGGGAGAGTGAGCGCAAAGGCGTCGGAGAGACCATTATGCTGAAGAGGGGAAGGGGAAATCCAAAGCAAGAATGGAAGGACTTGGGAGGGAGAGACCATTTGCTAGCTGGAGCGGGAGGAGGGTTTGGGAAGGGAAAGACCAACTGGTGGGTAATAGAGAGAGGGGAAAACAAGAAGTTGTGCGGGGGGGGGGGGTGTTGACTCAAGATGGGAAGAGCCTGTTTCCCCCTAATCTGCAACATTTACCCAGAATTTAAAGGGAAAGGGCGCCTCCCCCCACTCCCCACTGCTTGATCCCAACAAGAGGTTCAGAGAGGGTAGACTGCTCCTGAGCTTGGAGGTTCTTTTCCTAAATGTCATGGCTGTTATATTCCTTGGGGAATTCAAAACAAAATAATAATATGAGCCTGCTGGGTCACCCTAAAGAGACAATCTAGGCCCTTCTTCAGTTTTCCTACATCCTAAACCTGTGGGTTTAAGCAGGAGTGGCACTATTACAACTGTGACTGTGAATCTTGAGAAGGAGGAGACTTGATGGAGGGGCATCAGCTTTCCATGCAAAGCATCCAAGATTGGATCCCCAGCATCTCCAGGTAGGGCTGGCAACATCCCTGCCTCAAATCCAGAGAGCTGCTGCCACTAAACAATGCTGAGCTAGATGAACCAAATTTTTGACTCAGTATGCGGCCGCTTCCTTTGTTTATATAGTCCCAATAAGGTTGTTTACCAGCAATGAGGAGTTGCACTCCTTCTGCAGTTTCGTAGTTTTGGGGTGCTCCTAGATCCATCACTTGTCAGAGGCCCAGGTGACCTCAGCAGCTCAGAACACGTTTCCAGCTTTGGTTGATGTGTCCACTATGCCTGTTCCTTAACAGAGAGAGGCTTGCCATAGCAGTCCATACATTAGTAACCTCACAATTAGACTACTGTAGTTGCAATATTCATGGCGCTTCAGCACCTGATTTCTGCAAATCAAGGCACGAGAGTGGGGCAGCCAGCCTCTGCCTTGCTCCATTGGCAACTCTATATACCACCCTACCCTGTCTTCCTATTACAGTGGTACCTCGGGTTAAGTACTTAATTCGTTCCGGAGGTCCGTTCTTAACCTGAAGCACCACTTTAGCTAATGGGGCCTTCTGCTGCTGCCACGCTGCTGGAGCATGATTTCTGTTCTCATCCTGAAGCAAAGTTCTTAACCCAAAACAGTATTTCTGGGTTAGCGGAGTCTGTAACCTGAAGCGTATGTAACCCGAGGTACCACTGTATGTGCTTTCCCCATAACCAGGAAGTGAGACGAGCACTGTAGAAACTGTTGCACTTTCAGCAGAATTTAAAGACATTTCCTGGACAGATAACAGAATCAGAGCTGCTGCAGTACAGTATCTGACGTGGATGGGACAGGGTACTCCAATATATTGGAACTGTAACAGGAACCTCATGTCCCCGGGGGAGAACTGTTTCAGTTTTTCCACAGACATCACATCAAACACATGGGTCCTGCAGGCTGGAGAACTGCTTTGATCTCACTATGAATTGTGTTACGGCAGGCTGCTTTGTGGCTGGGAGCAGAAAGGCTGCCTGCTCTCGCGGAATTGGTAAAATGCCCACTGCTATGGATGGAGTACAGCCTTTCTGTTCCTCTATTGTTCCATGGATTCACCCTGCCCCCTCTCTCGCTGCGCCTGCCTTCTGTTTTGACCTAGAGGTTTCCCTAAAATTAATCCCGGTACTGGTGCATGCTGACAGTTCTCGGTTCAAGTCTTTCCCCCTTTCTTCCGGGTTACTGATGCGCACCAGCGCATAGGTGCATGGATTAAATCACAGCTTCAGAGAAAAATGTTGATCATAAGAAACAGCTTTGCACCGATTCAGGCCCTGTAGCTCGCTGTTGCCCACACCAAGGATAGCCAAGGTGGTGCCCTCCAGATATCTTCCAGGTTGCTGATGTGCACCAACATATTAAGGGCATGGTTTAAATCGTAGCATCAAAGAAGAATGTTGTTCATAAGAAACAGCCTTGCACAGAGTCAGATAGAGCCATAGCTACATGGGGGCTAGCTGGGTTTTTTTGCCCCATGTGACGCCTCCAGCCTGTGTGTGTGAGTACGCAAATGCGTAGGGGTGTGTATACTAAACTGGGTCTTTGATCCAGGTGAAATAAAGCCTAGTTTCACCCCTGGAGACCATTGATCCATCTAGCTCATTACTACCCACACCAAGGGTAGACAAATTAGTGCCCCCCCGATGTTTGTTGCACTGCAATCTATGCTTGTTCCCATCATCCTTGACCGCTGAATTACCTTCTCTTTTTCCTCACCTTCCACACACACATCTCAAGGTGACGTTCAAAATGCAATAAAGACAGCTTTAAAAGAACACAGATACACTTAAAAGCAATACTGTATAAAGAAGATACCCGTGGCAGAGACCCATGTATCCAGCTGCGAAGGCCTGTTGGAACAGAAGTGCCTTCAGCTGTTTTTTTAAAAATGCAGATAAAGTGATCCCCTGTGGTTTCTTGGCAGGGTTGCTGTTCCACAGCAGAGGAGCAGCTACACCGAAGGCCCTGCTGTGTGTTATGGTCAAGTGGGCTCCTGAGATCTTTTTAGTTTAGAGAAAAGGCAAGCAGGAGGTGACATGACAGCATAAAATGATGCCTGGCACGGGGAATGCAGATACAGAGAAACTTCTCTCCCTTTCATAACGCTAGAACTCGTGGACACCCAGTGAAGCTGAATATCAGAAGATTCAAGACAGAGAAAAGGAAGTCCTCCTTCACGCAGCGTGTAGTTAAACAATGGAACTCACTCCCACAAGAGGCAGCGATGGCCACCGGTTTGTATGGTTGTAAAAGTGGATTAGACACATTCACAGGGCTGTCAGTGGATAATACCTATATCCTCTGCCTCCACGGTTGCTGGAATACCAGTTGCTGTAAACCACAGGAGGGGAGAGCGCTCTTGTGCTCTAACCCTACCTGCTGGTTTCCCAGAGGCATCTGGTTCGCCACTGTGAGAACAAAACATGAGCGTAGCAAATATTATTGAAAAGCATTGAAAGTATGCAATTATCTGAGGTTCTCCCTGCCCCCCAGCAGAAGCTTGCTCCCCGCAACTTTGATTTCCTAAAAAAAAAAAAAAACTTTAGCTGCCCCTCTCCCAACCCAAATCCTGGCTATGCCCGTGGAAGAAGATGTGGGAGAAGCGCATCGACTGGATAGCTCAGTTGGTTAGAACATGGTGCTGATAACACCATGGTTGCAGTTTTGATCCCCGTAAGGAACAGCTGCAAAGGAGGCTGGACTAGTAGATGATCCTCAGGGTCCCTCCAAACTCTTATGATTCTATGCCTAGATGAGCAATTGGCCTGATCCAGCAGGCTCCTCTTATGTTTAGGAGAGCTTCTTATGTGCAAAAGAGCTTTCTGCGTTCCTGATCTTGATTACTTGGTACTCAGCCTCGTCCAGCTGTCTGTGCTCATTTACCACCCTGTGAGCCTTAAGCTTTCATTCCCTCCACGCAGAGGTCTCCCCCACCCCACGTCCTACAACGCATCGCCCTAGGCGTTCACTCCATCCTCTTTCCCACCAAACAAATGTGCTCATTTCCAAACGGGCCCTGCCATAAACATCCACGTGCATGCAGCTGGTCCTCATTTCAGACCGTGTTCTCTCGGAGGCTGGAGAGCGCAAACATTTTTTGGCCGGTGAACGTAAATGCAAATATTTGGGGCAAAAACGAAAAGCAGCTGTTTGATCCTTTTTATACCTCTTCTTAAGAGCAAATACAAACCCCCGCCTCCCACCACCACCACCACCCCGGTGCTTGTCTCTGAGCCATAAAAGGGGGAAAAACATCCTTGCCTTGAACTCTGGATGTGTACTAAATAATGATTAAGGAAATGATGCTATGTGGACTAACGAATCATTCAGGAATCTCTACGGCCTTTTGAACACACATGGAGTACTACCTTCCATGGGGTGGGAGGCAGACTGAATCATGAGCCAAAAGAGAAAATCCTAAGTGATTTTCACCGACCCCCCCCCCCCGGCTTATGATTTATTTATTTTTTAAGGTATCCTGTTATAAAGGAGAATGGAGGTCCAAGATGAATCCCAGGCAGTGTCTACAAGTTCTGTCATTATGAGAGAGGGACAAAAACTTATATGCACCTTCTCCGTGTCATGACTAATTTTGTCGCTTTTTCTCTAAACTAAAAAGTCCCAAATGCTGCAACCGTTCTTTGTAGGGGAGTTGCTCCTGATCATTTTGAGCTACCTTTTCTGAATCTTTTCCAACTCTGCAGTATCCTTTTTGAGGTGACCAGAACTGTACGCTGTACTCCAAATGCAGTTACATCAATGGTCTGGCTCCATATAAAGCATCTCATTAGATTCTGTATCTCCCAGTTACAAGCGTACTAACAAACATAGTCAAATAAGTTAGCTTGATAGCGCTTAACCTGTTCGCAAAGGCACCCCTTTAATAAGGGGTCTTTTGGATCGCATGGGCAGTGACAATCGATTCCCATACACGCACTTCCCCTCTCTCTGTTACAGGAAAGGGGGGGGAGGGGAGAGAGATGCTGTCTTTATGAGCACTGGAAAGCATTTCATCACAGTGAGCCAGGATTTCTTCTTTAAAAGGGTTTTTTTTAAGTGTGTGGGGTTTGTGGCAGATCTCCCAAAGATTCACTGCATGTGGAAAGAAGCCATAACCTTAAGCAAAGGAGAGCTCTCTTTAACTCAGTAACCCCCAAATGTTCAGCTACGGGACAGGTCAGATCCACGCATGACAAGGTTTCCCGTCCGTGCTTTAAGATCAGTCTCTGAGGCCCCACTGGCATTAGATCGTAGTGCGCTCTGGTAGCCTGTAGGTTAGATTACTGCACATGGGGCTACTCCCAAAGGCTGTTTGGAAACTGCAGCTAGTGCAGAAGTCATCAGATGGATTATAATTATTAACTGGGACCAGAGTTCCTTGAAAGAGGGACTGGTGGTTAAACCACTCTGGGATTTGTTGCTCAGTGAGGGAAACGGGAACCCTACTAACAAATCTCAGCTCTACAGTCCCCAGGATAATTTGGGGGAAGCCGTTCCTGTTAAAGTGGTACAAGAGTGCTTTAAATGCATGGTGCGGACGTGACAGAGTGGTTAACTTGTTATTTACTAATCACTGTGAATGTGGCTTCTTTAAAAGCTTACTCACTATCATGCTACGAACCTGGTTCCCCTCTGACTCCCCTCTTGCCCTTAAAAATTCCTCTCCTTTTCCCTTATTTATTTATCAGGCTCGGCATTATGAAAAGTGCTTGTAAAAGTCATGAGATGGCGGCGGGGAGGATTTGGAAACAGCGTCATCTGATAATAAATATCCACAATTGCATCGGATGGGTTTAATTGCTGGTGTGTCCATGGCAACTGAAGGGGGGACGGACGGACCCTGACCTTTTGTATACATTTTTTGCTCTGCCATCAACTTTCTTTCCCAGGAGGTGGGAAATGGATTCAAGGCTGCTAATGGAAAACGTCTTCCAGACTGCTCTTTGATAGCCTGGCGACTCCCGGATTAAAAAGCAGCAGACGGAATTCACCGAAAAAAGAAAAAAAGTCAGACTTAGGAAACAATTAGATGGGATGTTTTCCATACCCTCTCAAATAGAATTTTGCACCCTGGGGAATCTAATGCATGATGACTGCCAGAGACCACGGGTGGGGGAAGAGAAGTTCTTTGGGATAATCCGATCCATATTCAAGAATGAAATCCTTCTCAGTGAGACTGAGAGATACATTTAAACTGGTATACTGTTGGTATACTACCATGGTTATGTCATCACACAAATCCAGCTGAGAGTAGGCTGTGCTGGAAAGGGTGCAACCAGATTGGCATGAGGTTCCACATGGTGATGGTCCTGTCCTGTGGTACAGGCGGTGTTGCCATGTCTCATGGGGCAAGTCCCATGCCAGGCGTTCATGCACCCTCATATCCTCCTTCCTTTGTGCTTCCTCACATCAATAAGCCCTGGAGACGGAGGTTAATTGGGAGTGGGGAGGGAGCAGAAGAGCAGAATCCCCCACCATTAAAGCCTATGCCATAATTTGTAGGTGGCTCCAACCAGGCTAAAGCTTGCAAGTTGTGTCCACAGTTATCATCATAATTTAAAAGCTCTCTCACCTACCTGGATATTCAAGACACTCCCTTGCCACCTGCGGGAGCTGTGGAGGAGACAGGCAAACCCGGAGACTGCAGGTCAGCCTTGAAGGTCTGGCAACCCTAGGTACAGACTTGGTGGGTCAGTGTTTCTGTCTGATTGGTTACTACCATCAGCAGCCAGTGAGAATAGCATAAGAACTTGAGAACGTCTTGATATTTACAAAATATATGTTTTTAAATGGCATGTTATCACCCTTCAAAGCAGTAATAGTTCATTGTGCATTGTGAATGCACTGACCCAAATTGTATTTTGCATGTTCATTTTTAATTATCATGCAGTTTAATATATTACTGGAATATATACTTTTGATTGAATAAAGAATGAATATATATATTATATTATATCATATTATATATACAAAACCAAGAGGCGGGGAGGGTGATAATAATAATTTATTATTTATACCTCGCCCATCCACGCACACTCCCCACCGTTTCACAGATACAAGTAAGGACATTCTTTGTGTATTTGTAACTTCCTTTTCGTTAGCACCAACAATTGCAGCTTAATTTGCACATCACTCTTCTCTGCCATCTGTATGTCAAACTGAAGCTAAGTGGAGTTTGCTTTTTTACAAGTAGAGATATTTTTACTGTTTATTTAAAATATGCAACAGAAAAAAGTAGGAATATGTAATTGAATGTATATCCTTTTATTTAACCCCCCCCCAGCCCCAGCTAGCTCAGGGCAACATACAATCTCCCCAGTCACCCATACATTTGTTTAATCTTCACAACAACCCTGCGAGGTAGTGTAGGCTAAGTGGCTGGCCTTACCTCACCTCGTGAGCTCCATGGCTGTGGGGATTTGAACCCAGAACCACCCTATGCCTTTGCCCAACAAAGTAACAAAAGTAACGTGGTGGGTTTGTTTTTGATCTGCATTTACATCCATCTCTTTGGAAAGGGGGTTTGTAAATACCACACAATAAAACTGACGGGCTGGAGGGCCACGGGTGGCTTCTGGAGACGAAGATGCCCGCAGATTACAATTAACGAGGCCTGCAGCCTAGGGTGCGTTCTTCATCCTAGCCTTTCTCTTTCGGGCCTAGCCGGTTTCCGCCCCAAGGTCAAGCCTCCGGCCCAGGTTGCTAAGGTTACCCTAGGTTACCCTTGGCAACGGGAGCCAGCTCTGCCGGGTGGGGCAGCGGAAGCTGAGGCCGCGGAAGCGGAAAACCCCTATTGTCCCCTCCCTTCAACTCCTTGGAACACTCGCGAGAGCCGCCCGCTGTCAGCTACAGCAGCGGTACCTCTCGCGAGACTTACGCCTAAGGAGGCGGGCGGGAAGGCTGAGTGGCAGCTCTCGGAGGGAGCAGGAGGCGGTGGCCAAGATGGCGTCGGAGGGTGATTTGGGCAGGAAGTGGGACCGGTGCTTGGCTGACTCCGCCGTCAAGCTGGGTAAGGGGGCGAGGGTGGGAGCTGTGGAATAAGGAGCGGGAGGAGGCTCGCCCTGTGTCTACGGTGTGGTGCTGAGGGGGAAGGAAGACCTGGGTTAAGGAAGGGGCAGTCCTTGCTCTAAGGCCCTGCTCAGGTTATCCTCGCCTGGCGTGAGGCCTCGTGCATTTAGCAGCTATGTCCTTAGGATTAGAGGGTCGGTGCCTGGCTTGCCAATAAATCGTCGTGCTGCAGGGATAAGTTATTTATGCACGCACGCAGTTTTCAAAGGCATTTTTTTAAAGGAGTTGCAATGCATCCAGAACATTGCAACCCACTTAAAAAAGCACACCAAATTCTTAAATACGGCAGCCTGCTTTTGAAAAGCAGTCGGGGGAGTGTGTGTGTGTATATATATATATATATATATATATATAATATCTTGCCCCCCTCATCGCAGACCTTTCTTCCTGGAAGGAGGGGAGGGAACTCTGTTGCAACAGAAAAATAAATATCTGCCTTGCTTTCCACCGGATCCTGCCTCCATTCATTCTTCTCTGACCGATCATGGACTTAGGGGACTCAGAGTCCCATGGGGAGTTGGGCAGCAAAAGCCAAACCCCAGTTTTTACATCAATTTCAAAAGTTCCCCCAAAAGCAATTTTGAAGCACACCCAAACCCTGCAGCTGATTTCGCAGGAGCCAGTCTTCAGAAGGTGCAACCCCCTATATGGTGTCGTGTGCTGTTGCCTTGAGGAGACAGGAGTATTCAGAAATATTGTGAATAGAACCGCCAGTGTTCATAGCTGCTTTATGGGGGTCCATGGTGCTGTGTCCCTATTTTTGTCTTGGAAATGTGGGATAGTATAGAGCTGACCCTGGCAGCTATGTGCTCCACTTGGATCATACAGCGCTAGCCTTCAAATGGCCTGTCACTGGAGACAGTCAGTCAAAGTTTGTGTGTAGGAATTGAATAGCTGTGGAGCAGTTAAACTTCTAAAATGCACACTGAAAAGGATTGTCTTCTTCAGCAGTAACAAGAATCATGCTGTCAGGGTGTGTTTACAGGTCTAGTGGAGGCATAGTTCATTGGTTGAGCACCTGTTTTGCATGGCAGACATCACATGTTCAATTCCCAGCACATCCAAATAAAAGGATTGTAGGTGAGCCAGTCTGGGAAAGACTTTGAGATTCTGCTGCCTGCGAGAGTGGGCGGTAACGTTCAATTACAAAATAACAGCAATATGTGTATCATTTCTGTAATATTTAGCCGTTTGAACACACTATCACAGCAGGTGTTGTATCAGTCCTGTACAGTGGGGGTGCGCTCAGTATGCGGGTGGGGATAATGCTGTGAGAGTGATTTGCCTAAAGCCACCTGGTTTGTCCTTGGGCTTGGCAGAGGTGAAATCAAAACTAATAACTGTAGATCTGTGGTGTTATATTTTAGCTACCACTCCCAATTCCTAGCTGATGAGGCCATTGCAGGTTATTGATGGTAGGGGGTAGGGTCACTTCCAACCACAGTGGTGCCCCTGGCTTTCCTATATAATGCATTGCATTTATATCCCATCTTTTTCTCCAAGGAGCTCACAGTGACATACATAACCCCCCCCAATTTAATCCTCACACAACCTTGTGTGAGGTAGGTTAGGCTGAGAGGCAGTGACTGGCCCAAGGTCATCCAGTGAGCTTCATGACTGAGTGGGGATTTGAACCCCTCTGATACTGAACAACCAGCCTGTCTTTGACAAAGGTTTTACAGGGGAAACACTGTGTGACTAAAGTTGGAGGATTCTTTGTGATGTATGAGAGAGAGAGAGAGACCCCTGTCTCACAGTGACAAATCATTTTGCTACCTAGTAGTCACCATTCATAGAGCTTTCAGAATTTCAAAAAGTGTTTCACCTAACATTCTCTTGTTGTAATGCTTTACAACAAGCCTGTGAGGTAGTCCATTGTTATCCCAATATTTCAGTTTTGGGGGTGAAAGGGGAGTTGCTTTCCTAAGGTCACCTAACAGTAACAAGTTTACTGCAAGTGTGAAGCTTGATCTGGGGGACACACTTAACTACTGGGGAGAGGTTTTCCCCATGGAGTTTCTGCTTGACCCACACCTGTTAAACACACACATCTGTCAAACAAAAAGGTGACCACCTGAGGCACAGGAATGGGACAGCATCCAATGTGAATGGGTTGTATGTGAGTTCTACTAGAGTAAACCCATTGAAATTAATAACTGTGACTAACCAAGTTCACTTATTTCAGGGGGCCTATTCTGAGTAGAACTTAGTTTGCAGGAGACTGAGGTGTTGATGAGAGTTTGGGATTTCTCCTGCAGTGTGATGTGAGGAGGAACCTGCCAACTGAGATTCATGTTGGTGCCGTAGACGGTGTGTATGTTGGATTTCTGCTGGGAAGATCTGGGCTCAAATACCAACTCAGCTATGAAGTTCTGCCTTGGGCGGATCGCATTTAGCCTAACCCATCTCACAGTAGATGATAGAGAAGGCAGTTGCTCTCATGTACTGCTTATAGGTAGGCCTCTGTGAGAACATGATGCTGTTCTAGTTGGGCTTTGGCCTGATCCGGCAGTCAGGCTCTTCTGATGGCTGTGAAATGGAGACCTGAAGGGGTGGGACTGTGTTGAGACACAAGGAAGCAATAGTTGGGAATAGCTGAACTTAATTACTAGCTTAGTACAAACAGAGAATGAGTTCAGACTAATGTGGAAAATTGATTCCCCACCAGCCCCTTCTTGCCTCTGGTTCCTATCACCTCCATCTTGTCAAAAGGTTTTCTTAGCTTGGCTGCCTCTTGGGATTCTTTCCAGTCTTTGACCTGCCCTGCAAAGCTATTACTGTCTTTAGGACCTGTGTGATCGTATTAATCCCAGCCAAATTAAAACATTTCCCCTTCCTTGAGCACTTAGGAAGTTTGTGAACATTCTATGCCATCAAGCCAGCTCAGCCAATCTGCATTGGAAGCCACAAATTCTATATACCGTATTTTTTGCACCATAACACTCACTATTTTCCTCCTAAAAAGTAAGGGGAAATGTCTGTGCGTGTTATGGAGGGAATGCCTACAGGTGGCATGCCTACGGATTTTCCTCCTCTAAAAACTACGTGCGTGTTATGGTCGGGTGCGTGTTATAGAGCGAAAAATACGGTAATATGTGTCCTTCGCCCAATCGTTGGCGTGCTCATATCCAGGCTTGGTTTTGCTTTGTGGGTCACTAAGTTGATTTGTTTTCGTTGTCACTGATGAGCATTAGTGAGAAGAGGTTGGGACTCTGCCCTCTTTCCCAAGGTAGGAGGGTGGCTGCCCCCGATGTGTCTTGATTCTCCTGCAATCCTACACAGAAAACCTCACGTGAACCCCTTTGAAATGAGAGTTGTGCAACATGTTCCCAGTAATATTGCGCCCAGAGTTGGCTGCGGTTTTGAGGTTTCTGTCTGCAGCCAACTCCCCCGTTCCCATACCGGGAGAAAGTGCTTTTAAGTTTTGTGTTATAAGACTTGTTTACATGCAAGTGGGGTGGGTAAGAAGAGTAAGAAGAAATAACAATGATCCAGTTTGAATTGCAAATGAGTTAATAATCGGATTTGTGCTTGCTGTTGCAATTTTCTTCTCCTCTGGCTTCTTCTGGGTAGGTATTAATTTGATTTTAAATGAGCAGGTGTCTCATACTTTGTAAGAGGGATTGAGGATGTGATAAGAAGGTTTCTGGGTTGATAAACAACCTAAGTAGAATCCTGCTGGATCAGGCAAAAGAGAAAACATCTCTGGTCCATCATCCTGTTCATAGCAGTGGCCCATTAGATGCCTCCAAAAAGCCCACAAGGAGAGTATAGAGGCATCGGCTATCCTTAGGAAGATAGAAAGCTGCCTTCTGCATCTTGAGAAGTGAGTTTGGTGAGCCCCTTTGTGCACAGCAAATTTCGAGGCTGCTGAGTTAGATGTGAGTGTGTGTAAGCTCTTGGGTTTCACAGAGTTCACAGTAAGGTGGAGTGATGAAGACTTCTGTGAAATGTGAGAGTTTGCATCAATGTGAAGCTGTCCCATTTGAAAAGTCAGCATTTGACTTATTTGTGGCTGGTACTGCAGCTGTCCCTCCTACCACAAGGTATTTGGTTTAACACCTTACTCCTCATCCCCACCAGTAACCAAGCTTAAGTACTGCATTTGCCTTTGTTTGCCCCTTGCTACCTACCCACCTCCTTTCTGTTTTTGCTGCAGACAGCTTGGGAAGAAGTAGCCTTTTGCAGATCTTCATAAAGAGACGTGTTATCTTGATGGGGTTTTATATCAAGGATGGGGAACCGTTGGCCTTCTGGATCAAGGTTCCTGAAAGTCGGCCCTCCAGATGTTTTTTGGCCTACAACTCCCATGATCCCTAGCTAGCAGAACCAGTGGTCAGGGATGATGGGAATTGTAGTCTCAAAACATCTGGAGGGCTGAGTTTGAGGAAGCCTGCTCTAGATGCTTCTTAACCACAACTCTCATTACATCCTTGCTGAGACTGAGAGTTGTAGTTCAGTGACATCCACAGGGCCAAAACTTGCCCACACTGGCTCTAGATGGATCAGTAGTCTCACCGGGTAGAGTAGCTGATATAGTGACTAGCCATGATGGTTATGTTCTGCCTTCACAGTCAGAGACAGCAGTACTTCTGAATACTGGTTGATTAGTCCACAGCAGTGGCAAACAGTCGGATGATCTTGCCTCTGTGTGAGGCTGAAATAATGAGGGAACTATTGAGAGATGGGGCCTGTTGTGCCAGTGAGGGAACCATTCAGCATCTGATGCTGTTGCCCTCATCCTGCTTGAGGGTTTCCCACAGGCATTGGCTTGGCTGCTGTGAGAACAGGAACCTGGACTAGATGCACCATTGGCCTGATCCTGCAGGCTCCTCTTTATGTCCTGTTCTCATAAGCAGGGGAAAGGTCTTAGGTTTGCAGGCTGCCCTCACAATAAACTGCTGCAGAGGAGCATGTAGATCCCCTGTCGGTGTGCATGCCCCCAGCTCTTGCTTGAACCGAACACACGCCTTGTTCTGAGGATTGCGCAAGGCAATTGACTCAATTTTTCCCAACCGAAGCCCTGCCAGAGGTTTCCCAGCGGGAGTTTCTCACCGCCTGCTTGAACTGGGCCAGAGTCGTGTTTAGGCACAGGCACTTGGCCCAGAGCGTGAAAGGGAGCAGTGATGCTTATTTCACATGTATCAGGAATTAATGACATGTACGCACAGAGCCAGGGCCGCAGATGCAGAGGTAAGCATAAATGAGCTTTGCCTAGTTGACAGTGGCATTCCAAACCCACCAGGGCCCGCATGATTCTCTGGGAACACTTTCTGATTTCCTTTTTTGCTGCATCCAAACATGCAGGCCTGATAAAACCTTAAGATGTAAAGCCATTTATAAATAAAAGTCCATATATTTATTCAACAAATGTTTTTTGTTTTGTTTTTTAAAGCAAAACATGACTTGCAAAAACTTCAGGAAAACAAACAAGTCAATGAAACAATTTTTTAAGATTTCCCCAGAGTATCCTGAAAATACATTATGAAAATCTGTATTCCCATACATAGAACGGTATACATCTGTAAAACATGTTCTTAAAAAGTGATCCGCAAGAACATGCTTTACAGATGTATACTGTTCTATGTATGGGGATACATCTAAATTTCAGGCATCTAACTCTGAAAAAAGTGGTGTGTGTGCTTGATTTGCCGAATTGTTTGCTGCTCTTTCTGATAAGCTGCTACTGGGGGAGGTGCAAAGTGCCCGCAGGTGGTTTTGGGGGGTTTTTAAGGAAAGATTTATGTCCAATCTTAGCCCTACCCACTGTAGACCCACTGGAATTGGTGGGCCTGAGTACTTTCATTTCAATGAGTCTACTCTGACTCCGGGTAGGGCTAACACTGCAAACCTTATTTGGCCTGAAAACTCTGGGTTGTATCTCACGTTAATCCTACTCAGAGTGGATTGGGCCCATTGAAATGACTGGGCCTAGGTAAGCTATGCCCATTAATTTCAATGACTCTACTCTGTTGTTTGATACAACCCTCTTTGCCTCCAGTTCCTACCCAGAATAAGTTTTAGCTTAACAGGAGCTTTGGAGAAAAACTCTCTCCTGTTTTGCTGTTATAACTGGAGGTGGGAAGTGAACTTGATAGCTTCTGCTGATGAAGTGTGATGTGAAAGGCATCCCTGTTACGTATGCTGAACACATCCCTGTTCGGCAGCGGCAATGCCACTGCTATGAGGCGGGCTGTTTTTCCGGGTGGGCACAATTCCACTTCCACAAAAGGAGCTGCAAGCTGAAACAGCCCTTCCTCATCCTTCAAAAGCAGTGAAGTTGGCCTGTTTTGTAGTTGCCATAGTGGTGGGTTTTGAAACAATTAAATGAAGGAAGTGATCTAAGGCGCTTTAATCCACTTGTCGCTGGGCAAGTGACTACGAGAAAGCTGCTCCTTTCCAGGAAGGCATATCTGATGGCTCCCTTCTGGGCACCCACTCCTTTGCAAGCCATGTTGTCACGTAGAGCCACGCCTGTACATGAACTGGCAATGTCTTGCAAGTTCAGAAATTGCCCGCTCCTCTCCGGAAGACACTAATGTGCCTTTCGCCTCTAATCCTTTGGTTGTTTTGACATCTTGGAATAAAACACTTCAAACTATTAAATATTCCTTTCAAAATACACCTTTTTAAATTATAAGGATTTTCTTTTGAGAGTGGGGAGGTGATCAACTTGACTTTCGATTGTAGTTTCCTGCAGTTTATAATTTAGGGGATTTTCTGCTTCTGTAGTCAGAGATAACCACTCAGATACACATTGGACAGGTTCATGGCCTAACATCATAAGAGCTAAATGTAGGGTTGCCATACATCTAGAATTATTCAGCCCCCTTAAGCAGTACTCAGACAGAAATGTCCAGGAAAAGAACCTTGAGCAAAGCATTTTCACTTTTTGAAATATGGCATCCCTAGTATGTGGCTTCCAGGTTTGGGTCGGCCACTGTGATGCTGGACATCTGAAGGCAGCCCTGTTTAGGGAAGTTTTTAATGTTTGATGCATTACTGTATTTTAATGTTTTGTTGAAAGCCGCCCACAGTGGCTGGGGAAGCCCAGCCAGATGGGCGGGGTATAAATAATAAATTATTATTATTATTATTATTATTATTATTATTATTATTAATGAGCCGTTGGCCTGAGCCAGCAGGCTTTTCTTAGGTTCTTAAGAGACCAATCTGTTCTCTTCTTGTAGGTGGGTGGAAGGTAATTAGGAGAAGTCCTATTCAGCATCTGTTGATCTAATAAGCGGTGGGATAAGTGGGGGGCAATAAAGGGGGGTGTTGTCTGGCTTCCCAACAGCTGCAGCTGTGGGGGTCCGATGCCTGGGGAGAAGGAAAGCTTTGAGGATGGGTTCTGTGGGAGTGAAATAATACTGCGGGTTGCTTTGAAGTCTGAAGCTGGAGCAGAGAGTCTGGGAAATTGCCTGTGCCCCTGTATTCCTTCCATTCTCAAACCCAATTCCGACTAGCTGGCATAAGTCTCCAAACTGGAAAATACATGGTGACCTTGAGGGATTAGGATTAGACTTCCAAATAGCCCTTCTGTCTCCAGAACTTGACTGATTTGGAAGACCAAATCAGTGTCAAGCTGATCAGAACTGTATGAAGAGCCAGTTTTGGTGGCAAATGCAGGGATGGGGGTGGAGAGAGAGAGATAAAAGTGATATCTGCATGCTCAGAGGGGACCCCAAGATTTGCAGTGGTTAGAGTGTCGGAGTAAGACCTGGGAGACCAGGGTTCAAATCTCCACCTGGCAAAGAAGCGCACTGGGTGTGACCTTGGGGCCAGTCACTGCCTCTCAGCTTAAACTACATCACAGGGTTGTTGCAGGGATTAAATGAAAAGAAGAACCACAAATGCCATCTTGATCTCATTGGGGGGGGGGGGTTATAAGTTCAATAAATACACAAGTGCAAGACATGTTTTATAAAGGAAACCCCAAGGGGCAACCTTCCTCCCAAATAGCCCAGTACAAGGCAGTAAACTTAGCAGCCAAAGGATGTTGAATTTCAGTTGTAAAGGAAAAATTATGGTGGGGGAAAAGAGCAGAATGGAGTGTACTGGAAGAGGGCAAAACTGGCTTTCTAGAACACTGAGCAGCAGCACCTTGGTGAAGGATAAAACTGCATGATTTTGTTGCAAATCTCACTTGTCTGCATTAAAATATGGCCAGGTGATAACGTCCATTTGGCCAGTGCTTATATTAAAATAATGTAGATTAATTGCCTCCGCAAACCTGACATTTGGTAGGATTGCAGCTATTGGAAAAGGGTCTTCTATTTTTTGAGGAGGTGGGAGGAAAGGGGTGAATTAACAAGAGGCCTTAAAGGAAAAACCATTTTTTTATGAAATTGGAATGACATTGTATATGGCAATGGCTAGTGTAGCACGTGCCTTTGGTTTGGAAAAAAAAACTTTGGATCTAATTCATCTTTCTGTGTCATTGCTCCATTTGCAATACTTACAGATGGCGCAACAGAGTAAAAATTGGGGGTTAAATTAATCTGTGGCAGAGAAGATTGGCATTTGGCATGGGGTGGGTGGGGAACAAAAGCACAGTTCCTGCCTCCCCAAGGATTGAGGAAAGCAGTTATGGCCTGGCTGAACTGATTTCAAAATCCAATTTGAGGCTCTCCCAATGTGCTGGCTGGGAATTGTACTCCAAAACATCCGGAGGGCACCAAGTTGGTAAAGTTCAGCATGTTTCGTTCAGGAACATTCCCCATGCATTGATGGGACCCACAAAAGGTGTGTGAGGCCCTAACTCAGTGCCAGGCCAATTGGATGGGGTTGCCCGGAAGGCCCATTTCCTCCAAGTGGCTGAAGACATCTCAAAGAAGAAAACCACTTTCCTTGAGTCTTCCCCTCCTCTTTTGCCTTTCCTGGCTCTGAAGGGAGGGAGGGAGGGAGGGAGAAGCAGGAGGGGGTCTGAGACTGCAAGATATTTGGCTTTTATCCCCTGTCCGTTTGTTTTCCTTGTAAGTGAGAGCTTTCATCTTTTATTGTTATGAAGTTAAAGGCTGGCTTGGAGGTGCCGGTCTTTAGTGGAAACAGCTGCCTGCTGCAGTCCCTCGATGTCCCCTCGGTCAGGTGGGAGGCCCTTCAGGAGCAGCGCCTTGCCCTCTTAAAAGGAAATTGAGCGTGCAGCTCCCCAAAAGGGCAAAAGCTATCGGCTGGTGTGGCTTTTTGCCTCTTTGCTGGCCCCTTTGTACAGTACCGTCCATAACCAAACTGGCAACTTGGCCGTTTCACCTCTAGGGACTTCACTTGGATGAGACTCATTTGTTCCAGCAGCATTTTGTGTCTAGGAAAACCCCCAGTGGGGTTGGACACACACGGCTTCGAAAGATTGACTCAAACTCCCCTTTGCTTTCTTGGCGACATTAAGGAGATGACCGCAGAACCACAACAATCTCCTGGTTGGATGAAGAGTCCACAGCAACAGTTTCATAGATCTTAATTCTTGCTTGTGCTTCGAATTTGGTGTGTGTGTCTGTTGAATTGCAGGCCAAAATTGTCCTGGATAGAAATTATTTGAACTGAGCATCTGGTTGGGCAGACAGGGGAGGGGGAAACATTTGCCGCATCTTCTTCTCAATAAAGACTGGCGGTGCCCTCCATTATAACCCTTGGCATGTGACATCAGTCTTTATGGCCCTCCAGGTTGCAGTGGAAAGCTGGTTAGGACATTCTTGAAAATCTACCAAAGTTGCCTGACCCTCACAGCCTCTGCCCCAGAGCTGTGGGGCCATTCCCATAAGAAGCTGCCCCTTTATTGAATCCAGCACATCTTCCTCACCCGATCCAGCCTTCACCAACCCTGTGCCCTTGTAGATGTTGCTGGGCTACAGCTCTCATCAGCCCCACCCAACAACGCCCATGGTCAAGGATTTTATTTAGATGATATCTTGCTCTGAATCTATTCGTGGAGGATAAGGTTATCGATGGCTACTATCCATGATGTCTGTGTTCTGCAGGCTCTTATGTTCACTCCTCACTCATCTGGAGGGCACCAGTTTGATCTACTTAGAATGATCTAGTTGTCTCCTCCCCCAAGCTCTGTGGTTATCGTATTCTGGGCAATCATCGGACATTGGTTTTTCCCTAACAGGATGGAAAATGGTAACAGAAGCAACTGTTTAAAGGTCGGTGTTCGCGTGATGCACAGTTCATCTCCCATGTAAACCATTTCTCATTGATTAGCTAACTTGTTTAAGTTGGCAGAGGAGGGGAGAGAGAAACCATCCTTGAGCAGGAAGTCTAAGCCTGGACCGCAGCATGACTTGCTGAGCTGGACAGTTTGAGCGAACGCCCATCTCATCACCCCCCCCCGCTCCCCCCAGTTCTGCGTGTTGAAATAATTATTTTCTCTAAACAGCCTGATTTCCAGCAGTGGTACTCGAGAAAGAAAGGAAAGGCAGTGTGTAGCAAGGGAAGGAGTTTGTTTGAGCCTCAGGTCAAGGAGGCCAAACAGTTTGTGCTTTTGATGGATCTGTGCAGATGGTAATTTGGGTTTAATAGCATAAACACCCTCTCCATACATACCCCCCCCCCAACACCAGCTGTTCCATGGGGAAGCTGGAGTAGGGTGGGGAGACATCGGTTGTTGCTAATAGTCATTCGTGCCTTGATGCCTGCTTGACTACAAACTCTAGGTGCGCCCTGCCGCCCCCCGGGCATCTTTTTAAAATTAAATTTATTTTCTAATTTTAAAATTACAAACCCACAAAAATCATGCTTCTAGCTGTGTGGTAACACTGGTTGCAGTATCCAATCACACCAGTCAAAATGTTCTGGAATGTGAGGAAGGCGATGACTACGCGCTCCCTCCATGGTTGGAAGCAGCAATGCTTCTGCTGGAAACTACAGGAGGGGAGAGTGCTCTGGTGTTCGAATCCAGCTTGCAGGTTTCCCTTTGAGGCAGCCTTTCTCAACCTGTGGGTCCCCAGATGTTGAACTACAACTCCCATCACTCCTAGCTAGCAAGGCCAGAGCTCAGGGATGATGGGAGTTGTAGTCCAACAACATCTGGGGACCCACAGGTTGAGAACCGGTGCTTTGGGGCATCTGGTGAAAATGTCATTCTGGACTGCCTGACCCTGCAGGGCTTTCCTTAATAATCTTTATGGTAGATAATATCCTGTCATCTCTTCTGTCTTGCCAGGAATCAGCTTGCAGTATCTCACAATCCTGGGGCACGCCATCTAAATATGATTTCAGATCTTGTCTGCCCTGTGCCCCGCTGCCAAGATAAACAAATGAGTTCCCGTAACAGATTCAGCTGTGTAAGATATCATCTAAATAAAATCTCAGGAAGAACTTCCTGCAAAATCCACACACTGTATTGATCTGTGGTATCTTCTTCCAAATCCAAATCTATGGCTTACGTTGACATATAGATGGAGCTTGGGACTCTACTGCAGGAGGGGGTGCCAGTGCTTAGCCTCGGGACATGACAGTGTTCCAGAGCATGGGCAGAGTGTGTTTGCTTTACAGCTGCCATGAACAATAAACCAGCCATGTCGGTTTGGGCCCTTGCACGGTCAATTTCCTTTTAAGAGGGCAAGGCGCTACTCCAAAGGGCCTCCCACCTGACCGAGGGGACATCGAGGGACTGCAGCAGGCAGCTGTTTCCACTAAAGACCAGCACCTCCAGGCCAGCCTTTAACTTCATAACAATAAAAGATGAAAGCTCTCACTTACAAGGAAAACAAGCAGACAGGGAATAAAAGCAGAGCAAAGGGCCCCCCTTTGGTTCCCACCTTCCCAAGCCACGATGAGCACTAGAGGACGGGGAGACCACAAAGGAAGCAATTTTCCTCCGAGACGGCTCCGGGCCACTTGACTTGGGAATAAACTGGCCTTCCAGGCGACCCCATCCTGTTGACGCAGGGCTGAGTTAGCGCCCCACAGAACATTTTGGGGGCCCATCAATATCTGGAGAACATTTTTGAAGGCCGTCCGCTGCCTCCACGTTTAAATCCAGAGCTTGCCAGGGACCGCAGCTCAGGGCTGAAGGAACACATGCTCTGTGTGTAGAAGGTCCCATGGCTCAGTCTTGGGTAGAAGGCCTGGGGAAGCCTTTGGCAAGCAGAGCAAGGACTGGGCTAGCTTGGCCAATGGCCCAATTTGGCATCAGGCATCCCTAGGAGGCCTGTAGCAAAATGGTAGGCACTCCTTCTTCGCATGTGGAAGGTCGCAGCTTCAGTCCCTGCCGTCTCTGCTAGTAGAAGCTAATAAGCCTTTTCCTTCTGTAGCTGTGCTTTTGTGCACTTTTTTAAAAAAAGAAAGAAAGAGAGAGGCAGTGATGGCCACCAACTTGGAGAACTGGGCAGATTCCGGAAGATTAAGGCTATTGATGGTTACTAGACACAATGGCTATGCTCTACCTACACAGCTGGAGGCATCAGTGGTTCTGCATACCAGTCACTGGAAACCATGGGAGGGGAGAGGGCTCTTGCATTTGGGTCTTGCTTGTGGGTTTCCCACTGGAGCATCTGATTGGCCACTGTGAGAACAGGATGCTGGACTAGATTGGCTCCATCCAGCAGCATCTTCTTATGCCCTGCAATGAATAGTATTGTTCCCTTGTGGGCATGTGGGGAGGCCTGGCAGGCTCCGTTAACTCTTTCCTTCCTCTTGCAGGTGCTGGCTTTGGGTTGGGCGTCGTCTTCTCGGTCATCTTCTTCAAAAGTAAGTGATGGGTAGCTCCCAGGTGCACACCCCGCTTCCGCTCCAGGTGCTTGTCTTCCTGACATCCATTCTGAGGGGACCTTGTGCCACCATCCCTCCCTTTATGCTTTTGGATACTGGCCGGCCAATGAAGATGGCAGGGCAGCAGGGACCCATAGCTTAGCGGTAGAGCACTTTGTTTGCATGTGAAAGGTCCCAGATTCAGTCCCCAGCACCTCCCATTATAAAGATCAGGTAGGCAGCTGACAGGGATGTGTGTGGCGCTGTGGGTTAAACCACAGAGCCTAGGACTTGCCGATCAGAAGGTCGGCGGTTTGAATCTCCGCGACGGGGTGAGCTCCCGTTGCTCGGTCCCTGCTCCTGCCCACCTAGCAGTTCAAAAGCACGTCAAAGTGCAAGTAGATAAATAGGTACCGCTGTGGCGGGAAGGTAAACGGTGTTTCCGTGTGCTGCTCTGGTTCTCCAGAAGCAGCTTAGTCATGCTGGCCACATGACCCGGAAGCTGTATGCTGGCTCCCTCAGCCAATAAAGCGAGGTGAGCTCTGCAACCCCAGAGTCAGCCATGACTGGACCTAATGGTCAGGGGTCCCTTTACACTTACGTTTAGGCAGCTGATGACGAAGACACTTCTGTGCTTCAGATCCTGGAACTCCACTGCCGACCAGAGTTGGAAATATTGGGCGAGTTCAACCATTTCCCCAACCTGGTGGCTTTCTGGGAGTTCCACCTCCGGGGAGTCCCCTGCCAGCATAGCCACAGGGTTAGGGATGACCAGTGATGTGTTAGTAACTCTATGTGTATTTTGCAGCCTATGTTTCAAAGGCAGGTTTAGTAGCCCCTTCTAAATAAAGATCCTCCTCACAACGTACTGCGGCATTTGCTTTCTCTAAATAAAAGCTGCCTTGTTGACATCAGGATGGGATTTGAGCACACGGGAAGAGCCCTTTCCAACAGCCATTTGCAGCTTGATAAACATTTTTAATATATATTTATGCAATAACTTCCTTCTGTTTAAAAACAACAAGCACTGTGGAGCCCATCTGCGTGTGTCCCCCCCCTCCAAGCCCAGCACCGTGACCCATTTTTAAAATAGGTTTTACTCCACCATGCATTTTGTGGGATAGGGTGGGGTGCAGGTTTTTTGGATTTGCAAACAAGGATGAGCCACTTGAAAAGATCAACCTGGTAGCTGTGGAAAGAAGATTTCTTTATAACCAGGGGTGAGGAACCTCCCTTGCTTCACCACCTTTGGAGGAGGCAATCTGTCAGGGGTCGGCTGCTGTCAGTGGGGGGGAGGCGGGCCAAGCCAGAGGTCAGTGGAGCCACTTCCCTCCTCCTATTTCCTTACCAGGGGAGGGAGAGTGGCTGGAAGTGGGGAGGAAGATAAAGGGCCTCCTTTCCTTCCACTCTGCAGTTGTAATCTGAAATCTTAGGCTCAGCGCTGCACCCAGAGCTCAGAAACTGCTTGCGCTAATGAAATTCCCTGTCGCAAAATGCGCCTAAAACAATGGGAGTTTCAAACACTGGCTTTGGGGAGTAAAAAAAATTGGGAGGGGGGCATGTATGCCACCTTGATCTCCTTGGAGAAAAAGGTGGGATATAAATACAATGCAATCAATGAAATAAACGAATAATAATTTTGTTATGGTGGTCTGCATGTGCCACCTAGTTACAATCCCTACAGCAGCCCTGCAAGGTGGGGGTGTGGAACCTTTTATCAGCCCAAGTGCCCCATTCCTTCACTGGCAGTCTTCTGGGGGGGGGGGCGGAAACCACATGTCAATAGTGGGCAGGGCTAGGTGCAAATGTGGACAGAGCAATCGATGGCTTTCATCTCTTAACTAGTAAGCCAGCCTGAGGCTTCTGCAGCCTCCCTCCCCAAATGCCTCTCTATTCAGGCAAGCAAGAGTCCCATTTCAAGGACATATTCTAGCTAGGCAAAAGCACTCAAGAGTGGCAAGTGGGCCATTGATGGGGCACAGAACTGGGGGGAATTCCAGGGGCCACTTAGCAAGGCCTGGAGGGCCATTTCTGCTATAAGGCAAATCCCTTTCAGTAATATGCCCCTGTTTCAGAATTAAGCCCGAGAGTTGCTTGCCTAGGACCCACCAGTGGGCCCATAACAGTTTTGATCTGAGAACTTCCCCACTCAGAGTTCAGTCCATTAACCTCTCACTGTGCTGCTGTACCAGCTATCATTGATGCCCTTGCAGAATTTCTTGTTTCGTTGAAGCATTGCGAATTATCTGGACCTTGATTCAGACCACATTTCATAGTGACATTCCCATTGTTCTTCCATCTCTGTTCTTTCTCTCTTTCCCTCCCTCTCTTTCCTTCCACCTTCTTTTGTTCCAGGGAAGACGTGGCCCATCACTCTCGGGTCAGGAATGGGCTTAGGAATGGCTTATTCAAACTGCCAGCATGACTTCCGGTCTCCTTACCTTCTCCACGGGCGGTTTGTCAAGGTGAGTCTGCTTTTGAGAACTCCTCTCTTCGGTCGCATCCACATAATACATTAAAATACAGTATTCTCTAAGCTACTAGCATGAGTTTGACCAAACTGCGGGAGGCAGTGGAAGACAGAAGTGCCTGGCGTGCTCTGGTCCATGGGGTCACAAAGAGTCAGACACAACTAAACAACAACAAATACCACTTAAACTTCCCCAAAAGATCCTGGGGACTGTAGTTTGTTAACTGCTAACTACGCTTCCCAGAATTCTTTTGGGGAACCATGACAGTTTAGAGTCTCTTAAATGTGCTTAAAATGTGACCTTATAGGTATTTGCTTGGTCTGGGGTAGGGAGTAATTCCTAAAAGCATAGCAGGCACCTTCTGTGCCAACTTTTAAATAAATGCCTGCTGAAAACCTTTCTATTCTGCCAGGCCTATTCGGGCAAACAAGAATACCTGTTTCCTTAGTGGTTAATTGATGCCCTGTTTTTAACTTCTTTACGTTTTTATTGTATGGTTCTGTGTTTTTATTGCTTTAAACCACTTTGATGTTTTTTATGGCACAGCAGTATACAAATCATAGAATCATATAAATATTTTTATAATTAAATATTAAACTCAGGGGAAAGCGGGTAGCCTTCCAGATTCCCCCCCCCCTTTTAACTTAACAACCAGTGCAGTTGAGAGTATGAGGTTTGTGGGTCTAGCAGACGGCCGTCTTAAAAAAAGGGCCATGGGACACTGTTGTTTTTGAAAACAAACGGATGTCTTGCAGCAAAGGTTTTCACATGCTGGAGTCGAATGCTCTGCACGTTTGGCAGAAATGCACACGGCTCTTTGGGGTGGGGCGATTGTAACCAGTGGAACCAAACGGTCCCGAAAATTAAGAGAGCAGAAGTCTGTGACAATTATACATAAAGTTTAAAAGAGTGCTAGGTGGTCAACGTGATCGTTTGCAACAGCAATAATTGGGGGATAAATTTCACGCCTGTAGTGGGTGAGGAAACCCTGGTCTCTATTTAAGCCCTCAACTAGAACTATGAAAGTTGTGGATTGGGGAGTTGCATCCAGTGCTAGCCCTACTCAGAACAGACCCACTGAAGTTAATGGGCAGACCTGATTTAGGTTCATTCATTTCAGTGAACCTGTTCTAACTTAGTTGGATACAACCCAGTTTCTGATCCAGCCATTTTCCCACGGTGCAGCAGGAAACCCTGGTCTCAGTTGAGCCCCAGCGTGTAAGATCTAGTTCAGCCACTTTTCTTTGGCTAGGGGGCTCTGAAGTGCTGTCTCTTCTGATATAAGTCTGGAAATGTAACCAGAGTACAGCTATGGGGCTTGGTTGCAAGAGCTTCCTGGCCTACTCAGCCAAGAGTGGGGTTCCCCCCCCCCCACACTCTTGTTGATTTACCAAACCCCCTTTCCCTTTGCTTCTCTCTTTCCTCATCCTCTCAGCCAAACCACCCTTGAGCCAACTTAGCCTCTTTCTTGCTTGCAGGTTTCCTGCCACCTAATTCTCCCTTGAATTTTCTTTGGCAGTTGCTTCTCCTCCCTCCCTCCCTCCCTCCCTCCCTCTTGGAAATTGGCAAGCTCCGTGCTTGCCTGCCTTTTTTTTTTTTTGCTAGAACCCCAAGATTTACCAACCAGAGCCTGGTGCAAAAGTCTTATTGTTAGAATTGAAGAGCATTTTCGTCTAGCATCCTTTCCTCTCAGTGACCAGTCGAATACCTCTGGGAAACAGGATCTGAATGCAACAGCAACTCTCCCCACTTGTGTTTCTGATCAACTGATATTCAGAAGCATTGCTGTCTTAGATTGCAGATTTACCCAGAGATCTGCCAGTTGATTCTAAGCTACATTCTGCCCACCTCTCAGTCCAGCCCTCAATTGTCTGGCCTTGCACACTGTCAGTGCTAATTTGTTTGATGACTTAACTCCCATCAAACGTTGGTTGTGGCTTTCTTCCAGATGGGAGAAGAAGTTGCTAATTCCAATTTGATGACTGGTATAGGTGGAGTGGGGTGGGGGGAGAGACCCATCTAGCAGCCTCACTGTTCCCCCCCCCAAAGAATTGAGGCCTCCAGACCACTCAGCTGTCCACATCAAAACTGCGTCATGCTTCCCGCAATGTTGCGAAACGGCCGTATAAAGTTTATAACAGACTCTATTCGTGGTTTCCCTTCCTCCCACAAACGCACAAAACCTCTCTTATGGAGGAGCAAATCGCAGAACAGCCTCGGACATGAATAAGCTCTCTAGTATGGCAAGTTGTGACTGTGTGCACTCAACTCTATATGTCATGTCGCTTAATGTCGGGGCTTGGTGTACATAATACTTTGGAGGGGGGATTGTTTTATGTAAAAAATAGAATTACAATTCATTACTGCAGGTACAATCAATTCAAACAGAGAGCTAAACAATAGAAATTCATTATCCCCTCCATCACCCTCCCTCAAACGACCTAATACAAACTCTCTTGATCTTCGGATATTATATTCGCTGTTTACAGAGTCTGTTACATTCCATAAAACCTATTGCTTTCTTAAAAAAAATACTTACTGTCTATATGGGAGCAGAAGGAAGGAGTTGGTAAGGACCACAGCTCTACAATTCTATGTTTCTGTGTCGCGCACACACACAAACATATATTAGCACTTCTTTTTCTTCAAATTGTGGGGGAGCAGGGAGAAAAAATGTATTCTTTTGCTCTTATTATAGAATTGTAGAGTTTGAAGGGGCCATGAGGGTCATCTAGTCATCAAACCCACGACTCCAAGGTTAAGAGTCTCATGCTCTACTGAAATGCCACCAGGCATTTGGCTCTGTAGGCTTTTGAGTGTCTCTTTGCAAAGGCAGCAGTAGCACAACAGCACCTTTCCTTAAAGCTGAGACTTCCTGGATTCAGGAATCCATTTCCCCTTATGTGCTTGGAGACCAGGCAGTCCTCATGTCAGGGATCTAAGGGGAAGGGGATATCTATGGTCACAAGAGACCAGGGCCCTGCGGGACTTGACATCTTTCCGCAGGGCCTGCAAGACAGAGCTGTTCTGCCTGGCCTTTGGTTTGGACTCAGTCTGACCCTTATGTTTCCCTCCCCTTATGGTTTTGATCTATGGGCTACTATTAAAATGAGGCTGCATTTTAAATTGTATTTTTAACCTGTATTTTAAATTGGTTTCTCCCCCCCCCCTTATGTTTTTATTGTAATTTTATTGGTGTTAGCCGCCCTGAGCCCGGCTCTGGCCAGGGAGGGCGGGGTATAAATAAAAAATTATTATTAATATTTATTATGGAGCGGGAGATCCTCTCATATAAAGGTAACCCTTGGATGGCTAAAATAAAAAAATTCCTTCCAGTAGCACCTTAAAGACCAACTAAGTTAGTTCTTGGTATGAGCTTTCGTGTGCATGCACACTTCTTCAGATACACTGAAACAGAAGTTCCCAGATCCTTCTATATAGTGAGAAGGTGGGGAGGGGTATTACTCAGAAGGGTGGTGGGAATGGGTGATTGGCAGATAGCTGAGATGAGCCTGTTGACGACTCTTAACGACTGCAGTAGGTCTTACAGGAAAAGGCAAGGGGTTGGTTGGTTTTATAGTTGGTCTTTAAGGTGCTACTGGAAGGAATTTTTTTATTTTGACTATGGCAGACCAACACGGCTACCTATCTGCCTTGGATGGTTGTGAGAGAGGATTGGACAAATCCATGGGGAAGAGAGGGCTGTGAATGGCTATTAGCCACAATGGCTATGCGCTGCCTCCACTATGGGAGGCAGCACTGCTTCCAAACACAAGTTGTTGGAAACCAGAGGTGGGGAGAGGGCTCTTGTGCTCGGCTTCTGCTTGTGGGTTTCCCACTGAAGTGTCTGGGTGGCCGCTGTGCCATTGGCCTGGTCCAGCAGGCTCTTAATGTTCCTCTGCTAAAGTTCTGCAGCAGGAACAGACCTGCAACCCTAAGGCCAAATGAGTAACCGCAAGCCTTTTTTTCCCCTTCCACCAGGAGCAATGACGCAGGCCCGACCCACGCCTCTCTTTTGCCAGAGGATCAGCGGCACCTTGTCAATTCCTCGGGAAGGTCGAAGCGTCCCGGCCTTGAGGCAACGGCCTTTGGAAGCGCTTGGCCCGTTGCTCTTTTTTCCCGCGACACCTGGAACCGAATATCGGGGGTTTTTTTTAATCCCTCTTTTGGAAACGAAAACGGGGAAGGTGCTGTTCTGGAAAGTGAAATAAAAACGAGAGTCCACCCCCTTGCCTCCTGCGCCGTCTGCTGTGTGTAGAAAGGGAATGTGTGGGACGGCTTCTTTTTCCGTTTGAACTAGCAGCTGTGGCCACCTGGTTAAGTTCCTCTTTGAAAGGCACCCCCCCCCCATGACAGCTGTCCTCTGTTCCTCTCCCACTTGCAATCAGCCCCCGCTGAAGTTTACAGTTTGCGTTTAAAGAAAAGCAGCCCCACCCCATAGATCACCCTCTTTATCTCTGCTGTAGTCTGGAGATGTCCTTTAGCAGCAGTGACTGTCTCTAAAGAAAAAAGACCAAAACTCATAAATGAGCAGGCAGATAGAAGAGGATCTGGGGGTGGGGTCTAGCTGGAGACATCTGCGTCCTGCACTGATGGGGAAGGAAGATGGGGGCCTGTAGCTCAGTGTCAGATAACAGGAGGACATGGGATCAGGGCAAACACACTTCTAATCTGGCATCCTGTTCTCGTGGCGGCCAGCCACGTTCCCTCAAGGGGAGCCTGGGAAGCAGGAGCTGAGTTCAAGAGCAGGGCTCTTGTGACTTGTGATTGCAGCAACTGACACGTTCAGAGGCTGCTTCCAGTGGCTGGAAGTCGCAGGAGGGGAGCGTGCTCTTGTGTTCAAAGCCAGCAGGAGACCCTCAAGTAGGCACCCTCCGGTTGGGCACTGTGAGAGCAGGATGCCAGACTAGATGGGCCATTGGCCTGGTTCCTGCAGAACTCTTCTGATGTTCTGACCCACTCCGTATGCCAAAGGCACCCGATTTCAGCCTCCGCCATCCAGACAGGGCTGAGACGTAGCTCTGCCAAACCCTGGAGAGTTGCTACTGCTGCTGCCTCCTGTCAGCATTGACTGTTCCAAGCTAGTTGGGTTGAGGGTCCGACTGCTATAAGGCAGCTGCCTATATATTTGTGCCTTAAGGGGAGGGCCATAGCTTAGTAGCAGAGCACCTGCTTGGCATGCAGAAGGTCCCAGGTTCAGTCCCCAGCAGCATCTCCCAAGTAGGGCTGGGAATGTCTTCCATTTGAAACCGTGCTGGTTAGGATAGACTAGATGAACCAAGGGCCTGGCTCACTGCAAGGCAGCTTCTTGTTTAAACTAGCCCTTTATTCAGAACCATGAGCACTAGAATATTACTTTGCCTTTAGGAGAATCATAGAATTTCAGAGTTGAAAGTTGGTCTAACCCCCTGCAATGCAGGAATCTCAGCTAAAGCATCCATGACAGATGGCCATCCAAGCTCTGCTTAAAAACCTCCAAGGAAGGAGAGTCCACCACCTCCGCTCCGCTGTCCAAACAGCTCTTACTGCCAGGAAGTTATTCCTGATGTTTCGTCGGAATCTCCTTTCTTGTAACTCAAAGCCATGGGTTCAAGTCCTACCCTCCAGAGCGGGAGAAGACAAGCCTGCTCCATCTGTCCTGTGACAGCCCTTGAGATATCGGCTGTCATATCTCCTCTCAGTTTCCTCTTTCCCAGGCTGAACATACCCAGCTCCTTCAACCGTTCCTCATAAGGCTGGGTTTCCAGACCCTTGATCATCTTGGTTGCCCTCCTTTCCAGCTTGCCAATATCCTTAAATTGAGGCGCCCAGAACTGGGCACAGGACGCCAGGTGTGGTCTGATCGAGGCAGAATAGAAATAGCACAGATCAGGATTATCAGAAGCTTGCCTTGTGCTGAGTCAGAACCTTTGGCTCATCAATCTGTCTACACTGACTGGCAGTGGCTCCCCAGGGTTTCAGACGGCGGCAGAGGGTGGGGTGGCATTCCCAACCCTGCAGGGAGATGCCAGGGTTTGAACCCTGGGACCTTCTGCCTGCAGAGCTGGCGCTGTGCCACTGAGCCACGGCCTTTCCCCATTCCTTGCATTCCTCAGCAAGCTCCAGAATGCAACCCTGATTCCCTTCCAACGAAGTGCTTGCCCATCTCTCGTTTTCACCATCTGGTGAGCGAAGGAAAGATGGGTGCAAATCCCCTGCAGCAGAGCGAGAGAGAGAGAGTTGGGGTAAAAATGCAAGCGGAGCGTTTGAGGATCGGACCCGTAGTCCGCCTAGCACAACATCCTGCTTCTTCCCCAAGGCGCCCGGCTGGGTGCCTACCTCCAGGGAATCCCGCATGCAGGGCACATAGGCAACAGCTCCACCCTGGCGCCGCTCCCCTCTGTAATCAGCCATTATGATCCCAATTCAGATCTGGCAGGGGTTAGCAGCGTTCGGGCAGTTTTGTAGCGCCAGTGAACCTGAGTCCCTAATGAGAGATGCCATTCCATTTCCCTAAGGCTTGGAGGAAATGCTTAGATCTCCTCCTAACCTAACCACACAGCTGCCCAGGGCTGTGCGGTTTGTCTCTGGATTACTGCTATGGAGTAGTTGAACATGGGCAGGCGAGCTGAATGATCCCATAGGCTTTGTGGAAAGCCCTGCATCTGGAAAAGCAGCCTGTCATCAAGGAAGGTGGTGCCATGCTAGCTTTCTAGATGCAGGATTCTTCTCTCCCCCCCCCCCCCAAACATGGAAGAACTCCACTATGCTCATTCCTCTACCCTGTGTTTTGGATTGGGTCCAGGCCAGCAACAGCTAGATGTAAAAATGCTAGACCCGTAACCAGCGTGTGTGTGTGTGTGTGTGTGTGTGTGTGTGTGTGTGGTCGTCTTTGGCGATCACTAGTGGCCAAGTAAAACTGTCTTCCATGAACACAGTCCTAACGGTGTCTCCGTAAGTGACTCTGGAGGCTCAATTCTGGATCCACACATCCTTCCACAGCGGGGGAACATAGGTTTCCGGGCGGGAGTTGGTCACGGTCAGTATCTGCCAAACATGTAAGAATGAGCTTGCCCCAAACTCAGGCATTATTTGTTCAGTTTGCTTAGGAGCACCTTGCCTGCATTGAGCACAGTGCCAAAGGTCTGTTGCGTGGAAGGCTGTTTCTGTTACCTTTCTTTATCGCCACCGCAGCGTTTTTCCGTCAGATGCTCCTGGCTTTGGAAAACATCCTTTTGGAACGCAAATGGGAGCCAGAGTATCTCCGCATCACCAGGGCTGTGATGTCGGAACAAAAGCAATTAACGTGCATGGGAAGGCGGAGCGGAGGGCAGCACTCTCTTTTTACGGGGCCCAAAGGAATGCCGAGTTTACTAAATAGCTTCATCTGCAAGCAATCAGATTCCTTCTCTCCCAGCAGCCCCCTTGCTTTTTAAGCAGACTGATAGCACTCCTCCCCCCCCCCCAAGCCTTTAAAGCAGAGCACACAAATTTGACCTTGGAAGGTGTGCTTTAATTGACAGTAATCAAATTATTATTTTTAAAAAACAGTTTGGGGTGGGGTTTGTGCCTAGTTTTAAATGCATTTTGGTCATGGATCAATGCAAAAGAAAGAAGGGCTTGAGCTTTCATAGGGCAATGTATTTGGAGGTAGGCTTAATATGAGCCTGATGGGTCACAGAAAAAAGGCGAGTCTAGTTCAGCATCCTAGGGACGTGGGTGGCGCTGTGGGATAAACCACAGAGCCTAGGGCTTGCCAATCAGAAGGTCGGCGGTTTGAATCCCCGCGACGGGGTGAGCTCCCATTGTTCGGTCCCTGCTCCTGCCAACCTAGCAGTTCAAAAGCACGTCAAAGTGCAAGTAGATAAATAGGTACTGCTCCGGCGGGAAGGTAAACGGCGTTTCCGTGTGCTGCTCTGGTTCGCCAGAAGTGGCTTAGTCATGCTGGCCACATGACCTGGAAGCTGTACGCCGGCTCCCTCAGCCAATAAAGAGAGATGAGCGCCGCAACCCCAGAGTCGGCCACGACTGGACCTAATGGTCAGGGGTCCCTTTACCTAATTCAGCGTCCTAATCTCACAGTGGCCAACCGGATGCCTCAATAGGTCTAAATGCAACAGTGCTCTGCCACCCTGCAGTTCCCAGAAACAGGCATTCAGAGGCCTCTGACAGTGAAGGCAGAACATACGTCATTTTCGCTAATAGCCGCTGATAACCTTAAATTGCCTAATCCTCATTTAAAGCCATCCAACTGGTGGTCACCACTGTCTCCTGAGGGAGTGAGTTCCACAGTTTAATTATGTTCTGTGCGAAGGACTTCCCTTTATCTATCTGTCCATGAAGGCGCAGGTCAATTCTGTGTCCAGGGCAGCTGTTTATCAGCTCCATCTGGTACGCAGGCTGAGACCCTACCTGCCTGTGGACTGTCTTGCCAGAGTGGTGCATGCTCTGGTTATCTCCCACTTGGACTACTGCAATGCGCTCTACGTGGGGCTACCTTTGAAGGGGACCCGGAAACTACAACTAATCCAGAATGTGGCAGCTAGACTGGTGACTGGGAGTGGTTGCCGAGACCATATACCACCAGTCCTGAAAGACCTACATTGGCTCCCAGTACGTTTCCAAGCACAATTCAAAGTGTTGGTGCTGACCTTGAAAGCCCTAAACAGCCTCGGCCCAGTATCCCTGAAGGAGCGTCTCCACCACCATTGTCCTACCCAGACACTGAGGTCTAGCTCCAAGGGCCTTCTGGCGGTTCCCTCACTGCAAAAAGCAAAGCTACAGGGAACCAAGCAGAGGGCCTTCTCGGTAGTGGTGCCCACCCTGTGGAATGCCCTCCCATCAGATGTCAAGGAAATAAACAACTGCCTGACATTTAGAAGACATCTGAAGGCAGCCCTGTTCAGGGAAGTTTTTAATGTGTGACATTTTGATGTATTTTTAATCTTTGTTGGAAGCTGCCCAGAGTGGCTGGGGAAACCCAGCCAGATGGGCGGGGTACAAATAAATTATTATTATTATTATTATTATTATTATTATTATTATTATTATTATTATTATTATTATTATCTTCTTCTTGAATCCTTCCAGAATTCAGTTTCATTTTGGATGCCAACAACTGAAAAGTGTTAAGACAGAGGGAGAAAAACGTTTTCCTACCTAGGCCATGCATCATGTTACAAACTTTTCCATGTTGCCTCTTGTGATTCCCCCCCCCCCCCAAGCTAAAAAGTCCCTTTCCTCACAGGGAAATTGCTCTATCTCCTTGATCGTTTTGCTTGCTAATTTTCTGAACCCTTTTCGACTCCACAGTACCCTTTTCGAGGCAGCCAGACCTGATACGCAGAGCTAGGAGGGCAGTTATTAACCGGTGACAGCAGAAGAGCCATAACTGATCGAGGCCGGGAAGGAAACATTAAAACCTTTCTCCGAGCCGGCGGCAGCGATGACGGACGCCTCGTCCGCATCCATGCCAGCCCCCAGCCTCTCCTGGCGCCTCGCCCTGTTCTCTTTGCCCTGGGCATGACTTGCCAAATGGCAGGGATTTAGCAAGAAAGGGGGGAAATCGGGGGGCGGGGAGCATCTCTCCGTCCAGAGGGCGGCCACGATGCCAACCTTGGTGCATGGAGCATGGAACGGGGCAGGCATGTGCCGCATTCCGATGCGCTGAGAGACAGACACAGGCGGGGGGGGGGCCCTCTGCTGGGCCACCCACAGTGTGAACTCCCTGCAAAGTGAGTCAGATCAAAACTGACCGGGTGGGAGGGGGCAGAAGAAGGGTGAGCAGGTTTTAACAGTTCATCTGTGGGCATCTCCCGATCAAAACCTTTTAGGAGCCATCTGATGCAGGCCTGACCAACGCCTCTCTACAGGTGGCACGCAGCGCAGGGTTGTTGTGTCCCTGGTCCTGAATGGGGTAACTGTGCCCCTGAAGGACCAGGTGCGCAGCCTGGGAGTCATTCTGGACTCTCAGCTGTCCATGGAGGCGCAGGTTAATTCTCTGTCCAGGGCAGCTGTTTATCAGCTCCATCTGGTACGCAGGATGAGAGCCTACCTGCCCGCAGACTGTCTCGCCAGAGTGGTGCATGCTCTAGTTATCTCTCACTTGGACTACTGCAATGCGCTCTATGTGGGGCTACCTTTGAAGGGGACCTGGAAACTACAACTAATCCAGAATGCGGCAGCTAAACTGGTGATAGTGAGTGGCCGCTGAGACCATATAACACCGGTCTTGAAAGACCTACACTGGCTCCCAGTACGTTTCCGAGCACAATTCAAAGTGTTGGCGCTGACCTTTAAAGACCTAAACGGCCTCGGTCCAGTATACCTGAAGGAGCGTCTCCACCTCCATCATTCTGCCCAGACACTGAGGTCCAGATCCGAGGGCCTTCTGGCGGTTCCCTCCCTGCAAGAAGTGAGGTTACAGGGAACCAGGCAGAGGGCCTTCTTGGTAGTGGCGTCCACCCAGTGGAACGCCCTCCCGCCAGATGTCAAAGAGATAAATAACTACCAAACTTTTAGAAGACATCTGAAGGCAGCCCTGTTTAGGGAAGCTTTTAATGTTTAATAGGTCATTGTATTTTAGTGTTCTGTTGGAAGCTGCCCAGAGTGGCTGGGGAAACCCAGCCAGATGGGCGGGGTATAAATAATAAAAATAAATAATAATAATAATAATAATAATAATAATAATAATAATAATAATAATTGTTATTATTGTTATTATTGTTATTATTATTATTATTATTATTATTATTATTATTATTATTATTATTAAATGAAATAGGGGAGTGGGGAGGACAGCTGTGTACTCCATCTTGAGATTCTTGGAGGAAAGGTGGGATATAAATGTAAAATTGATGGTAACGGCAGCCAGACAGTTTATAGTGAGTAATTGGAAAAATGCACAAGAGCTAGGGGTGAACCAGTGGAGGAAAAAACTGAATAATATTATAATTTTAGAATGTCTAACTGTGAAGATACACAGAACTAAAGGGTTTAAGGTCAGTGAGAAAGAGGAGGATTGGTTTGAGAAAATATTGAATTATTTGAGTAGGTTTGAACAATTTGGGGGAATTAAAATGTTAAAAGATAAATAAACCTTGTGCATGGAGGAGTTTTAACGTATATAAAACTGTACATATGGTTGATTCGAATATTTTATTATTGATAATGTATACCCAGTGTATCATCTGCCTGGTGGGTTTCACTGTTTGTGTTTTGGTTGTTGGTAAAAGATAAAAATTTTAAACATTAAAAAAAATGTGAATAATATGTAGATAAAGAGTAAATAAAATCCCCAAAGGAAATTAAAGCGGGCACCTGATTTTCGAAGAAAGAGCTGTGCGCAAGCCTGGGATTTTATCTACAAGCCTGGTCTCTCCCCCCCTCCCAAAAAAAATCTAAAATGGCAAAGGACAGGAGTGCAGCAAGGACACCTTTCTCTCCCTCTCTCTTTCTCTCCCCGCCACCCGAAAGAAAGGTTGACAGCGTTGGAGGAAGCAGCTGCCTCTGCTCTGACCTGTGGGAGGCTGCCTTGGGGGGGCCTCAGGAAGAGCAGCTTTTGCACCCCGCTGCTGAGGCACATTCCACATCGTGCGCTGAGCCCAGATGTTTCCAAAGCAGCTTTTTGGGGGGAGGCCTTTCTGCAGCCTCTGCCAAGGCTCCCTCGTGCCACAGAGGTGGGAGTGTGCATCCCGAGAATGGCAAAGCTGGAAAAAACATGATCCGGCCAAAGAACCTGCCTAGCGAAGCATCTTGATCCTGAGAGATTAGGCAGGCAGGCTGTGTTAATAGTACCGTATATGGAAAGGCCCATCTAGTCCAGTCTCCTGTTTTCACAGTGCCCAACCAGACGTGGGTGGCGCTGTGGGTTAAACCACAGAGCCTAGGACTTGCTGATCAGAAGGTCTGTGGTTCGAATCCCCGCGATGGGGTGAGCTCCCATTGCTCGGTCCCTGCTCCTGCCAACCTAGCATTCGAAAGCACGTCAAAGTGCAAGTAGATAAATAGGTACCGCTCCGGCGGGAAGGTAAACGGCATTTCTGTGCGCTGCTCTGGTTCGCCAGAAGCGGCTTAGTCATGCTGGCCACATGACCTGGAAGCTGTATGCCGGTTCCCTCGGCCAATAAAGTGAGATGAGCGCCGCAACCCCATCGTATGCGACTGGACCTAACAGTCAGGGGTCCCTTTACCTTTACCTTTAACCAGATGCCCATTATGGGAAACCCTCCTGCAGAACCCGAAATCAAGTCTCCTCTCCCCTCCTGTGGCTTCCAGGATCTGATGTTCAGGAGCATTTCCTGCTTCCCGCCATGGGGGCAGAGTATAGCCTTCGTGGCCAGCAGGCCATTGGTAGTTCTCTCTGAATTTGCCCAACCCTCTTTCAAAGCCATCCAAGCTGGAGGCCATCGCCACCTCTTGAGGGAGGGAGTTCCGTAGTTTAACTGTGCACTGGGTGAAGAAGAAGAAGAGGAGGAGGAGTTTGGATTTGATATCCCGCTTTATCACTCCCCGAAGGAGTCTCAAAGCAGCTAACATTCTCCTTTCCCTTCCTCCCCCACAACAAACACTCTGTGAGGTGAGTGAGGCTGAGAGACTTCAGGGAAGTGTGACTAGCCCAAGGTCACCCAGCAGCTGCATGTGGAGGAGCGGAGACGCGAACCCAGTTCCCCAGATTACGAGTCCACCGCTCTTAACCACTACACCACACTGCCTCTTTTTAAACAAGAAGGCCTGTTTAAAATCTGCCTGCGGAATCTCTCGACCAGAAGAGGTTGGGTTGCTGTATTGTGCCAACAGCCAGGTATCCCACAGCAGTCGTGTCAAGCAAGTGTGCTGTGAAGAATGCGAATAAATACAGTGGTCCCTCAGGTTACAGATGCTTCAGGTTACAGACGCTTCAGGTTACAAACTTCGCTAACCCAGAAATAGTACCTCGGGTTAAGAACTTTGCTTCAGGATGAGAACAGAAATCGGGTGGCGGCGGCGGGAGGCCCCATTTGCTAAAGTGGTGCTTCAGGTTAAGAGCAGTTTCAGGTTAAGAACTTTACAAGGACTTTGTAAACGGGAATACGAAAGGGGAGGTGTGAGGAGGTCAAGGAAATAAGCAAATGAACTTAAAGATATTGAAAGATGGATTATTATTTTTTAAAGATATTTTTCTTTCTTTTTTCTCTTCCTTTTTATTTTTTCAACTATTGGTTTTTTAGGTCTTTTTTTGGTAACTTTCTTGCTAGCTGTTGCTCTTTTTTCTTTTTTGTATGTGTAATAGTTGGTTTAATTATTTTTAATTTTTTTTTAAAAAAATTATGTTTTGTATGTTTTGTGTAAAATCTTAATAAATATTATAAAAAAAAAAGAACGGACCTCCAGAACAAATTAAGTTCTTAACCCGAGGTACCACTGTAATACAGTGATATCATGAGAATCACGGCTAAAGGATCCTTTGGAGGTGAACACAAAAACTCTGCTTACAAACCTTCAGTGAGGGGGTGTCCGGGAGAGAAGAGGAGAAGCGGCTAGCCTGCTCATGCCCCCACCTGTCGAAACATCCCCCGCTCTCCCATGCTCAAACCACTCCCATCACAGCTGCCTCTTTCCCTGCACAGGTGTTCGTTCTGAGAATGAGGTGTGCAACCTCTATCCGTCAGGCCCTTCGGATCCCTGATCAAGTCCCAACAACAAGTTTATTTTCTTTCTCTTCTCCCCCCCTTTCGTTCTCCCATGTACCAATCCTTCCAGCTCTCACGCCCACGCGGGTCCCTGCTGCGTCTTGACATGTTCAGAGAGCCCTGGCAGCGGCGCAGGGAGCCGGAGCCTCAGATAAAACCAATTGCCAAGCAGATGGCGCAAGACGAGGCTCTGACAGAACCCTTCAGTCCGTGTTCCCTCTGTCCAGGCTGGACAACTTGCACCCCTCCAGATATTGATGGGACTCGCTGTCACCCCTGACTGTTGGCCATGCCGGCTGGACATGGAGTTGGTGTCTCCAGGGACATCAGGAGAGTTGCAGGTCGCTGAAAGAGACCGTCACTTGCCTTTACTGCCCCTAGCTGTTGTTGTTTAGTCGTTTAGTTGTGTCCGACTCTTCGTGACCCCCTGGACCAGAGCACGTCAGGCACTTCTGTCTTCCACTGCCTCCCACAGTTTGGTCAAACTCATGATAGTAGCTTCGAGAACACTGTCCACCCATCTCATCCTCTGTCATCCCCTTCTCTTTGTGCCCTCAATCTTTCCCAACACCAGGGTCTTTTCCAGGGAGTCTTCTCTTCTCATGAGGTGGCCAAAATATTGGAGCCTCAGCTTCATGATCTGTCCTTCCAGTGAACACTCAGGGCTGATTTCCTTCAGAATGGAGAGGTTTGATCTTCTTGCAGTCCATGGGACTCTCAAGAGTCTCCCCCAGCACCATAATTCAAAAGCATCAATTCTTCGGCGATCAGTCTTCTTTATGGTCCAGCTTTCACTGAAAGTGAAAGCCCCTAGCTAGCTGTACCACAGCTCTGCCATCGTTACAGGATGGGGAATTGGTGGCCCTCCAGATGCTGCTGGCATGTTGGCTGGAGCTGAGGGGAGTCGGAGTTCAACCTCCCGAAAGCAGAAGGTTCTCCATGATTGAACTAGACCATCACTTGCCTTTAGTGCCCCTCACTTCCTGCATCACAACTCTGTCATTATCAACCTGTTGCTGGACCATGGACCATGATTCTAGGAGCTTGTGGAAACTGGGAGTTCAGCAACATCAGAAGAGCTTCCGGTTTCCAATTCTTAAAGTGGACCATCACTTGCCTTTAGTGCCCCTCGCTTCCTCCATCACAACTCTGCCATCTTTTAATGCAGGGATGGGGATCCTGTGGCTCTCCATTATGTTGCTAGACCATTGGCTATGATGGGCTAGAGCTCATGGAAATTGGAGTCTAGCAACATCAGAAAGGCTGCTAGTTCCCCATTCTTGATTTAGACCATCACTTGCCTTTAGTGCCCCTCGCTAGCTCTATCACAACTCTTACTATCTTTCAACGAAGGCGGCGGGAACCTGTGACCCTCAAGCTGCTACTGGACTCCCAGCTCCAGTCATCACTGACCGCTGCCCATGCAAGCTGGGGCTGATGGGACTTGGGAGTCCAGGAACACCTGGAGACTTAAGAACGTACTTTTTCTAGCACACTGTTTCTGACAGCGCTCGGCTAAGTGCCTCTGGAAGGCTCACAAGCAGGGAATAAGGGCAATATCCCATCCTCGTTATTTGTCCCCAGCGCACCTGTCATTTGGAATAGGCTGCATCTGCCCATGGAGGTTTTCCTTTACTCATTATTGGGGATAAGAAATGTAAGAAGAGCCCTACTGGGTTATTAGTATTAGTATTAGTATTAATGTCACTATTCTGGTTTCCCCCCAAACTGGGGAATCAAGATGGCTTGCAAGACAGATAAAATACAAAAGACTAAAAACCTACAAAAGGCAAACTTTTTTAAAAAATTGAATTGCATCAGAATTAAAAATAAAATGTAAACAACTACTGTAATGTCTTTAAAATACCACAGCATCCTAGATCCAAGCATCTAGTTATCTCTCGCTTGGACTACTGCAATGTGCTCTATGTGGGGCTACCATTGAAGGTGACCCAAAAACTACAACTAATCCAGAATGCGGCAGCTAGACTGGTGACTGGGGGTGACCACCAAGACCACATAATACCAGTCTTGAAAGACCTACATTGGCTCCCAGTATGTTTCCGAGCACAATTCAAAGTGTTGGTGTTGACCTTTAAAGCCCTAAATGGCCTGGGCCCAGTATACCTGAAGGAGCGTCTCCACCCCCATCGTTCAGCCCGGACACTGAGGTCCAGCACCGAGGGCCTTCTGGTGGTTCCCTCGCTGCGAGAAGCCAAGTTACAGGGAACCAGGCAGAGGGCCTTCTTGGTAGTGGCACCCGCCCTGTGGAATGCCCTCCCACCAGATGTCAAAGAGAAAAATAACTACCAAACTTTTAGAAGACACCTGAAGGCAGCCCTGTTTAGGGAAGTTTTTAATGTTTAATAGGTTATTGTATTTTAGTGTTTTGTTGGAAGCCGCCCAGAGTGGCTGGGGAAACCCAGCCAGATGGGCGGGGTATAAATCATCATTATTATTATTATTATTATTATTATTATTATTATTATTATTACTACTACTACCAGAGCACCCTACTTGCAGTTTCCGGCATCTGCTACTCATAAGCATGTGCTGCCCCCAACCAGAGCACAGCCGTCCATCAGCCTCTCCTTGCCCATGAATCTGCCCGATCCTCTTTTAAAGTTGACCCCAAGTTACCGGCCATCGCCACCTCCTCTGGGAGCCAAGTTCTGTAGTTCAGCAAGGCAGGTAGAGTGCCCCTGCCCAGGGAGGCTCTACCATCCTTGCCTCCCCCTGACCAAAGAACCCATCCTCAAAAGAAAAGAAAAAAAGACTAGGAAATTTGACACACACATTTCTCCCTCCCTCTCATTTCTTGTTTTCCTTGGAGTCCAGACCCCTTTGCCTTCCCAGCCACTTTTGCAGGAGTTTCTTGGCCCGTCTCCAGTCCGAGCTGCAACAGCAGGAAAGCCACCTCGCCCTTGAGAGAGAGAGAAAAAAGAAAACAGGGTGAGGGCACTCTATCTCCCATCAGCACCAGCCATCGCCACCCATTCCCCCCCTTGTCCTGGCTAGCTGGTTCTTGTCTGCTCGCAATATAATCTTGCTCCACTGAAGAGGCAAAAGAGGCAGCAGAGAGGATTTGCTTCCCACAACTACCTTTTCTTTTCTTTTTTTTTAAACAGGGAGCAGTCAAAGGCTGGGGTTGGTTGATTTACCCGGAGAAAAAGGGAGGAGAGACGGGGGGGGGGTTTGATTTACTAGGAGGAGAGCTCTGCTGTCTTTCCTTTTTTGAGCCTAGCCAGAAAGCACCGAGAAAGTTCAAATCTCCCCCTCTTTCCCCCTCCTCCTCCTCCTCCTCTTCTTCTTCAGAGTTGGAAATTCTTGCATTTCTAGGAAGCTTGAATCTTTCACAGGAGCTGCGCCGCACTCTGCAAAACTCTACTTATTATAATTGGGGTTTTTCCGCCTCCCCCAAATAATTATTACGCCTGCATATTGTTTTGAAAGCAGCAGCAGCAGCTTTTAAGAGTTCCTCCTCGCTCCTTTTTTCCCTAGCCTTCTTTCTGCTCCGATCTCTGATTTACTTGGGGTTTTTTTCGGGGGTGTGTGTGTGAAGCTTTCAATAGTTCCACCCCCTACACTTTTAATTATTGACCAAGGGGGGAGAAAAAAGGCACTCTGAATGGACTAGAGGGTCCCCCCCCGGACTTTTTTGATCCTGGTGCCTGGTTTGGAAATAATTTATTTTTCCTCCGTTCCTGAGAAGGAGATAAAAGTTTTGCTGAAGTTCAGGTTGCAAGGAATTGTCTTCTTGTCCATCTCCCCACAAAAATACCCTTCCGCGTTTCCCTTAAACGTTTGGGATGAACTGGAAATAAACCTTTGGAGGAAATTTGCTTACAGAAAGGCTAGGAATCGGAGCCCACACTTTACTGGATAATGAGCTGTTTTAATTTTTGAGTGCCCCCCCCTTAAAAAAAGAAGAGACAAGAATATTATCCGAGGAAGTTTTGATGGAACACCTCTCCGACCAGTCCATTTAATGGTAAGTAACCATTTTGGGGTGCCTTCTCTGCTATGATTTTGTATCCCTTCTGGCTCCCTGTGGGTAGCTGAGATTTAGCTTACTTATGAAGTGTCTTGTGTGACCCGAACGTTTTGCCAATTCTGACATTGGCCAAGTTCAGCGACATGAGATTTTCGACCTTTAATGCAGTGTGTCAAACTTGCCGTACGAATAAAGAAAAAAGATCGATATTAAAGCAACTGTTGTTTTTTAAAAAATATAAAAACGTGGGGTTGTATCCAGCATGTTGCACTCAGTAGTAAGACCCTATGGGTATTGACAAATGTAGGTTCATTAGTTTCAAAGGGTATACTCCTGAGTAGAACTTTGTTGGTGCTGCGCTTCTGAGGTTGATATGAAAAGGCATTAAAAAAAACACCAGAACGCACATCTGATTTTAATAATGTAGGTTCTCTGTTTTCCAACCTATCGTAACAGCTTTTGAACATCTGTGGCATGATGCTTCTTTAGGAACATGATTCATACATCTCAGATGGTGTTGTGTGAGTGGCTTAGTTGCCCCGTCAGGCTAGAACAGGGAGAGATATGAAAGGAAGTAGGTGGTGGTCATCATTTCAGGACCTTTCTACACATATAGTAAAAGTGGAACGCGGTCGACACTTTTCCTCCACCCACCAGAGATGACCTGTACCACATCTTCTTTTGCTTGGTGGCCGATGTGCCTATATCAAAGCATCTGCAGATTATATTTTCCAGTGGATTCTACTGCTTTTCAGCTGACACCCAACTGTCCCCTAGTATACTCCTTAATAGGGAACAGGAAGATTCAGTCTGCACTGAAAGGTGAAACTAGCGAATTTGTGCTTTCCGAGAAAATCTGGTGCAAAGCGAAACGTGTCCGTCCTTCGGAGTTTGCGCTTTGAATGCATTTGTTTGATTTTATAAACAACACACAGAGTACAGTCACAGGGCGGCAGGAAAAATAGGTGCAGGATACAAGAATTAAACCCCTTGTGGAACGGCAGGTGACAAGTGTCTACAGGCCAGGGTAAAGTGTCTAGTAAAATCCCTCTATTAGCGAAAATCACATACAATTTTGCATTGTATTAGGGAACACTGCTTTGCAAAAATGCACGCTTTAGACAAAACTGGTTGCAGACTAAATTGCTGGTGCAATTGCTTGAGGACTTCTCCCATCCGTCCCCGTCCCCCCCCCCAGGCAAATTGATATGGAAAAAGGTGGCAGGCTGACCTCTGGGAACAGGATCCTGAACGAGATGAACCACTGGTCTGATCCAGTGGCCTTTCTGAAAACGACAAACTGAAATGGACCGATCCACCCGTCCCTGCTCCCTTCATCAAGTGAGTTTACAATTCCTCCAGCCGGCTAATTCTGGCGAACTTCGTCACACACCTTGTCCCATGTTGAATTGTGGCAAAAAAGCAAACCGTCCCTCTGGTTGCCGCAGAGGGAAGCTATCTCTGGGAATCCACACAACCAGTGGCGTAGCGTGGGGGGTGCAGGGGGGGCCGGCCGCACCGGGCGCAACATCTGGGGGTTAGGGTTAGGGGGCGCAAATCCACGGGTTAGGGGGCGCAAATTACTTGCCTTGCCCTGGGTGCTGACAACCCACGCTACACCACTGCACACAACTCTTTCCAGGCCCATGACTCAGCCTACTCTTCTGGGGCGAGTAACTCTCACTCCTAGGCGACCAGCTAGAGAGAGAAAGAGAAAGAGGCAGAGACAGAGAGAGAGAGAGAGAGAGAGAGAGAGAGAGAGAGAGAGAGAGGCTTAGTGAAATGGAAAAGAATAGTGTTAATCTTTCTTTTTCATCCTGTCCATTTCAAGTGTGGAAGGCAGGCGGGCGGGCATGCAGGCTAGTGATCTCTGTGGACTTATTTGCAAGGCTACCTTCATGTCCCCCCTCCCAGCAGCAAAGGCAGAGGTGGCCGCCATCAGACACCCTTGCAAAGTCCCCCCCTTCTCCCCCACCCTCCAGGGGGAGCCTGAAATGAAAGCAAACCTGTCTCTCTCTTTTTCTCCATTTATCAAGACCAGATTTTTATGCTTCTCTCTCCCCCCCATCCCGACTTTTCCTCCCCTTTTCCCTGCTGTGATTGATGGTTTGAAAGAGGAGAAATAGCTCACAAATAGAAATCAGTTACAGATGAAGCCGGGGTAGGGTGGGGGGGGCATAGCTTTTGAGTCATTAAAATATTTCCACCTCCCACCTTTTCCTCTCTCCTGCGAAGAAAGGAGCAAATCCGTGAAGAATCGCATTTTGGAAATTTCTTTTGTGTGTGCCCGTTCTCTGATCAAGTCTCTCTCTCTCTCTCCCCCCACCGTTTTTCTTCTTCTCTTTTTCCCTCAAAAGGGGGGGGGGGAAATAACTGAGCCAAGAAATCTGAAATTAATTCATTTGGGGTGGGGTGGGGGTTGGGGGCAAAGGGGAGGGAGAGGAGCTTGAACAAAGAGAAAACAAAAGATTTCCATTTTCAAAGAAAAGTTAAAAGGTTGCATATGTTCCAATCTGCATGTTTAGAAGTATTTGCTGTCTTGCTGCCATGAGATCTTTCAAACCCAGTTTAAAAAAACCCGGTGACATTTGCTTGCACCCCCGTAGAAAAACACATATCTGAAGGCATCGCAAATTGCTCAGTAATAGATTTTCTTAGTGGGTTTGACTGACAAAAGCAATCTAGGATGGCTTTGAAGGGCTCATTCTGCCTCCTGACCTTTCTCGTAAAATATATAGTTTGTATTCACATCTTTTCACATCCTCTGACCTCTGGGGCAAATTTTTCCTAAATACATCCAGATTCCTTCCAGAGGACTTTGCTGGGGAAGTTCCTGTTTCCCCTGAAAAATCCCAGCGGGATGATGATGATTATTTTATCTTTCTAAATCTGTCCTCAGTTGTATCAACACCCACCCTTTGAATCAGAGCGAAAATGTTGTGAATTAAAAGTTCCCCCAAATTCCTGAGGGCTAGGAAAGTTTCAAAGTATTTCTCCATTTTAATACAAATTTTAATACCCCCCCCAAAAAATGTGGGTCCTATGATGGAGTTTTGGTGGGGAAACCCCATTGAAAAGCGATGAGGTTGTAGAACGTTGCGGTGGTGGTTTAGACATCACTCCCGAATTTTCAAAAACATTCCCTTGGTTCAGTCATCCCCCAGAGATAATCATTGCGCCTATTTTGGGTTTTCTAGCTTTTGTGAAAGGTGGTTTAGCACACACAATGGCCAGTTCTTGGGGTTTGCATATATTTATTGTTGAACAAGATCCCCCTAGCACAGCCTAACCATTTTTAAACACACCCGGTCAACACAACCGGCTTTTGAGGATCTTAATTTTGTGAGGTCAGATTCTGTAACTGTGCTATCTATCAAAAACTTCGCGGAAACTTAGCATTACTTGGTTCAGTTCATACCCCTGGCAAATTACCAGTATGAACAGGGTACCGGCAACTCTCCATCTTTGTAAGATAATGGGCTTGTACCGTGAGTGAAGATGAGAAAGAAAAGCGTTTCTTTGCTATAAACTCTGTGCAGTGAAGTCATATGAGTTCCTTCCTCTTAAGAACATAGAAAAAATCCCTGCTGGATCCAGGCCAGAGATCCATCTAGTGACTAGATCACTACCCCCCCCCCCATCTAGACCCTCAACTTTCCCCCCATAGTGGCTTGTCAGATGCCTCCAGTATTTGACATTTGGAGATAGACTGCCTCCAGGTGTTGAGGCTCAATTAAATGGTCATGTATAATCCTTGCTGGTAGGCCTCTCTCTCCTCCATGAAGGTGCCTAGTCCCACTTTAGAGCCAGCTAAGTCTGTAAGCCACCTGCGCATCTTGTGGCAGTGAGTTCCATCAGCTGATTTGGTTTCGCGCAAACAAGGATTTTCTCGCATCTGCCCTTAACCTCGCCGATTTGGCTTGGGCAGTAGCTTTGAGTTCTTGTATTATGAGAGAGGGCAAAAGCTCTCTTTATTCACGATAGCAGAAAATCTCCGTAATATCTATCCTTTCCTTTAGTCACCTTCCTGCTAAAAAAAAATTTAAAGGCGAAAATCAAATGCTTTCCTCTTTTTTCCTCGCAGGGAAGATTGTGCCCCCCCCCCACATGATTTGTCCCTTTCTGCATCTTAGAAATGATTTTCAGTTTATTTTTAGGGCAGAGATGGGGGACCTGTATATAGTGGTACCTTGGATTAAGAACTGAATTCGTTCTGGAGGTCCGTTCTTAACCTGAAACTGTTCTTAACCTGAAGCACCACGTTAGCTAATGGGGCCTCCCGCTGCTGCTGCGCCGCCAGAGCACAATTTCTGTTCTCATCCTGAAGCAAAGTTCTAAACCTGAGGTACTATTTCTGGGTTAGCGGAGTATGTAACCTGAAGCATATGTAACCTGAAGTGCCTGTAACCTGAGGTACCCCTGTATTTCCATATAACTGCATTTCGGATCCAATTGTTCTCAAGAGCAACATCTCACTGGAACAGCTCCTTCTTTTAATTTCTGACGTATTTCTTGCTGCTTTGCATCACTTCCCAAAACCCCATTCATCATATTCCTGGACTTCTGGGGGACAACCTGTCTGGTTCAGCCCAAATTGTATCCTCTTCTCTAGCACACACCCACACTCACATTTGCTGGGTGGAGAAGAGACAGCCTCGGAATTTGGGGTGTCCTTGGGCAAGGCATATTCATTGAGGGACCCTTTTATCCAGAAGGGGCCGGGACACACAGTCTTCTCTGACCATCTTGGGGGGGGGGGGTTGGCCCAGTGGCGTAGCGTGGGTTGTCAGCACCCGGGGCAAGGCAAGTAATTTGCGCCCCCTAACCCGCGGATTTTAGCAGGGGGCAGAGAGCTGCGAGTGCGAGCGTGCCCCCCCAGATGTTGCGCCTGGTGCGGCCGGCCCCCCCTGTACCCCCCACGCTACGCCACTGGGGGCCCCCTAAATTGTTGGGGCATTGGACTTCAGCATTATATGACCCCAAGAAATCTCTCCTCGTTCCTCCTTTGATGCTGATCCCAAGAGAGTGGGACGGGTGAGTGGCCAGCGGTTGCAATGGCCCTAGATTTGCACACGTGGATTTGATTTGATTGACTGTACCTTTACGCCGCTTTACATTCAAATTAATCTCAAAGCGGTTTACCACCAATAAACAACCTTAGCATAATAAAACATACCAGCACTTCGCGAATACAGCATACCTCGTATACAATAATCCACAAATTATCAATAAAGCAGTTGCAATCTGAGCAAGACAGCAACTAAAAAATAAACTAGACCTCACAAGGACGGCAAGTCATGGGGTTAACAAATCAATGCAGCATTTAGAATCTATAAAACAATATGAAAAGCATTAACAAAATAGCAATTAAAATATAAGCTAAGCGCTAAGTTCATTCACACCATCTCTGCACCCCCATGACTCAGGGGCTGAGTGGGGGATTTTTCAGCTTGAGAGCCACATCCCCTCTTGGCTGAATTTCTGGGGGCCACATCCAGAAGGTGGGTGGGACTAGAGGGAAAGGTGGGTGGAGCTATGGGTATGACTGTTCCCTTTGTTTACTGGGCTAGATTTCAACCACACTTAAGAGCACAAGGGTCCTATATGTATCCACATGCACATACGGGTCTCTCATAATAATAATAATAAATTTCTTAAACCCCATCCATCTGACTGGGTTGACCCAGCTGCTCTGGGTGACAAAAATACAGCAAAAACATCATCATCATCATCATCATCTCAGACATGAGAAGCTTCCCAAAATAGGGCTGTCTTCAGATGTCTTTTAAAAGTCAGATTGTTGTTTATTTCCTTGACATCCGATGGGAGGGCGTTCCACAGGGAGGTGCCACTACTGAGAAGGCCCTCTGCCTGGTTCCCTGTAGATTCACTTCTCGCTGTGAGGGAACCGCCAGAAGGCCCTCGGAGCTGGACCTCAGATGGGGGTGGAGATGGACCGAGGCCATTTCGGGCTTTCAAGCACCAACACTTTGAATTGTGCTCGGAAACGTACTGGGAGACAATGTAGGACTAGTGTTAAATGGTTCCAGTCGCCAGTCTAGCTGCCACATCCTGGATTAGTTGTGGTTTCTGTACATTGGCTCCCAGTAAGTTTCTGAGCACAATTCAAAGTGTTGGTGCTGACCTTTAAAGCCCTAAACAGCCTCGGTCCAGTATACCTGAAGGAGCGTCTCCACCTCCATCGTCCAGCCCGGATACTGAGGTCCAGCGCTGAGGGCCTTCTGGCAGTTCCATCGCTGCAAGAAGCCAAGTTACAGGGAACCAGGCAGAGGGCCTTCTTGGTAGTGGCACCCACCCTGTGGAACGCCCTCCCACCAGATGTCAAAGAGAACAACAACAACCAAACTTTTAGAAGACATCTGAAGGCAGACCTGTTTAGGGAAGCTTCTAATGTTTGATGTATTACTGTATTTTAATATTTGGTTGGAAGTCGCCCAGAGTGGCTGGGGAAGCCCAGCCAGATGGGTGGGGTATAAATAAATCATCATCATCACCTTCAAAGATAGTAGAGCACATGGCAGTTGTCCAAGCGGGAGATAACCAGGGCATGGACCACTCTGGCGAGACAGTGGTAGGGCAAGAGGCATTGCCACAGTTTAAGGACACACCCCAGCCAGGGAAAAGGCAGGTGGGGGGAGTGGGGAACGGGGTTGATAAGGGGTACGGCCCCAGGAGGGGCACGGCTTGGGGGAAGGCCGGACTGAGAGGGCCAAAGGTCCACGTTGGCCTTTCATCCTGCGATCCCTGCAGTAACCGCAGGATGGCATTGGGGCATTGTGTGGACAAGCCTATAAGCTCTCGCTGGTGCCTGATGGGTTGATTTTGAGAGAGCAGAGGACCATGAACCCAGCCGCACCTCCAGGTATCACAGTCCAAGCAAGCAATCTCTGAGGGCTTTATCCCCAGGCATGGCTGGAGAACCAGTGCGGTCCTTCAGGTCCTAAGTCAGCATGGCCAACAGTGAGGGGAGATGATGGGAGTTGTAGTCCGGGAATATGTGGGGAGCTGCAAGTTCGCATTGCAAGAGGAAAGAGCTGCTAAAGTGGTATCTCAGGTTAAGAGCAGTTTCAGAAACGGACCTCCAGAATGAATTAAGTTCTTAACCCGAGGTACCACTGTAAAGCTTAACTTGCTTCAGCAAAATTCTTTCCCGAGTTGGTATGCTTGAAGGATTATGAGGTAGGTTGATTTTTATTTTTTTAATGTGACAGAATAGCTGAATATAGGATTGCTTCATGGCAGAGGGTTGGACTAGATGACTCTTGCAGTCCCTTCTACAATTTGATGGTTCTATGCTTGTGTGTCTTTGCGTTTGCATGTACAACCTTTCATTGCCAGAACTGATTACAGGGGTTGCTGTTTACGCGAACGGCACACACAGATCCCTTCCACAGCGGTGATGAAGTCTATCCTAAACCTCCACAGCCCATAAAACTGTCTTTTCCTGAGCCAATTTAAGGTGATGGGAAAGTCTGCAAGGTTTGGAGTTTCACAGGTCTCTTTATTCAGTGGCACTGGGAAAAAACAACAACAGGAAAACCTCAAGCAAGAGAAGACGCAAGATTGGTTGTGGGTTATTTGCAAATTTCACTGACAGCGTCTACATTTTATAAACCATCCAGAATTTGCAAGCCATTAGCCATCATTATAATGCCGCAGAGACCCCTGATTTTCAAAAAGTCTCTTGTGGTGGTGTGTGCTTTTCTTAATAGTGACTAATTTTTCCTCTCCACCCACATCTTTTAAAAAGTGTTTCATAGCTTTGCTCCATAAGAGTGGAAATGGAATAATTCTGATAAGGAGCACATTTGTTGGGTATTTGCATCGAATGCTAATCCTACATAGAACAGATGATGAACGGCTCTGGCTAACTGAGGTCTATGAACTTCAGTGTGTCTACTCTGAGTAAAACTTAGTAAACCTCCAGAAAGTATTTTGCATAGTTTTTACCTCTAACTTCAATATATTGTATTTTATTTTATTGCTATGGCTAGTGGCTGATTCTAATAAAAATTCTTCTGATTCTGATTCTTAGTTGGAGGCAACTTTCAATTGTCTCTTGGCAATTGCCTACGTAAATTTAGGTTCTATCCATCTTCATCAATGCAGTTAAAACAAAAATAAAAGAAGAGGGCATGGATGGCCACCTATTTTTTGACATTTTTATTTTTTAAAAAGGTTTGTTTTTGTGCTGGGTTCACGCTGTGCAGGGCGACATTAACTGGGACTGATGTCAAGAATTTCTGTCCCGTAAGGACCCGGTTGAGGCATGGCATGGAGATTTATTTGCTGACTTGTGATGTTCGGCAAAATCAAGTATATGTAGACATATTAAAAGAAGTCTAATGTGACTTTTTTTTAATGGGGGGGATTAATGCTCGGCTTCTTTGGTGCTCATACCCTGTGTTAATTAATCTGGATTAATCTCTTTTTTTGAGTTTCCGTTCCTGCAATTTATAAGGTCTGTTAAAAACCCACCTTTGCCCCTTCTGTCACTCTTGTAGTGTGAGTCTTAGCAAGGTGTGGGAAAGGCTGTTTAGTCCAAAAGGCAAGTGATCAGAACACACTCTGCTGGAAAAATGCAACCTGTGCTGTTGATAGAAGTAAAATGCAACCTGTGCTGTTGATAGAACATGCTGGTGATTAATATACACAGAATAGTAAATTATACATTCTTTATCAACCTTCTGAGAAAAATACAAAACATTAAACAAAGCCACAGAGATGTGCAAACTACCCAGCCTAAGATGAACTTATAATGTCTGGTTTCAATAGATTTTTCAAATGCTTAAAGGTAAAGGTAAAGGGACCCCTGACCATTAGGTCCAGTCGTGACCGACTCTGGGGTTGCGGCGCTCATCTCGCTTTATTGGCCGAGGGAGTCGGTGTACAGTTTCTGGGTCATGTGGCCAGCATGACTAAGCCGCTTCTGGTGAACCAAAGCTGCGCACGGAAACGCTGTTTACCTTCCCGCCAGAGTGGTACCTATTTATCTACTTGCACTTTGACGTGCTTTCAAACTGCTAGGTTAGCAGGAGCTGGGACCGAGCAACGGGAGCTCACCCCGTTGCGGGGATTCGAACCGTCGACCTTCTGTTCGGCAAGTCCTAGGCTCTGTGGTTTAACCCACAAATGCTTAACTCAGTCTATTAGATAAGTTCATGAAGATACCAACAAAAGGTAAGTTTGGTGTTATTCACAATACTGAGAGATGCTAGTAGAGTTGTAAATAGAGATAGGGTGCCGGCATTTTGCACCTGTTTCACCCTGGCAGTCCAAGTAATGAAGAGGCCGCTGTTCACCCCCGATGGGGCCCTTTAACTGGGGCTTGCAGGTAGCACACTCCCAAGGTACTTTTCCGGGCTTCTTCAGTGGTCTAATCTCAAAGTCTTGATACGTATATTGATATTCAGTCTTATAGAGAATACTCTTTCTTGGCTTAAGCTTAAGAGACTGATTTGCTTAGCTATAATACGCACTCTAGCTGCCTCTTATTTACCACCATTTAGCTATCCGTTTAGCAGTCACTTACTAAATGCATTTGCATGTCACCTGCCCAGTATTAAATGCCATTGCATGTTGCCCCTTTGAATACTGCCAGATGCCGCTGCATGTCGCCTGTCAAAGACTGCAGTGCGTTAAACACCATTGTGTTTTACCTGCCAAATCCTTTCAGGTCTTCGTGCAATTCCATGGCACTTATCAGCTGCAGCCCCAGTATTTGATCAATATTTGAGGGCGCCTTCTTTAAAAGGTTGTTCGTGGGAAGTGCTGGAGAGATGCTTAGAGCCTGGCTCTCTCCTGAAGCATCCCTAGAAGCAAAACGTCTCGCTGAGGAATAAGCAGGCAGATTTTGCCTTTTGCACAGACACTTTTAAGACCATCTAGTTCTTGGGAGAAAAGCAATGACAAACCTAGACAGCATCTTAAAAAGCAGAGACATCACCTTGTCGACAAAGGTCCATATAGTTAAAGGTATGGTTTTCCCAGTAGTGATGTATGGAAGTGAGAGCTGGTCCATAAAGAAGGCTGATCAATGCTTTTGAATTCTGGTGCTGGAGGAGACTCTTGAGAGTCCCATAGACTGCAAGAAGATCCATTCTGAAGGAAATCAGCCCTGAGTGCTCACTGGCAGGACAGATCCTGAAGCTGAGGCTCCAATATTTTGGCCACATCATGAGAAGAGAAGACTCCCTACGAACATGAGTTTGACCAAACTGTGGGAGGCAGTGGAAGACAGGAGTGCCTGGCATGCTCTGGTCCATGGGTTCACAAAGAGTCGGACATGACTAAACGACTAAATACACAAATAATAATAATAATAATAATAATAATTTATTTGTACCCCGCCCATCTGGCTGGGTTTCCCCAGCCACTCTGGGCGGCTTCCAACAAAGATTAAAAATACATCAAAATGCCACACATTAAAAACTTCCCTTCAGATGTCTTCTAAAAGTCAGGTAGTTGTTTATTTCCTTGACATCTGATGGGAGGGCGTTCCACAGGGCGGGCGCCACTACTGAAAAGGCCCTCTGCCTGGCTCTCTGTAGCTTTGCTTCTCACAGTGAGGGAACCGCCAGAAGGCCCTCGGCGCTTGACCTCAGTATCCGGGCAGAACGATGGGGATGGAGACGCTCCTTCAGGTATACTGGGCCCAGGCCATTTAGGGCTTTCAAGGTCAGCACCAACACTTTGAATTGTGCTTGGAAACGTACTGGGAGTCAATGTCGGTCTTTCAAGACCGGTGTTATGTGGTCTCGGTGGCCACTCCCAGTCACCAGTCTAGCTGCCGCATTCTGGATTAGTTGTAGTTTCTGGATACCCTTCAAAGGTAGCCCCACGTAGAGCGCATTGTAGTAGTCCAAGCGGGAGATAACTAGAGCATGCACCACTCTGGCGAGTAGTAGGGTGCTGGGGATTGTACCTCGGTGAGATCAGCGCTGTTAAAAAATTGCCATTCGCAGGATTCTCCATGACAGTTAAGTGGCGTAATGGTGTTTTAAATATACGACGCCACACTCCCTGCAGGATTAAACGCCCCCAGAATGAGGATACAGTGGTACCTCAGGTTACATACGCTTCAGGTTACAGACTCCGCTAACCCAGAAATATTACCTCGGGTTAAGTACTTTGCTTCAGGATGAGAACAGAAATTGTGCTCCGGCGGCGCAGCAGCAGCGGGAGGCTCCATTAGCTAAAGTGGTGCTTCAGGTTAAGAACAGTTTCAGGTTAAGTACAGACCTCCGGAACGAATTAAGTACTTAACCTGAGGTACCACTGTATTTTAGCAGCTCTGGGATAGGAGCACAGGAAACCTTCACACCAAATCTTAGCCTAAGTACAGTGGTACCTCGGGTTAAGAACTTAATTCATACTGGAGGTCTGTTCTTAACCTGAAACTGTTCTTAACCTGAAGCACGACTTTAGCTAACGGGGCCTCCCGCTGCTGCCACGCTGCCGCCGCGCAATTTCTGTTCTCATCCTGAAGCAAAGTTCTTAACCTGAGGTACTATTTCTGGGTTAGTGGAGTCTGTAACCTGAAGCGTCTGTAACCCGAGGTACCATTGTATTATTGTCTATAGTTGCCCTGGCTTCCCGGGGTTTCTTTCCCAGCCCTCCCTAGCGATGCTGAGGATTTGAACCCGGGACCTTCTGCATGCAAAGCAGGTGTTCTGTCACTGAGCCAGGGGCCCTTCGCACCTCGTTGTTCTGGGCTGGCCTCCACTGGGGGTTAGGCAACAAGGCCTTCTAGAGAAGCTCAAGGGCATGAGCAGAGTCTTCAACAGGATCAGGCCAGGGGCCCATCTAGCCCAGAATCCTGTTCTCATGGTGGCCAACTAGCTGCCTCTGAGAAGCTCTCAAGAGCAGGAACTGAATACAAAAGCCCTCTATCCTCCCAGGGCTTCCAGAAACTGTCACTCAGAAGCATCACTGCCTCTGTCCATCGAGACAGAGCAGAGCCAGCAGCCACTGATATAGTCCTTTCCTCCATGAATTCGCCTCATCCTCTTTTAAAGCCATCCAAGTTGGTGGCCATCACCGTTTCCTGTTGCAGTGAGTTCCACAGTCTGACAGATAGGATAGATAAACTTTATTTGCATTAGCCAACGGCCATAGCAACATAAAACAAGCAATATATACAATTAAAAAGACAACAATGGATAAAAAGGACAATCAAATTATCAAGACTATCGTTCAGATAGTGGCCCTTACTCTCATTGCTCCCTCGATAAACCTAGCAACCTTTGCTGTTGTCTGATCATTTTGATCTGATAACAGAAAGAACAATGTAGCCGCAGATGGGTGGCCTGGGATGGTGAGTAAGAGTGGGGTGGTGATCTCATTCCTCAGGTCTTTGTAAAGGGGACAGGACAGGAGCAGTGGCGTAGCGGGGGTGCAGGGGGGGCCGGCCGCACCGGGCGGAACATCTGGGGATTAGGGTTAGGGGGTGCAAATCCACGGGTTAGGGGCGCAAATCCACGGGTTAGGGGGTGCAAATTACTTGCCTTGCCCCGGGTGCTGACAACCCACGCTACGCCACTGGACAGGAGATTTTCACAGTCTGACTACGCACGGCCTGAAGAAGTCCTGTATTTTATCTGTCCCGAGACAAACTTCTGGTGCATCCCGGACAGTGTTTGAAACTCCCATTGTTCTAGGCACATTTTGCGACTGGGAATTTCATTAGAGCGAGCAGTTTCTGAGCTCTGGGAGAGGTGCTGCGCCTAAGATTTCAGATTAATTGATTGTGATTTTATGTAAACTGTGTTATTTTTACTGTTGTTACGCGCTCTGAGCCCGGCTTCAGCTGGGGAGGGAGGGATATAAATAAATAAATAAATAATAATAATAATAATAATAATAATTATTATTGCAGAGTGGAAGGAAAGGAGGACCTTTTCCTGTCCCACCCCCTTCCAGCTACTCTCTGAAGACTGGAGAAGAGATCATCTTAAGAATATTAGGGGGTTGGACAGGGGAAGTATGGCTTTTTTTTGCAGTCTTCAGATGAGGACTAGACCATGTGAAAAATGAATATAAGATTTCAGCCACAGTTGGTTCATTTTCAGCTTTGTATTCTTGATATTAAAAAAAAGCTCGCCTAGACATTCCGTTGTTGCTCCCCTAATCTAGGTTTAAGGAGCCATTTAGCTCCTACCTTTCCTATCTCTGTTTCTAACACTGATCCTGAATCTAGGGACAGTCCCAGATTTGATCAGATCCCGGAATGTCCCGCTTTTCCTTAAAGGTAAAGGGACCCCTGACCATTAGGTCCAGTCGTGGCCGACTCTGGGGTTGCGGCGCTCATCTCGCTTTATTGGCCGTGGGAGCCAGCGTACAGCTTCCGGGTCATGTGGCCAGCATGACTAAGCCACTTCTGGTGAACCAGAGCAGTGCACGGAAATGCCGTTTACCTTCCCGTCGGAGCGGTACCTATTTATCTACTTGCACTTTGACGTGCTTTTGAACTGCTAGGTGGGCAGGAGCAGGGACCGAGCAACGGGAGCTCACCTTGTCGCAGGGATTCGAACCACCGACCTTCTGATCGACAAGTCCTAGGCTCTGTGGTTTAACCCACAGCGCCACCCGCGTCCCATACTCGCTTTTCCTTAGGACATCCCTATTTTCATCGGAGAAATGTTGGAGGAGTTATGCAACCCCCCAAGCCAAGGAGTTAAGTAACTAGACAACCTTTAGAAGACGTCTGAAGGCAGCCCCTGTATAGGGAAGTTTTTAAAAAACATTTAATGTTTTATTATGTTTTATATATATGTTGGAAGCTGCCCAGAGTGGCTGGGGCGACCCAATGAGAGGGGCACGATATAACTACAATAACAATAGAATAGGATGTCGCTGTTTTCATCAGAAAAAGGTTGGAGGGTATGCGCTTAGTGCAACATCCAATGCCTGTATGGCGACATTTCCATCAAATCATCCTGAGTGTAGGAGCTGTTGCTTTCGATGTTGTCCTCTTTTCCCTGACAGCTCCAGGCCTGCTGACTTCATCTGTCCGTGCGGGTCTGAGCTCGCATGACGGAAGGGAGATCTTTATAAACAAGGCTCAGGGAAAGATTGGGAGGGTGGTGATTGAGGGCTGCTCATGGCTTTGCGTCTTGGCTGTTGTACAAGGGCGGTTGGGCAAGAGTCCGTGTCGATACATGTCTGTTTGGGTACCCAGTTGCATCTTGCCTGTGTACCCGAGACCGGTTTTCTGCCCGTGCCAATGTGGAGTACGAAATCCTCTTGGGGCAAGTCTGTGCAGGGAACACCGGCTTGACATCTCGGAGCAAAGACTTGCAAGTGGCTGGCTTGTTTTTTTTAAAGGGCACGAGCTTGTGAAGCCGAGAAAAAAGTAATGAACGAGTCCTTTTAAAAACGCGTCTTGTTAGCTGAGCAAACGTTGAAAATGGTGTGAGATGTTAACATGCAAAATCAAGAAGAGCCAGAGAGTTTACCAAGTCTGCTATATCTTGTACAGTGGTACCTCGGGTTAAGTACTTAATTCGTTCCGGAGGTCCATTCTTAACCTGAAACTGTTCTTAACCTGAAGCACCACTTTAGCTAATGGGCCTCCTGCTGCCGCCGGAGCACAATTTCTGTTCTCATCCTGAAGCAAAGTTCTTAACCTGAAGCACTATTTCTGGGTTAGCAGAGTCTGTAACCTGAAGCGTATGTAACCCGAGGTACCACTGTAATATTGTAAGACCACAAGAAGAACTTGCTGGATTGGTTTGTCTAATCCTCTTTTAAGGCCATCTCGGTTGGTGGACGTTTCCCACTTCCTGTGGAAGTGAGTTCCACAGGTGTTTTTAAAAAATCTGTCCTAAATCCTCCAACATCCAGGTTCACAGAGTATACACAAGTTCTGATGTTATGAGAGAGGGAGAAAAAACCCTTTCTCTATCCGTTTTCTCCATGCTGCGAATAAGTTTATAAATTTCTATCATTTCGCCTCTTACCTTTTCTCTGAACCAAAACACTCCAGCTGTCGCAACTTTTCCTCGTAAGGGAGTTGCTCCACACCCACTCACCCTTGTTAAAATTTTGGGTTTCCCTTTCTTCGGAACCTTTTCCAACTCTACAGTATCCATTTTGTACACGATATTCATAGAATCTCAGAATTGGAAAGTTGGAAGGGCACTCCAAGACTCATCTAGTCTGACCCCATGCAATGCAGGAATCACAGCAAATGGGGATGTACCACAGATTTTGTATAACGGCATCGCAATAGTGGCTGTTTCAATTTCAATTTCTTTCCCAGTGGTTATGGATTTCATAGTACTCCTGAGAACCAACGGCACGCATCCTTTATATTAGAAAGTGACAGTTCCTTCCCCTACGCGCCAGTCAGATCACAATGTTTTTGATCACATAGTAGTAATGGAGGCAATGAAGGCAAGTGAAGGTCTAAGTTTAGGGATGATTTTACAACTTGCAAATCATGTGTTGAGGATGGCGTCGTCTTAATTGCCGCAACAGAGTTTGTCCAAAACTTTCTCTTTCCTTCTGTTGACCATAACACACTAGAACCAAAGGAGCTCACTAATTAATCATCTAAAGCTCTGGTTAATTGATCTGCTGCTTTAAAGCTTGCCAACGACGTTTTGAGGACATTGTCTTTTTAACACTGGATTGTTTTATTTGATGTTTTAATGCAGGCATAGGCAAACTCGGCCCTCCAGATGTTTTGGGACTACAAGTCCCACCACCCCTGACCACTGATCCTGTTAGATAGGGATGATGGGAGTTGTAGTCCCAAAACATCTGGAGGGCCAAGTTTGCCTGTGTGTGTTTTAATGTGTTCTAAACAGCTTTGACTTTTTTCCCTTAAAAATATAAAGTGGTGTGGAAAATAAAATAATAATAATAATAATAATAATAATAATATAATACGACCTCATTCCTGGGAGAAAGGATGGAATAAAAATAAAAATGGCCTACAGTGGTACCTTGGTTTACAACCATAATCCGTTCCGGAGGTCCGTTTGTAAACCAAGACAGGTTGTAACCCAAGGCACGCTTTCGCCAATGGGGCCTCCCCAAAAAAAATTGTAATCCAAAAAGAATGGGTTGTAATCCAAAAAAAGGTTGCAAACCGGGATACGTACTTCCGGGTTTGACATGTTTGTAATCCAAAACGTATGCAAACCAAGGTACCACTGTATTTGGCAGCATGAAGAGACGTATTACCACTGTCTCAAACCACCTGAAAAATTATCAGCCCCACGTAATTTATTTTAAATTCATTTTATTTTTTGAGATGGTGATATTGCTTCCCTTCATGCTGGCGAAGAGCCAATTTCTTCACATTCTGCTGGTACCAAAGGCAGAAGAGCATCCCAGGAAGATTTTTCTGTGGTCAGTTGGCAACCAGGGATGCTAACGTGAATAAAATATTGAGGGGGGGGGGCAGGTAAACCCCACCCTGCATATAGGTCACATGATGTTCCTAAGGGATCAAAAGGGATGGAAGTGAAGAACAGAGGTAAAGGAGAATTAAATAACAGAAGAAGTGTGGTTTAGGTGGTGGAAGTCTTTTAAGATATTTTAATTAAGATTTGTATTTTATAATGTGTGTAAGTGTAATTCTGGAATTACTGTTTATGGAAAACAGCATTTCCTTTTTTCCTTTTTTCGTTTCTTCTTCCTCTCTATCTTCTTTCACAGTTTATGTCTGCCAAATATGTAAATAATTATGTTTTTGCAGATATGTCTGGAAATTTGATTGTATTATTCAATAAAGTTATATTTTAATTTTTTTTAAAAGGTCACATGATGCATCACATTCACACTATTTGAATGGCAATGCTCATTAATTTTTTTGGGGGGCGGCCCCCTCAAATATTTTATGGGGGGGGGTGGAGGGACCTCAACCCCTAGGAGTTGGCTCCTATGTTGGCCACCGTCTTCCCCCAAATAGATTTTACACCAGAACTTCCTAGTTTGTCTTGCCCTGGAGCTCCACCTACTGGCCACACTCTGAAATATCGGCTTTCTGTTAGAAACATGGAAGACTGCCCCATGCACACTTAAGGGGCAGTGTTTCTCCAGGGGTTTGGGGCAGGGGGTCTCTGGAGATGCCAGAGATTGCACCTGGGACCTTCTGTATGCAAATCAGATGCTCTGCCCCTAAGCTACAGCCCTGTCCCGGCAGAACAGAGACTTCCAAATACCAGTTGCCAGCAGGGGAGAATCACTCCTGTGTTCGAATCCTGCTCTCGGGTTTCCCAGAAGAGGCATCTGGTCTGGCCCTGTGAGAACAGGATGCTGGACTAGATCAGCAGGACTCTTCTTCTATTCTTATGCCCCTAATCCACACGCCAGCAAGCAATTCCCACTCGCCCATGCCAACTCCCAATCAAGTCCTCCATTGTTGTTGTTTAGTTGTTTAGTCGTGTCCGACTCTTCGTGACCCCCTGGACCAGAGCACGCCAGGCACTTCTGTTTTCCACTGCCTCCCACAGTTTGGTCAAACTCATGCTGGTCGCTTCGAGAACACTGTCCAACCATCTCATTCTCTGTCGTCCCCTTCTCCTTGTGCCCTCATCTTTCCCAACATCAGGGTCTTTTCCAGGGAGTCTTCTCTTCTCATGAGGTGGCCAAAGTATTGGAGCCTCAGCTTCAGGATCTGTCCTTCCAGTGAGCACTCAGGGCTGATTTCCTTCAGAATGGAGTGGTTTGATCTTCTTGCAGTCCATGGGACTCTCAAGAGTCTCCTCCAGCACCAGAATTCAAAAGCATCAATTATTTGGCAATCAGCCTTCTTTATGGTCCAGCTCTCACTTCTATGCATCACTACTGGGAAAACCATAGCTTTAACTAGACGGACCTTTGTTGGCAAGGTGATGTCTCTACTTTTTAAGATGCTGTCTAGGTTTGTCATTGCTTTTCTCCCAAGAAGCAGGGGTCTTTTAATTTCGTGACTGCTGTCAACATCCGCAGTCATCATGGAGCCCAAGAAAGTAGTGGTAATTCTGTATTGATTTGTTTTGGATGTTGTAGGTGATGCCAGTAAAGGTTTAACGCTACGATACGAATATATAATGCAGATTCTTCTGGTGTTCTGATGCTTCTTATCCTTCTCGAACCCCTTTCTCCCAGTTCTAGGATTTTGTCGGAAAAGGCCAAGATGCTGAAGCTCCTGGTGACCACCCTCGTCCCGGCCTTGATCCTGGCGGCGCCTCCTCCCATTAGCAAGCTGGCCCTCTTTCCGGACAAGAGCGCCTGGTGCGAGGCGAAGAACATCACCCAGATCGTTGGGCACAGCGGGTGCGAGTCCAAATCCATCCAGAACAGGTATAGTACTGGGCCAATGGATCCAACATCTCCAGATCTCCCATAGCCATCTTCCCCAAGCTGTGTCGCACTCCCAACTTCCACTGTAGCCTTATTGGACTTTACCAATTGGTAGGGTGAGCGTTGCTCCCGGATGGGAGGAAGGAAGTCAAATGACACCGAGGGTTGGTTCAGAGAAAGAGTTCTCTATTTCTGCTCTCCGGAGCAGCAGAAAGACACTTGCGTGGTCAGTCCACGGCAAGTCCAAAGAAATGAGAGATTTCATGCAGTATATATATCCTCCAGGCACCCTCTCCCCCCTTCCCCAGGAATCCAACCATGTCAGCCTATACACGCAGGTAGACATCACAGATGTTCCTGCTCTGGTACTGTTAACCATAAAAGGGTTTTCCTTCCTGTACTTCTGACCATAAAAGTGTATTCCTGTTCCTATACTCTTATCTTGGAGCAAGAGGTCACCAACTCCAAGAACACACTCTGGCACTGTTCCCGAACTAGGTCTGTGCGTCAAAGTGTGTTCAGAATGTAAGATAAGACCTAGATGTGCCATCCCTACTCCACTGGAACAGCCAAGGTCATCCTTTGCCGTGACTGATAAAGGAGAGAGCTTTGTTTATTCAGCTGTGTTCTTGTTATGCATTTGCTCAACAGCTTGTTAATGCATTTTAGAAATCCTCTCTTGGAGAAAGAAGAAAAAGGGGGGGTTTGAGTCAGTTTCAAACTGACTGCACAGAAACCCATTTCTTCACCACCAGCTCTGGCCAGCACGACTCCGGAAATTAACTTCTGCCTCTTCCTGCTAACGTATCACAAGTAAAAGCATCGTGGCTGTAAACCGATTTGTGATTTTCCGCCATGACGAAAAGTGGCACACATGGCACTGTTAATAGTTCCACATTTGTAAGAACTCAATTTTTTAACGTGGCAGCACCCAGCCTTTGGAACTCCCTGCCTTTTACAGGCACCTGTAATAATTTTATTTTCTTTCATTTACTATACTGCTTTCAGTGGCTGCTAAAAAAATTGTTGTTGTTGTTGTTTAGGCAAGCCTACGCAGATATGTAGAATACCCACATGTATTCTAATGTTTTTTAGGTTATTTAATTTTTAAAAAATGTTTTAAGTTGCTGTTTTTAACTGTTTTCACCGATAATTTTGTTTTATACTTTTTGCAAATCGCTTTGAGGTGGGTGTTGTTGTTTTTACAATCAAGCACTATATAAATGTTATGACATCAAACAAACGCTCGGAATAAAAGAATAATAAGTAAAAAAGGTTGAGAACCCAAGATAGCAGGGATGTAAAACAGGGATGTGGAATCTATGGCCCTTGAGCTGTTGTCAAAACCATCAGTCAAAACCAGCAGGCCTAATGGTGAGGGTAGATGGGAGTTGGAGACCAGAAACAACTGAAGTCAGAGATGTGATGGAGGTAGCTAGGGACAGTGAAGGCAAGTGATGGTTTAGTTTGGGGAAGGGGAACCTGGCGTTCTCCAGTTGTTTTAGGACTCCATTTTGCTCTCTAGCACCACCTGTTTGCCATGCTTGGGCCCAGCATGACCAATGGTCCCCTTCCCTGTATTAAAGGTAGCTAGGGACAGTGAAGGCAAGTGATGGTCTAGTTTGGGGAAGGGGAACCTGGCGTTCTCCAGATGTTGTAGGATTCCATTTTGCTCTCTAGCACCCACCTGTTGGCCATGCTTGGGCCCAGCATGGCCTATGGTCCCCTTCCCTGTATTAAAGGTAGCTAGGGGCAGTGAAGGCAAGTGATGGCCTAATTCGAGCTGTTTTCAGACTTCAGTCCGCAATGGACGCAGCCAGCTTATTGCCAGTGGCCAGTGTTGTAGTTGAGAAACCTTTCGAGAGCTGCAGGTTCCCCCATCCTTGCATTAAAAGATGTCAGAGCTGGGATGGAGGTAGCTAGGGGCAGTGAAGGCAAGGGATGGTCTCTCTTTTTTAATATACATTTTTATTAATTTTTTAACATATCAGTTCCAACCGTCATGCAACATAACTTCTCATCTTATACAATATTTTTAGATGTCCGTCAACACCTCTGATGATTTTCCGTTCTTTATCACTTATTATCCATTTCTTAATTTCATATTACCTTTAATTATCCTTGACTGATAATTCTCCTCATTATCTTTCTTGCAATATTTCACCTTACAAAACTTCTTGCAAACCTACCAGCCTAATCTGTTCATCACAATTTCTTTTCAAATAGTTCATATATTTACTCCAGTCTTCTAAGAATCTCTGGTCCCGCAGGTTTCGAATCCTTCCTGTTAATTTATCTAGTTCTGCATAGTCCATCAGTTTCATCCTCCATTCTTCTTTCGTCGGTAGTTCTTCTTGCTTCCATTTTTGTGCCAATAAAATGCTTGCTGCCGTCACTGCATATAGAAACAACTTACAGTCCTTTCTATTTATATCATCTCCTACAATGCCAAGTAAAAATGCTTCTGCTTTCTTAATTAAGAGGCAAGGAATGGTCTCAGTTCACTCGGAAGGTTTGGTGCTGAACCCAACCCTCATCTCGCAGGCTTTTAGCATCTTCCTAATCTTCACCTATGGCGTTTCCATGTGCTGCTCTGGTTCACCAGAAGCGGCTTAGTGCTGCTGGCCACATGACCCGGAAGCTGTCTGCGGACAAACGCTGGCTCCCTCGGCCTATAGAGTGAGATGAGCGGGCAACCCCAGAGTCGGTCACGACTGGACCTAATAGTCAGGGGTCCCTTTACCTTTACCTTAATCTTCACCTGGGACATGGATGGTGCTGTGGGTTAAACCACAGAGCCTAGGACTTGCCGATCAGAAGGTCGGTGGTTCGAATCCCCGCGACGGGGTGAGCTCCTGTTGCTCGGTCCTTGCTCCTGCCAACCTAGCAGTTCGAAAGCACGTCAAAGTGCAAGTAGATAAATAGGTACCTCTGGCAGGAAGGTAAACGGCATTTCCGTGCGCTGCTCTGGTTTCCCAGAAGCGGCTTAGTCATCCTGGCCACATGACCTGGAAGCTGTACGCCGGCTCCCTCGGCCAATAAAGCAAGATGCGCACCGCAACCCCAGAGTCATCCGCGACTGGACCTAATGCTCAGGGGTCCCTTTACCCTTTACCTTTACAATGCCAAGTAAAAATGCTTCTGGTTTCTTAATTAAGAGGCAAGGGATGGTCTCAATCCACGTGGGAAGTTTGGTGCTCCTGAACAATGTCCTCCCCGATTCTGAACCCAACCCTTATCTCGCAGGCTTTTAGCATCTTCCTAATCTTCACCTCTCGTCCGCAGAGCCTGCTTGGGGCAGTGTTTCAGCTACAGCGTTCCGAACACCTTCCCACAGTCCACCGAGTCCCTGGTGCACTGCGACTCCTGCATGCCAGCTCTCTCCATGTGGGAAGTGGTAAGTAATGCCGCTCAGGATGGGAAATAGCGTGTCGAGACCCCGCAGCCACCCCCTTGATGGAAATAACTCACACAAGGACACAGATATTAGGTTTATGTTATTGGGCAAATTTTGGCCACAACTTTATTGAAATTACAGAATGTGAGCGGTATTGGCTTAGGCATTGATTGGACCTGACTATAACTAACTCCTGCCCATTGTGCAGGAAGTCCAGTAAGGGTAAGCCACCGGTAGGGGGAGCCCTGTCGATGCGAACCAACTCAAGCTCCCCCTGGTGTTCCCGATGAGGTCGTGTCAAGGCCTTAGCCCCCCAGCCAGGCTTCAGACTAGATCAACACCCCCGGATTCCTTTAACGGAATACCTTTAAGCAAGGAGGGGCAGGTGATGACCACACCTCCCCTCCCCCACACAAGGTCAAACAATGCCTAACCGCAACCCTAACAAAGTTGTGATGATTGCTACGAGGTAGGCGAAAACCAAGTGGCCACTGCCAATTTGCCAAGTGGAAAAATTCCTACCAGGCCCCTCGGACAACCAAGGCGACCAACCAAAGTCCATAGCAAGGTCATTGCCTAACCTGCAAAATAGGGAGGGAGGGTGATTGAGGAAGTGAGCTAAAGAGGAAGTCCTCTGGCTCACTCCTCTGTTTAAACAGCTCTGGCCACACACAGCGTATTGGCTGGCCGGGCTCTAATGTGGCTGGGATCCCCCAGGCAACGGAAGACAAAGTCCCCCACCCCCAGTGGCCACGCGGTCCACCACAACTCCTCCCCACTGGGAAGTGGAGCGGATTTGTGCGGCGATCGTCCAAGAAGGGCTGTTCGCTGAATACCCATTAGCATCCCCTCTCCAATAAATAAATAAATGGAGTATTTGTGTGGAGGGGGGATTCACTGTGGGGCAGCAAGTAGGGGGCTAGAGTGGGAATCACAAGTAGGAAGAACGTTGCTGTTGCATCTGGTTGGCCGATGTCAGTACAGGATGAGGGCTAAGTAGGCCACTGGCCTGATCTGGTAGCCAGACTTAAGTTTCTTATTAGATCTTGCCCTTAGGTGCATACAAGATGTTGCGATGGGTACTACCTGCAATGGCTTTAGAAAGAGGATTAGAGAAATTCACTAACTATGATCACTATGCTCTGCTTGTATGGTTTGAGGCAGCAATTATTCTGAATTCCAGTTGCTACAAAAAAAGCAGGAAGGCGAGCGTGCTCCTATGGTCAGATCCTGTTTGCAGGTTTCCCATAAGTGGCATCTTGTTGGTCCCTGTGACAACAGGAAGCTGGACTAGATGAAACTTTGACCTGACCCAACAGCAGAGCTCATGATGTTCTTAGATGATGATAATATATTATTATCATTTATACCCCACCCATCTGGCTGGGTTTCCCCAGCCACTCTGGGCGGCTTCCAACAAAATATTAAAAATACAATAAAACATCAAACATTAAAACACAGTAAGACATTAAACATTAAAAGCTTCCCTAAACAGGGCTGCCTTCAGATGTCTTCTAAAAGTCAGATAGTTGTTTATTTCCTTGACATCTGATGGGAGGGCATTCCACAGGGGGGGCGCCACCAGCGAGAAGGCCCTCTGCCTGGTTCCCTGTAACCTCACTTCTCGCAGGGAGGGAACCGCCAGAAGGCCCTCAGAGCTGGACCTCAGCGTCCAGGCTGAATGATGGGGGTGGAGACGCTCCTTCAGGTATACTGGACCAAGGCCGTTTAGGGCTTTCAAGGTCAGCACCAACACTTTGAATTGTGCTTGGAAACGTCCTGGGAGCCAATGTAGGTCTTTCAGGACTGGTGTTATATGTTAGATGATTGTGGTGGCTCTCTGGAAAAAGATGGTGAGCCAAATTTTGGGAGGAGGCAGCCACTGATGGCCGCTAGCCCTGAGAGCTACGTACGGCAAGAGGCAGCAGTGCTTCTGAACAGCAGCTGGTGAGAACCGCAGGAGAGGAGAGGGGTCTTGAGTTCAGGTGCTGCTTGAGGGGTTCCTACAGGCTGACTGCTGTGAGAACAGGAGACTGGACTGGATGGGCCATTGGCCTGATCCAGCAGCCAAGCTCTTCCTGTGTGTTCTGATGTCTTCTCCTTCCGCCAGGTGACACTGGACTGCCCCAGCAATGAAGACATCCCCAGGGTGGACAAACTGGTGGAGAAGATTCTCCACTGCAGCTGCCAGGCATGTGGAAAGGAGCAGAGCCAAGAGGGGGCGCTCCTCAACGTCTACGTCAACGGCGACGATAACCTGCCGGCTGAGGGTCCTCACCCCCACCCCTACGGCCACCACCACCCAGGAGAAGAGGCCTCCAACCACCACCACCATGAAGACGAGGCCAAGGACTGACCTCCAAACTTCGGGGGTGGGGGGTGAACTGCCCCTTCAGCCCAGGCCTTGACGACTTTCTCCCCTCCTTTCAAACACCCATCATGCTTTGCTCTTGGCAACATCGTCGTGGGGAAGCAGAGGCCAAGCTGAAGGCGGACCTTTCACCGGGGGCGGCCAATGGGACAAGCTGGCAACCGGCGAGAGAATTGGGGGAGGGGGTGGTTGGGGGGAGGGTGTCACTGACGAAATTGCACACTGCTCTAATATATTTGGGGGGGGGAGGGAAAAGGGAGGGGCAAAATGAGAGAGAGGTCTCTGGGGGCCTTTCCTCTTGAAGGTCTGACGGACACCCGAAACAAAGACATCCAAGACGGCTTCTCGGTTTCTGGCTTTCCATCAGGACATTTCTCTGTGAAGCCTACATATAGAATTGTAGACTTGGATGGGACCCCCTTGCAATGTGGGAACCACAGACGCCGTGGGTCCGGCTCTGCCACTGGGGAATCAAGGATCAATCTCGGAGGAGCCGGACTGGACCCCCCCCCCAAAAAAACAACCCATTTTGACAAAAGAGTCTCTCCCCTTTGGTGCTTTTTTAGCAGCAGAAGCGAGACATTTCTTGCACGTTTGAGTTCTGCCCTCACTTGCCTTCACTGCCCCTGGCTACCTCCATCACAACTCTGCCTTCTTTTAATGCGGGGCTGGCGAGCTCGTGTCCCTCCTGGTGTCGCTGGACTCCAACTCCCAACATTCTTGAACAGTGGCCATGCTGGCTGTGACTGCTGGGAGCTGGAGTCTGGGGGGCACCACTTTGCTTACCCCTGTTTGACTTCCTAGCAGCACTTTAATGAATGGAAGATAGAAGGGAGCAAAGGAAATTTTATTGGAGAGCGCTGGGCGAAGAGGGGGAAGAAACAGGTGGGTCGGTTCTAGACCATTTTTAGCGAGTCAGATCTAGCTCAATATTGTCAGCGCTGACCGGCAGCAGCTCAGTAGGGTTTCAGCCGTACCTGAGATGACAGGGATTGAACCAGGGACTTTCTGAATGCAAAGCAGACACTCTTGTCACTGGGCCCTGGTTTTCCTAAATATTCTAGTTCTCATGGTTATGGATAAAGGGCTGGATCAATGAGGAGGTGAACAGAAGGTAGTCTTATTCCAAGACAGACCACTGGTCCATCCAACCTAGGATTGCCAACACTGACTGGCAGCGGCTCTCTAGGAATTCAGGCAGAGGACATTCCCACACTTACTTGGAGGTGTTGGGGCTTGAACCTGGGATCGTCTGCCTACAACAGCAGATACTCTACCACCGAGCTACAGCCCTTTCCACGGGAATTTAACATAATCTGACGTGAGTCAGATTATTGGATGAAGAGGCTGCCATCTTGCCCAACCTTTCCTTGAATTTTTAAACGTCTTAATCACTGAGTGTTTAGAGTGAGATTCGAACTCTTGCCTTTGTATACACCCAGCCTCTCTCCTTGTTCTGCTGACTACAACACTCTTCATGGCTTCTCTCTCTCTCTCTCTCTCTCTCTCTCTCACACACACACACACACACATGTCATATATATTTCCAGCTTTATCGTTGTGTTATTCATCCCTCTTAATTAAATAAATTAGATCCAACATCCACATACCGTGTCACTCCGGGTCTTTTGTCGAGCGAGACAATATAGTCCTTTCAGAATGCAAATCCAAGAGCAAATATTTATGTGGGGCTGCTTCCCTCTAAGTCCTACTCAGAGTAGACCCGCTGCGGGTAACAGACTTAAGTCAGTCATGTGCAACAACTTCCGTGAGTCTAAGATAGTGTCATACAAGGGGCAGAAGAATTGGACACATAAGAGAGAGGCGATGGTACAACAGCATTTTAGGTCTTCCTATGCTGAAATTGACCTGCCCCCACCATAGGAGGAATTAATGAATGACAACATATCCTGGTACAAGCTTATTATTATTATTATCTGGGCGGCTTCCAACAAAATATTAAAAATACATTAAAACATCAGTCATTAGGAGGTCTCTCCAGCTGCACGTTTCCTGATCTGCAGCCTCCCTGGCTGCCCACACTTCCTGATCTGAAAATGCCCCAGGGGAGGTGTAGGCTCATAATGGGAGGAGTTACCGTATTTTTTGCTCTATAAGACTCACCTTTTCCCTCCTAAAAAGTAAGGGGAAATGTGTGTGCGTCTTATGGAGCGAATGCAGGCTGCGCAGCTATCCCAGAAGCCAGAACAGCAAGAGGGATTGCTGCTTTCACTGCGCAGCGATCCCTCTTGCTGTTCTGGCTTCTGAGATTCAGAATATTTTTTTTCTTGTTTTCCTCCTCCAAAAACTAGGTGCGTCTTGTAGAGCGAAAAATATGGTAACTTGTGTTTCCCTGCCAAACTTTAATTGGCATACAGGCATCTGGGAGGTCTCCTCAGCTGCCCATGTTTCCTGATCTGCAGCCTCCCTGGCTGCCCGCACTTCCTGATCTGAAAATGCCCCAGGGGAGGTGTTAACTCATGATGTCTTCCCCTGAACTTTGATTGACATGCAGGCGCCTGGGAGGTCTCCCTGGCTGCCTATACCTCCTGATTTGCAGCCTCCCTAGCTCCTGAAAATCCATCAACATTTTTCTAAAGCACCCAGTTCTCCTAATCTAGACATTCTTGCAATCTTCCCCAACACAATACATTTAGGCCTGTTATTTTCAGAGATGTGCATTTCTAGGTGCACGCTTCCCCTTGACACCTGCACTCCCTTGGTTCGGGGGGAAACTGTGTTGCAAAATTCAGGGAAGTGCAAAATTCGAGGACAGCTGCATTTCAGGTCCCAGATGGTTTTGGGGAGTGTAAGCTAGATAGGTGAACAGAACCAAATTTCTCCCTCGTCTCCAGAGGCAACGTTCGCAAACAGCAGGGATGCCTTGCTGCAGGATCAGTTGGCTGAAGTTGGGGGAGAAAGGAGGTGAGTCTTTCTCGGGAAATGAGGTTTTTGGGGGAGCGATTTGAAAGGCGGTTGTAGGAGAAAAGGGGAATGGCCCTTCCTGGATCTTTATGACCTGAAAGAAGGAGCTGTAGCAGGAGCGAATAGGGTGAAAGCGTTATCAAGGGGAATGGGAACCCACCCTATTTCCGCACTCATATGAGAAGCCACCCTATTAATCTAGCCAATTCAATATACTCTAATAGTTTGTCTTGCCATTCCATTTTTGTTGGCACAACCCCCCCCCCCCAGTTTTTAGCAATTAGGATCCTTGTCGCTCCTGTGGCATAGAGGAATATTTTCTGATCTTCTCTTGCTATACATACATCCGGTATCCCTAGTAGAAAAGCTTCTGTAATTTTTATTAAGTTATACTTAAACATTTTGTTAAGCTCGTCATATACTATGTTCCAGAAGCTTTTGATTTTTTCACAGGTCCACCAAACATGTATAGGTGTCCCCTCTGTTTTACCACACCTCCAACACATATTTGTTTTTGTCTTACACATTTTAGCTACTTTGGTAGGTGTTAAGTACCATCTGTGGGAGGCGGGTGGCGCTGTGGGTAAAACCTCAGTGCCTAGGACTTGCCGATCGCATGGTCGGCGGTTCGAATCCCCGCGGCAGGGTCAGCTCCCGTCGTTTGGTCCCAGCTCCTGCCCACCTAGCAGTTCGAAAGCACCCCCGGGTGCAAGTAGATAAATAGGGACCGCTTACCAGCGGGAAGGTAGACAGCGTTCTGTGTGCTGCGCTGGCTCGCCAGATGCAGCTTGTCATGCTGGCCACGTGACCTGGAAGTGTCTGCAGACAGCGCTGGCTCCCGGCCTCTAGAGTGAGATGAGCGCACAACCCTAGAGTCGGACACGACTGGCCCGTACGGGCAGGGGTACCTTTACCTTTACCTAAGTACCATCTATAAAACATCTTGATTAGATTTTCCCTCAATACTTCACAGGCTGTAAATTTCCAGTTCTTGTTCCATAATTCTTCCCATGCTGTTAATGGTTTTCCCAATTAGAGATCACACTAGACAAGAATTTCAAAAAGCATGGGGAAAATGCAGAGAATACTTCACAAAACAGTGCCCTAAAATTCATACCTGGACTTGTTTCAATTAATGTCTGCAGGAGACCTTGTGGATATTTAAGTTATAATTAGGAAAATCTTAATAATAATTCATAAAGGAAACAGCTTATAAGAAGTAAATAAGGATGCCAGGAACAGGATAAAGGAAGTCTTTTATTTGGTTGTTTGTATTGTTGTAAATTATGCTTGTTGTTTGTTATGTTTGTGTCTGAAGGGGGTAGATTTCTGTGTTGGGGGGGTTATGTTATGTTGTAAATAAAATTTCCAATAATAATAATAATAATAATAATAATAATAATAATAATAAATTTTATTTATATCCCGCCCTCCCCAGCCGAAGCCGGGCTCAGGGCGGCTAACAACAATAAAGCAGTACAACAGTACAACACAACACAACACTCTAAAATCATTCATTATAAAATTAATTCAAATCAAACCAATGGCAACCATTGGGCCAGAGCTCCGCGAAGATTGCCAAAGGAGGGGGTCAGGCTGCGCCCTGGCCAAAGGCCTGGTGGAACAGCTCTGTCTTGCAGGCTCTGCGGAAAGATGTCAAGCCTAGTCTTTTGTGACAGAGCGTTCCACCAGATCGGAGCCACAGCCGAAAAAGCCCTGGCTCTAGTTGAGGCCAGGCTAACCTCTCTGTGGCCTGGGACCTTCAAGATGTTTTTATTTGAAGACCGTAAGTTTCTCTGTGGGGCACACCAGGAGAGGCGGTCCCGTAGGTACGAGGGTCCTAGGCTGTATAGGGCTTTAAAGGTTAAAACCAGCACCTTAAACCTGATCCTGTACCCCACCGGGAGCCAGTGCAGCTGGTATAGCACCGGGTGAATGTGATCTCGCAGTGAAGACCTCGTAAGGAGTCTCGCCTTGGCATTCTGCACCCGCTGGAGTTTCTGGGTCAGTCTTAAGGGCAGCCCCACGTAGAGCGAGTTACAATAATCCAGTCTGGAGGTGACCGTCGCGTGGATCACAGTGGCTAGGTCAGGGCGAGAGAGGTAAGGAGCCAACTGCTTAGCTTGGTGGAGATGGAAAAAATTATTTTAAAAAAAGAAGAAGAAAAAGAGAAGCCACCCTAGCTCGGCAGTTCCCTGGGAAGCCGTGCTGCATTCAATTCTGGGATTGCAATTGCCAGAAGCAGAGTCAAAAGAGTTTCCTGCTCAGGGATAGCAAAGCACCTCTGTGAGTTTTGGGGGAAGCAAATGGCATACCTTTCTCAGAGCCTCTTTGTGTGCAGGGCACTTATTGAAGGAACAAAGGAGAATGCCTTCAGCTCCGCCAGAACATTGGTCCAGCTAGTTCAGTGCTGCTTGCATTGGCTTGCGGCAGGTTTTCAAAATCTCTGAAACCAGGTGTGTTTGTGTGTGTGTGTGTGTGGGGGGGGGATTTTTTCAAAAAAAGTTATTCAGACGTTGAGGGCTAATTCTGTTTCCGATGAAAAAGCCCGATCTGTTTCCACCGAAAAACCTTTCAGGTGATCACTTGCAACAGTTTGCCAACATTTTTGAGTGAATTGCAGAACGTCAGATTTTTAGCAGAAATTGTGACCGCGCGGCTTAGGGATTTTTTCAAAAAAAGTTGTTCAGACGTCGAGGGCTAATTCTGTTTCCGATGATAAAAACCATCTGTTTCCACCAAAAAACATTTCAGGGGATCACTTGCAACAGTTTGCCAACATTTTTGAGTGAATTGCAGAACGGCAGATTTTTGCAGAAATTGTGACCGCGCGGCTTAGGGATTTTTTCAAAAAAAGTTGTTCAGACGTCGAGGGCTAATTCTATTTCCGATAATAAAAACCCATCTGTTTCCAACGAAAAACCTATCAGGGGATCGTTTGCAACTGTTAACCAACATTTTTGAGTGAATTGCAGAACGTCAGATTTTTGCTGAAATTGTGACCGCGCGGCTTAGGGATTTTTTCAAAAAAAGTTGTTCAGACGTTGAGGGCTAATTCTGTTTCCGATGATAAAAAACCATCTGTTTCCACCGAAAAACATTTTAGGGGATCACTTGAAACAGTTTGCCAACATTTTTGAGTGAATTGCAGAATGTCAGATTTTTGCAGAAATTGTGACTGCGCGGCTTAGGGATTTTTTTAAAAAAAGTTGTTCAGACGTCGAGGGCTAATTCTGTTTCCGGTTATAAAAACCCATCTGTTTCCACCGAAAAACCTTTCAGGGGATCGTTTGCAACAGTTTGGCACCATTTTTGAGTGAATTGCAGAACGTCAGATTTTTAGCAGAAATTGTGACCGCGCGGCTTAGGGATTTTTTCAAAAAAAGTTGTTCAGACGTCGAGGGCTGATTCTGTTTCCAATGATAAAAACCCATCTGTTTCCAACGAAAAACCTATCAGGGGATCGTTTGCAACTGTTAACCAACATTTTTGAGTGAATTGCAGAACGTCAGATTTTTGCTGAAATTGTGACCGCGCGGCTTAGGGATTTTTTCAAAAAAAGTTGTTCAGACGTTGAGGGCTAATTCTGTTTCCGATGATAAAAAACCATCTGTTTCCACCGAAAAACATTTTAGGGGATCTCTTGAAACAGTTTGCCAACATTTTTGAGTGAATTGCAGAATGTCAGATTTTTGCAGAAATTGTGACTGCGCGGCTTAGGGATTTTTTTAAAAAAAGTTGTTCAGACGTCGAGGGCTAATTCTGTTTCCGGTTATAAAAACCCATCTGTTTCCACCGAAAAACCTTTCAGGGGATCGTTTGCAACAGTTTGGCACCATTTTTGAGTGAATTGCAGAACGTCAGATTTTTAGCAGAAATTGTGACCGCGCGGCTTAGGGATTTTTTCAAAAAAAGTTGTTCAGACGTCGAGGGCTAATTTTGTTTCCGATGATAAAAACACATCTGTTTCCACCGAAAAACATTTCAAGGGATCACTTGCAACAGTTTGCCAACATTTTTGAGTGAATTGCAGAACGTCAGATTTTTGCTGAAATTGTCACCGCGCGGCTTAGGGATTTTTTCAAAAAAGGTTGTTCAGACGTTGAGGGCTAATTCTGTTTCCGATGATAAAAACCCATCTTTTTCCACCGAAAAACATTTCAGGGGATTGTTTGCAACAGTTTGGCACCATTTTTGAGTGAATTGCAGAACGTCAGATTTTTAGCAGAAATTGTGACCGCGCGGCTTAGGGATTTTTTCAAAAAAAGTTGTTCAGACGTCGAGGGCTAATTCTGTTTCCGATGATAAAAACCCATCTGTTTCCACCGAAAAACCTTTCAGGGGATCGTTTGCAACAGTTTGGCACCATTTTTGAGTGAATTGCAGAACGTCAGAATTTTTCTGAAATTGTGACCGCGCGGCTTAGGGATTTTTTCAAAAAAAGTTGTTCAGACGTCGAGGGCTAATTCTGTTTCCAATGATAAAAACCCATCTGTTTCCACCGAAAAACCTTTCAGAGGATCATTTGCAACAGTTTGCCACCATTTTTGAGTGAATAGCAGAACGTCAGATTTTTGCAGAAATTGTGACCGCGCGGCTTAGAGATTTTTTCAAAAAAAGTTGTTCAGACGTCGAGGGCTAATTCTGTTTCCGATAATAAAAACCCATCTGTTTCCACCGAAAAACCTATCAGGGGATCGTTTGCAACTGTTTACCAACATTTTTGAGTGAATTGCAGAATGTCAGATTTTTGCTGAAATTGTGACCGCGCGGCTTAGGGATTTTTTCAAAAAAAGTTGTTCAGACGTTGAGGGCTAATTCTGTTTCCGATGATAAAAAACCATCTGTTTCCACCGAAAAACATTTTAGGGGATCACTTGAAACAGTTTGCCAACATTTTTGAGTGAATTGCAGAATGTCAGATTTTTGCAGAAATTGTGACTGCGCGGCTTAGGGATTTTTTTTAAAAAATTGTTCAGACGTCGAGGGCTAATTCTGTTTCCGGTTATAAAAACCCATCTGTTTCCACCGAAAAACCTTTCAGGGGATCGTTTGCAACAGTTTGGCACCATTTTTGAGTGAATTGCAGAACGTCAGATTTTTAGCAGAAATTGTGACCGCGCGGCTTAGGGATTTTTTCAAAAAAAGTTGTTCAGACGTCGAGGGCTAATTCTATTTCCGGTTATAAAAACCCATCTGTTTCCAACGAAAAACCTATCAGGGGATCGTTTGCAACAGTTTGGCACCATTTTTGAGTGAATTGCAGAACGTCAGATTTTTAGCAGAAATTGTGACCGCGTGGCTTAGGGATTTTTTCAAAAAAAGTTGTTCAGACGTCGAGGGCTAATTCTATTTCCGATAATAAAAACCCATCTGTTTCCAACGAAAAACCTATCAGGGGATCGTTTGCAACTGTTAACCAACATTTTTGAGTGAATTGCAGAACGTCAGATTTTTGCTGAAATTGTGACCGCGCGGCTTAGGGATTTTTTCAAAAAAAGTTGTTCAGACGTTGAGGGCTAATTCTGTTTCCGATGATAAAAAACCATCTGTTTCCACCGAAAAACATTTTAGGGGATCACTTGAAACAGTTTGCCAACATTTTTGAGTGAATTGCAGAACGTCAGATTTTTAGCAGAAATTGTGACCGCGCGGCTTAGGGATTTTTTCAAAAAAAGTTGTTCAGACGTCGAGGGCTAATTTTGTTTCCGATGATAAAAACACATCTGTTTCCACCGAAAAACATTTCAAGGGATCACTTGCAACAGTTTGCCAACATTTTTGAGTGAATTGCAGAACGTCAGATTTTTGCTGAAATTGTCACCGCGCGGCTTAGGGATTTTTTCAAAAAAGGTTGTTCAGACGTTGAGGGCTAATTCTGTTTCCGATGATAAAAACCCATCTGTTTCCACCGAAAAACATTTCAGGGGATCGTTTGCAACAGTTTGGCACCATTTTTGAGTGAATTGCAGAACGGCAGATTTTTGCTGAAATTGTGACCGCGCGGCTTAGGGATTTTTTCAAAAAAAGTTGTTCAGACGTCGAGGGCTAATTCTGTTTCCAATGATAAAAACCCATCTGTTTCCACCAAAAAACCTTTCAGGGGATCGTTTGCAACAGTATGGCACCATTTTTGAGTGAATTGCAGAACGGCAGATTTTTAGCAGAAATTGTGACCGCGCGGCTTAGGGATTTTTTCAAAAAAAGTTGTTCAGACGTCGAGGGCTAATTCTATTTCCGGTTATAAAAACCCATCTGTTTCCAACGAAAAACCTATCAGGGGATCGTTTGTAACTGTTAACCAACATTTTTGAGTGAATTGCAGAACGTCAGATTTTTAGCAGAAATTGTGACCGCGCGGCTTAGGGATTTTTTCAAAAAAAGTTGTTCAGACGTTGAGGGCTAATTCTGTTTCCGATGATAAAAAACCATCTGTTTCCACCGAAAAACATTTTAGGGGATCACTTGAAACAGTTTGCCAACATTTTTGAGTGAATTGCAGAATGTCAGATTTTTGCAGAAATTGTGACTGCGCGGCTTAGGGATTTTTTTTAAAAAATTGTTCAGACGTCGAGGGCTAATTCTGTTTCCGGTTATAAAAACCCATCTGTTTCCACCGAAAAACCTTTCAGGGGATCGTTTGCAACAGTTTGGCACCATTTTTGAGTGAATTGCAGAACGTCAGATTTTTAGCAGAAATTGTGACCGCGCGGCTTAGGGATTTTTTCAAAAAAAGTTGTTCAGACGTCGAGGGCTAATTCTATTTCCGGTTATAAAAACCCATCTGTTTCCAACGAAAAACCTATCAGGGGATCGTTTGCAACAGTTTGGCACCATTTTTGAGTGAATTGCAGAACGTCAGATTTTTAGCAGAAATTGTGACCGCGTGGCTTAGGGATTTTTTCAAAAAAAGTTGTTCAGACGTCGAGGGCTAATTCTATTTCCGATAATAAAAACCCATCTGTTTCCAACGAAAAACCTATCAGGGGATCGTTTGCAACTGTTAACCAACATTTTTGAGTGAATTGCAGAACGTCAGATTTTTGCTGAAATTGTGACCGCGCGGCTTAGGGATTTTTTCAAAAAAAGTTGTTCAGACGTTGAGGGCTAATTCTGTTTCCGATGATAAAAAACCATCTGTTTCCACCGAAAAACATTTTAGGGGATCACTTGAAACAGTTTGCCAACATTTTTGAGTGAATTGCAGAACGTCAGATTTTTAGCAGAAATTGTGACCGCGCGGTTTAGGGATTTTTTCAAAAAAAGTTGTTCAGACGTCGAGGGCTAATTTTGTTTCCGATGATAAAAACACATCTGTTTCCACCGAAAAACATTTCAAGGGATCACTTGCAACAGTTTGCCAACATTTTTGAGTGAATTGCAGAACGTCAGATTTTTGCTGAAATTGTCACCGCGCGGCTTAGGGATTTTTGCAAAAAAGGTTGTTCAGACGTTGAGGGCTAATTCTGTTTCCGATGATAAAAACCCATCTTTTTCCACCGAAAAACATTTCAGGGGATTGTTTGCAACAGTTTGGCACCATTTTTGAGTGAATTGCAGAACGTCAGATTTTTAGCAGAAATTGTGACCGCGCGGCTTAGGGATTTTTTCAAAAAAAGTTGTTCAGACGTCGAGGGCTAATTCTGTTTCCGATGATAAAAACCCATCTGTTTCCACCGAAAAACATTTCAGGGGATCGTTTGCAACAGTTTGGCACCATTTTTGAGTGAATTGCAGAACGGCAGATTTTTGCTGAAATTGTGACCGCGCGGCTTAGGGATTTTTTCAAAAAAAGTTGTTCAGACGTCAAGGGCTAATTCTGTTTCCAATGATAAAAACCCATCTGTTTCCACCGAAAAACCTTTCAGGGGATCGTTTGCAACAGTTTGGCACCATTTTTGAGTGAATTGCAGAACGGCAGATTTTTAGCAGAAATTGTGACCGCGCGGCTTAGGGATTTTTTCAAAAAAAGTTGTTCAGACGTCGAGGGCTAATTCTATTTCCGGTTATAAAAACCCATCTGTTTCCAACGAAAAACCTATCAGGGGATCGTTTGTAACTGTTAACCAACATTTTTGAGTGAATTGCAGAACGTCAGATTTTTAGCAGAAATTGTGACCGCGCGGCTTAGGGATTTTTTCAAAAAAAGTTGTTCAGACGTTGAGGGCTAATTCTGTTTCCGATGATAAAAAACCATCTGTTTCCACCGAAAAACATTTTAGGGGATCACTTGAAACAGTTTGCCAACATTTTTGAGTGAATTGCAGAATGTCAGATTTTTGCAGAAATTGTGACTGCGCGGCTTAGGGATTTTTTAAAAAAAATTGTTCAGACGTCGAGGGCTAATTCTGTTTCCGGTTATAAAAACCCATCTGTTTCCACCGAAAAACCTTTCAGGGGATCGTTTGCAACAGTTTGGCACCATTTTTGAGTGAATTGCAGAACGTCAGATTTTTAGCAGAAATTGTGACCGCGCGGCTTAGGGATTTTTTCAAAAAAAGTTGTTCAGACGTCGAGGGCTAATTCTATTTCCGGTTATAAAAACCCATCTGTTTCCAACGAAAAACCTATCAGGGGATCGTTTGCAACAGTTTGGCACCATTTTTGAGTGAATTGCAGAACGTCAGATTTTTAGCAGAAATTGTGACCGCGCGGCTTAGGGATTTTTTCAAAAAAAGTTGTTCAGACGTCGAGGGCTAATTCTATTTCCGATAATAAAAACCCATCTGTTTCCAACGAAAAACCTATCAGGGGATCGTTTGCAACTGTTAACCAACATTTTTGAGTGAATTGCAGAACGTCAGATTTTTGCTGAAATTGTGACCGCACGGCTTAGGGATTTTTTCAAAAAAAGTTGTTCAGACGTTGAGGGCTAATTCTGTTTCCGATGATAAAAAACCATCTGTTTCCACCGAAAAACATTTTAGGGGATCACTTGAAACAGTTTGCCAACATTTTTGAGTGAATTGCAGAATGTCAGATTTTTGCAGAAATTGTGACTGCGCGGCTTAGGGATTTTTTTTAAAAAATTGTTCAGACGTCGAGGGCTAATTCTGTTTTCGGTTATAAAAACCCATCTGTTTCCACCGAAAAACCTTTCAGGGGATCGTTTGCAACAGTTTGGCACCATTTTTGAGTGAATTGCAGAACGTCAGATTTTTAGCAGAAATTGTGACCGCGCGGCTTAGGGATTTTTTCAAAAAAAGTTGTTCAGACGTCGAGGGCTAATTTTGTTTCCGATGATAAAAACACATCTGTTTCCACTAAAAAAAATATCAAGGGATCACTTGCAACAGTTTGCCAACATTTTTGAGTGAATTGCAGAACGTCAGATTTTTGCTGAAATTGTCACCGCGCGGCTTAGGGATTTTTTCAAAAAAGGTTGTTCAGACGTTGAGGGCTAATTCTGTTTCCGATGATAAAAACCCATCTTTTTCCACCGAAAAACATTTCAGGGGATTGTTTGCAACAGTTTGGCACCATTTTTGAGTGAATTGCAGAACGTCAGATTTTTAGCAGAAATTGTGACCGCGCGGCTTAGGGATTTTTTCAAAAAAAGTTGTTCAGACGTCGAGGGCTAATTCTGTTTCCGATGATAAAAACCCATCTGTTTCCACCGAAAAACATTTCAGGGGATCGTTTGCAACAGTTTGGCACCATTTTTGAGTGAATTGCAGAACGGCAGATTTTTCCTCAAATTGTGACCGCGCGGCTTAGGGATTTTTTCAAAAAAAGTTGTTCAGACGTCGAGGGCTAATTCTGTTTCCGATGATAAAAACCCATCTGTTTCCACCGAAAAACATTTCAGGTGATCGTTTGCAACAGTTTGGCACCATTTTTGAGTGAATTGCAGAACGTCAGATTTTTAGCAGAAATTGTGACCGCGCGGCTTAGGGATTTTTTCAAAAAAAGTTGTTCAGACGTCGAGGGCTAATTCTATTTCCGATAATAAAAACCCATCTGTTTCCAACGAAAAACCTATCAGGGGATCGTTTGCAACTGTTAACCAACATTTTTGAGTGAATTGCAGAACGTCAGATTTTTGCTGAAATTGTGACCGCGCGGCTTAGGGATTTTTTCAAAAAAAGTTGTTCAGACGTCGAGGGCTAATTCTGTTTCCGATGATAAAAAACCATCTGTTTCCACCGAAAAACATTTTAGGGGATCACTTGAAACAGTTTGCCAACATTTTTGAGTGAATTGCAGAATGTCAGATTTTTGCAGAAATTGTGACTGCGCGGCTTAGGGATTTTTTTTAAAAAATTGTTCAGACGTCGAGGGCTAATTCTGTTTTCGGTTATAAAAACCCATCTGTTTCCACCGAAAAACCTTTCAGGGGATCGTTTGCAACAGTTTGGCACCATTTTTGAGTGAATTGCAGAACGTCAGATTTTTAGCAGAAATTGTGACCGCGCGGCTTAGGGATTTTTTCAAAAAAAGTTGTTCAGACGTCGAGGGCTAATTTTGTTTCCGATGATAAAAACACATCTGTTTCCACTAAAAAAAATATCAAGGGATCACTTGCAACAGTTTGCCAACATTTTTGAGTGAATTGCAGAACGTCAGATTTTTGCTGAAATTGTCACCGCGCGGCTTAGGGATTTTTTCAAAAAAGGTTGTTCAGACGTTGAGGGCTAATTCTGTTTCCGATGATAAAAACCCATCTTTTTCCACCGAAAAACATTTCAGGGGATTGTTTGCAACAGTTTGGCACCATTTTTGAGTGAATTGCAGAACGTCAGATTTTTAGCAGAAATTGTGACCGCGCGGCTTAGGGATTTTTTCAAAAAAAGTTGTTCAGACGTCGAGGGCTAATTCTGTTTCCGATGATAAAAACCCATCTGTTTCCACCGAAAAACATTTCAGGGGATCGTTTGCAACAGTTTGGCACCATTTTTGAGTGAATTGCAGAACGGCAGATTTTTCCTCAAATTGTGACCGCGCGGCTTAGGGATTTTTTCAAAAAAAGTTGTTCAGACGTCGAGGGCTAATTCTGTTTCCGATGATAAAAACCCATCTGTTTCCACCGAAAAACATTTCAGGTGATCGTTTGCAACAGTTTGGCACCATTTTTGAGTGAATTGCAGAACGTCAGATTTTTAGCAGAAATTGTGACCGCGCGGCTTAGGGATTTTTTCAAAAAAAGTTGTTCAGACGTCGAGGGCTAATTCTATTTCCGATAATAAAAACCCATCTGTTTCCAACGAAAAACCTATCAGGGGATCGTTTGCAACTGTTAACCAACATTTTTGAGTGAATTGCAGAACGTCAGATTTTTGCTGAAATTGTGACCGCGCGGCTTAGGGATTTTTTCAAAAAAAGTTGTTCAGACGTCGAGGGCTAATTCTGTTTCCGATGATAAAAAACCATCTGTTTCCACCGAAAAACATTTTAGGGGATCACTTGAAACAGTTTGCCAACATTTTTGAGTGAATTGCAGAATGTCAGATTTTTGCAGAAATTGTGACTGCGCGGCTTAGGGATTTTTTAAAAAAAATTGTTCAGACGTCGAGGGCTAATTCTGTTTCCGGTTATAAAAACCCATCTGTTTCCACCGAAAAACCTTTCAGGGGATCGTTTGCAACAGTTTGGCACCATTTTTGAGTGAATTGCAGAACGTCAGATTTTTAGCAGAAATTGTGACCGCGCGGCTTAGGGATTTTTTCAAAAAAAGTTGTTCAGACGTCGAGGGCTAATTCTATTTCCGGTTATAAAAACCCATCTGTTTCCAACGAAAAACCTATCAGGGGATCGTTTGCAACAGTTTGGCACCATTTTTGAGTGAACTGCAGAACGTCAGATTTTTAGCAGAAATTGTGACCGCGCGGCTTAGGGATTTTTTCAAAAAAAGTTGTTCAGACGTCGAGGGCTAATTCTGTTTCCGATGATAAAAACCCATCTGTTTCCACCGAAAAACCTTTCAGGGGATCGTTTGCAACAGTTTGGCACCATTTTTGAGTGAATTGCAGAACGGCAGATTTTTGCTGAAATTGTGACCGCGCGGCTTAGGGATTTTTTCAAAAAAAGTTGTTCAGACGTCGAGGGCTAATTCTGTTTCCAATGATAAAAACCCATCCGTTTCCACCGAAAAACCTTTCAGGGGACCGTTTGCAACAGTTTGGCACCATTTTTGAGTGAATTGCAGAACGTCAGATTTTTCCTCAAATTGTGACCGCGCGGCTTAGGGATTTTTTCAAAAAAAGTTGTTCAGACGTCGAGGGCTAATTCTGTTTCCGATGATAAAAACCCATCTGTTTCCACCGAAAAACATTTCAGGTGATCGTTTGCAACAGTTTGGCACCATTTTTGAGTGAATTGCAGAACGTCAGATTTTTAGCAGAAATTGTGAACGCGCGGCTTAGGGATTTTTTCAAAAAAAGTTGTTCAGATGTCAAGGGCTAATTCTGTTTCCGATGATAAAAACCCATCTGTTTCCACCAAAAAACATTTCAAGGGATCACTTGCAACAGTTTGCCAACATTTTTGAGTGAATTGCAGAACGTCAGATTTTTGCTGAAATTGTGACCGCGCGGCTTAGGGATTTTTTCAAAAAAAGTTGTTCAGACGTCGAGGGCTAATTCTGTTTCCGATGATAAAAACCCATCTGTTTCCACCGAAAAACATTTCAGGGGATCACTTGCAACAGTTTGCCGACATTTTTGAGTGAATTGCAGAACGTCAGATTTTTAGCAGAAATTGTGACCGCGCGGCTTAGGGATTTTTTCAAAAAAAGTTCCCCAGACCTCGAGGGCTAATTCTGTTTCCAATGATAAAAACCCATCTGTTTCCACCGAAAAACCTATCAGGGGATCGTTTGCAACTGTTTACCAACATTTTTGAGTGAATTGCAGAACGTCAGATTTTTGCAGAAATTGTGACCGCGCGGCTTAGAGATTTTTTCAAAAAAAGTTGTTCAGACGTCAAGGGCTAATTCTGTTTCCGATGATAAAAACCCATCTGTTTCCACCGAAAAACCTTTCAGGGGATCGTTTGCAACTGTTTGCCAACATTTCTGAGTGAATTGCAGAACGTCAGATTTTTGCTGAAATTGTGACCGCGCGGGTTAGGGATTTTTTCAAAAAAAGTTGTTCAGACGTCGAGGGCTAATTCAGTTTCTGATGATAAAAACCCATCTGTTTCCACCGAAAAACCTTTCAGGGGATCGTTTGCAACAGTTTGGCACCATTTTTGAGTGAATTGCAGAACGTCAGATTTTTAGCAGAAATTGTGACCGCGCGGCTTAGGGATTTTTTCAAAAAAAGTTGTTCAGATGTCGAGGGCTAATTCTGTTTCCGATGATAAAAACCCATCTGTTTCCACCGAAAAACATTTCAGGGGATCACGTGCAACAGTTTGCCAACATTTTTGAGTGAATTGCAGAACGTCAGATTTTTAGCAGAAATTGTGACCGCGCGGCTTAGGGATTTTTTCAAAAAAAGTTGTTCAGACGTCGAGGGCTAATTCTGTTTCCGATTATAAAAACCCATCTGTTTCCACCGAAAAACATTTCAGGGGATCACTTGCAACAGTTTGGGACCATTTTTGAGTGAATTGCAGAACGTCAGATTTTTAGCAGAAATTGTGACCGCGCGGCTTAGGGATTTTTTCAAAAAAAGTTGTTCAGATGTCGAGGGCTAATTCTATTTCCGGTTATAAAAACCAATCTGTTTCCAACGAAAAACCTATCAGGGGATCGTTTGCAACAGTTTGGCACCATTTTTGAGTGAATTGCAGAACGTCAGATTTTTAGCAGAAATTGTGACCGCGCGGCTTAGGGATTTTTTCAAAAAAGGTTGTTCAGACGTCGAGGGCTAATTCTATTTCCGATAATAAAAACCCATCTGTTTCCAACGAAAAACCTATCAGGGGATCGTTTGCAACTGTTAACCAACATTTTTGAGTGAATTGCAGAACGTCAGATTTTTGCTGAAATTGTGACCGCGCGGCTTAGGGATTTTTTCAAAAAAAGTTGTTCAGACGTCGAGGGCTAATTCTGTTTCCGATGATAAAAAACCATCTGTTTCCACCGAAAAACATTTTAGGGGATCACTTGAAACAGTTTGCCAACATTTTTGAGTGAATTGCAGAATGTCAGATTTTTGCAGAAATTGTGACTGCGCGGCTTAGGGATTTTTTTAAAAAAATTGTTCAGACGTCGAGGGCTAATTCTGTTTCCGGTTATAAAAACCCATCTGTTTCCACCGAAAAACCTTTCAGGGGATCGTTTGCAACAGTTTGGCACCATTTTTGAGTGAATTGCAGAACGTCAGATTTTTAGCAGAAATTGTGACCGCGCGGCTTAGGGATTTTTTCAAAAAAAGTTGTTCAGACGTCGAGGGCTAATTCTGTTTCCGATGATAAAAACCCATCTGTTTCCACCGAAAAACATTTCAAGGGATCACTTGCAACAGTTTGCCAACATTTTTGAGTGTATTGCAGAACGTCAGATTTTTGCTGAAATTGTGACCGCGCGGCTTAGGGATTTTTTCAAAAAAAGTTGTTCAGACGTCGAGGGCTAATTCTGTTTCCGATTATAAAAACCCATCTGTTTCCACCGAAAAACATTTCAGGGGATCACTTGCAACAGTTTGGGACCATTTTTGAGTGAATTGCAGAACGTCAGATTTTTAGCAGAAATTGTGACCGCGCGGCTTAGGGATTTTTTCAAAAAAAGTTGTTCAGACGTCGAGGGCTAATTCTGTTTCCGATGATAAAAACCCATCTGTTTCCACCGAAAAACCTTTCAGGGGATGGTTTGCAACAGTTTGGCACCATTTTTGAGTGAATTGCAGAACGTCAGATTTTTAGCAGAAATTGTGACCGCGCGGCTTAGGGATTTTTTCAAAAAAAGTTGTTCAGATGTCGAGGGCTAATTCTATTTCCGGTTATAAAAACCAATCTGTTTCCAACGAAAAACCTATCAGGGGATCGTTTGCAACAGTTTGGCACCATTTTTGAGTGAATTGCAGAACGTCAGATTTTTAGCAGAAATTGTGACCGCGCGGCTTAGGGATTTTTTCAAAAAAGGTTGTTCAGACGTCGAGGGCTAATTCTATTTCCGATAATAAAAACCCATCTGTTTCCAACGAAAAACCTATCAGGGGATCGTTTGCAACTGTTAACCAACATTTTTGAGTGAATTGCAGAACGTCAGATTTTTGCTGAAATTGTGACCGCGCGGCTTAGGGATTTTTTCAAAAAAAGTTGTTCAGACGTTGAGGGCTAATTTTGTTTCCGATGATAAAAACCCATCTGTTTCCACCGAAAAACATTTCAAGGGATCACTTGCAACAGTTTGCCAACATTTTTGAGTGTATTGCAGAACGTCAGATTTTTGCTGAAATTGTCACCGCGCGGCTTAGGGATTTTTTCAAAAAAGGTTGTTCAGACGTTGAGGGCTAATTCTGTTTCCGATGATAAAAACCCATCTTTTTCCACCGAAAAACATTTCAGGGGATTGTTTGCAACAGTTTGGCACCATTTTTGAGTGAATTGCAGAACGTCAGATTTTTAGCAGAAATTGTGACCGCGCGGCTTAGGGATTTTTTCAAAAAAAGTTGTTCAGACGTCGAGGGCTAATTCTGTTTCCGATGATAAAAACCCATCTGTTTCCACCAAAAAACATTTCAGGGGATCGTTTGCAACAGTTTGGCACCATTTTTGAGTGAATTGCAGAACGGCAGATTTTTGCTGAAATTGTGACCGCGCGGCTTAGGGATTTTTTCAAAAAAAGTTGTTCAGACGTCGAGGGCTAATTCTGTTTCCAATGATAAAAACCCATCCGTTTCCACCGAAAAACCTTTCAGGGGACCGTTTGCAACAGTTTGGCACCATTTTTGAGTGAATTGCAGAACGTCAGATTTTTCCTCAAATTGTGACCGCGCGGCTTAGGGTTTTTTTCAAAAAAAGTTGTTCAGACGTCGAGGGCTTATTCTGTTTCCGATGATAAAAACCCATCTGTTTCCACTGAAAAACATTTCAGGTGATCGTTTGCAACAGTTTGGCACCATTTTTGAGTGAATTGCAGAACGTCAGATTTTTAGCAGAAATTGTGACCGCGCGGCTTAGGGATTTTTTCAAAAAAAGTTGTTCAGATGTCAAGGGCTAATTCTGTTTCCGATGATAAAAACCCATCTGTTTCCACCAAAAAACATTTCAAGGGATCACTTGCAACAGTTTGCCAACATTTTTGAGTGAATTGCAGAACGTCAGATTTTTGCTGAAATTGTGACCGCGCGGCTTAGGGATTTTTTCAAAAAAAGTTGTTCAGACGTCGAGGGCTAATTCTGTTTCCGATGATAAAAACCCATCTGTTTCCACCAAAAAACATTTCAGGGGATCACTTACAACAGTTTGCCGACATTTTTGAGTGAATTGCAGAACGTCAGATTTTTAGCAGAAATTGTGACCGCGCGGCTTAGGGATTTTTTCAAAAAAAGTTCCCCAGACCTCGAGGGCTAATTCTGTTTCCAATGATAAAAACCCATCTGTTTCCACCGAAAAACCTTTCAGAGGATCATTTGCAACAGTTTGCCGCCATTTTTGAGTGAATAGCAGAACGTCAGATTTTTGCAGAAATTGTGACCGCGCGGCTTAGAGATTTTTTCAAAAAAAGTTGTTCAGACGTCGAGGGCTAATTCTGTTTCCGATAATAAAAACCCATCTGTTTCCACCGAAAAACCTATCAGGGGATCGTTTGCAACTGTTTACCAACATTTTTGAGTGAATTGCAGAACGTCAGATTTTTGCTGAAATTGTGACCGCGCGACTTGGGGATTTTTTTTAAAAAAAATGTTCAGACGTCAAGGGCTAATTCTGTTTCCGATGATAAAAACCCATCTGTTTCCACCGAAAAACCTTTCAGGGGATCGTTTGCAACTGTTTGCCAACATTTCTGAGTGAATTGAAGAATGTCAGATTTTTTTCTGCAATTGTGACCGCGCGGGTTAGGGATTTTTTCAAAAAAAGTTGTTCAGACGTCGAGGGCTAATTCAGTTTCTGATGATAAAAACCCATCTGTTTCCACCGAAAAACCTTTCAGGGGATCGTTTGCAACAGTTTGGCACCATTTTTGAGTGAATTGCAGAACGTCAGATTTTTAGCAGAAATTGTGACCGCGCGGCTTAGGGATTTTTTCAAAAAAAGTTGTTCAGATGTCGAGGGCTAATTCTGTTTCCGATGATAAAAACCCATCTGTTTCCACCGAAAAACATTTCAGGGGATCACGTGCAACAGTTTGCCAACATTTTTGAGTGAATTGCAGAACGTCAGATTTTTAGCAGAAATTGTGACCGCGCGGCTTAGGGATTTTTTCAAAAAAAGTTGTTCAGACGTCGAGGGCTAATTCTGTTTCCGATTATAAAAACCCATCTGTTTCCACCGAAAAACATTTCAGGGGATCACTTGCAACAGTTTGGGACCATTTTTGAGTGAATTGCAGAACGTCAGATTTTTAGCAGAAATTGTGACCGCGCGGCTTAGGGATTTTTTCAAAAAAAGTTGTTCAGATGTCGAGGGCTAATTCTATTTCCGGTTATAAAAACCAATCTGTTTCCAACGAAAAACCTATCAGGGGATCGTTTGCAACAGTTTGGCACCATTTTTGAGTGAATTGCAGAACGTCAGATTTTTAGCAGAAATTGTGACCGCGCGGCTTAGGGATTTTTTCAAAAAAGGTTGTTCAGACGTCGAGGGCTAATTCTATTTCCGATAATAAAAACCCATCTGTTTCCAACGAAAAACCTATCAGGGGATCGTTTGCAACTGTTAACCAACATTTTTGAGTGAATTGCAGAACGTCAGATTTTTGCTGAAATTGTGACCGCGCGGCTTAGGGATTTTTTCAAAAAAAGTTGTTCAGACGTTGAGGGCTAATTCTGTTTCCGATGATAAAAAACCATCTGTTTCCACCGAAAAACATTTTAGGGGATCACTTGAAACAGTTTGCCAACATTTTTGAGTGAATTGCAGAATGTCAGATTTTTGCAGAAATTGTGACTGCGCGGCTTAGGGATTTTTTTAAAAAAATTGTTCAGACGTCGAGGGCTAATTCTGTTTCCGGTTATAAAAACCCATCTGTTTCCACCGAAAAACCTTTCAGGGGATCGTTTGCAACAGTTTGGCACCATTTTTGAGTGAATTGCAGAACGTCAGATTTTTAGCAGAAATTGTGACCGCGCGGCTTAGGGATTTTTTCAAAAAAAGTTGTTCAGACGTCGAGGGCTAATTTTGTTTCCGATGATAAAAACCCATCTGTTTCCACCGAAAAACATTTCAAGGGATCACTTGCAACAGTTTGCCAACATTTTTGAGTGTATTGCAGAACGTCAGATTTTTGCTGAAATTGTCACCGCGCGGCTTAGGGATTTTTTCAAAAAAGGTTGTTCAGACGTTGAGGGCTAATTCTGTTTCCGATGATAAAAACCCATCTTTTTCCACCGAAAAACATTTCAGGGGATTGTTTGCAACAGTTTGGCACCATTTTTGAGTGAATTGCAGAACGTCAGATTTTTAGCAGAAATTGTGACCGCGCGGCTTAGGGATTTTTTCAAAAAAAGTTGTTCAGACGTCGAGGGCTAATTCTGTTTCCGATGATAAAAACCCATCTGTTTCCACCAAAAAACATTTCAGGGGATCGTTTGCAACAGTTTGGCACCATTTTTGAGTGAATTGCAGAACGGCAGATTTTTGCTGAAATTGTGACCGCGCGGCTTAGGGATTTTTTCAAAAAAAGTTGTTCAGACGTCGAGGGCTAATTCTGTTTCCAATGATAAAAACCCATCCGTTTCCACCGAAAAACCTTTCAGGGGACCGTTTGCAACAGTTTGGCACCATTTTTGAGTGAATTGCAGAACGTCAGATTTTTCCTCAAATTGTGACCGCGCGGCTTAGGGTTTTTTTCAAAAAAAGTTGTTCAGACGTCGAGGGCTTATTCTGTTTCCGATGATAAAAACCCATCTGTTTCCACTGAAAAACATTTCAGGTGATCGTTTGCAACAGTTTGGCACCATTTTTGAGTGAATTGCAGAACGTCAGATTTTTAGCAGAAATTGTGACCGCGCGGCTTAGGGATTTTTTCAAAAAAAGTTGTTCAGATGTCAAGGGCTAATTCTGTTTCCGATGATAAAAACCCATCTGTTTCCACCAAAAAACATTTCAAGGGATCACTTGCAACAGTTTGCCAACATTTTTGAGTGAATTGCAGAACGTCAGATTTTTGCTGAAATTGTGACCGCGCGGCTTAGGGATTTTTTCAAAAAAAGTTGTTCAGACGTCGAGGGCTAATTCTGTTTCCGATGATAAAAACCCATCTGTTTCCACCAAAAAACATTTCAGGGGATCACTTGCAACAGTTTGCCGACATTTTTGAGTGAATTGCAGAACGTCAGATTTTTAGCAGAAATTGTGACCGCGCGGCTTAGGGATTTTTTCAAAAAAAGTTCCCCAGACCTCGAGGGCTAATTCTGTTTCCAATGATAAAAACCCATCTGTTTCCACCGAAAAACATTTCAGGGGATCACTTGCAACAGTTTGCCAACATTTTTGAGTGAATTGCAGAACGTCAGATTTTTAGCAGAAATTGTGACCGCGCGGCTTAGGGATTTTTTCAAAAAAAGTTGTTCAGACGTCGAAGGCTAATTCTGTTTCCGATGATAAAAACCCATCTGTTTCCACCGAAAAACATTTCAGGGGATCACTTGCAACAGTTTGGGACCATTTTTGAGTGAATTGCAGAACGTCAGATTTTTAGCAGAAATTGTGACCGCGCGGCTTAGGGATTTTTTCAAAAAAAGTTGTTCAGACGTCGAGGGCTAATTCTGTTTCCGATGATAAAAACCCATCTGTTTCCACTAAAAAAACCTTTCAGGGGATCGTTTGCAACAGTTTGGGACCATTTTTGGGTGAATTGCAGAACGTCAGATTTTTAGCAGAAATTGTGACCGCGCGGCTTAGAGATTTTTTCAAAAAAAGTTGTTCAGACGTCGAGGGCTAATTCTGTTTCCGATGATAAAAACCCATCTGTTTCCACCGAAAAATATTTCAGGGGATCACTTGCAACAGTTTGGCACCATTTTTGAGTGAATTGCAGAACGTCAGATTTTTAGCAGAAATTGTGACCGCGCGGCTTAGGGATTTTTTCAAAAAAAGTTGTTCAGACGTCGAGGGCTAATTCTGTTTCCGATGATAAAAACCCATCTGTTTCCACCGAAAAACATTTCAGGGGATCGTTTGCAACAGTTTGGCACCATTTTTGAGTGAATTGCAGAACGGCAGTGTCAGGGGTTTAGGAGCAGAGGCACGGGCAAGGGAGGAAACAGAGAGCGAAGGGGAGGAGGCAGAAGAAAAGATGAGTGATGACGACGACCCGAGATCTCCTAGTCTTTCCAGTGAATCAGAGGATTCACAGAAAGGAGCACCAGTGGCCAGGGCAAGGGGGGAGTCTAGGGGGGCACCCCAGGAAGATAGAGCCAGAGGGGACTCAGGGGAGAGCAGCTGGAAATCGGGACCAGCGTCACCGCCAGGAAGCAGGGAAGAGGAAGGGAGCCAGGGGGGAAGCGCTGGCAGCTCACCACAGGAGGGAGGGCATGAGTCAGGAGTGGCCACACCTCCATCGGGGAGCGAAGAAACGGTTAAGAGGGAAGTGGAAGGTTGGGCGCGCGCGCCAAGTTCAAATGCAGAGGAAGGCGGCGCAGTAAGCAGCCCCGAAAGAGAGCCAGGTCCTAAAGCCCGGCGCAAGGAGACAGGAGGGTCCGGGTCAGCGTCAGAAGAATCCCGGAAGGAAGAAACCCTGGGGGGTAGAGGGACCCAGAGGAGGACAGTCAGGCGGAAAAGGTGGAGCAAGGCTAGGATATTAAGTTGGTGCACACGGGGCGGAGACTCAGACGGAGCTTCGCCGATCTAGCTACTAGACGTAGAGTTGCGCGCAGCAGCGTGAGAATGGAAACTGTAATTCAATAAAGACTTTTACTTAATGATCGCTGGCTAGCGTGATCCTGTGTGAGCTAGGATCTTCAAGCAGCTCTGACAGTAAGCTCCGTCTCCCTCTTGTGGGCATCTACAGCCTCGAGGAGGGGAGAGAAACAGGTGCCTACTAGCGAGCTCACGAACGGCAGACGACATGACGGCTGAGCAGCAGATAGAGGAACTCAGAAACGCAGTGGCACAACTGAACGCCGAGGCTCTCGCATCCAGGAAGAGAGAGGAGGAGGCAGCTGCCGCCTGCAGGGATCTCCAGGTCAGGTTAGACGTGCTGACAAAGCAGACACCCCGGCAGGAGGGAATTGGGTTGGCGAGACGGACAGGCGGGCTGGTCTCTCACTTCGATGGGAACCTGCAACAGTATCCCAACTTTAGAGCCGACGTACTGTGCGCACTGCAACTGCTGCATAAAGACTTCAGAGATGAACAAGAGAGAGTGGGGTTCATCATGTCCCATTTGCATGGGGATGCGAAAGCATGGCTACGCAATTTATGGAGAGATAAGGATCCGGCGCTCCAGAATGCAGATGCCTTTATTAAAGCGATGGATGGGTGTTTTTTATCAAGTATTGACGTGGATCTTGCACGGAAGGAGGTGCATGGGCTGAGACAAGGGAGGGCCAGCGTCAGGCAGTATCATGCCCGCTTTTTCGCCTTGGTCAGTGCCCTGGAATGGGACAGAGATTCGGCTCCTGTAAGAGACCTCTTTTGGGAGGGGCTGCACAACTCGATTAAAGATGAGATCGCGAGGGGGGAGAGACCCCGAACCACCCAGGAGGTCGTTCAGAGGGCACTGGCAGTGGGGGTGAGGCTGGAAGGACGTCCGTGGAGCAGGGACGAAGGGCGTGAAGGGCGCGAACCAGCCAGGGGCCCCTCCTTCCTTCCCAGAGAAGCAGCGCGGGCGCAATCCACGCCTCCGCCAGGAGGAGGAGCCGAACCTATGGAGGTTGGAGGTGCAAGGGCTCAGTCAGCAACCAGAGCCCTAGCACCGGCAGCAGTGAAAGCGAAGCCTCCTAGAGGGAACAGGAAGTGTTACGTCTGTGAAGAGCCAGGGCATATGGCAAAAGAGTGTCCCCAGAGGCTCCACAAGCTTACTGCAGCCTCGGCAATGGTGACTGCAGCACCGCAGCAAGGGGGACCACAGCAGGGAAACGACGCAGTCTGGCTGGAGGAAGAGGCCCTGGGGCCCAGCCAGACGTGTTAGTGACGCAGTCCCCAGAGGTTTTACAGCCCGTGAACCCCCTCCCGCCCAAACCAGTGGTGAGGCTCACCGCATCTCTCCAGCTGCCCAATGGAATCACCACTGACGTGCCAATCACCATTGACTCAGGCAGCAATGCGGACTTTATAGGGCAGGACTTTGTCGACACACACGCTATACAGTTGCTGCCGGCCACACTGCCCCTGCAGGTTGTCACGGTGGATGGCAGGGAGTTGCTAGGGGGGCAAGTGGTGAAGCAGACGCCGCCCATGGAGATGCGACTTGGAAATCACAAAGAAATCATCAGCTTCAATGTCACTCAACTATCGGATACGCCCATTGTATTGGGAATGAGTTGGCTGGACAAGCACAGCCCAACGCTGGCTTGGTACCAGAGGCAGCTGATCTTCGGCTCTTCCTTTTGTGCTGAACACTGCATCGTGCCCCGGCAGGAAGGAGAGGAAGAGGAGTCACAGCTGCTGCTAGGCACGCTGCAAGCGATTCCCCACAAGTACGCAGAATTTTTGGAAGTTTTCTGCGAGAAGGAGGCGGACAGGCTGCCCCCTCACAGACCATATGACTGCAAGATTGACCTGCTGCCGGGGGTGGCGCTGCCTAAGGGGAAACTGTATTCCATGTCAGAGGACGAGCTGCAGGAACTCAAACAGTTCATAGATCATAATTTGGAGCGCGGTTTCATCCGAGAGTCCAAGGCAGCGGGGGGCAGCCCAGTATTCTTTGTTAAGAAGCGAGACACGCCCCAAAAAAGACTGGTCGTGGACTATCGCATTTTAAACAATGGGACCAAGCCGTCGGACTTCCCCATGCCCCGAATCGACGACCTCCTGGCGAAGGTGCGGAAGGGAAAAGTGTTCACCAAGTTAGACCTGCGAGGGGCGTACAACCTCATTCGTATGCGGGAGGGAGATGAGTGGAAGACGGCCATGTTCACGCCACTGGGTACCTACGAATACAGAGTTATGCCCTTTGGATTGCAAAATGGCTCCCACGTTTTTCAAGCTTTCATGCATCACGTGTTGGCGGGACTTCTCTACAAGACGTGCGTCTGTTTCTTAGATGACATCCTGATCTTTTCGGAATCGCAGCAGGAGCATGACAGACACGTCAAGGAAGTGCTGACCAGACTAAAGCAACATAGGCTCTACGCCAAGCTGGAGAAGTGCCAATTTGACGTGACGGAGGTGGATTTTCTGGGCTACAAGTTGTCTGACAAGGGGCTCGCCATGGACAGCGCCAAGGTTCGCGCGGTATTGGATTGGAAGAGTCCACGCAACCGGAAGGAGGTCCAGAGGTTTGTCGGCTTTGCGAACTTCTATCGCAAGTTTATCAAGGGCTTCGCGATGCAGACAGCGGCCATCACAGACACGCTTAGCTCCAAGAAAAAGAAGTTCGTTTGGACAGAGCAGGCGGAGCAGTCCTTTCAGGCACTCAAGCGTCTCTTCGCGTCGGAAGAGCAGCTGCTTCATGTCAACCCCAGCAGGCCGATGAGGGTGGAGACAGACGCCTCGGACAGAGCCGTGGGGGCGGTCCTGCTGCAAAAGGACCAGCAGGGGGTGTGGCGACCGGCAGCGTTTTACTCCAGGAAGCTCAGCAAGTCCGAGCAGAACTACACCATCTGGGACAGGGAGTTGCTGGCCATTCATGCAGCGTTCAAAGCGTGGAGGCACTTCCTGATCGGCGCCAAGCACACGGTGCAGGTTTGCACGGACCACAAGAATCTGGAGCACTGGCGCACGGCACAGTTCCTAAACCAGAGGCAGATACGTTGGGCGGAGTTTTTTGCGAACTTCGACTTCCGCATAGAGTATGTCCCGGGGGACACTAACATCATGGCGGACGCCCTCTCCCGTAAGCCACAGTATCTGGAGGACGCAACGCCAGCGGCCGCCATGCACATCTTCGCACCAACAGTATGGGCGTGCGCCGCGGCCACTGTGGACCTGGAGGCGGTGCGACGAGCGTTGCAGGATGACTCCTTCGCGCAAGCAAAGATGGCAGAGGTGCAAAGGGGCACGGCTGCGGCCGACGGTTTCCAGCTACGAGATGGTTTGCTCATCCGTAAGGGGGCCATCTACGTGCCGGGAGACGACCTTCGCGCCAAGGTGCTGCAGCAGCTGCACGACGCGCCCACGGCCGGGCACTTTGGCAAGGAGAAGACGGTGGAATTAGTAGCCAGGGATTTCTGGTGGCCTGGAATGAGAGGGGAGGTCGCAGACTACGTGGCGAGGTGTGACACCTGCCAGAGGGCCAAACCAGTGCACAAACCGCCGGCCGGACTGTTGGAACCGCTGCAAACTCCGGTCGAACCTTGGGAGAGGGTGGCCCTGGACTTTGTCACGGATCTGCCCAGCTCGAGGGGCAAGACGGCAGTGCTGGTGGTGGTGGACCTGTTTTCCAAGATGGCGCATTTCATTCCGTGTGCTAAGGTGGCCACGGCGGAGCAAACCGCCAAACTGTTCATAGACCACGTGTTCAAGGTTCACGGTCTGCCACGGTCTATTCTGTCCGACCGGGGGCGGCAGTTCATCTCGAATTTCTGGCAGAAGCTGATGGGCTTCCTGAACGTCAAGATCAACCTGGCGTCGGCGAGACACCCGCAGACCAACGGGCAAGCAGAGCGGGTCAATGCCATCATGCAGCAGTACCTGAGATGTTATGCAAATCAACAGCCTGCGACGTGGGTGGATTACCTGCCGCTTGCCGAGTTCGCCTACAACAACACGAAGCACGTGTCCACGGGGGTCACGCCGTTCTTCGCCAACAACGGGAGGCACCCCAGAACCTTCCCGGGACTGGAAAGAAGGGGGGAGGGGGAGCTGCAGACAGCAGATGCGTTCGCGTCGGAGCTGCAGGAAGTCCACGATCAGCTGAGGCGCCACCTGGAGCTGGCCAAACACGCATACAAGGTACAAGCGGACAAGCACAGAAGGGTTGGCGAAGAGCTCCACGTGGGAGACTGGGTTTGGTTAGCAGCCCACGCAGTGCCGGCCAGGTCGTTGGCCAAGAAGAAACTAGGGCATAAACAACTGGGGCCCTACCAAGTCGAAGAGCAGGTCAACCCGGTAGCTTTCAGACTGGCACTTCCGGAGGGTTCCAGAATGCATCCGGTATTCCACAGATCGGTGCTCACTCCCTACAAGGCACCGCACAGGTTCCAGGAACCCGGAACAGCGCCGAGTCCGGTCAGAGACAGAACAGGGCACGCGGGAGTGGCACAGAAGGAGCGCATCAACGAAGTCACGGAGATTTTGGACTCCAGATGGGGGGAAGAGGGGGTAGAATACTTTCTCGCCAAGGAGGGCACCCCGGCCAGTGCGAACAGCTGGGTGCCGGGCTACGCCTTGGACGAACCTCTCCTCAAAGACGAGTTTCATGCCCTCTTTCCCCATAGACCTATGCCAGCAGACTTTTTCGACGACTGGCTTTTCACGCCCACGCTTTCGGCCAGCACTTTCCGGGGGTTCGACTCGGACGAGGACCCGACACAAGACGTCCGTTCCCCGGAGGGGTCACCCTCGGGATCTGCATCAGAACCCTCGTATTGGTGGGACGATAGACCAGAGGAGCAGTTCCGCAGACGGTGGCTGGAAGGCCCAGGACGAGCAACACCGCCAGGAGGAAGTGAGGGAGAGACGGACATGGACGTTTTCGGGGACGACCCTGGTTTCGAGCACGGCGGCACAGAGATGGAAGCGGAGGTGACCGTTGTCGACGAGAGCAGGGAGGAAGACCCGCGAGACTTCAGATGGAGGCCCGCCACGGGAAGCGACCGATATCCGACGTTCGTCCCTTTGCAACAGCAGCCCCCAGCTCCAGCACCGGAAGGAGGGAAGGGGGGAATGGGGGGCTTCGAGGGGGGGATGGATGTCAGGGGTTTAGGAGCAGAGGCACGGGCAAGGGAGGAAACAGAGAGCGAAGGGGAGGAGGCAGAAGAAAAGATGAGTGATGACGACGACCCGAGATCTCCTAGTCTTTCCAGTGAATCAGAGGATTCACAGAAAGGAGCACCAGTGGCCAGGGCAAGGGGGGAGTCTAGGGGGGCACCCCAGGAAGATAGAGCCAGAGGGGACTCAGGGGAGAGCAGCTGGAAATCGGGACCAGCGTCACCGCCAGGAAGCAGGGAAGAGGAAGGGAGCCAGGGGGGAAGCGCTGGCAGCTCACCACAGGAGGGAGGGCATGAGTCAGGAGTGGCCACACCTCCATCGGGGAGCGAAGAAACGGTTAAGAGGGAAGTGGAAGGTTGGGCGCGCGCGCCAAGTTCAAATGCAGAGGAAGGCGGCGCAGTAAGCAGCCCCGAAAGAGAGCCAGGTCCTAAAGCCCGGCGCAAGGAGACAGGAGGGTCCGGGTCAGCGTCAGAAGAATCCCGGAAGGAAGAAACCCTGGGGGGTAGAGGGACCCAGAGGAGGACAGTCAGGCGGAAAAGGTGGAGCAAGGCTAGGATATTAAGTTGGTGCACACGGGGCGGAGACTCAGACGGAGCTTCGCCGATCTAGCTACTAGACGTAGAGTTGCGCGCAGCAGCGTGAGAATGGAAACTGTAATTCAATAAAGACTTTTACTTAATGATCGCTGGCTAGCGTGATCCTGTGTGAGCTAGGATCTTCAAGCAGCTCTGACAGGCAGATTTTTGCTGAAATTGTGACCGCGCGGCTTAGGGATTTTTTCAAAAAAAGTTGTTCAGACGTCGAGGGCTAATTCTGTTTCCAATGATAAAAACCCATCTGATTCCACCGAAAAACCTTTCAGGAGATCGTTTGCAACAGTTTGGCACCATTGTTGAGTGAATTGCAGAACGGCAGATTTTTAGCAGAAATTGTGACCGCGCGGCTTAGGGATTTTTTCAAAAAAAGTTGTTCAGACGTCGAGGGCTAATTCTATTTCCGGTTATAAAAACCCATCTGTTTCCAACGAAAAACCTATCAGGGGATCGTTTGCAACTGTTAACCAACATTTCTGAGTGAATTGAAGAATGTCAGATTTTTTTCTGCAATTGTGACCGCGCGGGTTAGGGATTTTTTCAAAAAAAGTTGTTCAGACGTCGAGGGCTAATTCCGTTTCTGATGTTAAAAACCCATCTGTTTCCACCGAAAAACCTTTCAGGGGATCGTTTGCAACAGTTTGGCACCATTTTTGAGTGAATTGCAGAACGTCAGAATTTTTCTGAAATTGTGACCTCGCGGGTTAGGGATTTTTTCAAAAAAAGTTGTTCAGACGTCGAGGGCTAATTCCGTTTCTGATGTTAAAAACCCATCTGTTTCCACCGAAAAACCTTTCAGGGGATCGTTTGCAACAGTTTGGCACCATTTTTGAGTGAATTGCAGAACGTCAGAATTTTTCTGAAATTGTGACCTCGCGGGTTAGGGATTTTTTCAAAAAAAGTTGTTCAGACGTCGAGGGCTAATTCTGTTTCCAATGATAAAAACCCATCTGTTTCCACCGAAAAACATTTCAGGTGATCGTTTGCAACAGTTTGCCAACATTTTTGAGTGAATTGCAGAACGTCAGATTTTTGCTGAAATTGTGACCGCGCGGCTTAGGGATTTTTTCAAAAAAAGTTGTTCAGACGTCGAGGGCTAATTCTGTTTCCGATGATAAAAACCCATCTGTTTCCACCAAAAAACATTTCAGGGGATCACTTGCAACAGTTTGCCGACATTTTTGAGTGAATTGCAGAACGTCAGATTTTTAGCAGAAATTGTGACCGCGCGGCTTAGGGATTTTTTCAAAAAAAGTTGCCCAGACCTCGAGGGCTAATTCTGTTTCCGATGATAAAAACCCATCTGTTTCCACCGAAAAACCTTTCAGAGGATCATTTGCAACAGTTTGCCACCATTTTTGAGTGAATAGCAGAACGTCAGATTTTTGCAGAAATTGTGACCGCGCGGCTTAGAGATTTTTTCAAAAAAAGTTGTTCAGACGTCGAGGGCTAATTCTGTTTCCGATAATAAAAACCCATCTGTTTCCACCGAAAAACCTATCAGGGGATCGTTTGCAACTGTTTACCAACATTTTTGAGTGAATTGCAGAACGTCAGATTTTTGCTGAAATTGTGACCGCGCGGCTTAGGGATTTTTTCAAAAAAAGTTGTTCAGACGTCGAGGGCTAATTCTGTTTCCGATGATAAAATCCCATCTGTTTCCACCGAAAAACATTTCAGGGGATCACTTGCAACAGTTTGCCAATATTTTTGATTGAATTGCAGAACGTCAGATTTTCAGCAGAAATTGTGACCGCGCGGCTTAGGGATTTTTTCAAAAAAAGTTGTTCAGACGTCGAGGGCTAATTCTGTTTCCGATGATAAAAACCCATCTGTTTCCACCGAAAAACATTTCAGGGGATCACTTGCAATGGTTTGCCAATATTTTTGATTGAATTGCAGAACGTCAGATTTTTAGCAGAAATTGTGACCGCGCGGCTTAGAGATTTTTTCAAAAAAAGTTGTTCAGACGTCGAGGGCTAATTCTGTTTCCGATGATAAAAACCCATCTGTTTCCACCAAAAAACATTTCAGGGGATCGTTTCCAACAGTTTGGGACCATGTTTGAGTGAATTGCAGAACGTCAGATTTTTCCTCAAATTGTGACCGCGCGGCTGAGGGATTTTTTCAAAAAAAGTTGTTCAGACCTCGAGGGCTAATTCTGTTTCCGATGATAAAAACCCATCTGTTTCCACCGAACAACCTTTCAGGGGATCATTTGCAACAGTTTGGGACCATTTTGAGTGAATTGCAGAACGTCAGATTTTTAGCAGAAATTGTGACCACACGGCATAGGGATTTTTTCAAAAAAAGTTGTTCTCACGTCGAGGGCTAATTCTGTTTCCGATGATAAAAAACCATCTGTTTCCACCGAAAAACATTTCAGGGGATAACTTGCAACGGTTTGCCAACATTTTTGAGTGAATTGCAGAACGTCAGATTTTTAGCAGAAATTGTGACCGCGCGGGTTAGGGATTTTTTCAAAAAAAGTTGTTCAGACGTCGAGGGCTAATTCAGTTTCTGATGATAAAAACCCATCTGTTTCCACCGAAAAACCTTTCAGGGGATCGTTTGCAAAAGTTTGGCACCATTTTTGAGTGAATTGCAGAACGTCAGAATTTTTCTGAAATTGTGACCTCGCGGGTTAGGGATTTTTTCAAAAAAAGTTGTTCAGACGTCGAGGGCTAATTCTGTTTCCGATGATAAAAATCCATCTGTTTACACCGAAAAACCTTTCAGGGGATCGTTTCCAACAGTTTGGCACCATTTTTGAGTGAATTGCAGAACATCAGATTTTTAGCAGAAATTGTGACCGCGCGGCTTAGGGATTTTTTCAAAAAAAGTTGTTCAGATGTCGAGGGCTAATTCTGTTTCCAATGATAAAAACCCATCTGTTTCCACCGAAAAACATTTCAGGGGATCACGTACAACAGTTTTCCAACATTTTTGAGTGAATTGCAGAACGTCAGATTTTTAGCAGAAATTGTGACCGCGCGGCTTAGGGATTTTTTCAAAAAAAGTTGTTCAGACGTCGAGGGCTAATTCTGTTTCCGATTATAAAAACCCATCTGTTTCCACCGAAAAACATTTCAGGGGATCACTTGCAACAGTTTGGGACCATTTTTGAGTGAATTGCAGAACGTCAGATTTTTAGCAGAAATTGTGACCGCGCGGCTTAGGGATTTTTTCAAAAAAAGTTGTTCAGACGTCGAGGGCTAATTCTGTTTCCGATGATAAAAACCCATCTGTTTCCACCGAAAAACATTTCAGGGGATCACTTGCAACAGTTTGCCAACATTTTTGAGTGAATTGCAGAACATCAGATTTTTAGCAGAAATTGTGACCGCGCGGCTTAGGGATTTTTTCAAAAAAAGGTGTTCAGACGTCGAAGGCTAATTCTGTTTCCGATGATAAAAACCCATCTGTTTCCACCGAAAAACATTTCAGGGGATCACTTGCAACAGTTTGGGACCATTTTTGAGTGAATTGCAGAACGTCAGATTTTTTCAGAAATTGTGAACGCGCGGCTTAGGGATTTTTTCAAAAAAAGTTGTTCAGACGTCGAAGGCTAATTCTGTTTCCGATTATAAAAACCCATCTGTTTCCACCAAAAAACCTTTCAGGGGATCGTTTGCAACAGTTTGGGACCATTTTTGAGTGAATTGCAGAACGTCAGATTTTTAGCAGAAATTGTGACCGCGCGGCTTAGGGATTTTTTCAAAAAAAGTTGTTCAGACGTCGAGGGCTAATTCTGTTTCCGATGATAAAAACCCATCTGTTTCCACCGAAAAACATTTCAGGGGATCACTTGCAACAGTTTGCCAACATTTTTGAGTGAATTGCAGAACGTCAGATTTTTAGCAGAAATTGTGACCACACGGCATAGGGATTTTTTCAAAAAAAGTTGTTCTCACGTCGAGGGCTAATTCTGTTTCCGATGATAAAAAACCATCTGTTTCCACCGAAAAACATTTCAGGGGATAACTTGCAACGGTTTGCGAACATTTTTGAGTGAATTGCAGAACGTCAGATTTTTAGCAGAAATTGTGACCGCGCGGGTTAGGGATTTTTTCAAAAAAAGTTGTTCAGACGTCGAGGGCTAATTCAGTTTCTGATGATAAAAACCCATCTGTTTCCACCGAAAAACCTTTCAGGGGATCGTTTGCAAAAGTTTGGCACCATTTTTGAGTGAATTGCAGAACGTCAGAATTTTTCTGAAATTGTGACCTCGCGGGTTAGGGATTTTTTCAAAAAAAGTTGTTCAGACGTCGAGGGCTAATTCTGTTTCCGATGATAAAAATCCATCTGTTTACACCGAAAAACCTTTCAGGGGATCGTTTCCAACAGTTTGGCACCATTTTTGAGTGAATTGCAGAACGTCAGATTTTTAGCAGAAATTGTGACCGCGCGGCTTAGGGATTTTTTCAAAAAAAGTTGTTCAGACGTCGAGGGCTAATTCTGTTTCCAATGATAAAAACCCATCTGTTTCCACCGAAAAACATTTCAGGGGATCACGTACAACAGTTTTCCAACATTTTTGAGTGAATTGCAGAACGTCAGATTTTTAGCAGAAATTGTGACCGCGCGGCTTAGGGATTTTTTCAAAAAAAGTTGTTCAGACGTCGAGGGCTAATTCTGTTTCCGATTATAAAAACCCATCTGTTTCCACCGAAAAACATTTCAGGGGATCACTTGCAACAGTTTGGGACCATTTTTGAGTGAATTGCAGAACGTCAGATTTTTAGCAGAAATTGTGACCGCGCGGCTTAGGGATTTTTTCAAAAAAAGTTGTTCAGACGTCGAGGGCTAATTCTGTTTCCGATGATAAAAACACATCTGTTTCCACCGAAAAACATTTCAGGGGATCACTTGCAACAGTTTGCCAACATTTTTGAATGAATTGCAGAACATCAGATTTTTAGCAGAAATTGTGACCGCGCGGCTTAGGGATTTTTTCAAAAAAAGGTGTTCAGACGTCGAAGGCTAATTCTGTTTCCGATGATAAAAACCCATCTGTTTCCACCGAAAAACATTTCAGGGGATCACTTGCAACAGTTTGGGACCATTTTTGAGTGAATTGCAGAACGTCAGATTTTTTCAGAAATTGTGAACGCGCGGCTTAGGGATTTTTTCAAAAAAAGTTGTTCAGACGTCGAAGGCTAATTCTGTTTCCGATTATAAAAACCCATCTGTTTCCACCAAAAAAACTTTCAGGGGATCGTTTGCAACAGTTTGGGACCATTTTTGAGTGAATTGCAGAACGTCAGATTTTTAGCAGAAATTGTGACCGCGCGGCTTAGGGATTTTTTCAAAAAAAGTTGTTCAGACGTCGAGGGCTAATTCTGTTTCCGATGATAAAAACCCATCTGTTTCCACCGAAAAACATTTCAGGGGATCACTTGCAACAGTTTGCCAACATTTTTGAGTGAATTGCAGAACGTCAGATTTTTAGCAGAAATTGTGACCGCGCGGCTTAGGGATTTTTTCAAAAAAAGTTGTTCAGACGTCGAGGGCTAATTCTGTTTCCGATGATAAAAACCCATCTGTTTCCACCGAAAAACATTTCAGGGGATCACTTGCAACAGTTTGCCAACATTTTTGAGTGAATTGCAGAACGTCAGATTTTTAGCAGAAATTGTGACCGCGCGGCTTAGGGATTTTTTCAAAAAAAGTTGTTCAGACGTCGAGGGCTAATTCTGTTTCCGATGATAAAAACCCATCTGTTTCCACCGAAAAACATTTCAGGGGATCACTTGCAACAGTTTGCCAACATTTTTGAGTGAATTGCAGAACGTCAGATTTTTAGCAGAAATTGTGACCGCGCGGCTTAGGGATTTTTTCAAAAAAAGTTGTTCAGACGTCGAGGGCTAATTCTGTTTCCGATTATAAAAACCCATCTGTTTCCACCGAAAAACCTTTCAGGGGATCACTTGCAACAGTTTGGCACCATTGTTGAGTGAATTGCAGAACGGCAGATTTTTAGCAGAAATTGTGACCGCGCGGCTTAGGGATTTTTTCAAAAAAAGTTGTTCAGACGTCGAGGGCTAATTCTATTTCCGGTTATAAAAACCCATCTGTTTCAAACGAAAAACCTATCAGGGGATCGTTTGCAACTGTTAACCAACATTTCTGAGTGAATTGAAGAATGTCAGATTTTTTTCTGCAATTGTGACCGCGCGGGTTAGGGATTTTTTCAAAAAAAGTTGTTCAGACGTCGAGGGCTAATTCCGTTTCTGATGTTAAAAACCCATCTGTTTCCACCGAAAAACCTTTCAGGGGATCGTTTGCAACAGTTTGGCACCATTTTTGAGTGAATTGCAGAACGTCAGAATTTTTCTGAAATTGTGACCTCGCGGGTTAGGGATTTTTTCAAAAAAAGTTGTTCAGACGTCGAGGGCTAATTCTGTTTCCGGTTATAAAAACCCATCTGTTTACACCGAAAAACCTTTCAGGGGATCGTTTGCAACAGTTTGGCACCATTTTTGAGTGAATTGCAGAACGTCAGATTTTTAGCAGAAATTGTGACCGCGCGGCTTAGGGATTTTTTCAAAAAAAGTTGTTCAGACGTCGAGGGCTAATTCTGTTTCCAATGATAAAAACCCATCTGTTTCCACCGAAAAACCTTTCAGGGGATCGTTTGCAACAGTTTGGCACCATTTTTGAGTGAATTGCAGAACGTCAGATTTTTGCTGAAATTGTCACCGCGCGGCTTAGGGATTTTTTCAAAAAAAGTTGTTCAGACGTCGAGGGCTAATTCTGTTTCCGATGATAAAAACCCATCTGTTTCCACCGAAAAACATTTCAGGGGATCACTTGCAACGGTTTGCCAACATTTTTGAGTCAATTGCAGAACGTCAGATTTTTAGCAGAAATTGTGACCGCGCGGCTTAGGGATTTTTTCAAAAAAAGTTGTTCAGACGTCGAGGGCTAATTCTGTTTCCGATGATAAAATCCCATCTGTTTCCACCGAAAAACATTTCAGGGGATCACTTGCAACGGTTTGCCAATATTTTTGATTGAATTGCAGAACGTCAGATTTTTAGCAGAAATTGTGACCGCGCGGCTTAGAGATTTTTTCAAAAAAAGTTGTTCAGACGTCGAGGGCTAATTCTGTTTCCGATGATAAAAACCCATCTGTTTCCACCAAAAAACATTTCAGGGGATCACTTGCAACAGTTTGGGACCATGTTTGAGTGAATTGCAGAACGTCAGATTTTTCCTCAAATTGTGACCGCGCGGCTGAGGGATTTTTTCAAAAAAAGTTGTTCAGACGTCGAGGGCTAATTCTGTTTCCGATGATAAAAATCCATCTGTTTACACCGAAAAACCTTTCAGGGGATCGTTTCCAACAGTTTGGCACCATTTTTGAGTGAATTGCAGAACGTCAGATTTTTAGCAGAAATTGTGACCGCGCGGCTTAGGGATTTTTTCAAAAAAAGTTGTTCAGATGTCGAGGGCTAATTCTGTTTCCAATGATAAAAACCCATCTGTTTCCACCGAAAAACATTTCAGGGGATCACGTACAACAGTTTTCCAACATTTTTGAGTGAATTGCAGAACGTCAGATTTTTAGCAGAAATTGTGACCGCGCGGCTTAGGGATTTTTTCAAAAAAAGTTGTTCAGACGTCGAGGGCTAATTCTGTTTCCGATTATAAAAACCCATCTGTTTCCACCGAAAAACATTTCAGGGGATCACTTGCAACAGTTTGGGACCATTTTTGAGTGAATTGCAGAACGTCAGATTTTTAGCAGAAATTGTGACCGCGCGGCTTAGGGATTTTTTCAAAAAAAGTTGTTCAGACGTCGAGGGCTAATTCTGTTTCCGATGATAAAAACCCATCTGTTTCCACCGAAAAACATTTCAGGGGATCACTTGCAACAGTTTGCCAACATTTTTGAGTGAATTGCAGAACATCAGATTTTTAGCAGAAATTGTGACCGCGCGGCTTAGGGATTTTTTCAAAAAAAGTTGTTCAGACGTCGAAGGCTAATTCTGTTTCCGATGATAAAAACCCATCTGTTTCCACCGAAAAACATTTCAGGGGATCACTTGCAACAGTTTGGGACCATTTTTGAGTGAATTGCAGAACGTCAGATTTTTTCAGAAATTGTGAACGCGCGGCTTAGGGATTTTTTCAAAAAAAGTTGTTCAGACGTCGAAGGCTAATTCTGTTTCCGATTATAAAAAGCCATCTGTTTCCACCAAAAAACCTTTCAGGGGATCGTTTGCAACAGTTTGGGACCATTTTTGAGTGAATTGCAGAACGTCAGATTTTTAGCAGAAATTGTGACCGCGCGGCTTAGGGATTTTTTCAAAAAAAGTTGTTCAGACGTCGAGGGCTAATTCTGTTTCCGATGATAAAAACCCATCTGTTTCCACCGAAAAACATTTCAGGGGATCACTTGCAACAGTTTGCCAACATTTTTGAGTCAATTGCAGAACGTCAGATTTTTAGCAGAAATTGTGACCGCGCGGCTTAGGGATTTTTTCAAAAAAAGTTGTTCAGACGTCGAGGGCTAATTCTGTTTCCGATGATAAAAACCCATCTGTTTCCACCGAAAAACATTTCAGGGGATCACTTGCAACAGTTTGCCAACATTTTTGAGTGAATTGCAGAACGTCAGATTTTTAGCAGAAATTGTGACCGCGCGGCTTAGGGATTTTTTCAAAAAAAGTTGTTCAGACCTCGAGGGCTAATTCTGTTTCCGATGATAAAAACCCATCTGTTTCCACCGAAAAACATTTCAGGGGATCACTTGCAACAGTTTGCCAACATTTTTGAGTGAATTGCAGAACGTCAGATTTTTAGCAGAAATTGTGACCGCGCGGCTTAGGGATTTTTTCAAAAAAAGTTGTTCAGACGTCGAAGGCTAATTCTGTTTCCGATGATAAAAACCCATCTGTTTCCACCGAAAAACATTTCAGGGGATCACTTGCAACAGTTTGGGACCATTTTTGAGTGAATTGCAGAACGTCAGATTTTTAGCAGAAATTGTGACCGCGCGGCTTAGGGATTTTTTCAAAAAAAGTTGTTCAGACGTCGAGGGCTAATTCTGTTTCCGATGATAAAAACCCATCTGTTTCCACTAAAAAAACCTTTCAGGGGATCGTTTGCAACAGTTTGGGACCATTTTTGAGTGAATTGCAGAACGTCAGATTTTTAGCAGAAATTGTGACCGCGCGGCTTAGAGATTTTTTCAAAAAAAGTTGTTCAGACGTCGAGGGCTAATTCTGTTTCCGATGATAAAAACCCATCTGTTTCCACCGAAAAACATTTCAGGGGATCACTTGCAACAGTTTGGCACCATTTTTGAGTGAATTGCAGAACGTCAGATTTTTAGCAGAAATTGTGACCGCGCGGCTTAGGGATTTTTTCAAAAAAAGTTGTTCAGACGTCGAGGGCTAATTCTGTTTCCGATGATAAAAACCCATCTGTTTCCACCGAAAAACATTTCAGGGGATCGTTTGCAACAGTTTGGCACCATTTTTGAGTGAATTGCAGAACGGCAGATTTTTGCTGAAATTGTGACCGCGCGGCTTAGGGATTTTTTCAAAAAAAGTTGTTCAGACGTCGAGGGCTAATTCTGTTTCCAATGATAAAAACCCATCTGTTTCCACCGAAAAACCCTTCAGGGGATCGGTTGCAACAGTTTGGCACCATTGTTGAGTGAATTGCAGAACGGCAGATTTTTAGCAGAAATTGTGACCGCGCGGCTTAGGGATTTTTTCAAAAAAAGTTGTTCAGACGTCGAGGGCTAATTCTATTTCCGGTTATAAAAACCCATCTGTTTCCAACGAAAAACCTATCAGGGAATCGTTTGCAACTGTTAACCAACATTTCTGAGTGAACTGAAGAATGTCAGATTTTTTTCTGCAATTGTGACCGCGCGGGTTAGGGATTTTTTCAAAAAAAGTTGTTCAGACGTCGAGGGCTAATTCCGTTTCTGATGTTAAAAACCCATCTGTTTCCACCGAAAAACCTTTCAGGGGATCGTTTGCAACAGTTTGGCACCATTTTTGAGTGAATTGCAGAACGTCAGAATTTTTCTGAAATTGTGACCTCGCGGGTTAGGGATTTTTTCAAAAAAAGTTGTTCAGACGTCGAGGGCTAATTCTGTTTCCGGTTATAAAAACCCATCTGTTTACACCGAAAAACCTTTCAGGGGATCGTTTGCAACAGTTTGGCACCATTTTTGAGTGAATTGCAGAACGTCAGATTTTTAGCAGAAATTGTGACCGCGTGGTTTAGGGATTTTTTCAAAAAAAGTTGTTCAGACGTCGAGGGCTAATTCTGTTTCCAATGATAAAAACCCATCTGTTTCCACCGAAAAACCTTTCAGGGGATCGTTTGCAACAGTTTGGCACCATTTTTGAGTCAATTGCAGAACGTCAGATTTTTAGCAGAAATTGTGACCGCGCGGCTTAGGGATTTTTTCAAAAAAAGTTGTTCAGACGTCGAGGGCTAATTCTGTTTCCGATGATAAAATCCCATCTGTTTCCACCGAAAAACATTTAAGGGATCACTTGCAACAGTTTGCCAATATTTTTGATTGAATTGCAGAACGTCAGATTTTCAGCAGAAATTGTGACCGCGCGGCTTAGGGATTTTTTCAAAAAAAGTTGTTCAGACGTCGAGGGCTAATTCTGTTTCCGATGATAAAAACCCATCTGTTTCCACCGAAAAACATTTCAGGGGATCACTTGCAACAGTTTGCCGACATTTTTGAGTGAATTGCAGAACGTCAGATTTTTAGCAGAAATTGTGACCGCGCGGCTTAGGGATTTTTTCAAAAAAAGTTGCCCAGACCTCGAGGGCTAATTCTGTTTCCGATGATAAAAACCCATCTGTTTCCACCGAAAAACCTTTCAGAGGATCATTTGCAACAGTTTGCCACCATTTTTGAGTGAATAGCAGAACGTCAGATTTTTGCAGAAATTGTGACCGCGCGGCTTAGAGATTTTTTCAAAAAAAGTTGTTCAGACGTTGAGGGCTAATTCTGTTTCCGATAATAAAAACCCATCTGTTTCCACCGAAAAACCTATCAGGGGATCGTTTGCAACTGTTTACCAACATTTTTGAGTGAATTGCAGAACGTCAGATTTTTGCTGAAATTGTGACCTCGCGGGTTAGGGATTTTTTCAAAAAAAGTTGTTCAGACGTCGAGGGCTAATTCTGTTTCCGATGATAAAAATCCATCTGTTTCCACCGAAAAACATTTCAGGGGATCACTTGCAACGGTTTGCCAACATTTTTGAGTCAATTGCAGAACGTCAGATTTTTAGCAGAAATTGTGACCGCGCGGCTTAGGGATTTTTTCAAAAAAAGTTGTTCAGACGTCGAGGGCTAATTCTGTTTCCGATGATAAAATCCCATCTGTTTCCACCGAAAAACATTTAAGGGATCACTTGCAACAGTTTGCCAATATTTTTGATTGAATTGCAGAACGTCAGATTTTCAGCAGAAATTGTGACCGCGCGGCTTAGGGATTTTTTCAAAAAAAGTTGTTCAGACGTCGAGGGCTAATTCTGTTTCCGATGATAAAAACCCATCTGTTTCCACCGAAAAACATTTCAGGGGATCACTTGCAATGGTTTGCCAATATTTTTGATTGAATTGCAGAACGTCAGATTTTTAGCAGAAATTGTGACCGCGCGGCTTAGAGATTTTTTCAAAAAAAGTTGTTCAGACGTCGAGGGCTAATTCTGTTTCCGATGATAAAAACCCATCTGTTTCCACCAAAAAACATTTCAGGGGATCGTTTCCAACAGTTTGGGACCATGTTTGAGTGAATTGCAGAACGTCAGATTTTTAGCAGAAATTGTGACCGCGCGGCTGAGGGATTTTTTCAAAAAAAGTTGTTCAGACCTCGAGGGCTAATTCTGTTTCCGATGATAAAAACCCATCTGTTTCCACCGAACAACCTTTCAGGGAATCATTTGCAACAGTTTGGGACCATTTTGAGTGAATTGCAGAACGTCAGATTTTTAGCAGAAATTGTGACCGCACGGCATAGGGATTTTTTCAAAAAAAGTTGTTCTCACGTCGAGGGCTAATTCTGTTTCCGATGATAAAAAACCATCTGTTTCCACCGAAAAACATTTCAGGGGATAACTTGCAACGGTTTGCCAACATTTTTGAGTGAATTGCAGAACGTCAGATTTTTAGCAGAAATTGTGACCGCGCGGGTTAGGGATTTTTTCAAAAAAAGTTGTTCAGACGTCGAGGGCTAATTCAGTTTCTGATGATAAAAACCCATCTGTTTCCACCGAAAAACCTTTCAGGGGATCGTTTGCAACAGTTTGGCACCATTTTTGAGTGAATTGCAGAACGTCAGAATTTTTCTGAAATTGTGACCTCGCGGGTTAGGGATTTTTTCAAAAAAAGTTGTTCAGACGTCGAGGGCTAATTCTGTTTCCGATGATAAAAATCCATCTGTTTACACCGAAAAACCTTTCAGGGGATCGTTTCCAACAGTTTGGCACCATTTTTGAGTGAATTGCAGAACGTCAGATTTTTAGCAGAAATTGTGACCGCGCGGCTTAGGGATTTTTTCAAAAAAAGTTGTTCAGATGTCGAGGGCTAATTCTGTTTCCAATGATAAAAACCCATCTGTTTCCACCGAAAAACATTTCAGGGGATCACGTACAACAGTTTTCCAACATTTTTGAGTGAATTGCAGAACGTCAGATTTTTAGCAGAAATTGTGACCGCGCGGCTTAGGGATTTTTTCAAAAAAAGTTGTTCAGACGTCGAGGGCTAATTCTGTTTCCGATTATAAAAACCCATCTGTTTCCACCGAAAAACATTTCAGGGGATCACTTGCAACAGTTTGGGACCATTTTTGAGTGAATTGCAGAACGTCAGATTTTTAGCAGAAATTGTGACCGCGCGGCTTAGGGATTTTTTCAAAAAAAGTTGTTCAGACGTCGAGGGCTAATTCTGTTTCCGATGATAAAAACCCATCTGTTTCCACCGAAAAACATTTCAGGGGATCACTTGCAACAGTTTGCCAACATTTTTGAGTGAATTGCAGAACATCAGATTTTTAGCAGAAATTGTGACCGCGCGGCTTAGGGATTTTTTCAAAAAAAGGTGTTCAGACGTCGAAGGCTAATTCTGTTTCCGATGATAAAAACCCATCTGTTTCCACCGAAAAACATTTCAGGGGATCACTTGCAACAGTTTGGGACCATTTTTGAGTGAATTGCAGAACGTCAGAATTTTTCAGAAATTGTGAACGCGCGGCTTAGGGATTTTTTCAAAAAAAGTTGTTCAGACGTCGAAGGCTAATTCTGTTTCCGATTATAAAAACCCATCTGTTTCCACCAAAAAACCTTTCAGGGGATCGTTTGCAACAGTTTGGGACCATTTTTGAGTGAATTGCAGAACGTCAGATTTTTAGCAGAAATTGTGACCGCGCGGCTTAGGGATTTTTTCAAAAAAAGTTGTTCAGACGTCGAGGGCTAATTCTGTTTCCGATGATAAAAACCCATCTGTTTCCACCGAAAAACATTTCAGGGGATCACTTGCAACAGTTTGCCAACATTTTTTAGTGAATTGCAGAACGTCAGATTTTTAGCAGAAATTGTGACCGCGCGGCTTAGGGATTTTTTCAAAAAAAGTTGTTCAGACGTCGAGGGCTAATTCTGTTTCCGATGATAAAAACCCATCTGTTTCCACTAAAAAAACCTTTCAGGGGATCGTTTGCAACAGTTTGGGACCATTTTTGAGTGAATTGCAGAACGTCAGATTTTTAGCAGAAATTGTGACCGCGCGGCTTAGAGATTTTTTCAAAAAAAGTTGTTCAGACGTCGAGGGCTAATTCTGTTTCCGATGATAAAAACCCATCTGTTTCCACCGAAAAACATTTCAGGGGATCACTTGCAACAGTTTGGCACCATTTTTGAGTGAATTGCAGAACGTCAGATTTTTAGCAGAAATTGTGACCGCGCGGCTTAGGGATTTTTTCAAAAAAAGTTGTTCAGACGTCGAGGGCTAATTCTGTTTCCGATGATAAAAACCCATCTGTTTCCACCGAAAAACATTTCAGGGGATCGTTTGCAACAGTTTGGCACCATTTTTGAGTGAATTGCAGAACGGCAGATTTTTGCTGAAATTGCGACCGCGCGGCTTAGGGATTTTTTCAAAAAAAGTTGTTCAGACGTCGAGGGCTAATTCTGTTTCCAATGATAAAAACCCATCTGTTTCCACCGAAAAACCTTTCAGGGGATCGTTTGCAACAGTTTGGCACCATTGTTGAGTGAATTGCAGAACGGCAGATTTTTAGCAGAAATTGTGACCGCGCGGCTTAGGGATTTTTTCAAAAAAAGTTGTTCAGACGTCGAGGGCTAATTCTATTTCCGGTTATAAAAACCCATCTGTTTCCAACGAAAAACCTATCAGGGGATCGTTTGCAACTGTTAACCAACATTTCTGAGTGAACTGAAGAATGTCAGATTTTTTTCTGCAATTGTGACCGCGCGGGTTAGGGATTTTTTCAAAAAAAGTTGTTCAGACGTCGAGGGCTAATTCCGTTTCTGATGTTAAAAACCCATCTGTTTCCACCGAAAAACCTTTCAGGGGATCGTTTGCAACAGTTTGGCACCATTTTTGAGTGAATTGCAGAACGTCAGAATTTTTCTGAAATTGTGACCTCGCGGGTTAGGGATTTTTTCAAAAAAAGTTGTTCAGACGTCGAGGGCTAATTCTGTTTCCGGTTATAAAAACCAATCTGTTTACACCGAAAAACCTTTCAGGGGATCGTTTGCAACAGTTTGGCACCATTTTTGAGTGAATTGCAGAACGTCAGATTTTTAGCAGAAATTGTGACCGCGTGGTTTAGGGATTTTTTCAAAAAAAGTTGTTCAGACGTCGAGGGCTAATTCTGTTTCCAATGATAAAAACCCATCTGTTTCCACCGAAAAACCTTTCAGGGGATCGTTTGCAACAGTTTGGCACCATTTTTGAGTGAATTGCAGAACGTCAGATTTTTAGCAGAAATTGTGACCGCGCGGCTTAGGGATTTTTTCAAAAAAAGTTGTTCAGACGTCGAGGGCTAATTCTGTTTCCGATGATAAAATCCCATCTGTTTCCACCGAAAAACATTTAAGGGATCCCTTGCAACAGTTTGCCAATATTTTTGATTGAATTGCAGAACGTCAGATTTTCAGCAGAAATTGTGACCGCGCGGCTTAGGGATTTTTTCAAAAAAAGTTGTTCAGACGTCGAGGGCTAATTCTGTTTCCGATGATAAAAACCCATCTGTTTCCACCGAAAAACATTTCAGGGGATCACTTGCAATGGTTTGCCAATATTTTTGATTGAATTGCAGAACGTCAGATTTTTAGCAGAAATTGTGACCGCGCGGCTTAGAGATTTTTTCAAAAAAAGTTGTTCAGACGTCGAGGGCTAATTCTGTTTCCGATGATAAAAACCCATCTGTTTCCACCAAAAAACATTTCAGGGGATCGTTTCCAACAGTTTGCGACCATGTTTGAGTGAATTGCAGAACGTCAGATTTTTAGCAGAAATTGTGACCGCGCGGCTGAGGGATTTTTTCAAAAAAAGTTGTTCAGACCTCGAGGGCTAATTCTGTTTCCGATGATAAAAACCCATCTGTTTCCACCGAACAACCTTTCAGGGAATCATTTGCAACAGTTTGGGACCATTTTGAGTGAATTGCAGAACGTCAGATTTTTAGCAGAAATTGTGACCGCACGGCATAGGGATTTTTTCAAAAAAAGTTGTTCTCACGTCGAGGGCTAATTCTGTTTCCGATGATAAAAAACCATCTGTTTCCACCGAAAAACATTTCAGGGGATAACTTGCAACGGTTTGCCAACATTTTTGAGTGAATTGCAGAACGTCAGATTTTTAGCAGAAATTGTGACCGCGCGGCTTAGGGATTTTTTCAAAAAAAGTTGTTCAGACGTCGAGGGCTAATTCAGTTTCTGATGATAAAAACCCATCTGTTTCCACCGAAAAACCTTTCAGGGGATCGTTTGCAACAGTTTGGCACCATTTTTGAGTGAATTGCAGAACGTCAGAATTTTTCTGAAATTGTGACCTCGCGGGTTAGGGATTTTTTCAAAAAAAGTTGTTCAGACGTCGAGGGCTAATTCTGTTTCCGATGATAAAAATCCATCTGTTTACACCGAAAAACCTTTCAGGGGATCGTTTCCAACAGTTTGGCACCATTTTTGAGTGAATTGCAGAACGTCAGATTTTTAGCAGAAATTGTGACCGCGCGGCTTAGGGATTTTTTCAAAAAAAGTTGTTCAGACGTCGAGGGCTAATTCTGTTTCCGATTATAAAAACCCATCTGTTTCCACCGAAAAACATTTCAGGGGATCACTTGCAACAGTTTGGGACCATTTTTGAGTGAATTGCAGAACGTCAGATTTTTAGCAGAAATTGTGACCGCGCGGCTTAGGGATTTTTTCAAAAAAAGTTGTTCAGACGTCGAGGGCTAATTCTGTTTCCGATGATAAAAACCCATCTGTTTCCACCGAAAAACATTTCAGGGGATCACTTGCAACAGTTTGCCAACATTTTTGAGTGAATTGCAGAACATCAGATTTTTAGCAGAAATTGTGACCGCGCGGCTTAGGGATTTTTTCAAAAAAAGTTGTTCAGACGTCGAGGGCTAATTCTGTTTCCGATGATAAAAACCCATCTGTTTCCACCGAAAAACATTTCAGGGGATCACTTGCAACAGTTTGCCAACATTTTTGAGTGAATTGCAGAACATCAGATTTTTAGCAGAAATTGTGACCGCGCGGCTTAGGGATTTTTTCAAAAAAAGGTGTTCAGACGTCGAAGGCTAATTCTGTTTCCGATGATAAAAACCCATCTGTTTCCACCGAAAAACATTTCAGGGGATCACTTGCAACAGTTTGGGACCATTTTTGAGTGAATTGCAGAACGTCAGAATTTTTCAGAAATTGTGAACGCGCGGCTTAGGGATTTTTTCAAAAAAAGTTGTTCAGACGTCGAAGGCTAATTCTGTTTCCGATTATAAAAACCCATCTGTTTCCACCAAAAAACCTTTCAGGGGATCGTTTGCAACAGTTTGGGACCATTTTTGAGTGAATTGCAGAACGTCAGATTTTTAGCAGAAATTGTGACCGCGCGGCTTAGGGATTTTTTCAAAAAAAGTTGTTCAGACGTCGAGGGCTAATTCTGTTTCCGATGATAAAAACCCATCTGTTTCCACCGAAAAACATTTCAGGGGATCACTTGCAACAGTTTGCCAACATTTTTTAGTGAATTGCAGAACGTCAGATTTTTAGCAGAAATTGTGACCGCGCGGCTTAGGGATTTTTTCAAAAAAAGTTGTTCAGACGTCGAGGGCTAATTCTGTTTCCGATGATAAAAACCCATCTGTTTCCACTAAAAAAACCTTTCAGGGGATCGTTTGCAACAGTTTGGGACCATTTTTGAGTGAATTGCAGAACGTCAGATTTTTAGCAGAAATTGTGACCGCGCGGCTTAGAGATTTTTTCAAAAAAAGTTGTTCAGACGTCGAGGGCTAATTCTGTTTCCGATGATAAAAACCCATCTGTTTCCACCGAAAAACCTTTCAGGGGATCACTTGCAACAGTTTGGCACCATTTTTGAGTGAATTGCAGAACGTCAGATTTTTAGCAGAAATTGTGACCGCGCGGCTTAGGGATTTTTTCAAAAAAAGTTGTTCAGACGTCGAGGGCTAATTCTGTTTCCGATGATAAAAACCCATCTGTTTCCACCGAAAAACATTTCAGGGGATCGTTTGCAACAGTTTGGCACCATTTTTGAGTGAATTGCAGAACGGCAGATTTTTGCTGAAATTGTGACCGCGCGGCTTAGGGATTTTTTCAAAAAAAGTTGTTCAGACGTCGAGGGCTAATTCTGTTTCCAATGATAAAAACCCATCTGTTTCCACCGAAAAACCTTTCAGGGGATCGTTTGCAACAGTTTGGCACCATTGTTGAGTGAATTGCAGAACGGCAGATTTTTAGCAGAAATTGTGACCGCGCGGCTTAGGGATTTTTTCAAAAAAAGTTGTTCAGACGTCGAGGGCTAATTCTGTTTCCGATTATAAAAACCCATCTGTTTCCACCGAAAAACATTTAAGGGATCACTTGCAACAGTTTGCCAATATTTTTGATTGAATTGCAGAACGTCAGATTTTCAGCAGAAATTGTGACCGCGCGGCTTAGGGATTTTTTCAAAAAAAGTTGTTCAGACGTCGAGGGCTAATTCTGTTTCCGATGATAAAAACCCATCTGTTTCCACCGAAAAACATTTCAGGGGATCACTTGCAATGGTTTGCCAATATTTTTGATTGAATTGCAGAACGTCAGATTTTTAGCAGAAATTGTGACCGCGCGGCTTAGAGATTTTTTCAAAAAAAGTTGTTCAGACGTCGAGGGCTAATTCTGTTTCCGATGATAAAAACCCATCTGTTTCCACCAAAAAACATTTCAGGGGATCGTTTCCAACAGTTTGGGACCATGTTTGAGTGAATTGCAGAACGTCAGATTTTTAGCAGAAATTGTGACCTCGCGGCTGAGGGATTTTTTCAAAAAAAGTTGTTCAGACCTCGAGGGCTAATTCTGTTTCCGATGATAAAAACCCATCTGTTTCCACCGAACAACCTTTCAGGGAATCATTTGCAACAGTTTGGGACCATTTTGAGTGAATTGCAGAACGTCAGATTTTTAGCAGAAATTGTGACCGCACGGCATAGGGATTTTTTCAAAAAAAGTTGTTCTCACGTCGAGGGCTAATTCTGTTTCCGATGATAAAAAACCATCTGTTTCCACCGAAAAACATTTCAGGGGATAACTTGCAACGGTTTGCCAACATTTTTGAGTGAATTGCAGAACGTCAGATTTTTAGCAGAAATTGTGACCGCGCGGGTTAGGGATTTTTTCAAAAAAAGTTGTTCAGACGTCGAGGGCTAATTCAGTTTCTGATGATAAAAACCCATCTGTTTCCACCGAAAAACCTTTCAGGGGATCGTTTGCAACAGTTTGGCACCATTTTTGAGTGAATTGCAGAACGTCAGAATTTTTCTGAAATTGTGACCTCGCGGGTTAGGGATTTTTTCAAAAAAAGTTGTTCAGACGTCGAGGGCTAATTCTGTTTCCGATGATAAAAATCCATCTGTTTACACCGAAAAACCTTTCAGGGGATCGTTTCCAACAGTTTGGCACCATTTTTGAGTGAATTGCAGAACGTCAGATTTTTAGCAGAAATTGTGACCGCGCGGCTTAGGGATTTTTTCAAAAAAAGTTGTTCAGATGTCGAGGGCTAATTCTGTTTCCAATGATAAAAACCCATCTGTTTCCACCGAAAAACATTTCAGGGGATCACGTACAACAGTTTTCCAACATTTTTGAGTGAATTGCAGAACGTCAGATTTTTAGCAGAAATTGTGACCGCGCGGCTTAGGGATTTTTTCAAAAAAAGTTGTTCAGACGTCGAGGGCTAATTCTGTTTCCGATTATAAAAACCCATCTGTTTCCACCGAAAAACATTTCAGGGGATCACTTGCAACAGTTTGGGACCATTTTTGAGTGAATTGCAGAACGTCAGATTTTTAGCAGAAATTGTGACCGCGCGGCTTAGGGATTTTTTCAAAAAAAGTTGTTCAGACGTCGAGGGCTAATTCTGTTTCCGATGATAAAAACCCATCTGTTTCCACCGAAAAACATTTCAGGGGATCACTTGCAACAGTTTGCCAACATTTTTGAGTGAATTGCAGAACATCAGATTTTTAGCAGAAATTGTGACCGCGCGGCTTAGGGATTTTTTCAAAAAAAGGTGTTCAGACGTCGAAGGCTAATTCTGTTTCCGATGATAAAAACCCATCTGTTTCCACCGAAAAACATTTCAGGGGATCACTTGCAACAGTTTGGGACCATTTTTGAGTGAATTGCAGAACGTCAGAATTTTTCAGAAATTGTGAACGCGCGGCTTAGGGATTTTTTCAAAAAAAGTTGTTCAGACGTCGAAGGCTAATTCTGTTTCCGATTATAAAAACCCATCTGTTTCCACCAAAAAACCTTTCAGGGGATCGTTTGCAACAGTTTGGGACCATTTTTGAGTGAATTGCAGAACGTCAGATTTTTAGCAGAAATTGTGACCGCGCGGCTTAGGGATTTTTTCAAAAAAAGTTGTTCAGACGTCGAGGGCTAATTCTGTTTCCGATGATAAAAACCCATCTGTTTCCACCGAAAAACATTTCAGGGGATCACTTGCAACAGTTTGCCAACATTTTTTAGTGAATTGCAGAACGTCAGATTTTTAGCAGAAATTGTGACCGCGCGGCTTAGGGATTTTTTCAAAAAAAGTTGTTCAGACGTCGAGGGCTAATTCTGTTTCCGATGATAAAAACCCATCTGTTTCCACTAAAAAAACCTTTCAGGGGATCGTTTGCAACAGTTTGGGACCATTTTTGAGTGAATTGCAGAACGTCAGATTTTTAGCAGAAATTGTGACCGCGCGGCTTAGAGATTTTTTCAAAAAAAGTTGTTCAGACGTCGAGGGCTAATTCTGTTTCCGATGATAAAAACCCATCTGTTTCCACCGAAAAACATTTCAGGGGATCACTTGCAACAGTTTGGCACCATTTTTGAGTGAATTGCAGAACGTCAGATTTTTAGCAGAAATTGTGACCGCGCGGCTTAGGGATTTTTTCAAAAAAAGTTGTTCAGACGTCGAGGGCTAATTCTGTTTCCGATGATAAAAACCCATCTGTTTCCACCGAAAAACATTTCAGGGGATCGTTTGCAACAGTTTGGCACCATTTTTGAGTGAATTGCAGAACGGCAGATTTTTGCTGAAATTGTGACCGCGCGGCTTAGGGATTTTTTCAAAAAAAAGTTGTTCAGACGTCGAGGGCTAATTCTGTTTCCAATGATAAAAACCCATCTGTTTCCACCGAAAAACCTTTCAGGGGATCGTTTGCAACAGTTTGGCACCATTGTTGAGTGAATTGCAGAACGGCAGATTTTTAGCAGAAATTGTGACCGCGCGGCTTAGGGATTTTTTCAAAAAAAGTTGTTCAGACGTCGAGGGCTAATTCTATTTCCGGTTATAAAAACCCATCTGTTTCCAACGAAAAACCTATCAGGGGATCGTTTGCAACTGTTAACCAACATTTCTGAGTGAACTGAAGAATGTCAGATTTTTTTCTGCAATTGTGACCGCGCGGGTTAGGGATTTTTTCAAAAAAAGTTGTTCAGACGTCGAGGGCTAATTCCGTTTCTGATGTTAAAAACCCATCTGTTTCCACCGAAAAACCTTTCAGGGGATCGTTTGCAACAGTTTGGCACCATTTTTGAGTGAATTGCAGAACGTCAGAATTTTTCTGAAATTGTGACCTCGCGGGTTAGGGATTTTTTCAAAAAAAGTTGTTCAGACGTCGAGGGCTAATTCTGTTTCCGGTTATAAAAACCAATCTGTTTACACCGAAAAACCTTTCAGGGGATCGTTTGCAACAGTTTGGCACCATTTTTGAGTGAATTGCAGAACGTCAGATTTTTAGCAGAAATTGTGACCGCGTGGTTTAGGGATTTTTTCAAAAAAAGTTGTTCAGACGTCGAGGGCTAATTCTGTTTCCAATGATAAAAACCCATCTGTTTCCACCGAAAAACCTTTCAGGGGATCGTTTGCAACAGTTTGGCACCATTTTTGAGTGAATTGCAGAATGTCAGATTTTTAGCAGAAATTGTGACCGCGCGGCTTAGGGATTTTTTCAAAAAAAGTTGTTCAGATGTCGAGGGCTAATTCTGTTTCGGATGATAAAAACCCATCTGTTTCCACCGAAAAACATTTCAGGGGATCACTTGCAACGGTTTGCCAACATTTTTGAGTCAATTGCAGAACGTCAGATTTTTAGCAGAAATTGTGACCGCGCGGCTTAGGGATTTTTTCAAAAAAAGTTGTTCAGACGTCGAGGGCTAATTCTGTTTCCGATGATAAAATCCCATCTGTTTCCACAGAAAAACATTTAAGGGATCACTTGCAACAGTTTGCCAATATTTTTGATTGAATTGCAGAACGTCAGATTTTCAGCAGAAATTGTGACCGCGCGGCTTAGGGATTTTTTCAAAAAAAGTTGTTCAGACGTCGAGGGCTAATTCTGTTTCCGATGATAAAAACCCATCTGTTTCCACCGAAAAACATTTCAGGGGATCACTTGCAACAGTTTGCCGACATTTTTGAGTGAATTGCAGAACGTCAGATTTTTAGCAGAAATTGTGACCGCGCGGCTTAGGGATTTTTTCAAAAAAAGTTGCCCAGACCTCGAGGGCTAATTCTGTTTCCGATGATAAAAACCCATCTGTTTCCACCGAAAAACCTTTCAGAGGATCATTTGCAACAGTTTGCCACCATTTTTGAGTGAATAGCAGAACGTCAGATTTTTGCAGAAATTGTGACCGCGCGGCTTAGAGATTTTTTCAAAAAAAGTTGTTCAGACGTCGAGGGCTAATTCTGTTTCCGATAATAAAAACCCATCTGTTTCCACCGAAAAACCTATCAGGGGATCGTTTGCAACTGTTTACCAACATTTTTGAGTGAATTGCAGAACGTCAGATTTTTGCTGAAATTGTGACCTCGCGGGTTAGGGATTTTTTCAAAAAAAGTCGTTCAGACGTCGAGGGCTAATTCTGTTTCCGATGATAAAAATCCATCTGTTTACACCGAAAAACCTTTCAGGGGATCGTTTCCAACAGTTTGGCACCATTTTTGAGTGAATTGCAGAACGTCAGATTTTTAGCAGAAATTGTGACCGCGCGGCTTAGGGATTTTTTCAAAAAAAGTTGTTCAGACGTCGAGGGCTAATTCTGTTTCCGATGATAAAATCCCATCTGTTTCCACCGAAAAACATTTAAGGGATCACTTGCAACAGTTTGCCAATATTTTTGATTGAATTGCAGAACGTCAGATTTTCAGCAGAAATTGTGACCGCGCGGCTTAGGGATTTTTTCAAAAAAAGTTGTTCAGACGTCGAGGGCTAATTCTGTTTCCGATGATAAAAACCCATCTGTTTCCACCAAAAAACATTTCAGGGGATCGTTTCCAACAGTTTGGGACCATGTTTGAGTGAATTGCAGAACGTCAGATTTTTAGCAGAAATTGTGACCGCGCGGCTTAGGGATTTTTTCAAAAAAAGTTGTTCAGACCTCGAGGGCTAATTCTGTTTCCGATGATAAAAACCCATCTGTTTCCACCGAACAACCTTTCAGGGAATCATTTGCAACAGTTTGGGACCATTTTGAGTGAATTGCAGAACGTCAGATTTTTAGCAGAAATTGTGACCGCACGGCATAGGGATTTTTTCAAAAAAAGTTGTTCTCACGTCGAGGGCTAATTCTGTTTCCGATGATAAAAAACCATCTGTTTCCACCGAAAAACATTTCAGGGGATAACTTGCAACGGTTTGCCAACATTTTTGAGTGAATTGCAGAACGTCAGATTTTTAGCAGAAATTGTGACCGCGCGGGTTAGGGATTTTTTCAAAAAAAGTTGTTCAGACGTCGAGGGCTAATTCAGTTTCTGATGATAAAAACCCATCTGTTTCCACCGAAAAACCTTTCAGGGGATCGTTTGCAACAGTTTGGCACCATTTTTGAGTGAATTGCAGAACGTCAGAATTTTTCTGAAATTGTGACCTCGCGGGTTAGGGATTTTTTCAAAAAAAGTTGTTCAGACGTCGAGGGCTAATTCTGTTTCCGATGATAAAAATCCATCTGTTTACACCGAAAAACCTTTCAGGGGATCGTTTCCAACAGTTCGGCACCATTTTTGAGTGAATTGCAGAACGTCAGATTTTTAGCAGAAATTGTGACCGCGCGGCTTAGGGATTTTTTCAAAAAAAGTTGTTCAGATGTCGAGGGCTAATTCTGTTTCCAATGATAAAAACCCATCTGTTTCCACCGAAAAACATTTCAGGGGATCACGTACAACAGTTTTCCAACATTTTTGAGTGAATTGCAGAACGTCAGATTTTTAGCAGAAATTGTGACCGCGCGGCTTAGGGATTTTTTCAAAAAAAGTTGTTCAGACGTCGAGGGCTAATTCTGTTTCCAATGATAAAAACCCATCTGTTTCCACCGAAAAACCTTTCAGGGGATCGTTTGCAACAGTTTGGCACCATTTTTGAGTGAATTGCAGAACGTCAGATTTTTGCTGAAATTGTCACCGCGCGGCTTAGGGATTTTTTCAAAAAAAGTTGTTCAGACGTCGAGGGCTAATTCTGTTTCCGATGATAAAAACCCATCTGTTTCCACCGAAAAACATTTCAGGTGATCGTTTGCAACAGTTTGCCAACATTTTTGAGTGAATTGCAGAACGTCAGATTTTTAGCAGAAATTGTGACCGCGCGGCTTAGGGATTTTTTCAAAAAAAGTTGTTCAGATGTCAAGGGCTAATTCTGTTTCCGATGATAAAAACCCATCTGTTTCCACCAAAAAACATTTCAAGGGATCACTTGCAACAGTTTGCCAACATTTTTGAGTGAATTGCAGAACGTCAGATTTTTGCTGAAATTGTGACCGCGCGGCTTAGGGATTTTTTCAAAAAAAGTTGTTCAGACGTCGAGGGCTAATTCTGTTTCCGATGATAAAAACCCATCTGTTTCCACCAAAAAACATTTCAGGGGATCACTTGCAACAGTTTGCCGACATTTTTGAGTGAATTGCAGAACGTCAGATTTTTAGCAGAAATTGTGACCGCGCGGCTTAGGGATTTTTTCAAAAAAAGTTGCCCAGACCTCGAGGGCTAATTCTGTTTCCGATGATAAAAACCCATCTGTTTCCACCGAAAAACCTATCAGGGGATCGTTTGCAACTGTTTACCAACATTTTTGAGTGAATTGCAGAACGTCAGATTTTTGCTGAAATTGTGACCTCGCGGGTTAGGGATTTTTTCAAAAAAAGTTGTTCAGACGTCGAGGGCTAATTCTGTTTCCGATGATAAAAATCCATCTGTTTACACCGAAAAACCTTTCAGGGGATCGTTTCCAACAGTTTGGCACCATTTTTGAGTGAATTGCAGAACGTCAGATTTTTAGCAGAAATTGTGACCGCGCGGCTTAGGGATTTTTTCAAAAAAAGTTGTTCAGACGTCGAGGGCTAATTCTGTTTCCGATGATAAAATCCCATCTGTTTCCACCGAAAAACATTTCAGGGGATCACTTGCAACAGTTTGCCAATATTTTTGATTGAATTGCAGAACGTCAGATTTTCAGCAGAAATTGTGACCGCGCGGCTTAGGGATTTTTTCAAAAAAAGTTGTTCAGACGTCGAGGGCTAATTCTGTTTCCGATGATAAAAACCCATCTGTTTCCACCGAAAAACATTTCAGGGGATCACTTGCAATGGTTTGCCAATATTTTTGATTGAATTGCAGAACGTCAGATTTTTAGCAGAAATTGTGACCGCGCGGCTTAGAGATTTTTTCAAAAAAAGTTGTTCAGACGTCGAGGGCTAATTCTGTTTCCGATGATAAAAACCCATCTGTTTCCACCAAAAAACATTTCAGGGGATCACTTGCAACAGTTTGGGACCATGTTTGAGTGAATTGCAGAACGTCAGATTTTTCCTCAAATTGTGACCGCGCGGCTGAGGGATTTTTTCAAAAAAAGTTGTTCAGACGTCGAGGGCTAATTCTGTTTCCGATGATAAAAACCCATCTGTTTCCACCAAAAAACATTTCAGGGGATCACTTGCAACTGTTTACCAACATTTTTGAGTGAATTGCAGAACGTCAGATTTTTGCTGAAATTGTGACCTCGCGGGTTAGGGATTTTTTCAAAAAAAGTTGTTCAGACGTCGAGGGCTAATTCTGTTTCCGATGATAAAAATCCATCTGTTTACACCGAAAAACCTTTCAGGGGATCGTTTCCAACAGTTTGTCACCATTTTTGAGTGAATTGCAGAACGTCAGATTTTTAGCAGAAATTGTGACCGCGCGGCTTAGGGATTTTTTCAAAAAAAGTTGTTCAGATGTCGAGGGCTAATTCTGTTTCGGATGATAAAAACCCATCTGTTTCCACCGAAAAACATTTCAGGGGATCACTTGCAACGGTTTGCCAACATTTTTGAGTCAATTGCAGAACGTCAGATTTTTAGCAGAAATTGTGACCGCGCGGCTTAGGGATTTTTTCAAAAAAAGTTGTTCAGACGTCGAGGGCTAATTCTGTTTCCGATGATAAAATCCCATCTGTTTCCACCGAAAAACATTTCAGGGGATCACTTGCAACAGTTTGCCAATATTTTTGATTGAATTGCAGAACGTCAGATTTTCAGCAGAAATTGTGACCGCGCGGCTTAGGGATTTTTTCAAAAAAAGTTGTTCAGACGTCGAGGGCTAATTCTGTTTCCGATGATAAAAACCCATCTGTTTCCACCGAAAAACATTTCAGGGGATCACTTGCAATGGTTTGCCAATATTTTTGATTGAATTGCAGAACGTCAGATTTTTAGCAGAAATTGTGACCGCGCGGCTTAGAGATTTTTTCAAAAAAAGTTGTTCAGACGTCGAGGGCTAATTCTGTTTCCGATGATAAAAACCCATCTGTTTCCACCAAAAAACATTTCAGGGGATCACTTGCAACAGTTTGGGACCATGTTTGAGTGAATTGCAGAACGTCAGATTTTTCCTCAAATTGTGACCGCGCGGCTGAGGGATTTTTTCAAAAAAAGTTGTTCAGACGTCGAGGGCTAATTCTGTTTCCGATGATAAAAACCCATCTGTTTACACCGAAAAACCTTTCAGGGGATCGTTTCCAACAGTTTGGCACCATTTTTGAGTGAATTGCAGAACGTCAGATTTTTAGCAGAAATTGTGACCGCGCGGCTTAGGGATTTTTTCAAAAAAAGTTGTTCAGATGTCGAGGGCTAATTCTGTTTCCAATGATAAAAACCCATCTGTTTCCACCGAAAAACATTTCAGGGGATCACGTACAACAGTTTTCCAACATTTTTGAGTGAATTGCAGAACGTCAGATTTTTAGCAGAAATTGTGACCGCGCGGCTTAGGGATTTTTTCAAAAAAAGTTCTTCAGACGTCGAGGGCTAATTCTGTTTCCGATTATAAAAACCCATCTGTTTCCACCGAAAAACATTTCAGGGGATCACTTGCAACAGTTTGGGACCATTTTTGAGTGAATTGCAGAACGTCAGATTTTTAGCAGAAATTGTGACCGCGCGGCTTAGGGATTTTTTCAAAAAAAGTTGTTCAGACGTCGAGGGCTAATTCTGTTTCCGATGATAAAAACCCATCTGTTTCCACCGAAAAACATTTCAGGGGATCACTTGCAACAGTTTGCCAACATTTTTGAGTGAATTGCAGAACATCAGATTTTTAGCAGAAATTGTGACCGCGCGGCTTAGGGATTTTTTCAAAAAAAGTTGTTCAGACGTCGAAGGCTAATTCTGTTTCCGATGATAAAAACCCATCTGTTTCCACCGAAAAACATTTCAGGGGATCACTTGCAACAGTTTGGGACCATTTTTGAGTGAATTGCAGAACGTCAGATTTTTTCAGAAATTGTGAACGCGCGGCTTAGGGATTTTTTCAAAAAAAGTTGTTCAGACGTCGAAGGCTAATTCTGTTTCCGATTATAAAAACCCATCTGTTTCCACCAAAAAACCTTTCAGGGGATCGTTTGCAACAGTTTGGGACCATTTTTGAGTGAATTGCAGAACGTCAGATTTTTAGCAGAAATTGTGACCGCGCGGCTTAGGGATTTTTTCAAAAAAAGTTGTTCAGACGTCGAGGGCTAATTCTGTTTCCGATGATAAAAACCCATCTGTTTCCACCGAAAAACATTTCAGGGGATCACTTGCAACAGTTTGCCAACATTTTTGAGTGAATTGCAGAACGTCAGATTTTTAGCAGAAATTGTGACCGCGCGGCTTAGGGATTTTTTCAAAAAAAGTTGTTCAGACGTCGAGGGCTAATTCTGTTTCCGATGATAAAAACCCATCTGTTTCCACCGAAAAACATTTCAGGGGATCACTTGCAACAGTTTGCCAACATTTTTGAGTGAATTGCAGAACGTCCGATTTTTAGCAGAAATTGTGACCGCGCGGCTTAGGGATTTTTTCAAAAAAAGTTGTTCAGACGTTGAGGGCTAATTCTGTTTCCGATGATAAAAACCCATCTGTTTCCACCGAAAAACATTTCAGGGGATCACTTGCAACAGTTTGGGACCATTTTTGAGTGAATTGCAGAACGTCAGATTTTTAGCAGAAATTGTGACCGCGCGGCTTAGGGATTTTTTCAAAAAAAGTTGTTCAGACGTCGAAGGCTAATTCTGTTTCCGATGATAAAAACCCATCTGTTTCCACCGAAAAACATTTCAGGGGATCACTTGCAACAGTTTGGGACCATTTTTGAGTGAATTGCAGAACGTCAGATTTTTAGCAGAAATTGTGACCGCGCGGCTTAGGGATTTTTTCAAAAAAAGTTGTTCAGACGTCGAGGGCTAATTCTGTTTCCGATGATAAAAACCCATCTGTTTCCACTAAAAAAACCTTTCAGGGGATCGTTTGCAACAGTTTGGGACCATTTTTGAGTGAATTGCAGAACGTCAGATTTTTAGCAGAAATTGTGACCGCGCGGCTTAGAGATTTTTTCAAAAAAAGTTGTTCAGACGTCGAGGGCTAATTCTGTTTCCGATGATAAAAACCCATCTGTTTCCACCGAAAAACATTTCAGGGGATCACTTGCAACAGTTTGGCACCATTTTTGAGTGAATTGCAGAACGTCAGATTTTTAGCAGAAATTGTGACCGCGCGGCTTAGGGATTTTTTCAAAAAAAGTTGTTCAGACGTCGAGGGCTAATTCTGTTTCCGATGATAAAAACCCATCTGTTTCCATCGAAAAACATTTCAGGGGATCGTTTGCAACAGTTTGGCACCATTTTTGAGTGAATTGCAGAACGGCAGATTTTTGCTGAAATTGTGACCGCGCGGCTTAGGGATTTTTTCAAAAAAAGTTGTTCAGACGTCGAGGGCTAATTCTGTTTCCGATGATAAAAACCCATCTGTTTCCACCGAAAAACATTTCAGGGGATCACTTGCAACAGTTTGCCAACATTTTTGAGTGAATTGCAGAACGTCAGATTTTTAGCAGAAATTGTGACCGCGCGGCTTAGGGATTTTTTCAAAAAAAGTTGTTCAGACGTCGAGGGCTAATTCTATTTCCGGTTATAAAAACCCATCTGTTTCCAACGAAAAACCTATCAGGGGATCGTTTGCAACTGTTAACCAACATTTCTGAGTGAACTGAAGAATGTCAGATTTTTTTCTGCAATTGTGACCGCGCGGGTTAGGGATTTTTTCAAAAAAAGTTGTTCAGACGTCGAGGGCTAATTCTGTTTCCGATGATAAAAACCCATCTGTTTCCACCGAAAAACCTTTCAGGGGATCGTTTGCAACAGTTTGGGACCATTTTTGAGTGAATTGCAGAACGTCAGATTTTTAGCAGAAATTGTGACCGCGCGGCTTAGGGATTTTTTCAAAAAAAGTTGTTCAGACGTCGAAGGCTAATTCTGTTTCCGATGATAAAAACCCATCTGTTTCCACCGAAAAACATTTCAGGGGATCACTTGCAACAGTTTGGGACCATTTTTGAGTGAATTGCAGAACGTCAGATTTTTAGCAGAAATTGTGACCGCGCGGCTTAGGGATTTTTTCAAAAAAAGTTGCCCAGACCTCGAGGGCTAATTCTGTTTCCGATGATAAAAACCCATCTGTTTCCACTGAAAAACATTTCAGGGGATCGTTTGCAACAGTTTGGGACCATTTTTGAGTGAATTGCAGAACGTCAGATTTTTAGCAGAAATTGTGACCGCGCGGCTTAGGGATTTTTTCAAAAAAAGTTGTTCAGACGTCGAGGGCTAATTCTGTTTCCGATGATAAAAACCCATCTGTTTCCACCGAAAAACATTTCAGGGGATCACTTGCAACAGTTTGGCACCATTTTTGAGTGAGTTGCAGAACGTCAGATTTTTAGCAGAAATTGTGACCGCGCGGCTTAGGGATTTTTTCAAAAAAAGTTGTTCAGACGTCGAGGGCTAATTCTGTTTCCGATGATAAAAACCCATCTGTTTCCACCGAAAAACATTTCAGGGGATCGTTTGCAACAGTTTGGCACCATTTTTGAGTGAATTGCAGAACGGCAGATTTTTGCTGAAATTGTGACCGCGCGGCTTAGGGATTTTTTCAAAAAAAGTTGTTCAGACTTCGAGGGCTAATTCTGTTTCCAATGATAAAAACCCATCTGTTTCCACCGAAAAACCTTTCAGGGGATCGTTTGCAACAGTTTGGCACCATTGTTGAGTGAATTGCAGAACGGCAGATTTTTAGCAGAAATTGTGACCGCGCGGCTTAGGGATTTTTTCAAAAAAAGTTGTTCAGACGTCGAGGGCTAATTCTATTTCCGGTTATAAAAACCCATCTGTTTCCAACGAAAAACCTATCAGGGGATCGTTTGCAACTGTTAACCAACATTTCTGAGTGAACTGAAGAATGTCAGATTTTTTTCTGCAATTGTGACCGCGCGGGTTAGGGATTTTTTCAAAAAAAGTTGTTCAGACGTCGAGGGCTAATTCCGTTTCTGATGTTAAAAACCCATCTGTTTCCACCGAAAAACCTTTCAGGGGATCGTTTGCAACAGTTTGGCACCATTTTTGAGTGAATTGCAGAACGTCAGAATTTTTCTGAAATTGTGACCTCGCGGCTTAGGGATTTTTTCAAAAAAAGTTGTTCAGACGTCGAGGGCTAATTCTGTTTCCGGTTATAAAAACCCATCTGTTTCCACTGAAAAACATTTCAGGGGATCACTTGCAACGGTTTGCCAACATTTTTGAGTGAATTGCAGAACGTCAGATTTTTAGCATAAATTGTGACCGCGCGGCTTAGGGATTTTTTCAAAAAAAGTTGTTCAGACTTTGAAGGCTAATTCTGTTTCCGATGATAAAAACCCATCTGTTTCCACCGAAAAACATTTCAGGGGATCACTTGCAACAGTTTGCCAACATTTTTGAGTGAATTGCAGAACGTCAGATTTTTAGCAGAAATTGTGACCGCGCGGCTTAGGGATTTTTTAAAAAAAAGTTGTTCAGACGTCGAGGGCTAATTCTGTTTCCGATGATAAAAACCCATCTGTTTCCACCGAAAAACATTTCAGGGGATCACTTGCAACAGTTTGCCAACATTTTTGAGTGAATTGCAGAACGTCAGATTTTTAGCAGAAATTGTGACCGCGCGGCTTAGAGATTTTTTCAAAAAAAGTTGTTCAGACGTCGAGGGCTAATTCTGTTTCCGATGATAAAAACCCATCTGTTTCCCCCAAAAAACATTTCAGGGGATCGTTTCCAACAGTTTGGGACCATGTTTGAGTGAATTGCAGAACGTCAGATTTTTAGCAGAAATTGTGACCGCGCGGCTTAGAGATTTTTTCAAAAAAAGTTGTTCAGACCTCGAGGGCTAATTCTGTTTCCGATGATAAAAACCCATCTGTTTCCACCGAACAACCTTTCAGGGGATCATTTGCAACAGTTTGGGACCATTTTGAGTGAATTGCAGAACGTCAGATTTTTAGCAGAAATTGTGACCGCACGGCATAGGGATTTTTTCAAAAAAAGTTGTTCTCACGTCGAGGGCTAATTCTGTTTCCGATGATAAAAAACCATCTGTTTCCACCGAAAAACATTTCAGGGGATAACTTGCAACGGTTTGCCAACATTTTTGAGTGAATTGCAGAACGTCAGATTTTTAGCAGAAATTGTGACCGCGCGGGTTAGGGATTTTTTCAAAAAAAGTTGTTCAAACGTCGAGGGCTAATTCTGTTTCCGATTATAAAAACCCATCTGTTTCCACCGAAAAACATTTCAGGGGATCACTTGCAACGGTTTGCCAACATTTTTGAGTGAATTGCAGAACGTCAGATTTTTAGTAGAAATTGTGACCGCGCGGCTTAGGGATTTTTCAAAAAAAGTTGTTCAGACGTCAAGGGCTAATTCTGTTTCCGATGATAAAAACACATCTGTTTCCACCGAAAAACATTTCAGGGGATCGTTTGCAACAGTTTGGCACCATTTTTGAGTGAATTGCAGAACGTCAGATTTTTGCTGAAATTGTGACTGCGCGGCTTAGGGATTTTTTCAAAAAAAGTTGTTCAGACGTCGAGGGCTAATTCTGTTTCCGATGATAAAATCCCATTTGTTTCCACCGAAAAACCTTTCAGGGGATCGTTTTCAACAGTTTGGCACCATTTTTGAGTGAATTGCAGAACGTCAGATTTTTAGCAGAAATTGTCACCGCGCGGCTTAGGGATTTTTTCAAAAAAAGTTGTTCAGACGTTGAGGGCTAATTCTGTTTCCGATGATAAAAACCCATCTGTTTCCACCGAAAAACATTTCAGGGGATCACTTGCAACAGTTTGGGACCATTTTTGAGTGAATTGCAGAACGTCAGATTTTTAGCAGAAATTGTGACCGCGCGGCTTAGGGATTTTTTCAAAAAAAGTTGCCCAGACCTCGAGGGCTAATTCTGTTTCCGATGATAAAAACCCATCTGTTTCCACTGAAAAACATTTCAGGGGATCGTTTGCAACAGTTTGGGACCATTTTTGAGTGAATTGCAGAACGTCAGATTTTTAGCAGAAATTGTGACCGCGCGGCTTAGGGATTTTTTCAAAAAAAGTTGTTCAGACGTCGAGGGCTAATTCTGTTTCCGATGATAAAAACCCATCTGTTTCCACCGAAAAACATTTCAGGGGATCACTTGCAACAGTTTGGCACCATTTTTGAGTGAGTTGCAGAACGTCAGATTTTTAGCAGAAATTGTGACCGCGCGGCTTAGGGATTTTTTCAAAAAAAGTTGTTCAGACGTCGAGGGCTAATTCTGTTTCCGATGATAAAAACCCATCTGTTTCCACCGAAAAACATTTCAGGGGATCGTTTGCAACAGTTTGGCACCATTTTTGAGTGAATTGCAGAACGGCAGATTTTTGCTGAAATTGTGACCGCGCGGCTTAGGGATTTTTTCAAAAAAAGTTGTTCAGACTTCGAGGGCTAATTCTGTTTCCAATGATAAAAACCCATCTGTTTCCACCGAAAAACCTTTCAGGGGATCGTTTGCAACAGTTTGGCACCATTGTTGAGTGAATTGCAGAACGGCAGATTTTTAGCAGAAATTGTGACCGCGCGGCTTAGGGATTTTTTCAAAAAAAGTTGTTCAGACGTCGAGGGCTAATTCTATTTCCGGTTATAAAAACCCATCTGTTTCCAACGAAAAACCTATCAGGGGATCGTTTGCAACTGTTAACCAACATTTCTGAGTGAATTGCAGAACGTGAGATTTTTGCTGAAATTGTGACTGCGCGGCTTAGGGATTTTTTCAAAAAAAGTTGTTCAGACGTCGAGGGCTAATTCTGTTTCCGATGATAAAATCCCATTTGTTTCCACCGAAAAACCTTTCAGGGGATCGTTTTCAACAGTTTGGCACCATTTTTGAGTGAATTGCAGAACGTCAGATTTTTAGCAGAAATTGTGACCGCGCGGCTTAGGGATTTTTTCAAAAAAAGTTGTTCAGACGTTGAGGGCTAATTCTGTTTCCGATGATAAAAACCCATCTGTTTCCACCGAAAAACATTTCAGGGGATCACTTGCAACAGTTTGGGACCATTTTTGAGTGAATTGCAGAACGTCAGATTTTTAGCAGAAATTGTGACCGCGCGGCTTAGGGATTTTTTCAAAAAAAGTTGTTCAGACGTCGAGGGCTAATTCTGTTTCCGATGATAAAAACCCATCTGTTTCCACTGAAAAACATTTCAGGGGATCACTTGCAACAGTTTGCCAACATTTTTGAGTGAATTGCAGAACGTCAGATTTTTAGCATAAATTGTGACCGCGCGGCTTAGGGATTTTTTCAAAGAAAGTTGTTCAGATGTCAAGGGCTAATTCTGTTTCCGATGATAAAAACCCATCTGTTTCCACTAAAAAAACCTTTCAGGGGATCGTTTGCAACAGTTTGGGACCATTTTTGAGTGAATTGCAGAACGTCAGATTTTTAGCAGAAATTGTGACCGCGCGGCTTAGAGATTTTTTCAAAAAAAGTTGTTCAGACGTCGAGGGCTAATTCTGTTTCCGATGATAAAAACCCATCTGTTTCCACCGAAAAACATTTCAGGGGATCACTTGCAACAGTTTGGCACCATTTTTGAGTGAGTTGCAGAACGTCAGATTTTTAGCAGAAATTGTGACCGCGCGGCTTAGAGATTTTTTCAAAAAAAGTTGTTCAGACGTCGAGGGCTAATTCTGTTTCCGATGATAAAAACCCATCTGTTTCCACCGAAAAACATTTCAGGGGATCACTTGCAACAGTTTGGCACCATTTTTGAGTGAGTTGCAGAACGTCAGATTTTTAGCAGAAATTGTGACCGCGCGGCTTAGGGATTTTTTCAAAAAAAGTTGTTCAGACGTCGAGGGCTAATTCTGTTTCCGATGATAAAAACCCATCTGTTTCCACCGAAAAACATTTCAGGGGATCGTTTGCAACAGTTTGGCACCATTTTTGAGTGAATTGCAGAACGGCAGATTTTTGCTGAAATTGTGACCGCGCGGCTTAGGGATTTTTTCAAAAAAAGTTGTTCAGACGTCGAGGGCTAATTCTGTTTCCAATGATAAAAACCCATCTGTTTCCACCGAAAAACCTTTCAGGGGATCGTTTGCAACAGTTTGGCACCATTGTTGAGTGAATTGCAGAACGGCAGATTTTTAGCAGAAATTGTGACCGCGCGGCTTAGGGATTTTTTCAAAAAAAGTTGTTCAGACGTCGAGGGCTAATTCTATTTCCGGTTATAAAAACCCATCTGTTTCCAACGAAAAACCTATCAGGGGATCGTTTGCAACTGTTAACCAACATTTCTGAGTGAACTGAAGAATGTCAGATTTTTTTCTGCAATTGTGACCGCGCGGGTTAGGGATTTTTTCAAAAAAAGTTGTTCAGACGTCGAGGGCTAATTCCGTTTCTGATGTTAAAAACCCATCTGTTTCCACCGAAAAACCTTTCAGGGGATCGTTTGCAACAGTTTGGCACCATTTTTGAGTGAATTGCAGAACGTCAGAATTTTTCTGAAATTGTGACCTCGCGGCTTAGGGATTTTTTCAAAAAAAGTTGTTCAGACGTCGAGGGCTAATTCTGTTTCCGGTTATAAAAACCCATCTGTTTCCACTGAAAAACATTTCAGGGGATCACTTGCAACAGTTTGCCAACATTTTTGAGTGAATTGCAGAACGTCAGATTTTTAGCATAAATTGTGACCGCGCGGCTTAGGGATTTTTTCAAAAAAAGTTGTTCAGACTTTGAAGGCTAATTCTGTTTCCGATGATAAAAACCCATCTGTTTCCACCGAAAAACATTTCAGGGGATCACTTGCAACAGTTTGCCAACATTTTTGAGTGAATTGCAGAACGTCAGATTTTTAGCAGAAATTGTGACCGCGCGGCTTAGGGATTTTTTAAAAAAAAGTTGTTCAGACGTCGAGGGCTAATTCTGTTTCCGATGATAAAAACCCATCTGTTTCCACCGAAAAACATTTCAGGGGATCACTTGCAACAGTTTGCCAACATTTTTGAGTGAATTGCAGAACGTCAGATTTTTAGCAGAAATTGTGACCGCGCGGCTTAGAGATTTTTTCAAAAAAAGTTGTTCAGACGTCGAGGGCTAATTCTGTTTCCGATGATAAAAACCCATCTGTTTCCACCGAAAAACCTTTCAGGGGATCGTTTGCAACAGTTTGGGACCATTTTTGAGTGAATTGCAGAACGTCAGATTTTTAGCAGAAATTGTGACCGCGCGGCTTAGAGATTTATTCAAAAAAAGTTGTTCAGACGTCGAGGGCTAATTCTGTTTCCGATGATAAAAACCCATCTGTTTCCACCGAAAAACATTTCAGGGGATCACTTGCAACAGTTTGGCACCATTTTTGAGTGAGTTGCAGAACGTCAGATTTTTAGCAGAAATTGTGACCGCGCGGCTTAGAGATTTTTTCAAAAAAAGTTGTTCAGACGTCGAGGGCTAATTCTGTTTCCGATGATAAAAACCCATCTGTTTCCACCGAAAAACATTTCAGGGGATCACTTGCAACAGTTTGGCACCATTTTTGAGTGAGTTGCAGAACGTCAGATTTTTAGCAGAAATTGTGACCGCGCGGCTTAGGGATTTTTTCAAAAAAAGTTGTTCAGACGTCGAGGGCTAATTCTGTTTCCGATGATAAAAACCCATCTGTTTCCACCGAAAAACATTTCAGGGGATCGTTTGCAACAGTTTGGCACCATTTTTGAGTGAATTGCAGAACGGCAGATTTTTGCTGAAATTGTGACCGCGCGGCTTAGGGATTTTTTCAAAAAAAGTTGTTCAGACGTCGAGGGCTAATTCTGTTTCCAATGATAAAAACCCATCTGTTTCCACCGAAAAACCTATCAGGGGATCGTTTGCAACTGTTAACCAACATTTCTGAGTGAACTGAAGAATGTCAGATTTTTTTCTGCAATTGTGACCGCGCGGGTTAGGGATTTTTTCAAAAAAAGTTGTTCAGACGTCGAGGGCTAATTCCGTTTCTGATGTTAAAAACCCATCTGTTTCCACCGAAAAACCTTTCAGGGGATCGTTTGCAACAGTTTGGCACCATTTTTGAGTGAATTGCAGAACGTCAGAATTTTTCTGAAATTGTGACCTCGCGGCTTAGGGATTTTTTCAAAAAAAGTTGTTCAGACGTCGAGGGCTAATTCTGTTTCCGGTTATAAAAACCCATCTGTTTCCACTGAAAAACATTTCAGGGGATCACTTGCAACAGTTTGCCAAGATTTTTGAGTGAATTGCAGAACGTCAGATTTTTAGCATAAATTGTGACCGCGCGGCTTAGGGATTTTTTCAAAAAAAGTTGTTCAGACTTTGAAGGCTAATTCTGTTTCCGATGATAAAAACCCATCTGTTTCCACCGAAAAACATTTCAGGGGATCACTTGCAACAGTTTGCCAACATTTTTGAGTGAATTGCAGAACGTCAGATTTTTAGCAGAAATTGTGACCGCGCGGCTTAGGGATTTTTTTAAAAAAAGTTGTTCAGACGTCGAGGGCTAATTCTGTTTCCGATGATAAAAACCCATCTGTTTCCACCGAAAAACATTTCAGGGGATCACTTGCAACAGTTTGCCAACATTTTTGAGTGAATTGCAGAACGTCAGATTTTTAGCAGAAATTGTGACCGCGCGGCTTAGGGATTTTTTCAAAAAAAGTTGTTCAGACCTCGAGGGGTAATTCTGTTTCCGATTATAAAAACCCATCTGTTTCCACCGAAAAACATTTCAGGGGATCACTTGCAACAGTTTGCCAACATTTTTGAGTGAATTGCAGAACGTCAGATTTTTAGCAGAAATTGTGACCGCGCGGCTTAGGGATTTTTTCAAAAAAAGTTGTTCAGACGTCGAAGGCTAATTCTGTTTCCGATGATAAAAACCCATCTGTTTCCACCGAAAAACATTTCAGGGGATCACTTGCAACAGTTTGGGACCATTTTTGAGTGAATTGCAGAACGTCAGATTTTTAGCAGAAATTGTGACCGCGCGGCTTAGGGATTTTTTCAAAAAAAGTTGTTCAGACGTCGAGGGCTAATTCTGTTTCCAATGATAAAAACCCATCTGTTTCCACTGAAAAACATTTCAGGGGATCACTTGCAACAGTTTGCCAACATTTTTGAGTGAATTGCAGAACGTCAGATTTTTAGCAGAAATTGTGACCGCGCGGCTTAGGGATTTTTTCAAAAAAAGTTGTTCAGACGTCGAGGGCTAATTCTGTTTCCGATGATAAAAACCCATCTGTTTCCACCGAAAAACATTTCAGCGGATCACTTGCAACGGTTTGCCAACATTTTTGAGTCAATTGCAGAACGTCAGATTTTTAGCAGAAATTGTGACCGCGCGGCTTAGGGATTTTTCAAAAAAAGTTGTTCAGACGTCAAGGGCTAATTCTGTTTCCGATGATAAAAACACATCTGTTTCCACCGAAAAACATTTCAGGGGATCGTTTGCAACAGTTTGGCACCATTTTTGAGTGAATTGCAGAACGTCAGATTTTTGCTGAAATTGTGACTGCGCGGCTTAGGGATTTTTTCAAAAAAAGTTGTTCAGACGTCGAGGGCTAATTCTGTTTCCGATGATAAAATCCCATCTGTTTCCACCGAAAAACCTTTCAGGGGATCGTTTGCAACAGTTTGGCACCATTTTTGAGTGAATTGCAGAACGTCAGATTTTTAGCAGAAATTGTGACCGCGCGGCTTAGGGATTTTTTCAAAAAAAGTTGTTCAGACGTTGAGGGCTAATTCTGTTTCCGATGATAAAAAACCATCTGTTTCCACCAGAAAACCTTTCAGGGGATCACTTACAACACTTTGCCAACATTTTTGAGTGAATTGCAGAACGTCAGATTTTTAGCAGAAATTGTGACCGCGCGGCTTAGGGATTTTTTCAAAAAAAGTTGTTCAGACGTCAAGGGCTAATTCTGTTTCCGATGATAAAAAAGCATCTGTTTCCACCGAAAAACATTTCAGGGGATCACTTGCAACAGTTTGCCAACATTTTTGAGTGAATTGCAGAACGTCAGATTTTTAGCAGAAATTGTGACCGCGCGGCTTAGGGATTTTTTCAAAAAAAGTTGTTCAGATGTCGAGGGCTAATTCTGTTTCGGATGATAAAAACCCATCTGTTTCCACCGAAAAACATTTCAGGGGATCACTTGCAACAGTTTGGCACCATTTTTGAGTGAATTGCAGAACGTCAGATTTTTAGCAGAAATTGTGACCGCGCGGCTTAGGGATTTTTTCAAAAAAAGTTGTTCAGACGTCGAGGGCTAATTCTGTTTCCGATGATAAAAACCCATCTGTTTCCACCGAAAAACATTTCAGGGGATCACTTGCAACAGTTTGCCAACATTTTTGAGTGAATTGCAGAACGTCAGATTTTTAGCAGAAATTGTGACCGCGCGGCTTAGGGATTTTTTCAAAAAAAGTTGTTCAGACGTCGAAGGCTAATTCTGTTTCCGATGATAAAAACCCATCTGTTTCCACCGAAAAACATTTCAGGGGATCACTTGCAACAGTTTGCCAACATTTTTGAGTGAATTGCAGAACGTCAGATTTTTAGCAGAAATTGTGACCGCACGGAATAGGGATTTTTTCAAAAAAAGTTGTTCTCACGTCGAGGGCTAATTCTGTTTCCGATGATAAAAAACCATCTGTTTCCACCGAAAAACATTTCAGGGGATAACTTGCAACGGTTTGCCAACATTTTTGAGTGAATTGCAGAACGTCAGATTTTTAGCAGAAATTGTGACCGCGCGGGTTAGGGATTTTTTCAAAAAAAGTTGTTCAAACGTCGAGGGCTAATTCTGTTTCCGATTATAAAAACCCATCTGTTTCCACCGAAAAACATTTCAGGGGATCACTTGCAACGGTTTGCCAACATTTTTGAGTGAATTGCAGAACGTCAGATTTTTAGTAGAAATTGTGACCGCGCGGCTTAGGGATTTTTCAAAAAAAGTTGTTCAGACGTCAAGGGCTAATTCTGTTTCCGATGATAAAAACACATCTGTTTCCACCGAAAAACATTTCAGGGGATCGTTTGCAACAGTTTGGCACCATTTTTGAGTGAATTGCAGAACGTCAGATTTTTGCTGAAATTGTGACTGCGCGGCTTAGGGATTTTTTCAAAAAAAGTTGTTCAGACGTCGAGGGCTAATTCTGTTTCCGATGATAAAAACCCATCTGTTTCCACCGAAAAACCTTTCAGGGGATCGTTTGCAACAGTTTGGCACCATTTTTGAGTGAATTGCAGAACGTCAGATTTTTAGCAGAAATTGTGACCGCGCGGCTTAGGGATTTTTTCAAAAAAAGTTGTTCAGACGTTGAGGGCTAATTCTGTTTCCGATGATAAAAACCCATCTGTTTCCACCGAAAAACATTTCAGGGGATCACTTGCAACAGTTTGGGACCATTTTTGAGTGAATTGCAGAACGTCAGATTTTTAGCAGAAATTGTGACCGCGCGGCTTAGGGATTTTTTCAAAAAAAGTTGTTCAGACGTCGAGGGCTAATTCTGTTTCCGATGATAAAAACCCATCTGTTTCCACTGAAAAACATTTCAGGGGATCACTTGCAACAGTTTGCCAACATTTTTGAGTGAATTGCAGAACGTCAGATTTTTAGCATAAATTGTGACCGCGCGGCTTAGGGATTTTTTCAAAAAAAGTTGTTCAGATGTCAAGGGCTAATTCTGTTTCCGATGATAAAAACCCATCTGTTTCCACCGAAAAACATTTCAGGGGATCACTTGCAACAGTTTGGCACCACTTTTGAGTGAGTTGCAGAACGTCAGATTTTCAGCAGAAATTGTGACCGCGCGGCTTAGGGATTTTTTCAAAAAAAGTTGTTCAGACGTCGAGGGCTGATTCTGTTTCCGATGATAAAAACCCATCTGTTTCCACCGAAAAACATTTCAGGGGATCACTTGCAATGATTTGCCAATATTTTTGATTGAATTGCAGAACGTCAGATTTTTAGCAGAAATTGTGACCGCGCGGCTTAGAGATTTTTTCAAAAAAAGTTGTTCAGACGTCGAGGGCTAATTCTGTTTCCGATGATAAAAACCCATCTGTTTCCACCGAACAACCTTTCAGGGAATAATTTCAACAGTTTGGGACCATTTTGAGTGAATTGCAGAACGTCAGATTTTTAGCAGAAATTGTGACCGCACGGCATAGGGATTTTTTCAAAAAAAGTTGTTCTCACGTCGAGGGCTAATTCTGTTTCCGATGATAAAAAACCATCTGTTTCCACCGAAAAACATTTCAGGGGATAACTTGCAACGGTTTGCCAACATTTTTGAGTGAATTGCAGAACGTCAGATTTTTAGCAGAAATTGTGACCGCGCGGGTTAGGGATTTTTTCAAAAAAAGTTGTTCAGACGTCGAGGGCTAATTCTGTTTCCGATGATAAAAATCCATCTGTTTACACCGAAAAACCTTTCAGGGGATCGTTTCCAACAGTTTGGCACCATTTTTGAGTGAATTGCAGAACGTCAGATTTTTAGCAGAAATTGTGACCGCGCGGCTTAGGGATTTTTTAAAAAAAAGTTGTTCAGATGTCGAGGGCTAATTCTGTTTCCAATGATAAAAACCCATCTGTTTCCACCGAAAAACATTTCAGGGGATCACGTACAACAGTTTTCCAACATTTTTGAGTGAATTGCAGAACGTCAGATTTTTAGCAGAAATTGTGACCGCGCGGCTTAGGGATTTTTTCAAAAAAAGTTGTTCAGACGTCGAGGGCTAATTCTGTTTCCAATTATAAAAACCCATCTGTTTCCACCGAAAAACATTTCAGGGGATCACTTGCAACAGTTTGGGACCATTTTTGAGTGAATTGCAGAACGTCAGATTTTTAGCAGAAATTGTGACCGCGCGGCTTAGGGATTTTTTCAAAAAAAGTTGTTCAGACGTCGAGGGCTAATTCTGTTTCCGATGATAAAAACCCATCTGTTTCCACCGAAAAACATTTCAGGGGATCACTTGCAACAGTTTGCCAACATTTTTGAGTGAATTGCAGAACATCAGATTTTTAGCAGAAATTGTGACCGCGCGGCTTAGGGATTTTTTTAAAAAAAGGTGTTCAGACGTCGAACGCTTATTCTGTTTCCGATGATAAAAACCCATCTGTTTCCACCGAAAAACATTTCAGGGGATCACTTGCAACAGTTTGGGACCATTTTTGAGTGAATTGCAGAACGTCAGAATTTTTCAGAAATTGTGAACGCGCGGCTTAGGGATTTTTTCAAAAAAAGTTGTTCAGACGTCGAAGGCTAATTCTGTTTCCGATTATAAAAACCCATCTGTTTCCACCAAAAAACCTTTCAGGGGATCGTTTGCAACAGTTTGGGACCATTTTTGAGTGAATTGCAGAACGTCAGATTTTTAGCAGAAATTGTGACCGCGCGGCTTAGGGATTTTTTCAAAAAAAGTTGTTCAGACGTCGAGGGCTAATTCTGTTTCCGATGATAAAAACCCATCTGTTTCCACCGAAAAACATTTCAGGGGATCACTTGCAACAGTTTGCCAACATTTTTTAGTGAATTGCAGAACGTCAGATTTTTAGCAGAAATTGTGACCGCGCGGCTTAGGGATTTTTTCAAAAAAAGTTGTTCAGACGTCGAGGGCTAATTCTGTTTCCGATGATAAAAACCCATCTGTTTCCACCGAAAAACATTTCAGGGGATCACTTGCAACAGTTTGCCAACATTTTTGAGTGAATTGCAGAACGTCAGATTTTTAGCAGAAATTGTGACCGCGCGGCTTAGGGATTTTTTCAAAAAAAGTTGTTCAGACGTCGAGGGCTAATTCTGTTTCCGATGATAAAAACCCATCTGTTTCCACCGAAAAACATTTCAGGGGATCACTTGCAACAGTTTGCCAACATTTTTGAGTGAATTGCAGAACGTCAGATTTTTAGCAGAAATTGTGACCGCGCGGCTTAGGGATTTTTTCAAAAAAAGTTGTTCAGACGTCGAGGGCTAATTCTGTTTCCGATGATAAAAACCCATCTGTTTCCACCGAAAAACCTTTCAGGGGATCGTTTGCAACAGTTTGGCACCATTGTTGAGTGAATTGCAGAACGGCAGATTTTTAGCAGAAATTGTGACCGCGCGGCTTAGGGATTTTTTCAAAAAAAGTTGTTCAGACGTCGAGGGCTAATTCTATTTCCGGTTATAAAAACCCATCTGTTTCCAATGAAAAACCTATCAGGGGATCGTTTGCAACTGTTAACCAACATTTCTGAGTGAATTGAAGAATGTCAGATTTTTTTCTGCAATTGTGACCGCGCGGGTTAGGGATTTTTTCAAAAAAAGTTGTTCAGACGTCGAGGGCTAATTCCGTTTCTGATGTTAAAAACCCATCTGTTTCCACCGAAAAACCTTTCAGGGGATCGTTTGCAACAGTTTGGCACCATTTTTGAGTGAATTGCAGAACGTCAGAATTTTTCTGAAATTGTGACCTCGCGGGTTAGGGATTTTTTCAAAAAAAGTTGTTCAGACGTCGAGGGCTAATTCTGTTTCCGGTTATAAAAACCCATCTGTTTACACCGAAAAACCTTTCAGGGGATCGTTTGCAACAGTTTGGCACCATTTTTGAGTGAATTGCAGAACGTCAGATTTTTAGCAGAAATTGTGACCGCGCGGCTTAGGGATTTTTTCAAAAAAAGTTGTTCAGACGTCGAGGGCTAATTCTGTTTCCAATGATAAAAACCCATCTGTTTCCACCGAAAAACCTTTCAGGGGATCGTTTGCAACAGTTTGGCACCATTTTTGAGTGAATTGCAGAACGTCAGATTTTTGCTGAAATTGTCACCGCGCGGCTTAGGGATTTTTTCAAAAAAAGTTGTTCAGACGTCGAGGGCTAATTCTGTTTCCGATGATAAAAACCCATCTGTTTCCACCGAAAAACATTTCAGGTGATCGTTTGCAACAGTTTGCCAACATTTTTGAGTGAATTGCAGAACGTCAGATTTTTAGCAGAAATTGTGACCGCGCGGCTTAGGGATTTTTTCAAAAAAAGTTGTTCAGATGTCAAGGGCTAATTCTGTTTCCGATGATAAAAACCCATCTGTTTCCACCAAAAAACATTTCAAGGGATCACTTGCAACAGTTTGCCAACATTTTTGAGTGAATTGCAGAACGTCAGATTTTTGCTGAAATTGTGACCGCGCGGCTTAGGGATTTTTTCAAAAAAAGTTGTTCAGACGTCGAGGGCTAATTCTGTTTCCGATGATAAAAACCCATCTGTTTCCACCAAAAAACATTTCAGGGGATCACTTGCAACAGTTTGCCGACATTTTTGAGTGAATTGCAGAACGTCAGATTTTTAGCAGAAATTGTGACCGCGCGGCTTAGGGATTTTTTCAAAAAAAGTTGCCCAGACCTCGAGGGCTAATTCTGTTTCCGATGATAAAAACCCATCTGTTTCCACCGAAAAACCTATCAGGGGATCGTTTGCAACTGTTTACCAACATTTTTGAGTGAATTGCAGAACGTCAGATTTTTGCTGAAATTGTGACCTCGCGGGTTAGGGATTTTTTCAAAAAAAGTTGTTCAGACGTCGAGGGCTAATTCTGTTTCCGATGATAAAAATCCATCTGTTTACACCGAAAAACCTTTCAGGGGATCGTTTCCAACAGTTTGGCACCATTTTTGAGTGAATTGCAGAACGTCAGATTTTTAGCAGAAATTGTGACCGCGCGGCTTAGGGATTTTTTCAAAAAAAGTTGTTCAGATGTCGAGGGCTAATTCTGTTTCGGATGATAAAAACCCATCTGTTTCCACCGAAAAACATTTCAGGGGATCACTTGCAACGGTTTGCCAACATTTTTGAGTCAATTGCAGAACGTCAGATTTTTAGCAGAAATTGTGACCGCGCGGCTTAGGGATTTTTTCAAAAAAAGTTGTTCAGACGTCGAGGGCTAATTCTGTTTCCGATGATAAAATCCCATCTGTTTCCACCGAAAAACATTTCAGGGGATCACTTGCAACAGTTTGCCAATATTTTTGATTGAATTGCAGAACGTCAGATTTTCAGCAGAAATTGTGACCGCGCGGCTTAGGGATTTTTTCAAAAAAAGTTGTTCAGACGTCGAGGGCTAATTCTGTTTCCGATGATAAAAACCCATCTGTTTCCACCGAAAAACATTTCAGGGGATCACTTGCAATGGTTTGCCAATATTTTTGATTGAATTGCAGAACGTCACATTTTTAGCAGAAATTGTGACCGCGCGGCTTAGGGATTTTTTCAAAAAAAGTTGTTCAGACGTCGAGGGCTAATTCTGTTTCCGATGATAAAAACCCATCTGTTTCCACCGAACAACCTTTCAGGGGATCATTTGCAACAGTTTGGGACCATTTTGAGTGAATTGCAGAACGTCAGATTTTTAGCAGAAATTGTGACCACACGGCATAGGGATTTTTTCAAAAAAAGTTGTTCTCACGTCGAGGGCTAATTCTGTTTCCGATGATAAAAAACCATCTGTTTCCACCGAAAAACATTTCAGGGGATAACTTGCAATGGTTTGCCAACATTTTTGAGTGAATTGCAGAACGTCAGATTTTTAGCAGAAATTGTGACCGCGCGGGTTAGGGATTTTTTCAAAAAAAGTTGTTCAGACGTCGAGGGCTAATTCAGTTTCTGATGATAAAAACCCATCTGTTTCCACCGAAAAACCTTTCAGGGGATCGTTTGCAACAGTTTGGCACCATTTTTGAGTGAATTGCAGAACGTCAGAATTTTTCTGAAATTGTGACCTCGCGGGTTAGGGATTTTTTCAAAAAAAGTTGTTCAGACGTGGAGGGCTAATTCTGTTTCCGATGATAAAAATCCATCTGTTTACACCGAAAAACCTTTCAGGGGATCGTTTCCAACAGTTTGGCACCATTTTTGAGTGAATTGCAGAACGTCAGATTTTTAGCAGAAATTGTGACCGCGCGGCTTAGGGATTTTTTCAAAAAAAGTTGTTCAGATGTCGAGGGCTAATTCTGTTTCCAATGATAAAAACCCATCTGTTTCCACCGAAAAACATTTCAGGGGATCACGTACAACAGTTTTCCAACATTTTTGAGTGAATTGCAGAACGTCAGATTTTTAGCAGAAATTGTGACCGCGCGGCTTAGGGATTTTTTCAAAAAAAGTTGTTCAGACGTCGAGGGCTAATTCTGTTTCCGATTATAAAAACCCATCTGTTTCCACCGAAAAACATTTCAGGGGATCACTTGCAACAGTTTGGGACCATTTTTGAGTGAATTGCAGAACGTCAGATTTTTAGCAGAAATTGTGACCGCGCGGCTTAGGGATTTTTTCAAAAAAAGTTGTTCAGACGTCGAGGGCTAATTCTGTTTCCGATGATAAAAACCCATCTGTTTCCACCGAAAAACATTTCAGGGGATCACTTGCAACAGTTTGCCAACATTTTTGAGTGAATTGCAGAACATCAGATTTTTAGCAGAAATTGTGACCGCGCGGCTTAGGGATTTTTTCAAAAAAAGTTGTTCAGACGTCGAAGGCTAATTCTGTTTCCGATGATAAAAACCCATCTGTTTCCACCGAAAAACATTTCAGGGGATCACTTGCAACAGTTTGGGACCATTTTTGAGTGAATTGCAGAACGTCAGATTTTTTCAGAAATTGTGAACGCGCGGCTTAGGGATTTTTTCAAAAAAAGTTGTTCAGACGTCGAAGGCTAATTCTGTTTCCGATTATAAAAACCCATCTGTTTCCACCAAAAAACCTTTCAGGGGATCGTTTGCAACAGTTTGGGACCATTTTTGAGTGAATTGCAGAACGTCAGATTTTTAGCAGAAATTGTGACCGCGCGGCTTAGGGATTTTTTCAAAAAAAGTTGTTCAGACGTCGAGGGCTAATTCTGTTTCCGATGATAAAAACCCATCTGTTTCCACCGAAAAACATTTCAGGGGATCACTTGCAACAGTTTGCCAACATTTTTGAGTGAATTGCAGAACGTCAGATTTTTAGCAGAAATTGTGACCGCGCGGCTTAGGGATTTTTTCAAAAAAAGTTGTTCAGACGTCGAGGGCTAATTCTGTTTCCGATGATAAAAACCCATCTGTTTCCACCGAAAAACATTTCAGGGGATCACTTGCAACAGTTTGGGACCATTTTTGAGTGAATTGCAGAACGTCAGATTTTTAGCAGAAATTGTGACCGCGCGGCTTAGGGATTTTTTCAAAAAAAGTTGTTCAGACCTCGAGGGCTAATTCTGTTTCCGATGATAAAAACCCATCTGTTTCCACCAAAAAACATTTCAGGGGATCGTTTCCAACAGTTTGGGACCATTTTTGAGTGAATTGCAGAACGTCAGATTTTTAGCAGAAATTGTGACCGCGCGGCAGAGGGATTTTTTCAAAAACGTTGTTCAGACGTCGAGGGCTAATTCTGTTTCCGATGATAAAAACCCATCTGTTTCCACCGAAAAACATTTCAGGGGATCACTTGCAACAGTTTGCCAACATTTTTGAGTGAATTGCAGAACGTCAGATTTTTAGCAGAAATTGTGACCGCGCGGCTTAGGGATTTTTTCAAAAAAAGTTGTTCAGACGTCGAGGGCTAATTCTGTTTCCGATGATAAAAACCCATCTGTTTCCACCGAAAAACATTTCAGGGGATCACTTGCAACAGTTTGCCAACATTTTTGAGTGAATTGCAGAACGTCAGATTTTTAGCAGAAATTGTGACCGCGCGGCTTAGGGATTTTTTCAAAAAAAGTTGTTCAGACGTCGAAGGCTAATTCTGTTTCCGATGATAAAAACCCATCTGTTTCCACCGAAAAACATTTCAGGGGATCACTTGCAACAGTTTGCCAACATTTTTGAGTGAATTGCAGAACGTCAGATTTTTAGCAGAAATTGTGACCGGGCGGCTTAGGGATTTTTTCAAAAAAAGTTGTTCAGACGTCGAGGGCTAATTCTGTTTCCGATGATAAAAACCCATCTGTTTCCACCGAAAAACATTTCAGGGGATCACTTGCAGCAGTTTGCCAACATTTTTGAGTGAATTGCAGAACGTCAGATTTTTAGCAGAAATTGTGACCGCGCGGCTTAGGGATTTTTTCAAAAAAAGTTGTTCAGACGTCGAGGGGTAATTCTGTTTCCGATGATAAAAACCCATCTGTTTCCACCGAAAAACATTTCAGGGGATCACTTGCAACAGTTTGCCAACATTTTTGAGTGAATTGCAGAACGTCAGATTTTTAGCAGAAATTGTGACCGCGCGGCTTAGGGATTTTTTCAAAAAAAGTTGTTCAGATGTCGAAGGCTAATTCTGTTTCCGATGATAAAAACCCATCTGTTTCCACCGAAAAACATTTCAGGGGATCACTTGCAACAGTTTTGCACCATTTTTGAGTGAATTGCAGAACGTCAGATTTTTAGCAGAAATTGTGACCGCGCGGCTTAGGGATTTTTTCAAAAAAAGTTGTTCAGACGTTGAGGGCTAATTCTGTTTCCGATGATAAAATCCCATCTGTTTCCACCGAAAAACCTTTCAGGGGATCGTTTGCAACAGTTTGGCACCATTTTTGAGTGAATTGCAGAACGTCAGATTTTTAGCAGAAATTGTGACCGCGCGGCTTAGGGATTTTTTCAAAAAAAGTTGTTCAGACGTTGAGGGCTAATTCTGTTTCCGATGATAAAAAACCATCTGTTTCCACCAAAAAACCTTTCAGGGGATCACTTACAACAGTTTGCCAACATTTTTGAGTGAATTGCAGAACGTCAGATTTTTAGCAGAAATTGTGACCGCGCGGCTTAGGGATTTTTTCAAAAAAAGTTGTTCAGACGTTGAGGGCTAATTCTGTTTCCGATGATAAAAACCCATCTGTTTCCACCAAAAAACCTTTCAGGGGATCGTTTGCAACAGTTTGGGACCATTTTTGAGTGAATTGCAGAACGTCAGATTTTTAGCAGAAATTGTGACCGCGCGGCTGAGGGATTTTTTCAAAAACGTTGTTCAGACGTCGAGGGATAATTCTGTTTCCGTTGATAAAAACCCATCTGTTTCCACCAAAAAACCTTTCAGGGGATCACTTGCAACAGTTTGCCAACATTTTTGAGTGAATTGCAGAACGTCAGATTTTTAGCAGAAATTGTGACCGCGCGGCTTAGGGATTTTTTCAAAAAAAGTTGTTCAGACGTCGAGGGCTAATTCTGTTTCCGATGATAAAAACCCATCTGTTTCCACTGAAAAACATTTCAGGGGATCACTTGCAACAGTTTGCCAACATTTTTGAGTGAATTGCAGAACGTCAGATTTTTAGCAGAAATTGTGACCGCGCGGCTTAGGGATTTTTTCAAAAAAAATTGTTCAGACGTCGAGGGCTAATTCTGTTTCCGATGATAAAAACCCATCTGTTTCCACCGAAAAACATTTCAGGGGATCACTTGCAACAGTTTTGCACCATTTTTGAGTGAATTGCAGAACGTCAGATTTTTAGCAGAAATTGTGACTGCGCGGCTTAGGGATTTTTTCAAAAAAAGTTGTTCAGACGTCGAGGGCTAATTCTGTTTCCGATGATAAAATCCCATCTGTTTCCACCGAAAAACCTTTCAGGGGATCGTTTGCAACAGTTTGGCACCATTTTTGAGTGAATTGCAGAACGTCAGATTTTTAGCAGAAATTGTGACCGCGCGGCTTAGGGATTTTTTCAAAAAAAGTTGTTCAGACGTTGAGGGCTAATTCTGTTTCCGATGATAAAAAACCATCTGTTTCCACCAAAAAACCTTTCAGGGGATCACTTACAACAGTTTGCCAACATTTTTGAGTGAATTGCAGAACGTCAGATTTTTAGCAGAAATTGTGACCGCGCGGCTTAGGGATTTTTTCAAAAAAAGTTGTTCAGACGTTGAGGGCTAATTCTGTTTCCGATGATAAAAACCCATCTGTTTCCACCAAAAAACCTTTCAGGTGATCGTTTGCAACAGTTTGGGACCATTTTTGAGTGAATTGCAGAACGTCAGATTTTTAGCAGAAATTGTGACCGCGCGGCTGAGGGATTTTTTCAAAAACGTTGTTCAGACGTCGAGGGATAATTCTGTTTCCGTTGATAAAAACCCATCTGTTTCCACCAAAAAACCTTTCAGGGGATCACTTGCAACAGTTTGCCAACATTTTTGAGTGAATTGCAGAACGTCAGATTTTTAGCAGAAATTGTGACCGCGCGGCTTAGGGATTTTTTCAAAAAAAGTTGTTCAGACGTCGAGGGCTAATTCTGTTTCCGATGATAAAAACCCATCTGTTTCCACCGAAAAACATTTCAGGGGATCACTTGCAACAGTTTGCCAACATTTTTGAGTGAATTGCAGAACGTCAGATTTTTAGCAGAAATTGTGACCGCGCGGCTTAGGGATTTTTTCAAAAAAAGTTGTTCAGACCTCGAGGGCTAATTCTGTTTCCGATGATAAAAACCCATCTGTTTCCACCAAAAAACATTTCAGGGGATCGTTTCCAACAGTTTGGGACCATTTTTGAGTGAATTGCAGAACGTCAGATTATTAGCAGAAATTGTGACCGCGCGGCAGAGGGATTTTTTCAAAAACGTTGTTCAGACGTCGAGGGATAATTCTGTTTCCGATGATAAAAACCCATCTGTTTCCACCGAAAAACATTTCAGGGGATCACTTGCAACAGTTTGCCAACATTTTTGAGTGAATTGCAGAACGTCAGATTTTTAGCAGAAATTGTGACCGCGCGGCTTAGGGATTTTTTCAAAAAAAGTTGTTCAGACCTCGAGGGCTAATTCTGTTTCCGATGATAAAAACCCATCTGTTTCCACCGAAAAACATTTCAGGGGATCACTTGCAACAGTTTGCCAACATTTTTGAGTGAATTGCAGAACGTCAGATTTTTAGCAGAAATTGTGACCGCGCGGCTTAGGGATTTTTTTAAAAAAGTTGTTCAGACGTCGAAGGCTAATTCTGTTTCCGATGATAAAAACCCATCTGTTTCCACCGAAAAACATTTCAGGGGATCACTTGCAACAGTTTGCCAACATTTTTGAGTGAATTGCAGAACGTCAGATTTTTAGCAGAAATTGTGACCGGGCGGCTTAGGGATTTTTTCAAAAAAAGTTGTTCAGACGTCGAGGGCTAATTCTGTTTCCGATGATAAAAACCCATCTGTTTCCACCGAAAAACATTTCAGGGGATCACTTGCAGCAGTTTGCCAACATTTTTGAGTGAATTGCAGAACGTCAGATTTTTAGCAGAAATTGTGACCGCGCGGCTTAGGGATTTTTTCAAAAAAAGTTGTTCAGACGTCGAGGGGTAATTCTGTTTCCGATTATAAAAACCCATCTGTTTCCACCGAAAAACCTTTCAGGGGATCACTTGCAACAGTTTGCCAACATTTTTGAGTGAATTGCAGAACGTCAGATTTTTAGCAGAAATTGTGACCGCGCGGCTTAGGCATTTTTTCAAAAAAAGTTGTTCAGACGTCGAAGGCTAATTCTGTTTCCGATGATAAAAACCCATCTGTTTCCACCGAAAAACATTTCAGGGGATCACTTGCAACAGTTTGGGACCATTTTTGAGTGAATTGCAGAACGTCAGATTTTTAGCAGAAATTGTGACCGCGCGGCTTAGGGATTTTTTCAAAAAAAGTTGTTCAGACGTCGAGGGCTAATTCTGTTTCCGATGATAAAAACCCATCTGTTTCCACTGAAAAACATTTCAGGGGATCACTTGCAACAGTTTGCCAACATTTTTGAGTGAATTGCAGAACGTCAGATTTTTAGCAGAAATTGTGACCGCGCGGCTTAGGGATTTTTTCAAAAAAAGTTGTTCAGACGTCGAGGGCTAATTCTGTTTCCGATGATAAAAACCCATCTGTTTCCACCGAAAAACATTTCAGGGGATCACTTGCAGCAGTTTGCCAACATTTTTGAGTGAATTGCAGAACGTCAGATTTTTAGCAGAAATTGTGACCGCGCGGCTTAGGGATTTTTTCAAAAAAAGTTGTTCAGACGTCGAGGGGTAATTCTGTTTCCGATTATAAAAACCCATCTGTTTCCACCGAAAAACCTTTCAGGGGATCACTTGCAACAGTTTGCCAACATTTTTGAGTGAATTGCAGAACGTCAGATTTTTAGCAGAAATTGTGACCGCGCGGCTTAGGCATTTTTTCAAAAAAAGTTGTTCAGACGTCGAAGGCTAATTCTGTTTCCGATGATAAAAACCCATCTGTTTCCACCGAAAAACATTTCAGGGGATCACTTGCAACAGTTTGGGACCATTTTTGAGTGAATTGCAGAACGTCAGATTTTTAGCAGAAATTGTGACCGCGCGGCTTAGGGATTTTTTCAAAAAAAGTTGTTCAGACGTCGAGGGCTAATTCTGTTTCCGATGATAAAAACCCATCTGTTTCCACTGAAAAACATTTCAGGGGATCACTTGCAACAGTTTGCCAACATTTTTGAGTGAATTGCAGAACGTCAGATTTTTAGCAGAAATTGTGACCGCGCGGCTTAGGGATTTTTTCAAAAAAAGTTGTTCAGACGTCGAGGGCTAATTCTGTTTCCGATGATAAAAACCCATCTGTTTCCACCGAAAAACCTTTCAGGGGATCGTTTGCAACAGTTTTGCACCATTTTTGAGTGAATTGCAGAACGTCAGATTTTTGCTGAAATTGTGACTGCGCGGGTTAGGGATTTTTTCAAAAAAAGTTGTTCAGACGTCGAGGGCTAATTCTGTTTCCGATGATAAAATCCCATCTGTTTCCACCGAAAAACCTTTCAGGGGATCGTTTGCAACAGTTTGGCACCATTTTTGAGTGAATTGCAGAACGTCAGATTTTTAGCAGAAATTGTGACCGCGCGGCTTAGGGATTTTTTCAAAAAAAGTTGTTCAGACGTTGAGGGCTAATTCTGTTTCCGATGATAAAAAACCATCTGTTTCCACCAAAAAACCTTTCAGGGGATCACTTACAACAGTTTGCCAACATTTTTGAGTGAATTGCAGAACGTCAGATTTTTAGCAGAAATTGTGACCGCGCGGCTTAGGGATTTTTTCAAAAAAAGTTGTTCAGACGTTGAGGGCTAATTCTGTTTCCGATGATACAAACCCATCTGTTTCCACCAAAAAACCTTTCAGGGGATCACTTGCAACAGTTTGCCAACATTTTTGAGTGAATTGCAGAACGTCAGATTTTTAGCAGAAATTGTGACCGCGCGGCTTAGGGATTTTTTCAAAAAAAGTTGTTCAGACGTTGAGGGCTAATTCTGTTTCCGATGATAAAAACCCATCTGTTTCCACCAAAAAACCTTTCAGGGGATCGTTTGCAACAGTTTGGGACCATTTTTGAGTGAATTGCAGAACGTCAGATTTTTAGCAGAAATTGTGACCGCGCGGCTGAGGGATTTTTTCAAAAACGTTGTTCAGACGTCGAGGGATAATTCTGTTTCCGTTGATAAAAACCCATCTGTTTCCACCAAAAAACCTTTCAGGGGATCACTTGCAACAGTTTGCCAACATTTTTGAGTGAATTGCAGAACGTCAGATTTTTAGCAGAAATTGTGACCGCGCGGCTTAGGGATTTTTTCAAAAAAAGTTGTTCAGACGTCGAAGGCTAATTCTGTTTCCGATGATAAAAACCCATCTGTTTCCACCGAAAAACATTTCAGGGGATCACTTGCAACAGTTTGCCAACATTTTTGAGTGAATTGCAGAACGTCAGATTTTTAGCAGAAATTGTGACCGGGCGGCTTAGGGATTTTTTCAAAAAAAGTTGTTCAGACGTCGAGGGCTAATTCTGTTTCCGATGATAAAAACCCATCTGTTTCCACCGAAAAACATTTCAGGGGATCACTTGCAACAGTTTGGGACCATTTTTGAGTGAATTGCAGAACGTCAGATTTTTAGCAGAAATTGTGACCGCGCGGCTTAGGGATTTTTTCAAAAAAAGTTGTTCAGACCTCGAGGGCTAATTCTGTTTCCGATGATAAAAACCCATCTGTTTCCACCAAAAAACATTTCAGGGGATCGTTTCCAACAGTTTGGGACCATTTTTGAGTGAATTGCAGAACGTCAGATTTTTAGCAGAAATTGTGACCGCGCGGCAGAGGGATTTTTTCAAAAACGTTGTTCAGACGTCGAGGGCTAATTCTGTTTCCGATGATAAAAACCCATCTGTTTCCACCGAAAAACATTTCAGGGGATCACTTGCAACAGTTTGCCAACATTTTTGAGTGAATTGCAGAACGTCAGATTTTTAGCAGAAATTGTGACCGCGCGGCTTAGGGATTTTTTCAAAAAAAGTTGTTCAGACGTCGAGGGCTAATTCTGTTTCCGATGATAAAAACCCATCTGTTTCCACCGAAAAACATTTCAGGGGATCACTTGCAACAGTTTGCCAACATTTTTGAGTGAATTGCAGAACGTCAGATTTTTAGCAGAAATTGTGACCGCGCGGCTTAGGGATTTTTTCAAAAAAAGTTGTTCAGACGTCGAAGGCTAATTCTGTTTCCGATGATAAAAACCCATCTGTTTCCACCGAAAAACATTTCAGGGGATCACTTGCAACAGTTTGCCAACATTTTTGAGTGAATTGCAGAACGTCAGATTTTTAGCAGAAATTGTGACCGGGCGGCTTAGGGATTTTTTCAAAAAAAGTTGTTCAGACGTCGAGGGCTAATTCTGTTTCCGATGATAAAAACCCATCTGTTTCCACCGAAAAACATTTCAGGGGATCACTTGCAGCAGTTTGCCAACATTTTTGAGTGAATTGCAGAACGTCAGATTTTTAGCAGAAATTGTGACCGCGCGGCTTAGGGATTTTTTCAAAAAAAGTTGTTCAGACGTCGAGGGCTAATTCTGTTTCCGATGATAAAAACCCATCTGTTTCCACTGAAAAACATTTCAGGGGATCACTTGCAACAGTTTGCCAACATTTTTGAGTGAATTGCAGAACGTCAGATTTTTAGCAGAAATTGTGACCGCGCGGCTTAGGGATTTTTTCAAAAAAAGTTGTTCAGACGTCGAGGGCTAATTCTGTTTCCGATGATAAAAACCCATCTGTTTCCACCGAAAAACCTTTCAGGGGATCGTTTGCAACAGTTTTGCACCATTTTTGAGTGAATTGCAGAACGTCAGATTTTTGCTGAAATTGTGACTGCGCGGGTTAGGGATTTTTTCAAAAAAAGTTGTTCAGACGTCGAGGGCTAATTCTGTTTCCGATGATAAAATCCCATCTGTTTCCACCGAAAAACCTTTCAGGGGATCGTTTGCAACAGTTTGGCACCATTTTTGAGTGAATTGCAGAACGTCAGATTTTTAGCAGAAATTGTGACCGCGCGGCTTAGGGATTTTTTCAAAAAAAGTTGTTCAGACGTTGAGGGCTAATTCTGTTTCCGATGATAAAAAACCATCTGTTTCCACCAAAAAACCTTTCAGGGGATCACTTACAACAGTTTGCCAACATTTTTGAGTGAATTGCAGAACGTCAGATTTTTAGCAGAAATTGTGACCGCGCGGCTTAGGGATTTTTTCAAAAAAAGTTGTTCAGACGTTGAGGGCTAATTCTGTTTCCGATGATACAAACCCATCTGTTTCCACCAAAAAACCTTTCAGGGGATCACTTGCAACAGTTTGCCAACATTTTTGAGTGAATTGCAGAACGTCAGATTTTTAGCAGAAATTGTGACCGCGCGGCTTAGGGATTTTTTCAAAAAAAGTTGTTCAGACGTTGAGGGCTAATTCTGTTTCCGATGATAAAAACCCATCTGTTTCCACCAAAAAACCTTTCAGGGGATCGTTTGCAACAGTTTGGGACCATTTTTGAGTGAATTGCAGAACGTCAGATTTTTAGCAGAAATTGTGACCGCGCGGCTGAGGGATTTTTTCAAAAACGTTGTTCAGACGTCGAGGGATAATTCTGTTTCCGTTGATAAAAACCCATCTGTTTCCACCAAAAAACCTTTCAGGGGATCACTTGCAACAGTTTGCCAACATTTTTGAGTGAATTGCAGAACGTCAGATTTTTAGCAGAAATTGTGACCGCGCGGCTTAGGGATTTTTTCAAAAAAAGTTGTTCAGACGTCGAAGGCTAATTCTGTTTCCGATGATAAAAACCCATCTGTTTCCACCGAAAAACATTTCAGGGGATCACTTGCAACAGTTTGCCAACATTTTTGAGTGAATTGCAGAACGTCAGATTTTTAGCAGAAATTGTGACCGGGCGGCTTAGGGATTTTTTCAAAAAAAGTTGTTCAGACGTCGAGGGCTAATTCTGTTTCCGATGATAAAAACCCATCTGTTTCCACCGAAAAACATTTCAGGGGATCACTTGCAACAGTTTGGGACCATTTTTGAGTGAATTGCAGAACGTCAGATTTTTAGCAGAAATTGTGACCGCGCGGCTTAGGGATTTTTTCAAAAAAAGTTGTTCAGACCTCGAGGGCTAATTCTGTTTCCGATGATAAAAACCCATCTGTTTCCACCAAAAAACATTTCAGGGGATCGTTTCCAACAGTTTGGGACCATTTTTGAGTGAATTGCAGAACGTCAGATTTTTAGCAGAAATTGTGACCGCGCGGCAGAGGGATTTTTTCAAAAACGTTGTTCAGACGTCGAGGGCTAATTCTGTTTCCGATGATAAAAACCCATCTGTTTCCACCGAAAAACATTTCAGGGGATCACTTGCAACAGTTTGCCAACATTTTTGAGTGAATTGCAGAACGTCAGATTTTTAGCAGAAATTGTGACCGCGCGGCTTAGGGATTTTTTCAAAAAAAGTTGTTCAGACGTCGAGGGCTAATTCTGTTTCCGATGATAAAAACCCATCTGTTTCCACCGAAAAACATTTCAGGGGATCACTTGCAACAGTTTGCCAACATTTTTGAGTGAATTGCAGAACGTCAGATTTTTAGCAGAAATTGTGACCGCGCGGCTTAGGGATTTTTTCAAAAAAAGTTGTTCAGACGTCGAAGGCTAATTCTGTTTCCGATGATAAAAACCCATCTGTTTCCACCGAAAAACATTTCAGGGGATCACTTGCAACAGTTTGCCAACATTTTTGAGTGAATTGCAGAACGTCAGATTTTTAGCAGAAATTGTGACCGGGCGGCTTAGGGATTTTTTCAAAAAAAGTTGTTCAGACGTCGAGGGCTAATTCTGTTTCCGATGATAAAAACCCATCTGTTTCCACCGAAAAACATTTCAGGGGATCACTTGCAGCAGTTTGCCAACATTTTTGAGTGAATTGCAGAACGTCAGATTTTTAGCAGAAATTGTGACCGCGCGGCTTAGGGATTTTTTCAAAAAAAGTTGTTCAGACGTCGAGGGGTAATTCTGTTTCCGATGATAAAAACCCATCTGTTTCCACCGAAAAACATTTCAGGGGATCACTTGCAACAGTTTGCCAACATTTTTGAGTGAATTGCAGAACGTCAGATTTTTAGCAGAAATTGTGACCGCGCGGCTTAGGGATTTTTTCAAAAAAAGTTGTTCAGATGTCGAAGGCTAATTCTGTTTCCGATGATAAAAACCCATCTGTTTCCACCGAAAAACATTTCAGGGGATCACTTGCAACAGTTTGGGACCATTTTTGAGTGAATTGCAGAACGTCAGATTTTTAGCAGAAATTGTGACCGCGCGGCTTAGGGATTTTTTCAAAAAAAGTTGTTCAGACGTTGAGGGCTAATTCTGTTTCCGATGATACAAACCCATCTGTTTCCACCAAAAAACCATTCAGGGGATCACTTGCAACAGTTTGCCAACATTTTTGAGTGAATTGCAGAACGTCAGATTTTTAGCAGAAATTGTGACCGCGCGGCTGAGGGATTTTTTCAAAAACGTTGTTCAGACGTCGAGGGATAATTCTGTTTCCGTTGATAAAAACCCATCTGTTTCCACCAAAAAACCTTTCAGGGGATCGTTTGCAACAGTTTGGGACCATTTTTGAGTGAATTGCAGAACGTCAGATTTTTAGCAGAAATTGTGACCGCGCGGCTTAGGGATTTTTTCAAAAAAAGTTGTTCAGACGTCGAAGGCTAATTCTGTTTCCGATGATAAAAACCCATCTGTTTCCACCGAAAAACATTTCAGGGGATCACTTGCAACAGTTTGGGACCATTTTTGAGTGAATTGCAGAACGTCAGATTTTTAGCAGAAATTGTGACCGCGCGGCTTAGGGATTTTTTCAAAAAAAGTTGTTCAGACGTTGAGGGCTAATTCTGTTTCCGATGATAAAAACCCATCTGTTTCCACCAAAAAACCTTTCAGGGGATCGTTTGCAACAGTTTGGGACCATTTTTGAGTGAATTGCAGAACGTCAGATTTTTAGCAGAAATTGTGACCGCGCGGCTGAGGGATTTTTTCAAAAACGTTGTTCAGACGTCGAGGGATAATTCTGTTTCCGTTGATAAAAACCCATCTGTTTCCACCAAAAAACCTTTCAGGGGATCACTTGCAACAGTTTGCCAACATTTTTGAGTGAATTGCAGAACGTCAGATTTTTAGCAGAAATTGTGACCGCGCGGCTTAGGGATTTTTTCAAAAAAAGTTGTTCAGACGTCGAAGGCTAATTCTGTTTCCGATGATAAAAACCCATCTGTTTCCACCGAAAAACATTTCAGGGGATCACTTGCAACAGTTTGCCAACATTTTTGAGTGAATTGCAGAACGTCAGATTTTTAGCAGAAATTGTGACCGGGCGGCTTAGGGATTTTTTCAAAAAAAGTTGTTCAGACCTCGAGGGCTAATTCTGTTTCCGATGATAAAAACCCATCTGTTTCCACCGAAAAACATTTCAGGGGATCACTTGCAACAGTTTGGGACCATTTTTGAGTGAATTGCAGAACGTCAGATTTTTAGCAGAAATTGTGACCGCGCGGCTTAGGGATTTTTTCAAAAAAAGTTGTTCAGACCTCGAGGGCTAATTCTGTTTCCGATGATAAAAACCCATCTGTTTCCACCAAAAAACATTTCAGGGGATCGTTTCCAACAGTTTGGGACCATTTTTGAGTGAATTGCAGAACGTCAGATTTTTAGCAGAAATTGTGACCGCGCGGCAGAGGGATTTTTTCAAAAACGTTGTTCAGACGTCGAGGGCTAATTCTGTTTCCGATGATAAAAACCCATCTGTTTCCACCGAAAAACATTTCAGGGGATCACTTGCAACAGTTTGCCAACATTTTTGAGTGAATTGCAGAACGTCAGATTTTTAGCAGAAATTGTGACCGCGCGGCTTAGGGATTTTTTCAAAAAAAGTTGTTCAGACGTCGAGGGCTAATTCTGTTTCCGATGATAAAAACCCATCTGTTTCCACCGAAAAACATTTCAGGGGATCACTTGCAACAGTTTGCCAACATTTTTGAGTGAATTGCAGAACGTCAGATTTTTAGCAGAAATTGTGACCGCGCGGCTTAGGGATTTTTTCAAAAAAAGTTGTTCAGACGTCGAAGGCTAATTCTGTTTCCGATGATAAAAACCCATCTGTTTCCACCGAAAAACATTTCAGGGGATCACTTGCAACAGTTTGCCAACATTTTTGAGTGAATTGCAGAACGTCAGATTTTTAGCAGAAATTGTGACCGGGCGGCTTAGGGATTTTTTCAAAAAAAGTTGTTCAGACGTCGAGGGCTAATTCTGTTTCCGATGATAAAAACCCATCTGTTTCCACCGAAAAACATTTCAGGGGATCACTTGCAGCAGTTTGCCAACATTTTTGAGTGAATTGCAGAACGTCAGATTTTTAGCAGAAATTGTGACCGCGCGGCTTAGGGATTTTTTCAAAAAAAGTTGTTCAGACGTCGAGGGGTAAATCTGTTTCCGATGATAAAAACCCATCTGTTTCCACCGAAAAACATTTCAGGGGATCACTTGCAACAGTTTGCCAACATTTTTGAGTGAATTGCAGAACGTCAGATTTTTAGCAGAAATTGTGACCGCGCGGCTTAGGGATTTTTTCAAAAAAAGTTGTTCAGATGTCGAAGGCTAATTCTGTTTCCGATGATAAAAACCCATCTGTTTCCACCGAAAAACATTTCAGGGGATCACTTGCAACAGTTTGGGACCATTTTTGAGTGAATTGCAGAACGTCAGATTTTTAGCAGAAATTGTGACCGCGCGGCTGAGGGATTTTTTCAAAAACGTTGTTCAGACGTCGAGGGATAATTCTGTTTCCGTTGATAAAAACCCATCTGTTTCCACCAAAAAACCTTTCAGGGGATCGTTTGCAACAGTTTGGGACCATTTTTGAGTGAATTGCAGAACGTCAGATTTTTAGCAGAAATTGTGACCGCGCGGCTTAGGGATTTTTTCAAAAAAAGTTGTTCAGACGTCGAAGGCTAATTCTGTTTCCGATGATAAAAACCCATCTGTTTCCTCTGAAAAACATTTCAGGGGGTCACTTGCAACAGTTTGCCAACATTTTTGAGTGAATTGCAGAACGTCAGATTTTTAGCAGAAATTGTGACCGCGCGGCTTAGGGATTTTTTCAAAAAAAGTTGTTCAGACGTTGAGGGCTAATTCTGTTTCCGATGATAAAAACCCATCTGTTTCCACCAAAAAACCTTTCAGGGGATCGTTTGCAACAGTTTGGGACCATTTTTGAGTGAATTGCAGAACGTCAGATTTTTAGCAGAAATTGTGACCGCGCGGCTTAGGGATTTTTTCAAAAAAAGTTGTTCAGACGTCGAAGGCTAATTCTGTTTCCGATGATAAAAACCCATCTGTTTCCACCGAAAAACATTTCAGGGGATCACTTGCAACAGTTTGGGACCATTTTTGAGTGAATTGCAGAACGTCAGATTTTTAGCAGAAATTGTGACCGCGCGGCTTAGGGATTTTTTCAAAAAAAGTTGTTCAGACGTCGAGGGCTAATTCTGTTTCCGATGATAAAAACCCATCTGTTTCCTCTGAAAAACATTTCAGGGGATCACTTGCAACAGTTTGCCAACATTTTTGAGTGAATTGCAGAACGTCAGATTTTTAGCAGAAATTGTGACCGCGCGGCTTAGGGATTTTTTCAAAAAAAGTTGTTCAGACGTCGAGGGCTAATTCTGTTTCCGATGATAAAAACCCATCTGTTTCCACCGAAAAACATTTCAGGGGATCACTTGCAACAGTTTTGCACCATTTTTGAGTGAATTGCAGAACGTCAGATTTTTAGCAGAAATTGTGACTGCGCGGCTTAGGGATTTTTTCAAAAAAAGTTGTTCAGACGTCGAGGGCTAATTCTGTTTCCGATGATAAAATCCCATCTGTTTCCACCGAAAAACCTTTCAGGGGATCGTTTGCAACAGTTTCGGACCATTTTTGAGTGAATTGCAGAACGTCAGATTTTTAGCAGAAATTGTGACCGCGCGGCTTAGGGATTTTTTCAAAAAAAGTTGTTCAGACGTTGAGGGCTAATTCTGTTTCCGATGATAAAAAACCATCTGTTTCCACCAAAAAACCTTTCAGGGGATCGTTTGCAACAGTTTGCCAACATTTTTGAGTGAATTGCAGAACGTCAGATTTTTAGCAGAAATTGTGACCGCGCGGCTGAGGGATTTTTTCAAAAACGTTGTTCAGACGTCGAGGGATAATTCTGTTTCCGTTGATAAAAACCCATCTGTTTCCACCAAAAAACCTTTCAGGGGATCACTTGCAACAGTTTGCCAACATTTTTGAGTGAATTGCAGAACGTCAGATTTTTAGCAGAAATTGTGACCGCGCGGCTTAGGGATTTTTTCAAAAAAAGTTGTTCAGACGTCGAGGGCTAATTCTGTTTCCGATGATAAAAACCCATCTGTTTCCACTGAAAAACATTTCAGGGGATCACTTGCAACAGTTTGCCAACATTTTTGAGTGAATTGCAGAACGTCAGATTTTTAGCAGAAATTGTGACCGCGCGGCTTAGGGATTTTTTCAAAAAAAATTGTTCAGACGTCGAGGGCTAATTCTGTTTCCGATGATAAAAACCCATCTGTTTCCACCGAAAAACATTTCAGGGGATCACTTGCAACAGTTTTGCACCATTTTTGAGTGAATTGCAGAACGTCAGATTTTTAGCAGAAATTGTGACTGCGCGGCTTAGGGATTTTTTCAAAAAAAGTTGTTCAGACGTCGAGGGCTAATTCTGTTTCCGATGATAAAATCCCATCTGTTTCCACCGAAAAACCTTTCAGGGGATCGTTTGCAACAGTTTGGCACCATTTTTGAGTGAATTGCAGAACGTCAGATTTTTAGCAGAAATTGTGACCGCGCGGCTTAGGGATTTTTTCAAAAAAAGTTGTTCAGACGTTGAGGGCTAATTCTGTTTCCGATGATAAAAAACCATCTGTTTCCACCAAAAAACCTTTCAGGGGATCACTTACAACAGTTTGCCAACATTTTTGAGTGAATTGCAGAACGTCAGATTTTTAGCAGAAATTGTGACCGCGCGGCTTAGGGATTTTTTCAAAAAAAGTTGTTCAGACGTTGAGGGCTAATTCTGTTTCCGATGATAAAAACCCATCTGTTTCCACCAAAAAACCTTTCAGGGGATCGTTTGCAACAGTTTGGGACCATTTTTGAGTGAATTGCAGAACGTCAGATTTTTAGCAGAAATTGTGACCGCGCGGCTGAGGGATTTTTTCAAAAACGTTGTTCAGACGTCGAGGGATAATTCTGTTTCCGTTGATAAAAACCCATCTGTTTCCACCAAAAAACCTTTCAGGGGATCACTTGCAACAGTTTGCCTACATTTTTGAGTGAATTGCAGAACGTCAGATTTTTAGCAGAAATTGTGACCGCGCGGCTTAGGGATTTTTTCAAAAAAAGTTGTTCAGACGTCGAGGGCTAATTCTGTTTCCGATGATAAAAACCCATCTGTTTCCACCGAAAAACATTTCAGGGGATCACTTGCAACAGTTTGCCAACATTTTTGAGTGAATTGCAGAACGTCAGATTTTTAGCAGAAATTGTGACCGCGCGGCTTAGGGATTTTTTCAAAAAAAGTTGTTCAGACCTCGAGGGCTAATTCTGTTTCCGATGATAAAAACCCATCTGTTTCCACCAAAAAACATTTCAGGGGATCGTTTCCAACAGTTTGGGACCATTTTTGAGTGAATTGCAGAACGTCAGATTTTTAGCAGAAATTGTGACCGCGCGGCAGAGGGATTTTTTCAAAAACGTTGTTCAGACGTCGAGGGATAATTCTGTTTCCGATGATAAAAACCCATCTGTTTCCACCGAAAAACATTTCAGGGGATCACTTGCAACAGTTTGCCAACATTTTTGAGTGAATTGCAGAACGTCAGATTTTTAGCAGAAATTGTGACCGCGCGGCTTAGGGATTTTTTCAAAAAAAGTTGTTCAGACGTCGAGGGCTAATTCTGTTTCCGATGATAAAAACCCATCTGTTTCCACCGAAAAACATTTCAGGGGATCACTTGCAACAGTTTGCCAACATTTTTGAGTGAATTGCAGAACGTCAGATTTTTAGCAGAAATTGTGACCGCGCGGCTTAGGGATTTTTTTAAAAAAGTTGTTCAGACGTCGAAGGCTAATTCTGTTTCCGATGATAAAAACCCATCTGTTTCCACCGAAAAACATTTCAGGGGATCACTTGCAACAGTTTGCCAACATTTTTGAGTGAATTGCAGAACGTCAGATTTTTAGCAGAAATTGTGACCGGGCGGCTTAGGGATTTTTTCAAAAAAAGTTGTTCAGACGTCGAGGGCTAATTCTGTTTCCGATGATAAAAACCCATCTGTTTCCACCGAAAAACATTTCAGGGGATCACTTGCAGCAGTTTGCCAACATTTTTGAGTGAATTGCAGAACGTCAGATTTTTAGCAGAAATTGTGACCGCGCGGCTTAGGGATTTTTTCAAAAAAAGTTGTTCAGACGTCGAGGGGTAATTCTGTTTCCGATTATAAAAACCCATCTGTTTCCACCGAAAAACCTTTCAGGGGATCACTTGCAACAGTTTGCCAACATTTTTGAGTGAATTGCAGAACGTCAGATTTTTAGCAGAAATTGTGACCGCGCGGCTTAGGCATTTTTTCAAAAAAAGTTGTTCAGACGTCGAAGGCTAATTCTGTTTCCGATGATAAAAACCCATCTGTTTCCACCGAAAAACATTTCAGGGGATCACTTGCAACAGTTTGGGACCATTTTTGAGTGAATTGCAGAACGTCAGATTTTTAGCAGAAATTGTGACCGCGCGGCTTAGGGATTTTTTCAAAAAAAGTTGTTCAGACGTCGAGGGCTAATTCTGTTTCCGATGATAAAAACCCATCTGTTTCCACTGAAAAACATTTCAGGGGATCACTTGCAACAGTTTGCCAACATTTTTGAGTGAATTGCAGAACGTCAGATTTTTAGCAGAAATTGTGACCGCGCGGCTTAGGGATTTTTTCAAAAAAAGTTGTTCAGACGTCGAGGGCTAATTCTGTTTCCGATGATAAAAACCCATCTGTTTCCACCGAAAAACCTTTCAGGGGATCGTTTGCAACAGTTTTGCACCATTTTTGAGTGAATTGCAGAACGTCAGATTTTTGCTGAAATTGTGACTGCGCGGGTTAGGGATTTTTTCAAAAAAAGTTGTTCAGACGTCGAGGGCTAATTCTGTTTCCGATGATAAAATCCCATCTGTTTCCACCGAAAAACCTTTCAGGGGATCGTTTGCAACAGTTTGGCACCATTTTTGAGTGAATTGCAGAACGTCAGATTTTTAGCAGAAATTGTGACCGCGCGGCTTAGGGATTTTTTCAAAAAAAGTTGTTCAGACGTTGAGGGCTAATTCTGTTTCCGATGATAAAAAACCATCTGTTTCCACCAAAAAACCTTTCAGGGGATCACTTACAACAGTTTGCCAACATTTTTGAGTGAATTGCAGAACGTCAGATTTTTAGCAGAAATTGTGACCGCGCGGCTTAGGGATTTTTTCAAAAAAAGTTGTTCAGACGTCGAGGGCTAATTCTGTTTCCGATGATAAAAACCCATCTGTTTCCACCGAAAAACATTTCAGGGGATCACTTGCAACAGTTTTGCACCATTTTTGAGTGAATTGCAGAACGTCAGATTTTTAGCAGAAATTGTGACTGCGCGGCTTAGGGATTTTTTCAAAAAAAGTTGTTCAGACGTCGAGGGCTAATTCTGTTTCCGATGATAAAATCCCATCTGTTTCCACCGAAAAACCTTTCAGGGGATCGTTTGCAACAGTTTGGCACCATTTTTGAGTGAATTGCAGAACGTCAGATTTTTAGCAGAAATTGTGACCGCGCGGCTTAGGGATTTTTTCAAAAAAAGTTGTTCAGACGTTGAGGGCTAATTCTGTTTCCGATGATAAAAAACCATCTGTTTCCACCAAAAAACCTTTCAGGGGATCACTTACAACAGTTTGCCAACATTTTTGAGTGAATTGCAGAACGTCAGATTTTTAGCAGAAATTGTGACCGCGCGGCTTAGGGATTTTTTCAAAAAAAGTTGTTCAGACGTTGAGGGCTAATTCTGTTTCCGATGATAAAAACCCATCTGTTTCCACCAAAAAACCTTTCAGGGGATCGTTTGCAACAGTTTGGGACCATTTTTGAGTGAATTGCAGAACGTCAGATTTTTAGCAGAAATTGTGACCGCGCGGCTTAGGGATTTTTTCAAAAAAAGTTGTTCAGACGTCGAAGGCTAATTCTGTTTCCGATGATAAAAACCCATCTGTTTCCACCGAAAAACATTTCAGGGGATCACTTGCAACAGTTTGGGACCATTTTTGAGTGAATTGCAGAACGTCAGATTTTTAGCAGAAATTGTGACCGCGCGGCTTAGGGATTTTTTCAAAAAAAGTTGTTCAGACGTCGAGGGCTAATTCTGTTTCCGATGATAAAAACCCATCTGTTTCCTCTGAAAAACATTTCAGGGGATCACTTGCAACAGTTTGCCAACATTTTTGAGTGAATTGCAGAACGTCAGATTTTTAGCAGAAATTGTGACCGCGCGGCTTAGGGATTTTTTCAAAAAAAGTTGTTCAGACGTCGAGGGCTAATTCTGTTTCCGATGATAAAAACCCATCTGTTTCCACCGAAAAACATTTCAGGGGATCACTTGCAACAGTTTTGCACCATTTTTGAGTGAATTGCAGAACGTCAGATTTTTAGCAGAAATTGTGACTGCGCGGCTTAGGGATTTTTTCAAAAAAAGTTGTTCAGACGTCGAGGGCTAATTCTGTTTCCGATGATAAAATCCCATCTGTTTCCACCGAAAAACCTTTCAGGGGATCGTTTGCAACAGTTTGGCACCATTTTTGAGTGAATTGCAGAACGTCAGATTTTTAGCAGAAATTGTGACCGCGCGGCTTAGGGATTTTTTCAAAAAAAGTTGTTCAGACGTTGAGGGCTAATTCTGTTTCCGATGATAAAAAACCATCTGTTTCCACCAAAAAACCTTTCAGGGGATCGTTTGCAACAGTTTGCCAACATTTTTGAGTGAATTGCAGAACGTCAGATTTTTAGCAGAAATTGTGACCGCGCGGCTGAGGGATTTTTTCAAAAACGTTGTTCAGACGTCGAGGGATAATTCTGCTTCCGTTGATAAAAACCCATCTGTTTCCACCAAAAAACCTTTCAGGGGATCACTTGCAACAGTTTGCCAACATTTTTGAGTGAATTGCAGAACGTCAGATTTTTAGCAGAAATTGTGACCGCGCGGCTTAGGGATTTTTTCAAAAAAAGTTGTTCAGACGTCGAGGGCTAATTCTGTTTCCGATGATAAAAACCCATCTGTTTCCACTGAAAAACATTTCAGGGGATCACTTGCAACAGTTTGCCAACATTTTTGAGTGAATTGCAGAACGTCAGATTTTTAGCAGAAATTGTGACCGCGCGGCTTAGGGATTTTTTCAAAAAAAATTGTTCAGACGTCGAGGGCTAATTCTGTTTCCGATGATAAAAACCCATCTGTTTCCACCGAAAAACATTTCAGGGGATCACTTGCAACAGTTTTGCACCATTTTTGAGTGAATTGCAGAACGTCAGATTTTTAGCAGAAATTGTGACTGCGCGGCTTAGGGATTTTTTCAAAAAAAGTTGTTCAGACGTCGAGGGCTAATTCTGTTTCCGATGATAAAATCCCATCTGTTTCCACCGAAAAACCTTTCAGGGGATCGTTTGCAACAGTTTGGCACCATTTTTGAGTGAATTGCAGAACGTCAGATTTTTAGCAGAAATTGTGACCGCGCGGCTTAGGGATTTTTTCAAAAAAAGTTGTTCAGACGTTGAGGGCTAATTCTGTTTCCGATGATAAAAAACCATCTGTTTCCACCAAAAAACCTTTCAGGGGATCACTTACAACAGTTTGCCAACATTTTTGAGTGAATTGCAGAACGTCAGATTTTTAGCAGAAATTGTGACCGCGCGGCTTAGGGATTTTTTCAAAAAAAGTTGTTCAGACGTTGAGGGCTAATTCTGTTTCCGATGATAAAAACCCATCTGTTTCCACCAAAAAACCTTTCAGGGGATCGTTTGCAACAGTTTGGGACCATTTTTGAGTGAATTGCAGAACGTCAGATTTTTAGCAGAAATTGTGACCGCGCGGCTGAGGGATTTTTTCAAAAACGTTGTTCAGACGTCGAGGGATAATTCTGTTTCCGTTGATAAAAACCCATCTGTTTCCACCAAAAAACATTTCAGGGGATCACTTGCAACAGTTTGCCAACATTTTTGAGTGAATTGCAGAACGTCAGATTTTTAGCAGAAATTGTGACCGCGCGGCTTAGGGATTTTTTCAAAAAAAGTTGTTCAGACGTCGAGGGCTAATTCTGTTTCCGATGATAAAAACCCATCTGTTTCCACCGAAAAACATTTCAGGGGATCACTTGCAACAGTTTGCCAACATTTTTGAGTGAATTGCAGAACGTCAGATTTTTAGCAGAAATTGTGACCGCGCGGCTTAGGGATTTTTTCAAAAAAAGTTGTTCAGACCTCGAGGGCTAATTCTGTTTCCGATGATAAAAACCCATCTGTTTCCACCAAAAAACATTTCAGGGGATCGTTTCCAACAGTTTGGGACCATTTTTGAGTGAATTGCAGAACGTCAGATTTTTAGCAGAAATTGTGACCGCGCGGCAGAGGGATTTTTTCAAAAACGTTGTTCAGACGTCGAGGGATAATTCTGTTTCCGATGATAAAAACCCATCTGTTTCCACCGAAAAACATTTCAGGGGATCACTTGCAACAGTTTGCCAACATTTTTGAGTGAATTGCAGAACGTCAGATTTTTAGCAGAAATTGTGACCGCGCGGCTTAGGGATTTTTTCAAAAAAAGTTGTTCAGACGTCGAGGGCTAATTCTGTTTCCGATGATAAAAACCCATCTGTTTCCACCGAAAAACATTTCAGGGGATCACTTGCAACAGTTTGCCAACATTTTTGAGTGAATTGCAGAACGTCAGATTTTTAGCAGAAATTGTGACCGCGCGGCTTAGGGATTTTTTTAAAAAAGTTGTTCAGACGTCGAAGGCTAATTCTGTTTCCGATGATAAAAACCCATCTGTTTCCACCGAAAAACATTTCAGGGGATCACTTGCAACAGTTTGCCAACATTTTTGAGTGAATTGCAGAACGTCAGATTTTTAGCAGAAATTGTGACCGGGCGGCTTAGGGATTTTTTCAAAAAAAGTTGTTCAGACGTCGAGGGCTAATTCTGTTTCCGATGATAAAAACCCATCTGTTTCCACCGAAAAACATTTCAGGGGATCACTTGCAGCAGTTTGCCAACATTTTTGAGTGAATTGCAGAACGTCAGATTTTTAGCAGAAATTGTGACCGCGCGGCTTAGGGATTTTTTCAAAAAAAGTTGTTCAGACGTCGAGGGGTAATTCTGTTTCCGATTATAAAAACCCATCTGTTTCCACCGAAAAACCTTTCAGGGGATCACTTGCAACAGTTTGCCAACATTTTTGAGTGAATTGCAGAACGTCAGATTTTTAGCAGAAATTGTGACCGCGCGGCTTAGGCATTTTTTCAAAAAAAGTTGTTCAGACGTCGAAGGCTAATTCTGTTTCCGATGATAAAAACCCATCTGTTTCCACCGAAAAACATTTCAGGGGATCAATTGCAACAGTTTGGGACCATTTTTGAGTGAATTGCAGAACGTCAGATTTTTAGCAGAAATTGTGACCGCGCGGCTTAGGGATTTTTTCAAAAAAAGTTGTTCAGACGTCGAGGGCTAATTCTGTTTCCGATGATAAAAACCCATCTGTTTCCACTGAAAAACATTTCAGGGGATCACTTGCAACAGTTTGCCAACATTTTTGAGTGAATTGCAGAACGTCAGATTTTTAGCAGAAATTGTGACCGCGCGGCTTAGGGATTTTTTCAAAAAAAGTTGTTCAGACGTCGAGGGCTAATTCTGTTTCCGATGATAAAAACCCATCTGTTTCCACCGAAAAACCTTTCAGGGGATCGTTTGCAACAGTTTTGCACCATTTTTGAGTGAATTGCAGAACGTCAGATTTTTGCTGAAATTGTGACTGCGCGGGTTAGGGATTTTTTCAAAAAAAGTTGTTCAGACGTCGAGGGCTAATTCTGTTTCCGATGATAAAATCCCATCTGTTTCCACCGAAAAACCTTTCAGGGGATCGTTTCCAACAGTTTGGCACCATTTTTGAGTGAATTGCAGAACGTCAGATTTTTAGCAGAAATTGTGACCGCGCGGCTTAGGGATTTTTTCAAAAAAAGTTGTTCAGACGTTGAGGGCTAATTCTGTTTCCGATGATAAAAAACCATCTGTTTCCACCAAAAAACCTTTCAGGGGATCACTTACAACAGTTTGCCAACATTTTTGAGTGAATTGCAGAACGTCAGATTTTTAGCAGAAATTGTGACCGCGCGGCTTAGGGATTTTTTCAAAAAAAGTTGTTCAGACGTTGAGGGCTAATTCTGTTTCCGATGATACAGACCCATCTGTTTCCACCAAAAAACCTTTCAGGGGATCACTTGCAACAGTTTGCCAACATTTTTGAGTGAATTGCAGAACGTCAGATTTTTAGCAGAAATTGTGACCGCGCGGCTTAGGGATTTTTTCAAAAAAAGTTGTTCAGACGTTGAGGGCTAATTCTGTTTCCGATGATAAAAACCCATCTGTTTCCACCAAAAAACCTTTCAGGGGATCGTTTGCAACAGTTTGGGACCATTTTTGAGTGAATTGCAGAACGTCAGATTTTTAGCAGAAATTGTGACCGCGCGGCTGAGGGATTTTTTCAAAAACGTTGTTCAGACGTCGAGGGATAATTCTGTTTCCGTTGATAAAAACCCATCTGTTTCCACCAAAAAACCTTTCAGGGGATCACTTGCAACAGTTTGCCAACATTTTTGAGTGAATTGCAGAACGTCAGATTTTTAGCAGAAATTGTGACCGCGCGGCTTAGGGATTTTTTCAAAAAAAGTTGTTCAGACGTCGAAGGCTAATTCTGTTTCCGATGATAAAAACCCATCTGTTTCCACCGAAAAACATTTCAGGGGATCACTTGCAACAGTTTGGGACCATTTTTGAGTGAATTGCAGAACGTCAGATTTTTAGCAGAAATTGTGACCGCGCGGCTTAGGGATTTTTTCAAAAAAAGTTGTTCAGACGTCGAGGGCTAATTCTGTTTCCGATGATAAAAACCCATCTGTTTCCACTGAAAAACATTTCAGGGGATCACTTGCAACAGTTTGCCAACATTTTTGAGTGAATTGCAGAACGTCAGATTTTTAGCAGAAATTGTGACCGCGCGGCTTAGGGATTTTTTCAAAAAAAGTTGTTCAGACGTCGAGGGCTAATTCTGTTTCCGATGATAAAAACCCATCTGTTTCCACCGAAAAACATTTCAGGAGATCACTTGCAACAGTTTTGCACCATTTTTGAGTGAATTGCAGAACGTCAGATTTTTAGCAGAAATTGTGACTGCGCGGCTTAGGGATTTTTTCAAAAAAAGTTGTTCAGACGTCGAGGGCTAATTCTGTTTCCGATGATAAAATCCCATCTGTTTCCACCGAAAAACCTTTCAGGGGATCGTTTGCAACAGTTTTGCACCATTTTTGAGTGAAGTGCAGAACGTCAGATTTTTAGCAGAAATTGTGACCGCGCGGCTGAGGGATTTTTTGAAAAAGGTTGTTCAGACGTCGAGGGATAATTCTGTTTCCGTTGATAAAAACCCATCTGTTTCCACCAAAAAACCTTTCAGGGGATCACTTGCAACAGTTTGCCAACATTTTTGAGTGAATTGCAGAACGTCAGATTTTTAGCAGAAATTGTGACCGCGCGGCTTAGGGATTTTTTCAAAAAAAGTTGTTCAGACGTCGAGGGCTAATTCTGTTTCCGATGATAAAAACCCATCTGTTTCCACCGAAAAACATTTCAGGGGATCACTTGCAACAGTTTGCCAACATTTTTGAGTGAATTGCAGAACGTCAGATTTTTAGCAGAAATTGTGACCGCGCGGCTTAGGGATTTTTTCAAAAAAAGTTGTTCAGACCTCGAGGGCTAATTCTGTTTCCGATAATAAAAAACCATCTGTTTCCACCAAAAAACATTTCAGGGGATCGTTTCCAACAGTTTGGGACCATTTTTGAGTGAATTGCAGAACGTCAGATTTTTAGCAGAAATTGTGACCGCGCGGCAGAGGGATTTTTTCAAAAACGTTGTTCAGACGTCGAGGGCTAATTCTGTTTCCGATGATAAAAACCCATCTGTTTCCACCGAAAAACATTTCAGGGGATCACTTGCAACAGTTTGACAACATTTTTGAGTGAATTGCAGAACGTCAGATTTTTAGCAGAAATTGTGACCGCGCGGCTTAGGGATTTTTTCAAAAAAAGTTGTTCAGACGTCGAGGGCTAATTCTGTTTCCGATGATAAAAACCCATCTGTTTCCACCGAAAAACATTTCAGGGGATCACTTGCAACAGTTTGCCAACATTTTTGAGTGAATTGCAGAACGTCAGATTTTTAGCAGAAATTGTGACCGCGCGGCTTAGGGATTTTTTCAAAAAAAGTTGTTCAGACGTCGAGGGCTAATTCTGTTTCCGATGATAAAAACCCATCTGTTTCCACCGAAAAACATTTCAGGAGATCACTTGCAACAGTTTTGCACCATTTTTGAGTGAATTGCAGAACGTCAGATTTTTAGCAGAAATTGTGACTGCGCGGCTTAGGGATTTTTTCAAAAAAAGTTGTTCAGACGTCGAGGGCTAATTCTGTTTCCGATGATAAAATCCCATCTGTTTCCACCGAAAAACCTTTCAGGGGATCGTTTGCAACAGTTTGGCACCATTTTTGAGTGAATTGCAGAACGTCAGATTTTTAGCAGAAATTGTGACCGCGCGGCTTAGGGATTTTTTCAAAAAAAGTTGTTTAGACGTTGAGGGCTAATTCTGTTTACGATGATAAAAACCCATCTGTTTCCACCAAAAAACCTTTCAGAGGATCATTTGCAACAGTTTGGGACCATTTTTGAGTGAAGTGCAGAACGTAAGATTTTTAGCAGAAATTGTGACCGCGCGGCTGAGGGATTTTTTGAAAAAGGTTGTTCAGACGTCGAGGGATAATTCTGTTTCCGTTGATAAAAACCCATCTGTTTCCACCAAAAAACCTTTCAGGGGATCACTTGCAACAGTTTGCCAACATTTTTGAGTGAATTGCAGAACGTCAGATTTTTAGCAGAAATTGTGACCGCGCGGCTTAGGGATTTTTTCAAAAAAAGTTGTTCAGACGTCGAGGGCTAATTCTGTTTCCGATGATAAAAACCCATCTGTTTCCACCGAAAAACATTTCAGGGGATCACTTGCAACAGTTTGCCAACATTTTTGAGTGAATTGCAGAACGTCAGATTTTTAGCAGAAATTGTGACCGCGCGGCTTAGGGATTTTTTCAAAAAAAGTTGTTCAGACCTCGAGGGCTAATTCTGTTTCCGATAATAAAAAACCATCTGTTTCCACCAAAAAACATTTCAGGGGATCGTTTCCAACAGTTTGGGACCATTTTTGAGTGAATTGCAGAACGTCAGATTTTTAGCAGAAATTGTGACCGCGCGGCAGAGGGATTTTTTCAAAAACGTTGTTCAGACGTCGAGGGCTAATTCTGTTTCCGATGATAAAAACCCATCTGTTTCCACCGAAAAACATTTCAGGGGATCACTTGCAACAGTTTGCCAACATTTTTGAGTGAATTGCAGAACGTCAGATTTTTAGCAGAAATTGTGACCGCGCGGCTTAGGGATTTTTTCAAAAAAAGTTGTTCAGACGTCGAGGGCTAATTCTGTTTCCGATGATAAAAACCCATCTGTTTCCACCGAAAAACATTTCAGGGGATCACTTGCAACAGTTTGCCAACATTTTTGAGTGAATTGCAGAACGTCAGATTTTTAGCAGAAATTGTGACCGCGCGGCTTAGGGATTTTTTCAAAAAAAGTTGTTCAGACGTCGAAGGCTAATTCTGTTTCCGATGATAAAAACCCATCTGTTTCCACCGAAAAACCTTTCAGGGGATCGTTTGCAACAGTTTGGCACCATTTTTGAGTGAATTGCAGAACGTCAGATTTTTAGCAGAAATTGTGACCGCGCGGCTTAGGGATTTTTTCAAAAAAAGTTGTTCAGACGTTGAGGGCTAATTCTGTTTCCGATGATAAAAAACCATCTGTTTCCACCAAAAAACCTTTCAGGGGATCACTTACAACAGTTTGCCAACATTTTTGAGTGAATTGCAGAACGTCAGATTTTTAGCAGAAATTGTGACCGCGCGGCAGAGGGATTTTTTCAAAAACGTTGTTCAGACGTCGAGGGCTAATTCTGTTTCCGATGATAAAAACCCATCTGTTTCCACCGAAAAACATTTCAGGGGATCACTTGCAACAGTTTGCCAACATTTTTGAGTGAATTGCAGAACGTCAGATTTTTAGCAGAAATTGTGACCGCGCGGCTTAGGGATTTTTTCAAAAAAAGTTGTTCAGACGTCAAGGGCTAATTCTGTTTCCGATGATAAAAACCCATCTGTTTCCACCAAAAAACATTTCAGGGGATCACTTGCAACAGTTTGCCAACATTTTTGAGTGAATTGCAGAACGTCAGATTTTTAGCAGAAATTGTGACCGCGCGGCTTAGGGATTTTTTCAAAAAAAGTTGTTCAGACGTCGAGGGCTAATTCTGTTTCCGATGATAAAAACCCATCTGTTTCCACCGAAAAACATTTCAGGGGATCACTTGCAACAGTTTGGGACCATTTTTGAGTGAATTGCAGAACGTCAGATTTTTAGCAGAAATTGTGACCGCGCGGCTTAGGGATTTTTTCAAAAAAAGTTGTTCAGACGTCGAGGGCTAATTCTGTTTCCGATGATAAAAACCCATCTGTTTCCACCGAAAAACATTTCAGGGGATCACTTGCAACAGTTTGCCAACATTTTTGAGTGAATTGCAGAACGTCAGATTTTTAGCAGAAATTGTGACCGCGCGGGTTAGGGATTTTTTCAAAAAAAGTTGTTCAGACGTCGAGGGCTAATTCTGTTTCCGATGATAAAAACCCATCTGTTTCCACCAAAAAACATTTCAGGGGATCACTTGCAACAGTTTGCCAACATTTTTGAGTGAATTGCAGAACGTCAGATTTTTAGCAGAAATTGTGACCGGGCGGCTTAGGGATTTTTTCAAAAAAAGTTGTTCAGACGTCGAGGGCTAATTCTGTTTCGGATGATAAAAACCCATCTGTTTCCACCGAAAAACATTTCAGGGGATCACTTGCAACGGTTTGCCAATATTTTTGAGTCAATTGCAGAACGTCAGATTTTTAGCAGAAATTGTGACCGCGCGGCTTAGGGATTTTTTCAAAAAAAGTTGTTCAGACGTCGAGGGCTAATTCTGTTTCCGATGATAAAAACCCATCTGTTTCCACCGAAAAACATTTCAGGGGATCGTTTGCAACAGTTTGGCACCATTTTTGAGTGAATTGCAGAACGTCAGATTTTTGCTGAAATTGTGACTGCGCGGCTTAGGGATTTTTTCAAAAAAAGTTGTTCAGACGTCGAGGGCTAATTCTGTTTCCGATGATAAAATCCCATCTGTTTCCACCGAAAAACCTTTCAGGGGATCGTTTGCAACAGTTTGGCACCATTTTTGAGTGAATTGCAGAACGTCAGATTTTTAGCAGAAATTGTGACCGCGCGGCTTAGGGATTTTTTCAAAAAAAGTTGTTCAGACGTCGAGGGCTAATTCTGTTTCCGATGATAAAAACCCATCTGTTTCCACCGAAAAACATTTCAGGGGATCACTTGCAACAGTTTGCCAACATTTTTGAGTGAATTGCAGAACGTCAGATTTTTAGCAGAAATTGTGACCGCGCGGCTTAGGGATTTTTTCAAAAAAAGTTGTTCAGACCTCGAGGGCTAATTCTGTTTCCGATAATAAAAAACCATCTGTTTCCACCAAAAAACATTTCAGGGGATCGTTTCCAACAGTTTGGGACCATTTTTGAGTGAATTGCAGAACGTCAGATTTTTAGCAGAAATTGTGACCGCGCGGCAGAGGGATTTTTTCAAAAACGTTGTTCAGACGTCGAGGGCTAATTCTGTTTCCGATGATAAAAAACCATCTGTTTCCACCAAAAAACATTTCAGGGGATCGTTTCCAACAGTTTGGGACCATTTTTGAGTGAATTGCAGAACGTCAGATTTTTAGCAGAAATTGTGACCGCGCGGCAGAGGGATTTTTTCAAAAACGTTGTTCAGACGTCGAGGGCTAATTCTGTTTCCGATGATAAAAACCCATCTGTTTCCACCGAAAAACATTTCAGGGGATCACTTGCAACAGTTTGCCAACATTTTTGAGTGAATTGCAGAACGTCAGATTTTTAGCAGAAATTGTGACCGCGCGGCTTAGGGATTTTTTCAAAAAAAGTTGTTCAGACGTCGAGGGCTAATTCTGTTTCCGATGATAAAAACCCATCTGTTTCCACCGAAAAACATTTCAGGGGATCAATTGCAACAGTTTGCCAACATTTTTGAGTGAATTGCAGAACGTCAGATTTTTAGCAGAAATTGTGACCGCGCGGCTTAGGGATTTTTTCAAAAAAAGTTGTTCAGACGTCGAAGGCTAATTCTGTTTCCGATGATAAAAACCCATCTGTTTCCACCGAAAAACATTTCAGGGGATCACTTGCAACAGTTTGGGACCATTTTTGAGTGAATTGCAGAACGTCAGATTTTTAGCAGAAATTGTGACCGGGCGGCTTAGGGATTTTTTCAAAAACGTTGTTCAGACGTCGAGGGATAATTCTGTTTCCGATGATAAAAACCCATCTGTTTCCACCGAAAAACATTTCAGGGGATCACTTGCAACAGTTTGCCAACATTTTTGAGTGAATTGCAGAACGTCAGATTTTTAGCAGAAATTGTGACCGCGCGGCTTAGGGATTTTTTCAAAAAAAGTTGTTCAGACGTCAAGGGCTAATTCTGTTTCCGATGATAAAAACCCATCTGTTTCCACCGAAAAACATTTCAGGGGATCACTTGCAACAGTTTGCCAACATTTTTGAGTGAATTGCAGAACGTCAGATTTTTAGCAGAAATTGTGACCGCGCGGCTTAGGGATTTTTTCAAAAAAAGTTGTTCAGACGTCGAGGGCTAATTCTGTTTCCGATGATAAAAACCCATCTGTTTCCACCGAAAAACATTTCAGGGGATCACTTGCAACAGTTTGGGACCATTTTTGAGTGAATTGCAGAACGTCAGATTTTTAGCAGAAATTGTGACCGCGCGGCTTAGGGATTTTTTCAAAAAAAGTTGTTCAGACGTCGAGGGCTAATTCTGTTTCCGATGATAAAATCCCATCTGTTTCCACCGAAAAACATTTCAGGGGATCACTTGCAACAGTTTGCCAACATTTTTGAGTGAATTGCAGAACGTCAGATTTTTAGCAGAAATTGTGACCGCGCGGGTTAGGGATTTTTTCAAAAAAAGTTGTTCAGACGTCGAGGGCTAATTCTGTTTCCGATGATAAAAACCCATCTGTTTCCACCGAAAAACATTTCAGGGGATCACTTGCAACAGTTTGCCAACATTTTTGAGTGAATTGCAGAACGTCAGATTTTTAGCAGAAATTGTGACCGGGCGGCTTAGGGATTTTTTCAAAAAAAGTTGTTCAGACGTCGAGGGCTAATTCTGTTTCCGATGATAAAAACCCATCTGTTTCCACCGAAAAACATTTCAGGGGATCACTTGCAACGGTTTGCCAACATTTTTGAGTCAATTGCAGAACGTCAGATTTTTAGCAGAAATTGTGACCGCGCGGCTTAGGGATTTTTTCAAAAAAAGTTGTTCAGACGTCGAGGGCTAATTCTGTTTCCGATGATAAAAACCCATCTGTTTCCACCGAAAAACATTTCAGGGGATCGTTTGCAACAGTTTGGCACCATTTTTGAGTGAATTGCAGAACGTCAGATTTTTGCTGAAATTGTGACTGCGCGGCTTAGGGATTTTTTCAAAAAAAGTTGTTCAGACGTCGAGGGCTAATTCTGTTTCCGATGATAAAATCCCATCTGTTTCCACCGAAAAACCTTTCAGGGGATCGTTTGCAACAGTTTGGCACCATTTTTGAGTGAATTGCAGAACGTCAGATTTTTAGCAGAAATTGTGACCGCGCGGCTTAGGGATTTTTTCAAAAAAAGTTGTTCAGACGTCGAGGGCTAATTCTGTTTCCGATGATAAAAACCCATCTGTTTCCACCGAAAAACATTTCAGGGGATCACTTGCAACAGTTTGCCAACATTTTTGAGTGAATTGCAGAACGTCAGATTTTTAGCAGAAATTGTGACCGCGCGGCTTAGGGATTTTTTCAAAAAAAGTTGTTCAGACCTCGAGGGCTAATTCTGTTTCCGATAATAAAAAACCATCTGTTTCCACCAAAAAACATTTCAGGGGATCGTTTCCAACAGTTTGGGACCATTTTTGAGTGAATTGCAGAACGTCAGATTTTTAGCAGAAATTGTGACCGCGCGGCAGAGGGATTTTTTCAAAAACGTTGTTCAGACGTCGAGGGCTAATTCTGTTTCCGATGATAAAAAACCATCTGTTTCCACCAAAAAACATTTCAGGGGATCGTTTCCAACAGTTTGGGACCATTTTTGAGTGAATTGCAGAACGTCAGATTTTTAGCAGAAATTGTGACCGCGCGGCAGAGGGATTTTTTCAAAAACGTTGTTCAGACGTCGAGGGCTAATTCTGTTTCCGATGATAAAAACCCATCTGTTTCCACCGAAAAACATTTCAGGGGATCACTTGCAACAGTTTGCCAACATTTTTGAGTGAATTGCAGAACGTCAGATTTTTAGCAGAAATTGTGACCGCGCGGCTTAGGGATTTTTTCAAAAAAAGTTGTTCAGACGTCGAGGGCTAATTCTGTTTCCGATGATAAAAACCCATCTGTTTCCACCGAAAAACATTTCAGGGGATCAATTGCAACAGTTTGCCAACATTTTTGAGTGAATTGCAGAACGTCAGATTTTTAGCAGAAATTGTGACCGCGCGGCTTAGGGATTTTTTCAAAAAAAGTTGTTCAGACGTCGAAGGCTAATTCTGTTTCCGATGATAAAAACCCATCTGTTTCCACCGAAAAACATTTCAGGGGATCACTTGCAACAGTTTGGGACCATTTTTGAGTGAATTGCAGAACGTCAGATTTTTAGCAGAAATTGTGACCGGGCGGCTTAGGGATTTTTTCAAAAACGTTGTTCAGACGTCGAGGGATAATTCTGTTTCCGATGATAAAAACCCATCTGTTTCCACCGAAAAACATTTCAGGGGATCACTTGCAACAGTTTGCCAACATTTTTGAGTGAATTGCAGAACGTCAGATTTTTAGCAGAAATTGTGACCGCGCGGCTTAGGGATTTTTTCAAAAAAAGTTGTTCAGACGTCAAGGGCTAATTCTGTTTCCGATGATAAAAACCCATCTGTTTCCACCGAAAAACATTTCAGGGGATCACTTGCAACAGTTTGCCAACATTTTTGAGTGAATTGCAGAACGTCAGATTTTTAGCAGAAATTGTGACCGCGCGGCTTAGGGATTTTTTCAAAAAAAGTTGTTCAGACGTCGAGGGCTAATTCTGTTTCCGATGATAAAAACCCATCTGTTTCCACCGAAAAACATTTCAGGGGATCACTTGCAACAGTTTGGGACCATTTTTGAGTGAATTGCAGAACGTCAGATTTTTAGCAGAAATTGTGACCGCGCGGCTTAGGGATTTTTTCAAAAAAAGTTGTTCAGACGTCGAGGGCTAATTCTGTTTCCGATGATAAAAACCCATCTGTTTCCACCGAAAAACATTTCAGGGGATCACTTGCAACAGTTTGCCAACATTTTTGAGTGAATTGCAGAACGTCAGATTTTTAGCAGAAATTGTGACCGCGCGGGTTAGGGATTTTTTCAAAAAAAGTTGTTCAGACGTCGAGGGCTAATTCTGTTTCCGATGATAAAAACCCATCTGTTTCCACCGAAAAACATTTCAGGGGATCACTTGCAACAGTTTGCCAACATTTTTGAGTGAATTGCAGAACGTCAGATTTTTAGCAGAAATTGTGACCGGGCGGCTTAGGGATTTTTTCAAAAAAAGTTGTTCAGACGTCGAGGGCTAATTCTGTTTCCGATGATAAAAACCCATCTGTTTCCACCGAAAAACATTTCAGGGGATCACTTGCAACGGTTTGCCAACATTTTTGAGTCAATTGCAGAACGTCAGATTTTTAGCAGAAATTGTGACCGCGCGGCTTAGGGATTTTTTCAAAAAAAGTTGTTCAGACGTCGAGGGCTAATTCTGTTTCCGATGATAAAAACCCATCTGTTTCCACCGAAAAACATTTCAGGGGATCGTTTGCAACAGTTTGGCACCATTTTTGAGTGAATTGCAGAACGTCAGATTTTTGCTGAAATTGTGACTGCGCGGCTTAGGGATTTTTTCAAAAAAAGTTGTTCAGACGTCGAGGGCTAATTCTGTTTCCGATGATAAAAACCCATCTGTTTCCACCGAAAAACATTTCAGGGGATCACTTGCAACAGTTTGCCAACATTTTTGAGTGAATTGCAGAACGTCAGATTTTTAGCAGAAATTGTGACCGCGCGGCTTAGGGATTTTTTCAAAAAAAGTTGTTCAGACCTCGAGGGCTAATTCTGTTTCCGATAATAAAAAACCATCTGTTTCCACCAAAAAACATTTCAGGGGATCGTTTCCAACAGTTTGGGACCATTTTTGAGTGAATTGCAGAACGTCAGATTTTTAGCAGAAATTGTGACCGCGCGGCAGAGGGATTTTTTCAAAAACGTTGTTCAGACGTCGAGGGCTAATTCTGTTTCCGATGATAAAAAACCATCTGTTTCCACCAAAAAACATTTCAGGGGATCGTTTCCAACAGTTTGGGACCATTTTTGAGTGAATTGCAGAACGTCAGATTTTTAGCAGAAATTGTGACCGCGCGGCAGAGGGATTTTTTCAAAAACGTTGTTCAGACGTCGAGGGCTAATTCTGTTTCCGATGATAAAAACCCATCTGTTTCCACCGAAAAACATTTCAGGGGATCACTTGCAACAGTTTGCCAACATTTTTGAGTGAATTGCAGAACGTCAGATTTTTAGCAGAAATTGTGACCGCGCGGCTTAGGGATTTTTTCAAAAAAAGTTGTTCAGACGTCGAGGGCTAATTCTGTTTCCGATGATAAAAACCCATCTGTTTCCACCGAAAAACATTTCAGGGGATCAATTGCAACAGTTTGCCAACATTTTTGAGTGAATTGCAGAACGTCAGATTTTTAGCAGAAATTGTGACCGCGCGGCTTAGGGATTTTTTCAAAAAAAGTTGTTCAGACGTCGAAGGCTAATTCTGTTTCCGATGATAAAAACCCATCTGTTTCCACCGAAAAACATTTCAGGGGATCACTTGCAACAGTTTGGGACCATTTTTGAGTGAATTGCAGAACGTCAGATTTTTAGCAGAAATTGTGACCGGGCGGCTTAGGGATTTTTTCAAAAACGTTGTTCAGACGTCGAGGGATAATTCTGTTTCCGATGATAAAAACCCATCTGTTTCCACCGAAAAACATTTCAGGGGATCACTTGCAACAGTTTGCCAACATTTTTGAGTGAATTGCAGAACGTCAGATTTTTAGCAGAAATTGTGACCGCGCGGCTTAGGTATTTTTTCAAAAAAAGTTGTTCAGACGTCAAGGGCTAATTCTGTTTCCGATGATAAAAACCCATCTGTTTCCACCGAAAAACATTTCAGGGGATCACTTGCAACAGTTTGCCAACATTTTTGAGTGAATTGCAGAACGTCAGATTTTTAGCAGAAATTGTGACCGCGCGGCTTAGGGATTTTTTCAAAAAAAGTTGTTCAGACGTCGAGGGCTAATTCTGTTTCCGATGATAAAAACCCATCTGTTTCCACCGAAAAACATTTCAGGGGATCACTTGCAACGGTTTGCCAACATTTTTGAGTCAATTGCAGAACGTCAGATTTTTAGCAGAAATTGTGACCGCGCGGCTTAGGGATTTTTTCAAAAAAAGTTGTTCAGACGTCGAGGGCTAATTCTGTTTCCGATGATAAAAACCCATCTGTTTCCACCGAAAAACATTTCAGGGGATCGTTTGCAACAGTTTGGCACCATTTTTGAGTGAATTGCAGAACGTCAGATTTTTGCTGAAATTGTGACTGCGCGGCTTAGGGATTTTTTCAAAAAAAGTTGTTCAGACGTCGAGGGCTAATTCTGTTTCCGATGATAAAATCCCATCTGTTTCCACCGAAAAACCTTTCAGGGGATCGTTTGCAACAGTTTGGCACCATTTTTGAGTGAATTGCAGAACGTCAGATTTTTAGCAGAAATTGTGACCGCGCGGCTTAGGGATTTTTTCAAAAAAAGTTGTTCAGACGTTGAGGGCTAATTCTGTTTCCGATGATAAAAAACCATCTGTTTCCACCAAAAAACCTTTCAGGGGATCACTTACAACAGTTTGCCAACATTTTTGAGTGAATTGCAGAACGTCAGATTTTTAGCAGAAATTGTGACCGCGCGGCTTAGGGATTTTTTCAAAAAAAGTTGTTCAGACGTCGAGGGCTAATTCTGTTTCCGATGATAAAAACCCATCTGTTTCCACCGAAAAACATTTCAGGGGATCACTTGCAACAGTTTGCCAACATTTTTGAGTGAATTGCAGAACGTCAGATTTTTAGCAGAAATTGTGACCGCGCGGCTTAGGGATTTTTTCAAAAAAAGTTGTTCAGACCTCGAGGGCTAATTCTGTATCCGATGATAAAAACCCATCTGTTTCCACCAAAAAACATTTCAGGGGATCACTTGCAACAGTTTGGGACCATTTTTGAGTGAATTGCAGAACGTCAGATTTTTAGCAGAAATTGTGACCGGGCGGCTTAGGGATTTTTTCAAAAACGTTGTTCAGACGTCGAGGGATAATTCTGTTTCCGATGATAAAAACCCATCTGTTTCCACCGAAAAACATTTCAGGGGATCACTTGCAACAGTTTGCCAACATTTTTGAGTGAATTGCAGAACGTCAGATTTTTAGCAGAAATTGTGACCGCGCGGCTTAGGGATTTTTTCAAAAAAAGTTGTTCAGACGTCAAGGGCTAATTCTGTTTCCGATGATAAAAACCCATCTGTTTCCACCGAAAAACATTTCAGGGGATCACTTGCAACAGTTTGCCAACATTTTTGAGTGAATTGCAGAACGTCAGATTTTTAGCAGAAATTGTGACCGCGTGGCTTAGGGATTTTTTCAAAAAAAGTTGTTCAGACGTCGAGGGCTAATTCTGTTTCCGATGATAAAAACCCATCTGTTTCCACCGAAAAACATTTCAGGGGATCACTTGCAACAGTTAGGGACCATTTTTGAGTGAATTGCAGAACGTCAGATTTTTAGCAGAAATTGTGACCGCGCGGCAGAGGGATTTTTTCAAAAACGTTGTTCAGACGTCGAGGGCTAATTCTGTTTCCGATGATAAAAACCCATCTGTTTCCACCGAAAAACATTTCAGGGGATCACTTGCAACAGTTTGCCAACATTTTTGAGTGAATTGCAGAACGTCAGATTTTTAGCAGAAATTGTGACCGCGCGGCTTAGGGATTTTTTCAAAAAAAGTTGTTCAGACGTCGAGGGCTAATTCTGTTTCCGATGATAAAAACCCATCTGTTTCCACCGAAAAACATTTCAGGGGATCAATTGCAACAGTTTGCCAACATTTTTGAGTGAATTGCAGAACGTCAGATTTTTAGCAGAAATTGTGACCGCGCGGCTTAGGGATTTTTTCAAAAAAAGTTGTTCAGACGTCGAAGGCTAATTCTGTTTCCGATGATAAAAACCCATCTGTTTCCACCGAAAAACATTTCAGGGGATCACTTGCAACAGTTTGGGACCATTTTTGAGTGAATTGCAGAACGTCAGATTTTTAGCAGAAATTGTGACCGGGCGGCTTAGGGATTTTTTCAAAAACGTTGTTCAGACGTCGAGGGATAATTCTGTTTCCGATGATAAAAACCCATCTGTTTCCACCGAAAAACATTTCAGGGGATCACTTGCAACAGTTTGCCAACATTTTTGAGTGAATTGCAGAACGTCAGATTTTTAGCAGAAATTGTGACCGCGCGGCTTAGGGATTTTTTCAAAAAAAGTTGTTCAGACGTCAAGGGCTAATTCTGTTTCCGATGATAAAAACCCATCTGTTTCCACCGAAAAACATTTCAGGGGATCACTTGCAACAGTTTGCCAACATTTTTGAGTGAATTGCAGAACGTCAGATTTTTAGCAGAAATTGTGACCGCGCGGCTTAGGGATTTTTTCAAAAAAAGTTGTTCAGACGTCGAAGGCTAATTCTGTTTCCGATGATAAAAACCCATCTGTTTCCACCGAAAAACATTTCAGGGGATCACTTGCAACAGTTTGGGACCATTTTTGAGTGAATTGCAGAACGTCAGATTTTTAGCAGAAATTGTGACCGCGCGGCTTAGGGATTTTTTCAAAAAAAGTTGTTCAGACGTCGAGGGCTAATTCTGTTTCCGATGATAAAATCCCATCTGTTTCCACCGAAAAACATTTCAGGGGATCACTTGCAACAGTTTGCCAACATTTTTGAGTGAATTGCAGAACGTCAGATTTTTAGCAGAAATTGTGACCGCGCGGGTTAGGGATTTTTTCAAAAAAAGTTGTTCAGACGTCGAGGGCTAATTCTGTTTCCGATGATAAAAACCCATCTGTTTCCACCGAAAAACATTTCAGGGGATCACTTGCAACAGTTTGCCAACATTTTTGAGTGAATTGCAGAACGTCAGATTTTTAGCAGAAATTGTGACCGGGCGGCTTAGGGATTTTTTCAAAAAAAGTTGTTCAGACGTCGAGGGCTAATTCTGTTTCCGATGATAAAAACCCATGTGTTTCCACCGAAAAACATTTCAGGGGATCACTTGCAACGGTTTGCCAACATTTTTGAGTCAATTGCAGAACGTCAGATTTTTAGCAGAAATTGTGACCGCGCGGCTTAGGGATTTTTTCAAAAAAAGTTGTTCAGACGTCGAGGGCTAATTCTGTTTCCGATGATAAAAACCCATCTGTTTCCACCGAAAAACATTTCAGGGGATCGTTTGCAACAGTTTGGCACCATTTTTGAGTGAATTGCAGAACGTCAGATTTTTGCTGAAATTGTGACTGCGCGGCTTAGGGATTTTTTCAAAAAAAGTTGTTCAGACGTCGAGGGCTAATTCTGTTTCCGATGATAAAATCCCATCTGTTTCCACCGAAAAACCTTTCAGGGGATCGTTTGCAACAGTTTGGCACCATTTTTGAGTGAATTGCAGAACGTCAGATTTTTAGCAGAAATTGTGACCGCGCGGCTTAGGGATTTTTTCAAAAAAAGTTGTTCAGACGTTGAGGGCTAATTCTGTTTCCGATGATAAAAAACCATCTGTTTCCACCAAAAAACCTTTCAGGGGATCACTTACAACAGTTTGCCAATATTTTTGAGTGAATTGCAGAACGTCAGATTTTTAGCAGAAATTGTGACCGCGCGGCTTAGGGATTTTTTCAAAAAAAGTTGTTCAGACGTCGAGGGCTAATTCTGTTTCCGATGATAAAAACCCATCTGTTTCCACCGAAAAACATTTCAGGGGATCACTTGCAACAGTTTGGGACCATTTTTGAGTGAATTGCAGAACGTCAGATTTTTAGCAGAAATTGTGACCGCGCGGCTTAGGGATTTTTTCAAAAAAAGTTGTTCAGACGTCGAGGGCTAATTCTGTTTCCGATGATAAAATCCCATCTGTTTCCACCGAAAAACATTTCAGGGGATCACTTGCAACAGTTTGCCAACATTTTTGAGTGAATTGCAGAACGTCAGATTTTTAGCAGAAATTGTGACCGCGCGGGTTAGGGATTTTTTCAAAAAAAGTTGTTCAGACGTCGAGGGCTAATTCTGTTTCCGATGATAAAAACCCATCTGTTTCCACCGAAAAACATTTCAGGGGATCACTTGCAACAGTTTGCCAACATTTTTGAGTGAATTGCAGAACGTCAGATTTTTAGCAGAAATTGTGACCGGGCGGCTTAGGGATTTTTTCAAAAAAAGTTGTTCAGACGTCGAGGGCTAATTCTGTTTCCGATGATAAAAACCCATCTGTTTCCACCGAAAAACATTTCAGGGGATCACTTGCAACGGTTTGCCAACATTTTTGAGTCAATTGCAGAACGTCAGATTTTTAGCAGAAATTGTGACCGCGCGGCTTAGGGATTTTTTCAAAAAAAGTTGTTCAGACGTCGAGGGCTAATTCTGTTTCCGATGATAAAAACCCATCTGTTTCCACCGAAAAACATTTCAGGGGATCGTTTGCAACAGTTTGGCACCATTTTTGAGTGAATTGCAGAACGTCAGATTTTTGCTGAAATTGTGACTGCGCGGCTTAGGGATTTTTTCAAAAAAAGTTGTTCAGACGTCGAGGGCTAATTCTGTTTCCGATGATAAAATCCCATCTGTTTCCACCGAAAAACCTTTCAGGGGATCGTTTGCAACAGTTTGGCACCATTTTTGAGTGAATTGCAGAACGTCAGATTTTTAGCAGAAATTGTGACCGCGCGGGTTAGGGATTTTTTCAAAAAAAGTTGTTCAGACGTTGAGGGCTAATTCTGTTTCCGATGATAAAAAACCATCTGTTTCCACCAAAAAACCTTTCAGGGGATCACTTACAACAGTTTGCCAACATTTTTGAGTGAATTGCAGAACGTCAGATTTTTAGCAGAAATTGTGACCGCGCGGCTTAGGGATTTTTTCAAAAAAAGTTGTTCAGACGTCGAGGGCTAATTCTGTTTCCGATGATAAAAACCCATCTGTTTCCACCGAAAAACATTTCAGGGGATCACTTGCAACAGTTTGGGACCATTTTTGAGTGAATTGCAGAACGTCAGATTTTTAGCAGAAATTGTGACCGCGCGGCTTAGGGATTTTTTCAAAAAAAGTTGTTCAGACGTCGAGGGCTAATTCTGTTTCCGATGATAAAATCCCATCTGTTTCCACCGAAAAACATTTCAGGGGATCACTTGCAACAGTTTGCCAACATTTTTGAGTGAATTGCAGAACGTCAGATTTTTAGCAGAAATTGTGACCGCGCGGGTTAGGGATTTTTTCAAAAAAAGTTGTTCAGACGTCGAGGGCTAATTCTGTTTCCGATGATAAAAACCCATCTGTTTCCACCGAAAAACATTTCAGGGGATCACTTGCAACAGTTTGCCAACATTTTTGAGTGAATTGCAGAACGTCAGATTTTTAGCAGAAATTGTGACCGGGCGGCTTAGGGATTTTTTCAAAAAAAGTTGTTCAGACGTCGAGGGCTAATTCTGTTTCCGATGATAAAAACCCATCTGTTTCCACCGAAAAACATTTCAGGGGATCACTTGCAACGGTTTGCCAACATTTTTGAGTCAATTGCAGAACGTCAGATTTTTAGCAGAAATTGTGACCGCGCGGCTTAGGGATTTTTTCAAAAAAAGTTGATCAGACGTCGAGGGCTAATTCTGTTTCCGATGATAAAAACCCATCTGTTTCCACCGAAAAACATTTCAGGGGATCGTTTGCAACAGTTTGGCACCATTTTTGAGTGAATTGCAGAACGTCAGATTTTTGCTGAAATTGTGACTGCGCGGCTTAGGGATTTTTTCAAAAAAAGTTGTTCAGACGTCAAGGGCTAATTCTGTTTCCGATGATAAAATCCCATCTGTTTCCACCGAAAAACCTTTCAGGGGATCGTTTGCAACAGTTTGGCACCATTTTTGAGTGAATTGCAGAACGTCAGATTTTTAGCAGAAATTGTGACCGCGCGGCTTAGGGATTTTTTCAAAAAAAGTTGTTCAGACGTTGAGGGCTAATTCTGTTTCCGATGATAAAAAACCATCTGTTTCCACCAAAAAACCTTTCAGGGGATCACTTACAACAGTTTGCCAACATTTTTGAGTGAATTGCAGAACGTCAGATTTTTAGCAGAAATTGTGACCGCGCGGCTTAGGGATTTTTTCAAAAAAAGTTGTTCAGACGTCGAGGGCTAATTCTGTTTCCGATGATAAAAACCCATCTGTTTCCACCGAAAAACATTTCAGGGGATCACTTGCAAGAGTTTGCCAACATTTTTGAGTGAATTGCAGAACGTCAGATTTTTAGCAGAAATTGTGACCGCGCGGCTTAGGGATTTTTTCAAAAAAAGTTGTTCAGACCTCGAGGGCTAATTCTGTTTCCGATGATAAAAACCCATCTGTTTCCACCAAAAAACATTTCAGGGGATCACTTGCAACAGTTTGGGACCATTTTTGAGTGAATAGCAGAACGTCAGATTTTTAGCAGAAATTGTGACCGGGCGGCTTAGGGATTTTTTCAAAAACGTTGTTCAGACGTCGAGGGATAATTCTATTTCCGATGATAAAAACCCATCTGTTTCCACCGAAAAACATTTCAGGGGATCACTTGCAACAGTTTGCCAACATTTTTGAGTGAATTGCAGAACGTCAGATTTTTAGCAGAAATTGTGACCGCGCGGCTTAGGGATTTTTTCAAAAAAAGTTGTTCAGACGTCAAGGGCTAATTCTGTTTCCGATGATAAAAACCCATCTGTTTCCACCGAAAAACATTTCAGGGGATCACTTGCAACAGTTTGCCAACATTTTTGAGTGAATTGCAGAACGTCAGATTTTTAGCAGAAATTGTGACCGCGCGGCTTAGGGATTTTTTCAAAAAAAGTTGTTCAGACGTCGAGGGCTAATTCTGTTTCCGATGATAAAAACCCATCTGTTTCCACCGAAAAACATTTCAGGGGATCACTTGCAACAGTTTGCCAACATTTTTGAGTGAATTGCAGAACGTCAGATTTTTAGCAGAAATTGTGACCGCGCGGCTTAGGGATTTTTTCAAAAAAAGTTGTTCAGACGTCGAGGGCTAATTCTGTTTCCGATGATAAAAACCCATCTGTTTCCACCGAAAAACATTTCAGGGGATCACTTGCAACAGTTTGCCAACATTTTTGAGTGAATTGCAGAACGTCAGATTTTTAGCAGAAATTGTGACCGCGCGGGTTAGGGATTTTTTCAAAAAAAGTTGTTCAGACGTCGAGGGCTAATTCTGTTTCCGATGATAAAAACCCATCTGTTTCCACCGAAAAACATTTCAGGGGATCACTTGCAACAGTTTGCCAACATTTTTGAGTGAATTGCAGAACGTCAGATTTTTAGCAGAAATTGTGACCGGGCGGCTTAGGGATTTTTTCAAAAAAAGTTGTTCAGACGTCGAGGGCTAATTCTGTTTCCGATGATAAAAACCCATCTGTTTCCACCGAAAAACATTTCAGGGGATCACTTGCAACGGTTTGCCAACATTTTTGAGTCAATTGCAGAACGTCAGATTTTTAGCAGAAATTGTGACCGCGCGGCTTAGGGATTTTTTCAAAAAAAGTTGTTCAGACGTCAAGGGCTAATTCTGTTTCCGATGATAAAAACCCATCTGTTTCCACCGAAAAACATTTCAGGGGATCACTTGCAACAGTTTGCCAACATTTTTGAGTGAATTGCAGAACGTCAGATTTTTAGCAGAAATTGTGACTGCGCGGCTTAGGGATTTTTTCAAAAAAAGTTGTTCAGACGTCGAGGGCTAATTCTGTTTCCGATGATAAAAACCCATCTGTTTCCACCGAAAAACATTTCAGGGGATCACTTGCAACGGTTTGCCAACATTTTTGAGTCAATTGCAGAACGTCAGATTTTTAGCAGAAATTGTGACCGCGCGGCTTAGGGATTTTTTCAAAAAAAGTTGTTCAGACGTCAAGGGCTAATTCTGTTTCCGATGATAAAAACACATCTGTTTCCACCGAAAAACATTTCAGGGGATCGTTTGCAACAGTTTGGCACCATTTTTGAGTGAATTGCAGAACGTCAGATTTTTGCTGAAATTGTGACTGCGCGGCTTAGGGATTTTTTCAAAAAAAGTTGTTCAGACGTCGAGGGCTAATTCTGTTTCCGATGATAAAATCCCATCTGTTTCCACCGAAAAACCTTTCAGGGGATCGTTTGCAACAGTTTGGCACCATTTTTGAGTGAATTGCAGAACGTCAGATTTTTAGCAGAAATTGTGACCGCGCGGCTTAGGGATTTTTTCAAAAAAAGTTGTTCAGACGTTGAGGGCTAATTCTGTTTCCGATGATAAAAAACCATCTGTTTCCACCAAAAAACCTTTCAGGGGATCACTTACAACAGTTTGCCAACATTTTTGAGTGAATTGCAGAACGTCAGATTTTTAGCAGAAATTGTGACCGCGCGGCTTAGGGATTTTTTCAAAAAAAGTTGTTCAGACGTCGAGGGCTAATTCTGTTTCCGATGATAAAAACCCATCTGTTTCCACCGAAAAACATTTCAGGGGATCACTTGCAACAGTTTGCCAACATTTTTGAGTGAATTGCAGAACGTCAGATTTTTAGCAGAAATTGTGACTGCGCGGCTTAGGGATTTTTTCAAAAAAAGTTGTTCAGACCTCGAGGGCTAATTCTGTTTCCGATGATAAAAACCCATCTGTTTCCACCAAAAAACATTTCAGGGGATCGTTTCCAACAGTTTGGGACCATTTTGAGTGAATTGCAGAACGTCAGATATTTAGCAGAAATTGTGACCGCGCGGCAGAGGGATTTTTTCAAAAACGTTGTTCAGACGTCGAGGGCTAATTCTGTTTCCGATGATAAAAACCCATCTGTTTCCACCGAAAAACATTTCAGGGGATCACTTGCAACAGTTTGCCAACATTTTTGAGTGAATTGCAGAACGTCAGATTTTTAGCAGAAATTGTGACCGCGCGGCTTAGGGATTTTTTCAAAAAAAGTTGTTCAGACGTTGAGGGCTAATTCTGTTTCCGATGATAAAAAACCATCTGTTTCCACCAAAAAACCTTTCAGGGGATCACTTACAACAGTTTGCCAACATTTTTGAGTGAATTGCAGAACGTCAGATTTTTAGCAGAAATTGTGACCGCGCGGCTTAGGGATTTTTTCAAAAAAAGTTGTTCAGACGTCGAGGGCTAATTCTGTTTCCGATGATAAAAACCCATCTGTTTCCACCGAAAAACATTTCAGGGGATCACTTGCAACAGTTTGCCAACATTTTTGAGTGAATTGCAGAACGTCAGATTTTTAGCAGAAATTGTGACTGCGCGGCTTAGGGATTTTTTCAAAAAAAGTTGTTCAGACCTCGAGGGCTAATTCTGTTTCCGATGATAAAAACCCATCTGTTTCCACCAAAAAACATTTCAGGGGATCGTTTCCAACAGTTTGGGACCATTTTGAGTGAATTGCAGAACGTCAGATTTTTAGCAGAAATTGTGACCGCGCGGCTTAGGGATTTTTTCAAAAAAAGTTGTTCAGACGTCGAGGGCTAATTCTGTTTCCGATGATAAAAACCCATCTGTTTCCACCGAAAAACATTTCAGGGGATCACTTGCAACAGTTTGCCAACATTTTTGAGTGAATTGCAGAACGTCAGATTTTTAGCAGAAATTGTGACCGCGCGGCTGAGGGATTTTTTCAAAAACGTTGTTCAGTCGTCGAGGGATAATTCTGTTTCCGATGATAAAAACCCATCTGTTTCCACCGAAAAACATTTCAGGGGATCACTTGCAACAGTTTGCCAACATTTTTGAGTGAATTGCAGAACGTCAGATTTTTAGCAGAAATTGTGACCGCGCGGCTTAGGGATTTTTTCAAAAAAAGTTGTTCAGACGTCAAGGGCTAATTCTGTTTCCGATGATAAAAACCCATCTGTTTCCACCGAAAAACATTTCAGGGGATCACTTGCAACAGTTTGCCAACATTTTTGAGTGAATTGCAGAACGTCAGATTTTTAGCAGAAATTGTGACCGCGCGGCTTAGGGATTTTTTCAAAAAAAGTTGTTCAGACGTCGAGGGCTAATTCTGTTTCCGATGATAAAAACCCATCTGTTTCCACCGAAAAACATTTCAGGGGATCACTTGCAACAGTTTGCCAACATTTTTGAGTGAATTGCAGAACGTCAGATTTTTAGCAGAAATTGTGACCGCGCGGCTTAGGGATTTTTTCAAAAAAAGTTGTTCAGACCTCGAGGGCTAATTCTGTTTCCGATGATAAAAACCCATCTGTTTCCACCGAAAAACATTTCAGGGGATCACTTGCAACAGTTTGCCAACATTTTTGTGTGAATTGCAGAACGTCAGATTTTTAGCAGAAATTGTGACCGCGCGGGTTAGGGATTTTTTCAAAAAAAGTTGTTCAGACGTCGAGGGCTAATTCTGTTTCCGATGATAAAAACCCATCTGTTTCCACCGAAAAACATTTCAGGGGATCACTTGCAACAGTTTGCCAACATTTTTGAGTGAATTGCAGAACGTCAGATTTTTAGCAGAAATTGTGACCGCGCGGCTTAGGGATTTTTTCAAAAAAAGTTGTTCAGACGTCGAGGGCTAATTCTGTTTCCGATGATAAAAACCCATCTGTTTCCACCGAAAAACATTTCAGGGGATCACTTGCAACGGTTTGCCAACATTTTTGAGTCAATTGCAGAACGTCAGATTTTTAGCAGAAATTGTGACCGCGCGGCTTAGGGATTTTTTCAAAAAAAGTTGTTCAGACGTCGAGGGCTAATTCTGTTTCCGATGATAAAAACCCATCTGTTTCCACCAAAAAACCTTTCAGGGGATCGTTTGCAACAGTTTGGGACCATTTTTGAGTGAATTGCAGAACGTCAGATTTTTAGCAGAAATTGTGACTGCGCGGCTTAGGGATTTTTTCAAAAAAAGTTGTTCAGACCTCGAGGGCTAATTCTGTTTCCGATGATAAAAACCCATCTGTTTCCACCAAAAAACATTTCAGGGGATCGTTTCCAACAGTTTGGGACCATTTTGAGTGAATTGCAGAACGTCAGATATTTAGCAGAAATTGTGACCGCGCGGCAGAGGGATTTTTTCAAAAACGTTGTTCAGACGTCGAGGGCTAATTCTGTTTCCGATGATAAAAACCCATCTGTTTCCACCGAAAAACATTTCAGGGGATCACTTGCAACAGTTTGCCAACATTTTTGAGTGAATTGCAGAACGTCAGATTTTTAGCAGAAATTGTGACTGCGCGGCTTAGGGATTTTTTCAAAAAAAGTTGTTCAGACCTCGAGGGCTAATTCTGTTTCCGATGATAAAAACCCATCTGTTTCCACCAAAAAACATTTCAGGGGATCGTTTCCAACAGTTTGGGACCATTTTGAGTGAATTGCAGAACGTCAGATTTTTAGCAGAAATTGTGACCGCGCGGCTTAGGGATTTTTTCAAAAAAAGTTGTTCAGACGTCGAGGGCTAATTCTGTTTCCGATGATAAAAACCCATCTGTTTCCACCGAAAAACATTTCAGGGGATCACTTGCAACAGTTTGCCAACATTTTTGAGTGAATTGCAGAACGTCAGATTTTTAGCAGAAATTGTGACCGCGCGGCTGAGGGATTTTTTCAATAACGTTGTTCAGACGTCGAGGGATAATTCTGTTTCCGATGATAAAAACCCATCTGTTTCCACCGAAAAACATTTCAGGGGATCACTTGCAACAGTTTGCCAACATTTTTGAGTGAATTGCAGAACGTCAGATTTTTAGCAGAAATTGTGACCGCGCGGCTTAGGGATTTTTTCAAAAAAAGTTGTTCAGACGTCAAGGGCTAATTCTGTTTCCGATGATAAAAACCCATCTGTTTCCACCGAAAAACATTTCAGGGGATCACTTGCAACAGTTTGCCAACATTTTTGAGTGAATTGCAGAACGTCAGATTTTTAGCAGAAATTGTGACCGCGCGGCTTAGGGATTTTTTCAAAAAAAGTTGTTCAGACGTCGAGGGCTAATTCTGTTTCCGATGATAAAAACCCATCTGTTTCCACCGAAAAACATTTCAGGGGATCACTTGCAACAGTTTGCCAACATTTTTGAGTGAATTGCAGAACGTCAGATTTTTAGCAGAAATTGTGACCGCGCGGCTTAGGGATTTTTTCAAAAAAAGTTGTTCAGACCTCGAGGGCTAATTCTGTTTCCGATGATAAAAACCCATCTGTTTCCACCGAAAAACATTTCAGGGGATCACTTGCAACAGTTTGCCAACATTTTTGTGTGAATTGCAGAACGTCAGATTTTTAGCAGAAATTGTGACCGCGCGGGTTAGGGATTTTTTCAAAAAAAGTTGTTCAGACGTCGAGGGCTAATTCTGTTTCCGATGATAAAAACCCATCTGTTTCCACCGAAAAACATTTCAGGGGATCACTTGCAACAGTTTGCCAACATTTTTGAGTGAATTGCAGAACGTCAGATTTTTAGCAGAAATTGTGACCGCGCGGCTTAGGGATTTTTTCAAAAAAAGTTGTTCAGACGTCGAGGGCTAATTCTGTTTCCGATGATAAAAACCCATCTGTTTCCACCGAAAAACATTTCAGGGGATCACTTGCAACGGTTTGCCAACATTTTTGAGTCAATTGCAGAACGTCAGATTTTTAGCAGAAATTGTGACCGCGCGGCTTTGGGATTTTTTCAAAAAAAGTTGTTCAGACGTCGAGGGCTAATTCTGTTTCCGATGATAAAAACCCATCTGTTTCCACCAAAAAACCTTTCAGGGGATCGTTTGCAACAGTTTGGGACCATTTTTGAGTGAATTGCAGAACGTCAGATTTTTAGCAGAAATTGTGACCGCGCGGCTGAGGGATTTTTTCAAAAACGTTGTTCAGACGTCGAGGGATAATCCTGTTTCCGATGATAAAAACCTATCTGTTTCCACCGAAAAACATTTCAGGGGATCACTTGCAACAGTTTGCCAACATTTTTGAGTGAATTGCAGAACGTCAGATTTTTAGCAGAAATTGTGACCGCGCGGCTTAGGGATTTTTTCAAAAAAAGTTGTTCAGACCTCGAGGGCTAATTCTGTTTCCGATGATAAAAACCCATCTGTTTCCACCGAAAAACATTTCAGGGGATCACTTGCAACAGTTTGCCAACATTTTTGAGTGAATTGCAGAACGTCAGATTTTTAGCAGAAATTGTGACCGCGCGGCTTAGGGATTTTTTCAAAAAAAGTTGTTCAGACGTCGAGGGCTAATTCTGTTTCCGATGATAAAAACCCATCTGTTTCCACCGAAAAACATTTCAGGGGATCACTTGCAACAGTTTGCCAACATTTTTGAGTGAATTGCAGAACGTCAGATTTTTAGCAGAAATTGTGACCGCGCGGCTTAGGGATTTTTTCAAAAAAAGTTGTTCAGACCTCGAGGGCTAATTCTGTTTCCGATGATAAAAACCCATCTGTTTCCACCGAAAAACATTTCAGGGGATCACTTGCAACAGTTTGCCAACATTTTTGAGTGAATTGCAGAACGTCAGATTTTTAGCAGAAATTGTGACCGCGCGGCTTAGGGATTTTTTCAAAAAAAGTTGTTCAGACGTCGAGGGGTAATTCTGTTTCCGATTATAAAAACCCATCTGTTTCCACCGAAAAACATTTCAGGGGATCACTTGCAACAGTTTGCCAACATTTTTGAGTGAATTGCAGAACGTCAGATTTTTAGCAGAAATTGTGACCGCGCGGCTTAGGGATTTTTTCAAAAAAAGTTGTTCAGACGTCGAGGGCTAATTCTGTTTCCGATGATAAAAACCCATCTGTTTGCACCGAAAAACATTTCAGGGGATCACTTGCAACAGTTTGCCAACATTTTTGAGTGAATTGCAGAACGTCAGATTTTTAGCAGAAATTGTGACCGCGCGGGTTAGGGATTTTTTCAAAAAAAGTTGTTCAGACGTCGAGGGCTAATTCTGTTTCCGATGATAAAAACCCATCTGTTTCCACCGAAAAACATTTCAGGGGATCACTTGCAACAGTTTGGGACCATTTTTGAGTGAATTGCAGAACGTCAGATTTTTAGCAGAAATTGTGACCGCGCGGCTTAGGGATTTTTTCAAAAAAAGTTGTTCAGACGTCGAGGGCTAATTCTGTTTCCGATGATAAAAACCCATCTGTTTCCACCGAAAAACATTTCAGGGGATCACTTGCAACGGTTTGCCAACATTTTTTAGTCAATTGCAGAACGTCAGATTTTTAGCAGAAATTGTGACCGCGCGGCTTAGGGATTTTTCAAAAAAAGTTGTTCAGACGTCAAGGGCTAATTCTGTTTCCGATGATAAAAACCCATCTGTTTCCACCGGAAAACATTTCAGGGGATCGTTTGCAACAGTTTGGCACCATATTTGAGTGAATTGCAGAACGTCAGATTTTTGCTGAAATTGTGACTGCGCGGCTTAGGGATTTTTTCAAAAAAAGTTGTTCAGACGTCGAGGGCTAATTCTGTTTCCGATGATAAAATCCCATCTGTTTCCACCGAAAAACCTTTCAGGGGATCGTTTGCAACAGTTTGGCACCATTTTTGAGTGAATTGCAGAACGTCATATTTTTAGCAGATATTGTGACCGCGCGGCTTAGGGATTTTTTCAAAAAAAGTTGTTCAGACGTTGAGGGCTAATTCTGTTTCCGATGATAAAAACCCATCTGTTTCCACCGAAAAACATTTCAGGGGATCACTTGCAACAGTTTGCCAACATTTTTGAGTGAATTGCAGAACGTCAGATTTTTAGCAGAAATTGTGACCGCGCGGCTTAGGGATTTTTTCAAAAAAAGTTGTTCAGACCTCGAGGGCTAATTCTGTTTCCGATGATAAAAACCCATCTGTTTCCACCGAAAAACATTTCAGGGGATCACTTGCAACAGTTTGCCAACATTTTTGAGTGAATTGCAGAACGTCAGATTTTTAGCAGAAATTGTGACCGCGCGGCTTAGGGATTTTTTCAAAAAAAGTTGTTCAGACGTCGAGGGCTAATTCTGTTTCCGATGATAAAAACCCATCTGTTTCCACCGAAAAACATTTCAGGGGATCACTTGCAACGGTTTGCCAACATTTTTGAGTCAATTGCAGAACGTCAGATTTTTAGCAGAAATTGTGACCGCGCGGCTTAGGGATTTTTTCAAAAAAAGTTGTTCAGACGTCGAGGGCTAATTCTGTTTCCGATGATAAAAACCCATCTGTTTCCACCAAAAAACCTTTCAGGGGATCGTTTGCAACAGTTTGGGACCATTTTTGAGTGAATTGCAGAACGTCAGATTTTTAGCAGAAATTGTGACCGCGCGGCTGAGGGATTTTTTCAAAAACGTTGTTCAGACGTCGAGGGATAATCCTGTTTCCGATGATAAAAACCTATCTGTTTCCACCGAAAAACATTTCAGGGGATCACTTGCAACAGTTTGCCAACATTTTTGAGTGAATTGCAGAACGTCAGATTTTTAGCAGAAATTGTGACCGCGCGGCTTAGGGATTTTTTCAAAAAAAGTTGTTCAGACCTCGAGGGCTAATTCTGTTTCCGATGATAAAAACCCATCTGTTTCCACCGAAAAACATTTCAGGGGATCACTTGCAACAGTTTGCCAACATTTTTGAGTGAATTGCAGAACGTCAGATTTTTAGCAGAAATTGTGACCGCGCGGGTTAGGGATTTTTTCAAAAAAAGTTGTTCAGACGTCGAGGGCTAATTCTGTTTCCGATGATAAAAACCCATCTGTTTGCACCGAAAAACATTTCAGGGGATCACTTGCAACAGTTTGCCAACATTTTTGAGTGAATTGCAGAACGTCAGATTTTTAGCAGAAATTGTGACCGCGCGGGTTAGGGATTTTTTCAAAAAAAGTTGTTCAGACGTCGAGGGCTAATTCTGTTTCCGATGATAAAAACCCATCTGTTTCCACCGAAAAACATTTCAGGGGATCACTTGCAACAGTTTGGGACCATTTTTGATTGAATTGCAGAACGTCAGATTTTTGCTGAAATTGTGACTGCGCGGCTTAGGGATTTTTTCAAAAAAAGTTGTTCAGACGTCGAGGGCTAATTCTGTTTCCGATGATAAAATCCCATCTGTTTCCACCGAAAAACCTTTCAGGGGATCGTTTGCAACAGTTTGGCACCATTTTTGAGTGAATTGCAGAACGTCATATTTTTAGCAGATATTGTGACCGCGCGGCTTAGGGATTTTTTCAAAAAAAGTTGTTCAGACGTTGAGGGCTAATTCTGTTTCCGATGATAAAAACCCATCTGTTTCCACCGAAAAACATTTCAGGGGATCACTTGCAACAGTTTGCCAACATTTTTGAGTGAATTGCAGAACGTCAGATTTTTAGCAGAAATTGTGACCGCGCGGCTTAGGGATTTTTTCAAAAAAAGTTGTTCAGACCTCGAGGGCTAATTCTGTTTCCGATGATAAAAACCCATCTGTTTCCACCGAAAAACATTTCAGGGGATCACTTGCAACAGTTTGCCAACATTTTTGAGTGAATTGCAGAACGTCAGATTTTTAGCAGAAATTGTGACCGCGCGGCTTAGGGATTTTTTCAAAAAAAAGTTTTTCAGACGTCGAGGGGTAATTCTGTTTCCGATTATAAAAACCCATCTGTTTCCACCGAAAAACATTTCAGGGGATCACTTGCAACAGTTTGGCACCATTTTTGAGTGAATTGCAGAACGTCAGATTTTTAGCAGAAATTGTGACCGCGCGGCTTAGGGATTTTTTCAAAAAAAGTTGTTCAGACGTCAAGGGCTAATTCTGTTTCCGATGATAAAAACCCATCTGTTTCCACCGAAAAACATTTCAGGGGATCGTTTCCAACAGTTTGGCACCATTTTTGAGTGAATTGCAGAACGTCAGATTTTTAGCAGAAATTGTGACCGCGCGGCTTAGGGATTTTTTCAAAAAAAGTTGTTCAGACGTCGAGGGCTAATTCTGTTTCCGATGATAAAAACCCATCTGTTTCCACCGAAAAACATTTCAGGGGATCACTTGCAACAGTTTGGGACCATTTTTGAGTGAATTGCAGAACGTCAGATTTTTAGCAGAAATTGTGACCGCGCGGCTTAGGGATTTTTTCAAAAAAAGTTGTTCAGACCTCGAGGGGTAATTCTGTTTCCGATTATAGAAACCCATCTGTTTTCACCGAAAAACATTTCAGGGGATCACTTGCAACAGTTTGCCAACATTTATGAGTGAATTGCAGAACGTCAGATTTTTAGCAGAAATTGTGACCGCGCGGCTTAGGGATTTTTTCAAAAAAAGTTGTTCAGACGTCGAAGGCTAATTCTGTTTCCGATGATAAAAACCCATCTGTTTCCACCGAAAAACATTTCAGGGGATCACTTGCAACAGTTTGGGACCATTTTTGAGTGAATTGCAGAACGTCAGATTTTTAGCAGAAATTGTGACCGCGCGGCTTAGGGATTTTTTCAAAAAAAGTTGTTCAGACGTGGAGGGCTAATTCTGTTTCCGATGATAAAAACCCATCTGTTTCCACCGAAAAACATTTCAGGGGATCGTTTCCAACAGTTTGGGACCATTTTTGAGTGAATTGCAGAACGTCAGATTTTTAGCAGAAATTGTGACCGCGCGGGTTAGGGATTTTTTCAAAAAAAGTTGTTCAGATGTCGAGGGCTAATTCTGTTTCCGATGATAAAAACCCATCTGTTTCCACCGAAAAACATTTCAGGGGATCACTTGCAACAGTTTGCCAACATTTTTGAGTGAATTGCAGAACGTCAGATTTTTAGCAGAAATTGTGACCGCGCGGTTAAGGGATTTTTTCAAAAAAAGTTGTTCAGACGTCGAGGGCTAATTCTGTTTCCGATGATAAAAACCCATCTGTTTCCACCGAAAAACATTTCAGGGGATCACTTGCAACGGTTTGCCAACATTTTTGAGTCAATTGCAGAACGTCAGATTTTTAGCAGAAATTGTGACCGCGCGGCTTAGGGATTTTTTCAAAAAAAGTTGTTCAGACGTCGAGGGCTAATTCTGTTTCCGATGATAAAAACCCATCTGTTTCCACCAAAAAACCTTTCATGGGATCGTTTGCAACAGTTTGCCAACATTTTTGAGTGAATTGCAGAACGTCAGATTTTTAGCAGAAATTGTGACCGCGCGGCTGAGGGATTTTTTCAAAAACGTTGTTCAGACGTCGAGGGATAATTCTATTTCCGATGATAAAAACCCATCTGTTTCCACCGAAAAACATTTCAGGGGATCACTTGCAACAGTTTGCCAACATTTTTGAGTGAATTGCAGAACGTCAGATTTTTAGCAGAAATTGTGACCGCGCGGGTTAGGGATTTTTTCAAAAAAAGTTGTTCAGACGTCGAGGGCTAATTCTGTTTCCGATGATAAAAACCCATCTGTTTGCACCGAAAAACATTTCAGGGGATCACTTGCAACAGTTTGCCAACATTTTTGAGTGAATTGCAGAACGTCAGATTTTTAGCAGAAATTGTGACCGCGCGGGTTAGGGATTTTTTCAAAAAAAGTTGTTCAGACGTCGAGGGCTAATTCTGTTTCCGATGATAAAAACCCATCTGTTTCCACCGAAAAACATTTCAGGGGATCACTTGCAACAGTTTGGGACCATTTTTGAGTGAATTGCAGAACGTCAGATTTTTAGCAGAAATTGTGACCGCGCGGCTTAGGGATTTTTTCAAAAAAAGTTGTTCAGACGTCGAGGGCTAATTCTGTTTCCGATGATAAAAACCCATCTGTTTCCACCGAAAAACATTTCAGGGGATCACTTGCAACGGTTTGCCAACATTTTTTAGTCAATTGCAGAACGTCAGATTTTTAGCAGAAATTGTGACCGCGCGGCTTAGGGATTTTTCAAAAAAAGTTGTTCAGACGTCAAGGGCTAATTCTGTTTCCGATGATAAAAACCCATCTGTTTCCACCGGAAAACATTTCAGGGGATCGTTTGCAACAGTTTGGCACCATATTTGAGTGAATTGCAGAACGTCAGATTTTTGCTGAAATTGTGACTGCGCGGCTTAGGGATTTTTTCAAAAAAAGTTGTTCAGACGTCGAGGGCTAATTCTGTTTCCGATGATAAAATCCCATCTGTTTCCACCGAAAAACCTTTCAGGGGATCGTTTGCAACAGTTTGGCACCATTTTTGAGTGAATTGCAGAACGTCATATTTTTAGCAGATATTGTGACCGCGCGGCTTAGGGATTTTTTCAAAAAAAGTTGTTCAGACGTTGAGGGCTAATTCTGTTTCCGATGATAAAAACCCATCTGTTTCCACCGAAAAACATTTCAGGGGATCACTTGCAACAGTTTGCCAACATTTTTGAGTGAATTGCAGAACGTCAGATTTTTAGCAGAAATTGTGACCGCGCGGCTTAGGGATTTTTTCAAAAAAAGTTGTTCAGACCTCGAGGGCTAATTCTGTTTCCGATGATAAAAACCCATCTGTTTCCACCGAAAAACATTTCAGGGGATCACTTGCAACAGTTTGCCAACATTTTTGAGTGAATTGCAGAACGTCAGATTTTTAGCAGAAATTGTGACCGCGCGGCTTAGGGATTTTTTCAAAAAAAAGTTGTTCAGACGTCGAGGGGTAATTCTGTTTCCGATTATAAAAACCCATCTGTTTCCACCGAAAAACATTTCAGGGGATCACTTGCAACAGTTTGCCAACATTTTTGAGTGAATTGCAGAACGTCAGATTTTTAGCAGAAATTGTGACCGCGCGGCTTAGGGATTTTTTCAAAAAAAGTTGTTCAGACGTCAAGGGCTAATTCTGTTTCCGATGATAAAAACCCATCTGTTTCCACCGAAAAACATTTCAGGGGATCGTTTCCAACAGTTTGCCAACATTTTTGAGTGAATTGCAGAACGTCAGATTTTTAGCAGAAATTGTGACCGCGCGGCTTAGGGATTTTTTCAAAAAAAGTTGTTCAGACGTCGAGGGCTAATTCTGTTTCCGATGATAAAAACCCATCTGTTTCCACCGAAAAACATTTCAGGGGATCACTTGCAACAGTTTGCCAACATTTTTGAGTGAATTGCAGAACGTCAGATTTTTAGCAGAAATTGTGACCGCGCGGCTTAGGGATTTTTTCAAAAAAAGTTGTTCAGACGTCGAGGGCTAATTCTGTTTCCGATGATAAAAACCCATCTGTTTCCACCGAAAAACATTTCAGGGGATCACTTGCAACGGTTTGCCAACATTTTTTAGTCAATTGCAGAACGTCAGATTTTTAGCAGAAATTGTGACCGCGCGGCTTAGGGATTTTTCAAAAAAAGTTGTTCAGACGTCAAGGGCTAATTCTGTTTCCGATGATAAAAACCCATCTGTTTCCACCGGAAAACATTTCAGGGGATCGTTTGCAACAGTTTGGCACCATATTTGAGTGAATTGCAGAACGTCAGATTTTTGCTGAAATTGTGACTGCGCGGCTTAGGGATTTTTTCAAAAAAAGTTGTTCAGACGTCGAGGGCTAATTCTGTTTCCGATGATAAAATCCCATCTGTTTCCACCGAAAAACCTTTCAGGGGATCGTTTGCAACAGTTTGGCACCATTTTTGAGTGAATTGCAGAACGTCATATTTTTAGCAGATATTGTGACCGCGCGGCTTAGGGATTTTTTCAAAAAAAGTTGTTCAGACGTCGAGGGCTAATTCTGTTTCCGATGATAAAAACCCATCTGTTTCCACCGAAAAACATTTCAGGGGATCACTTGCAACAGTTTGCCAACATTTTTGAGTGAATTGCAGAACGTCAGATTTTTAGCAGAAATTGTGACCGCGCGGCTTAGGGATTTTTTCAAAAAAAGTTGTTCAGACCTCGAGGGCTAATTCTGTTTCCGATGATAAAAACCCATCTGTTTCCACCGAAAAACATTTCAGGGGATCACTTGCAACAGTTTGCCAACATTTTTGAGTGAATTGCAGAACGTCAGATTTTTAGCAGAAATTGTGACCGCGCGGCTTAGGGATTTTTTCAAAAAAAGTTGTTCAGACGTCAAGGGCTAATTCTGTTTCCGATGATAAAAACCCATCTGTTTCCACCGAAAAACATTTCAGGGGATCACTTGCAACAGTTTGCCAACATTTTTGAGTGAATTGCAGAACGTCAGATTTTTAGCAGAAATTGTGACCGCGCGGCTTAGGGATTTTTTCAAAAAAAGTTGTTCAGACGTCAAGGGCTAATTCTGTTTCCGATGATAAAAACCCATCTGTTTCCACCGAAAAACATTTCAGGGGATCGTTTCCAACAGTTTGGCACCATTTTTGAGTGAATTGCAGAACGTCAGATTTTTAGCAGAAATTGTGACCGCGCGGCTTAGGGATTTTTTCAAAAAAAGTTGTTCAGACGTCGAGGGCTAATTCTGTTTCCGATGATAAAAACCCATCTGTTTCCACCGAAAAACATTTCAGGGGATCACTTGCAACAGTTTGCCAACATTTTTGAGTGAATTGCAGAACGTCAGATTTTTAGCAGAAATTGTGACCGCGCGGCTTAGGGATTTTTTCAAAAAAAGTTGTTCAGACGTCGAGGGCTAATTCTGTTTCCGATGATAAAAACCCATCTGTTTCCACCGAAAAACATTTCAGGGGATCACTTGCAACGGTTTGCCAACATTTTTTAGTCAATTGCAGAACGTCAGATTTTTAGCAGAAATTGTGACCGCGCGGCTTAGGGATTTTTCAAAAAAAGTTGTTCAGACGTCAAGGGCTAATTCTGTTTCCGATGATAAAAACCCATCTGTTTCCACCGGAAAACATTTCAGGGGATCGTTTGCAACAGTTTGGCACCATATTTGAGTGAATTGCAGAACGTCAGATTTTTGCTGAAATTGTGACTGCGCGGCTTAGGGATTTTTTCAAAAAAAGTTGTTCAGACGTCGAGGGCTAATTCTGTTTCCGATGATAAAATCCCATCTGTTTCCACCGAAAAACCTTTCAGGGGATCGTTTGCAACAGTTTGGCACCATTTTTGAGTGAATTGCAGAACGTCATATTTTTAGCAGATATTGTGACCGCGCGGCTTAGGGATTTTTTCAAAAAAAGTTGTTCAGACGTCGAGGGCTAATTCTGTTTCCGATGATAAAAACCCATCTGTTTCCACCGAAAAACATTTCAGGGGATCACTTGCAACAGTTTGCCAACATTTTTGAGTGAATTGCAGAACGTCAGATTTTTAGCAGAAATTGTGACCGCGCGGCTTAGGGATTTTTTCAAAAAAAGTTGTTCAGACCTCGAGGGCTAATTCTGTTTCCGATGATAAAAACCCATCTGTTTCCACCGAAAAACATTTCAGGGGATCACTTGCAACAGTTTGCCAACATTTTTGAGTGAATTGCAGAACGTCAGATTTTTAGCAGAAATTGTGACCGCGCGGCTTAGGGATTTTTTCAAAAAAAAGTTGTTCAGACGTCGAGGGGTAATTCTGTTTCCGATTATAAAAACCCATCTGTTTCCACCGAAAAACATTTCAGGGGATCACTTGCAACAGTTTGCCAACATTTTTGAGTGAATTGCAGAACGTCAGATTTTTAGCAGAAATTGTGACCGCGCGGCTTAGGGATTTTTTCAAAAAAAGTTGTTCAGACGTCAAGGGCTAATTCTGTTTCCGATGATAAAAACCCATCTGTTTCCACCGAAAAACATTTCAGGGGATCGTTTCCAACAGTTTGGCACCATTTTTGAGTGAATTGCAGAACGTCAGATTTTTAGCAGAAATTGTGACCGCGCGGCTTAGGGATTTTTTCAAAAAAAGTTGTTCAGACCTCGAGGGCTAATTCTGTTTCCGATGATAAAAACCCATCTGTTTCCACCGAAAAACATTTCAGGGGATCACTTGCAACGGTTTGCCAACATTTTTGAGTGAATTGCAGAACGTCAGATTTTTAGCAGAAATTGTGACCGCGCGGCTTATGGATTTTTCAAAAAAAGTTGTTCAGACGTCAAGGGCTAATTCTGTTTCCGATGATAAAAACCCATCTGTTTCCACCGGAAAACATTTCAGGGGATCGTTTGCAACAGTTTGGCACCATATTTGAGTGAATTGCAGAACGTCAGATTTTTGCTGAAATTGTGACTGCGCGGCTTAGGGATTTTTTCAAAAAAAGTTGTTCAGACGTCGAGGGCTAATTCTGTTTCCGATGATAAAATCCCATCTGTTTCCACCGAAAAACCTTTCAGGGGATCGTTTGCAACAGTTTGGCACCATTTTTGAGTGAATTGCAGAACGTCATATTTTTAGCAGATATTGTGACCGCGCGGCTTAGGGATTTTTTCAAAAAAAGTTGTTCAGACGTTGAGGGCTAATTCTGTTTCCGATGATAAAAACCCATCTGTTTCCACCGAAAAACATTTCAGGGGATCACTTGCAACAGTTTGCCAACATTTTTGAGTGAATTGCAGAACGTCAGATTTTTAGCAGAAATTGTGACCGCGCGGCTTAGGGATTTTTTCAAAAAAAGTTGTTCAGACCTCGAGGGCTAATTCTGTTTCCGATGATAAAAACCCATCTGTTTCCACCGAAAAACATTTCAGGGGATCACTTGCAACAGTTTGCCAACATTTTTGAGTGAATTGCAGAACGTCAGATTTTTAGCAGAAATTGTGACCGCGCGGCTTAGGGATTTTTTCAAAAAAAAGTTGTTCAGACGTCGAGGGGTAATTCTGTTTCCGATTATTAAAACCCATCTGTTTCCACCGAAAAACATTTCAGGGGATCACTTGCAACAGTTTGGGACCATTTTTGAGTGAATTGCAGAACGTCAGATTTTTAGCAGAAATTGTGACCGCGCGGCTTAGGGATTTTTTCAAAAAAAGTTGTTCAGACGTCGAGGGCTAATTCTGTTTCCGATGATAAAAACCCATCTGTTTCCACCGAAAAACATTTCAGGGGATCACTTGCAACAGTTTGCCAACATTTTTGAGTGAATTGCAGAACGTCAGATTTTTAGCAGAAATTGTGACCGCGCGGCTTAGGGATTTTTTCAAAAAAAGTTGTTCAGACGTCGAAGGCTAATTCTGTTTCCGATGATAAAAACCCATCTGTTTCCACCGAAAAACATTTCAGGGGATCACTTGCAACAGTTTGGGACCATTTTTGAGTGAATTGCAGAACGTCAGATTTTTAGCAGAAATTGTGACCGCGCGGCTTAGGGATTTTTTCAAAAAAAGTTGTTCAGACGTCGAGGGCTAATTCTGTTTCCGATGATAAAAACCCATCTGTTTCCACCAAAAAACAATTCAGGGGATCGTTTCCAACAGTTTGGGACCATTTTTGAGTGAATTGCAGAACGTCAGATTTTTAGCAGAAATTGTGACCGCGCGGGTTAGGGATTTTTTCAAAAAAAGTTGTTCAGACGTCGAGGGCTAATTCTGTTTCCGATGATAAAAACCCATCTGTTTCCACCGAAAAACATTTCAGGGGATCACTTGCAACAGTTTGGGACCATTTTTGAGTGAATTGCAGAACGTCAGATTTTTAGCAGAAATTGTGACCGCGAGGCTTAGGGATTTTTTCAAAAAAAGTTGTTCAGACGTCGAGGGCTAATTCTGTTTCCGATGATAAAAACCCATCTGTTTCCACCGAAAAACATTTCAGGGGATCACTTGCAACAGTTTGCCAACATTTTTGAGTGAATTGCAGAACGTCAGATTTTTGCTGAAATTGTGACCGCGCGGCTTAGGGATTTTTTCAAAAAAAGTTGTTCAGACCTCGAGGGGTAATTCTGTTTCCGATTCTAGAAACCCATCTGTTTTCACCGAAAAACATTTCAGGGGATCACTTGCAACAGTTTGCCAACATTTATGAGTGAATTGCAGAACGTCAGATTTTTAGCAGAAATTGTGACCGCGCGGCTTAGGGATTTTTTCAAAAAAAGTTGTTCAGACGTCGAAGGCTAATTCTGTTTCCGATGATAAAAACCCATCTGTTTCCACCGAAAAACATTTCAGGGGATCACTTGCAACAGTTTGGGACCATTTTTGAGTGAATTGCAGAACGTCAGATTTTTAGCAGAAATTGTGACCGCGCGGGTTAGGGATTTTTTCAAAAAAAGTTGTTCAGACGTCGAGGGCTAATTCTGTTTCCGATGATAAAAACCCATCTGTTTCCACCGAAAAACATTTCAAGGGATCACTTGCAACAGTTTGGGACCATTTTTGAGTGAATTGCAGAACGTCAGATTTTTAGCAGAAATTGTGACCGCGCGGCTTAGGGATTTTTTCAAAAAAAGTTGTTCAGACGTCGAGGGCTAATTCTGTTTCCGATGATAAAAACCCATCTGTTTCCACCGAAAAACATTTCAGGGGATCACTTGCAACAGTTTGCCAACATTTTTGTGTGAATTGCAGAACGTCAGATTTTTAGCAGAAATTGTGACCGCGCGGGTTAGGGATTTTTTCAAAAAAAGTTGTTCAGACGTCGAGGGCTAATTCTGTTTCCGATGATAAAAACCCATCTGTTTCCACCGAAAAACATTTCAGGGGATCACTTGCAACAGTTTGCCAACATTTTTGAGTGAATTGCAGAACGTCAGATTTTTAGTAGAAATTGTGACCGCGCGGCTTAGGGATTTTTTCAAAAAAAGTTGTTCAGACGTCGAGGGCTAATTCTGTTTCCGATGATAAAAACCCATCTGTTTCCACCGAAAAACATTTCAGGGGATCACTTGCAACGGTTTGCCAACATTTTTGAGTCAATTGCAGAACGTCAGATTTTTAGCAGAAATTGTGACCGCGCGGCTTAGGGATTTTTTCAAAAAAAGTTGTTCAGACGTCGAGGGCTAATTCTGTTTCCGATGATAAAAACCCATCTGTTTCCACCAAAAAACCTTTCATGGGATCGTTTGCAACAGTTTGCCAACATTTTTGAGTGAATTGCAGAACGTCAGATTTTTAGCAGAAATTGTGACCGCGCGGCTGAGGGATTTTTTCAAAAACGTTGTTCAGACGTCGAGGGATAATTCTGTTTCCGATGATAAAAACCCATCTGTTTCCACCGAAAAACATTTCAGGGGATCACTTGCAACAGTTTGCCAACATTTTTGAGTGAATTGCAGAACGTCAGATTTTTAGCAGAAATTGTGACCGCGCGGCTTAGGGATTTTTTCAAAAAAAGTTGTTCAGACGTCAAGGGCTAATTCTGCTTCCGATGATAAAAACCCATCTGTTTCCACCGAAAAACATTTCAGGGGATCACTTGCAACAGTTTGCCAACATTTTTGAGTGAATTGCAGAACGTCAGATTTTTAGCAGAAATTGTGACCGCGCGGCTTAGGGATTTTTTCAAAAAAAGTTGTTCAGACGTCGAGGGCTAATTCTGTTTCCGATGATAAAAACCCATCTGTTTCCACCGAAAAACATTTCAGGGGATCACTTGCAACAGTTTGCCAACATTTTTGAGTGAATTGCAGAACGTCAGATTTTTAGCAGAAATTGTGACCGCGCGGCTTAGGGATTTTTTCAAAAAAAGTTGTTCAGACCTCGAGGGCTAATTTTGTTTCCGATGATAAAAACCCATCTGTTTCCACCGAAAAACATTTCAGGGGATCACTTGCAGCAGTTTGCCAACATTTTTGAGTGAATTGCAGAACGTCAGATTTTTAGCAGAAATTGTGACCGCGCGGCTTAGGGATTTTTTCAAAAAAAGTTGTTCAGACGTCGAGGGCTAATTCTGTTTCCGATGATAAAAACCCATCTGTTTGCACCGAAAAACATTTCAGGGGATCACTTGCAACAGTTTGCCAACATTTTTGAGTGAATTGCAGAACGTCAGATTTTTAGCAGAAATTGTGACCGCGCGGGTTAGGGATTTTTTCAAAAAAAGTTGTTCAGACGTCGAGGGCTAATTCTGTTTCCGATGATAAAAACCCATCTGTTTCCACCGAAAAACATTTCAGGGGATCACTTGCAACAGTTTGGGGCCATTTTTGAGTGAATTGCAGAACGTCAGATTTTTAGCAGAAATTGTGACCGCGCGGCTTAGGGATTTTTTCAAAAAAAGTTGTTCAGACCTCGAGGGCTAATTCTGTTTCCGATGATAAAAACCCATCTGTTTCCACCGAAAAACATTTCAGGGGATCACTTGCAACGGTTTGCCAACATTTTTGAGTGAATTGCAGAACGTCAGATTTTTAGCAGAAATTGTGACCGCGCGGCTTATGGATTTTTCAAAAAAAGTTGTTCAGACGTCAAGGGCTAATTCTGTTTCCGATGATAAAAACCCATCTGTTTCCACCGGAAAACATTTCAGGGGATCGTTTGCAACAGTTTGGCACCATATTTGAGTGAATTGCAGAACGTCAGATTTTTGCTGAAATTGTGACTGCGCGGCTTAGGGATTTTTTCAAAAAAAGTTGTTCAGACGTCGAGGGCTAATTCTGTTTCCGATGATAAAATCCCATCTGTTTCCACCGAAAAACCTTTCAGGGGATCGTTTGCAACAGTTTGGCACCATTTTTGAGTGAATTGCAGAACGTCATATTTTTAGCAGATATTGTGACCGCGCGGCTTAGGGATTTTTTCAAAAAAAGTTGTTCAGACGTTGAGGGCTAATTCTGTTTCCGATGATAAAAACCCATCTGTTTCCACCGAAAAACATTTCAGGGGATCACTTGCAACAGTTTGCCAACATTTTTGAGTGAATTGCAGAACGTCAGATTTTTAGCAGAAATTGTGACCGCGCGGCTTAGGGATTTTTTCAAAAAAAGTTGTTCAGACCTCGAGGGCTAATTCTGTTTCCGATGATAAAAACCCATCTGTTTCCACCGAAAAACATTTCAGGGGATCACTTGCAACAGTTTGCCAACATTTTTTAGTGAATTGCAGAACGTCAGATTTTTAGCAGAAATTGTGACCGCGCGGCTTAGGGATTTTTTCAAAAAAAAGTTGTTCAGACGTCGAGGGGTAATTCTGTTTCCGATTATTAAAACCCATCTGTTTCCACCGAAAAACATTTCAGGGGATCACTTGCAACAGTTTGCCAACATTTTTGAGTGAATTGCAGAACGTCAGATTTTTAGCAGAAATTGTGACCGCGCGGCTTAGGGATTTTTTCAAAAAAAGTTGTTCAGACGTCGAGGGCTAATTCTGTTTCCGATGATAAAAACCCATCTGTTTCCACCGAAAAACATTTCAGGGGATCACTTGCAACAGTTTGCCAACATTTTTGAGTGAATTGCAGAACGTCAGATTTTTAGCAGAAATTGTGACCGCGCGGCTTAGGGATTTTTTCAAAAAAAGTTGTTCAGACCTCGAGGGGTAATTCTGTTTCCGATTATAGAAACCCATCTGTTTTCACCGAAAAACATTTCAGGGGATCACTTGCAACAGTTTGCCAACATTTATGAGTGAATTGCAGAACGTCAGATTTTTAGCAGAAATTGTGACCGCGCGGCTTAGGGATTTTTTCAAAAAAAGTTGTTCAGACGTCGAAGGCTAATTCTGTTTCCGATGATAAAAACCCATCTGTTTCCACCGAAAAACATTTCAGGGGATCACTTGCAACAGTTTGGGACCATTTTTGAGTGAATTGCAGAACGTCAGATTTTTAGCAGAAATTGTGACCGCGCGGCTTAGGGATTTTTTCAAAAAAAGTTGTTCAGACGTCGAGGGCTAATTCTGTTTCCGATGATAAAAACCCATCTGTTTCCACCAAAAAACAATTCAGGGGATCGTTTCCAACAGTTTGGGACCATTTTTGAGTGAATTGCAGAACGTCAGATTTTTAGCAGAAATTGTGACCGCGCGGGTTAGGGATTTTTTCAAAAAAAGTTGTTCAGACGTCGAGGGCTAATTCTGTTTCCGATGATAAAAACCCATCTGTTTCCACCGAAAAACATTTCAGGGGATCACTTGCAACAGTTTGGGACCATTTTTGAGTGAATTGCAGAACGTCAGATTTTTAGCAGAAATTGTGACCGCGAGGCTTAGGGATTTTTTCAAAAAAAGTTGTTCAGACGTCGAGGGCTAATTCTGTTTCCGATGATAAAAACCCATCTGTTTCCACCGAAAAACATTTCAGGGGATCACTTGCAACAGTTTGCCAACATTTTTGAGTGAATTGCAGAACGTCAGATTTTTGCTGAAATTGTGACCGCGCGGCTTAGGGATTTTTTCAAAAAAAGTTGTTCAGACCTCGAGGGGTAATTCTGTTTCCGATTCTAGAAACCCATCTGTTTTCACCGAAAAACATTTCAGGGGATCACTTGCAACAGTTTGCCAACATTTATGAGTGAATTGCAGAACGTCAGATTTTTAGCAGAAATTGTGACCGCGCGGCTTAGGGATTTTTTCAAAAAAAGTTGTTCAGACGTCGAAGGCTAATTCTGTTTCCGATGATAAAAACCCATCTGTTTCCACCGAAAAACATTTCAGGGGATCACTTGCAACAGTTTGGGACCATTTTTGAGTGAATTGCAGAACGTCAGATTTTTAGCAGAAATTGTGACCGCGCGGGTTAGGGATTTTTTCAAAAAAAGTTGTTCAGACGTCGAGGGCTAATTCTGTTTCCGATGATAAAAACCCATCTGTTTCCACCGAAAAACATTTCAAGGGATCACTTGCAACAGTTTGGGACCATTTTTGAGTGAATTGCAGAACGTCAGATTTTTAGCAGAAATTGTGACCGCGCGGCTTAGGGATTTTTTCAAAAAAAGTTGTTCAGACGTCGAGGGCTAATTCTGTTTCCGATGATAAAAACCCATCTGTTTCCACCGAAAAACATTTCAGGGGATCACTTGCAACAGTTTGCCAACATTTTTGTGTGAATTGCAGAACGTCAGATTTTTAGCAGAAATTGTGACCGCGCGGGTTAGGGATTTTTTCAAAAAAAGTTGTTCAGACGTCGAGGGCTAATTCTGTTTCCGATGATAAAAACCCATCTGTTTCCACCGAAAAACATTTCAGGGGATCACTTGCAACAGTTTGCCAACATTTTTGAGTGAATTGCAGAACGTCAGATTTTTAGTAGAAATTGTGACCGCGCGGCTTAGGGATTTTTTCAAAAAAAGTTGTTCAGACGTCGAGGGCTAATTCTGTTTCCGATGATAAAAACCCATCTGTTTCCACCGAAAAACATTTCAGGGGATCACTTGCAACGGTTTGCCAACATTTTTGAGTCAATTGCAGAACGTCAGATTTTTAGCAGAAATTGTGACCGCGCGGCTTAGGGATTTTTTCAAAAAAAGTTGTTCAGACGTCGAGGGCTAATTCTGTTTCCGATGATAAAAACCCATCTGTTTCCACCAAAAAACCTTTCATGGGATCGTTTGCAACAGTTTGCCAACATTTTTGAGTGAATTGCAGAACGTCAGATTTTTAGCAGAAATTGTGACCGCGCGGCTGAGGGATTTTTTCAAAAACGTTGTTCAGACGTCGAGGGATAATTCTGTTTCCGATGATAAAAACCCATCTGTTTCCACCGAAAAACATTTCAGGGGATCACTTGCAACAGTTTGCCAACATTTTTGAGTGAATTGCAGAACGTCAGATTTTTAGCAGAAATTGTGACCGCGCGGCTTAGGGATTTTTTCAAAAAAAGTTGTTCAGACGTCAAGGGCTAATTCTGCTTCCGATGATAAAAACCCATCTGTTTCCACCGAAAAACATTTCAGGGGATCACTTGCAACAGTTTGCCAACATTTTTGAGTGAATTGCAGAACGTCAGATTTTTAGCAGAAATTGTGACCGCGCGGCTTAGGGATTTTTTCAAAAAAAGTTGTTCAGACGTCGAGGGCTAATTCTGTTTCCGATGATAAAAACCCATCTGTTTCCACCGAAAAACATTTCAGGGGATCACTTGCAACAGTTTGCCAACATTTTTGAGTGAATTGCAGAACGTCAGATTTTTAGCAGAAATTGTGACCGCGCGGCTTAGGGATTTTTTCAAAAAAAGTTGTTCAGACCTCGAGGGCTAATTTTGTTTCCGATGATAAAAACCCATCTGTTTCCACCGAAAAACATTTCAGGGGATCACTTGCAGCAGTTTGCCAACATTTTTGAGTGAATTGCAGAACGTCAGATTTTTAGCAGAAATTGTGACCGCGCGGCTTAGGGATTTTTTCAAAAAAAGTTGTTCAGACGTCGAGGGCTAATTCTGTTTCCGATGATAAAAACCCATCTGTTTGCACCGAAAAACATTTCAGGGGATCACTTGCAACAGTTTGCCAACATTTTTGAGTGAATTGCAGAACGTCAGATTTTTAGCAGAAATTGTGACCGCGCGGGTTAGGGATTTTTTCAAAAAAAGTTGTTCAGACGTCGAGGGCTAATTCTGTTTCCGATGATAAAAACCCATCTGTTTCCACCGAAAAACATTTCAGGGGATCACTTGCAACAGTTTGGGGCCATTTTTGAGTGAATTGCAGAACGTCAGATTTTTAGCAGAAATTGTGACCGCGCGGCTTAGGGATTTTTTCAAAAAAAGTTGTTCAGACCTCGAGGGCTAATTCTGTTTCCGATGATAAAAACCCATCTGTTTCCACCGAAAAACATTTCAGGGGATCACTTGCAACGGTTTGCCAACATTTTTGAGTGAATTGCAGAACGTCAGATTTTTAGCAGAAATTGTGACCGCGCGGCTTATGGATTTTTCAAAAAAAGTTGTTCAGACGTCAAGGGCTAATTCTGTTTCCGATGATAAAAACCCATCTGTTTCCACCGGAAAACATTTCAGGGGATCGTTTGCAACAGTTTGGCACCATATTTGAGTGAATTGCAGAACGTCAGATTTTTGCTGAAATTGTGACTGCGCGGCTTAGGGATTTTTTCAAAAAAAGTTGTTCAGACGTCGAGGGCTAATTCTGTTTCCGATGATAAAATCCCATCTGTTTCCACCGAAAAACCTTTCAGGGGATCGTTTGCAACAGTTTGGCACCATTTTTGAGTGAATTGCAGAACGTCATATTTTTAGCAGATATTGTGACCGCGCGGCTTAGGGATTTTTTCAAAAAAAGTTGTTCAGACGTTGAGGGCTAATTCTGTTTCCGATGATAAAAACCCATCTGTTTCCACCGAAAAACATTTCAGGGGATCACTTGCAACAGTTTGCCAACATTTTTGAGTGAATTGCAGAACGTCAGATTTTTAGCAGAAATTGTGACCGCGCGGCTTAGGGATTTTTTCAAAAAAAGTTGTTCAGACCTCGAGGGCTAATTCTGTTTCCGATGATAAAAACCCATCTGTTTCCACCGAAAAACATTTCAGGGGATCACTTGCAACAGTTTGCCAACATTTTTTAGTGAATTGCAGAACGTCAGATTTTTAGCAGAAATTGTGACCGCGCGGCTTAGGGATTTTTTCAAAAAAAAGTTGTTCAGACGTCGAGGGGTAATTCTGTTTCCGATTATTAAAACCCATCTGTTTCCACCGAAAAACATTTCAGGGGATCACTTGCAACAGTTTGCCAACATTTTTGAGTGAATTGCAGAACGTCAGATTTTTAGCAGAAATTGTGACCGCGCGGCTTAGGGATTTTTTCAAAAAAAGTTGTTCAGACGTCGAGGGCTAATTCTGTTTCCGATGATAAAAACCCATCTGTTTCCACCGAAAAACATTTCAGGGGATCACTTGCAACAGTTTGCCAACATTTTTGAGTGAATTGCAGAACGTCAGATTTTTAGCAGAAATTGTGACCGCGCGGCTTAGGGATTTTTTCAAAAAAAGTTGTTCAGACCTCGAGGGGTAATTCTGTTTCCGATTATAGAAACCCATCTGTTTTCACCGAAAAACATTTCAGGGGATCACTTGCAACAGTTTGCCAACATTTATGAGTGAATTGCAGAACGTCAGATTTTTAGCAGAAATTGTGACCGCGCGGCTTAGGGATTTTTTCAAAAAAAGTTGTTCAGACGTCGAAGGCTAATTCTGTTTCCGATGATAAAAACCCATCTGTTTCCACCGAAAAACATTTCAGGGGATCACTTGCAACAGTTTGGGACCATTTTTGAGTGAATTGCAGAACGTCAGATTTTTAGCAGAAATTGTGACCGCGCGGCTTAGGGATTTTTTCAAAAAAAGTTGTTCAGAGGTCGAGGGCTAATTCTGTTTCCGATGATAAAAACCCATCTGTTTCCACCAAAAAACAATTCAGGGGATCGTTTCCAACAGTTTGGGACCATTTTTGAGTGAATTGCAGAACGTCAGATTTTTAGCAGAAATTGTGACCGCGCGGGTTAGGGATTTTTTCAAAAAAAGTTGTTCAGACGTCGAGGGCTAATTCTGTTTCCGATGATAAAAACCCATCTGTTTCCACCGAAAAACATTTCAGGGGATCACTTGCAACAGTTTGGGACCATTTTTGAGTGAATTGCAGAACGTCAGATTTTTAGCAGAAATTGTGACCGCGCGGCTTAGGGATTTTTTCAAAAAAAGTTGTTCAGACGTCGAGGGCTAATTCTGTTTCCGATGATAAAAACCCATCTGTTTCCACCGAAAAACATTTCAGGGGATCACTTGCAACAGTTTGCCAACATTTTTGAGTGAATTGCAGAACGTCAGATTTTTGCTGAAATTGTGACCGCGCGGCTTAGGGATTTTTTCAAAAAAAGTTGTTCAGACCTCGAGGGGTAATTCTGTTTCCGATTATAGAAACCCATCTGTTTTCACCGAAAAACATTTCAGGGGATCACTTGCAACAGTTTGCCAACATTTATGAGTGAATTGCAGAACGTCAGATTTTTAGCAGAAATTGTGACCGCGCGGCTTAGGGATTTTTTCAAAAAAAGTTGTTCAGACGTCGAAGGCTAATTCTGTTTCCGATGATAAAAACCCATCTGTTTCCACCGAAAAACATTTCAGGGGATCACTTGCAACAGTTTGGGACCATTTTTGAGTGAATTGCAGAACGTCAGATTTTTAGCAGAAATTGTGACCGCGCGGGTTAGGGATTTTTTCAAAAAAAGTTGTTCAGACGTCGAGGGCTAATTCTGTTTCCGATGATAAAAACCCATCTGTTTCCACTGAAAAACATTTCAAGGGATCACTTGCAACAGTTTGGGACCATTTTTGAGTGAATTGCAGAACGTCAGATTTTTAGCAGAAATTGTGACCGCGCGGCTTAGGGATTTTTTCAAAAAAAGTTGTTCAGACGTCGAGGGCTAATTCTGTTTCTGATGATAAAAACCCATCTGTTTCCACCGAAAAACATTTCAGGGGATCACTTGCAACAGTTTGCCAACATTTTTGTGTGAATTGCAGAACGTCAGATTTTTAGCAGAAATTGTGACCGCGCGGGTTAGGGATTTTTTCAAAAAAAGTTGTTCAGACGTCGAGGGCTAATTCTGTTTCCGATGATAAAAACCCATCTGTTTCCACCGAAAAACATTTCAGGGGATCACTTGCAACAGTTTGCCAACATTTTTGAGTGAATTGCAGAACGTCAGATTTTTAGTAGAAATTGTGACCGCGCGGCTTAGGGATTTTTTCAAAAAAAGTTGTTCAGACGTCGAGGGCTAATTCTGTTTCCGATGATAAAAACCCATCTGTTTCCACCGAAAAACATTTCAGGGGATCACTTGCAACGGTTTGCCAACATTTTTGAGTCAATTGCAGAACGTCAGATTTTTAGCAGAAATTGTGACCGCGCGGCTTAGGGATTTTTTCAAAAAAAGTTGTTCAGACGTCGAGGGCTAATTCTGTTTCCGATGATAAAAACCCATCTGTTTCCACCAAAAAACCTTTCATGGGATCGTTTGCAACAGTTTGCCAACATTTTTGAGTGAATTGCAGAACGTCAGATTTTTAGCAGAAATTGTGACCGCGCGGCTGAGGGATTTTTTCAAAAACGTTGTTCAGACGTCGAGGGATAATTCTGTTTCCGATGATAAAAACCCATCTGTTTCCACCGAAAAACATTTCAGGGGATCACTTGCAACAGTTTGCCAACATTTTTGAGTGAATTGCAGAACGTCAGATTTTTAGCAGAAATTGTGACCGCGCGGCTTAGGGATTTTTTCAAAAAAAGTTGTTCAGACGTCAAGGGCTAATTCTGCTTCCGATGATAAAAACCCATCTGTTTCCACCGAAAAACATTTCAGGGGATCACTTGCAACAGTTTGCCAACATTTTTGAGTGAATTGCAGAACGTCAGATTTTTAGCAGAAATTGTGACCGCGCGGCTTAGGGATTTTTTCAAAAAAAGTTGTTCAGACGTCGAGGGCTAATTCTGTTTCCGATGATAAAAACCCATCTGTTTCCACCGAAAAACATTTCAGGGGATCACTTGCAACAGTTTGCCAACATTTTTGAGTGAATTGCAGAACGTCAGATTTTTAGCAGAAATTGTGACCGCGCGGCTTAGGGATTTTTTCAAAAAAAGTTGTTCAGACCTCGAGGGCTAATTTTGTTTCCGATGATAAAAACCCATCTGTTTCCACCGAAAAACATTTCAGGGGATCACTTGCAGCAGTTTGCCAACATTTTTGAGTGAATTGCAGAACGTCAGATTTTTAGCAGAAATTGTGACCGCGCGGCTTAGGGATTTTTTCAAAAAAAGTTGTTCAGACGTCGAGGGCTAATTCTGTTTCCGATGATAAAAACCCATCTGTTTGCACCGAAAAACATTTCAGGGGATCACTTGCAACAGTTTGCCAACATTTTTGAGTGAATTGCAGAACGTCAGATTTTTAGCAGAAATTGTGACCGCGCGGGTTAGGGATTTTTTCAAAAAAAGTTGTTCAGACGTCGAGGGCTAATTCTGTTTCCGATGATAAAAACCCATCTGTTTCCACCGAAAAACATTTCAGGGGATCACTTGCAACAGTTTGGGGCCATTTTTGAGTGAATTGCAGAACGTCAGATTTTTAGCAGAAATTGTGACCGCGCGGGTTAGGGATTTTTTCAAAAAAAGTTGTTCAGACCTCGAGGGCTAATTCTGTTTCCGATGATAAAAACCCATCTGTTTCCACCGAAAAACATTTCAGGGGATCACTTGCAACGGTTTGCCAACATTTTTTAGTCAATTGCAGAACGTCAGATTTTTAGCAGAAATTGTGACCGCGCGGCTTAGGGATTTTTCAAAAAAAGTTGTTCAGACGTCAAGGGCTAATTCTGTTTCCGATGATAAAAACCCATCTGTTTCCACCGAAAAACATTTCAGGGGATCACTTGCAACAGTTTGCCAACATTTTTGAGTGAATTGCAGAACGTCAGATTTTTAGCAGAAATTGTGACCGCGCGGCTTAGGGATTTTTTCAAAAAAAGTTGTTCAGACCTCGAGGGCTAATTCTGTTTCCGATGATAAAAACCCATCTGTTTCCACCGAAAAACATTTCAGGGGATCACTTGCAACAGTTTGCCAACATTTTTGAGTGAATTGCAGAACGTCAGATTTTTAGCAGAAATTGTGACCGCGCGGCTTAGGGATTTTTTCAAAAAAAGTTGTTCAGACGTTGAGGGCTAATTCTGTTTCCGATGATAAAAACCCATCTGTTTCCACCGAAAAACATTTCAGGGGATCACTTGCAACAGTTTGGGACCATTTTTGAGTGAATTGCAGAACGTCAGATTTTTAGCAGAAATTGTGACCGCGCGGCTTAGGGATTTTTTCAAAAAAAGTTGTTCAGACGTCGAGGGCTAATTCTGTTTCCGATGATAAAAACCCATCTGTTTCCACCGAAAAACATTTCAGGGGATCACTTGCAACAGTTTGCCAACATTTTTGTGTGAATTGCAGAACGTCAGATTTTTAGCAGAAATTGTGACCGCGCGGGTTAGGGATTTTTTCAAAAAAAGTTGTTCAGACGTCGAGGGCTAATTCTGTTTCCGATGATAAAAACCCATCTGTTTCCACCGAAAAACATTTCAGGGGATCACTTGCAACAGTTTGCCAACATTTTTGAGTGAATTGCAGAACGTCAGATTTTTAGTAGAAATTGTGACCGCGCGGCTTAGGGATTTTTTCAAAAAAAGTTGTTCAGACGTCGAGGGCTAATTCTGTTTCCGATGATAAAAACCCATCTGTTTCCACCGAAAAACATTTCAGGGGATCACTTGCAACGGTTTGCCAACATTTTTGAGTCAATTGCAGAACGTCAGATTTTTAGCAGAAATTGTGACCGCGCGGCTTAGGGATTTTTTCAAAAAAAGTTGTTCAGACGTCGAGGGCTAATTCTGTTTCCGATGATAAAAACCCATCTGTTTCCACCAAAAAACCTTTCATGGGATCGTTTGCAACAGTTTGGCACCATTTTTGAGTGAATTGCAGAACGTCAGATTTTTAGCAGAAATTGTGACCGCGCGGCTGAGGGATTTTTTCAAAAACGTTGTTCAGACGTCGAGGGATAATTCTGTTTCCGATGATAAAAACCCATCTGTTTCCACCGAAAAACATTTCAGGGGATCACTTGCAACAGTTTGCCAACATTTTTGAGTGAATTGCAGAACGTCAGATTTTTAGCAGAAATTGTGACCGCGCGGCTTAGGGATTTTTTCAAAAAAAGTTGTTCAGACGTCAAGGGCTAATTCTGCTTCCGATGATAAAAACCCATCTGTTTCCACCGAAAAACATTTCAGGGGATCACTTGCAACAGTTTGCCAACATTTTTGAGTGAATTGCAGAACGTCAGATTTTTAGCAGAAATTGTGACCGCGCGGCTTAGGGATTTTTTCAAAAAAAGTTGTTCAGACGTCGAGGGCTAATTCTGTTTCCGATGATAAAAACCCATCTGTTTCCACCGAAAAACATTTCAGGGGATCACTTGCAACAGTTTGCCAACATTTTTGAGTGAATTGCAGAACGTCAGATTTTTAGCAGAAATTGTGACCGCGCGGCTTAGGGATTTTTTCAAAAAAAGTTGTTCAGACCTCGAGGGCTAATTTTGTTTCCGATGATAAAAACCCATCTGTTTCCACCGAAAAACATTTCAGGGGATCACTTGCAGCAGTTTGCCAACATTTTTGAGTGAATTGCAGAACGTCAGATTTTTAGCAGAAATTGTGACCGCGCGGCTTAGGGATTTTTTCAAAAAAAGTTGTTCAGACGTCGAGGGCTAATTCTGTTTCCGATGATAAAAACCCATCTGTTTGCACCGAAAAACATTTCAGGGGATCACTTGCAACAGTTTGCCAACATTTTTGAGTGAATTGCAGAACGTCAGATTTTTAGCAGAAATTGTGACCGCGCGGGTTAGGGATTTTTTCAAAAAAAGTTGTTCAGACGTCGAGGGCTAATTCTGTTTCCGATGATAAAAACCCATCTGTTTCCACCGAAAAACATTTCCGGGGATCACTTGCAACAGTTTGCCAACATTTTTGAGTGAATTGCAGAACGTCAGATTTTTAGCAGAAATTGTGACCGCGCGGCTTAGGGATTTTTTCAAAAAAAGTTGTTCAGACCTCGAGGGCTAATTCTGTTTCCGATGATAAAAACCCATCTGTTTCCACCGAAAAACATTTCAGGGGATCACTTGTAACGGTTTGCCAACATTTTTTAGTCAATTGCAGAACGTCAGATTTTTAGCAGAAATTGTGACCGCGCGGCTTAGGGATTTTTCAAAAAAAGTTGTTCAGACGTCAAGGGCTAATTCTGTTTCCGATGATAAAAACCCATCTGTTTCCACCGAAAAACATTTCAGGGGATCACTTGCAACAGTTTGCCAACATTTTTGAGTGAATTGCAGAACGTCAGATTTTTAGCAGAAATTGTGACCGCGCGGCTTAGGGATTTTTTCAAAAAAAGTTGTTCAGACCTCGAGGGCTAATTCTGTTTCCGATGATAAAAACCCATCTGTTTCCACCGAAAAACATTTCAGGGGATCACTTGCAACAGTTTGCCAACATTTTTGAGTGAATTGCAGAACGTCAGATTTTTAGCAGAAATTGTGACCGCGCGGCTTAGGGATTTTTTCAAAAAAAGTTGTTCAGACGTTGAGGGCTAATTCTGTTTCCGATGATAAAAACCCATCTGTTTCCACCGAAAAACATTTCAGGGGATCACTTGCAACAGTTTGCCAACATTTTTGAGTGAATTGCAGAACGTCAGATTTTTAGCAGAAATTGTGACCGCGCGGCTTAGGGATTTTTTCAAAAAAAGTTCTTCAGACGTCGAGGGCTAATTCTGTTTCCGATGATAAAAACCCATCTGTTTCCACCGAAAAACATTTCAGGGGATCACTTGCAACAGTTTGCCAACATTTTTGAGTGAATTGCAGAACGTCACATTTTTAGCAGAAATTGTGACCGCGCGGCTTAGGGATTTTTTCAAAAAAAGTTGTTCAGACGTCGAGGGCTAATTCTGTTTCCGATGATAAAAACCCATCTGTTTCCACCGAAAAACATTTCAGGGGATCACTTGCAACGGTTTGCCAACATTTTTTAGTCAATTGCAGAACGTCAGATTTTTAGCAGAAATTGTGACCGCGCGGCTTAGGGATTTTTTCAAAAAAAGTTGTTCAGACGTCGAGGGCTAATTCTGTTTCCGATGATAAAAACCCATCTGTTTCCACCAAAAATCCTTTCAGGGGATCGTTTGCAACAGTTTGGCACCATTTTTGAGTGAATTGCAGAACGTCAGATTTTTAGCAGAAATTGTGACCGCGCGGCTTAGGGATTTTTTCAAAAAAAGTTGTTCAGACGTCGAGGGCTAATTCTGTTTCCGATGATAAAAACCCATCTGTTTCCACCGAAAAACATTTCAGGGGATCACTTGCAACAGTTTGCCAACATTTTTGTGTGAATTGCAGAACGTCAGATTTTTAGCAGAAATTGTGACCGCGCGGGTTAGGGATTTTTTCAAAAAAAGTTGTTCAGACGTCGAGGGCTAATTCTGTTTCCGATGATAAAAACCCATCTGTTTCCACCGAAAAACATTTCAGGGGATCACTTGCAACAGTTTGCCAACATTTTTGAGTGAATTGCAGAACGTCAGATTTTTAGTAGAAATTGTGACCGCGCGGCTTAGGGATTTTTTCAAAAAAAGTTGTTCAGACGTCGAGGGCTAATTCTGTTTCCGATGATAAAAACCCATCTGTTTCCACCGAAAAACATTTCAGGGGATCACTTGCAACGGTTTGCCAACATTTTTGAGTCAATTGCAGAACGTCAGATTTTTAGCAGAAATTGTGACCGCGCGGCTTAGGGATTTTTTCAAAAAAAGTTGTTCAGACGTCGAGGGCTAATTCTGTTTCCGATGATAAAAACCCATCTGTTTCCACCAAAAAACCTTTCATGGGATCGTTTGCAACAGTTTGGCACCATTTTTGAGTGAATTGCAGAACGTCAGATTTTTAGCAGAAATTGTGACCGCGCGGCTGAGGGATTTTTTCAAAAACGTTGTTCAGACGTCGAGGGATAATTCTGTTTCCGATGATAAAAACCCATCTGTTTCCACCGAAAAACATTTCAGGGGATCACTTGCAACAGTTTGCCAACATTTTTGAGTGAATTGCAGAACGTCAGATTTTTAGCAGAAATTGTGACCGCGCGGCTTAGGGATTTTTTCAAAAAAAGTTGTTCAGACGTCAAGGGCTAATTCTGCTTCCGATGATAAAAACCCATCTGTTTCCACCGAAAAACATTTCAGGGGATCACTTGCAACAGTTTGCCAACATTTTTGAGTGAATTGCAGAACGTCAGATTTTTAGCAGAAATTGTGACCGCGCGGCTTAGGGATTTTTTCAAAAAAAGTTGTTCAGACGTCGAGGGCTAATTCTGTTTCCGATGATAAAAACCCATCTGTTTCCACCGAAAAACATTTCAGGGGATCACTTGCAACAGTTTGCCAACATTTTTGAGTGAATTGCAGAACGTCAGATTTTTAGCAGAAATTGTGACCGCGCGGCTTAGGGATTTTTTCAAAAAAAGTTGTTCAGACCTCGAGGGCTAATTTTGTTTCCGATGATAAAAACCCATCTGTTTCCACCGAAAAACATTTCAGGGGATCACTTGCAGCAGTTTGCCAACATTTTTGAGTGAATTGCAGAACGTCAGATTTTTAGCAGAAATTGTGACCGCGCGGCTTAGGGATTTTTTCAAAAAAAGTTGTTCAGACGTCGAGGGCTAATTCTGTTTCCGATGATAAAAACCCATCTGTTTGCACCGAAAAACATTTCAGGGGATCACTTGCAACAGTTTGCCAACATTTTTGAGTGAATTGCAGAACGTCAGATTTTTAGCAGAAATTGTGACCGCGCGGGTTAGGGATTTTTTCAAAAAAAGTTGTTCAGACGTCGAGGGCTAATTCTGTTTCCGATGATAAAAACCCATCTGTTTCCACCGAAAAACATTTCAGGGGATCACTTGCAACAGTTTGGGGCCATTTTTGAGTGAATTGCAGAACGTCAGATTTTTAGCAGAAATTGTGACCGCGCGGGTTAGGGATTTTTTCAAAAAAAGTTGTTCAGACCTCGAGGGCTAATTCTGTTTCCGATGATAAAAACCCATCTGTTTCCACCGAAAAACATTTCAGGGGATCACTTGTAACGGTTTGCCAACATTTTTTAGTCAATTGCAGAACGTCAGATTTTTAGCAGAAATTGTGACCGCGCGGCTTAGGGATTTTTCAAAAAAAGTTGTTCAGACGTCAAGGGCTAATTCTGTTTCCGATGATAAAAACCCATCTGTTTCCACCGAAAAACATTTCAGGGGATCACTTGCAACAGTTTGCCAACATTTTTGAGTGAATTGCAGAACGTCAGATTTTTAGCAGAAATTGTGACCGCGCGGCTTAGGGATTTTTTCAAAAAAAGTTGTTCAGACCTCGAGGGCTAATTCTGTTTCCGATGATAAAAACCCATCTGTTTCCACCGAAAAACATTTCAGGGGATCACTTGCAACAGTTTGCCAACATTTTTGAGTGAATTGCAGAACGTCAGATTTTTAGCAGAAATTGTGACCGCGCGGCTTAGGGATTTTTTCAAAAAAAGTTGTTCAGACGTTGAGGGCTAATTCTGTTTCCGATGATAAAAACCCATCTGTTTCCACCGAAAAACATTTCAGGGGATCACTTGCAACAGTTTGCCAACATTTTTGAGTGAATTGCAGAACGTCAGATTTTTAGCAGAAATTGTGACCGCGCGGCTTAGGGATTTTTTCAAAAAAAGTTCTTCAGACGTCGAGGGCTAATTCTGTTTCCGATGATAAAAACCCATCTGTTTCCACCGAAAAACATTTCAGGGGATCACTTGCAACAGTTTGCCAACATTTTTGAGTGAATTGCAGAACGTCACATTTTTAGCAGAAATTGTGACCGCGCGGCTTAGGGATTTTTTCAAAAAAAGTTGTTCAGACGTCGAGGGCTAATTCTGTTTCCGATGATAAAAACCCATCTGTTTCCACCGAAAAACATTTCAGGGGATCACTTGCAACGGTTTGCCAACATTTTTTAGTCAATTGCAGAACGTCAGATTTTTAGCAGAAATTGTGACCGCGCGGCTTAGGGATTTTTTCAAAAAAAGTTGTTCAGACGTCGAGGGCTAATTCTGTTTCCGATGATAAAAACCCATCTGTTTCCACCAAAAATCCTTTCAGGGGATCGTTTGCAACAGTTTGGCACCATTTTTGAGTGAATTGCAGAACGTCAGATTTTTAGCAGAAATTGTGACCGCGCGGCTTAGGGATTTTTTCAAAAACGTTGTTCAGACGTCGAGGGATAATTCTGTTTCCGATGATAAAAACCCATCTGTTTCCACCGAAAAACATTTCAGGGGATCACTTGCAACAGTTTGCCAACATTTTTGAGTGAATTGCAGAACGTCAGATTTTTAGCAGAAATTGTGACCGCGCGGCTTAGGGATTTTTTCAAAAAAAGTTGTTCAGACGTCAAGGGCTAATTCTGTTTCCGATGATAAAAACCCATCTGTTTCCACCGAAAAACATTTCAGGGGATCACTTGCAACAGTTTGCCAACATTTTTGAGTGAATTGCAGAACGTCAGATTTTTAGCAGAAATTGTGACCGCGCGGGTTAGGGATTTTTTCAAAAAAAGTTGTTCAGACCTCGAGGGCTAATTCTGTTTCCGATGATAAAAACCCATCTGTTTCCACCGAAAAACATTTCAGGGGATCGTTTCCAACAGTTTGGCACCATTTTTGAGTGAATTGCAGAACGTCAGATTTTTAGCAGAAATTGTGACCGCGCGGCTTAGGGATTTTTTCAAAAAAAGTTGTTCAGACGTCGAGGGGTAATTCTGTTTCCGATTATTAAAACCCATCTGTTTCCACCGAAAAACATTTCAGGGGATCACTTGCAACGGTTTGCCAACATTTTTGAGTCAATTGCAGAACGTCAGATTTTTAGCAGAAATTGTGACCGCGCGGCTTAGGGATTTTTCAAAAAAAGTTGTTCAGACGTCAAGGGCTAATTCTGTTTCCGATGATAAAAACCCATCTGTTTCCACCGAAAAACATTTCAGGGGATCACTTGCAACAGTTTGGGGCCATTTTTGAGTGAATTGCAGAACGTCAGATTTTTAGCAGAAATTGTGACCGCGCGGGTTAGGGATTTTTTCAAAAAAAGTTGTTCAGACCTCGAGGGCTAATTCTGTTTCCGATGATAAAAACCCATCTGTTTCCACCGAAAAACATTTCAGGGGATCACTTGTAACGGTTTGCCAACATTTTTTAGTCAATTGCAGAACGTCAGATTTTTAGCAGAAATTGTGACCGCGCGGCTTAGGGATTTTTCAAAAAAAGTTGTTCAGACGTCAAGGGCTAATTCTGTTTCCGATGATAAAAACCCATCTGTTTCCACCGAAAAACATTTCAGGGGATCACTTGCAACAGTTTGCCAACATTTTTGAGTGAATTGCAGAACGTCAGATTTTTAGCAGAAATTGTGACCGCGCGGCTTAGGGATTTTTTCAAAAAAAGTTGTTCAGACCTCGAGGGCTAATTCTGTTTCCGATGATAAAAACCCATCTGTTTCCACCGAAAAACATTTCAGGGGATCACTTGCAACAGTTTGCCAACATTTTTGAGTGAATTGCAGAACGTCAGATTTTTAGCAGAAATTGTGACCGCGCGGCTTAGGGATTTTTTCAAAAAAAGTTGTTCAGACGTTGAGGGCTAATTCTGTTTCCGATGATAAAAACCCATCTGTTTCCACCGAAAAACATTTCAGGGGATCACTTGCAACAGTTTGCCAACATTTTTGAGTGAATTGCAGAACGTCAGATTTTTAGCAGAAATTGTGACCGCGCGGCTTAGGGATTTTTTCAAAAAAAGTTCTTCAGACGTCGAGGGCTAATTCTGTTTCCGATGATAAAAACCCATCTGTTTCCACCGAAAAACATTTCAGGGGATCACTTGCAACAGTTTGCCAACATTTTTGAGTGAATTGCAGAACGTCACATTTTTAGCAGAAATTGTGACCGCGCGGCTTAGGGATTTTTTCAAAAAAAGTTGTTCAGACGTCGAGGGCTAATTCTGTTTCCGATGATAAAAACCCATCTGTTTCCACCGAAAAACATTTCAGGGGATCACTTGCAACGGTTTGCCAACATTTTTTAGTCAATTGCAGAACGTCAGATTTTTAGCAGAAATTGTGACCGCGCGGCTTAGGGATTTTTTCAAAAAAAGTTGTTCAGACGTCGAGGGCTAATTCTGTTTCCGATGATAAAAACCCATCTGTTTCCACCAAAAATCCTTTCAGGGGATCGTTTGCAACAGTTTGGCACCATTTTTGAGTGAATTGCAGAACGTCAGATTTTTAGCAGAAATTGTGACCGCGCGGCTTAGGGATTTTTTCAAAAACGTTGTTCAGACGTCGAGGGATAATTCTGTTTCCGATGATAAAAACCCATCTGTTTCCACCGAAAAACATTTCAGGGGATCACTTGCAACAGTTTGCCAACATTTTTGAGTGAATTGCAGAACGTCAGATTTTTAGCAGAAATTGTGACCGCGCGGCTTAGGGATTTTTTCAAAAAAAGTTGTTCAGACGTCAAGGGCTAATTCTGTTTCCGATGATAAAAACCCATCTGTTTCCACCGAAAAACATTTCAGGGGATCACTTGCAACAGTTTGCCAACATTTTTGAGTGAATTGCAGAACGTCAGATTTTTAGCAGAAATTGTGACCGCGCGGGTTAGGGATTTTTTCAAAAAAAGTTGTTCAGACGTCGAGGGCTAATTCTGTTTCCGATGATAAAAACCCATCTGTTTCCACCGAAAAACATTTCAGGGGATCGTTTCCAACAGTTTGGCACCATTTTTGAGTGAATTGCAGAACGTCAGATTTTTAGCAGAAATTGTGACCGCGCGGCTTAGGGATTTTTTCAAAAAAAGTTGTTCAGACGTCGAGGGGTAATTCTGTTTCCGATTATTAAAACCCATCTGTTTCCACCGAAAAACATTTCAGGGGATCACTTGCAACGGTTTGCCAACATTTTTGAGTCAATTGCAGAACGTCAGATTTTTAGCAGAAATTGTGACCGCGCGGCTTAGGGATTTTTCAAAAAAAGTTGTTCAGACGTCAAGGGCTAATTCTGTTTCCGATGATAAAAACACATCTGTTTCCACCGAAAAACATTTCAGGGGATCGTTTGCAACAGTTTGGCACCATTTTTGAGTGAATTGCAGAAAGTCAGATTTTTGCTGAAATTGTGACTGCGCGGCTTAGGGATTTTTTCAAAAAAAGTTGTTCAGACGTCGAGGGCTAATTCTGTTTCCGATGATAAAAACCCATCTGTTTCCACCGAAAAACATTTCAGGGGATCGTTTCCAACAGTTTGGCACCATTTTTGAGTGAATTGCAGAACGTCAGATTTTTAGCAGAAATTGTGACCGCGCGGCTTAGGGATTTTTTCAGAAAAAGTTGTTCAGACGTCGAGGGGTAATTCTGTTTCCGATGATAAAAACCCATCTGTTTCCACCGAAAAACATTTCAGGGGATCACTTGCAACGGTTTGCCAACATTTTTGAGTCAATTGCAGAACGTCAGATTTTTAGCAGAAATTGTGACCGCGCGGCTTAGGGATTTTTCAAAAAAAGTTGTTCAGACGTCAAGGGCTAATTCTGTTTCCGATGATAAAAACACATCTGTTTCCACCGAAAAACATTTCAGGGGATCGTTTGCAACAGTTTGGCACCATTTTTGAGTGAATTGCAGAAAGTCAGATTTTTGCTGAAATTGTGACTGCGCGGCTTAGGGATTTTTTCAAAAAAAGTTGTTCAGACGTCGAGGGCTAATTCTGTTTCCGATGATAAAATTCCATCTGTTTCCACGGAAAAACCTTTCAGGGGATCGTTTGCAACAGTTTGGCACCATTTTTGAGTGAATTGCAGAACGTCAGATTTTTAGCAGAAATTGTGACCGCGCGGCTTAGGGATTTTTTCAAAAAAAGTTGTTCAGACGTTGAGGGCTAATTCTGTTTCCGAAGATAAAAAACCATCTGTTTCCACCAAAAAACCTTTCAGGGGATCACTTACAACAGTTTGCCAACATTTTTGAGTGAATTGCAGAACGTCAGATTTTTAGCAGAAATTGTGACCGCGCGGCTTAGGGATTTTTTCAAAAAAAGTTCTTCAGACGTTGAGGGCTAATTCTGTTTCCGATGATAAAAACCCATCTGTTTCCACCGAAAAACATTTCAGGGGATCACTTGCAACAGTTTGCCAACATTTTTGAGTGAATTGCAGAACGTCAGATTTTTAGCAGAAATTGTGACCGCGCGGCTCAGGGATTTTTCAAAAAAAGTTGTTCAGACGTCAAGGGCTAATTCTGTTTCCGATGATAAAAACACATCTGTTTCCACTGAAAAACATTTCAGGGGATCGTTTGCAACAGTTTGGCACCATTTTTGAGTGAATTGCAGAACGTCAGATTTTTAGCAGAAATTGTGACCACGCGGCTTAGGGATTTTTTCAAAAAAAGTTGTTCAGACGTCGAGGGCTAATTCTGTTTCCGATGATAAAAACCCATCTGTTTCCACCAAAAAACCTTTCAGGGGATCGTTTGCAACAGTTTGGCACCATTTTTGAGTGAATTGCAGAACGTCAGATTTTTAGCAGAAATTGTGACCGCGCGGCTTAGGGATTTTTTCAAAAACGTTGTTCAGACGTCGAGGGATAATTCTGTTTCCGATGATAAAAACCCATCTGTTTCCACCGAAAAACATTTCAGGGGATCACTTGCAACGGTTTGCCAACATTTTTTAGTCAATTGCAGAACGTCAGATTTTTAGCAGAAATTGTGACCGCGCGGCTTAGGGATTTTTCAAAAAAAGTTGTTCAGACGTCAAGGGCTAATTCTGTTTCCGATGATAAAAACCCATCTGTTTCCACCGAAAAACATTTCAGGGGATCGTTTGCAACAGTTTGGCACCATATTTGAGTGAATTGCAGAACGTCAGATTTTTGCTGAAATTGTGACTGCGCGGCTTAGGGATTTTTTCAAAAAAAGTTGTTCAGACGTCGAGGGCTAATTCTGTTTCCGATGATAAAATCACATCTGTTTCCACCGAAAAACCTTTCAGGGGATCGTTTGCAACAGTTTGGCACCATTTTTGAGTGAATTGCAGAACGTCATATTTTTAGCAGATATTGTGACCGCGCGGCTTAGGGATTTTTTCAAAAAAAGTTGTTCAGACGTTGAGGGCTAATTCTGTTTCCGATGATAAAAACCCATCTGTTTCCACCGAAAAACATTTCAGGGGATCACTTGCAACAGTTTGCCAACATTTTTGAGTGAATTGCAGAACGTCAGATTTTTAGCAGAAATTGTGACCGCGCGGCTTTGGGATTTTTTCAAAAAAAGTTGTTCAGACCTCGAGGGCTAATTCTGTTTCCGATGATAAAAACCCATCTGTTTCCACCGAAAAACATTTCAGGGGATCACTTGCAACAGTTTGCCAACATTTTTGAGTGAATTGCAGAACGTCAGATTTTTAGCAGAAATTGTGACCGCGCGGCTTAGGGATTTTTTCAAAAAAAGTTGTTCAGACGTCGAGGGGTAATTCTGTTTCCGATTATAAAAACCCATCTGTTTCCACTGAAAAACATTTCAGGGGATCACTTGCAACAGTTTGCCAACATTTTTGAGTGAATTGCAGAACGTCAGATTTTTAGCAGAAATTGTGACCGCGCGGCTTAGGGATTTTTTCAAAAAAAGTTGTTCAGACCTCGAGGGCTAATTCTGTTTCCGATGATAAAAACCCATCTGTTTCCACCGAAAAACATTTCAGGGGATCACTTGCAACAGTTTGCCAACATTTTTGAGTGAATTGCAGAACGTCAGATTTTTAGCAGAAATTGTGACCGCGCGGCTTAGGGATTTTTTCAAAAAAAGTTGTTCAGACGTCAAGGGCTAATTCTGTTTCCGATGATAAAAACCCATCTGTTTCCACCGAAAAACATTTCAGGGGATCACTTGCAACAGTTTGCCAACATTTTTGAGTGAATTGCAGAACGTCAGATTTTTAGCAGAAATTGTGACCGCGCGGCTTAGGGATTTTTTCAAAAAAAGTTGTTCAGACGTCGAGGGCTAATTCTGTTTCCGATGATAAAAACCCATCTGTTTCCACCGAAAAACATTTCAGGGGATCACTTGCAACGGTTTGCCAACATTTTTGAGTCAATTGCAGAACGTCAGATTTTTAGCAGAAATTGTGACCGCGCGGCTTAGGGATTTTTTCAAAAAAAGTTGTTCAGACGTTGAGGGCTAATTCTGTTTCCGATGATAAAAACACATCTGTTTCCACCGAAAAACATTTCAGGGGATCACTTACAACAGTTTGCCAACATTTTTGAGTGAATTGCAGAACGTCAGATTTTTAGCAGAAATTGTGACCGCGCGGCTTAGGGATTTTTTCAAAAAAAGTTCTTCAGACGTTGAGGGCTAATTCTGTTTCCGATGATAAAAACCCATCTGTTTCCACCGAAAAACATTTCAGGGGATCACTTGCAACAGTTTGCCAACATTTTTGAGTGAATTGCAGAACGTCAGATTTTTAGCAGAAATTGTGACCGCGCGGCTCAGGGATTTTTCAAAAAAAGTTGTTCAGACGTCAAGGGCTAATTCTGTTTCCGATGATAAAAACACATCTGTTTCCACTGAAAAACATTTCAGGGGATCGTTTGCAACAGTTTGGCACCATTTTTGAGTGAATTGCAGAACGTCAGATTTTTAGCAGAAATTGTGACCACGCGGCTTAGGGATTTTTTCAAAAAAAGTTGTTCAGACGTTGAGGGCTAATTCTGTTTCCGATGATAAAAAACCATCTGTTTCCACCAAAAAACCTTTCAGGGGATCACTTACAACAGTTTGCCAACATTTTTGAGTGAATTGCAGAACGTCAGATTTTTAGCAGAAATTGTGACCGCGCGGCTTAGGGATTTTTTCAAAAAAAGTTGTTCAGACGTTGAGGGCTAATTCTGTTTCCGATGATAAAAACCCATCTGTTTCCACCGAAAAACATTTCAGGGGATCACTTGCAACAGTTTGCCAACATTTTTGAGTGAATTGCAGAACGTCAGATTTTTAGCAGAAATTGTGACCGCGCGGCTTAGGGATTTTTCAAAAAAAGTTGTTCAGACGTCAAGGGCTAATTCTGTTTCCGATGATAAAAACACATCTGTTTCCACCGAAAAACATTTCAGGGGATCGTTTGCAACAGTTTGGCACCATTTTTGAGTGAATTGCAGAAAGTCAGATTTTTGCTGAAATTGTGACTGCGCGGCTTAGGGATTTTTTCAAAAAAAGTTGTTCAGACGTCGAGGGCTAATTCTGTTTCCGATGATAAAATTCCATCTGTTTCCACGGAAAAACCTTTCAGGGGATCGTTTGCAACAGTTTGGCACCATTTTTGAGTGAATTGCAGAACGTCAGATTTTTAGCAGAAATTGTGACCGCGCGGCTTAGGGATTTTTTCAAAAAAAGTTGTTCAGACGTTGAGGGCTAATTCTGTTTCCGAAGATAAAAAACCATCTGTTTCCACCAAAAAACCTTTCAGGGGATCACTTGCAACAGTTTGCCAACATTTTTGAGTGAATTGCAGAACGTCAGATTTTTAGCAGAAATTGTGACCGCGCGGCTCAGGGATTTTTCAAAAAAAGTTGTTCAGACGTCAAGGGCTAATTCTGTTTCCGATGATGAAAACACATCTGTTTCCACTGAAAAACATTTCAGGGGATCGTTTGCAACAGTTTGGCACCATTTTTGAGTGAATTGCAGAACGTCAGATTTTTAGCAGAAATTGTGACCACGCGGCTTAGGGATTTTTTCAAAAAAAGTTGTTCAGACGTTGAGGGCTAATTCTGTTTCCGATGATAAAAAACCATCTGTTTCCACCGAAAAACCTTTCAGGGGATCACTTACAACAGTTTGCCAACATTTTTGAGTGAATTGCAGAACGTCAGATTTTTAGCAGAAATTGTGACCGCGCGGCTTAGGGATTTTTTCAAAAAAAGTTGTTCAGACGTTGAGGGCTAATTCTGTTTCCGATGATAAAAACCCATCTGTTTCCACCGAAAAACATTTCAGGGGATCACTTGCAACAGTTTGCCAACATTTTTGAGTGAATTGCAGAACGTCAGATTTTTAGCAGAAATTGTGACCGCGCGGCTTAGGGATTTTTCAAAAAAAGTTGTTCAGACGTCAAGGGCTAATTCTGTTTCCGATGATAAAAACACATCTGTTTCCACCGAAAAACATTTCAGGGGATCGTTTGCAACAGTTTGGCACCATTTTTGAGTGAATTGCAGAAAGTCAGATTTTTGCTGAAATTGTGACTGCGCGGCTTAGGGATTTTTTCAAAAAAAGTTGTTCAGACGTCGAGGGCTAATTCTGTTTCCGATGATAAAATTCCATCTGTTTCCACGGAAAAACCTTTCAGGGGATCGTTTGCAACAGTTTGGCACCATTTTTGAGTGAATTGCAGAACGTCAGATTTTTAGCAGAAATTGTGACCGCGCGGCTTAGGGATTTTTTCAAAAAAAGTTGTTCAGACGTTGAGGGCTAATTCTGTTTCCGAAGATAAAAAAGCATCTGTTTCCACCAAAAAACCTTTCAGGGGATCACTTACAACAGTTTGCCAACATTTTTGAGTGAATTGCAGAACGTCAGATTTTTAGCAGAAATTGTGACCGCGCGGCTTAGGGATTTTTTCAAAAAAAGTTCTTCAGACGTTGAGGGCTAATTCTGTTTCCGATGATAAAAACCCATCTGTTTCCACCGAAAAACATTTCAGGGGATCACTTGCAACAGTTTGCCAACATTTTTGAGTGAATTGCAGAACGTCAGATTTTTAGCAGAAATTGTGACCGCGCGGCTCAGGGATTTTTCAAAAAAAGTTGTTCAGACGTCAAGGGCTAATTCTGTTTCCGATGATAAAAACACATCTGTTTCCACTGAAAAACATTTCAGGGGATCGTTTGCAACAGTTTGGCACCATTTTTGAGTGAATTGCAGAACGTCAGATTTTTAGCAGAAATTGTGACCACGCGGCTTAGGGATTTTTTCAAAAAAAGTTGTTCAGACGTCGAGGGCTAATTCTGTTTCCGATGATAAAAACCCATCTGTTTCCACCAAAAAACCTTTCAGGGGATCGTTTGCAACAGTTTGGCACCATTTTTGAGTGAATTGCAGAACGTCAGATTTTTAGCAGAAATTGTGACCGCGCGGGTTAGGGATTTTTTCAAAAACGTTGTTCAGACGTCGAGGGATAATTCTGTTTCCGATGATAAAAACCCATCTGTTTCCACCGAAAAACATTTCAGGGGATCACTTGCAACGGTTTGCCAACATTTTTTAGTCAATTGCAGAACGTCAGATTTTTAGCAGAAATTGTGACCGCGCGGCTTAGGGAATTTTCGAAAAAAGTTGTTCAGACGTCAAGGGCTAATTCTGTTTCCGATGATAAAAACCCATCTGTTTCCACCGAAAAACATTTCAGGGGATCGTTTGCAACAGTTTGGCACCATATTTGAGTGAATTGCAGAACGTCAGATTTTTGCTGAAATTGTGACTGCGCGGCTTAGGGATTTTTTCAAAAAAAGTTGTTCAGACGTCGAGGGCTAATTCTGTTTCCGATGATAAAATCCCATCTGTTTCCACCGAAAAACCTTTCAGGGGATCGTTTGCAACAGTTTGCCAACATTTTTGAGTGAATTGCAGAACGTCAGATTTTTAGCAGAAATTGTGACCGCGCGGCTTAGGGATTTTTTCAAAAAAAGTTGTTCAGACGTTGAGGGCTAATTCTGTTTCCGATGATAAAAACACATCTGTTTCCACCGAAAAACATTTCAGGGGATCACTTACAACAGTTTGCCAACATTTTTGAGTGAATTGCAGAACGTCAGATTTTTAGCAGAAATTGTGACCGCGCGGCTTAGGGATTTTTTCAAAAAAAGTTCTTCAGACGTTGAGGGCTAATTCTGTTTCCGATGATAAAAACCCATCTGTTTCCACCGAAAAACATTTCAGGGGATCACTTGCAACAGTTTGCCAACATTTTTGAGTGAATTGCAGAACGTCAGATTTTTAGCAGAAATTGTGACCGCGCGGCTCAGGGATTTTTCAAAAAAAGTTGTTCAGACGTCAAGGGCTAATTCTGTTTCCGATGATAAAAACACATCTGTTTCCACTGAAAAACATTTCAGGGGATCGTTTGCAACAGTTTGGCACCATTTTTGAGTGAATTGCAGAACGTCAGATTTTTAGCAGAAATTGTGACCACGCGGCTTAGGGATTTTTTCAAAAAAAGTTGTTCAGACGTTGAGGGCTAATTCTGTTTCCGATGATAAAAAACCATCTGTTTCCACCAAAAAACCTTTCAGGGGATCACTTACAACAGTTTGCCAACATTTTTGAGTGAATTGCAGAACGTCAGATTTTTAGCAGAAATTGTGACCGCGCGGCTTAGGGATTTTTTCAAAAAAAGTTGTTCAGACGTTGAGGGCTAATTCTGTTTCCGATGATAAAAACCCATCTGTTTCCACCGAAAAACATTTCAGGGGATCACTTGCAACAGTTTGCCAACATTTTTGAGTGAATTGCAGAACGTCAGATTTTTAGCAGAAATTGTGACCGCGCGGCTTAGGGATTTTTTCAAAAAAAGTTGTTCAGACCTCGAGGGCTAATTCTGTTTCCGATTATAAAAACCCATCTGTTTCCACCGAAAAACATTTCAGGGGATCACTTGCAACAGTTTGCCAACATTTTTGAGTGAATTGCAGAACGTCAGATTTTTAGCAGAAATTGTGACCGCGCGGCTTAGGGATTTTTTCAAAAAAAGTTGTTCAGACCTCGAGGGCTAATTCTGTTTCCGATGATAAAAACCCATCTGTTTCCACCGAAAAACATTTCAGGGGATCACTTGCAACAGTTTGCCAACATTTTTGAGTGAATTGCAGAACGTCAGATTTTTAGCAGAAATTGTGACCGCGCGGCTTAGGGATTTTTTCAAAAAAAGTTGTTCAGACGTCAAGGGCTAATTCTGTTTCCGATGATAAAAACCCATCTGTTTCCACCGAAAAACATTTCAGGGGATCGTGTCCAACAGTTTGGGACCATTTTTGAGTGAATTGCAGAACGTCAGATTTTTAGCAGAAATTGTGACCGCGCGGCTGAGGGATTTTTTCAAAAACGTTGTTCAGACGTTGAGGGCTAATTCTGTTTCCGATGATAAAAACCCATCTGTTTCCACCAAAAAACATTTCAGGGGATCACTTGCAACAGTTTGCCAACATTTTTGAGTGAATTTCAGAACGTCAGGTTTTTAGCAGAAATTGTGACCGCGCGGCTTAGGGATTTTTTCAAAAAAAGTTGTTCAGACCTCGAGGGCTAATTCTGTTTCCGATGATAAAAACCCATCTGTTTCCGCCGAAAAACATTTCAGGGGATCGTTTCCAACAGTTTGGCACCATTTTTGAGTGAATTGCAGAACGTCAGATTTTTAGCAGAAATTGTGACCGCGCGGCTTAGGGATTTTTTCAAAAAAAGTTGTTCAGACGTCGAGGGCTAATTCTGTTTCCGATGATAAAAACCCATCTGTTTCCACCGAAAAACATTTCAGGGGATCACTTGCAACGGTTTGCCAACATTTTTGAGTCAATTGCAGAACGTCAGATTTTTAGCAGAAATTGTGACCGCGCGGCTTAGGGATTTTTCAAAAAAAGTTGTTCAGACGTCAAGGGCTAATTCTGTTTCCGATGATAAAAACACATCTGTTTCCACCGAAAAACATTTCAGGGGATCACTTGCAACAGTTTGCCAACATTTTTGAGTGAATTGCAGAACGTCAGATTTTTAGCAGAAATTGTGACCGCGCGGCTTAGGGATTTTTTCAAAAAAAGTTGTTCAGACGTTGAGGGCTAATTCTGTTTCCGATGATAAAAACCCATCTGTTTCCACCGAAAAACATTTCAGGGGATCACTTGCAACAGTTTGCCAACATTTTTGAGTGAATTGCAGAACGTCAGATTTTTAGCAGAAATTGTGACCGCGCGGCTTAGGGATTTTTTCAAAAAAAGTTGTTCAGACCTCGAGGGCTAATTCTGTTTCCGATGATAAAAACCCATCTGTTTCCACCGAAAAACATTTCAGGGGATCACTTGCAACAGTTTGCCAACATTTTTGAGTGAATTGCAGAACGTCAGATTTTTAGCAGAAATTGTGACCGCGCGGCTTAGGGATTTTTTCAAAAAAAGTTGTTCAGACGTCGAGGGGTAATTCTGTTTCCGATTATAAAAACCCATCTGTTTCCACCGAAAAACATTTCAGGGGATCACTTGCAACAGTTTGCCAACATTTTTGAGTGAATTGCAGAACGTCAGATTTTTAGCAGAAATTGTGACCGCGCGGCTTAGGGATTTTTTCAAAAAAAGTTGTTCAGACCTCGAGGGCTAATTCTGTTTCCGATGATAAAAACCCATCTGTTTCCACCGAAAAACATTTCAGGGGATCACTTGCAACAGTTTGCCAACATTTTTGAGTGAATTGCAGAACGTCAGATTTTTAGCAGAAATTGTGACCGCGCGGCTTAGGGATTTTTTCAAAAAAAGTTGTTCAGACGTCAAGGGCTAATTCTGTTTCCGATGATAAAAACCCATCTGTTTCCACCGAAAAACATTTCAGGGGATCGTTTCCAACAGTTTGGGACCATTTTTGAGTGAATTGCAGAACGTCAGATTTTTAGCAGAAATTGTGACCGCGCGGCTGAGGGATTTTTTCAAAAACGTTGTTCAGACCTTGAGGGCTAATTCTGTTTCCGATGATAAAAACCCATCTGTTTCCACCAAAAAACATTTCAGGGGATCACTTGCAACAGTTTGCCAACATTTTTGAGTGAATTGCAGAACGTCAGATTTTTAGCAGAAATTGTGACCGCGCGGCTTAGGGATTTTTTCAAAAAAAGTTGTTCAGACCTCGAGGGCTAATTCTGTTTCCGATGATAAAAACCCATCTGTTTCCACCGAAAAACATTTCAGGGGATCACTTGCAACAGTTTGCCAACATTTTTGAGTGAATTGCAGAACGTCAGATTTTTAGCAGAAATTGTGACCGCGCGGCTTAGGGATTTTTTCAAAAAAAGTTGTTCAGACGTCGAGGGGTAATTCTGTTTCCGATTATAAAAACCCATCTGTTTCCACCGAAAAACATTTCAGGGGATCACTTGCAACAGTTTGCCAACATTTTTGAGTGAATTGCAGAACGTCAGATTTTTAGCAGAAATTGTGACCGCGCGGCTTAGGGATTTTTTCAAAAAAAGTTGTTCAGACCTCGAGGGCTAATTCTGTTTCCGATGATAAAAACCCATCTGTTTCCACCGAAAAACATTTCAGGGGATCACTTGCAACAGTTTGCCAACATTTTTGAGTGAATTGCAGAACGTCAGATTTTTAGCAGAAATTGTGACCACGCGGCTTAGGGATTTTTTCAAAAAAAGTTGTTCAGACGTCAAGGGCTAATTCTGTTTCCGATGATAAAAACCCATCTGTTTCCACCGAAAAACATTTCAGGGGATCGTTTCCAACAGTTTGGGACCATTTTTGAGTGAATTGCAGAACGTCAGATTTTTAGCAGAAATTGTGACCGCGCGGCTGAGGGATTTTTTCAAAAACGTTGTTCAGACCTTGAGGGCTAATTCTGTTTCCGATGATAAAAACCCATCTGTTTCCACCAAAAAACATTTCAGGGGATCACTTGCAACAGTTTGCCAACATTTTTGAGTCAATTGCAGAACGTCAGATTTTTAGCAGAAATTGTGACCGCGCGGCTTAGGGATTTGTCAAAAAAAGTTGTTCAGACGTCAAGGGCTAATTCTGTTTCCGATGATAAAAACACATCTGTTTCCACCGAAAAACATTTCAGGGGATCGTTTGCAACAGTTTGGCACCATTTTTGAGTGAATTGCAGAACGTCAGATTTTTGCTGAAATTGTGACTGCGCGGCTTAGGGATTTTTTCAAAAAAAGTTGTTCAGACGTCGAGGGCTAATTCTGTTTCCGATGATAAAAAACCATCTGTTTCCACAAAAGAACCTTTCAGGGGATCACTTGCAACAGTTTGCCAACATTTTTGAGTGAATTGCAGAACGTCAAGTTTTTAGCAGAAATTGTGACCGCGCGGCTTAGGGATTTTTTCAAAAAAAGTTGTTCAGACGTCGAGGGCTAATTCTGTTTCCGATGATAAAAACCCATCTGTTTCCACCGAAAAACATTTCAGGGGATCGTTTCCAACAGTTTGGCACCATTTTTGAGTGAATTGCAGAACGTCAGATTTTTAGCAGAAATTGTGACCGCGCGGCTTAGGGATTTTTTCAAAAAAAGTTGTTCAGACGTCGAGGGCTAATTCTGTTTCCGATGATAAAAACACATCTGTTTCCACCGAAAAACATTTCAGGGGATCACTTGCAACAGTATGGCACCATTTTTGAGTGAATTGCAGAACGTCAGATTTTTGCTGAAATTGTGACTGCGCGGCTTAGGGATTTTTTCAAAAAAAGTTGTTCAGACGTCGAGGGCTAATTCTGTTTCCGATGATAATATCCCATCTGTTTCCACCGAAAAACCTTTCAGGGGATCGTTTGCAATAGTTTGGCACCATTTTTGAGTGAATTGCAGAACGTCAGATTTTTGCTGAAATTGTGACTGCGCGGCTTAGGGATTTTTTCAAAAAAAGTTGTTCAGACGTCGAGGGCTAATTCTGTTTCCGATGATAAAAACCCATCTGTTTCCACCGAAAAACATTTCAGGGGATCACTTGCAACAGTTTGCCAACATTTTTGAGTGAATTGCAGAACGTCAGATTTTTAGCAGAAATTGTGACCGCGCGGCTTAGGGATTTTTTCAAAAAAAGTTGTTCAGACGTTGAGGGCTAATTCTGTTTCCGATGATAAAAAACCATCTGTTTCCACAAAAAAACCTTTCAGGGGATCACTTGCAACAGTTTGCCAACATTTTTGAGTGAATTGCAGAACGTCAAGTTTTTAGCAGAAATTGTGACCGCGCGGCTTAGGGATTTTTTCAAAAAAAGTTGTTCAGACGTCGAGGGCTAATTCTGTTTCCGATGATAAAAACCCATCTGTTTCCACCGAAAAACATTTCAGGGGATCGTTTCCAACAGTTTGGCACCATTTTTGAGTGAATTGCAGAACGTCAGATTTTTAGCAGAAATTGTGACCGCGCGGCTTAGGGATTTATTCAAAAAAAGTTGTTCAGACGTCGAGGGCTAATTCTGTTTCCGATGATAAAAACACATCTGTTTCCACCGAAAAACATTTCAGGGGATCACTTGCAACAGTATGGCACCATTTTTGAGTGAATTGCAGAACGTCAGATTTTTGCTGAAATTGTGACTGCGCGGCTTAGGGATTTTTTCAAAAAAAGTTGTTCAGACGTCGAGGGCTAATTCTGTTTCCGATGATAATATCCCATCTGTTTCCACCGAAAAACCTTTCAGGGGATCGTTTGCAATAGTTTGGCACCATTTTTGAGTGAATTGCAGAACGTCAGATTTTTAGCAGAAATTGTGACCGCGCGGCTTAGGGATTTTTTCAAAAAAAGTTGTTCAGACGTTGAGGGCTAATTCTGTTTCCGATGATAAAAAACCATCTGTTTCCACAAAAAAACCTTTCAGGGGATCACTTACAACAGTTTGCCAACATTTTTGAGTGAATTGCAGAACGTCAGATTTTTAGCAGAAATTGTGACCGCGCGGCTTAGGGATTTTTTCAAAAAAAGTTGTTCAGACGTTGAGGGCTAATTCTGTTTCCGATGATAAAAACCCATCTGTTTCCACCGAAAAACATTTCAGGGGATCACTTGCAACAGTTTGCCAACATTTTTGAGTGAATTGCAGAACGTCAGATTTTTAGCAGAAATTGTGACCGCGCGGGTTAGGGATTTTTTCAAAAAAAGTTGTTCAGACGTCGAGGGCTAATTCTGTTTCCGATCATAAAAACCCATCTGTTTCCACCAAAAAACCTTTCAGGGGATCGTTTGCAACACTTTGGCACCATTTTTGAGTGAATTGCAGAACGTCAGATTTTTAGCAGAAATTGTGACCGCGCGGCTTAGGGATTTTTTCAAAAACGTTGTTCAGGCGTCGAGGGATAATTCTGTTTCCGATGATAAAAACCCATCTGTTTCCACCGAAAAACATTTCAGGGGATCACTTGCAACAGTTTGCCAACATTTTTGAGTGAATTGCAGAACGTCAGATTTTTAGCAGAAATTGTGACCGTGCGGCTTAGGGATTTTTTCAAAAAAATTTGTTCAGACGTCAAGGGCTAATTCTGTTTCCGATGATAAAAACCCATCTGTTTCCACCGAAAAACATTTCAGGGGATCACTTGCAACAGTTTGCCAACATTTTTGAGTGAATTGCAGAACGTCAGATTTTTAGCAGAAATTGTGACCGCGCGGGTTAGGGATTTTTTCAAAAAAAGTTGTTCAGACCTCGAGGGCTAATTCTGTTTCCGATGATAAAAACCCATCTGTTTCCACCGAAAAACATTTCAGGGGATCGTTTCCAACAGTTTGGCACCATTTTTGAGTGAATTGCAGAACGTCAGATTTTTAGCAGAAATTGTGACCGCGCGGCTTAGGGATTTTTTCAAAAAAAGTTGTTCAGACGTCGAGGGCTAATTCTGTTTCCGATGATAAAAACCCATCTGTTTCCACCGAAAAACATTTCAGGGGATCACTTGCAACAGTTTGCCAACATTTTTGAGTGAATTGCAGAAAGTCAGATTTTTGCTGAAATTGTGACTGCGCGGCTTAGGGATTTTTTCAAAAAAAGTTGTTCAGACGTCGAGGGCTAATTCTGTTTCCGATGATAATATCCCATCTGTTTCCACCGAAAAACCTTTCAGGGGATCGTTTGCAATAGTTTGGCACCATTTTTGAGTGAATTGCAGAACGTCAGATTTTTAGCAGAAATTGTGACCGCGCGGCTTAGGGATTTTTTCAAAAAAAGTTGTTCAGACGTTGAGGGCTAATTCTGTTTCCGATGATAAAAAACCATCTGTTTCCACAAAAAAACCTTTCAGGGGATCACTTACAACAGTTTGCCAACATTTTTGAGTGAATTGCAGAACGTCAGATTTTTAGCAGAAATTGTGACCGCGCGGCTTAGGGATTTTTTCAAAAAAAGTTGTTCAGACGTTGAGGGCTAATTCTGTTTCCGATGATAAAAACCCATCTGTTTCCACCGAAAAACATTTCAGGGGATCACTTGCAACAGTTTGCCAACATTTTTGAGTGAATTGCAGAACGTCAGATTTTTAGCAGAAATTGTGACCGCGCGGGTTAGGGATTTTTTCAAAAAAAGTTGTTCAGACGTCGAGGGCTAATTCTGTTTCCGATCATAAAAACCCATCTGTTTCCACCAAAAAACCTTTCAGGGGATCGTTTGCAACACTTTGGCACCATTTTTGAGTGAATTGCAGAACGTCAGATTTTTAGCAGAAATTGTGACCGCGCGGCTTAGGGATTTTTTCAAAAACGTTGTTCAGACGTCGAGGGATAATTCTGTTTCCGATGATAAAAACCCATCTGTTTCCACCGAAAAACATTTCAGGGGATCACTTGCAACAGTTTGCCAACATTTTTGAGTGAATTGCAGAACGTCAGATTTTTAGCAGAAATTGTGACCGTGCGGCTTAGGGATTTTTTCAAAAAAATTTGTTCAGACGTCAAGGGCTAATTCTGTTTCCGATGATAAAAACCCATCTGTTTCCACCGAAAAACATTTCAGGGGATCACTTGCAACAGTTTGCCAACATTTTTGAGTGAATTGCAGAACGTCAGATTTTTAGCAGAAATTGTGACCGCGCGGGTTAGGGATTTTTTCAAAAAAAGTTGTTCAGACCTCGAGGGCTAATTCTGTTTCCGATGATAAAAACCCATCTGTTTCCACCGAAAAACATTTCAGGGGATCGTTTCCAACAGTTTGGCACCATTTTTGAGTGAATTGCAGAACGTCAGATTTTTAGCAGAAATTGTGACCGCGCGGCTTAGGGATTTTTTAAAAAAAAAGTTGTTCAGACGTCGAGGGCTAATTCTGTTTCCGATGATAAAAACCCATCTGTTTCCACCGAAAAACATTTCAGGGGATCACTTGCAACGGTTTGCCAACATTTTTGAGTCAATTGCAGAACGTCAGATTTTTAGCAGAAATTGTGACCGCGCGGCTTAGGGATTTTTCAAAAAAAGTTGTTCAGACGTCAAGGGCTAATTCTGTTTCCGATGATAAAAACCCATCTGTTTCCACCGAAAAACATTTCAGGGGATCGTTTCCAACAGTTTGGCACCATTTTTGAGTGAATTGCAGAACGTCAGATTTTTAGCAGAAATTGTGACCGCGCGGCTTAGGGATTTTTTCAAAAAAAGTTGTTCAGACGTTGAGGGCTAATTCTGTTTCCGATGATAAAAAACCATCTGTTTCCACAAAAAAACCTTTCAGGGGATCACTTACAACAGTTTGCCAACATTTTTGAGTGAATTGCAGAACGTCAGATTTTTAGCAGAAATTGTGACCGCGCGGCTTAGGGATTTTTTCAAAAAAAGTTGTTCAGACGTTGAGGGCTAATTCTGTTTCCGATGATAAAAACCCATCTGTTTCCACCGAAAAACATTTCAGGGGATCACTTGCAACAGTTTGCCAACATTTTTGAGTGAATTGCAGAACGTCAGATTTTTAGCAGAAATTGTGACCGCGCGGGTTAGGGATTTTTTCAAAAAAAGTTGTTCAGACGTCGAGGGCTAATTCTGTTTCCGATCATAAAAACCCATCTGTTTCCACCAAAAAACCTTTCAGGGGATCGTTTGCAACACTTTGGCACCATTTTTGAGTGAATTGCAGAACGTCAGATTTTTAGCAGAAATTGTGACCGCGCGGCTTAGGGATTTTTTCAAAAACGTTGTTCAGACGTCGAGGGATAATTCTGTTTCCGATGATAAAAACCCATCTGTTTCCACCGAAAAACATTTCAGGGGATCACTTGCAACAGTTTGCCAACATTTTTGAGTGAATTGCAGAACGTCAGATTTTTAGCAGAAATTGTGACCGTGCGGCTTAGGGATTTTTTCAAAAAAAATTGTTCAGACGTCAAGGGCTAATTCTGTTTCCGATGATAAAAACCCATCTGTTTCCACCGAAAAACATTTCAGGGGATCACTTGCAACAGTTTGCCAACATTTTTGAGTGAATTGCAGAACGTCAGATTTTTAGCAGAAATTGTGACCGCGCGGGTTAGGGATTTTTTCAAAAAAAGTTGTTCAGACCTCGAGGGCTAATTCTGTTTCCGATGATAAAAACCCATCTGTTTCCACCGAAAAACATTTCAGGGGATCGTTTCCAACAGTTTGGCACCATTTTTGAGTGAATTGCAGAACGTCAGATTTTTAGCAGAAATTGTGACCGCGCGGCTTAGGGATTTTTTCAAAAAAAGTTGTTCAGACGTCGAGGGCTAATTCTGTTTCCGATGATAAAAACCCATCTGTTTCCACCGAAAAACATTTCAGGGGATCACTTGCAACGGTTTGCCAACATTTTTGAGTCAATTGCAGAACGTCAGATTTTTAGCAGAAATTGTGACCGCGCGGCTTAGGGATTTTTCAAAAAAAGTTGTTCAGACGTCAAGGGCTAATTCTGTTTCCGATGATAAAAACACATCTGTTTCCACCGAAAAACATTTCAGGGGATCGTTTGCAACAGTTTGGCACCATTTTTGAGTGAATTGCAGAAAGTCAGATTTTTGCTGAAATTGTGACTGCGCGGCTTAGGGATTTTTTCAAAAAAAGTTGTTCAGACGTCGAGGGCTAATTCTGTTTCCGATGATAAAATTCCATCTGTTTCCACCGAAAAACCTTTCAGGGGATCGTTTGCAACAGTTTGGCACCATTTTTGAGTGAATTGCAGAACGTCAGATTTTTAGCAGAAATTGTGACCGCGCGGCTTAGGGATTTTTTCAAAAAAAGTTGTTCAGACGTTGAGGGCTAATTCTGTTTCCGATGATAAAAAACCATCTGTTTCCACCAAAAAACCTTTCAGGGGATCACTTACAACAGTTTGCCAACATTTTTGAGTGAATTGCAGAACGTCAGATTTTTAGCAGAAATTGTGACCGCGCGGCTTAGGGATTTTTTCAAAAAAAGTTGTTCAGACGTTGAGGGCTAATTCTGTTTCCGATGATAAAAACCCATCTGTTTCCACCGAAAAACATTTCAGGGGATCACTTGCAACAGTTTGCCAACATTTTTGAGTCAATTGCAGAACGTCAGATTTTTAGCAGAAATTGTGACCGCGCGGCTCAGGGATTTTTCAAAAAAAGTTGTTCAGACGTCAAGGGCTAATTCTGTTTCCGATGATAAAAACACATCTGTTTCCACTGAAAAACATTTCAGGGGATCGTTTGCAACAGTTTGGCACCATTTTTGAGTGAATTGCAGAACGTCAGATTTTTAGCAGAAATTGTGACCGCGCGGCTTAGGGATTTTTTCAAAAAAAGTTGTTCAGACGTTGAGGACTAATTCTGTTTCTGATGATAAAAACCCATCTGTTTCCACCGAAAAACATTTCAGGGGATCACTTGCAACAGTTTGCCAACATTTTTGAGTAAATTGCAGAAGGTCAGATTTTTAGCAGAAATTGTGACCGCGCGGCTTAGGGATTTTTTCAAAAAAATTTGTTCAGACCTCGAGGGCTAATTCTGTTTCCGATGATAAAAACCCATCTGTTTCCACCGAAAAACATTTCAGGGGATCACTTGCAACAGTTTGCCAACATTTTTGAGTGAATTGCAGAACGTCAGATTTTTAGCAGAAATTGTGACCGCGCGGCTTAGGGATTTTTTCAAAAAAAGTTGTTCAGACCTCGAGGGCTAATTCTGTTTCCGATGATAAAAACACATCTGTTTCCACTGAAAAACATTTCAGGGGATCGTTTGCAACAGTTTGGCACCATTTTTGAGTGAATTGCAGAACGTCAGATTTTTAGCAGAAATTGTGACCGCGCGGCTTAGGGATTTTTTCAAAAAAAGTTGTTCAGACGTTGAGGGCTAATTCTGTTTCCGATGATAAAAACCCATCTGTTTCCACCGAAAAACATTTCAGGGGATCACTTGCAACAGTTTGCCAACATTTTTGAGTAAATTGCAGAAGGTCAGATTTTTAGCAGAAATTGTGACCGCGCGGCTTAGGGATTTTTTCAAAAAAATTTGTTCAGACCTCGAGGGCTAATTCTGTTTCCGATGATAAAAACCCATCTGTTTCCACCGAAAAACATTTCAGGGGATCACTTGCAACAGTTTGCCAACATTTTTGAGTGAATTGCAGAACGTCAGATTTTTAGCAGAAATTGTGACCGCGCGGCTTAGGGATTTTTTCAAAAAAAGTTGTTCAGACGTCGAGGGGTAATTCTGTTTCCGATTATAAAAACCCATCTGTTTCCACCGAAAAACATTTCAGGGGATCACTTGCAACAGTTTGCCAACATTTTTGAGTGAATTGCAGAACGTCAGATTTTTAGCAGAAATTGTGACCGCGCGGCTTAGGGATTTTTTCAAAAAAAGTTGTTCAGACCTCGAGGGCTAATTCTGTTTCCGATGATAAAAACCCATCTGTTTCCACCGAAAAACATTTCAGGGGATCGTTTCCAACAGTTTGGGACCATTTTTGAGTGAATTGCAGAACGTCAGATTTTTAGCAGAAATTGTGACCGCGCGGCTTAGGGATTTTTCAAAAAAAGTTGTTCAGACGTCAAGGGCTAATTCTCTTTCCGATGATAAAAACACATCTGTTTCCACCGAAAAACATTTCAGGGGATCGTTTCCAACAGTTTGGCACCATTTTTGAGTGAATTGCAGAAAGTCAGATTTTTGCTGAAATTGTGACTGCGCGGCTTAGGGATTTTTTCAAAAAAAGTTGTTCAGACGTCGAGGGCTAATTCTGTTTCCGATGATAAAATTCCATCTGTTTCCACCGAAAAACCTTTCAGGGGATCGTTTGCAACAGTTTGGCACCATTTTTGAGTGAATTGCAGAACGTCAGATTTTTAGCAGAAATTGTGACCGCGCGGCTTAGGGATTTTTTCAAAAAAAGTTGTTCAGACGTTGAGGGCTAATTCTGTTTCCGATGATAAAAAACCATCTGTTTCCACCAAAAAACCTTTCAGGGGATCACTTACAACAGTTTGCCAACATTTTTGAGTGAATTGCAGAACGTCAGATTTTTAGCAGAAATTGTGACCGCGCGGCTTAGGGATTTTTTCAAAAAAAGTTGTTCAGACGTTGAGGGCTAATTCTGTTTCCGATGATAAAAACCCATCTGTTTCCACCGAAAAACATTTCAGGGGATCACTTGCAACAGTTTGCCAACATTTTTGAGTCAATTGCAGAACGTCAGATTTTTAGCAGAAATTGTGACCGCGCGGCTCAGGGATTTTTCAAAAAAAGTTGTTCAGACGTCAAGGGCTAATTCTGTTTCCGATGATAAAAACACATCTGTTTCCACTGAAAAACATTTCAGGGGATCGTTTGCAACAGTTTGGCACCATTTTTGAGTGAATTGCAGAACGTCAGATTTTTAGCAGAAATTGTGACCGCGCGGCTTAGGGATTTTTTCAAAAAAAGTTGTTCAGACGTTGAGGGCTAATTCTGTTTCCGATGATAAAAACCCATCTGTTTCCACCGAAAAACATTTCAGGGGATCACTTGCAACAGTTTGCCAACATTTTTGAGTAAATTGCAGAAGGTCAGATTTTTAGCAGAAATTGTGACCGCGCGGCTTAGGGATTTTTTCAAAAAAATTTGTTCAGACCTCGAGGGCTAATTCTGTTTCCGATGATAAAAACCCATCTGTTTCCACCGAAAAACATTTCAGGGGATCACTTGCAACAGTTTGCCAACATTTTTGAGTGAATTGCAGAACGTCAGATTTTTAGGAGAAATTGTGACCGCGCGGCTTAGGGATTTTTTCAAAAAAAGTTGTTCAGACGTCGAGGGGTAATTCTGTTTCCGATTATAAAAACCCATCTGTTTCCACCGAAAAACATTTCAGGGGATCACTTGCAACAGTTTGCCAACATTTTTGAGTGAATTGCAGAACGTCAGATTTTTAGCAGAAATTGTGACCGCGCGGCTTAGGGATTTTTTCAAAAAAAGTTGTTCAGACCTCGAGGGCTAATTCTGTTTCCGATGATAAAAACACATCTGTTTCCACTGAAAAACATTTCAGGGGATCGTTTGCAACAGTTTGGCACCATTTTTGAGTGAATTGCAGAACGTCAGATTTTTAGCAGAAATTGTGACCGCGCGGCTTAGGGATTTTTTCAAAAAAAGTTGTTCAGACGTTGAGGGCTAATTCTGTTTCCGATGATAAAAACCCATCTGTTTCCACCGAAAAACATTTCAGGGGATCACTTGCAACAGTTTGTCAACATTTTTGAGTAAATTGCAGAAGGTCAGATTTTTAGCAGAAATTGTGACCGCGCGGCTTAGGGATTTTTTCAAAAAAATTTGTTCAGACCTCGAGGGCTAATTCTGTTTCCGATGATAAAAACCCATCTGTTTCCACCGAAAAACATTTCAGGGGATCACTTGCAACAGTTTGCCAACATTTTTGAGTGAATTGCAGAACGTCAGATTTTTAGCAGAAATTGTGACCGCGCGGCTTAGGGATTTTTTCAAAAAAAGTTGTTCAGACGTCGAGGGGTAATTCTGTTTCCGATTATAAAAACCCATCTGTTTCCACCGAAAAACATTTCAGGGGATCACTTGCAACAGTTTGCCAACATTTTTGAGTGAATTGCAGAACGTCAGATTTTTAGCAGAAATTGTGACCGCGCGGCTTAGGGATTTTTTCAAAAAAAGTTGTTCAGACCTCGAGGGCTAATTCTGTTTCCGATGATAAAAACCCATCTGTTTCCACCGAAAAACATTTCAGGGGATCACTTGCAACAGTTTGCCAACATTTTTGAGTGAATTGCAGAACGTCAGATTTTTAGCAGAAATTGTGACCGCGCGGCTTAGGGATTTTTTCAAAAAAAGTTGTTCAGACGTCAAGGGCTAATTCTGTTTCCAATGATAAAAACCCATCTGTTTCCACCGAAAAACATTTCAGGGGATCGTTTCCAACAGTTTGGGACCATTTTTGAGTGAATTGCAGAACGTCAGATTTTTAGCAGAAATTGTGACCGCGCGGCTTAGGGATTTTTTCAAAAACGTTGTTCAGACGTCGAGGGCTAATTCTGTTTCCGATGATAAAATTCCATCTGTTTCCACCGAAAAACCTTTCAGGGGATCGTTTGCAACAGTTTGGCACCATTTTTGAGTGAATTGCAGAACGTCAGATTTTTAGCAGAAATTGTGACCGCGCGGCTTAGGGATTTTTTCAAAAAAAGTTGTTCAGACGTTGAGGGCTAATTTTGTTTCCGATGATAAAAAACCATCTGTTTCCACCAAAAAACCTTTCAGGGGATCACTTACAACAGTTTGCCAACATTTTTGAGTGAATTGCAGAACGTCAGATTTTTCGCAGAAATTGTGACCGCGCGGCTTAGGGATTTTTTCAAAAAAAGTTGTTCAGACGTTGAGGGCTAATTCTGTTTCCGATGATAAAAACCCATCTGTTTCCACCGAAAAACATTTCAGGGGATCACTTGCAACAGTTTGCCAACATTTTTGAGTGAATTGCAGAACGTCAGATTTTTAGCAGAAATTGTGACCGCGCGGCTCAGGGATTTTTCAAAAAAAGTTGTTCAGACGTCAAGGGCTAATTCTGTTTCCGATGATAAAAACACATCTGTTTCCACTGAAAAACATTTCAGGGGATCGTTTGCAACAGTTTGGCACCATTTTTGAGTGAATTGCAGAACGTCAGATTTTTAGCAGAAATTGTGACCACGCGGCTTAGGGATTTTTTCAAAAAAAGTTGTTCAGACGTTGAGGGCTAATTCTGTTTCCGATGATAAAAAACCATCTGTTTCCACCAAAAAACCTTTCAGGGGATCACTTACAACAGTTTGCCAACATTTTTGAGTGAATTGCAGAACGTCAGATTTTTAGGAGAAATTGTGACCGCGCGGCTTAGGGATTTTTTCAAAAAAAGTTGTTCAGACGTTGAGGGCTAATTCTGTTTCCGATGATAAAAACCCATCTGTTTCCACCGAAAAACATTTCAGGGGATCACTTGCAACAGTTTGCCAACATTTTTGAGTGAATTGCAGAACGTCAGATTTTTAGCAGAAATTGTGACCGCGCGGCTTAGGGATTTTTTCAAAAAAAGTTGTTCAGACCTCGAGGGCTAATTCTGTTTCCGATGATAAAAACCCATCTGTTTCCACCGAAAAACATTTCAGGGGATCACTTGCAACAGTTTGCCAACATTTTTGAGTGAATTGCAGAACGTCAGATTTTTAGCAGAAATTGTGACCGCGCGGCTTAGGGATTTTTTCAAAAAAAGTTGTTCAGACGTCGAGGGGTAATTCTGTTTCCGATTATAAAAACCCATCTGTTTCCACCGAAAAACATTTCAGGGGATCACTTGCAACAGTTTGCCAACATTTTTGAGTGAATTGCAGAACGTCAGATTTTTAGCAGAAATTGTGACCGCGCGGCTTAGGGATTTTTTCAAAAAAAGTTGTTCAGACGTTGAGGGCTAATTCTGTTTCCGATGATAAAAACCCATCTGTTTCCACCGAAAAACATTTCAGGGGATCACTTGCAACAGTTTGCCAACATTTTTGAGTGAATTGCAGAACGTCAGATTTTTAGCAGAAATTGTGACCGCGCGGCTTAGGGATTTTTTCAAAAAAAGTTGTTCAGACCTCGAGGGCTAATTCTGTTTCCGATGATAAAAACCCATCTGTTTCCACCGAAAAACATTTCAGGGGATCACTTGCAACAGTTTGCCAACATTTTTGAGTGAATTGCAGAACGTCAGATTTTTAGCAGAAATTGTGACCGCGCGGCTTAGGGATTTTTTCAAAAAAAGTTGTTCAGACGTCGAGGGGTAATTCTGTTTCCGATTATAAAAACCCATCTGTTTCCACCGAAAAACATTTCAGGGGATCACTTGCAACAGTTTGCCAACATTTTTGAGTGAATTGCAGAACGTCAGATTTTTAGCAGAAATTGTGACCGCGCGGCTTAGGGATTTTTTCAAAAAAAGTTGTTCAGACCTCGAGGGCTAATTCTGTTTCCGATGATAAAAACCCATCTGTTTCCACCGAAAAACATTTCAGGGGATCACTTGCAACAGTTTGCCAACATTTTTGAGTGAATTGCAGAACGTCAGATTTTTAGCAGAAATTGTGACCGCGCGGCTTAGGGATTTTTTCAAAAAAAGTTGTTCAGACGTCAAGGGCTAATTCTGTTTCCGATGATAAAAACCCATCTGTTTCCACCGAAAAACATTTCAGGGGATCGTTTCCAACAGTTTGGGACCATTTTTGAGTGAATTGCAGAACGTCAGATTTTTAGCAGAAATTGTGACCGCGCGGCTGAGGGATTTTTTCAAAAACGTTGTTCAGACGTTGAGGGCTAATTCTGTTTCCGATGATAAAAACCCATCTGTTTCCACCAAAAAACATTTCAGGGGATCACTTGCAACAGTTTGCCAACATTTTTGAGTGAATTGCAGAACGTCAGGTTTTTAGCAGAAATTGTGACCGCGCGGCTTAGGGATTTTTTCAAAAAAAGTTGTTCAGACGTCGAGGGCTAATTCTGTTTCCGATGATAAAAACCCATCTGTTTCCACCGAAAAACATTTCAGGGGATCGTTTCCAACAGTTTGGCACCATTTTTGAGTGAATTGCAGAACGTCAGATTTTTAGCAGAAATTGTGACCGCGCGGCTTAGGGATTTTTTCAAAAAAAGTTGTTCAGACGTCGAGGGCTAATTCTGTTTCCGATGATAAAAACCCATCTGTTTCCACCGAAAAACATTTCAGGGGATCACTTGCAACGGTTTGCCAACATTTTTGAGTCAATTGCAGAACGTCAGATTTTTAGCAGAAATTGTGACCGCGCGGCTTAGGGATTTTTCAAAAAAAGTTGTTCAGACTTTGAGGGCTAATTCTGTTTCCGATGATAAAAACACATCTGTTTCCACCGAAAAACATTTCAGGGGATCGTTTGCAACAGTTTGGCACCATTTTTGAGTGAATTGCAGAACGTCAGATTTTTGCTGAAATTGTGACTGCGCGGCTTAGGGATTTTTTCAAAAAAAGTTGTTCAGACGTCGAGGGCTAATTCTGTTTCCGATGATAAAAACCCATCTGTTTCCACCGAAAAACATTTCAGGGGATCACTTGCAACAGTTTGCCAACATTTTTGAGTGAATTGCAGAACGTCAGATTTTTAGCAGAAATTGTGACCGCGCGGCTTAGGGATTTTTTCAAAAAAAGTTGTTCAGACGTTGAGGGCTAATTCTGTTTCCGATGATAAAAAACCATCTGTTTCCACAAAAAAACCTTTCAGGGGATCACTTGCAACAGTTTGCCAACATTTTTGAGTGAATTGCAGAACGTCAAGTTTTTAGCAGAAATTGTGACCGCGCGGCTTAGGGATTTTTTCAAAAAAAGTTGTTCAGACGTCGAGGGCTAATTCTGTTTCCGATGATAAAAACCCATCTGTTTCCACCGAAAAACATTTCAGGGGATCGTTTCCAACAGTTTGGCACCATTTTTGAGTGAATTGCAGAACGTCAGATTTTTAGCAGAAATTGTGACCGCGCGGCTTAGGGATTTTTCAAAAAAAGTTGTTCAGACGTCAAGGGCTAATTCTGTTTCCGATGATAAAAACACATCTGTTTCCACCGAAAAACATTTCAGGGGATCGTTTGCAACAGTTTGGCACCATTTTTGAGTGAATTGCAGAACGTCAGATTTTTGCTGAAATTGTGACCGCGCGGCTTAGGGATTTTTTCCAAAAAAATTGTTCAGACGTTGAGGGCTAATTCTGTTTCCGATGACAAAAACCCATCTGTTTCCACCGAAAAACATTTCAGGGGATCACTTGCAACAGTTTGCCAACATTTTTGAGTGAATTGCAGAACGTCAGATTTTTAGCAGAAATTGTGACCGCGCGGCTTAGGGATTTTTTCAAAAAAAGTTGTTCAGACGTCGAGGGGTAATTCTGTTTCCGATTATAAAGACCCATCTGTTTCCACCGAAAAACATTTCAGGGGATCACTTGCAACAGTTTGCCAACATTTTTGAGTGAATTGCAGAACGTCAGATTTTTAGCAGAAATTGTGACCGCGCGGCTTAGGGATTTTTTCAAAAAAAGTTGTTCAGACCTCGAGGGCTAATTCTGTTTCCGATGATAAAAACCCATCTGTTTCCACCGAAAAACATTTCAGGGGATCACTTGCAACAGTTTGCCAACATTTTTGAGTGAATTGCAGAACGTCAGATTTTTAGCAGAAATTGTGACCGCGCGGCTTAGGGATTTTTTCAAAAAAAGTTGTTCAGACGTCAAGGGCTAATTCTGTTTCCGATGATAAAAACCCATCTGTTTCCACCGAAAAACATTTCAGGGGATCGTTTCCAACAGTTTGGGACCATTTTTGAGTGAATTGCAGAACGTCAGATTTTTAGCAGAAATTGTGACCGCGCGGCTGAGGGATTTTTTCAAAAACGTTGTTCAGACGTTGAGGGCTAATTCTGTTTCCGATGATAAAAACCCATCTGTTTCCACCAAAAAACATTTCAGGGGATCACTTGCAACAGTTTGCCAACATTTTTGAGTGAATTGCAGAACGTCAGGTTTTTAGCAGAAATTGTGACCGCGCGGCTTAGGGATTTTTTCAAAAAAAGTTGTTCAGACGTCGAGGGCTAATTCTGTTTCCGATGATAAAAACCCATCTGTTTCCACCGAAAAACATTTCAGGGGATCGTTTCCAACAGTTTGGCACCATTTTTGAGTGAATTGCAGAACGTCAGATTTTTAGCAGAAATTGTGACCGCGCGGCTTAGGGATTTTTTCAAAAAAAGTTGTTCAGACGTCGAGGGCTAATTCTGTTTCCGATGATAAAAACCCATCTGTTTCCCCCGAAAAACATTTCAGGGGATCACTTGCAACGGTTTGCCAACATTTTTGAGTCAATTGCAGAACGTCAGATTTTTAGCAGAAATTGTGACCGCGCGGCTTAGGGATTTTTCAAAAAAAGTTGTTCAGACGTCAAGGGCTAATTCTGTTTCCGATGATAAAAACACATCTGTTTCCACCGAAAAACATTTCAGGGGATCGTTTGCAACAGTTTGGCACCATTTTTGAGTGAATTGCAGAACGTCAGATTTTTGCTGAAATTGTGACTGCGCGGCTTAGGGATTTTTTCAAAAAAAGTTGTTCAGACGTCGAGGGCTAATTCTGTTTCCGATGATAAAAACCCATCTGTTTCCACCGAAAAACATTTCAGGGGATCACTTGCAACAGTTTGCCAACATTTTTGAGTGAATTGCAGAACGTCAGATTTTTAGCAGAAATTGTGACCGCGCGGCTTAGGGATTTTTTCAAAAAAAGTTGTTCAGACGTTGAGGGCTAATTCTGTTTCCGATGATAAAAAACCATCTGTTTCCACAAAAAAACCTTTCAGGGGATCACTTGCAACAGTTTGCCAACATTTTTGAGTGAATTGCAGAACGTCAAGTTTTTAGCAGAAATTGTGACCGCGCGGCTTAGGGATTTTTTCAAAAAAAGTTGTTCAGACGTCGAGGGCTAATTCTGTTTCCGATGATAAAAACCCATCTGTTTCCACCGAAAAACATTTCAGGGGATCGTTTCCAACAGTTTGGCACCATTTTTGAGTGAATTGCAGAACGTCAGATTTTTAGCAGAAATTGTGACCGCGCGGCTTAGGGATTTTTCAAAAAAAGTTGTTCAGACGTCAAGGGCTAATTCTGTTTCCGATGATAAAAACACATCTGTTTCCACCGAAAAACATTTCAGGGGATCGTTTGCAACAGTTTGGCACCATTTTTGAGTGAATTGCAGAACGTCAGATTTTTGCTGAAATTGTGACCGCGCGGCTTAGGGATTTTTTCCAAAAAAATTGTTCAGACGTTGAGGGCTAATTCTGTTTCCGATGACAAAAACCCATCTGTTTCCACCGAAAAACATTTCAGGGGATCACTTGCAACAGTTTGCCAACATTTTTGAGTGAATTGCAGAACGTCAGATTTTTAGCAGAAATTGTGACCGCGCGGCTTAGGGATTTTTTCAAAAAAAGTTGTTCAGACGTCGAGGGGTAATTCTGTTTCCGATTATAAAGACCCATCTGTTTCCACCGAAAAACATTTCAGGGGATCACTTGCAACAGTTTGCCAACATTTTTGAGTGAATTGCAGAACGTCAGATTTTTAGCAGAAATTGTGACCGCGCGGCTTAGGGATTTTTTCAAAAAAAGTTGTTCAGACGTCAAGGGCTAATTCTGTTTCCGATGATAAAAACACATCTGTTTCCACCGAAAAACATTTCAGGGGATCGTTTGCAACAGTTTGGCACCATTTTTGAGTGAATTGCAGAACGTCAGATTTTTGCTGAAATTGTGACCGCGCGGCTTAGGGATTTTTTCAAAAAAAGTTGTTCAGACGTCGAGGGCTAATTCTGTTTCCGATGATAAAAACCCATCTGTTTCCACCGAAAAACATTTCAGGGGATCGTTTCCAACAGTTTGGCACCATTTTTGAGTGAATTGCAGAACGTCAGATTTTTAGCAGAAATTGTGACCGCGCGGCTTAGGGATTTTTCAAAAAAAGTTGTTCAGACGTCAAGGGCTAATTCTGTTTCCGATGATAAAAACACATCTGTTTCCACCGAAAAACATTTCAGGGGATCGTTTGCAACAGTTTGGCACCATTTTTGAGTGAATTGCAGAACGTCAGATTTTTGCTGAAATTGTGACTGCGCGGCTTAGGGATTTTTTCAAAAAAAGTTGTTCAGACGTCAAGGGCTAATTCTGTTTCCGATGATAATATCCCATCTGTTTCCACCGAAAAACCTTTCAAGGGATCGTTTGCAACAGTTTGGCACCATTTTTGAGTGAATTGCAGAACGTCAGATTTTTAGCAGAAATTGTGACCGCGCGGCTTAGGGATTTTTTCAAAAAAAGTTGTTCAGACGTTGAGGGCTAATTCTGTTTCCGATGATAAAAAACCATCTGTTTCCACAAAAAAACCTTTCAGGGGATCACTTACAACAGTTTGCCAACATTTTTGAGTGAATTGCAGAACGTCAGATTTTTAGCAGAAATTGTGACCGCGCGGCTTAGGGATTTTTTTCAAAAAAAGTTGTTCAGACGTTGAGGGCTAATTCTGTTTCCGATGATAAAAACCCATCTGTTTCCACCGAAAAACATTTCAGGGGATCACTTGCAACAGTTTGCCAACATTTTTGAGTGAATTGCAGAACGTCAGATTTTTAGCAGAAATTGTGACCGCGCGGGTTAGGGATTTTTTCAAAAAAAGTTGTTCAGACGTTGAGGGCTAATTCTGTTTCCGATGATAAAAACCCATCTGTTTCCACCGAAAAACATTTCAGGGGATCACTTGCAACAGTTTGCCAACATTTTTGAGTGAATTGCAGAACGTCAGATTTTTAGCAGAAATTGTGACCGCGCGGCTCAGGGATTTTTCAAAAAAAGTTGTTCAGACGTCAAGGGCTAATTCTGTTTCCGATGATAAAAACACATCTGTTTCCACTGAAAAACATTTCAGGGGATCGTTTGCAACAGTTTGGCACCATTTTTGAGTGAATTGCAGAACGTCAGATTTTTAGCAGAAATTGTGACCACGCGGCTTAGGGATTTTTTCAAAAAAAGTTGTTCAGACGTTGAGGGCTAATTCTGTTTCCGATGATAAAAAACCATCTGTTTCCACCAAAAAACCTTTCAGGGGATCACTTACAACAGTTTGCCAACATTTTTGAGTGAATTGCAGAACGTCAGATTTTTAGGAGAAATTGTGACCGCGCGGCTTAGGGATTTTTTCAAAAAAAGTTGTTCAGACGTTGAGGGCTAATTCTGTTTCCGATGATAAAAACCCATCTGTTTCCACCGAAAAACATTTCAGGGGATCACTTGCAACAGTTTGCCAACATTTTTGAGTGAATTGCAGAACGTCAGATTTTTAGCAGAAATTGTGACCGCGCGGCTTAGGGATTTTTTCAAAAAAAGTTGTTCAGACCTCGAGGGCTAATTCTGTTTCCGATGATAAAAACCCATCTGTTTCCACCGAAAAACATTTCAGGGGATCACTTGCAACAGTTTGCCAACATTTTTGAGTGAATTGCAGAACGTCAGATTTTTAGCAGAAATTGTGACCGCGCGGCTTAGGGATTTTTTAAAAAAAAGTTGTTCAGACGTCGAGGGGTAATTCTGTTTCCGATTATAAAAACCCATCTGTTTCCACCGAAAAACATTTCAGGGGATCACTTGCAACAGTTTGCCAACATTTTTGAGTGAATTGCAGAACGTCAGATTTTTAGCAGAAATTGTGACCGCGCGGCTTAGGGATTTTTTCAAAAAAAGTTGTTCAGACGTTGAGGGCTAATTCTGTTTCCGATGATAAAAACCCATCTGTTTCCACCGAAAAACATTTCAGGGGATCACTTGCAACAGTTTGCCAACATTTTTGAGTGAATTGCAGAACGTCAGATTTTTAGCAGAAATTGTGACCGCGCGGCTTAGGGATTTTTTCAAAAAAAGTTGTTCAGACCTCGAGGGCTAATTCTGTTTCCGATGATAAAAACCCATCTGTTTCCACCGAAAAACATTTCAGGGGATCACTTGCAACAGTTTGCCAACATTTTTGAGTGAATTGCAGAACGTCAGATTTTTAGCAGAAATTGTGACCGCGCGGCTTAGGGATTTTTTCAAAAAAAGTTGTTCAGACGTCGAGGGGTAATTCTGTTTCCGATTATAAAAACCCATCTGTTTCCACCGAAAAACATTTCAGGGGATCACTTGCAACAGTTTGCCAACATTTTTGAGTGAATTGCAGAACGTCAGATTTTTAGCAGAAATTGTGACCGCGCGGCTTAGGGATTTTTTCAAAAAAAGTTGTTCAGACCTCGAGGGCTAATTCTGTTTCCGATGATAAAAACCCATCTGTTTCCACCGAAAAACATTTCAGGGGATCACTTGCAACAGTTTGCCAACATTTTTGAGTGAATTGCAGAACGTCAGATTTTTGCTGAAATTGTGACCGCGCGGCTTAGGGATTTTTTCCAAAAAAATTGTTCAGACGTTGAGGGCTAATTCTGTTTCCGATGACAAAAACCCATCTGTTTCCACCGAAAAACATTTCAGGGGATCACTTGCAACAGTTTGCCAACATTTTTGAGTGAATTGCAGAACGTCAGATTTTTAGCAGAAATTGTGACCGCGCGGCTTAGGGATTTTTTCAAAAAAAGTTGTTCAGACGTCGAGGGGTAATTCTGTTTCCGATTATAAAAACCCATCTGTTTCCACCGAAAAACATTTCAGGGGATCACTTGCAACAGTTTGCCAACATTTTTGAGTGAATTGCAGAACGTCAGATTTTTAGCAGAAATTGTGACCGCGCGGCTTAGGGATTTTTTCAAAAAAAGTTGTTCAGATGTCAAGGGCTAATTCTGTTTCCGATGATAAAAACACATCTGTTTCCACCGAAAAACATTTCAGGGGATCGTTTGCAACAGTTTGGCACCATTTTTGAGTGAATTGCAGAACGTCAGATTTTTGCTGAAATTGTGACCGCGCGGCTTAGGGATTTTTTCAAAAAAAGTTGTTCAGACGTCGAGGGCTAATTCTGTTTCCGATGATAAAAACCCATCTGTTTCCACCGAAAAACATTTCAGGGGATCGTTTCCAACAGTTTGGCACCATTTTTGAGTGAATTGCAGAACGTCAGATTTTTAGCAGAAATTGTGACCGCGCGGCTTAGGGATTTTTCAAAAAAAGTTGTTCAGACGTCAAGGGCTAATTCTGTTTCCGATGATAAAAACACATCTGTTTCCCCCGAAAAACATTTCAGGGGATCGTTTGCAACAGTTTGGCACCATTTTTGAGTGAATTGCAGAACGTCAGATTTTTGCTGAAATTGTGACTGCGCGGCTTAGGGATTTTTTCAAAAAAAGTTGTTCAGACGTCAAGGGCTAATTCTGTTTCCGATGATAAAAACACATCTGTTTCCACCGAAAAACATTTCAGGGGATCACTTGCAACAGTTTGGCACCATTTTTGAGTGAATTGCAGAACGTCAGATTTTTGCTGAAATTGTGACTGCGCGGCTTAGGGATTTTTTCAAAAAAAGTTGTTCAGACGTCGAGGGCTAATTCTGTTTCCGATGATAATATCCCATCTGTTTCCACCGAAAAACCTTTCAGGGGATCGTTTGCAACAGTTTGGCACCATTTTTGAGTGAATTGCAGAACGTCAGATTTTTAGCAGAAATTGTGACCGCGCGGCTTAGGGATTTTTTCAAAAAAAGTTGTTCAGACGTTGAGGGCTAATTCTGTTTCCGATGATAAAAAACCATCTGTTTCCACAAAAAAACCTTTCAGGGGATCACTTACAACAGTTTGCCAACATTTTTGAGTGAATTGCAGAACGTCAGATTTTTAGCAGAAATTGTGACCGCGCGGCTTAGGGATTTTTTCAAAAAAAGTTGTTCAGACGTTGAGGGCTAATTCTGTTTCCGATGATAAAAACCCATCTGTTTCCACCGAAAAACATTTCAGGGGATCACTTGCAACAGTTTGCCAACATTTTTGAGTGAATTGCAGAACGTCAGATTTTTAGCAGAAATTGTGACCGCGCGGGTTAGGGATTTTTTCAAAAAAAGTTGTTCAGACGTCGAGGGCTAATTCTGTTTCCGATGATAAAAACCCATCTGTTTCCACCAAAAAACCTTTCAGGGGATCGTTTGCAACAGTTTGGCACCATTTTTGAGTGAATTGCAGAACGTCAGATTTTTAGCAGAAATTGTGACCGCGCGGCTTAGGGATTTTTTCAAAAACGTTGTTCAGACGTCGAGGGATAATTCTGTTTCCGATGATAAAAACCCATCTGTTTCCACCGAAAAACATTTCAGGGGATCAATTGCAACAGTTTGCCAACATTTTTGAGTGAATTGCAGAACGTCAGATTTTTAGCAGAAATTGTGACCGCGCGGCTTAGGGATTTTTTCAAAAAAAGTTGTTCAGACGTCAAGGGCTAATTCTGTTTCCGATGATAAAAACCCATCTGTTTCCACCGAAAAACATTTCAGGGGATCACTTGCAACAGTTTGCCAACATTTTTGAGTGAATTGCAGAACGTCAGATTTTTAGCAGAAATTGTGACCGCGCGGGTTAGGGATTTTTTCAAAAAAAGTTGTTCAGACCTCGAGGGCTAATTCTGTTTCCGATGATAAAAACCCATCTGTTTCCACCGAAAAACATTTCAGGGGATCACTTGCAACAGTTTGCCAACATTTTTGAGTGAATTGCAGAACGTCAGATTTTTAGCAGAAATTGTGACCGCGCGGCTTAGGGATTTTTCAAAAAAAGTTGTTCAGACGTCAAGGGCTAATTCTGTTTCCGATGATAAAAACACATCTGTTTCCACCGAAAAACATTTCAGGGGATCGTTTGCAACAGTTTGGCACCATTTTTGAGTGAATTGCAGAACGTCAGATTTTTGCTGAAATTGTGACCGCGCGGCTTAGGGATTTTTTCCAAAAAAATTGTTCAGACGTTGAGGGCTAATTCTGTTTCCGATGATAAAAACCCATCTGTTTCCACCGAAAAACATTTCAGGGGATCACTTGCAACAGTTTGCCAACATTTTTGAGTGAATTGCAGAACGTCAGATTTTTAGCAGAAATTGTGACCGCGCGGCTTAGGGATTTTTTCAAAAAAAGTTGTTCAGACGTCGAGGGGTAATTCTGTTTCCGATTATAAAAACCCATCTGTTTCCACCGAAAAACATTTCAGGGGATCACTTGCAACAGTTTGCCAACATTTTTGAGTGAATTGCAGAACGTCAGATTTTTAGCAGAAATTGTGACCGCGCGGCTTAGGGATTTTTTCAAAAAAAGTTGTTCAGACGTCAAGGGCTAATTCTGTTTCCGATGATAAAAACACATCTGTTTCCACCGAAAAACATTTCAGGGGATCGTTTGCAACAGTTTGGCACCATTTTTGAGTGAATTGCAGAACGTCAGATTTTTGCTGAAATTGTGACCGCGCGGCTTAGGGATTTTTTCAAAAAAAGTTGTTCAGACGTCGAGGGCTAATTCTGTTTCCGATGATAAAAACCCATCTGTTTCCACCGAAAAACATTTCAGGGGATCGTTTCCAACAGTTTGGCACCATTTTTGAGTGAATTGCAGAACGTCAGATTTTTAGCAGAAATTGTGACCGCGCGGCTTAGGGATTTTTCAAAAAAAGTTGTTCAGACGTCAAGGGCTAATTCTGTTTCCGATGATAAAAACACATCTGTTTCCACCGAAAAACATTTCAGGGGATCGTTTGCAACAGTTTGGCACCATTTTTGAGTGAATTGCAGAACGTCAGATTTTTGCTGAAATTGTGACTGCGCGGCTTAGGGATTTTTTCAAAAAAAGTTGTTCAGACGTCGAGGGCTAATTCTGTTTCCGATGATAAAAACACATCTGTTTCCACCGAAAAACATTTCAGGGGATCACTTGCAACAGTTTGGCACCATTTTTGAGTGAATTGCAGAACGTCAGATTTTTGCTGAAATTGTGACTGCGCGGCTTAGGGATTTTTTCAAAAAAAGTTGTTCAGACGTCGAGGGCTAATTCTGTTTCCGATGATAATATCCCATCTGTTTCCACCGAAAAACCTTTCAGGGGATCGTTTGCAACAGTTTGGCACCATTTTTGAGTGAATTGCAGAACGTCAGATTTTTAGCAGAAATTGTGACCGCGCGGCTTAGGGATTTTTTCAAAAAAAGTTGTTCAGACGTTGAGGGCTAATTCTGTTTCCGATGATAAAAAACCATCTGTTTCCACAAAAAAACCTTTCAGGGGATCACTTACAACAGTTTGCCAACATTTTTGAGTGAATTGCAGAACGTCAGATTTTTAGCAGAAATTGTGACCGCGCGGCTTAGGGATTTTTTCAAAAAAAGTTGTTCAGACGTTGAGGGCTAATTCTGTTTCCGATGATAAAAACCCATCTGTTTCCACCAAAAAACATTTCAGGGGATCACTTGCAACAGTTTGCCAACATTTTTGAGTGAATTGCAGAACGTCAGATTTTTAGCAGAAATTGTGACCGCGCGGGTTAGGGATTTTTTCAAAAAAAGTTGTTCAGACGTCGAGGGCTAATTCTGTTTCCGATGATAAAAACCCATCTGTTTCCACCAAAAAACCTTTCAGGGGATCGTTTGCAACAGTTTGGCACCATTTTTGAGTGAATTGCAGAACGTCAGATTTTTAGCAGAAATTGTGACCGCGCGGCTTAGGGATTTTTTCAAAAACGTTGTTCAGACGTCGAGGGATAATTCTGTTTCCGATGATAAAAACCCATCTGTTTCCACCGAAAAACATTTCAGGGGATCAATTGCAACAGTTTGCCAACATTTTTGAGTGAATTGCAGAACGTCAGATTTTTAGCAGAAATTGTGACCGCGCGGCTTAGGGATTTTTTCAAAAAAAGTTGTTCAGACGTCAAGGGCTAATTCTGTTTCCGATGATAAAAACCCATCTGTTTCCACCGAAAAACATTTCAGGGGATCACTTGCAACAGTTTGCCAACATTTTTGAGTGAATTGCAGAACGTCAGATTTTTAGCAGAAATTGTGACCGCGCGGGTTAGGGATTTTTTCAAAAAAAGTTGTTCAGACCTCGAGGGCTAATTCTGTTTCCGATGATAAAAACCCATCTGTTTCCACCGAAAAACATTTCAGGGGATCACTTGCAACAGTTTGCCAACATTTTTGAGTGAATTGCAGAACGTCAGATTTTTAGCAGAAATTGTGACCGCGCGGCTTAGGGATTTTTTCAAAAAAAGTTGTTCAGACGTCAAGGGCTAATTCTGTTTCCGATGATAAAAACCCATCTGTTTCCACCGAAAAACATTTCAGGGGATCGTTTCCAACAGTTTGGGACCATTTTTGAGTGAATTGCAGAACGTCAGATTTTTAGCAGAAATTGTGACCGCGCGGCTGAGGGATTTTTTCAAAAACGTTGTTCAGACGTTGAGGGCTAATTCTGTTTCCGATGATAAAAACCCATCTGTTTCCACCAAAAAACATTTCAGAGGATCACTTGCAACAGTTTGCCAACATTTTTGAGTGAATTGCAGAACGTCAGGTTTTTAGCAGAAATTGTGACCGCGCGGCTTAGGGATTTTTTCAAAAAAAGTTGTTCAGACGTCGAGGGCTAATTCTGTTTCCGATGATAAAAACCCATCTGTTTCCACCGAAAAACATTTCAGGGGATCGTTTCCAACAGTTTGCCAACATTTTTGAGTCAATTGCAGAACGTCAGATTTTTAGCAGAAATTGTGACCGCGCGGCTTAGGGATTTTTCAAAAAAAGTTGTTCAGACGTCAAGGGCTAATTCTGTTTCCGATGATAAAAACACATCTGTTTCCACCGAAAAACATTTCAGGGGATCGTTTGCAACAGTTTGGCACCATTTTTGAGTGAATTGCAGAAAGTCAGATTTTTAGCAGAAATTGTGACTGCGCGGCTTAGGGATTTTTTCAAAAAAAGTTGTTCAGACGTCAAGGGCTAATTCTGTTTCCGATGATAAAAACACATCTGTTTCCACCGAAAAACATTTCAGGGGATCGTTTGCAACAGTTTGGCACCATTTTTGAGTGAATTGCAGAACGTCAGATTTTTGCTGAAATTGTGACTGCGCGGCTTAGGGATTTTTTCAAAAAAAGTTGTTCAGACGTCGAGGGTTAATTCTGTTTCCGATGATAAAAAACCATCTGTTTCCACCGAAAAACATTTCAGGGGATCACTTGCAACAGTTTGCCAACATTTTTGAGTGAATTGCAGAACGTCAGATTTTTAGCAGAAATTGTGACCGCGCGGCTTAGGGATTTTTTCAAAAAAAGTTGTTCAGACGTCAAGGGCTAATTCTGTTTCCGATGATAAAAACCCATCTGTTTCCACCGAAAAACATTTCAGGGGATCACTTGCAACAGTTTGCCAACATTTTTGAGTCAATTGCAGAACGTCAGATTTTAGCAGAAATTGTGACCGCGCGGCTTAGGGATTTTTTCAAAAAAAGTTGTTCAGACGTCGAGGGCTAATTCTGTTTCCGATGATAAAAACCCATCTGTTTCCACCGAAAAACATTTCAGGGGATCGTTTCCAACAGTTTGGCACCATTTTTGAGTGAATTGCAGAACGTCAGATTTTTAGCAGAAATTGTGACCGCGCGGCTTAGGGATTTTTTCAAAAAAAGTTGTTCAGACCTCGAGGGCCAATTCTGTTTCCGATGATAAAAACCCATCTGTTTCCACCGAAAAACATTTCAGGGGATCACTTGCAACAGTTTGCCAACATTTTTGAATGAATTGCAGAACGTCAGATTTTTAGCAGAAATTGTGACCGCGCGGCTTAGGGATTTTTTCAAAAAAAGGTGTTCAGACGTCGAGGGGTAATTCTGTTTCCGATTATAAAAACCCATCTGTTTCCACCGAAAAACATTTCAGGGGATCACTTGCAACAGTTTGCCAACATTTTTGAGTGAATTGCAGAACGTCAGATTTTTAGCAGAAATTGTGACCGCGCGGCTTAGGGATTTTTTCAAAAAAAGTTGTTCAGACGTCAAGGGCTAATTCTGTTTTCGATGATAAAAACCCATCTGTTTCCACCGAAAAACATTTCAGGGGATCGTTTCCAACAGTTTGGGACCATTTTTGAGTGAATTGCAGAACGTCAGATTTTTAGCAGAAATTGTGACCGCGCGGCTTAGGGATTTTTTCAAAAACGTTGTTCAGACGTTGAGGGCTAATTCTGTTTCCGATGGTAAAAACCCATCTGTTTCCACCAAAAAACATTTCAGGGGATCACTTGCAACAGTTTGCCAACATTTTTGAGTGAATTGCAGAACGTCAGATTTTTAGCAGAAATTGTGACCGCGCGGCTTAGGGATTTTTTCAAAAAAAGTTGTTCAGACGTCAAGGGCTAATTCTGTTTCCGATGATAAAAACCCATCTGTTTCCACCGAAAAACATTTCAGGGGATCGTTTCCAACAGTTTGGGACCATTTTTGAGTGAATTGCAGAACGTCAGATTTTTAGCAGAAATTGTGACCGCGCGGCTTAGGGATTTTTTCAAAAACGTTGTTCAGACGTTGAGGGCTAATTCTGTTTCCGATGATAAAAACCCATCTGTTTCCACCAAAAAACATTTCAGGGGATCACTTGCAACAGTTTGCCAACATTTTTGAGTGAATTGCAGAACGTCAGGTTTTTAGCAGAAATTGTGACCGCGCGGCTTAGGGATTTTTTCAAAAAAAGTTGTTCAGACGTCGAGGGCTAATTCTGTTTCCGATGATAAAAACCCATCTGTTTCCACCGAAAAACATTTCAGGGGATCGTTTCCAACAGTTTGGCACCATTTTTGAGTGAATTGCAGAACGTCAGATTTTTAGCAGAAATTGTGACCGCGCGGCTTAGGGATTTTTTCAAAAAAAGTTCTTCAGACGTCGAGGGCTAATTCTGTTTCCGATGATAAAAACCCATCTGTTTCCACCGAAAAACATTTCAGGGGATCACTTGCAACGGTTTGCCAACATTTTTGAGTCAATTGCAGAACGTCAGATTTTTAGCAGAAATTGTGACCGCGCGGCTTAGGGATTTTTCAAAAAAAGTTGTTCAGACGTCAAGGGCTAATTCTGTTTCCGATGATGAAAACACATCTGTTTCCACCGAAAAACATTTCAGGGGATCGTTTGCAACAGTTTGGCACCATTTTTGAGTGAATTGCAGAACGTCAGATTTTTGCTGAAATTGTGACTGCGCGGCTTAGGGATTTTTTCAAAAAAAGTTGTTCAGACGTCGAGGGCTAATTCTGTTTCCGATGATAAAAACCCATCTGTTTCCACCGAAAAACATTTCAGGGGATCACTTGCAACAGTTTGCCAACATTTTTGAGTGAATTGCAGAACGTCAGATTTTTAGCAGAAATTGTGACCGCGCCTTAGGGATTTTTTCAAAAAAAGTTGTTCAGACGTTGAGGGCTAATTCTGTTTCCGATGATAAAAAACCATCTGTTTCCACAAAAAAACCTTCCAGGGGATCACTTGCAACAGTTTGCCAACATTTTTGAGTGAATTGCAGAACGTCAAGTTTTTAGCAGAAATTGTGACCGCGCGGCTTAGGGATTTTTTCAAAAAAAGTTGTTCAGACGTCGAGGGCTAATTCTGTTTCCGATGATAAAAACCCATCTGTTTCCACCGAAAAACATTTCAGGGGATCGTTTCCAACAGTTTGGCACCATTTTTGAGTGAATTGCAGAACGTCAGATTTTTGCTGAAATTGTGACTGCGCGGCTTAGGGATTTTTTCAAAAAAAGTTGTTCAGACGTCGAGGGCTAATTCTGTTTCCGATGATAAAAACCCATCTGTTTCCACCGAAAAACATTTCAGGGGATCACTTGCAACAGTTTGCCAACATTTTTGAGTGAATTGCAGAACGTCAGATTTTTAGCAGAAATTGTGACCGCGCCTTAGGGATTTTTTCAAAAACAGTTGTTCAGACGTTGAGGGCTAATTCTGTTTCCGATGATAAAAAACCATCTGTTTCCACAAAAAAACCTTTCAGGGGATCACTTGCAACAGTTTGCCAACATTTTTGAGTGAATTGCAGAACGTCAAGTTTTTAGCAGAAATTGTGACCGCGCGGCTTAGGGATTTTTTCAAAAAAAGTTGTTCAGACGTCGAGGGCTAATTCTGTTTCCGATGATAAAAACCCATCTGTTTCCACCGAAAAACATTTCAGGGGATCACTTGCAACGGTTTGCCAACATTTTTGAGTCAATTGCAGAACGTCAGATTTTTAGCAGAAATTGTGACCGCGCGGCTTAGGGATTTTTCAAAAAAAGTTTTTCAGACGTCGAGGGCTAATTCTGTTTCCGATGATAAAAACCCATCTGTTTCCACCGAAAAACATTTCAGGGGATCGTTTGCAACAGTTTGGCACCATTTTTGAGTGAATTGCAGAACGTCAGATTTTTAGCAGAAATTGTGACCGCGCGGCTTAGGGATTTTTTCAAAAAAGTTGTTCAGACGTCGAGGGATAATTCTGTTTCCGATGATAAAAACCCATCTGTTTCCACCGAAAAACATTTCAGGGGATCACTTGCAACAGTTTGCCAACATTTTTGAGTGAATTGCATAACGTCAGATTTTTAGCAGAAATTGTGACCGCGCGGCTTAGGGATTTTTTCAAAAAAAGTTGTTCAGACGTCAAGGGCTAATTCTGTTTCCGATGATAAAAACCCATCTGTTTCCACCGAAAAACATTTCAGGGGATCACTTGCAACAGTTTGCCAACATTTTTGAGTGAATTGCAGAACGTCAGATTTTTAGCAGAAATTGTGACCGCGCGGGTTAGGGATTTTTTCAAAAAAAGTTGTTCAGACGTCGAGGGCTAATTCTGTTTCCGATGATAAAAACCCATCTGTTTCCACCGAAAAACATTTCAGGGGATCGTTTCCAACAGTTTGGCACCATTTTTGAGTGAATTGCAGAACGTCAGATTTTTAGCAGAAATTGTGACCGCGCGGGTTAGGGATTTTTTCAAAAAAAGTTGTTCAGACGTCAAGGGCTAATTCTGTTTCCGATGATAAAAACCCATCTGTTTCCACCGAAAAACATTTCAGGGGATCACTTGCAACAGTTTGCCAACATTTTTGAGTGAATTGCAGAACGTCAGATTTTTAGCAGAAATTGTGACCGCGCGGCTTAGGGATTTTTTCAAAAAAAGTTGTTCAGACGTTGAGGGCTAATTCTGTTTCCGATGATAAAAACCCATCTGTTTCCACCGAAAAACATTTCAGGGGATCACTTGCAAAAAAAGTTGTTCAGACGTCAAGGGCTAATTCTGTTTCCGATGATAAAAACACATCTGTTTCCACCGAAAAACATTTCAGGGGATCGTTTGCAACAGTTTGGCACCATTTTTGAGTGAATTGCAGAACGTCAGATTTTTGCTGAAATTGTGACTGCGCGGCTTAGGGATTTTTTCAAAAAAAGTTGTTCAGACGTCGAGGGCTAATTCTGTTTCCGATGATAAAAACCCATCTGTTTCCACCGAAAAACATTTCAGGGGATCACTTGCAACAGTTTGCCAACATTTTTGAGTGAATTGCAGAACGTCAGATTTTTAGCAGAAATTGTGACCGCGCGGCTTAGGGATTTTTTCAAAAAAAGTTGTTCAGACGTTGAGGGCTAATTCTGTTTCCGATGATAAAAAACCATCTGTTTCCACAAAAAAACCTTTCAGGGGATCACTTACAACAGTTTGCCAACATTTTTGAGTGAATTGCAGAACGTCAGATTTTTAGCAGAAATTGTGACCGCGCGGCTTAGGGATTTTTTCAAAAAAAGTTGTTCAGACGTTGAGGGCTAATTCTGTTTCCGATGATAAAAACCCATCTGTTTCCACCGAAAAACATTTCAGGGGATCACTTGCAACAGTTTGCCAACATTTTTGAGTGAATTGCAGAACGTCAGATTTTTAGCAGAAATTGTGACCGCGCGGGTTAGGGATTTTTTCAAAAAAAAGTTGTTCAGACGTCGAGGGCTAATTCTGTTTCCGATGATAAAAACCCATCTGTTTCCACCAAAAAACCTTTCAGGGGATTGTTTGCAACAGTTTGGCACCATTTTTGAGTGAATTGCAGAACGTCAGATTTTTAGCAGAAATTGTGACCGCGCGGCTTAGGGATTTTTTCAAAAAAAGTTGTTCAGACGTCAAGGGCTAATTCTGTTTCCGATGATAAAAACCCATCTGTTTCCACCGAAAAACATTTCAGGGGATCACTTGCAACAGTTTGCCAACATTTTTGAGTGAATTGCAGAACGTCAGATTTTTAGCAGAAATTGTGACCGCGCGGGTTAGGGATTTTTTCAAAAAAAGTTGTTCAGACGTCGAGGGCTAATTCTGTTTCCGATGATAAAAACCCATCTGTTTCCACCGAAAAACATTTCAGGGGATCGTTTCCAACAGTTTGGCACCATTTTTGAGTGAATTGCAGAACGTCAGATTTTTAGCAGAAATTGTGACCGCGCGGCTTAGGGATTTTTTCAAAAAAAGTTGTTCAGACGTCGAGGGCTAATTCTGTTTCCGATGATAAAAACCCATCTGTTTCCACCGAAAAACATTTCAGGGGATCACTTGCAACGGTTTGCCAACATTTTTGAGTGAATTGCAGAACGTCAGATTTTTAGCAGAAATTGTGACCGCGCGGCTTAGGGATTTTTCAAAAAAAGTTGTTCAGACGTCAAGGGCTAATTCTGTTTCCGATGATAAAAACACATCTGTTTCCAACGAAAAACATTTCAGGGGATCGTTTGCAACAGTTTGGCACCATTTTTGAGTGAATTGCAGAACGTCAGATTTTTGCTGAAATTGTGACTGCGCGGCTTAGGGATTTTTTCAAAAAAAGTTGTTCAGATGTCGAGGGCTAATTCTGTTTCCGATGATAAAATCCCATCTGTTTCCACCGAAAAACATTTCAGGGGATCGTTTGCAACAGTTTGGCACCATTTTTGAGTGAATTGCAGAACGTCAGATTTTTAGCAGAAATTGTGACCGCGCGGCTTAGGGATTTTTTCAAAAAAAGTTGTTCAGACGTTGAGGGCTAATTCTGTTTCCGATGATAAAAACCCATCTGTTTCCACCGAAAAACATTTCAGGGGATCACTTGCAACAGTTTGCCAACATTTTTGAGTGAATTGCAGAACGTCAGATTTTTAGCAGAAATTGTGACCGCGCGGCTTAGGGATTTTTTCAAAAAAAGTTGTTCAGACGTTGAGGGCTAATTCTGTTTCCGATGATAAAAACCCATCTGTTTCCACTGAAAAACATTTCAGGGGATCACTTGCAATAGTTTGGGACCATTTTTGAGTGAATTGCAGAACGTCAGATTTTTAGCAGAAATTGTGACCGCGCGGCTTAGGGATTTTTTTAAAAAAAGTTGTTCAGACCTCGAGGGCTAATTCTGTTTCCGATGATAAAAACCCATCTGTTTCCACCGAAAAACATTTCAGGGGATCACTTGCAACAGTTTGCCAACATTTTTGAGTGAATTGCAGAACGTCAGATTTTTAGCAGAAATTGTGACCGCGCGGCTTAGGGATTTTTTCAAAAAAAGTTGTTCAGACGTCGAGGGGTAATTCTGTTTCTGATTATAAAAACCCATCTGTTTCCACTGAAAAACATTTCAGGGGATCACTTGCAACAGTTTGCCAACATTTTTGAGTGAATTGCAGAACGTCAGATTTTTAGCAGAAATTGTGACCGCGCGGCTTAGGGATTTTTTCAAAAAAAGTTGTTCAGACCTCGAGGGCTAATTCTGTTTCCGATGATAAAAACCCATCTGTTTCCACCGAAAAACATTTCAGGGGATCACTTGCAACAGTTTGCCAACATTTTTGAGTGAATTGCAGAACGCCAGATTTTTAGCAGAAATTGTGACCGCGCGGCTTAGGGATTTTTTCAAAAAAAGTTGTTCAGACGTCAAGGGCTAATTCTGTTTCCGATGATAAAAACCCATCTGTTTCCACCGAAAAACATTTCAGGGGATCGTTTCCAACAGTTTGGGACCATTTTTGAGTGAATTGCAGAACGTCAGATTTTTAGCAGAAATTGTGACCGCGCGGCTGAGGGATTTTTTCAAAAACGTTGTTCAGACGTTGAGGGCTAATTCTGTTTCCGATGATAAAAACCCATCTGTTTCCACCAAAAAACATTTCAGGGGATCACTTGCAACAGTTTGCCAACATTTTTGAGTGAATTGCAGAACGTCAGATTTTTAGCAGAAATTGTGACCGCGCGGCTTAGGGATTTTTTCAAAAAAAGTTGTTCAGACGTCAAGGGCTAATTCTGTTTCCGATGATAAAAACCCATCTGTTTCCACCGAAAAACATTTCAGGGGATCGTTTGCAACAGTTTGGCACCATTTTTGAGTGAATTGCAGAACGTCAGATTTTTGCTGAAATTGTGACTGCGCGGCTTAGGGATTTTTTCAAAAAAAGTTGTTCAGATGTCGAGGGCTAATTCTGTTTCCGATGATAAAATCCCATCTGTTTCCACCGAAAAACATTTCAGGGGATCACTTGCAACAGTTTGCCAACATTTTTGAGTGAATTGCAGAACGTCAGATTTTTAGCAGAAATTGTGACCGCGCGGCTTAGGGATTTTTCAAAAAAAGTTGTTCAGACGTTGAGGGCTAATTCTGTTTCCGATGATAAAAACCCATCTGTTTCCACCGAAAAACATTTCAGGGGATCACTTGCAACAGTTTGCCAACATTTTTGAGTGAATTGCAGAACGTCAGATTTTTAGCAGAAATTGTGACCGCGCGGCTTAGGGATTTTTTCAAAAAAAGTTGTTCAGACGTTGAGGGCTAATTCTGTTTCCGATGATAAAAACCCATCTGTTTCCACTGAAAAACATTTCAGGGGATCACTTGCAACAGTTTGGGACCATTTTTGAGTGAATTGCAGAACGTCAGATTTTTAGCAGAAATTGTGACCGCGCGGCTTAGGGATTTTTTTTAAAAAAGTTGTTCAGACCTCGAGGGCTAATTCTGTTTCCGATGATAAAAACCCATCTGTTTCCACCGAAAAACATTTCAGGGGATCACTTGCAACAGTTTGCCAACATTTTTGAGTGAATTGCAGAACGTCAGATTTTTAGCAGAAATTGTGACCGCGCGGCTTAGGGATTTTTTCAAAAAAAGTTGTTCAGACGTCCAGGGGTAATTCTGTTTCTGATTATAAAAACCCATCTGTTTCCACTGAAAAACATTTCAGGGGATCACTTGCAACAGTTTGCCAACATTTTTGAGTGAATTGCAGAACGTCAGATTTTTAGCAGAAATTGTGACCGCGCGGCTTAGGGATTTTTTCAAAAAAAGTTGTTCAGACCTCGAGGGCTAATTCTGTTTCCGATGATAAAAACCCATCTGTTTCCACCAAAAAACATTTCAGGGGATCACTTGCAACAGTTTGCCAACATTTTTGAGTGAATTGCAGAACGTCAGATTTTTAGCAGAAATTGTGACCGCGCGGCTTAGGGATTTTTTCAAAAAAAGTTGTTCAGACGTCAAGGGCTAATTCTGTTTCCGATGATAAAAACCCATCTGTTTCCACCGAAAAACATTTCAGGGGATCGTTTCCAACAGTTTGGGACCATTTTTGAGTGAATTGCAGAACGTCAGATTTTTAGCAGAAATTGTGACCGCGCGGCTGAGGGATTTTTTCAAAAACGTTGTTCAGACGTTGAGGGCTAATTCTGTTTCCGATGATAAAAACCCATCTGTTTCCACCAAAAAACATTTCAGGGGATCACTTGCAACAGTTTGCCAACATTTTTGAGTGAATTGCAGAACGTCAGATTTTTAGCAGAAATTGTGACCGCGCGGCTTAGGGATTTTTTCAAAAAAAGTTGTTCAGACGTCAAGGGCTAATTCTGTTTCCGATGATAAAAACCCATCTGTTTCCACCGAAAAACATTTCAGGGGATCACTTGCAACAGTTTGCCAATATTTTTGAGTGAATTGCAGAACGTCAGATTTTTAGCAGAAATTGTGACCGCGCGGCTTAGGGATTTTTTCAAAAAAAGTTGTTCAGACGTCGAGGGCTAATTCTGTTTCCGATGATAAAAACCCATCTATTTCCACCAAAAAACCTTTCAGGGGATCGTTTGCAACAGTTTGGCACCATTTTTGAGTGAATTGCAGAACGTCAGATTTTTAGCAGAAATTGTGACCGCGCGGCTTAGGGATTTTTTCAAAAAAAGTTGTTCAGACGTCAAGGGCTAATTCTGTTTCCGATGATAAAAACCCATCTGTTTCCACTGAAAAACATTTCAGGGGATCACTTGCAACAGTTTGCCAACATTTTTGAGTGAATTGCAGAACGTCAGATTTTTAGCAGAAATTGTGACCGGGCGGCTTAGGGATTTTTTAAAAAAAAGTTGTTCAGACCTCGAGGGCTAATTCTGTTTCCGATGATAAAAACCCATCTGTTTCCACCGAAAAACATTTCAGGGGATCACTTGCAACAGTTTGCCAACATTTTTGAGTGAATTGCAGAACGTCAGATTTTTAGCAGAAATTGTGACCGCGCGGCTTAGGGATTTTTTCAAAAAAAGTTGTTCAGACGTCGAGGGGTAATTCTGTTTCCGATTATAAAAACCCATCTGTTTCCACCGAAAAACATTTCAGGGGATCACTTGCAACAGTTTGCCAACATTTTTGAGTGAATTGCAGAACGTCAGATTTTTAGCAGAAATTGTGACCGCGCGGCTTAGGGATTTTTTCAAAAAAAGTTGTTCAGACGTTGAGGGCTAATTCTGTTTCCGATGATAAAAACCCATCTGTTTCCACCGAAAAACATTTCAGGGGATCACTTGCAACAGTTTGCCAACATTTTTGAGTGAATTGCAGAACGTCAGATTTTTAGCAGAAATTGTGACCGCGCGGCTTAGGGATTTTTTAAAAAAAAGTTGTTCAGACCTCGAGGGCTAATTCTGTTTCCGATGATAAAAACCCATCTGTTTCCACCGAAAAACATTTCAGGGGATCACTTGCAACAGTTTGCCAACATTTTTGAGTGAATTGCAGAACGTCAGATTTATAGTTGCTGAAATTGTGACCGCGCGGCTTAGGGATTTTTTCAAAAAAAGTTGTTCAGACGTCGAGGGGTAATTCTGTTTCCGATTATAAAAACCCATCTGTTTCCACCGAAAAACATTTCAGGGGATCACTTGCAACAGTTTGCCAACATTTTTGAGTGAATTGCAGAACGTCAGATTTTTAGCAGAAATTGTGACCGCGCGGCTTAGGGATTTTTTCAAAAAAAGTTGTTCAGACTTTGAGGGCTAATTCTGTTTCCGATGATAAAAACCCATCTGTTTCCACTGAAAAACATTTCAGGGGATCACTTGCAACAGTTTGGGACCATTTTTGAGTGAATTGCAGAACGTCAGATTTTTAGCAGAAATTGTGACCGCGCGGCTTAGGGATTTTTTTAAAAAAAGTTGTTCAGACCTCGAGGGCTAATTCTGTTTCCGATGATAAAAACCCATCTGTTTCCACCGAAAAACATTTCAGGGGATCACTTGCAACAGTTTGCCAACATTTTTGAGTGAATTGCAGAACGTCAGATTTTTAGCAGAAATTGTGACCGCGCGGCTTAGGGATTTTTTCAAAAAAAGGTGTTCAGACGTCGAGGGGTAATTCTGTTTCCGATTGTAAAAACCCATCTGTTTCCACCGAAAAACATTTCAGGGGATCACTTGCAACAGTTTGCCAACATTTTTGAGTGAATTGCAGAACGTCAGATTTTTAGCAGAAATTGTGACCGCGCGGCTTAGGGATTTTTTCAAAAAAAGTTGTTCAGACCTCGAGGGCTAATTCTGTTTCCGATGATAAAAACCCATCTGTTTCCACCGAAAAACATTTCAGGGGATCACTTGCAACAGTTTGCCAACATTTTTGAGTGAATTGCAGAACGTCAGATTTTTAGCAGAAATTGTGACCGCGCGGCTTAGGGATTTTTTCAAAAAAAGTTGTTCAGACGTCAAGGGCTAATTCTGTTTCCGATGATAAAAACCCATCTGTTTCCACCGAAAAACATTTCAGGGGATCGTTTCCAACAGTTTGGGACCATTTTTGAGTGAATTGCAGAACGTCAGATTTTTGCTGAAATTGTGACTGCGCGGCTTAGGGATTTTTTCAAAAAAAGTTGTTCAGACGTCGAGGGCTAATTCTGTTTCCGATGATAAAAACCCATCTGTTTCCACCGAAAAACATTTCAGGGGATCACTTGCAACAGTTTGCCAACATTTTTGAGTGAATTGCAGAACGTCAGATTTTTAGCAGAAATTGTGACCGCGCGGCTTAGGGATTTTTTCAAAAAAAGTTGTTCAGACGTCGAGGGGTAATTCTGTTTCCGATTATAAAAACCCATCTGTTTCCACCGAAAAACATTTCAGGGGATCACTTGCAACAGTTTGCCAACATTTTTGAGTGAATTGCAGAACGTCAGATTTTTAGCAGAAATTGTGACCGCGCGGCTTAGGGATTTTTAAAAAAAAAGTTGTTCAGACCTCGAGGGCTAATTCTGTTTCCGATGATAAAAACCCATCTGTTTCCACCGAAAAACATTTCAGGGGATCACTTGCAACAGTTTGCCAACATTTTTGAGTGAATTGCAGAACGTCAGATTTTTAGCAGAAATTGTGACCGCGCGGCTTAGGGATTTTTTCAAAAAAAGTTGTTCAGACGTCGAGGGGTAATTCTGTTTCCGATTATAAAAACCCATCTGTTTCCACCGAAAAACATTTCAGGGGATCACTTGCAACAGTTTGCCAACATTTTTGAGTGAATTGCAGAACGTCAGATTTTTAGCAGAAATTGTGACCGCGCGGCTTAGGGATTTTTTCAAAAAAAGTTGTTCAGACGTTGAGGGCTAATTCTGTTTCCGATGATAAAAACCCATCTGTTTCCACCGAAAAACATTTCAGGGGATCACTTGCAACAGTTTGCCAACATTTTTGAGTGAATTGCAGAACGTCAGATTTTTAGCAGAAATTGTGACCGCGCGGCTTAGGGATTTTTTCAAAAAAAGTTGTTCAGACGTTGAGGGCTAATTCTGTTTCCGATGATAAAAACCCATCTGTTTCCACTGAAAAACATTTCAGGGGATCACTTGCAACAGTTTGCCAACATTTTTGAGTGAATTGCAGAACGTCAGATTTTTAGCAGAAATTGTGACCGCGCGGCTTAGGGATTTTTTAAAAAAAAGTTGTTCAGACCTCGAGGGCTAATTCTGTTTCCGATGATAAAAACCCATCTGTTTCCACCGAAAAACATTTCAGGGGATCACTTGCAACAGTTTGCCAACATTTTTGAGTGAATTGCAGAACGTCAGATTTATAGTTGCTGAAATTGTGACCGCGCGGCTTAGGGATTTTTTCAAAAAAAGTTGTTCAGACGTCGAGGGGTAATTCTGTTTCCGATTATAAAAACCCATCTGTTTCCACCGAAAAACATTTCAGGGGATCACTTGCAACAGTTTGCCAACATTTTTGAGTGAATTGCAGAACGTCAGATTTTTAGCAGAAATTGTGACCGCGCGGGTTAGGGATTTTTTTAAAAAAAGTTGTTCAGACCTCGAGGGCTAATTCTGTTTCCGATGATAAAAACCCATCTGTTTCCACCGAAAAACATTTCAGGGGATCACTTGCAACAGTTTGCCAACATTTTTGAGTGAATTGCAGAACGTCAGATTTTTAGCAGAAATTGTGACCGCGCGGCTTAGGGATTTTTTCAAAAAAAGGTGTTCAGACGTCGAGGGGTAATTCTGTTTCCGATTATAAAAACCCATCTGTTTCCACCGAAAAACATTTCAGGGGATCACTTGCAACAGTTTGCCAACATTTTTGAGTGAATTGCAGAACGTCAGATTTTTAGCAGAAATTGTGACCGCGCGGCTTAGGGATTTTTTCAAAAAAAGTTGTTCAGACCTCGAGGGCTAATTCTGTTTCCGATGATAAAAACCCATCTGTTTCCACCGAAAAACATTTCAGGGGATCACTTGCAACAGTTTGCCAACATTTTTGAGTGAATTGCAGAACGTCAGATTTTTAGCAGAAATTGTGACCGCGCGGCTTAGGGATTTTTTCAAAAAAAGTTGTTCAGACGTTGAGGGCTAATTCTGTTTCCGATGATAAAAACCCATCTGTTTCCACCGAAAAACATTTCAGGGGATCACTTGCAACAGTTTGCCAACATTTTTGAGTGAATTGCAGAACGTCAGATTTTTAGCAGAAATTGTGACCGCGCGGCTTAGGGATTTTTTCAAAAAAAGTTGTTCAGACGTTGAGGGCTAATTCTGTTTCCGATGATAAAAACCCATCTGTTTCCACTGAAAAACATTTCAGGGGATCACTTGCAACAGTTTGCCAACATTTTTGAGTGAATTGCAGAACGTCAGATTTTTAGCAGAAATTGTGACCGCGCGGCTTAGGGATTTTTTTAAAAAAAGTTGTTCAGACCTCGAGGGCTAATTCTGTTTCCGATGATAAAAACCCATCTGTTTCCACCGAAAAACATTTCAGGGGATCACTTGCAACAGTTTGCCAACATTTTTGAGTGAATTGCAGAACGTCAGATTTATAGTTGCTGAAATTGTGACCGCGCGGCTTAGGGATTTTTTCAAAAAAAGTTGTTCAGACGTCGAGGGGTAATTCTGTTTCCGATTATAAAAACCCATCTGTTTCCACCGAAAAACATTTCAGGGGATCACTTGCAACAGTTTGCCAACATTTTTGAGTGAATTGCAGAACGTCAGATTTTTAGCAGAAATTGTGACCGCGCGGCTTAGGGATTTTTTCAAAAAAAGTTGTTCAGACTTTGAGGGCTAATTCTGTTTCCGATGATAAAAACCCATCTGTTTCCACTGAAAAACATTTCAGGGGATCACTTGCAACAGTTTGGGACCATTTTTGAGTGAATTGCAGAACGTCAGATTTTTAGCAGAAATTGTGACCGCGCGGCTTAGGGATTTTTTTTAAAAAAGTTGTTCAGACCTCGAGGGCTAATTCTGTTTCCGATGATAAAAACCCATCTGTTTCCACCGAAAAACATTTCAGGGGATCACTTGCAACAGTTTGCCAACATTTTTGAGTGAATTGCAGAACGTCAGATTTATAGTTGCTGAAATTGTGACCGCGCGGCTTAGGGATTTTTTCAAAAAAAGGTGTTCAGACGTCGAGGGGTAATTCTGTTTCCGATTGTAAAAACCCATCTGTTTCCACCGAAAAACATTTCAGGGGATCACTTGCAACAGTTTGCCAACATTTTTGAGTGAATTGCAGAACGTCAGATTTTTAGCAGAAATTGTGACCGCGCGGCTTAGGGATTTTTTCAAAAAAAGTTGTTCAGACCTCGAGGGCTAATTCTGTTTCCGATGATAAAAACCCATCTGTTTCCACCGAAAAACATTTCAGGGGATCACTTGCAACAGTTTGCCAACATTTTTGAGTGAATTGCAGAACGTCAGATTTTTAGCAGAAATTGTGACCGCGCGGCTTAGGGATTTTTTCAAAAAAAGTTGTTCAGACGTCAAGGGCTAATTCTGTTTCCGATGATAAAAACCCATCTGTTTCAACCGAAAAACATTTCAGGGGATCGTTTCCAACAGTTTGGGACCATTTTTGAGTGAATTGCAGAACGTCAGATTTTTAGCAGAAATTGTGACCGCGCGGCTGAGGGATTTTTTCAAAAACGTTGTTCAGACGTTGAGGGCTAATTCTGTTTCCGATGATAAAAACCCATCTGTTTCCACCAAAAAACATTTCAGGGGATCGTTTGCAACAGTTTGGCACCATTTTTGAGTGAATTGCAGAACGTCAGATTTTTGCTGAAATTGTGACTGCGCGGCTTAGGGATTTTTTCAAAAAAAGTTGTTCAGACGTCGAGGGCTAATTCTGTTTCCGATGATAAAAACCCATCTGTTTCCACCGAAAAACATTTCAGGGGATCACTTGCAACAGTTTGCCAACATTTTTGAGTGAATTGCAGAACGTCAGATTTTTAGCAGAAATTGTGACCGCGCGGCTTAGGGATTTTTTCAAAAAAAGTTGTTCAGACGTCGAGGGGTAATTCTGTTTCCGATTATAAAAACCCATCTGTTTCCACCGAAAAACATTTCAGGGGATCACTTGCAACAGTTTGCCAACATTTTTGAGTGAATTGCAGAACGTCAGATTTTTAGCAGAAATTGTGACCGCGCGGCTTAGGGATTTTTTAAAAAAAAGTTGTTCAGACCTCGAGGGCTAATTCTGTTTCCGATGATAAAAACCCATCTGTTTCCACCGAAAAACATTTCAGGGGATCACTTGCAACAGTTTGCCAACATTTTTGAGTGAATTGCAGAACGTCAGATTTTTAGCAGAAATTGTGACCGCGCGGCTTAGGGATTTTTTCAAAAAAAGTTGTTCAGACGTCGAGGGGTAATTCTGTTTCCGATTATAAAAACCCATCTGTTTCCACCGAAAAACATTTCAGGGGATCACTTGCAACAGTTTGCCAACATTTTTGAGTGAATTGCAGAACGTCAGATTTTTAGCAGAAATTGTGACCGCGCGGCTTAGGGATTTTTTCAAAAAAAGTTGTTCAGACGTTGAGGGCTAATTCTGTTTCCGATGATAAAAACCCATCTGTTTCCACCGAAAAACATTTCAGGGGATCACTTGCAACAGTTTGCCAACATTTTTGAGTGAATTGCAGAACGTCAGATTTTTAGCAGAAATTGTGACCGCGCGGCTTAGGGATTTTTTCAAAAAAAGTTGTTCAGACGTTGAGGGCTAATTCTGTTTCCGATGATAAAAACCCATCTGTTTCCACTGAAAAACATTTCAGGGGATCACTTGCAACAGTTTGCCAACATTTTTGAGTGAATTGCAGAACGTCAGATTTTTAGCAGAAATTGTGACCGCGCGGCTTAGGGATTTTTTCAAAAAAAGTTGTTCAGACCTCGAGGGCTAATTCTGTTTCCGATGATAAAAACCCATCTGTTTCCACCGAAAAACATTTCAGGGGATCACTTGCAACAGTTTGCCAACATTTTTGAGTGAATTGCAGAACGTCAGATTTATAGTTGCTGAAATTGTGACCGCGCGGCTTAGGGATTTTTTCAAAAAAAGTTGTTCAGACGTCGAGGGGTAATTCTGTTTCCGATTATAAAAACCCATCTGTTTCCACCGAAAAACATTTCAGGGGATCACTTGCAACAGTTTGCCAACATTTTTGAGTGAATTGCAGAACGTCAGATTTTTAGCAGAAATTGTGACCGCGCGGGTTAGGGATTTTTTTTAAAAAAGTTGTTCAGACCTCGAGGGCTAATTCTGTTTCCGATGATAAAAACCCATCTGTTTCCACCGAAAAACATTTCAGGGGATCACTTGCAACAGTTTGCCAACATTTTTGAGTGAATTGCAGAACGTCAGATTTTTAGCAGAAATTGTGACCGCTCGGCTTAGGGATTTTTTCAAAAAAAGGTGTTCAGACGTCGAGGGGTAATTCTGTTTCCGATTATAAAAACCCATCTGTTTCCACCGAAAAACATTTCAGGGGATCACTTGCAACAGTTTGCCAACATTTTTGAGTGAATTGCAGAACGTCAGATTTTTAGCAGAAATTGTGACCGCGCGGCTTAGGGATTTTTTCAAAAAAAGTTGTTCAGACCTCGAGGGCTAATTCTGTTTCCGATGATAAAAACCCATCTGTTTCCACCGAAAAACATTTCAGGGGATCACTTGCAACAGTTTGCCAACATTTTTGAGTGAATTGCAGAACGTCAGATTTTTAGCAGAAATTGTGACCGCGCGGCTTAGGGATTTTTTCAAAAAAAGTTGTTCAGACGTCAAGGGCTAATTCTGTTTCCGATGATAAAAACCCATCTGTTTCCACCGAAAAACATTTCAGGGGATCGTTTCCAACAGTTTGGGACCATTTTTGAGTGAATTGCAGAACGTCAGATTTTTAGCAGAAATTGTGACCGCGCGGCTGAGGGATTTTTTCAAAAACGTTGTTCAGACGTTGAGGGCTAATTCTGTTTCCGATGATAAAAACCCATCTGTTTCCACCAAAAAACATTTCAGGGGATCGTTTGCAACAGTTTGGCACCATTTTTGAGTGAATTGCAGAACGTCAGATTTTTGCTGAAATTGTGACTGCGCGGCTTAGGGATTTTTTCAAAAAAAGTTGTTCAGACGTCGAGGGCTAATTCTGTTTCCGATGATAAAAACCCATCTGTTTCCACCGAAAAACATTTCAGGGGATCACTTGCAACAGTTTGCCAACATTTTTGAGTGAATTGCAGAACGTCAGATTTTTAGCAGAAATTGTGACCGCGCGGGTTAGGGATTTTTTCAAAAAAAGTTGTTCAGACGTCGAGGGCTAATTCTGTTTCCGATGATAAAAACCCATCTGTTTCCACCAAAAAACCTTTCAGGGGATCGTTTGCAACAGTTTGGCACCATTTTTGAGTGAATTGCAGAACGTCAGATTTTTAGCAGAAATTGTGACCGCGCGGCTTAGGGATTTTTTCAAAAAAAGTTGTTCAGACGTTGAGGGCTAATTCTGTTTCCGATGATAAAAACCCATCTGTTTCCACCGAAAAACATTTCAGGGGATCACTTGCAACAGTTTGCCAACATTTTTGAGTGAATTGCAGAACGTCAGATTTTTAGCAGAAATTGTGACCGCGCGGCTTAGGGATTTTTTCAAAAAAAGTTGTTCAGACGTCAAGGGCTAATTCTGTTTCCGATGATAAAAACCCATCTGTTTCCACTGAAAAACATTTCAGGGGATCACTTGCAACAGTTTGCCAACATTTTTGAGTGAATTGCAGAACGTCAGATTTTTAGCAGAAATTGTGACCGCGCGGCTTAGGGATTTTTTCAAAAAAAGTTGTTCAGACCTCGAGGGCTAATTCTGTTTCCGATGATAAAAACCCATCTGTTTCCACCGAAAAACATTTCAGGGGATCACTTGCAACAGTTTGCCAACATTTTTGAGTGAATTGCAGAACGTCAGATTTATAGTTGCTGAAATTGTGACCGCGCGGCTTAGGGATTTTTTCAAAAAAAGTTGTTCAGACGTCGAGGGGTAATTCTGTTTCCGATTATAAAAACCCATCTGTTTCCACCGAAAAACATTTCAGGGGATCACTTGCAACAGTTTGCCAACATTTTTGAGTGAATTGCAGAACGTCAGATTTTTAGCAGAAATTGTGACCGCGCGGGTTAGGGATTTTTTTTAAAAAAGTTGTTCAGACCTCGAGGGCTAATTCTGTTTCCGATGATAAAAACCCATCTGTTTCCACCGAAAAACATTTCAGGGGATCACTTGCAACAGTTTGCCAACATTTTTGAGTGAATTGCAGAACGTCAGATTTTTAGCAGAAATTGTGACTGCGCGGCTTAGGGATTTTTTCAAAAAAAGGTGTTCAGACGTCGAGGGGTAATTCTGTTTCCGATTATAAAAACCCATCTGTTTCCACCGAAAAACATTTCAGGGGATCACTTGCAACAGTTTGCCAACATTTTTGAGTGAATTGCAGAACGTCAGATTTTTAGCAGAAATTGTGACCGCGCGGCTTAGGGATTTTTTCAAAAAAAGTTGTTCAGACCTCGAGGGCTAATTCTGTTTCCGATGATAAAAACCCATCTGTTTCCACCAAAAAACATTTCAGGGGATCACTTGCAACAGTTTGCCAACATTTTTGAGTGAATTGCAGAACGTCAGATTTTTAGCAGAAATTGTGACCGCGCGGCTTAGGGATTTTTTCAAAAAAAGTTGTTCAGACGTCAAGGGCTAATTCTGTTTCCGATGATAAAAACCCATCTGTTTCCACCGAAAAACATTTCAGGGGATCGTTTCCAACAGTTTGGGACCATTTTTGAGTGAATTGCAGAACGTCAGATTTTTAGCAGAAATTGTGACCGCGCGGCTGAGGGATTTTTTCAAAAACGTTGTTCAGACGTTGAGGGCTAATTCTGTTTCCGATGATAAAAACCCATCTGTTTCCACCAAAAAACATTTCAGGGGATCGTTTGCAACAGTTTGGCACCATTTTTGAAGAAGAAGAAGAAGAAGAGTTTGGATTTGATATCCCGCCTTTCACTCCCTTTAAGGAGTCTCCAAGCGGCTAACATTCTCCTTTCCCTTCCTCCCCCACAACAAACACTCTGTGAGGTGAGTGGGGCTGAGAGACTTCAGAGAATTGCAGAACGTCAGATTTTTGCTGAAATTGTGACTGCGCGGCTTAGGGATTTTTTCAAAAAAAGTTGTTCAGACGTCGAGGGCTAATTCTGTTTCCGATGATAAAAACCCATCTGTTTCCACCGAAAAACATTTCAGGGGATCACTTGCAACAGTTTGCCAACATTTTTGAGTGAATTGCAGAACGTCAGATTTTTAGCAGAAATTGTGACCGCGCGGGTTAGGGATTTTTTCAAAAAAAGTTGTTCAGACGTCGAGGGCTAATTCTGTTTCCGATGATAAAAACCCATCTGTTTCCACCAAAAAACCTTTCAGGGGATCGTTTGCAACAGTTTGGCACCATTTTTGAGTGAATTGCAGAACGTCAGATTTTTAGCAGAAATTGTGACCGCGCGGCTTAGGGATTTTTTCAAAAAAAGTTGTTCAGACGTTGAGGGCTAATTCTGTTTCCGATGATAAAAACCCATCTGTTTCCACTGAAAAACATTTCAGGGGATCACTTGCAACAGTTTGCCAACATTTTTGAGTGAATTGCAGAACGTCAGATTTTTAGCAGAAATTGTGACCGCGCGGCTTAGGGATTTTTTCAAAAAAAGTTGTTCAGACGTCAAGGGCTAATTCTGTTTCCGATGATAAAAACCCATCTGTTTCCACCGAAAAACATTTCAGGGGATCACTTGCAACGGTTTGCCAACATTTTTGAGTCAATTGCAGAACGTCAGATTTTTAGCAGAAATTGTGACCGCGCGGCTTAGGGATTTTTCAAAAAAAGTGGTTCAGACGTCAAGGGCTAATTCTGTTTCCGATGATAAAAACACATCTGTTTCCACCGAAAAACATTTCAGGGGATCGTTTGCAACAGTTTGGCACCATTTTTGAGTGAATTGCAGAACGTCAGATTTTTGCTGAAATTGTGACTGCGCGGCTTAGGGATTTTTTCAAAAAAAGTTGTTCAGACGTCGAGGGCTAATTCTGTTTCCGATGATAAAAACCCATCTGTTTCCACCGAAAAACATTTCAGGGGATCACTTGCAACAGTTTGCCAACATTTTTGAGTGAATTGCAGAACGTCAGATTTTTAGCAGAAATTGTGACCGCGCGGCTTAGGGATTTTTTCAAAAAAAGTTGTTCAGACGTCGAGGGCTAATTCTGTTTCCGATGATAAAAACCCATCTGTTTCCACCAAAAAACCTTTCAGGGGATCGTTTGCAACAGTTTGGCACCATTTTTGAGTGAATTGCAGAACGTCAGATTTTTAGCAGAAATTGTGACCGCGCGGCTTAGGGATTTTTTCAAAAAAAGTTGTTCAGACGTTGAGGGCTAATTCTGTTTCCGATGATAAAAACCCATCTGTTTCCACTGAAAAACATTTCAGGGGATCACTTGCAACAGTTTGCCAACATTTTTGAGTGAATTGCAGAACGTCAGATTTTTAGCAGAAATTGTGACCGCGCGGCTTAGGGATTTTTTAAAAAAAAGTTGTTCAGACCTCGAGGGCTAATTCTGTTTCCGATGATAAAAACCCATCTGTTTCCACCGAAAAACATTTCAGGGGATCACTTGCAACAGTTTGCCAACATTTTTGAGTGAATTGCAGAACGTCAGATTTATAGTTGCTGAAATTGTGACCGCGCGGCTTAGGGATTTTTTCAAAAAAAGTTGTTCAGACGTCGAGGGGTAATTCTGTTTCCGATTATAAAAACCCATCTGTTTCCACCGAAAAACATTTCAGGGGATCACTTGCAACAGTTTGCCAACATTTTTGAGTGAATTGCAGAACGTCAGATTTTTAGCAGAAATTGTGACCGCGCGGCTTAGGGATTTTTTCAAAAAAAGGTGTTCAGACGTCGAGGGCTAATTCTGTTTCCGATTATAAAAACCCATCTGTTTCCACCGAAAAACATTTCAGGGGATCACTTGCAACAGTTTGCCAACATTTTTGAGTGAATTGCAGAACGTCAGATTTTTAGCAGAAATTGTGACCGCGCGGCTTAGGGATTTTTTCAAAAAAAGTTGTTCAGACCTCGAGGGCTAATTCTGTTTCCGATGATAAAAACCCATCTGTTTCCACCGAAAAACATTTCAGGGGATCACTTGCAACAGTTTGCCAACATTTTTGAGTGAATTGCAGAACGTCAGATTTTTAGCAGAAATTGTGACCGCGCGGCTTAGGGATTTTTTCAAAAAAAGTTGTTGAGACGTCAAGGGCTAATTCTGTTTCCGATGATAAAAACCCATCTGTTTCCACCGAAAAACATTTCAGGGGATCGTTTCCAACAGTTTGGGACCATTTTTGAGTGAATTGCAGAACGTCAGATTTTTAGCAGAAATTGTGACCGCGCGGCTGAGGGATTTTTTCAAAAACGTTGTTCAGACGTTGAGGGCTAATTCTGTTTCCGATGATAAAAACCCATCTGTTTCCACCAAAAAACATTTCAGGGGATCGTTTGCAACAGTTTGGCACCATTTTTGAGTGAATTGCAGAACGTCAGATTTTTGCTGAAATTGTGACTGCGCGGCTTAGGGATTTTTTCAAAAAAAGTTGTTCAGACGTCGAGGGCTAATTCTGTTTCCGATGATAAAAACCCATCTGTTTCCACCGAAAAACATTTCAGGGGATCACTTGCAACAGTTTGCCAACATTTTTGAGTGAATTGCAGAACGTCAGATTTTTAGCAGAAATTGTGACCGCGCGGGTTAGGGATTTTTTCAAAAAAAGTTGTTCAGACGTCGAGGGCTAATTCTGTTTCCGATGATAAAAACCCATCTGTTTCCACCAAAAAACCTTTCAGGGGATCGTTTGCAACAGTTTGGCACCATTTTTGAGTGAATTGCAGAACGTCAGATTTTTAGCAGAAATTGTGACCGCGCGGCTTAGGGATTTTTTCAAAAAAAGTTGTTCAGACGTTGAGGGCTAATTCTGTTTCCGATGATAAAAACCCATCTGTTTCCACTGAAAAACATTTCAGGGGATCACTTGCAACAGTTTGCCAACATTTTTGAGTGAATTGCAGAACGTCAGATTTTTAGCAGAAATTGTGACCGCGCGGCTTAGGGATTTTTTTAAAAAAAGTTGTTCAGACCTCGAGGGCTAATTCTGTTTCCGATGATAAAAACCCATCTGTTTCCACCGAAAAACATTTCAGGGGATCACTTGCAACAGTTTGCCAACATTTTTGAGTGAATTGCAGAACGTCAGATTTTTAGCAGAAATTGTGACCGCGCGGCTTAGGGATTTTTTCAAAAAAAGTTGTTCAGACGTCGAGGGGTAATTCTGTTTCCGATTATAAAAACCCATCTGTTTCCACCGAAAAACATTTCAGGGGATCACTTGCAACAGTTTGCCAACATTTTTGAGTGAATTGCAGAACGTCAGATTTTTAGCAGAAATTGTGACCGCGCGGCTTAGGGATTTTTTCAAAAAAAGTTGTTCAGACGTTGAGGGCTAATTCTGTTTCCGATGATAAAAACCCATCTGTTTCCACTGAAAAACATTTCAGGGGATCACTTGCAACAGTTTGCCAACATTTTTGAGTGAATTGCAGAACGTCAGATTTTTAGCAGAAATTGTGACCGCGCGGCTTAGGGATTTTTTTAAAAAAAGTTGTTCAGACCTCGAGGGCTAATTCTGTTTCCGATGATAAAAACCCATCTGTTTCCACCGAAAAACATTTCAGGGGATCACTTGCAACAGTTTGCCAACATTTTTGAGTGAATTGCAGAACGTCAGATTTATAGTTGCTGAAATTGTGACCGCGCGGCTTAGGGATTTTTTCAAAAAAAGTTGTTCAGACGTCGAGGGGTAATTCTGTTTCCGATTATAAAAACCCATCTGTTTCCACCGAAAAACATTTCAGGGGATCACTTGCAACAGTTTGCCAACATTTTTGAGTGAATTGCAGAACGTCAGATTTTTAGCAGAAATTGTGACCGCGCGGCTTAGGGATTTTTTCAAAAAAAGTTGTTCAGACGTCGAGGGCTAATTCTGTTTCCGATGATAAAAACCCATCTGTTTCCACTGAAAAACATTTCAGGGGATCACTTGCAACAGTTTGCCAACATTTTTGAGTGAATTGCAGAACGTCAGATTTTTAGCAGAAATTGTGACCGCGCGCTTAGGGATTTTTTTAAAAAAAGTTGTTCAGACCTCGAGGGCTAATTCTGTTTCCGATGATAAAAACCCATCTGTTTCCACCGAAAAACATTTCAGGGGATCACTTGCAACAGTTTGCCAACATTTTTGAGTGAATTGCAGAACGTCAGATTTTTAGCAGAAATTGTGACCGCGCGGCTTAGGGATTTTTTCAAAAAAAGGTGTTCAGACGTCGAGGGGTAATTCTGTTTCCGATTATAAAAACCCATCTGTTTCCACCGAAAAACATTTCAGGGGATCACTTGCAACAGTTTGCCAACATTTTTGAGTGAATTGCAGAACGTCAGATTTTTAGCAGAAATTGTGACCGCGCGGCTTAGGGATTTTTTCAAAAAAAGTTGTTCAGACCTCGAGGGCTAATTCTGTTTCCGATGATAAAAACCCATCTGTTTCCACCGAAAAACATTTCAGGGGATCACTTGCAACAGTTTGCCAACATTTTTGAGTGAATTGCAGAACGTCAGATTTTGAGCAGAAATTGTGACCGCGCGGCTTAGGGATTTTTTCAAAAAAAGTTGTTCAGACGTCAAGGGCTAATTCTGTTTCCGATGATAAAAACCCATCTGTTTCCACCGAAAAACATTTCAGGGGATCGTTTCCAACAGTTTGGGACCATTTTTGAGTGAATTGCAGAACGTCAGATTTTTAGGAGAAATTGTGACCGCGCGGCTGAGGGATTTTTTCAAAAACGTTGTTCAGACGTTGAGGGCTAATTCTGTTTCCGATGATAAAAACCCATCTGTTTCCACCAAAAAACATTTCAGGGGATCACTTGCAACAGTTTGCCAACATTTTTGAGTGAATTGCAGAACGTCAGGTTTTTAGCAGAAATTGTGACCGCGCGGCTTAGGGATTTTTTCAAAAAAAGTTGTTCAGACGTCGAGGGCTAATTCTGTTTCCGATGATAAAAACCCATCTGTTTCCACCGAAAAACATTTCAGGGGATCGTTTGCAACAGTTTGGCACCATTTTTGAGTGAATTGCAGAACGTCAGATTTTTGCTGAAATTGTGACTGCGCGGCTTAGGGATTTTTTCAAAAAAAGTTGTTCAGACGTCGAGGGCTAATTCTGTTTCCGATGATAAAAACCCATCTGTTTCCACCGAAAAACATTTCAGGGGATCACTTGCAACAGTTTGCCAACATTTTTGAGTGAATTGCAGAACGTCAGATTTTTAGCAGAAATTGTGACCGCGCGGGTTAGGGATTTTTTCAAAAAAAGTTGTTCAGACGTCGAGGGATAATTCTGTTTCCGATGATAAAAACCCATCTGTTTCCACTGAAAAACATTTCAGGGGATCACTTGCAACAGTTTGCCAACATTTTTGAGTGAATTGCAGAGCGTCAGATTTTTAGCAGAAATTGTGACCGCGCGGCTTAGGGATTTTTTAAAAAAAAGTTGTTCAGACCTCGAGGGCTAATTCTGTTTCCGATGATAAAAACCCATCTGTTTCCACCGAAAAACATTTCAGGGGATCACTTGCAACAGTTTGCCAACATTTTTGAGTGAATTGCAGAACGTCAGATTTTTAGCAGAAATTGTGACCGCGCGGCTTAGGGATTTTTTCAAAAAAAGTTGTTCAGACGTTGAGGGCTAATTCTGTTTCCGATGATAAAAACCCATCTGTTTCCACCGAAAAACATTTCAGGGGATCACTTGCAACAGTTTGCCAACATTTTTGAGTGAATTGCAGAACGTCAGATTTTTAGCAGAAATTGTGACCGCGCGGCTTAGGGATTTTTTCAAAAAAAGTTGTTCAGACGTCGAGGGCTAATTCTGTTTCCGATGATAAAAACCCATCTGTTTCCACCGAAAAACATTTCAGGGGATCACTTGCAACAGTTTGCCAACATTTTTGAGTGAATTGCAGAACGTCAGATTTTTAGCAGAAATTGTGACCGCGCGGCTTAGGGATTTTTTCAAAAAAAGTTGTTCAGACGTCAAGGGCTAATTCTGTTTCCGATGATAAAAACCCATCTGTTTCCACCGAAAAACGTTTCAGGGGATCGTTTCCAACAGTTTGGGACCATTTTTGAGTGAATTGCAGAACGTCAGATTTTTAGCAGAAATTGTGACCGCGCGGCTGAGGGATTTTTTCAAAAAAAGTTGTTCAGACGTTGAGGGCTAATTCTGTTTCCGATGATAAAAACCCATCTGTTTCCACCGAAAAACATTTCAGGGGATCACTTGCAACAGTTTGCCAACATTTTTGAGTGAATTGCAGAACGTCAGATTTTTAGCAGAAATTGTGACCGCGCGGGTTAGGGATTTTTTCAAAAAAAGTTGTTCAGACGTCGAGGGATAATTCTGTTTCCGATGATAAAAACCCATCTGTTTCCACTGAAAAACATTTCAGGGGATCACTTGCAACAGTTTGCCAACATTTTTGAGTGAATTGCAGAGCGTCAGATTTTTAGCAGAAATTGTGACCGCGCGGCTTAGGGATTTTTTAAAAAAAAGTTGTTCAGACCTCGAGGGCTAATTCTGTTTCCGATGATAAAAACCCATCTGTTTCCACCGAAAAACATTTCAGGGGATCACTTGCAACAGTTTGCCAACATTTTTGAGTGAATTGCAGAACGTCAGATTTTTAGCAGAAATTGTGACCGCGCGGCTTAGGGATTTTTTCAAAAAAAGTTGTTCAGACGTTGAGGGCTAATTCTGTTTCCGATGATAAAAACCCATCTGTTTCCACCGAAAAACATTTCAGGGGATCACTTGCAACAGTTTGCCAACATTTTTGAGTGAATTGCAGAACGTCAGATTTTTAGCAGAAATTGTGACCGCGCGGCTTAGGGATTTTTTCAAAAAAAGTTGTTCAGACGTCGAGGGCTAATTCTGTTTCCGATGATAAAAACCCATCTGTTTCCACCGAAAAACATTTCAGGGGATCACTTGCAACAGTTTGCCAACATTTTTGAGTGAATTGCAGAACGTCAGATTTTTAGCAGAAATTGTGACCGCGCGGCTTAGGGATTTTTTCAAAAAAAGTTGTTCAGACGTCAAGGGCTAATTCTGTTTCCGATGATAAAAACCCATCTGTTTCCACCGAAAAACGTTTCAGGGGATCGTTTCCAACAGTTTGGGACCATTTTTGAGTGAATTGCAGAACGTCAGATTTTTAGCAGAAATTGTGACCGCGCGGCTGAGGGATTTTTTCAAAAAAAGTTGTTCAGACGTTGAGGGCTAATTCTGTTTCCGATGATAAAAACCCATCTGTTTCCACCGAAAAACATTTCAGGGGATCACTTGCAACAGTTTGCCAACATTTTTGAGTGAATTGCAGAACGTCAGATTTTTAGCAGAAATTGTGACCGCGCGGGTTAGGGATTTTTTCAAAAAAAGTTGTTCAGACGTCGAGGGATAATTCTGTTTCCGATGATAAAAACCCATCTGTTTCCACTGAAAAACATTTCAGGGGATCACTTGCAACAGTTTGCCAACATTTTTGAGTGAATTGCAGAGCGTCAGATTTTTAGCAGAAATTGTGACCGCGCGGCTTAGGGATTTTTTTAAAAAAAGTTGTTCAGACCTCGAGGGCTAATTCTGTTTCCGATGATAAAAACCCATCTGTTTCCACCGAAAAACATTTCAGGGGATCACTTGCAACAGTTTGCCAACATTTTTGAGTGAATTGCAGAACGTCAGATTTTTAGCAGAAATTGTGACCGCGCGGCTTAGGGATTTTTTCAAAAAAAGTTGTTCAGACGTTGAGGGCTAATTCTGTTTCCGATGATAAAAACCCATCTGTTTCCACCGAAAAACATTTCAGGGGATCACTTGCAACAGTTTGCCAACATTTTTGAGTGAATTGCAGAACGTCAGATTTTTAGCAGAAATTGTGACCGCGCGGCTTAGGGATTTTTTCAAAAAAAGTTGTTCAGACCTCGAGGGCTAATTCTGTTTCCGATGATAAAAACCCATCTGTTTCCACCGAAAAACATTTCAGGGGATCACTTGCAACAGTTTGCCAACATTTTTGAGTGAATTGCAGAACGTCAGATTTTTAGCAGAAATTGTGACCGCGCAGCTTAGGGATTTTTTCAAAAAAAGTTGTTCAGACGTCAAGGGCTAATTCTGTTTCCGATGATAAAAACCCATCTGTTTCCACCGAAAAACGTTTCAGGGGATCGTTTCCAACAGTTTGGGACCATTTTTGAGTGAATTGCAGAACGTCAGATTTTTAGCAGAAATTGTGACCGCGCGGCTGAGGGATTTTTTCAAAAAAAGTTGTTCAGACGTTGAGGGCTAATTCTGTTTCCGATGATAAAAACCCATCTGTTTCCACCGAAAAACATTTCAGGGGATCACTTGCAACAGTTTGCCAACATTTTTGAGTGAATTGCAGAACGTCAGATTTTTAGCAGAAATTGTGACCGCGCGGCTTAGGGATTTTTTCAAAAAAAGTTGTTCAGACGTCAAGGGCTAATTCTGTTTCCGATGATAAAAACCCATCTGTTTCCACCGAAAAACATTTCAGGGGATCGTTTCCAACAGTTTGGGACCATTTTTGAGTGAATTGCAGAACGTCAGATTTTTAGCAGAAATTGTGACCGCGCGGCTGAGGGATTTTTTCAAAAACGTTGTTCAGACGTTGAGGGCTAATTCTGTTTCCGATGATAAAAACCCATCTGTTTCCACCAAAAAACATTTCAGGGGATCGTTTGCAACAGTTTGGCACCATTTTTGAGTGAATTGCAGAACGTCAGATTTTTGCTGAAATTGTGACTGCGCGGCTTAGGGATTTTTTCAAAAAAAGTTGTTCAGACGTCGAGGGCTAATTCTGTTTCCGATGATAAAAACCCATCTGTTTCCACCGAAAAACATTTCAGGGGATCACTTGCAACATTTTGCCAACATTTTTGAGTGAATTGCAGAACGTCAGATTTTTAGCAGAAATTGTGACCGCGCGGGTTAGGGATTTTTTCAAAAAAAGTTGTTCAGACGTCGAGGGCTAATTCTGTTTCCGATGATAAAAACCCATCTGTTTCCACCAAAAAACCTTTCAGGGGATCGTTTGCAACAGTTTGGCACCATTTTTGAGTGAATTGCAGAACGTCAGATTTTTAGCAGAAATTGTGACCGCGCGGCTTAGGGATTTTTTCAAAAAAAGTTGTTCAGACGTTGAGGGCTAATTCTGTTTCCGATGATAAAAACCCATCTGTTTCCACTGAAAAACATTTCAGGGGATCACTTGCAACAGTTTGCCAACATTTTTGAGTGAATTGCAGAACGTCAGATTTTTAGCAGAAATTGTGACCGCGCGGCTTAGGGATTTTTTTAAAAAAAGTTGTTCAGACCTCGAGGGCTAATTCTGTTTCCGATGATAAAAACCCATCTGTTTCCACCGAAAAACATTTCAGGGGATCACTTGCAACAGTTTGCCAACATTTTTGAGTGAATTGCAGAACGTCAGATTTTTAGCAGAAATTGTGACCGCGCGGCTTAGGGATTTTTTCAAAAAAAGTTGTTCAGACGTCGAGGGCTAATTCTGTTTCCGATGATAAAAACCCATCTGTTTCCACCGAAAAACATTTCAGGGGATCACTTGCAACAGTTTGCCAACATTTTTGAGTGAATTGCAGAACGTCAGATTTTTAGCAGAAATTGTGACCGCGCGGCTTAGGGATTTTTTCAAAAAAAGTTGTTCAGACGTTGAGGGCTAATTCTGTTTCCGATGATAAAAACCCATCTGTTTCCACTGAAAAACATTTCAGGGGATCACTTGCAACAGTTTGCCAACATTTTTGAGTGAATTGCAGAACGTCAGATTTTTAGCAGAAATTGTGACCGCGCGGCTGAGGGATTTTTTCAAAAAAAGTTGTTCAGACCTCGAGGGCTAATTCTGTTTCCGATGATAAAAACCCATCTGTTTCCACCGAAAAACATTTCAGGGGATCACTTGCAACAGTTTGCCAACATTTTTGAGTGAATTGCAGAACGTCAGATTTATAGTTGCTGAAATTGTGACCGCGCGGCTTAGGGATTTTTTCAAAAAAAGTTGTTCAGACGTCGAGGGGTAATTCTGTTTCCGATTATAAAAACCCATCTGTTTCCACCGAAAAACATTTCAGGGGATCACTTGCAACAGTTTGCCAACATTTTTGAGTGAATTGCAGAACGTCAGATTTTTAGCAGAAATTGTGACCGCGCGGCTTAGGGATTTTTTCAAAAAAAGTTGTTCAGACGTCGAGGGCTAATTCTGTTTCTGATGATAAAAACCCATCTGTTTCCACTGAAAAACATTTCAGGGGATCACTTGCAACAGTTTGCCAACATTTTTGAGTGAATTGCAGAACGTCAGATTTTTAGCAGAAATTGTGACCGCGCGCTTAGGGATTTTTTTTAAAAAAGTTGTTCAGACCTCGAGGGCTAATTCTGTTTCCGATGATAAAAACCCATCTGTTTCCACCGAAAAACATTTCAGGGGATCACTTGCAACAGTTTGCCAACATTTTTGAGTGAATTGCAGAACGTCAGATTTTTAGCAGAAATTGTGACCGCGCGGCTTAGGGATTTTTTCAAAAAAAGGTGTTCAGACGTCGAGGGGTAATTCTGTTTCCGATTATAAAAACCCATCTGTTTCCACCGAAAAACATTTCAGGGGATCACTTGCAACAGTTTGCCAACATTTTTGAGTGAATTGCAGAACGTCAGATTTTTAGCAGAAATTGTGACCGCGCGGCTTAGGGATTTTTTCAAAAAAAGTTGTTCAGACCTCGAGGGCTAATTCTGTTTCCGATGATAAAAACCCATCTGTTTCCACCGAAAAACATTTCAGGGGATCACTTGCAACAGTTTGCCAACATTTTTGAGTGAATTGCAGAACGTCAGATTTTGAGCAGAAATTGTGACCGCGCGGCTTAGGGATTTTTTCAAAAAAAGTTGTTCAGACGTCAAGGGCTAATTCTGTTTCCGATGATAAAAACCCATCTGTTTCCACCGAAAAACATTTCAGGGGATCGTTTCCAACAGTTTGGGACCATTTTTGAGTGAATTGCAGAACGTCAGATTTTTAGCAGAAATTGTGACCGCGCGGCTGAGGGATTTTTTCAAAAACGTTGTTCAGACGTTGAGGGCTAATTCTGTTTCCGATGATAAAAACCCATCTGTTTCCACCAAAAAACATTTCAGGGGATCACTTGCAACAGTTTGCCAACATTTTTGAGTGAATTGCAGAACGTCAGGTTTTTAGCAGAAATTGTGACCGCGCGGCTTAGGGATTTTTTCAAAAAAAGTTGTTCAGACGTCGAGGGCTAATTCTGTTTCCGATGATAAAAACCCATCTGTTTCCACCGAAAAACATTTCAGGGGATCGTTTCCAACAGTTTGGCACCATTTTTGAGTGAATTGCAGAACGTCAGATTTTTAGCAGAAATTGTGACCGCGCGGCTTAGGGATTTTTTCAAAAAAAGTTGTTCAGACGTCAAGGGCTAATTCTGTTTCCGATGATAAAAACCCATCTGTTTCCACCGAAAAACATTTCAGGGGATCACTTGCAACGGTTTGCCAACATTTTTGAGTCAATTGCAGAACGTCAGATTTTTAGCAGAAATTGTGACCGCGCGGCTTAGGGATTTTTCAAAAAAAGTGGTTCAGACGTCAAGGGCTAATTCTGTTTCCGATGATAAAAACACATCTGTTTCCACCGAAAAACATTTCAGGGGATCGTTTGCAACAGTTTGGCACCATTTTTGAGTGAATTGCAGAACGTCAGATTTTTGCTGAAATTGTGACTGCGCGGCTTAGGGATTTTTTCAAAAAAAGTTGTTCAGACGTCGAGGGCTAATTCTGTTTCCGATGATAAAAACCCATCTGTTTCCACCGAAAAACATTTCAGGGGATCACTTGCAACAGTTTGCCAACATTTTTGAGTGAATTGCAGAACGTCAGATTTTTAGCAGAAATTGTGACCGCGCGGGTTAGGGATTTTTTCAAAAAAAGTTGTTCAGACGTCGAGGGATAATTCTGTTTCCGATGATAAAAACCCATCTGTTTCCACTGAAAAACATTTCAGGGGATCACTTGCAACAGTTTGCCAACATTTTTGAGTGAATTGCAGAGCGTCAGATTTTTAGCAGAAATTGTGACCGCGCGGCTTAGGGATTTTTTTAAAAAAAGTTGTTCAGACCTCGAGGGCTAATTCTGTTTCCGATGATAAAAACCCATCTGTTTCCACCGAAAAACATTTCAGGGGATCACTTGCAACAGTTTGCCAACATTTTTGAGTGAATTGCAGAACGTCAGATTTTTAGCAGAAATTGTGACCGCGCGGCTTAGGGATTTTTTCAAAAAAAGTTGTTCAGACGTTGAGGGCTAATTCTGTTTCCGATGATAAAAACCCATCTGTTTCCACCGAAAAACATTTCAGGGGATCACTTGCAACAGTTTGCCAACATTTTTGAGTGAATTGCAGAACGTCAGATTTTTAGCAGAAATTGTGACCGCGCGGCTTAGGGATTTTTTCAAAAAAAGTTGTTCAGACGTCGAGGGCTAATTCTGTTTCCGATGATAAAAACCCATCTGTTTCCACCGAAAAACATTTCAGGGGATCACTTGCAACAGTTTGCCAACATTTTTGAGTGAATTGCAGAACGTCAGATTTTTAGCAGAAATTGTGACCGCGCGGCTTAGGGATTTTTTCAAAAAAAGTTGTTCAGACGTCAAGGGCTAATTCTGTTTCCGATGATAAAAACCCATCTGTTTCCACCGAAAAACATTTCAGGGGATCGTTTCCAACAGTTTGGGACCATTTTTGAGTGAATTGCAGAACGTCAGATTTTTAGCAGAAATTGTGACCGCGCGGCTTAGGGATTTTTTCAAAAAAAGTTGTTCAGACGTTGAGGGCTAATTCTGTTTCCGATGATAAAAACCCATCTGTTTCCACTGAAAAACATTTCAGGGGATCACTTGCAACAGTTTGCCAACATTTTTGAGTGAATTGCAGAACGTCAGATTTTTAGCAGAAATTGTGACCGCGCGGCTTAGGGATTTTTTAAAAAAAAGTTGTTCAGACCTCGAGGGCTAATTCTGTTTCCGATGATAAAAACCCATCTGTTTCCACCGAAAAACATTTCAGGGGATCACTTGCAACAGTTTGCCAACATTTTTGAGTGAATTGCAGAACGTCAGATTTATAGTTGCTGAAATTGTGACCGCGCGGCTTAGGGATTTTTTCAAAAAAAGTTGTTCAGACGTCGAGGGGTAATTCTGTTTCCGATTATAAAAACCCATCTGTTTCCACCGAAAAACATTTCAGGGGATCACTTGCAACAGTTTGCCAACATTTTTGAGTGAATTGCAGAACGTCAGATTTTTAGCAGAAATTGTGACCGCGCGGCTTAGGGATTTTTTCAAAAAAAGGTGTTCAGACGTCGAGGGGTAATTCTGTTTCCGATTATAAAAACCCATCTGTTTCCACCGAAAAACATTTCAGGGGATCACTTGCAACAGTTTGCCAACATTTTTGAGTGAATTGCAGAACGTCAGATTTTTAGCAGAAATTGTGACCGCGCGGCTTAGGGATTTTTTCAAAAAAAGTTGTTCAGACCTCGAGGGCTAATTCTGTTTCCGATGATAAAAACCCATCTGTTTCCACCGAAAAACATTTCAGGGGATCACTTGCAACAGTTTGCCAACATTTTTGAGTGAATTGCAGAACGTCAGATTTTTAGCAGAAATTGTGACCGCGCGGCTTAGGGATTTTTTCAAAAAAAGTTGTTCAGACGTCAAGGGCTAATTCTGTTTCCGATGATAAAAACCCATCTGTTTCCACCGAAAAACATTTCAGGGGATCGTTTCCAACAGTTTGGCACCATTTTTGAGTGAATTGCAGAACGTCAGATTTTTAGCAGAAATTGTGACCGCGCGGCTGAGGGATTTTTTCAAAAACGTTGTTCAGACGTTGAGGGCTAATTCTGTTTCCGATGATAAAAACCCATCTGTTTCCACCAAAAAACATTTCAGGGGATCGTTTGCAACAGTTTGGCACCATTTTTGAGTGAATTGCAGAACGTCAGATTTTTGCTGAAATTGTGACTGCGCGGCTTAGGGATTTTTTCAAAAAAAGTTGTTCAGACGTCGAGGGCTAATTCTGTTTCCGATGATAAAAACCCATCTGTTTCCACCGAAAAACATTTCAGGGGATCACTTGCAACAGTTTGCCAACATTTTTGAGTGAATTGCAGAACGTCAGATTTTTAGCAGAAATTGTGACCGCGCGGGTTAGGGATTTTTTCAAAAAAAGTTGTTCAGACGTCGAGGGCTAATTCTGTTTCCGATGATAAAAACCCATCTGTTTCCACCGAAAAACATTTCAGGGGATCACTTGCAACAGTTTGCCAACATTTTTGAGTGAATTGCAGAACGTCAGATTTTTAGCAGAAATTGTGACCGCGCGGCTTAGGGATTTTTTCAAAAAAAGTTGTTCAGACGTCAAGGGCTAATTCTGTTTCCGATGATAAAAACCCATCTGTTTCCACCGAAAAACATTTCAGGGGATCGTTTCCAACAGTTTGGGACCATTTTTGAGTGAATTGCAGAACGTCAGATTTTTAGCAGAAATTGTGACCGCGCGGCTGAGGGATTTTTTCAAAAACGTTGTTCAGACGTTGAGGGCTAATTCTGTTTCCGATGATAAAAACCCATCTGTTTCCACCAAAAAACATTTCAGGGGATCACTTGCAACAGTTTGCCAACATTTTTGAGTGAATTGCAGAACGTCAGGTTTTTAGCAGAAATTGTGACCGCGCGGCTTAGGGATTTTTTTAAAAAAAGTTGTTCAGACCTCGAGGGCTAATTCTGTTTCCGATGATAAAAACCCATCTGTTTCCACCGAAAAACATTTCAGGGGATCACTTGCAACAGTTTGCCAACATTTTTGAGTGAATTGCAGAACGTCAGATTTTTAGCAGAAATTGTGACCGCGCGGCTTAGGGATTTTTTCAAAAAAAGTTGTTCAGACGTCGAGGGGTAATTCTGTTTCCGATTATAAAAACCCATCTGTTTCCACCGAAAAACATCTCAGGGGATCACTTGCAACAGTTTGCCAACATTTTTGAGTGAATTGCAGAACGTCAGATTTTTAGCAGAAATTGTGACCGCGCGGCTTAGGGATTTTTTCAAAAAAAGTTGTTCAGACGTCGAGGGGTAATTCTGTTTCCGATTATAAAAACCCATCTGTTTCCACCGAAAAACATTTCAGGGGATCACTTGCAACAGTTTGCCAACATTTTTGAGTGAATTGCAGAACGTCAGATTTTTAGCAGAAATTGTGACCGCGCGGCTTAGGGATTTTTTCAAAAAAAGTTGTTCAGACTTTGAGGGCTAATTCTGTTTCCGATGATAAAAACCCATCTGTTTCCACTGAATAACATTTCAGTGGATCACTTGCAACAGTTTGGGACCATTTTTGAGTGAATTGCAGAACGTCAGATTTTTAGCAGAAATTGTGACCGCGCGGCTTAGGGATTTTTTTAAAAAAAGTTGTTCAGACCTCGAGGGCTAATTCTGTTTCCGATGATAAAAACCCATCTGTTTCCACCGAAAAACATTTCAGGGGATCACTTGCAACAGTTTGCCAACATTTTTGAGTGAATTGCAGAACGTCAGATTTTTAGCAGAAATTGTGACCGCGCGGCTTAGGGATTTTTTCAAAAAAAGTTGTTCAGACGTCGAGGGGTAATTCTGTTTCCGATTATAAAAACCCATCTGTTTCCACCGAAAAACATTTCAGGGGATCACTTGCAACAGTTTGCCAACATTTTTGAGTGAATTGCAGAACGTCAGATTTTTAGCAGAAATTGTGACCGCGCGGCTTAGGGATTTTTTCAAAAAAAGTTGTTCAGACCTCGAGGGCTAATTCTGTTTCCGATGATAAAAACCCATCTGTTTCCACCGAAAAACATTTCAGGGGATCACTTGCAACAGTTTGCCAACATTTTTGAGTGAATTGCAGAACGTCAGATTTTTAGCAGAAATTGTGACCGCGCGGCTTAGGGATTTTTTCAAAAAAAGTTGTTCAGACGTCAAGGGCTAATTCTGTTTCCGATGATAAAAACCCATCTGTTTCCACCGAAAAACATTTCAGGGGATCGTTTCCAACAGTTTGGGACCATTTTTGAGTGAATTGCAGAACGTCAGATTTTTAGCAGAAATTGTGACCGCGCGGCTGAGGGATTTTTTCAAAAAAAGTTGTTCAGACGTTGAGGGCTAATTCTGTTTCCGATGATAAAAACCCATCTGTTTCCACCGAAAAACATTTCAGGGGATCACTTGCAACGGTTTGCCAACATTTTTGAGTGAATTGCAGAACGTCAGATTTTTAGCAGAAATTGTGACCGCGCGGCTTAGGGATTTTTTCAAAAAAAGTTGTTCAGACCTCGAGGGCTAATTCTGTTTCCGATGATAAAAACCCATCTGTTTCCACCGAAAAACATTTCAGGGGATCACTTGCAACAGTTTGCCAACATTTTTGAGTGAATTGCAGAACGTCAGATTTTTAGCAGAAATTGTGACCGCGCGGCTTAGGGATTTTTTCAAAAAAAGTTGTTCAGACGTCGAGGGGTAATTCTGTTTCCGATTATAAAAACCCATCTGTTTCCACCGAAAAACATTTCAGGGGATCACTTGCAACAGTTTGCCAACATTTTTGAGTGAATTGCAGAACGTCAGATTTTTAGCAGAAATTGTGACCGCGCGGCTTAGGGATTTTTTCAAAAAAAGTTGTTCAGACGTCGAGGGGTAATTCTGTTTCCGATTATAAAAACCCATCTGTTTCCACCGAAAAACATTTCAGGGGATCACTTGCAACAGTTTGCCAACATTTTTGAGTGAATTGCAGAACGTCAGATTTTTAGCAGAAATTGTGACCGCGCGGCTTAGGGATTTTTTCAAAAAAAGTTGTTCAGACCTCGAGGGCTAATTCTGTTTCCGATGATAAAAACCCATCTGTTTCCACCGAAAAACATTTCAGGGGATCACTTGCAACAGTTTGCCAACATTTTTGAGTGAATTGCAGAACGTCAGATTTTTAGCAGAAATTGTGACCGCGCGGCTTAGGGATTTTTTCAAAAAAAGTTGTTCAGACGTCAAGGGCTAATTCTGTTTCCGATGATAAAATCCCATATGTTTCCACCGAAAAACATTTCAGGGGATCGTTTCCAACAGTTTGGGACCATTTTTGAGTGAATTGCAGAACGTCAGATTTTTAGCAGAAATTGTGACCGCGCGGCTGAGGGATTTTTTCAAAAAAAGTTGTTCAGACGTTGAGGGCTAATTCTGTTTCCGATGATAAAAACCCATCTGTTTCCACCGAAAAACATTTCAGGGGATCACTTGCAACGGTTTGCCAACATTTTTGAGTGAATTGCAGAACGTCAGATTTTTAGCAGAAATTGTGACCGCGCGGCTTAGGGATTTTTTCAAAAAAAGTTGTTCAGACCTCGAGGGCTAATTCTGTTTCCGATGATAAAAACCCATCTGTTTCCACCGAAAAACATTTCAGGGGATCACTTGCAACAGTTTGCCAACATTTTTGAGTGAATTGCAGAACGTCAGATTTTTAGCAGAAATTGTGACCGCGCGGCTTAGGGATTTTTTCAAAAAAAGTTGTTCAGACCTCGAGGGCTAATTCTGTTTCCGATGATAAAAACCCATCTGTTTCCACCGAAAAACATTTCAGGGGATCACTTGCAACAGTTTGCCAACATTTTTGAGTGAATTGCAGAACGTCAGATTTTTAGCAGAAATTGTGACCGCGCGGCTTAGGGATTTTTTCAAAAAAAGTTGTTCAGACGTCGAGGGCTAATTCTGTTTCCGATGATAAAAACCCATCTGTTTCCACCGAAAAACATTTCAGGGGATCGTTTCCAACAGTTTGGGACCATTTTTGAGTGAATTGCAGAACGTCAGATTTTTAGCAGAAATTGTGACCGCGCGGCTGAGGGATTTTTTCAAAAAAAGTTGTTCAGACGTTGAGGGCTAATTCTGTTTCCGATGATAAAAACCCATCTGTTTCCACCGAAAAACATTTCAGGGGATCACTTGCAACGGTTTGCCAACATTTTTGAGTGAATTGCAGAACGTCAGATTTTTAGCAGAAATTGTGACCGCGCGGCTGAGGGATTTTTTCAAAAAAAGTTGTTCAGACGTCGAGGGGTAATTCTGTTTCCGATGATAAAAACCCATCTGTTTCCACCGAAAAACATTTCAGGGGATCACTTGCAACAGTTTGCCAACATTTTTGAGTGAATTGCAGAACGTCAGATTTTTAGCAGAAATTGTGACCGCGCGGCTTAGGGATTTTTTCAAAAAAAGTTGTTCAGACGTTGAGGGCTAATTCTGTTTCCGATGATAAAAACCCATCTGTTTCCACCGAAAAACATTTCAGGGGATCACTTGCAACAGTTTGCCAACATTTTTGAGTCAATTGCAGAACGTCAGATTTTTAGCAGAAATTGTGACCGCGCGGCTTAGGGATTTTTTCAAAAAAAGTTGTTCAGACCTCGAGGGCTAATTCTGTTTCCGATGATAAAAACCCATCTGTTTCCACCGAAAAACATTTCAGGGGATCACTTGCAACAGTTTGCCAACATTTTTGAGTGAATTGCAGAACGTCAGATTTTTAGCAGAAATTGTGACCGCGCGGCTTAGGGATTTTTTCAAAAAAAGTTGTTCAGACGTCGAGGGCTAATTCTGTTTCCGATGATAAAAACCCATCTGTTTCCACCGAAAAACATTTCAGGGGATCGTTTCCAACAGTTTGGGACCATTTTTGAGTGAATTGCAGAACGTCAGATTTTTAGCAGAAATTGTGACCGCGCGGCTGAGGGATTTTTTCAAAAAAAGTTGTTCAGACGTTGAGGGCTAATTCTGTTTCCGATGATAAAAACCCATCTGTTTCCACCGAAAAACATTTCAGGGGATCACTTGCAACGGTTTGCCAACATTTTTGAGTGAATTGCAGAACGTCAGATTTTTAGCAGAAATTGTGACCGCGCGGCTTAGGGATTTTTTCAAAAAAAGTTGTTCAGACCTCGAGGGCTAATTCTGTTTCCGATGATAAAAACCCATCTGTTTCCACCGAAAAACATTTCAGGGGATCACTTGCAACAGTTTGCCAACATTTTTGAGTGAATTGCAGAACGTCAGATTTTTAGCAGAAATTGTGACCGCGCGGCTTAGGGATTTTTTCAAAAAAAGTTGTTCAGACGTCGAGGGCTAATTCTGTTTCCGATTATAAAAACCCATCTGTTTCCACCGAAAAACATTTCAGGGGATCACTTGCAACAGTTTGCCAACATTTTTGAGTGAATTGCAGAACGTCAGATTTTTAGCAGAAATTGTGACCGCGCGGCTTAGGGATTTTTTCAAAAAAAGTTGTTCAGACGTCGAGGGGTAATTCTGTTTCCGATTATAAAAACCCATCTGTTTCCACCGAAAAACATTTCAGGGGATCACTTGCAACAGTTTGCCAACATTTTTGAGTGAATTGCAGAACGTCAGATTTTTAGCAGAAATTGTGACCGCGCGGCTTAGGGATTTTTTCAAAAAAAGTTGTTCAGACCTCGAGGGCTAATTCTGTTTCCGATGATAAAAACCCATCTGTTTCCACCGAAAAACATTTCAGGGGATCACTTGCAACAGTTTGCCAACATTTTTGAGTGAATTGCAGAACGTCAGATTTTTAGCAGAAATTGTGACCGCGCGGCTTAGGGATTTTTTCAAAAAAAGTTGTTCAGACGTCAAGGGCTAATTCTGTTTCCGATGATAAAAACCCATCTGTTTCCACCGAAAAACATTTCAGGGGATCGTTTCCAACAGTTTGGGACCATTTTTGAGTGAATTGCAGAACGTCAGATTTTTAGCAGAAATTGTGACCGCGCGGCTGAGGGATTTTTTCAAAAAAAGTTGTTCAGACGTTGAGGGCTAATTCTGTTTCCGATGATAAAAACCCATCTGTTTCCACCGAAAAACATTTCAGGGGATCACTTGCAACGGTTTGCCAACATTTTTGAGTGAATTGCAGAACGTCAGATTTTTAGCAGAAATTGTGACCGCGCGGCTTAGGGATTTTTTCAAAAAAAGTTGTTCAGACCTCGAGGGCTAATTCTGTTTCCGATGATAAAAACCCATCTGTTTCCACCGAAAAACATTTCAGGGGATCACTTGCAACAGTTTGCCAACATTTTTGAGTGAATTGCAGAACGTCAGATTTTTAGCAGAAATTGTGACCGCGCGGCTTAGGGATTTTTTCAAAAAAAGTTGTTCAGACGTCGAGGGGTAATTCTGTTTCCGATTATAAAAACCCATCTGTTTCCACCGAAAAACATTTCAGGGGATCACTTGCAACAGTTTGCCAACATTTTTGAGTGAATTGCAGAACGTCAGATTTTTAGCAGAAATTGTGACCGCGCGGCTTAGGGATTTTTTCAAAAAAAGTTGTTCAGACGTCGAGGGGTAATTCTGTTTCCGATTATAAAAACCCATCTGTTTCCACCGAAAAACATTTCAGGGGATCACTTGCAACAGTTTGCCAACATTTTTGAGTGAATTGCAGAACGTCAGATTTTTAGCAGAAATTGTGACCGCGCGGCTTAGGGATTTTTTCAAAAAAAGTTGTTCAGACCTCGAGGGCTAATTCTGTTTCCGATGATAAAAACCCATCTGTTTCCACCGAAAAACATTTCAGGGGATCACTTGCAACAGTTTGCCAACATTTTTGAGTGAATTGCAGAACGTCAGATTTTTAGCAGAAATTGTGACCGCGCGGCTTAGGGATTTTTTCAAAAAAAGTTGTTCAGACGTCAAGGGCTAATTCTGTTTCCGATGATAAAAACCCATCTGTTTCCACCGAAAAACATTTCAGGGGATCGTTTCCAACAGTTTGGGACCATTTTTGAGTGAATTGCAGAACGTCAGATTTTTAGCAGAAATTGTGACCGCGCGGCTGAGGGATTTTTTCAAAAAAAGTTGTTCAGACGTTGAGGGCTAATTCTGTTTCCGATGATAAAAACCCATCTGTTTCCACCGAAAAACATTTCAGGGGATCACTTGCAACGGTTTGCCAACATTTTTGAGTGAATTGCAGAACGTCAGATTTTTAGCAGAAATTGTGACCGCGCGGCTTAGGGATTTTTTCAAAAAAAGTTGTTCAGACCTCGAGGGCTAATTCTGTTTCCGATGATAAAAACCCATCTGTTTCCACCGAAAAACATTTCAGGGGATCACTTGCAACAGTTTGCCAACATTTTTGAGTGAATTGCAGAACGTCAGATTTTTAGCAGAAATTGTGACCGCGCGGGTGAGGGATTTTTTCAAAAACGTTGTTCAGACGTTGAGGGCTAATTCTGTTTCCGATGATAAAAACCCATCTGTTTCCACCAAAAAACATTTCAGGGGATCACTTGCAACAGTTTGCCAACATTTTTGAGTGAATTGCAGAACGTCAGGTTTTTAGCAGAAATTGTGACCGCGCGGCTTAGGGATTTTTTCAAAAAAAGTTGTTCAGACGTCGAGGGCTAATTCTGTTTCCGATGATAAAAACCCATCTGTTTCCACCAAAAAACCTTTCAGGGGATCGTTTGCAACAGTTTGGCACCATTTTTGAGTGAATTGCAGAACGTCAGATTTTTAGCAGAAATTGTGACCGCGCGGCTTAGGGATTTTTTTAAAAAAAGTTGTTCAGACGTTGAGGGCTAATTCTGTTTCCGATGATAAAAACCCATCTGTTTCCACTGAAAAACATTTCAGGGGATCACTTGCAACAGTTTGCCAACATTTTTGAGTGAATTGCAGAACGTCAGATTTTTAGCAGAAATTGTGACCGCGCGGCTTAGGGATTTTTTTTAAAAAAGTTGTTCAGACCTCGAGGGCTAATTCTGTTTCCGATGATAAAAACCCATCTGTTTCCACCGAAAAACATTTCAGGGGATCACTTGCAACAGTTTGCCAACATTTTTGAGTGAATTGCAGAACGTCAGATTTTTAGCAGAAATTGTGACCGCGCGGCTTAGGGATTTTTTCAAAAAAAGTTGTTCAGACGTCGAGGGGTAATTCTGTTTCCGATTATAAAAACCCATCTGTTTCCACCGAAAAACATTTCAGGGGATCACTTGCAACAGTTTGCCAACATTTTTGAGTGAATTGCAGAACGTCAGATTTTTAGCAGAAATTGTGACCGCGCGGTTTAGGGATTTTTTCAAAAAAAGTTGTTCAGACGTTGAGGGCTAATTCTGTTTCCGATGATAAAAACACATCTGTTTCCACCGAAAAACATTTCAGGGGATCGGTTGCAACAGTTTGGCACCATTTTTGAGTGAATTGCAGAACGTCAGATTTTTAGCAGAAATTGTGACCGCGCGGCTGAGGGATTTTTTCAAAAAAAGTTGTTCAGACGTCGAGGGCTAATTCTGTTTCCGATGATAAAAACCCATCTGTTTCCACCGAAAAACATTTCAGGGGATCACTTGCAACAGTTTGCCAACATTTTTGAGTGAATTGCAGAACGTCAGATTTTTAGCAGAAATTGTGACCGCGCGGGTTAGGGATTTTTTCAAAAAAAGTTGTTCAGACGTCGAGGGGTAATTCTGTTTCCGATTATAAAAACCCATCTGTTTCCACCGAAAAACATTTCAGGGGATCACTTGCAACAGTTTGCCAACATTTTTGAGTGAATTGCAGAACGTCAGATTTTTAGCAGAAATTGTGACCGCGCGGCTTAGGGATTTTTTCAAAAAAAGTTGTTCAGACGTCAAGGGCTAATTCTGTTTCCGATGATAAAAACCCATCTGTTTCCACCGAAAAACATTTCAGGGGATCGTTTCCAACAGTTTGGGACCATTTTTGAGTGAATTGCAGAACGTCAGATTTTTAGCAGAAATTGTGACCGCGCGGGTGAGGGATTTTTTCAAAAACGTTGTTCAGACGTTGAGGGCTAATTCTGTTTCCGATGATAAAAACCCATCTGTTTCCACCAAAAAACATTTCAGGGGATCACTTGCAACAGTTTGCCAACATTTTTGAGTGAATTGCAGAACGTCAGGTTTTTAGCAGAAATTGTGACCGCGCGGCTTAGGGATTTTTTCAAAAAAAGTTGTTCAGACGTCGAGGGCTAATTCTGTTTCCGATGATAAAAACCCATCTGTTTCCACCAAAAAACCTTTCAGGGGATCGTTTGCAACAGTTTGGCACCATTTTTGAGTGAATTGCAGAACGTCAGATTTTTAGCAGAAATTGTGACCGCGCGGCTTAGGGATTTTTTTAAAAAAAGTTGTTCAGACGTTGAGGGCTAATTCTGTTTCCGATGATAAAAACCCATCTGTTTCCACTGAAAAACATTTCAGGGGATCACTTGCAACAGTTTGCCAACATTTTTGAGTGAATTGCAGAACGTCAGATTTTTAGCAGAAATTGTGACCGCGCGGCTTAGGGATTTTTTTTAAAAAAGTTGTTCAGACCTCGAGGGCTAATTCTGTTTCCGATGATAAAAACCCATCTGTTTCCACCGAAAAACATTTCAGGGGATCACTTGCAACAGTTTGCCAACATTTTTGAGTGAATTGCAGAACGTCAGATTTTTAGCAGAAATTGTGACCGCGCGGCTTAGGGATTTTTTCAAAAAAAGTTGTTCAGACGTCGAGGGGTAATTCTGTTTCCGATTATAAAAACCCATCTGTTTCCACCGAAAAACATTTCAGGGGATCACTTGCAACAGTTTGCCAACATTTTTGAGTGAATTGCAGAACGTCAGATTTTTAGCAGAAATTGTGACCGCGCGGCTTAGGGATTTTTTCAAAAAAAGTTGTTCAGACGTTGAGGGCTAATTCTGTTTCCGATGATAAAAACACATCTGTTTCCACCGAAAAACATTTCAGGGGATCGGTTGCAACAGTTTGGCACCATTTTTGAGTGAATTGCAGAACGTCAGATTTTTAGCAGAAATTGTGACCGCGCGGCTGAGGGATTTTTTCAAAAAAAGTTGTTCAGACGTCGAGGGCTAATTCTGTTTCCGATGATAAAAACCCATCTGTTTCCACCGAAAAACATTTCAGGGGATCACTTGCAACAGTTTGCCAACATTTTTGAGTGAATTGCAGAACGTCAGATTTTTAGCAGAAATTGTGACCGCGCGGGTTAGGGATTTTTTCAAAAAAAGTTGTTCAGACGTCGAGGGGTAATTCTGTTTCCGATTATAAAAACCCATCTGTTTCCACCGAAAAACATTTCAGGGGATCACTTGCAACAGTTTGCCAACATTTTTGAGTGAATTGCAGAACGTCAGATTTTTAGCAGAAATTGTGACCGCGCGGCTTAGGGATTTTTTCAAAAAAAGTTGTTCAGACGTCGAGGGGTAATTCTGTTTCCGATTATAAAAACCCATCTGTTTCCACCGAAAAACATTTCAGGGGATCACTTGCAACAGTTTGCCAACATTTTTGAGTGAATTGCAGAACGTCAGATTTTTAGCAGAAATTGTGACCGCGCGGCTTAGGGATTTTTTCAAAAAAAGTTGTTCAGACTTTGAGGGCTAATTCTGTTTCCGATGATAAAAACCCATCTGTTTCCACTGAAAAACATTTCAGGGGATCACTTGCAACAGTTTGGGACCATTTTTGAGTGAATTGCAGAACGTCAGATTTTTAGCAGAAATTGTGACCGCGCGGCTTAGGGATTTTTTTAAAAAAAGTTGTTCAGACCTCGAGGGCTAATTCTGTTTCCGATGATAAAAACCCATCTGTTTCCACCGAAAAACATTTCAGGGGATCACTTGCAACAGTTTGCCAACATTTTTGAGTGAATTGCAGAACGTCAGATTTTTAGCAGAAATTGTGACCGCGCGGCTTAGGGATTTTTTCAAAAAAAGTTGTTCAGACGTCGAGGGGTAATTCTGTTTCCGATTATAAAAACCCATCTGTTTCCACCGAAAAACATTTCAGGGGATCACTTGCAACAGTTTGCCAACATTTTTGAGTGAATTGCAGAACGTCAGATTTTTAGCAGAAATTGTGACCGCGCGGCTTAGGGATTTTTTCAAAAAAAGTTGTTCAGACCTCGAGGGCTAATTCTGTTTCCGATGATAAAAACCCATCTGTTTCCACCGAAAAACATTTCAGGGGATCACTTGCAACGGTTTGCCAACATTTTTGAGTGAATTGCAGAACGTCAGATTTTTAGCAGAAATTGTGACCGCGCGGCTTAGGGATTTTTCAAAAAAAGTGGTTCAGACGTCAAGGGCTAATTCTGTTTCCGATGATAAAAACACATCTGTTTCCACCGAAAAACATTTCAGGGGATCGTTTGCAACAGTTTGGCACCATTTTTGAGTGAATTGCAGAACGTCAGATTTTTAGCAGAAATTGTGACCGCGCGGCTGAGGGATTTTTTCAAAAAAAGTTGTTCAGACGTCGAGGGCTAATTCTGTTTCCGATGATAAAAACCCATCTGTTTCCACCGAAAAACATTTCAGGGGATCACTTGCAACAGTTTGCCAACATTTTTGAGTGAATTGCAGAACGTCAGATTTTTAGCAGAAATTGTGACCGCGCGGGTTAGGGATTTTTTCAAAAAAAGTTGTTCAGACGTCGAGGGCTAATTCTGTTTCCGATGATAAAAACCCATCTGTTTCCACCAAAAAACCTTTCAGGGGATCGTTTGCAACAGTTTGGCACCATTTTTGAGTGAATTGCAGAACGTCAGATTTTTAGCAGAAATTGTGACCGCGCGGCTTAGGGATTTTTTCAAAAAAAGTTGTTCAGACGTTGAGGGCTAATTCTGTTTCCGATGATAAAAACCCATCTGTTTCCACTGAAAAACATTTCAGGGGATCACTTGCAACAGTTTGCCAACATTTTTGAGTGAATTGCAGAACGTCAGATTTTTAGCAGAAATTGTGACCGCGCGGCTTAGGGATTTTTTAAAAAAAAGTTGTTCAGACCTCGAGGGCTAATTCTGTTTCCGATGATAAAAACCCATCTGTTTCCACCGAAAAACATTTCAGGGGATCACTTGCAACAGTTTGCCAACATTTTTGAGTGAATTGCAGAACGTCAGATTTTTAGCAGAAATTGTGACCGCGCGGCTTAGGGATTTTTTCAAAAAAAGTTGTTCAGACGTCGAGGGGTAATTCTGTTTCCGATTATAAAAACCCATCTGTTTCCACCGAAAAACATTTCAGGGGATCACTTGCAACAGTTTGCCAACATTTTAGAGTGAATTGCAGAACGTCAGATTTTTAGTAGAAATTGTGACCGCGCGGCTTAGGGATTTTTTCAAAAAAAGTTGTTCAGACCTCGAGGGCTAATTCTGTTTCCGATGATAAAAACCCATCTGTTTCCACCGAAAAACATTTCAGGGGATCACTTGCAACAGTTTGCCAACATTTTTGAGTGAATTGCAGAACGTCAGATTTTTAGCAGAAATTGTGACCGCGCGGCTTAGGGATTTTTTCAAAAAAAGTTGTTCAGACGTCAAGGGCTAATTCTGTTTCCGATGATAAAAACCCATCTGTTTCCACCGAAAAACATTTCAGGGGATCGTTTCCAACAGTTTGGGACCATTTTTGAGTGAATTGCAGAACGTCAGATTTTTAGCAGAAATTGTGACCGCGCGGCTGAGGGATTTTTTCAAAAACGTTGTTCAGACTTTGAGGGCTAATTCTGTTTCCGATGATAAAAACCCATCTGTTTCCACCAAAAAACATTTCAGGGGATCACTTGCAACAGTTTGCCAACATTTTTGAGTGAATTGCAGAACGTCAGGTTTTTAGCAGAAATTGTGACCGCGCGGCTTAGGGATTTTTTCAAAAAAAGTTGTTCAGACGTCGAGGGCTAATTCTGTTTCCGATGATAAAAACCCATCTGTTTCCACCGAAAAACATTTCAGGGGATCGTTTCCAACAGTTTGGCACCATTTTTGAGTGAATTGCAGAACGTCAGTTTTTTAGCAGAAATTGTGACCGCGCGGCTTAGGGATTTTTTCAAAAAAAGTTGTTCAGACGTCGAGGGCTAATTCTGTTTCCGATGATAAAAACCCATCTGTTTCCACCGAAAAACATTTCAGAGGATCACTTGCAACGGTTTGCCAACATTTTTGAGTCAATTGCAGAACGTCAGATTTTTAGCAGAAATTGTGACCGCGCGGCTTAGGGATTTTTCAAAAAAAGTTGTTCAGACGTCAAGGGCTAATTCTGTTTCCGATGATAAAAACACATCTGTTTCCACCGAAAAACATTTCAGGGGATCGTTTGCAACAGTTTGGCACCATTTTTGAGTGAATTGCAGAAAGTCAGATTTTTGCTGAAATTGTGACTGCGCGGCTTAGGGATTTTTTCAAAAAAAGTTGTTCAGACGTCGAGGGCTAATTCTGTTTCCGATGATAAAAACCCATCTGTTTCCACCGAAAAACATTTCAGGGGATCACTTGCAACAGTTTGCCAACATTTTTGAGTGAATTGCAGAACGTCAGATTTTTAGCAGAAATTGTTACCGCGCGGGTTAGGGATTTTTTCAAAAAAAGTTGTTCAGACGTCGAGGGCTAATTCTGTTTCCGATGATAAAAACCCATCTGTTTCCACCAAAAAACCTTTCAGGGGATCGTTTGCAACAGTTTGGCACCATTTTTGAGTGAATTGCAGAACGTCAGATTTTTAGCAGAAATTGTGACCGCGCGGCTTAGGGATTTTTTCAAAAACGTTGTTCAGACGTCGAGGGATAATTCTGTTTCCGATGATAAAAACCCATCTGTTTCCACCGAAAAACATTTCAGGGGATCACTTGCAACAGTTTGCCAACATTTTTGAGTGAATTGCAGAACGTCAGATTTTTAGCAGAAATTGTGACCGCGCGGCTTAGGGATTTTTTCAAAAAAAGTTGTTCAGACGTTGAGGGCTAATTCTGTTTCCGATGATAAAAACCCATCTGTTTCCACCGAAAAACATTTCAGGGTATCACTTGCAACGGTTTGCCAACATTTTTGAGTCAATTGCAGAACGTCAGATTTTTAGCAGAAATTGTGACCGCGCGGCTTAGGGATTTTTCAAAAAAAGTTGTTCAGACGTCAAGGGCTAATTCTGTTTCCGATGATAAAAACACATCTGTTTCCACCGAAAAACATTTCAGGGGATCGTTTGCAACAGTTTGGCACCATTTTTGAGTGAATTGCAGAACGTCAGATTTTTGCTGAAATTGTGACCGTGCGGCTTAGGGATTTTTTCAAAAAAAGTTGTTCAGACGTTGAGGGCTAATTCTGTTTCCGATGATAAAAAACCATCTGTTTCCACCAAAAAACCTTTCAGGGGATCACTTACAACAGTTTGCCAACATTTTTGAGTGAATTGCAGAACGTCAGATTTTTAGCAGAAATTGTGACCGCGCGGCTTAGGGATTTTTTCAAAAAAAGTTGTTCAGACGTTGAGGGCTAATTCTGTTTCCGATGATAAAAAACCATCTGTTTCCACCAAAAAACCTTTCAGGGGATCACTTACAACAGTTTGGCACCATTTTTGAGTGAATTGCAGAACGTCAGATTTTTAGCAGAAATTGTGACCGCGCGGCTTAGGGATTTTTTCAAAAAAAGTTGTTCAGACGTTGAGGGCTAATTCTGTTTCCGATGATAAAAAACCATCTGTTTCCACCAAAAAACCTTTCAGGGGATCACTTACAACAGTTTGCCAACATTTTTGAGTGAATTGCAGAACGTCAGATTTTTAGCAGAAATTGTGACCGCGCGGCTTAGGGATTTTTTCAAAAAAAGTTGTTCAGACGTTGAGGGCTAATTCTGTTTCCGATGATAAAAAACCATCTGTTTCCACCAAAAAACCTTTCAGGGGATCACTTACAACAGTTTGCCAACATTTTTGAGTGAATTGCAGAACGTCAGATTTTTAGCAGAAATTGTGACCGCGCGGCTTAGGGATTTTTTCAAAAAAAGTTGTTCAGACGTTGAGGGCTAATTCTGTTTCCGATGAAAAAAACCCATCTGTTTCCACCGAAAAACATTTCAGGGGATCACTTGCAACAGTTTGCCAACATTTTTGAGTGAATTGCAGAACGTCAGATTTTTAGCAGAAATTGTGACCGCGCGGCTTAGGGATTTTTTCAAAAAAAGTTGTTCAGACGTCGAGGGGTAATTCTGTTTCCGATGATAAAAACCCATCTGTTTCCACTGAAAAACATTTCAGGGGATCACTTGCAACAGTTTGCCAACATTTTTGAGTGAATTGCAGAACGTCAGATTTTTAGCAGAAATTGTGACCGCGCGGCTTAGGGATTTTTTCAAAAAAAGTTGTTCAGACGTCAAGGGCTAATTCTGTTTCCGATGATAAAAACCCATCTGTTTCCACCGAAAAACATTTCAGGGGATCGTTTCCAACAGTTTGGGACCATTTTTGAGTGAATTGCAGAACGTCAGATTTTTAGCAGAAATTGTGACCGCGCGGCTTAGGGATTTTTTCAAAAAAAGTTGTTCAGACGTCGAGGGCTAATTCTGTTTCCGATGATAAAAACCCATCTGTTTCCACCGAAAAACATTTCAGGGGATCACTTGCAACGGTTTGCCAACATTTTTGAGTCAATTGCAGAACGTCAGATTTTTAGCAGAAATTGTGACCGCGCGGCTTAGGGATTTTTCAAAAAAAGTTGTTCACACGTCAAGGGCTAATTCTGTTTCCGATGATAAAAACCCATCTGTTTCCACCGAAAAACATTTCAGGGGATCGTTTGCAACAGTTTGGCACCATTTTTGAGTGAATTGCAGAACGTCAGATTTTTGCTGAAATTGTGACTGCGCGTCTTAGGGATTTTTTCAAAAAAAGTTGTTCAGACGTCGAGGGCTAATTCTGTTTCCGATGATAAAAACCCATCTGTTTCCACCGAAAAACATTTCAGGGGATCACTTGCAACAGTTTGCCAACATTTTTGAGTGAATTGCAGAACGTCAGATTTTTAGCAGAAATTGTGACCGCGCGGCTTAGGGATTTTTTCAAAAGAAGTTGTTCAGACGTTGAGGGCTAATTCTGTTTCCGATGATAAAAAACCATCTGTTTCCACAAAAAAACCTTTCAGGGGATCACTTACAACAGTTTGCCAACATTTTTGAGTGAATTGCAGAACGTCAGATTTTTAGCAGAAATTGTGACCGCGCGGCTTAGGGATTTTTTCAAAAAAAGTTGTTCAGACGTTGAGGGCTAATTCTGTTTCCGATGATAAAAACCCATCTGTTTCCACCGAAAAACATTTCAGGGGATCACTTGCAACAGTTTGCCAACATTTTTGAGTGAATTGCAGAACGTCAGATTTTTAGCAGAAATTGTGACCGCGCGGGTTAGGGATTTTTTCAAAAAAAGTTGTTCAGAAGTCGAGGGCTAATTCTGTTTCCGAAGATAAAAACCCATCTGTTTCCACCAAAAAACCTTTCAGGGGATCGTTTGCAACAGTTTGGCACCATTTTTGAGTGAATTGCAGAACGTCAGATTTTTAGCAGAAATTGTGACCGCGCGGCTTAGGGATTTTTTCAAAAACGTTGTTCAGACGTCGAGGGATAATTCTGTTTCCGATGATAAAAACCCATCTGTTTCCACCGAAAAACATTTCAGGGGATCACTTGCAACAGTTTGCCAACATTTTTGAGTGAATTGCAGAACGTCAGATTTTTAGCAGAAATTGTGACCGCGCGGCTTAGGGATTTTTTCAAAAAAAGTTGTTCAGACGTCAAGGGCTAATTCTGTTTCCGATGATAAAAACCCATCTGTTTCCACCGAAAAACATTTCAGGGGATCACTTGCAACAGTTTGCCAACATTTTTGAGTGAATTGCAGAACGTCAGATTTTTAGCAGAAATTGTGACCGCGCGGCTTAGGGATTTTTTCAAAAGAAGTTGTTCAGACGTTGAGGGCTAATTCTGTTTCCGATGATAAAAAACCATCTGTTTCCACAAAAAAACCTTTCAGGGGATCACTTACAACAGTTTGCCAACATTTTTGAGTGAATTGCAGAACGTCAGATTTTTAGCAGAAATTGTGACCGCGCGGCTTAGGGATTTTTTCAAAAAAAGTTGTTCAGACGTTGAGGGCTAATTCTGTTTCCGATGATAAAAACCCATCTGTTTCCACCGAAAAACATTTCAGGGGATCACTTGCAACAGTTTGCCAACATTTTTGAGTGAATTGCAGAACGTCAGATTTTTAGCAGAAATTGTGACCGCGCGGGTTAGGGATTTTTTCAAAAAAAGTTGTTCAGAAGTCGAGGGCTAATTCTGTTTCCGAAGATAAAAACCCATCTGTTTCCACCAAAAAACCTTTCAGGGGATCGTTTGCAACAGTTTGGCACCATTTTTGAGTGAATTGCAGAACGTCAGATTTTTAGCAGAAATTGTGACCGCGCGGCTTAGGGATTTTTTCAAAAACGTTGTTCAGACGTCGAGGGATAATTCTGTTTCCGATGATAAAAACCCATCTGTTTCCACCGAAAAACATTTCAGGGGATCACTTGCAACAGTTTGCCAACATTTTTGAGTGAATTGCAGAACGTCAGATTTTTAGCAGAAATTGTGACCGCGCGGCTTAGGGATTTTTTCAAAAAAAGTTGTTCAGACGTCAAGGGCTAATTCTGTTTCCGATGATAAAAACCCATCTGTTTCCACCGAAAAACATTTCAGGGGATCACTTGCAACAGTTTGCCAACATTTTTGAGTGAATTGCAGAACGTCAGATTTTTAGCAGAAATTGTGACCGCGCGGGTTAGGGATTTTTTCAAAAAAAGTTGTTCAGACCTCGAGGGCTAATTCTGTTTCCGATGATAAAAACCCATCTGTTTCCACCGAAAAACATTTCAGGGGATCGTTTCCAACAGTTTGGCACCATTTTTGAGTGAATTGCAGAACGTCAGATTTTTAGCAGAAATTGTGACCGCGCGGCTTAGGGTTTTTTTCAAAAAAAGTTGTTCAGACGTCGAGGGCTAATTCTGTTTCCGATGATAAAATCCCATCTGTTTCCACCGAAAAACCTTTCAGGGGATCGTTTGCAACAGTTTGGCACCATTTTTGAGTGAATTGCAGAACGTCAGATTTTTAGCAGAAATTGTGACCGCGCGGCTTAGGGATTTTTTCAAAAAAAGTTGTTCAGACGTTGAGGGCTAATTCTGTTTCCGATGATAAAAAACCATCTGTTTCCACCAAAAAACCTTTCAGGGGATCACTTACAACAGTTTGCCAACATTTTTGAGTGAATTGCAGAACGTCAGATTTTTAGCAGAAATTGTGACCGCGCGGCTTAGGGATTTTTTCAAAAAAAGTTGTTCAGACGTTGAGGGCTAATTCTGTTTCCGATGATAAAAACCCATCTGTTTCCACCGAAAAACATTTCAGGGGATCACTTGCAACAGTTTGCCAACATTTTTGAGTCAATTGCAGAACGTCAGATTTTTAGCAGAAATTGTGACCGCGCGGCTTAGGGATTTTTCAAAAAAAGTTGTTCAGACGTCAAGGGCTAATTCTGTTTCCGATGATAAAAACACATCTGTTTCCACCGAAAAACATTTCAGGGGATCGTTTGCAACAGTTTGGCACCATTTTTGAGTGAATTGCAGAACGTCAGATTTTTGCTGAAATTGTGACTGCGCGCCTTAGGGATTTTTTCAAAAAAAGTTGTTCAGACGTCGAGGGCTAATTCTGTTTCCGATGATAAAATCCCATCTGTTTCCACCGAAAAACCTTTCAGGGGATCGTTTGCAACAGTTTGGCACCATTTTTGAGTGAATTGCAGAACGTCAGATTTTTAGCAGAAATTGTGACCGCGCGGCTTAGGGATTTTTTCAAAAAAAGTTGTTCAGACGTTGAGGGCTAATTATGTTTCCGATGATAAAAACCCATCTGTTTCCACCGAAAAACATTTCAGGGGATCACTTGCAACAGTTTGCCAACATTTTTGAGTGAATTGCAGAACGTCAGATTTTTAGCAGAAATTGTGACCGCGCGGCTTAGGGATTTTTTCAAAAAAAGTTGTTCAGACGTTGAGGGCTAATTCTGTTTCCGATGATAAAAACCCATCTGTTTCCACTGAAAAACATTTCAGGGGATCACTTGCAACAGTTTGCCAACATTTTTGAGTGAATTGCAGAACGTCAGATTTTTAGCAGAAATTGTGACCGCGCGGCTTAGGGATTTTTTCAAAAAAAGTTGTTCAGACCTCGAGGGCTAATTCTGTTTCCGATGATAAAAACCCATCTGTTTCCACCGAAAAACATTTCAGGGGATCACTTGCAACAGTTTGCCAACATTTTTGAGTGAATTGCAGAACGTCAGATTTTTAGCAGAAATTGTGACCGCGCGGCTTAGGGATTTTTCCAAAAAAAGTTGTTCAGACGTCGAGGGCTAATTCTGTTTCCGATTATAAAAACCCATCTGTTTCCACCGAAAAACATTTCAGGGGATCACTTGCAACGGTTTGCCAACATTTTTGAGTCAATTGCAGAACGTCAGATTTTTAGCAGAAATTGTGACCGCGCGGCTTAGGGATTTTTCAAAAAAAGTTGTTCAGACGTCAAGGGCTAATTCTGTTTCCGATGATAAAAACCCATCTGTTTCCACCGAAAAACATTTCAGGGGATCACTTGCAACAGTTTGCCAACATTTTTGAGTGAATTGCAGAACGTCAGATTTTTAGCAGAAATTGTGACCGCGCGGCTTAGGGATTTTTTCAAAAAAAGTTGTTCAGACGTCAAGGGCTAATTCTGTTTCCGATGATAAAAACCCATCTGTTTCCACCGAAAAACATTTCAGGGGATCGTTTCCAACAGTTTGGCACCATTTTTGAGTGAATTGCAGAACGTCAGATTTTTAGCAGAAATTGTGACCGCGCGGCTTAGGGATTTTTTCAAAAAAAGTTGTTCAGACGTCGAGGGCTAATTCTGTTTCCGATGATAAAAACCCATCTGTTTCCACCGAAAAACATTTCAGGGGATCGTTTCCAACAGTTTGGCACCATTTTTGAGTGAATTGCAGAACGTCAGATTTTTAGCAGAAATTGTGACCGCGCGGCTTAGGGATTTTTTCAAAAAAAGTTGTTCAGACGTCGAGGGCTAATTCTGTTTCCGATGATAAAAACCCATCTGTTTCCACCGAAAAACATTTCAGGGTATCACTTGCAACGGTTTGCCAACATTTTTGAGTCAATTGCAGAACGTCAGATTTTTAGCAGAAATTGTGACCGCGCGGCTTAGGGATTTTTCAAAAAAAGTTGTTCAGACGTCAAGGGCTAATTCTGTTTCCGATGATAAAAACACATCTGTTTCCACCGAAAAACATTTCAGGGGATCGTTTGCAACAGTTTGGCACCATTTTTGAGTGAATTGCAGAACGTCAGATTTTTGCTGAAATTGTGACTGCGCGGCTTAGGGATTTTTTCAAAAAAAGTTGTTCAGACGTCGAGGGCTAATTCTGTTTCCGATGATAATATCCCATCTGTTTCCACCGAAAAACCTTTCAGGGGATCGTTTGCAACAGTTTGGCACCATTTTTGAGTGAATTGCAGAACGTCAGATTTTTAGCAGAAATTGTGACCGTGCGGCTTAGGGATTTTTTCAAAAAAAGTTGTTCAGACGTTGAGGGCTAATTCTGTTTCCGATGATAAAAAACCATCTGTTTCCACCAAAAAACCTTTCAGGGGATCACTTACAACAGTTTGCCAACATTTTTGAGTGAATTGCAGAACGTCAGATTTTTAGCAGAAATTGTGACCGCGCGGCTTAGGGATTTTTTCAAAAAAAGTTGTTCAGACGTTGAGGGCTAATTCTGTTTCCGATGATAAAAAACCATCTGTTTCCACCAAAAAACCTTTCAGGGGATCACTTACAACAGTTTGCCAACATTTTTGAGTGAATTGCAGAACGTCAGATTTTTAGCAGAAATTGTGACCGCGCGGCTTAGGGATTTTTTCAAAAAAAGTTGTTCAGACGTTGAGGGCTAATTCTGTTTCCGATGATAAAAACCCATCTGTTTCCACCGAAAAACATTTCAGGGGATCACTTGCAACAGTTTGCCAACATTTTTGAGTCAATTGCAGAACGTCAGATTTTTAGCAGAAATTGTGACCGCGCGGCTTAGGGATTTTTCAAAAAAAGTTGTTCAGACGTCAAGGGCTAATTCTGTTTCCGATGATAAAAACACATCTGTTTCCACCGAAAAACATTTCAGGGGATCGTTTGCAACAGTTTGGCACCATTTTTGAGTGAATTGCAGAACGTCAGATTTTTGCTGAAATTGTGACTGCGCGCCTTAGGGATTTTTTCAAAAAAAGTTGTTCAGACGTCGAGGGCTAATTCTGTTTCCGATGATAAAATCCCATCTGTTTCCACCGAAAAACCTTTCAGGGGATCGTTTGCAACAGTTTGGCACCATTTTTGAGTGAATTGCAGAACGTCAGATTTTTAGCAGAAATTGTGACCGCGCGGCTTAGGGATTTTTTCAAAAAAAGTTGTTCAGACGTTGAGGGCTAATTATGTTTCCGATGATAAAAACCCATCTGTTTCCACCGAAAAACATTTCAGGGGATCACTTGCAACAGTTTGCCAACATTTTTGAGTGAATTGCAGAACGTCAGATTTTTAGCAGAAATTGTGACCGCGCGGCTTAGGGATTTTTTCAAAAAAAGTTGTTCAGACGTTGAGGGCTAATTCTGTTTCCGATGATAAAAACCCATCTGTTTCCACTGAAAAACATTTCAGGGGATCACTTGCAACAGTTTGCCAACATTTTTGAGTGAATTGCAGAACGTCAGATTTTTAGCAGAAATTGTGACCGCGCGGCTTAGGGATTTTTTCAAAAAAAGTTGTTCAGACCTCGAGGGCTAATTCTGTTTCCGATGATAAAAACCCATCTGTTTCCACCGAAAAACATTTCAGGGGATCACTTGCAACAGTTTGCCAACATTTTTGAGTGAATTGCAGAACGTCAGATTTTTAGCAGAAATTGTGACCGCGCGGCTTAGGGATTTTTCCAAAAAAAGTTGTTCAGACGTCGAGGGCTAATTCTGTTTCCGATTATAAAAACCCATCTGTTTCCACCGAAAAACATTTCAGGGGATCACTTGCAACGGTTTGCCAACATTTTTGAGTCAATTGCAGAACGTCAGATTTTTAGCAGAAATTGTGACCGCGCGGCTTAGGGATTTTTCAAAAAAAGTTGTTCAGACGTCAAGGGCTAATTCTGTTTCCGATGATAAAAACCCATCTGTTTCCACCGAAAAACATTTCAGGGGATCACTTGCAACAGTTTGCCAACATTTTTGAGTGAATTGCAGAACGTCAGATTTTTAGCAGAAATTGTGACCGCGCGGCTTAGGGATTTTTTCAAAAAAAGTTGTTCAGACGTCAAGGGCTAATTCTGTTTCCGATGATAAAAACCCATCTGTTTCCACCGAAAAACATTTCAGGGGATCGTTTCCAACAGTTTGGCACCATTTTTGAGTGAATTGCAGAACGTCAGATTTTTAGCAGAAATTGTGACCGCGCGGCTTAGGGATTTTTTCAAAAAAAGTTGTTCAGACGTCGAGGGCTAATTCTGTTTCCGATGATAAAAACCCATCTGTTTCCACCGAAAAACATTTCAGGGGATCGTTTCCAACAGTTTGGCACCATTTTTGAGTGAATTGCAGAACGTCAGATTTTTAGCAGAAATTGTGACCGCGCGGCTTAGGGATTTTTTCAAAAAAAGTTGTTCAGACGTCGAGGGCTAATTCTGTTTCCGATGATAAAAACCCATCTGTTTCCACCGAAAAACATTTCAGGGTATCACTTGCAACGGTTTGCCAACATTTTTGAGTCAATTGCAGAACGTCAGATTTTTAGCAGAAATTGTGACCGCGCGGCTTAGGGATTTTTCAAAAAAAGTTGTTCAGACGTCAAGGGCTAATTCTGTTTCCGATGATAAAAACACATCTGTTTCCACCGAAAAACATTTCAGGGGATCGTTTGCAACAGTTTGGCACCATTTTTGAGTGAATTGCAGAACGTCAGATTTTTGCTGAAATTGTGACTGCGCGGCTTAGGGATTTTTTCAAAAAAAGTTGTTCAGACGTCGAGGGCTAATTCTGTTTCCGATGATAATATCCCATCTGTTTCCACCGAAAAACCTTTCAGGGGATCGTTTGCAACAGTTTGGCACCATTTTTGAGTGAATTGCAGAACGTCAGATTTTTAGCAGAAATTGTGACCGTGCGGCTTAGGGATTTTTTCAAAAAAAGTTGTTCAGACGTTGAGGGCTAATTCTGTTTCCGATGATAAAAAACCATCTGTTTCCACCAAAAAACCTTTCAGGGGATCACTTACAACAGTTTGCCAACATTTTTGAGTGAATTGCAGAACGTCAGATTTTTAGCAGAAATTGTGACCGCGCGGCTTAGGGATTTTTTCAAAAAAAGTTGTTCAGACGTTGAGGGCTAATTCTGTTTCCGATGATAAAAAACCATCTGTTTCCACCAAAAAACCTTTCAGGGGATCACTTACAACAGTTTGCCAACATTTTTGAGTGAATTGCAGAACGTCAGATTTTTAGCAGAAATTGTGACCGCGCGGCTTAGGGATTTTTTCAAAAAAAGTTGTTCAGACGTTGAGGGCTAATTCTGTTTCCGATGAAAAAAACCCATCTGTTTCCACCGAAAAACATTTCAGGGGATCACTTGCAACAGTTTGCCAACATTTTTGAGTGAATTGCAGAACGTCAGATTTTTAGCAGAAATTGTGACCGCGCGGCTTAGGGATTTTTTCAAAAAAAGTTGTTCAGACGTCGAGGGGTAATTCTGTTTCCGATGATAAAAACCCATCTGTTTCCACTGAAAAACATTTCAGGGGATCACTTGCAACAGTTTGCCAACATTTTTGAGTGAATTGCAGAACGTCAGATTTTTAGCAGAAATTGTGACCGCGCGGCTTAGGGATTTTTTCAAAAAAAGTTGTTCAGACGTCAAGGGCTAATTCTGTTTCCGATGATAAAAACCCATCTGTTTCCACCGAAAAACATTTCAGGGGATCGTTTCCAACAGTTTGGGACCATTTTTGAGTGAATTGCAGAACGTCAGATTTTTAGCAGAAATTGTGACCGCGCGGCTTAGGGATTTTTTCAAAAAAAGTTGTTCAGACGTCGAGGGCTAATTCTGTTTCCGATGATAAAAACCCATCTGTTTCCACCGAAAAACATTTCAGGGGATCACTTGCAACGGTTTGCCAACATTTTTGAGTCAATTGCAGAACGTCAGATTTTTAGCAGAAATTGTGACCGCGCGGCTTAGGGATTTTTCAAAAAAAGTTGTTCAGACGTCAAGGGCTAATTCTGTTTCCGATGATAAAAACCCATCTGTTTCCACCGAAAAACATTTCAGGGGATCGTTTGCAACAGTTTGGCACCATTTTTGAGTGAATTGCAGAACGTCAGATTTTTGCTGAAATTGTGACTGCGCGTCTTAGGGATTTTTTCAAAAAAAGTTGTTCAGACGTCGAGGGCTAATTCTGTTTCCGATGATAAAAACCCATCTGTTTCCACCGAAAAACATTTCAGGGGATCACTTGCAACAGTTTGCCAACATTTTTGAGTGAATTGCAGAACGTCAGATTTTTAGCAGAAATTGTGACCGCGCGGCTTAGGGATTTTTTCAAAAGAAGTTGTTCAGACGTTGAGGGCTAATTCTGTTTCCGATGATAAAAAACCATCTGTTTCCACAAAAAAACCTTTCAGGGGATCACTTACAACAGTTTGCCAACATTTTTGAGTGAATTGCAGAACGTCAGATTTTTAGCAGAAATTGTGACCGCGCGGCTTAGGGATTTTTTCAAAAAAAGTTGTTCAGACGTTGAGGGCTAATTCTGTTTCCGATGATAAAAACCCATCTGTTTCCACCGAAAAACATTTCAGGGGATCACTTGCAACAGTTTGCCAACATTTTTGAGTGAATTGCAGAACGTCAGATTTTTAGCAGAAATTGTGACCGCGCGGGTTAGGGATTTTTTCAAAAAAAGTTGTTCAGAAGTCGAGGGCTAATTCTGTTTCCGAAGATAAAAACCCATCTGTTTCCACCAAAAAACCTTTCAGGGGATCGTTTGCAACAGTTTGGCACCATTTTTGAGTGAATTGCAGAACGTCAGATTTTTAGCAGAAATTGTGACCGCGCGGCTTAGGGATTTTTTCAAAAACGTTGTTCAGACGTCGAGGGATAATTCTGTTTCCGATGATAAAAACCCATCTGTTTCCACCGAAAAACATTTCAGGGGATCACTTGCAACAGTTTGCCAACATTTTTGAGTGAATTGCAGAACGTCAGATTTTTAGCAGAAATTGTGACCGCGCGGCTTAGGGATTTTTTCAAAAAAAGTTGTTCAGACGTCAAGGGCTAATTCTGTTTCCGATGATAAAAACCCATCTGTTTCCACCGAAAAACATTTCAGGGGATCACTTGCAACAGTTTGCCAACATTTTTGAGTGAATTGCAGAACGTCAGATTTTTAGCAGAAATTGTGACCGCGCGGGTTAGGGATTTTTTCAAAAAAAGTTGTTCAGACCTCGAGGGCTAATTCTGTTTCCGATGATAAAAACCCATCTGTTTCCACCGAAAAACATTTCAGGGGATCGTTTCCAACAGTTTGGCACCATTTTTGAGTGAATTGCAGAACGTCAGATTTTTAGCAGAAATTGTGACCGCGCGGCTTAGGGTTTTTTTCAAAAAAAGTTGTTCAGACGTCGAGGGCTAATTCTGTTTCCGATGATAAAATCCCATCTGTTTCCACCGAAAAACCTTTCAGGGGATCGTTTGCAACAGTTTGGCACCATTTTTGAGTGAATTGCAGAACGTCAGATTTTTAGCAGAAATTGTGACCGCGCGGCTTAGGGATTTTTTCAAAAAAAGTTGTTCAGACGTTGAGGGCTAATTCTGTTTCCGATGATAAAAAACCATCTGTTTCCACCAAAAAACCTTTCAGGGGATCACTTACAACAGTTTGCCAACATTTTTGAGTGAATTGCAGAACGTCAGATTTTTAGCAGAAATTGTGACCGCGCGGCTTAGGGATTTTTTCAAAAAAAGTTGTTCAGACGTTGAGGGCTAATTCTGTTTCCGATGATAAAAACCCATCTGTTTCCACCGAAAAACATTTCAGGGGATCACTTGCAACAGTTTGCCAACATTTTTGAGTCAATTGCAGAACGTCAGATTTTTAGCAGAAATTGTGACCGCGCGGCTTAGGGATTTTTCAAAAAAAGTTGTTCAGACGTCAAGGGCTAATTCTGTTTCCGATGATAAAAACACATCTGTTTCCACCGAAAAACATTTCAGGGGATCGTTTGCAACAGTTTGGCACCATTTTTGAGTGAATTGCAGAACGTCAGATTTTTGCTGAAATTGTGACTGCGCGCCTTAGGGATTTTTTCAAAAAAAGTTGTTCAGACGTCGAGGGCTAATTCTGTTTCCGATGATAAAATCCCATCTGTTTCCACCGAAAAACCTTTCAGGGGATCGTTTGCAACAGTTTGGCACCATTTTTGAGTGAATTGCAGAACGTCAGATTTTTAGCAGAAATTGTGACCGCGCGGCTTAGGGATTTTTTCAAAAAAAGTTGTTCAGACGTTGAGGGCTAATTATGTTTCCGATGATAAAAACCCATCTGTTTCCACCGAAAAACATTTCAGGGGATCACTTGCAACAGTTTGCCAACATTTTTGAGTGAATTGCAGAACGTCAGATTTTTAGCAGAAATTGTGACCGCGCGGCTTAGGGATTTTTTCAAAAAAAGTTGTTCAGACGTTGAGGGCTAATTCTGTTTCCGATGATAAAAACCCATCTGTTTCCACTGAAAAACATTTCAGGGGATCACTTGCAACAGTTTGCCAACATTTTTGAGTGAATTGCAGAACGTCAGATTTTTAGCAGAAATTGTGACCGCGCGGCTTAGGGATTTTTTCAAAAAAAGTTGTTCATCCCTCGAGGGCTAATTCTGTTTCCGATGATAAAAACCCATCTGTTTCCACCGAAAAACATTTCAGGGGATCACTTGCAACAGTTTGCCAACATTTTTGAGTGAATTGCAGAACGTCAGATTTTTAGCAGAAATTGTGACCGCGCGGCTTAGGGATTTTTCCAAAAAAAGTTGTTCAGACGTCGAGGGCTAATTCTGTTTCCGATTATAAAAACCCATCTGTTTCCACCGAAAAACATTTCAGGGGATCACTTGCAACGGTTTGCCAACATTTTTGAGTCAATTGCAGAACGTCAGATTTTTAGCAGAAATTGTGACCGCGCGGCTTAGGGATTTTTCAAAAAAAGTTGTTCAGACGTCAAGGGCTAATTCTGTTTCCGATGATAAAAACCCATCTGTTTCCACCGAAAAACATTTCAGGGGATCACTTGCAACAGTTTGCCAACATTTTTGAGTGAATTGCAGAACGTCAGATTTTTAGCAGAAATTGTGACCGTGCGGGTTAGGGATTTTTTCAAAAAAAGTTGTTCAGACGTCGAGGGGTAATTCTGTTTCCGATGATAAAAACCCATCTGTTTCCACCGAAAAACATTTCAGGGGATCACTTGCAACAGTTTGCCAACATTTTTGAGTGAATTGCAGAACGTCAGATTTTTAGCAGAAATTGTGACCGCGCGGGTTAGGGATTTTTTCAAAAAAAGTTGTTCAGACGTCGAGGGCTAATTCTGTTTCCGATGATAAAAACCCATCTGTTTCCACCAAAAAACCTTTCAGGGGATCGTTTGCGACAGTTTGGCACCATTTTTGAGTGAATTGCAGAACGTCAGATTTTTAGCAGAAATTGTGACCGCGCGGCTTAGGGATTTTTTCAAAAACGTTGTTCAGACGTCGAGGGATAATTCTGTTTCCGATGATAAAAACCCATCTGTTTCCACCGAAAAACATTTCAGGGGATCACTTGCAACAGTTTGCCAACATTTTTGAGTGAATTGCAGAACGTCAGATTTTTAGCAGAAATTGTGACCGCGCGGCTTAGGGATTTTTTCAAAAAAAGTTGTTCAGACGTCAAGGGCTAATTCTGTTTCCGATGATAAAAACCCATCTGTTTCCACCGAAAAACATTTCAGGGGATCACTTGCAACAGTTTGCCAACATTTTTGAGTGAATTGCAGTACGTCAGATTTTTAGCAGAAATTGTGACCGCGCGGGTTAGGGATTTTTTCAAAAAAAGTTGTTCAGACCTCGAGGGCTAATTCTGTTTCCGATGATAAACCATCTGTTTCCACCGAAAAACATTTCAGGGGATCGTTTCCAACAGTTTGGCACCATTTTTGAGTGAATTGCAGAACGTCAGATTTTTAGCAGAAATTGTGACCGCGCGGCTTAGGGTTTTTTTCAAAAAAAGTTGTTCAGACGTCGAGGGCTAATTCTGTTTCCGATGATAAAATCCCATCTGTTTCCACCGAAAAACCTTTCAGGGGATCGTTTGCAACAGTTTGGCACCATTTTTGAGTGAATTGCAGAACGTCAGATTTTTAGCAGAAATTGTGACCGCGCGGCTTAGGGATTTTTTCAAAAAAAGTTGTTCAGACGTTGAGGGCTAATTCTGTTTCCGATGATAAAAAACCATCTGTTTCCACCAAAAAACCTTTCAGGGGATCACTTACAACAGTTTGCCAACATTTTTGAGTGAATTGCAGAACGTCAGATTTTTAGCAGAAATTGTGACCGCGCGGCTTAGGGATTTTTTCAAAAAAAGTTGTTCAGACGTTGAGGGCTAATTCTGTTTCCGATGATAAAAACCCATCTGTTTCCACCGAAAAACATTTCAGGGGATCACTTGCAACAGTTTGCCAACATTTTTGAGTCAATTGCAGAACGTCAGATTTTTAGCAGAAATTGTGACCGCGCGGCTTAGGGATTTTTCAAAAAAAGTTGTTCAGACGTCAAGGGCTAATTCTGTTTCCGATGATAAAAACACATCTGTTTCCACCGAAAAACATTTCAGGGGATCGTTTGCAACAGTTTGGCACCATTTTTGAGTGAATTGCAGAACGTCAGATTTTTGCTGAAATTGTGACTGCGCGGCTTAGGGATTTTTTCAAAAAAAGTTGTTCAGACGTCGAGGGCTAATTCTGTTTCCGATGATAAAATCCCATCTGTTTCCACCGAAAAACCTTTCAGGGGATCGTTTGCAACAGTTTGGCACCATTTTTGAGTGAATTGCAGATCGTCAGATTTTTAGCAGAAATTGTGACCGCGCGGCTTAGGGATTTTTCAAAAAAAGTTGTTCAGACGTCGAGGGCTAATTCTGTTTCCGATGATAAAAACCCATCTGTTTCCACCGAAAAACATTTCAGGGGATCACTTGCAACAGTTTGCCAACATTTTTGAGTGAATTGCAGAACGTCAGATTTTTAGCAGAAATTGTGACCGCGCGGGTTAGGGATTTTTTCAAAAAAAGTTGTTCAGACGTCGAGGGCTAATTCTGTTTCCGATGATAAAAACACATCTGTTTCCACCGAAAAACATTTCAGGGGATCGTTTGCAACAGTTTGGCAGCATTTTTGAGTGAATTGCAGAAAGTCAGATTTTTGCTGAAATTGTGACTGCGCGGCTTAGGGATATTTTCAAAAAAAGTTGTTCAGACGTCGAGGGCTAATTCTGTTTCCGATGATAAAATCCCATCTGTTTCCACCGAAAAACCTTTCAGGGGATCGTTTGCAACAGTTTGGCACCATTTTTGAGTGAATTGCAGAACGTCAGATTTTTAGCAGAAATTGTGACCGCGCGGCTTAGGGATTTTTTCAAAAAAAGTTGTTCAGACGTTGAGGGCTAATTCTGTTTCCGATGATAAAAAACCATCTGTTTCCACCAAAAAACATTTCAGGGGATCACTTGCAACAGTTTGCCAACATTTTTGAGTGAATTGCAGAACGTCAGATTTTTAGCAGAAATTGTGACCGCGCGGCTTAGGGATTTTTTGAAAAAAAGTTGTTCAGACGTTGAGGGCTAATTCTGTTTCCGATGATAAAAACCCATCTGTTTCCACCGAAAAACATTTCAGGGGATCACTTGCAACAGTTTGCCAACATTTTTGAGTCAATTGCAGAACGTCAGATTTTTGCTGAAATTGTGACTGCGCGGCTTAGGGATTTTTTCAAAAAAAGTTGTTCAGACCTCGAGGGCTAATTCTGTTTCCGATGATAAAAACCCATCTGTTTCCACCGAAAAACATTTCAGGGGATCACTTGCAACAGTTTGCCAACATTTTTGAGTGAATTGCAGAACGTCAGATTTTTAGCAGAAATTGTGACCGCGCGGCTTAGGGATTTTTCCAAAAAAAGTTGTTCAGACGTCGAGGGGTAATTCTGTTTCCGATGATAAAAACCCATCTGTTTCCACCGAAAAACATTTCAGGGGATCACTTGCAACGGTTTGCCAACATTTTTGAGTCAATTGCAGAACGTCAGATTTTTAGCAGAAATTGTGACCGCGCGGCTTAGGGATTTTTCAAAAAAAGTTGTTCAGACGTCGAGGGCTAATTCTGTTTCCGATGATAAAAACCCATCTGTTTCCACCGAAAAACATTTCAGGGGATCACTTGCAACAGTTTGCCAACATTTTTGAGTGAATTGCAGAACGTCAGATTTTTAGCAGAAATTGTGACCGCGCGGGTTAGGGATTTTTTCAAAAAAAGATGTTCAGACCTCGAGGGCTAATTCTGTTTCCGATGATAAAAACCCATCTGTTTCCACCGAAAAACATTTCAGGGGATCACTTGCAACGGTTTGCCAACATTTTTGAGTCAATTGCAGAACGTCAGATTTTTAGCAGAAATTGTGACCGCGCGGCTTAGGGATTTTTCAAAAAAAGTTGTTCAGACGTCGAGGGGTAATTCTGTTTCCGATGATAAAAACCCATCTGTTTCCACCGAAAAACATTTCAGGGGATCACTTGCAACAGTTTGCCAACATTTTTGAGTGAATTGCAGAACGTCAGATTTTTAGCAGAAATTGTGACCGCGCGGGTTAGGGATTTTTTCAAAAAAAGTTGTTCAGACCTCGAGGGCTAATTCTGTTTCCGATGATAAAAACCCATCTGTTTCCACCGAAAAACATTTCAGGGGATCACTTGCAACAGTTTGCCAACATTTTTGAGTGAATTGCAGAACGTCAGATTTTTGCTGAAATTGTGACTGCGCGGCTTAGGGATTTTTTCAAAAAAAGTTGTTCAGACGTCGAGGGCTAATTCTGTTTCCGATGATAAAATCCCATCTGTTTCCACCGAAAAACCTTTCAGGGGATCGTTTGCAACAGTTTGGCACCATTTTTGAGTGAATTGCAGAACGTCAGATTTTTAGCAGAAATTGTGACCGCGCGGCTTAGGGATTTTTTCAAAAAAAGTTGTTCAGACGTTGAGGGCTAATTATGTTTCCGATGATAAAAACCCATCTGTTTCCACCGAAAAACATTTCAGGGGATCACTTGCAACAGTTTGCCAACATTTTTGAGTGAATTGCAGAACGTCAGATTTTTAGCAGAAATTGTGACCGCGCGGCTTAGGGATTTTTTCAAAAAAAGTTGTTCAGACGTTGAGGGCTAATTCTGTTTCCGATGATAAAAACCCATCTGTTTCCACTGAAAAACATTTCAGGGGATCACTTGCAACAGTTTGCCAACATTTTTGAGTGAATTGCAGAACGTCAGATTTTTAGCAGAAATTGTGACCGCGCGGCTTAGGGATTTTTTCAAAAAAAGTTGTTCAGACCTCGAGGGCTAATTCTGTTTCCGATGATAAAAACCCATCTGTTTCCACCGAAAAACATTTCAGGGGATCACTTGCAACAGTTTGCCAACATTTTTGAGTGAATTGCAGAACGTCAGATTTTTAGCAGAAATTGTGACCGCGCGGCTTAGGGATTTTTCCAAAAAAAGTTGTTCAGACGTCGAGGGGTAATTCTGTTTCCGATTATAAAAACCCATCTGTTTCCACCGAAAAACATTTCAGGGGATCACTTGCAACGGTTTGCCAACATTTTTGAGTCAATTGCAGAACGTCAGATTTTTAGCAGAAATTGTGACCGCGCGGCTTAGGGATTTTTCAAAAAAAGTTGTTCAGACGTCAAGGGCTAATTCTGTTTCCGATGATAAAAACCCATCTGTTTCCACCGAAAAACATTTCAGGGGATCACTTGCAACAGTTTGCCAACATTTTTGAGTGAATTGCAGAACGTCAGATTTTTAGCAGAAATTGTGACCGCGCGGGTTAGGGATTTTTTCAAAAAAAGTTGTTCAGACCTCGAGGGCTAATTCTGTTTCCGATGATAAAAACCCATCTGTTTCCACCGAAAAACATTTCAGGGGATCGTTTCCAACAGTTTGGCACCATTTTTGAGTGAATTGCAGAACGTCAGATTTTTAGCAGAAATTGTGACCGCGCGGCTTAGGGATTTTTTCAAAAAAAGTTTTTCAGACGTCGAGGGCTAATTCTGTTTCCGATGATAAAAACACATCTGTTTCCACCGAAAAACATTTCAGGGGATCGTTTGCAACAGTTTGGCACCATTTTTGAGTGAATTGCAGAAAGTCAGATTTTTGCTGAAATTGTGACTGCGCGGCTTAGGGATTTTTTCAAAAAAAGTTGTTCAGACGTCGAGTGCTAATTCTGTTTCCGATGATAAAATCCCATCTGTTTCCACCGAAAAACCTTTCAGGGGATCGTTTGCAACAGTTTGGCACCATTTTTGAGTGAATTGCAGAACGTCAGATTTTTAGCAGAAATTGTGACCGCGCGGCTTAGGGATTTTTTCAAAAAAAGTTGTTCAGACGTTGAGGGCTAATTCTGTTTCCGATGATAAAAAACCATCTGTTTCCACCAAAAAACCTTTCAGGGGATCACTTACAACAGTTTGCCAACATTTTTGAGTGAATTGCAGAACGTCAGATTTTTAGCAGAAATTGTGACCGCGCGGCTTAGGGATTTTTTGAAAAAAAGTTGTTCAGACGTTGAGGGCTAATTCTGTTTCCGATGATAAAAACCCATCTGTTTCCACCGAAAAACATTTCAGGGGATCACTTGCAACAGTTTGCCAACATTTTTGAGTCAATTGCAGAACGTCAGATTTTTAGCAGAAATTGTGACCGCGCGGCTTAGGGATTTTTCAAAAAAAGTTGTTCAGACGTCAAGGGCTAATTCTGTTTCCGATGATAAAAACCCATCTGTTTCCACCGAAAAACATTTCAGGGGATCACTTGCAACAGTTTGCCAACATTTTTGAGTGAATTGCAGAACGTCAGATTTTTAGCAGAAATTGTGACCGCGCGGGTTAGGGATTTTTTCAAAAAAAGTTGTTCAGACCTCGAGGGCTAATTCTGTTTCCGATGATAAAAACCCATCTGTTTCCACCGAAAAACATTTCAGGGGATCGTTTCCAACAGTTTGGCACCATTTTTGAGTGAATTGCAGAACGTCAGATTTTTAGCAGAAATTGTGACCGCGCGGCTTAGGGATTTTTTCAAAAAAAGTTGTTCAGACGTCGAGGGCTAATTCTGTTTCCGATGATAAAAACACATCTGTTTCCACCGAAAAACATTTCAGGGGATCGTTTGCAACAGTTTGGCACCATTTTTGAGTGAATTGCAGAAAGTCAGATTTTTGCTGAAATTGTGACTGCGCGGCTTAGGGATTTTTTCAAAAAAAGTTGTTCAGACGAAGAGGGCTAATTCTGTTTCCGATGATAAAATCCCATCTGTTTCCACCGAAAAACCTTTCAGGGGATCGTTTGCAACAGTTTGGCACCATTTTTGAGTGAATTGCAGAACGTCAGATTTTTAGCAGAAATTGTGACCGCGCGGCTTAGGGATTTTTTCAAAAAAAGTTGTTCAGACGTTGAGGGCTAATTCTGTTTCCGATGATAAAAAACCATCGGTTTCCACCAAAAAACCTTTCAGGGGATCACTTACAACAGTTTGCCAACATTTTTGAGTGAATTGCAGAACGTCAGATTTTTAGCAGAAATTGTGACCGCGCGGCTTAGGGATTTTTTGAAAAAAAGTTGTTCAGACGTTGAGGGCTAATTCTGTTTCCGATGATAAAAACCCATCTGTTTCCACCGAAAAACATTTCAGGGGATCACTTGCAACAGTTTGCCAACATTTTTGAGTCAATTGCAGAACGTCAGATTTTTGCTGAAATTGTGACTGCGCGGCTTAGGGATTTTTTCAAAAAAAGTTGTTCAGACCTCGAGGGCTAATTCTGTTTCCGATGATAAAAACCCATCTGTTTCCACCGAAAAACATTTCAGGGGATCACTTGCAACAGTTTGCCAACATTTTTGAGTCAATTGCAGAACGTCAGATTTTTAGCAGAAATTGTGACCGCGCGGCTTAGGGATTTTTCAAAAAATGTTGTTCAGACGTCAAGGGCTAATTCTGTTTCCGATGATAAAAACCCATCTGTTTCCACCGAAAAACATTTCAGGGGATCACTTGCAACAGTTTGCCAACATTTTTGAGTGAATTGCAGAACGTCAGATTTTTAGCAGAAATTGTGACCGCGCGGGTTAGGGATTTTTTCAAAAAAAGTTGTTCAGACCTCGAGGGCTAATTCTGTTTCCGATGATAAAAACCCATCTGTTTCCACCGAAAAACATTTCAGGGGATCACTTGCAACAGTTTGCCAACATTTTTGAGTGAATTGCAGAACGTCAGATTTTTGCTGAAATTGTGACTGCGCGGCTTAGGGATTTTTTCAAAAAAAGTTGTTCAGACGTCGAGGGCTAATTCTGTTTCCGATGATAAAATCCCATCTGTTTCCACCGAAAAACCTTTCAGGGGATCGTTTGCAACAGTTTGGCACCATTTTTGAGTGAATTGCAGAACGTCAGATTTTTAGCAGAAATTGTGACCGCGCGGCTTATGGATTTTTTCAAAAAAAGTTGTTCAGACGTTGAGGGCTAATTATGTTTCCGATGATAAAAACCCATCTGTTTCCACCGAAAAACATTTCAGGGGATCACTTTCAACAGTTTGCCAACATTTTTGAGTGAATTGCAGAACGTCAGATTTTTAGCAGAAATTGTGACCGCGCGGCTTAGGGATTTTTTCAAAAAAAGTTGTTCAGACGTTGAGGGCTAATTCTGTTTCCGATGATAAAAACCCATCTGTTTCCACTGAAAAACATTTCGGGGGATCACTTGCAACAGTTTGCCAACATTTTTGAGTGAATTGCAGAACGTCAGATTTTTAGCAGAAATTGTGACCGCGCGGCTTAGGGATTTTTTCAAAAAAAGTTGTTCAGACCTCGAGGGCTAATTCTGTTTCCGATGATAAAAACCCATCTGTTTCCACCGAAAAACATTTCAGGGGATCACTTGCAACAGTTTGCCAACATTTTTGAGTGAATTGCAGAACGTCAGATTTTTAGCAGAAATTGTGACCGCGCGGCTTAGGGATTTTTCCAAAAAAAGTTGTTCAGACGTCGAGGGGTAATTCTGTTTCCGATTATAAAAACCCATCTGTTTCCACCGAAAAACATTTCAGGGGATCACTTGCAACGGTTTGCCAACATTTTTGAGTCAATTGCAGAACGTCAGATTTTTAGCAGAAATTGTGACCGCGCGGCTTAGGGATTTTTCAAAAAAAGTTGTTCAGACGTCAAGGGCTAATTCTGTTTCCGATGATAAAAACCCATCTGTTTCCACCGAAAAACATTTCAGGGGATCACTTGCAACAGTTTGCCAACATTTTTGAGTGAATTGCAGAACGTCAGATTTTTAGCAGAAATTGTGACCGCGCGGGTTAGGGATTTTTTCAAAAAAAGTTGTTCAGACGTCGAGGGCTAATTCTGTTTCCGATGATAAAAACCCATCTGTTTCCACCGAAAAACATTTCAGGGGATCGTTTCCAACAGTTTGGCACCATTTTTGAGTGAATTGCAGAACGTCAGATTTTTAGCAGAAATTGTGACCGCGCGGCTTAGGGATTTTTTCAAAAAAAGTTGTTCAGACGTTGAGGGCTAATTCTGTTTCCGATGATAAAAAACCATCGGTTTCCACCAAAAAACCTTTCAGGGGATCACTTACAACAGTTTGCCAACATTTTTGAGTGAATTGCAGAACGTCAGATTTTTAGCAGAAATTGTGACCGCGCGGCTTAGGGATTTTTTGAAAAAAAGTTGTTCAGACGTTGAGGGCTAATTCTGTTTCCGATGATAAAAACCCATCTGTTTCCACCGAAAAACATTTCAGGGGATCACTTGCAACAGTTTGCCAACATTTTTGAGTCAATTGCAGAACGTCAGATTTTTGCTGAAATTGTGACTGCGCGGCTTAGGGATTTTTTCAAAAAAAGTTGTTCAGACCTCGAGGGCTAATTCTGTTTCCGATGATAAAAACCCATCTGTTTCCACCGAAAAACATTTCAGGGGATCACTTGCAACAGTTTGCCAACATTTTTGAGTCAATTGCAGAACGTCAGATTTTTAGCAGAAATTGTGACCGCGCGGCTTAGGGATTTTTCAAAAAATGTTGTTCAGACGTCAAGGGCTAATTCTGTTTCCGATGATAAAAACCCATCTGTTTCCACCGAAAAACATTTCAGGGGATCACTTGCAACAGTTTGCCAACATTTTTGAGTGAATTGCAGAACGTCAGATTTTTAGCAGAAATTGTGACCGCGCGGGTTAGGGATTTTTTCAAAAAAAGTTGTTCAGACCTCGAGGGCTAATTCTGTTTCCGATGATAAAAACCCATCTGTTTCCACCGAAAAACATTTCAGGGGATCACTTGCAACAGTTTGCCAACATTTTTGAGTGAATTGCAGAACGTCAGATTTTTGCTGAAATTGTGACTGCGCGGCTTAGGGATTTTTTCAAAAAAAGTTGTTCAGACGTCGAGGGCTAATTCTGTTTCCGATGATAAAATCCCATCTGTTTCCACCGAAAAACCTTTCAGGGGATCGTTTGCAACAGTTTGGCACCATTTTTGAGTGAATTGCAGAACGTCAGATTTTTAGCAGAAATTGTGACCGCGCGGCTTATGGATTTTTTCAAAAAAAGTTGTTCAGACGTTGAGGGCTAATTATGTTTCCGATGATAAAAACCCATCTGTTTCCACCGAAAAACATTTCAGGGGATCACTTTCAACAGTTTGCCAACATTTTTGAGTGAATTGCAGAACGTCAGATTTTTAGCAGAAATTGTGACCGCGCGGCTTAGGGATTTTTTCAAAAAAAGTTGTTCAGACGTTGAGGGCTAATTCTGTTTCCGATGATAAAAACCCATCTGTTTCCACTGAAAAACATTTCGGGGGATCACTTGCAACAGTTTGCCAACATTTTTGAGTGAATTGCAGAACGTCAGATTTTTAGCAGAAATTGTGACCGCGCGGCTTAGGGATTTTTTCAAAAAAAGTTGTTCAGACCTCGAGGGCTAATTCTGTTTCCGATGATAAAAACCCATCTGTTTCCACCGAAAAACATTTCAGGGGATCACTTGCAACAGTTTGCCAACATTTTTGAGTGAATTGCAGAACGTCAGATTTTTAGCAGAAATTGTGACCGCGCGGCTTAGCGATTTTTCCAAAAAAAGTTGTTCAGACGTCGAGGGGTAATTCTGTTTCCGATTATAAAAACCCATCTGTTTCCACCGAAAAACATTTCAGGGGATCACTTGCAACGGTTTGCCAACATTTTTGAGTCAATTGCAGAACGTCAGATTTTTAGCAGAAATTGTGACCGCGCGGCTTAGGGATTTTTCAAAAAAAGTTGTTCAGACGTCAAGGGCTAATTCTGTTTCCGATGATAAAAACCCATCTGTTTCCACCGAAAAACATTTCAGGGGATCACTTGCAACAGTTTGCCAACATTTTTGAGTGAATTGCAGAACGTCAGATTTTTAGCAGAAATTGTGACCGCGCGGGTTAGGGATTTTTTCAAAAAAAGTTGTTCAGACGTCGAGGGCTAATTCTGTTTCCGATGATAAAAACCCATCTGTTTCCACCGAAAAACATTTCAGGGGATCGTTTCCAACAGTTTGGCACCATTTTTGAGTGAATTGCAGAACGTCAGATTTTTAGCAGAAATTGTGACCGCGCGGCTTAGGGATTTTTTCAAAAAAAGTTGTTCAGACGTCGAGGGCTAATTCTGTTTCCGATGATAAAAACACATCTGTTTCCACCGAAAAACATTTCAGGGGATCGTTTGCAACGGTTTGGCACCATTTTTGAGTGAATTGCAGAAAGTCAGATTTTTGCTGAAATTGTGACTGCGCGGCTTAGGGATTTTTTCAAAAAAAGTTGTTCAGACGTCGAGGGCTAATTCTGTTTCCGATGATAAAATCCCATCTGTTTCCACCGAAAAACCTTTCAGGGGATCGTTTGCAACAGTTTGGCACCATTTTTGAGTGAATTGCAGAACGTTAGATTTTTAGCAGAAATTGTGACCGCGCGGCTTAGGGATTTTTTCAAAAAAAGTTGTTCAGACGTTGAGGGCTAATTCTGTTTCCGATGATAAAAAACCATCTGTTTCCACCAAAAAACCTTTCAGTGGATCACTTACAACAGTTTGCCAACATTTTTGAGTGAATTGCAGAACGTCAGATTTTTAGCAGAAATTGTGACCGCGCGGGTTAGGGATTTTTTCAAAAAAAGTTGTTCAGACGTTGAGGGCTAATTCTGTTTCCGATGATAAAAACCCATCTGTTTCCACCGAAAAACATTTCAGGGGATCACTTGCAACAGTTTGCCAACATTTTTGAGTCAATTGCAGAACGTCAGATTTTTAGCAGAAATTGTGACCGCGCGGCTTATGGATTTTTTCAAAAAAAGTTGTTCAGACGTTGAGGGCTAATTATGTTTCCGATGATAAAAACCCATCTGTTTCCACCGAAAAACATTTCAGGGGATCACTTGCAACAGTTTGCCAACATTTTTGAGTGAATTGCAGAACGTCAGATTTTTAGCAGAAATTGTGACCGCGCGGCTTAGGGATTTTTTCAAAAAAAGTTGTTCAGACGTTGAGGGCTAATTCTGTTTCCGATGATAAAAACCCATCTGTTTCCACCGAAAAACATTTCAGGGGATCACTTGCAACAGTTTGCCAACATTTTTGAGTGAATTGCAGAACGTCAGATTTTTAGCAGAAATTGTGACCGCGCGGGTTAGGGATTTTTTCAAAAAAAGTTGTTCAGACCTCGAGGGCTAATTCTGTTTCCGATGATAAAAACCCATCTGTTTCCACCGAAAAACATTTCAGGGGATCACTTGCAACAGTTTGCCAACATTTTTGAGTGAATTGCAGAACGTCAGATTTTTGCTGAAATTGTGACTGCGCGGCTTAGGGATTTTTTCAAAAAAAGTTGTTCAGACGTCGAGGGCTAATTCTGTTTCCGATGATAAAATCCCATCTGTTTCCACCGAAAAACCTTTCAGGGGATCGTTTGCAACAGTTTGGCACCATTTTTGAGTGAATTGCAGAACGTCAGATTTTTAGCAGAAATTGTGACCGCGCGGCTTATGGATTTTTTCAAAAAAAGTTGTTCAGACGTTGAGGGCTAATTATGTTTCCGATGATAAAAACCCATCTGTTTCCACCGAAAAACATTTCAGGGGATCACTTTCAACAGTTTGCCAACATTTTTGAGTGAATTGCAGAACGTCAGATTTTTAGCAGAAATTGTGACCGCGCGGCTTAGGGATTTTTTCAAAAAAAGTTGTTCAGACGTTGAGGGCTAATTCTGTTTCCGATGATAAAAACCCATCTGTTTCCACTGAAAAACATTTCGGGGGATCACTTGCAACAGTTTGCCAACATTTTTGAGTGAATTGCAGAACGTCAGATTTTTAGCAGAAATTGTGACCGCGCGGCTTAGGGATTTTTTCAAAAAAAGTTGTTCAGACCTCGAGGGCTAATTCTGTTTCCGATGATAAAAACCCATCTGTTTCCACCGAAAAACATTTCAGGGGATCACTTGCAACAGTTTGCCAACATTTTTGAGTGAATTGCAGAACGTCAGATTTTTAGCAGAAATTGTGACCGCGCGGCTTAGGGATTTTTCCAAAAAAAGTTGTTCAGACGTCGAGGGGTAATTCTGTTTCCGATTATAAAAACCCATCTGTTTCCACCGAAAAACATTTCAGGGGATCACTTGCAACGGTTTGCCAACATTTTTGAGTCAATTGCAGAACGTCAGATTTTTAGCAGAAATTGTGACCGCGCGGCTTAGGGATTTTTCAAAAAAAGTTGTTCAGACGTCAAGGGCTAATTCTGTTTCCGATGATAAAAACCCATCTGTTTCCACCGAAAAACATTTCAGGGGATCACTTGCAACAGTTTGCCAACATTTTTGAGTGAATTGCAGAACGTCAGATTTTTAGCAGAAATTGTGACCGCGCGGGTTAGGGATTTTTTCAAAAAAAGTTGTTCAGACGTCGAGGGCTAATTCTGTTTCCGATGATAAAAACCCATCTGTTTCCACCGAAAAACATTTCAGGGGATCGTTTCCAACAGTTTGGCACCATTTTTGAGTGAATTGCAGAACGTCAGATTTTTAGCAGAAATTGTGACCGCGCGGCTTAGGGATTTTTTCAAAAAAAGTTGTTCAGACGTCGAGGGCTAATTCTGTTTCCGATGATAAAAACACATCTGTTTCCACCGAAAAACATTTCAGGGGATCGTTTGCAACAGTTTGGCACCATTTTTGAGTGAATTGCAGAAAGTCAGATTTTTGCTGAAATTGTGACTGCGCGGCTTAGGGATTTTTTCAAAAAAAGTTGTTCAGACGTCGAGGGCTAATTCTGTTTCCGATGATAAAATCCCATCTGTTTCCACCGAAAAACCTTTCAGGGGATCGTTTGCAACAGTTTGGCACCATTTTTGAGTGAATTGCAGAACGTTAGATTTTTAGCAGAAATTGTGACCGCGCGGCTTAGGGATTTTTTCAAAAAAAGTTGTTCAGACGTTGAGGGCTAATTCTGTTTCCGATGATAAAAAACCATCTGTTTCCACCAAAAAACCTTTCAGTGGATCACTTACAACAGTTTGCCAACATTTTTGAGTGAATTGCAGAACGTCAGATTTTTAGCAGAAATTGTGACCGCGCGGGTTAGGGATTTTTTCAAAAAAAGTTGTTCAGACGTTGAGGGCTAATTCTGTTTCCGATGATAAAAACCCATCTGTTTCCACCGAAAAACATTTCAGGGGATCACTTGCAACAGTTTGCCAACATTTTTGAGTCAATTGCAGAACGTCAGATTTTTAGCAGAAATTGTGACCGCGCGGCTTATGGATTTTTTCAAAAAAAGTTGTTCAGACGTTGAGGGCTAATTATGTTTCCGATGATAAAAACCCATCTGTTTCCACCGAAAAACATTTCAGGGGATCACTTGCAACAGTTTGCCAACATTTTTGAGTGAATTGCAGAACGTCAGATTTTTAGCAGAAATTGTGACCGCGCGGCTTAGGGATTTTTTTCAAAAAAAGTTGTTCAGACGTTGAGGGCTAATTCTGTTTCCGATGATAAAAACCCATCTGTTTCCACTGAAAAACATTTCAGGGGATCACTTGCAACAGTTTGCCAACATTTTTGAGTGAATTGCAGAACGTCAGATTTTTAGCAGAAATTGTGACCGCGCGGCTTAGGGATTTTTTCAAAAAAAGTTGTTCAGACCTCGAGGGCTAATTCTGTTTCCGATGATAAAAACCCATCTGTTTCCACCGAAAAACATTTCAGGGGATCACTTGCAACAGTTTGCCAACATTTTTGAGTGAATTGCAGAACGTCAGATTTTTAGCAGAAATTGTGACCGCGCGGCTTAGGGATTTTTCCAAAAAAAGTTGTTCAGACGTCGAGGGGTAATTCTGTTTCCGATTATAAAAACCCATCTATTTCCACCGAAAAACATTTCAGGGGATCACTTGCAACGGTTTGCCAACATTTTTGAGTCAATTGCAGAACGTCAGATTTTTAGCAGAAATTGTGACCGCGCGGCTTAGGGATTTTTCAAAAAAAGTTGTTCAGACGTCAAGGGCTAATTCTGTTTCCGATGATAAAAACCCATCTGTTTCCACCGAAAAACATTTCAGGGGATCACTTGCAACAGTTTGCCAACATTTTTGAGTGAATTGCAGAACGTCAGATTTTTAGCAGAAATTGTGACCGCGCGGGTTAGGGATTTTTTCAAAAAAAGTTGTTCAGACGTCGAGGGCTAATTCTGTTTCCGATGATAAAAACCCATCTGTTTCCACCGAAAAACATTTCAGGGGATCGTTTCCAACAGTTTGGCACCATTTTTGAGTGAATTGCAGAACGTCAGATTTTTAGCAGAAATTGTGACCGCGCGGCTTAGGGATTTTTTCAAAAAAAGTTGTTCAGACGTCGAGGGCTAATTCTGTTTCCGATGATAAAAACACATCGGTTTCCACCGAAAAACATTTCAGGGGATCGTTTGCAACAGTTTGGCACCATTTTTGAGTGAATTGCAGAAAGTCAGATTTTTGCTGAAATTGTGACTGCGCGGCTTAGGGATTTTTTCAAAAAAAGTTGTTCAGACGTCGAGGGCTAATTCTGTTTCCGATGATAAAATCCCATCTGTTTCCACCGAAAAACCTTTCAGGGGATCGTTTGCAACAGTTTGGCACCATTTTTGAGTGAATTGCAGAACGTTAGATTTTTAGCAGAAATTGTGATTTTTTCAAAAAAAGTTGTTCAGACGTTGAGGGCTAATTCTGTTTCCGATGATAAAAAACCATCTGTTTCCACCAAAAAACCTTTCAGTGGATCACTTACAACAGTTTGCCAACATTTTTGAGTGAATTGCAGAACGTCAGATTTTTAGCAGAAATTGTGACCGCGCGGGTTAGGGATTTTTTCAAAAAAAGTTGTTCAGACGTTGAGGGCTAATTCTGTTTCCGATGATAAAAACCCATCTGTTTCCACCGAAAAACATTTCAGGGGATCACTTGCAACAGTTTGCCAACATTTTTGAGTCAATTGCAGAACGTCAGATTTTTGCTGAAATTGTGACTGCGCGGCTTAGGGATTTTTTCAAAAAAAGTTGTTCAGACGTCGAGGGCTAATTCTGTTTCCGATGATAAAAACCCATCTGTTTCCACCGAAAAACATTTCAGGGGATCACTTGCAACAGTTTGCCAACATTTTTGAGTGAATTGCAGAACGTCAGATTTTTAGCAGAAATTGTGACCGCGCGGCTTAGGGATTTTTTCAAAAAAAGTTGTTCAGACGTCGAGGGCTAATTCTGTTTCCGATGATAAAAACACATCTGTTTCCACCGAAAAACATTTCAGGGGATCGTTTGCAACAGTTTGGCACCATTTTTGAGTGAATTGCAGAAAGTCAGATTTTTGCTGAAATTGTGACTGCGCGGCTTAGGGATTTTTTCAAAAAAAGTTGTTCAGACGTCGAGGGCTAATTCTGTTTCCGATGATAAAATCCCATCTGTTTCCACCGAAAAACCTTTCAGGGGATCGTTTGCAACAGTTTGGCACCATTTTTGAGTGAATTGCAGAACGTCAGATTTTTAGCAGAAATTGTGACCGCGCGGCTTAGGGATTTTTTCAAAAAAAGTTGTTCAGACGTTGAGGGCTAATTCTGTTTCCGATGATAAAAAACCATCTGTTTCCACCAAAAAACCTTTCAGGGGATCACTTACAACAGTTTGCCAACATTTTTGAGTGAATTGCAGAACGTCAGATTTTTAGCAGAAATTGTGACCGCGCGGCTTAGGGATTTTTTGAAAAAAAGTTGTTCAGACGTTGAGGGCTAATTCTGTTTCCGATGATAAAAACCCATCTGTTTCCACCGAAAAACATTTCAGGGGATCACTTGCAACAGTTTGCCAACATTTTTGAGTCAATTGCAGAACGTCAGATTTTTGCTGAAATTGTGACTGCGCGGCTTAGGGATTTTTTCAAAAAAAGTTGTTCAGACGTCGAGGGCTAATTCTGTTTCCGATGATAAAAACCCATCTGTTTCCACCGAAAAACATTTCAGGGGATCACTTGCAACAGTTTGCCAACATTTTTGAGTGAATTGCAGAACGTCAGATTTTTAGCAGAAATTGTGACCGCGCGGGTTAGGGATTTTTTCAAAAAAAGTTGTTCAGACGTCGAGGGCTAATTCTGTTTCCGATGATAAAAACCCATCTGTTTCCACCAAAAAACCTTTCAGGGGATCGTTTGCAACAGTTTGGGACCATTTTTGAGTGAATTGCAGAACGTCAGATTTTTAGCAGAAATTGTGACCGCGCGGCTTAGGGATTTTTTCAAAAACGTTGTTCAGACGTCGAGGGATAATTCTGTTTCCGATGATAAAATCCCATCTGTTTCCACCGAAAAACCTTTCAGGGGATCGTTTGCAACAGTTTGGCACCATTTTTGAGTGAATTGCAGAACGTTAGATTTTTAGCAGAAATTGTGACCGCGCGGCTTAGGGATTTTTTCAAAAAAAGTTGTTCAGACGTTGAGGGCTAATTCTGTTTCCGATGATAAAAAACCATCTGTTTCCACCAAAAAACCTTTCAGTGGATCACTTACAACAGTTTGCCAACATTTTTGAGTGAATTGCAGAACGTCAGATTTTTAGCAGAAATTGTGACCGCGCGGGTTAGGGATTTTTTCAAAAAAAGTTGTTCAGACGTTGAGGGCTAATTCTGTTTCCGATGATAAAAACCCATCTGTTTCCACCGAAAAACATTTCAGGGGATCACTTGCAACAGTTTGCCAACATTTTTGAGTCAATTGCAGAACGTCAGATTTTTGCTGAAATTGTGACTGCGCGGCTTAGGGATTTTTTCAAAAAAAGTTGTTCAGACGTCGAGGGCTAATTCTGTTTCCGATGATAAAAACCCATCTGTTTCCACCGAAAAACATTTCAGGGGATCACTTGCAACAGTTTGCCAACATTTTTGAGTGAATTGCAGAACGTCAGATTTTTAGCAGAAATTGTGACCGCGCGGCTTAGGGATTTTTTCAAAAAAAGTTGTTCAGACGTCGAGGGCTAATTCTGTTTCCGATGATAAAAACACATCTGTTTCCACCGAAAAACATTTCAGGGGATCGTTTGCAACAGTTTGGCACCATTTTTGAGTGAATTGCAGAAAGTCAGATTTTTGCTGAAATTGTGACTGCGCGGCTTAGGGATTTTTTCAAAAAAAGTTGTTCAGACGTCGAGGGCTAATTCTGTTTCCGATGATAAAATCCCATCTGTTTCCACCGAAAAACCTTTCAGGGGATCGTTTGCAACAGTTTGGCACCATTTTTGAGTGAATTGCAGAACGTCAGATTTTTAGCAGAAATTGTGACCGCGCGGCTTAGGGATTTTTTCAAAAAAAGTTGTTCAGACGTTGAGGGCTAATTCTGTTTCCGATGATAAAAAACCATCTGTTTCCACCAAAAAACCTTTCAGGGGATCACTTACAACAGTTTGCCAACATTTTTGAGTGAATTGCAGAACGTCAGATTTTTAGCAGAAATTGTGACCGCGCGGCTTAGGGATTTTTTGAAAAAAAGTTGTTCAGACGTTGAGGGCTAATTCTGTTTCCGATGATAAAAACCCATCTGTTTCCACCGAAAAACATTTCAGGGGATCACTTGCAACAGTTTGCCAACATTTTTGAGTCAATTGCAGAACGTCAGATTTTTGCTGAAATTGTGACTGCGCGGCTTAGGGATTTTTTCAAAAAAAGTTGTTCAGACGTCGAGGGCTAATTCTGTTTCCGATGATAAAAACCCATCTGTTTCCACCGAAAAACATTTCAGGGGATCACTTGCAACAGTTTGCCAACATTTTTGAGTGAATTGCAGAACGTCAGATTTTTAGCAGAAATTGTGACCGCGCGGGTTAGGGATTTTTTCAAAAAAAGTTGTTCAGACGTCGAGGGCTAATTCTGTTTCCGATGATAAAAACCCATCTGTTTCCACCAAAAAACCTTTCAGGGGATCGTTTGCAACAGTTTGGGACCATTTTTGAGTGAATTGCAGAACGTCAGATTTTTAGCAGAAATTGTGACCGCGCGGCTTAGGGATTTTTTCAAAAACGTTGTTCAGACGTCGAGGGATAATTCTGTTTCCGATGATAAAAACCCATCTGTTTCCACCGAAAAACATTTCAGGGGATCACTTGCAACAGTTTGCCAACATTTTTGAGTGAATTGCAGAACGTCAGATTTTTAGCAGAAATTGTGACCGCGCGGCTTAGGGATTTTTTCAAAAAAAGTTGTTCAGACGTCAAGGGCTAATTCTGCTTCCGATGATAAAAACCCATCTGTTTCCACCGAAAAACATTTCAGGGGATCACTTGCAACAGTTTGCCAACATTTTTGAGTGAATTGCAGAACGTCAGATTTTTAGCAGAAATTGTGACCGCGCGGGTTAGGGATTTTTTCAAAAAAAGTTGTTCAGACGTCGAGGGCTAATTCTGTTTCCGATGATAAAAACCCATCTGTTTCCACCAAAAAACCTTTCAGGGGATCACTTGCAACAGTTTGCCAACATTTTTGAGTGAATTGCAGAACGTCAGGTTTTTAGCAGAAATTGTGACCGCGCGGCTTAGGGATTTTTTCAAAAACGTTGTTCAGACGTCGAGGGATAATTCTGTTTCCGATGATAAAAACCCATCTGTTTCCACCGAAAAACATTTCAGGGGATCACTTGCAATGGTTTGCCAACATTTTTGAGTGAATTGCAGAACGTCAGATTTTTAGCAGAAATTGTGACCGCGCGGCTTAGGGATTTTTCAAAAAAAGTTGTTCAGACGTCAAGGGCTAATTGTGTTTCCGATGATAAAAACACATCTGTTTCCACCGAAAAACATTTCAGGGGATCGTTTGCAACAGTTTGGCACCATTTTTGAGTGAATTGCAGAAAGTCAGATTTTTGCTGAAATTGTGACTGCGCGGCTTAGGGATTTTTTCAAAAAAAGTTGTTCAGACGTCGAGGGCTAATTCTGTTTCCGATGATAAAATCCCATCTGTTTCCACCGAAAAACCTTTCAGGGGATCGTTTGCAACAGTTTGGCACCATTTTTGAGTGAATTGCAGAACGTCAGATTTTTAGCAGAAATTGTGACCGCGCGGCTTAGGGATTTTTTCAAAAAAAGTTGTTCAGACGTCGAGGGCTAATTCTGTTTCCGATGATAAAAAACCATCTGTTTCCACCAAAAAACCTTTCAGGGGATCACTTACAACAGTTTGCCAACATTTTTGAGTGAATTGCAGAACGTCAGATTTAGCAGAAATTGTGACCGCGCGGCTTAGGGATTTTTTCAAAAAAAGTTGTTCAGACGTTGAGGGCTAATTCTGTTTCCGATGATAAAAACCCATCTGTTTCCACCGAAAAACATTTCAGGGGATCACTTGCAACAGTTTGCCAACATTTTTGAGTCAATTGCAGAACGTCAGATTTTTGCTGAAATTGTGACTGCGCGGCTTAGGGATTTTTTCAAAAAAAGTTGTTCAGACGTCGAGGGCTAATTCTGTTTCCGATGATAAAAACCCATCTGTTTCCACTGAAAAACATTTCAGGGGATCACTTGCAACAGTTTGCCAACATTTTTGAGTGAATTGCAGAACGTCAGATTTTTAGCAGAAATTGTGACCGCGCGGGTTAGGGATTTTTTCAAAAAAAGTTGTTCAGACGTCGAGGGCTAATTCTGTTTCCGATGATAAAAACCCATCTGTTTCCACCAAAAAACCTTTCAGGGGATCGTTTGCAACAGTTTGGGACCATTTTTGAGTGAATTGCAGAACGTCAGATTTTTAGCAGAAATTGTGACCGCGCGGCTTAGGGATTTTTTCAAAAACGTTGTTCAGACGTCGAGGGATAATTCTGTTTCCGATGATAAAAACCCATCTGTTTCCACCGAAAAACATTTCAGGGGATCACTTGCAACAGTTTGCCAACATTTTTGAGTGAATTGCAGAACGTCAGATTTTTAGCAGAAATTGTGACCGCGCGGCTTAGGCATTTTTTCAAAAAAAGTTGTTCAGACTTTGAGGGCTAATTCTGTTTCCGATGATAAAAAACCATCTGTTTCCACCAAAAAACCTTTCAGGGGATCACTTACAACAGTTTGCCAACATTTTTGAGTGAATTGCAGAACGTCAGATTTAGCAGAAATTGTGACCGCGCGGCTTAGGGATTTTTTCAAAAAAAGTTGTTCAGACGTCGAGGAATAATTCTGTTTCCGATGATAAAAACCCATCTGTTTCCACCGAAAAACATTTCAGGGGATCACTTGCAACAGTTTGCCAACATTTTTGAGTGAATTGCAGAACGTCAGATTTTTAGCAGAAATTGTGACCGCGCGGGTTAGGGATTTTTTCAAAAAAAGTTGTTCAGACGTCGAGGGCTAATTCTGTTTCCGATGATAAAAACCCATCTGTTTCCACCAAAAAATATTTCAGGGGATCGTTTGCAACAGTTTGGGACCATTTTTGAGGGAATTACAGAACGTCAGATTTTTAGCAGAAATTGTGACCGCGCGGCAGAGGGATTTTTTCAAAAACGTTGTTCAGACGTCGAGGGCTAATTCTGTTTCCGATGATAAAAACCCATCTGTTTCCACCGAAAAACATTTCAGGGGATCACTTGCAACAGTTTGCCAACATTTTTGAGTGAATTGCAGAACGTCAGATTTTTAGCAGAAATTGTGACCGCGCGGCTTAGGGATTTTTTCAAAAAAAGTTGTTCAGACGTCGAGGGCTAATTCTGTTTCCGATGATAAAAACCCATCTGTTTCCACCGAAAAACATTTCAGGGGATCACTTGCAACAGTTTGCCAACATTTTTGAGTGAATTGCAGAACGTCAGATTTTTAGCAGAAATTGTGACCGCGCGGCTTCGGGATTTTTTCAAAAAAAGTTGTTCAGACGTCGAGGGGTAATTCTGTTTCCGATTATAAAAACCCATCTGTTTCCACCGAAAAACATTTCAGGGATCACTTGCAACAGTTTGGGACCATTTTTGAGTGAATTGCAGAACGTCAGATTTTTAGCAGAAATTGTGACCGCGCGGCTTAGGGATTTTTTCAAAAAAAGTTGTTCAGACCTCGAGGGCTAATTCTGTTTCCGATGATAAAAACCCATCTGTTTCCACCGAAAAACATTTCAGGGGATCACTTGCAATGGTTTGCCAACATTTTTGAGTGAATTGCAGAACGTCAGATTTTTAGCAGAAATTGTGACCGCGCGGCTTAGGGATTTTTTCAAAAAAAGTTGTTTAGACGTCGAGGGCTAATTCTGTTTCCGATGATAAAAACCCATCTGTTTCCACCAAAAAACATTTCAGGGGATCACTTGCAACAGTTTGCCAACATTTTTGAGTGAATTGCAGAACGTCAGATTTTTAGCAGAAATTGTGACCGCGCGGCTTAGGGATTTTTTCAAAAACGTTGTTCAGACGTCGAGGGATAATTCTGTTTCCGATGATAAAAACCCATCTGTTTCCACCAAAAAACATTTCAGGGGATCACTTGCAACAGTTTGCCAACATTTTTGAGGGAATTGCAGAACGTCAGGTTTTTAGCAGAAATTGTGACCGCGCGGCTTAGGGATTTTTTCAAAAAAAGTTGTTCAGACGTCGAGGGCTAATTCTGTTTCCGATGATAAAAACCCATCTGTTTCCACCGAAAAACATTTCAGGGGATCGTTTCCAACAGTTTGGCACCATTTTTGAGTGAATTGCAGAACGTCAGATTTTTAGCAGAAATTGTGACCGCGCGGCTTAGGGATTTTTTCAAAAAAAGTTGTTCAGACGTCGAGGGCTAATTCTGTTTCCGATGACAATATCCCATCTGTTTCCACCGAAAAACCTTTCAGGGGATCACTTGCAACAGTTTGGGTCCATTTTTGAGTGAATTGCAGAACGTCAGATTTTTAGCAGAAATTGTGACCGCGCGGCTTAGGGATTTTTTCAAAAAAAGTTGTTCAGACGTCGAGGGCTAATTCTGTTTCCGATGATAAAAACCCATCTGTTTCCACCGAAAAACATTTCAGGGGATCGTTTCCAACAGTTTGGCACCATTTTTGAGTGAATTGCAGAACGTCAGATTTTTAGCAGAAATTGTGACCGCGCGGCTTAGGGATTTTTTCAAAAAAAGTTGTTCAGACGTCGAGGGCTAATTCTGTTTCCGATGATAAAAACCCATCTGTTTCCACCGAAAAACATTTCAGGGGATCACTTGCAACGGTTTGCCAACATTTTTGAGTTAATTGCAGAACGTCAGATTTTTAGCAGAAATTGTGACCGCGCGGCTTAGGGATTTTTCAAAAAAAGTTGTTCAGACGTCAAGGGCTAATTCTGTTTCCGATGATAAAATCCCATCTGTTTCCACCGAAAAACATTTCAGGGGATCGTTTGCAACAGTTTGGCACCATTTTTGAGTGAATTGCAGAACGTCAGATTTTTGCTGAAATTGTGACTGCGCGGCTTAGGGATTTTTTCAAAAAAAGGTGTTCAGACGTCGAGGGCTAATTCTGTTTCCGATGACAATATCCCATCTGTTTCCACCGAAAAACCTTTCAGGGGATCGTTTGCAACAGTTTGGCACCATTTTTGAGTGAATTGCAGAACGTCAGATTTTTAGCAGAAATTGTGACCGCGCGGCTTAGGGATTTTTTCAAAAAAAGTTGTTCAGACGTTGAGGGCTAATTCTGTTTCCGATGATAAAAAACCATCTGTTTCCTCCAAAAAACCTTTCAGGGGATCACTTACAACAGTTTGCCAACATTTTGGAGTGAATTGCAGAACGTCAGATTTTTAGCAGAAATTGTGACCGCGCGGCTTAGGGATTTTTTCAAAAAAAGTTGTTCAGACGTTGAGGGCTAATTCTGTTTCCGATGATAAAAACCCATCTGTTTCCACCGAAAAACATTTCAGGGGATCACTTGCAACAGTTTGCCAACATTTTTGAGTGAATTGCAGAACGTCAGATTTTTAGCAGAAATTGTGACCGCGCGGGTTAGGGATTTTTTCAAAAAAAGTTGTTCAGACGTCGAGGGCTAATTCTGTTTCCGATTATAAAAACCCATCTGTTTCCACCAAAAAACCTTTCAGGGGATCGTTTGCAACAGTTTGGGACCATTTTTGAGTGAATTGCAGAACGTCAGATTTTTAGCAGAAATTGTGACCGCGCGGCTGAGGGATTTTTTCAAAAACGTTGTTCAGACGTCGAGGGATAATTCTGTTTCCGATTATAAAAACCCATCTGTTTCCACCGAAAAACATTTCAGGGGATCACTTGCAACAGTTTGCCAACATTTTTGAGTGAATTGCAGAACGTCAGATTTTTAGCAGAAATTGTGACCGCGCGGCTTAGGGATTTATTCAAAAAAAGTTGTTCAGACGTCAAGGGCTAATTCTGTTTCCGATGATAAAAACCCATCTGTTTCCACCGAAAAACATTTCAGGGGATCACTTGCAACGGTTTGCCAACATTTTTGAGTCAATTGCAGAACGTCAGATTTTTAGCAGAAATTGTGACCGCGCGGCTGAGGGATTTTTTCAAAAACGTTGTTCAGACGTCGAGGGATAATTCTGTTTCCGATGATAAAAACCCATCTGTTTCCACCGAAAAACATTTCAGGGGATCACTTACAACGGTTTGCCAACATTTTTGAGTCAATTGCAGAACGTCAGATTTTTAGCAGAAATTGTGACCGCGCGGCTTAGGGATTTTTCAAAAAAAGTTGTTTAGACGTCAAGGGCTAATTCTGTTTCCGATGATAAAAACACATCTGTTTCCACCGAAAAACATTTCAGGGGATCGTTTGCAACAGTTTGGCACCATTTTTGAGTGAATTGCAGAACGTCAGATTTTTGCTGAAATTGTGACTGCGCGGCTTAGGGATTTTTTCAAAAAAAGTTGTTCAGACGTCGAGGGCTAATTCTGTTTCCGATGATAAAATCCCATCTGTTTCCACCGAAAAACATTTCAGGGGATCGTTTGCAACAGTTTGGCACCATTTTTGAGTGAATTGCAGAACGTCAGATTTTTGCTGAAATTGTGACTGCGCGGCTTAGGGATTTTTTCAAAAAAAGGTGTTCAGACGTCGAGGGCTAATTCTGTTTCCGATGACAATATCCCATCTGTTTCCACCGAAAAACCTTTCAGGGGATCGTTTGCAACAGTTTGGCACCATTTTTGAGTGAATTGCAGAACGTCAGATTTTTAGCAGAAATTGTGACCGCGCGGCTTAGGGATTTTTTCAAAAAAAGTTGTTCAGACGTTGAGGGCTAATTCTGTTTCCGATGATAAAAAACCATCTGTTTCCACCAAAAAACCTTTCAGGGGATCACTTACAACAGTTTGCCAACATTTTGGAGTGAATTGCAGAACGTCAGATTTTTAGCAGAAATTGTGACCGCGCGGCTTAGGGATTTTTTCAAAAAAAGTTGTTCAGACGTTGAGGGCTAATTCTGTTTCCGATGATAAAAACCCATCTGTTTCCACCGAAAAACATTTCAGGGGATCACTTGCAACAGTTTGCCAACATTTTTGAGTGAATTGCAGAACGTCAGATTTTTAGCAGAAATTGTGACCGCGCGGGTTAGGGATTTTTTCAAAAAAAGTTGTTCAGACGTCGAGGGCTAATTCTGTTTCCGATTATAAAAACCCATCTGTTTCCACCAAAAAACCTTTCAGGGGATCGTTTGCAACAGTTTGGGACCATTTTTGAGTGAATTGCAGAACGTCAGATTTTTAGCAGAAATTGTGACCGCGCGGCTGAGGGATTTTTTCAAAAACGTTGTTCAGACGTCGAGGGATAATTCTGTTTCCGATTATAAAAACCCATCTGTTTCCACCGAAAAACATTTCAGGGGATCACTTGCAACAGTTTGCCAACATTTTTGAGTGAATTGCAGAACGTCAGATTTTTAGCAGAAATTGTGACCGCGCGGCTTAGGGATTTATTCAAAAAAAGTTGTTCAGACGTCAAGGGCTAATTCTGTTTCCGATGATAAAAACCCATCTGTTTCCACCGAAAAACATTTCAGGGGATCACTTGCAACGGTTTGCCAACATTTTTGAGTCAATTGCAGAACGTCAGATTTTTAGCAGAAATTGTGACCGCGCGGCTTAGGGATTTTTTCAAAAAAAGTTGTTCAGACCTCGAGGGCTAATTCTGTTTCCGATGATAAAAACCCATCTGTTTCCACCGAAAAACATTTCAGGGGATCGTTTCCAACAGTTTGGGACCATTTTTGAGTGAATTACAGAACGTCAGATTTTTAGTAGAAATTGTGACCGCGCGGCTTAGGGATTTTTTCAAAAACGTTGTTCAGACGTCGAGGGATAATTCTGTTTCCGATGATAAAAACCCATCTGTTTCCACCGAAAAACATTTCAGGGGATCACTTGCAACAGTTTGCCAACATTTTTGAGTGAATTGCAGAACGTCAGATTTTTAGCAGAAATTGTGACCGCACGGCTTAGGGATTTTTTCAAAAAAAGTTGTTCAGACGTCGAGGGCTAATTCTGTTTCCGATGATAAAAACCCATCTGTTTCCACTGAAAAACATTTCAGGGGATCACTTGCAACAGTTTGCCAACATTTTTGAGTGAATTGCAGAACGTCAGATTTTTAGCAGAAATTGTGACCGCGCGGGTTAGGGATTTTTTCAAAAAAAGTTGTTCAGACGTCGAGGGCTAATTCTGTTTCCGATGATAAAAACCCATCTGTTTCCACCGAAAAACATTTCAGGGGATCACTTGCAACAGTTTGCCAACATTTTTGAGTGAATTGCAGAACGTCAGATTTTTAGCAGAAATTGTGACCGCGCGGGTTAGGGATTTTTTCAAAAAAAGTTGTTCAGACGTCGAGGGCTAATTCTATTTCCGATGATAAAAACCCATCTGTTTCCACCAAAAAACATTTCAGGGGATCGTTTCCAACAGTTTGGGACCATTTTTGAGTGAATTACAGAACGTCAGATTTTTAGCAGAAATTGTGACCGCGCGGCAGAGGGATTTTTTCAAAAACGTTGTTCAGACGTCGAGGGCTAATTCTGTTTCCGATGATAAAAACCCATCTGTTTCCACCGAAAAACATTTCTGGGGATCACTTGCAACAGTTTGCCAACATTTTTGAGTGAATTGCAGAACGTCAGATTTTTAGCAGAAATTGTGACCGCGCGGCTTAGGGATTTTTTCAAAAAAAGTTGTTCAGACGTCGAGGGCTAATTCTGTTTCCGATGATAAAAACCCATCTGTTTCCACCGAAAAACATTTCAGGGGATCACTTGCAACAGTTTGCCAACATTTTTGAGTGAATTGCAGAACGTCAGATTTTTAGCAGAAATTGTGACCGCGCGGCTTAGGGATTTTTTCAAAAAAAGTTGTTCAGACCTCGAGGGCTAATTCTGTTTCCGATGATAAAAACCCATCTGTTTCCACCAAAAAACATTTCAGGGGATCGTTTGCAACAGTTTGGCACCATTTTTGAGTGAATTGCAGAACGTCAGATTTTTAGCAGAAATTGTGACCGCGCGGCTTAGGGATTTTTTCAAAAAAAGTTGTTCAGACGTCGAGGGCTAATTCTGTTTCCGATGACAATATCCCATCTGTTTCCACCGAAAAACCTTTCAGGGGATCGTTTGCAACAGTTTGGCACCATTTTTGAGTGAATTGCAGAACGTCAGATTTTTAGCAGAAATTGTGACCGCGCGGCTTAGGGATTTTTTCAAAAAAAGTTGTTCAGACGTCGAGGGCTAATTCTGTTTCCGATGATAAAAACCCATCTGTTTCCACCGAAAAACATTTCAGGGGATCGTTTCCAACAGTTTGGGACCATTTTTGAGTGAATTGCAGAACGTCAGATTTTTAGCAGAAATTGTGACCGCGCGGCTTAGGGATTTTTTCAAAAACGTTGTTCAGACGTCGAGGGATAATTCTGTTTCCGATGATAAAAACCCATCTGTTTCCACCAAAAAACATTTCAGGGGATCACTTGCAACAGTTTGCCAACATTTTTGAGTGAATTGCAGAACGTCAGGTTTTTAGCAGAAATTGTGACCGCGCGGCTTAGGGATTTTTTCAAAAAAAGTTGTTCAGACGTCGAGGGCTAATTCTGTTTCCGATGATAAAAACCCATCTGTTTCCACCGAAAAACATTTCAGGGGATCACTTGCAATGGTTTGCCAACATTTTTGAGTTAATTGCAGAACGTCAGATTTTTAGCAGAAATTGTGACCGCGCGGCTTAGGGATTTTTCAAAAAAAGTTGTTCAGACGTCAAGGGCTAATTCTGTTTCCGATGATAAAAACACATCTGTTTCCACCGAAAAACATTTCAGGGGATCGTTTGCAACAGTTTGGCACCATTTTTGAGTGAATTGCAGAACGTCAGATTTTTAGCAGAAATTGTGACCGCGCGGCTTAGGGATTTTTTCAAAAAAAGTTGTTCAGACGTCGAGGGCTAATTCTGTTTCCGATGACAATATCCCATCTGTTTCCACCGAAAAACCTTTCAGGGGATCGTTTGCAACAGTTTGGCACCATTTTTGAGTGAATTGCAGAACGTCAGATTTTTAGCAGAAATTGTGACCGCGCGGCTTAGGGATTTTTTCAAAAAAAGTTGTTCAGACGTCGAGGGCTAATTCTGTTTCCGATGATAAAAAACCATCTGTTTCCACCAAAAAACCTTTCAGGGGATCACTTACAACAGTTTGCCAACATTTTGGAGTGAATTGCAGAACGTCAGATTTTTAGCAGAAATTGTGACCGCGCGGCTTAGGGATTTTTTCAAAAAAAGTTGTTCAGACGTTGAGGGCTAATTCTGTTTCCGATGATAAAAACCCATCTGTTTCCACCGAAAAACATTTCAGGGGATCACTTGCAACAGTTTGCCAACATTTTTGAGTGAATTGCAGAACGTCAGATTTTTACCAGAAATTGTGACCGCGCGGGTTAGGGATTTTTTCAAAAAAAGTTGTTCAGACGTCGAGGGCTAATTCTGTTTCCGATTATAAAAACCCATCTGTTTCCACCAAAAAACCTTTCAGGGGATCGTTTGCAACAGTTTGGGACCATTTTTGAGTGAATTGCAGAACGTCAGATTTTTAGCAGAAATTGTGACCGCGCGGCTGAGGGATTTTTTCAAAAACGTTGTTCAGACGTCGAGGGATAATTCTGTTTCCGATTATAAAAACCCATCTGTTTCCACCGAAAAACATTTCAGGGGATCACTTGCAACAGTTTGCCAACATTTTTGAGTGAATTGCAGAACGTCAGATTTTTAGCAGAAATTGTGACCGCGCGGCTTAGGGATTTATTCAAAAAAAGTTGTTCAGACGTCAAGGGCTAATTCTGTTTCCGATGATAAAAACCCATCTGTTTCCACCGAAAAACATTTCAGGGGATCACTTGCAACGGTTTGCCAACATTTTTGAGTCAATTGCAGAACGTCAGATTTTTAGCAGAAATTGTGACCGCACGGCTTAGGGATTTTTTCAAAAAAAGTTGTTCAGACGTCGAGGGCTAATTCTGTTTCCGATGATAAAAACCCATCTGTTTCCACCGAAAAACATTTCAGGGGATCACTTGCAACGGTTTGCCAACATTTTTGAGTCAATTGCAGAACGTCAGATTTTTAGCAGAAATTGTGACCGCGCGGCTTAGGGATTTTTCAAAAAAAGTTGTTTAGACGTCAAGGGCTAATTCTGTTTCCGATGATAAAAACACATCTGTTTCCACCGAAAAACATTTCAGGGGATCGTTTGCAACAGTTTGGCACCATTTTTGAGTGAATTGCAGAACGTCAGATTTTTGCTGAAATTGTGACTGCGCGGCTTAGGGATTTTTTCAAAAAAAGTTGTTCAGACGTCGAGGGCTAATTCTGTTTCCGATGATAAAATCCCATCTGTTTCCACCGAAAAACCTTTCAGGGGATCGTTTGCAACAGTTTGGCACCATTTTTGAGTGAATTGCAGAACGTCAGATTTTTAGCAGAAATTGTGACCGCGCGGCTTTAGGGATTTTTTCAAAAAAAGTTGTTCAGACGTTGAGGGCTAATTCTGTTTCCGATGTTAAAAAACCATCTGTTTCCACCAAAAAACCTTTCAGGGGATCACTTGCAACAGTTTGCCAACATTTTTGAGTGAATTGTAGAAGGTCAGATTTTTAGCAGAAATTGTGACCGCGCGGCTTAGGGACTTTTTCAAAAAAAGTTGTTCAGACGTTGAGGGCTAATTCTGTTTCCGATGATAAAAACACATCTGTTTCCACCGAAAAACATTTCAGGGGATCGTTTGCAACAGTTTGGCACCATTTTTGAGTGAATTGCAGAACGTCAGATTTTTGCTGAAATTGTGACTGCGCGGCTTAGGGATTTTTTCAAAAAAAGTTGTTCAGACGTCGAGGGCTAATTCTGTTTCCGATGATAAAATCCCATCTGTTTCCACCGAAAAACCTTTCAGGGGATCGTTTGCAACAGTTTGGCACCATTTTTGAGTGAATTGCAGAACGTCAGATTTTTAGCAGAAATTGTGACCGCGCGGCTTTAGGGATTTTTTCAAAAAAAGTTGTTCAGACGTTGAGGGCTAATTCTGTTTCCGATGTTAAAAAACCATCTGTTTCCACCAAAAAACCTTTCAGGGGATCACTTACAACAGTTTGCCAACATTTTTGAGTGAATTGCAGAACGTCAGATTTTTAGCAGAAATTGTGACCGCGCGGCTTAGGGATTTTTTCAAAAAAAGTTGTTCAGACGTTGAGGGCTAATTCTGTTTCCGATGATAAAAACCAATCTGTTTCCACCGAAAAACATTTCAGGGGATCACTTGCAACAGTTTGCCAACATTTTTGAGTGAATTGCAGAACGTCAGATTTTTAGCAGAAATTGTGACCGCGCGGCTTAGGGATTTTTTCAAAAAAAGTTGTTCAGACGTTGAGGGCTAATTCTGTTTCCGATGATAAAAACCCATCTGTTTCCACTGAAAAACATTTCAGGGGATCACTTGCAACAGTTTGCCAACATTTTTGAGTGAATTGCAGAACGGCAGATTTTTAGCAGAAATTGTGACCGCGCGGGTTAGGGATTTTTTCAAAAAAAGTTGTTCAGACGTCGAGGGCTAATTCTGTTTCCGATGATAAAAACCCATCTGTTTCCACCGAAAAACATTTCAGGGGATCACTTGCAACAGTTTGCCAACATTTTTGAGTGAATTGCAGAACGTCAGATTTTTAGCAGAAATTGTGACCGCGCGGCTTAGGGATTTTTTCAAAAAAAGTTGTTCAGACGTTGAGGGCTAATTCTGTTTCCGATGATAAAAACCCATCTGTTTCCACCGAAAAACATTTCAGGGGATCGTTTCCAACAGTTTAGGACCATTTTTGAGTGAATTGCAGAACGTCAGATTTTTAGCAGAAATTGTGACCGCGCTGCTGAGGGATTTTTTCAAAAACGTTGTACAGACGTCGAGGGATAATTCTGTTTCCGATGATAAAAACCCATCTGTTTCCACCAAAAAACATTTCAGGGGATCACTTGCAACAGTTTGCCAACATTTTTGAGTGAATTGCAGAACGTCAGGTTTTTAGCAGAAATTGTGACCGCGCGGCTTAGGGATTTTTTCAAAAAAAGTTGTTCAGACGTCGAGGGCTAATTCTGTTTCCGATGATAAAAACCCATCTGTTTCCACCGAAAAACATTTCAGGGGATCGTTTCCAACAGTTTGGCACCATTTTTGAGTGAATTGCAGAACGTCAGATTTTTAGCAGAAATTGTGACCGCGCGGCTTAGGGATTTTTTCAAAAAAAGTTGTTCAGACGTCGAGGGCTAATTCTGTTTCCGATGATAAAAACCCATCTGTTTCCACCGAAAAACATTTCAGGGGATCACTTGCAACGGTTTGCCAACATTTTTGAGTCAATTGCAGAACGTCAGATTTTTAGCAGAAATTGTGACCGCGCGGCTTAGGGATTTTTCAAAAAAAGTTGTTCAGACGTCAAGGGCTAATTCTGTTTCCGATGATAAAAACACATCTGTTTCCACCGAAAAACATTTCAGGGGATCGTTTGCAACAGTTTGGCACCATTTTTGAGTGAATTGCAGAACGTCAGATTTTTGCTGAAATTGTGACCGCGCGGGTTAGGGATTTTTTCAAAAAAAGTTGTTCAGACGTCGAGGGCTAATTCTGTTTCCGATTATAAAAACCCATCTGTTTCCACCAAAAAACCTTTCAGGGGATCGTTTGCAACAGTTTGGGACCATTTTTGAGTGAATTGCAGAACGTCAGATTTTTAGCAGAAATTGTGACCGCGCGGCTGAGGGATTTTTTCAAAAACGTTGTTCAGACGTCGAGGGATAATTCTGTTTCCGATGATAAAAACCCATCTGTTTCCACCGAAAAACATTTCAGGGGATCACTTGCAACAGTTTGCCAACATTTTTGAGTGAATTGCAGAACGTCAGATTTTTAGCAGAAATTGTGACCGCGCGGCTTAGGGATTTTTTCAAAAAAAGTTGTTCAGACGTCAAGGGCTAATTCTGTTTCCGATGATAAAAACCCATCTGTTTCCACCGAAAAACATTTCAGGGGATCGTTTCCAACAGTTTGGCACCATTGTTGAGTGAATTGCAGAACGTCAGATTTTTAGCAGAAATTGTGACCGCGCGGCTTAGGGATTTTTTCAAAAAAAGTTGTTCAGACGTCGAGGGCTAATTCTGTTTCCGATGATAAAAACCCATCTGTTTCCACCGAAAAACATTTCAGGGGATCACTTGCAACGGTTTGCCAACATTTTTGAGTCAATTGCAGAACGTCAGATTTTTAGCAGAAATTGTGACCGCGCGGCTTAGGGATTTTTCAAAAAAAGTTGTTTAGACGTCAAGGGCTAATTCTGTTTCCGATGATAAAATCCCATCTGTTTCCACCAAAAAACCTTTCAGGGGATCACTTACAACAGTTTGCCAACATTTCTGAGTGAATTGCAGAACGTCAGATTTTTAGCAGAAATTGTGACCGCGCGGCTTAGGGATTTTTTCAAAAAAAGTTGTTCAGACGTTGAGGGCTAATTCTGTTTCCGATGATAAAAACCCATCTGTTTCCACCGAAAAACATTTCAGGGGATCACTTGCAACAGTTTGCCAACATTTTTGAGTGAATTGCAGAACGTCAGATTTTTAGCAGAAATTGTGACCGCGCGGCTTAGGGATTTTTTCAAAAAAAGTTGTTCAGACGTCGAGGGCTAATTCTGTTTCCGATGATAAAAACCCATCTGTTTCCACCAAAAAACCTTTCAGGGGATCGTTTGCAACAGTTTGGGACCATTTTTGAGTGAATTGCAGAACGTCAGATTTTTAGCAGAAATTGTGACCGCGCGGCTGAGGGATTTTTTAAAAAACGTTGTTCAGACGTCGAGGGATAATTCTGTTTCCGATGATAAAAACCCATCTGTTTCCACCGAAAAACATTTCAGGGGATCACTTGCAACAGTTTGCCAACATTTTTGAGTGAATTGCAGAACGTCTGATTTTTAGCAGAAATTGTGACCGCGCGGCTTAGGGATTTTTTCAAAAAAAGTTGTTCAGACGTCAAGGGCTAATTCTGTTTCCGATGATAAAAACCCATCTGTTTCCACCGAAAAACATTTCAGGGGATCACTTGCAACAGTTTGCCAACATTTTTGAGTGAATTGCAGAACGTCAGATTTTTAGCAGAAATTGTGACCGCGCGGCTTAGGGATTTTTTCAAAAAAAGTTGTTCAGACGTCGAGGGCTAATTCTGTTTCCGATGATAAAAACCCATCTGTTTCCACCGAAAAACATTTCAGGGGATCACTTGCAACAGTTTGCCAACATTTTTGAGTGAATTGCAGAACGTCAGATTTTTAGCAGAAATTGTGACCGCGCGGCTTAGGGATTTTTTCAAAAAAAGTTGTTCAGACCTCGAGGGCTAATTCTGTTTCCGATGATAAAAACCCATCTGTTTCCACCGAAAAACATTTCAGGGGATCACTTGCAACAGTTTGCCAACATTTTTGAGTGAATTGCAGAACGTCAGATTTTTAGCAGAAATTGTGACCGCGCGGGTTAGGGATTTTTTCAAAAAAAGTTGTTCAGACGTCGAGGGCTAATTCTGTTTCCGATGATAAAAACCCATCTGTTTCCACCGAAAAACATTTCAGGGGATCACTTGCAACAGTTTGCCAACATTTTTGAGTGAATTGCAGAACGTCAGATTTTTAGCAGAAATTGTGACCGCGCGGCTTAGGGATTTTTTCAAAAAAAGTTGTTCAGACGTCGAGGGCTAATTCTGTTTCCGATGATAAAAACCCATCTGTTTCCACCAAAAAACATTTCAGGGGATCACTTGCAACAGTTTGGGACCATTTTTGAGTGAATTGCAGAACGTCAGATTTTTAGCAGAAATTGTGACCGCGCGGGTTAGGGATTTTTTCAAAAAAAGTTGTTCAGACGTCGAGGGCTAATTCTATTTCCGATGATAAAAACCCATCTGTTTCCACCGAAAAACATTTCAGGGGATCACTTGCAACGGTTTGCCATCATTTTTGAGTCAATTGCAGAACGTCAGATTTTTAGCAGAAATTGTGACCGCGCGGCTTAGGGATTTTTCAAAAAAAGTTGTTCAGACGTCGAGGGCTAATTCTGTTTCCGATGATAAAAACCCATCTGTTTCCACCGAAAAACATTTCAGGGGATCACTTGCAACAGTTTGGGACCATTTTTGAGTGAATTGCAGAACGTCAGATTTTTAGCAGAAATTGTGACCGCGCGGGTTAGGGATTTTTTCAAAAAAAGTTGTTCAGACGTCGAGGGCTAATTCTATTTCCGATGATAAAAACCCATCTGTTTCCACCGAAAAACATTTCAGGGGATCACTTGCAACGGTTTGCCAACATTTTTGAGTCAATTGCAGAACGTCAGATTTTTAGCAGAAATTGTGACCGCGCGGCTTAGGGATTTTTCAAAAAAAGTTGTTCAGACGTCAAGGGCTAATTCTGTTTCCGATGATAAAAACACATCTGTTTCCACCGAAAAACATTTCAGGGGATCGTTTGCAACAGTTTGGCACCATTTTTGAGTGAATTGCAGAACGTCAGATTTTTGCTGAAATTGTGACCGCGCGGGTTAGGGATTTTTTCAAAAAAAGTTGTTCAGACGTCGAGGGCTAATTCTGTTTCCGATTATAAAAACCCATCTGTTTCCACCAAAAAACCTTTCAGGGGATCGTTTGCAACAGTTTGGGACCATTTTTGAGTGAATTGCAGAACGTCAGATTTTTAGCAGAAATTGTGACCGCGCGGCTGAGGGATTTTTTCAAAAACGTTGTTCAGACGTCGAGGGATAATTCTGTTTCCGATGATAAAAACCCATCTGTTTCCACCGAAAAACATTTCAGGGGATCACTTGCAACAGTTTGCCAACATTTTTGAGTGAATTGCAGAACGTCAGATTTTTAGCAGAAATTGTGACCGCGCGGCTTAGGGATTTTTTCAAAAAAAGTTGTTCAGACGTCAAGGGCTAATTCTGTTTCCGATGATAAAAACCCATCTGTTTCCACCGAAAAACATTTCAGGGGATCGTTTCCAACAGTTTGGCACCATTGTTGAGTGAATTGCAGAACGTCAGATTTTTAGCAGAAATTGTGACCGCGCGGCTTAGGGATTTTTTCAAAAAAAGTTGTTCAGACGTCGAGGGCTAATTCTGTTTCCGATGATAAAAACCCATCTGTTTCCACCGAAAAACATTTCAGGGGATCACTTGCAACGGTTTGCCAACATTTTTGAGTCAATTGCAGAACGTCAGATTTTTAGCAGAAATTGTGACCGCGCGGCTTAGGGATTTTTCAAAAAAAGTTGTTTAGACGTCAAGGGCTAATTCTGTTTCCGATGATAAAAACACATCTGTTTCCACCAAAAAACCTTTCAGGGGATCGTTTGCAACAGTTTGGGACCATTTTTGAGTGAATTGCAGAACGTCAGATTTTTAGCAGAAATTGTGACCGCGCGGGTTAGGGATTTTTTCAAAAAAAGTTGTTCAGACGTCGAGGGCTAATTCTATTTCCGATGATAAAAACCCATCTGTTTCCACCGAAAAACATTTCAGGGGATCACTTGCAACGGTTTGCTAACATTTTTGAGTCAATTGCAGAACGTCAGATTTTTAGCAGAAATTGTGACCGCGCGGCTTAGGGATTTTTCAAAAAAAGTTGTTCAGACGTCAAGGGCTAATTCTGTTTCCGATGATAAAAACACATCTGTTTCCACCGAAAAACATTTCAGGGGATCGTTTGCAACAGTTTGGCACCATTTTTGAGTGAATTGCAGAACGTCAGATTTTTGCTGAAATTGTGACCGCGCGGGTTAGGGATTTTTTCAAAAAAAGTTGTTCAGACGTCGAGGGCTAATTCTGTTTCCGATTATAAAAACCCATCTGTTTCCACCAAAAAACCTTTCAGGGGATCGTTTGCAACAGTTTGGGACCATTTTTGAGTGAATTGCAGAACGTCAGATTTTTAGCAGAAATTGTGACCGCGCGGCTGAGGGATTTTTTCAAAAACGTTGTTCAGACGTCGAGGGATAATTCTGTTTCCGATGATAAAAACCCATCTGTTTCCACCGAAAAACATTTCAGGGGATCACTTGCAACAGTTTGCCAACATTTTTGAGTGAATTGCAGAACGTCAGATTTTTAGCAGAAATTGTGACCGCGCGGCTTAGGGATTTTTTCAAAAAAAGTTGTTCAGACGTCAAGGGCTAATTCTGTTTCCGATGATAAAAACCCATCTGTTTCCACCGAAAAACATTTCAGGGGATCGTTTCCAACAGTTTGGCACCATTGTTGAGTGAATTGCAGAACGTCAGATTTTTAGCAGAAATTGTGACCGCGCGGCTTAGGGATTTTTTCAAAAAAAGTTGTTCAGACGTCGAGGGCTAATTCTGTTTCCGATGATAAAAACCCATCTGTTTCCACCCAAAAACATTTCAGGGGATCACTTGCAACGGTTTGCCAACATTTTTGAGTCAATTGCAGAACGTCAGATTTTTAGCAGAAATTGTGACCGCGCGGCTTAGGGATTTTTCAAAAAAAGTTGTTTAGACGTCAAGGGCTAATTCTGTTTCCGATGATAAAAACACATCTGTTTCCACCGAAAAACATTCCAGGGGATCGTTTGCAACAGTTTGGCACCATTTTTGAGTGAATTGCAGAACGTCAGATTTTTGCTGAAATTGTGACTGCGCGGCTTAGGGATTTTTTCAAAAAAAGTTGTTCAGACGTCGAGGGCTAATTCTGTTTCCGATGATAAAATCCCATCTGTTTCCACCGAAAAACCTTTCAGGGGATCGTTTGCAACAGTTTGGCACCATTTTTGAGTGAATTGCAGAACGTCAGATTTTTAGCAGAAATTGTGACCGCGCGGCTTTACGGATTTTTTCAAAAAAAGTTGTTCAGACGTTGAGGGCTAATTCTGTTTCCGATGATAAAAAACCATCTGTTTCCACCAAAAAACCTTTCAGGGGATCACTTACAACAGTTTGCCAACATTTTTGAGTGAATTGCAGAACGTCAGATTTTTAGCAGAAATTGTGACCGCGCGGCTTAGGGATTTTTTCAAAAAAAGTTGTTCAGACGTTGAGGGCTAATTCTGTTTCCGATGATAAAAACCCATCTGTTTCCACCGAAAAACATTTCAGGGGATCACTTGCAACAGTTTGCCAACATTTTTGAGTGAATTGCAGAACGTCAGATTTTTAGCAGAAATTGTGACCGCGCGGCTTAGGGATTTTTTCAAAAAAAGTTGTTCAGACGTCGAGGGCTAATTCTGTTTCCGATGATAAAAACCCATCTGTTTCCACCAAAAAAACCTTTCAGGGGATCGTTTGCAACAGTTTGGGACCATTTTTGAGTGAATTGCAGAACGTCAGATTTTTAGCAGAAATTGTGACCGCGCGGCTGAGGGATTTTTTCAAAAACGTTGTTCAGACGTCGAGGGATAATTCTGTTTCCGATGATAAAAACCCATCTGTTTCCACCGAAAAACATTTCAGGGGATCACTTGCAACAGTTTGCCAACATTTTTGAGTGAATTGCAGAACGTCAGATTTTTAGCAGAAATTGTGACCGCGCGGCTTAGGGATTTTTTCAAAAAAAGTTGTTCAGACGTCAAGGGCTAATTCTGTTTCCGATGATAAAAACCCATCTGTTTCCACCGAAAAATATTTCAGGGGATCACTTGCAACAGTTTGCCAACATTTTTGAGTGAATTGCAGAACGTCAGATTTTTAGCAGAAATTGTGACCGCGCGGCTTAGGGATTTTTCAAAAAAAGTTGTTCAGACGTCGAGGGCTAATTCTGTTTCCGATGATAAAAACCCATCTGTTTCCACCGAAAAACATTTCAGGGGATCACTTGCAACAGTTTGGGACCATTTTTGAGTGAATTGCAGAACGTCAGATTTTTAGCAGAAATTGTGACCGCGCGGGTTAGGGATTTTTTCAAAAAAAGTTGTTCAGACGTCGAGGGCTAATTCTATTTCCGATGATAAAAACCCATCTGTTTCCACCGAAAAACATTTCAGGGGATCACTTGCAACGGTTTGCCAACATTTTTGAGTCAATTGCAGAACGTCAGATTTTTAGCAGAAATTGTGACCGCGCGGCTTAGGGATTTTTCAAAAAAAGTTGTTCAGACGTCAAGGGCTAATTCTGTTTCCGATGATAAAAACACATCTGTTTCCACCGAAAAACATTTCAGGGGATCGTTTGCAACAGTTTGGCACCATTTTTGAGTGAATTGCAGAACGTCAGATTTTTGCTGAAATTGTGACCGCGCGGGTTAGGGATTTTTTCAAAAAAAGTTGTTCAGACGTCGAGGGCTAATTCTGTTTCCGATTATAAAAACCCATCTGTTTCCACCAAAAAACCTTTCAGGGGATCGTTTGCAACAGTTTGGGACCATTTTTGAGTGAATTGCAGAACGTCAGATTTTTAGCAGAAATTGTGACCGCGCGGCTGAGGGATTTTTTCAAAAACGTTGTTCAGACGTCGAGGGATAATTCTGTTTCCGATGATAAAAACCCATCTGTTTCCACCGAAAAACATTTCAGGGGATCACTTGCAACAGTTTGCCAACATTTTTGAGTGAATTGCAGAACGTCAGATTTTTAGCAGAAATTGTGACCGCGCGGCTTAGGGATTTTTTCAAAAAAAGTTGTTCAGACGTCAAGGGCTAATTCTGTTTCCGATGATAAAAACCCATCTGTTTCCACCGAAAAACATTTCAGGGGATCGTTTCCAACAGTTTGGCACCATTGTTGAGTGAATTGCAGAACGTCAGATTTTTAGCAGAAATTGTGACCGCGCGGCTTAGGGATTTTTTCAAAAAAAGTTGTTCAGACGTCGAGGGCTAATTCTGTTTCCGATGATAAAAACCCATCTGTTTCCACCGAAAAACATTTCAGGGGATCACTTGCAACGGTTTGCCAACATTTTTGAGTCAATTGCAGAACGTCAGATTTTTAGCAGAAATTGTGACCGCGCGGCTTAGGGATTTTTCAAAAAAAGTTGTTTAGACGTCAAGGGCTAATTCTGTTTCCGATGATAAAAACACATCTGTTTCCACCAAAAAACCTTTCAGGGGATCGTTTGCAACAGTTTGGGACCATTTTTGAGTGAATTGCAGAACGTCAGATTTTTAGCAGAAATTGTGACCGCGCGGGTTAGGGATTTTTTCAAAAAAAGTTGTTCAGACGTCGAGGGCTAATTCTATTTCCGATGATAAAAACCCATCTGTTTCCACCGAAAAACATTTCAGGGGATCACTTGCAACGGTTTGCTAACATTTTTGAGTCAATTGCAGAACGTCAGATTTTTAGCAGAAATTGTGACCGCGCGGCTTAGGGATTTTTCAAAAAAAGTTGTTCAGACGTCAAGGGCTAATTCTGTTTCCGATGATAAAAACACATCTGTTTCCACCGAAAAACATTTCAGGGGATCGTTTGCAACAGTTTGGCACCATTTTTGAGTGAATTGCAGAACGTCAGATTTTTGCTGAAATTGTGACCGCGCGGGTTAGGGATTTTTTCAAAAAAAGTTGTTCAGACGTCGAGGGCTAATTCTGTTTCCGATTATAAAAACCCATCTGTTTCCACCAAAAAACCTTTCAGGGGATCGTTTGCAACAGTTTGGGACCATTTTTGAGTGAATTGCAGAACGTCAGATTTTTAGCAGAAATTGTGACCGCGCGGCTGAGGGATTTTTTCAAAAACGTTGTTCAGACGTCGAGGGATAATTCTGTTTCCGATGATAAAAACCCATCTGTTTCCACCGAAAAACATTTCAGGGGATCACTTGCAACAGTTTGCCAACATTTTTGAGTGAATTGCAGAACGTCAGATTTTTAGCAGAAATTGTGACCGCGCGGCTTAGGGATTTTTTCAAAAAAAGTTGTTCAGACGTCAAGGGCTAATTCTGTTTCCGATGATAAAAACCCATCTGTTTCCACCGAAAAACATTTCAGGGGATCGTTTCCAACAGTTTGGCACCATTGTTGAGTGAATTGCAGAACGTCAGATTTTTAGCAGAAATTGTGACCGCGCGGCTTAGGGATTTTTTCAAAAAAAGTTGTTCAGACGTCGAGGGCTAATTCTGTTTCCGATGATAAAAACCCATCTGTTTCCACCCAAAAACATTTCAGGGGATCACTTGCAACGGTTTGCCAACATTTTTGAGTCAATTGCAGAACGTCAGATTTTTAGCAGAAATTGTGACCGCGCGGCTTAGGGATTTTTCAAAAAAAGTTGTTTAGACGTCAAGGGCTAATTCTGTTTCCGATGATAAAAACACATCTGTTTCCACCGAAAAACATTCCAGGGGATCGTTTGCAACAGTTTGGCACCATTTTTGAGTGAATTGCAGAACGTCAGATTTTTGCTGAAATTGTGACTGCGCGGCTTAGGGATTTTTTCAAAAAAAGTTGTTCAGACGTCGAGGGCTAATTCTGTTTCCGATGATAAAATCCCATCTGTTTCCACCGAAAAACCTTTCAGGGGATCGTTTGCAACAGTTTGGCACCATTTTTGAGTGAATTGCAGAACGTCAGATTTTTAGCAGAAATTGTGACCGCGCGGCTTTACGGATTTTTTCAAAAAAAGTTGTTCAGACGTTGAGGGCTAATTCTGTTTCCGATGATAAAAAACCATCTGTTTCCACCAAAAAACCTTTCAGGGGATCACTTACAACAGTTTGCCAACATTTTTGAGTGAATTGCAGAACGTCAGATTTTTAGCAGAAATTGTGACCGCGCGGCTTAGGGATTTTTTCAAAAAAAGTTGTTCAGACGTTGAGGGCTAATTCTGTTTCCGATGATAAAAACCCATCTGTTTCCACCGAAAAACATTTCAGGGGATCACTTGCAACAGTTTGCCAACATTTTTGAGTGAATTGCAGAACGTCAGATTTTTAGCAGAAATTGTGACCGCGCGGCTTAGGGATTTTTTCAAAAAAAGTTGTTCAGACGTCGAGGGCTAATTCTGTTTCCGATGATAAAAACCCATCTGTTTCCACCAAAAAAACCTTTCAGGGGATCGTTTGCAACAGTTTGGGACCATTTTTGAGTGAATTGCAGAACGTCAGATTTTTAGCAGAAATTGTGACCGCGCGGCTGAGGGATTTTTTCAAAAACGTTGTTCAGACGTCGAGGGATAATTCTGTTTCCGATGATAAAAACCCATCTGTTTCCACCGAAAAACATTTCAGGGGATCACTTGCAACAGTTTGCCAACATTTTTGAGTGAATTGCAGAACGTCAGATTTTTAGCAGAAATTGTGACCGCGCGGCTTAGGGATTTTTTCAAAAAAAGTTGTTCAGACGTCAAGGGCTAATTCTGTTTCCGATGATAAAAACCCATCTGTTTCCACCGAAAAATATTTCAGGGGATCACTTGCAACAGTTTGCCAACATTTTTGAGTGAATTGCAGAACGTCAGATTTTTAGCAGAAATTGTGACCGCGCGGCTTAGGGATTTTTTCAAAAAAAGTTGTTCAGACGTCGAGGGCTAATTCTGTTTCCGATGATAAAAACCCATCTGTTTCCACCGAAAAACATTTCAGGGGATCACTTGCAACAGTTTGCCAACATTTTTGAGTGAATTGCAGAACGTCAGATTTTTAGCAGAAATTGTGACCGCGCGGCTTAGGGATTTTTTCAAAAAAAGTTGTTCAGACGTCGAGGGCTAATTCTGTTTCCGATGATAAAAACCCATCTGTTTCCACCGAAAAACATTTCAGGGGATCACTTGCAACAGTTTGCCAACATTTTTGAGTGAATTGCAGAACGTCAGATTTTTAGCAGAAATTGTGACCGCGCGGCTTAGGGATTTTTTCAAAAAAAGTTGTTCAGACCTCGAGGGCTAATTCTGTTTCCGATGATAAAAACCCATCTGTTTCCACCGAAAAACATTTCAGGGGATCACTTGCAACAGTTTGCCAACATTTTTGAGTGAATTGCAGAACGTCAGATTTTTAGCAGAAATTGTGACCACGCGGCTTAGGGATTTTTTCAAAAAAAGTTGTTCAGACGTCGAGGGCTAATTCTGTTTCCGATGATAAAAACCCATCTGTTTCCACCGAAAAACATTTCAGGGGATCACTTGCAACAGTTTGGGACCATTTTTGAGTGAATTGCAGAACGTCAGATTTTTAGCAGAAATTGTGACCGCGCGGGTTAGGGATTTTTTCAAAAAAAGTTGTTCAGACGTCGAGGGCTAATTCTATTTCCGATGATAAAAACACATCTGTTTCCACCAAAAAACATTTCAGGGGATCGTTTCCAACAGTTTGGGACCATTTTTGAGTGAATTACAGAACGTCAGATTTTTATCAGAAATTGTGACCGCGCGGCAGAGGGATTTTTTCAAAAACGTTGTTCAGACGTCGAGGGCTAATTCTGTTTCCGATGATAAAAACCCATCTGTTTCCACCGAAAAACATTTCAGGGGATCACTTGCAACGGTTTGCCAACATTTTTGAGTGAATTGCAGAACGTCAGATTTTTAGCAGAAATTGTGACCGCGCGGCTTAGGGATTTTTCAAAAAAAGTTGTTTAGACGTCAAGGGCTAATTCTGTTTCCGATGATAAAAACACATCTGTTTCCACCGAAAAACATTTCAGGGGATCGTTTGCAACAGTTTGGCACCATTTTTGAGTGAATTGCAGAACGTCAGATTTTTGCTGAAATTGTGACTGCGCGGCTTAGGGATTTTTTCAAAAAAAGTTGTTCAGACGTCGAGGGCTAATTCTGTTTCCGATGATAAAATCCCATCTGTTTCCACCGAAAAACCTTTCAGGGGATCGTTTGCAACAGTTTGGCACCATTTTTGAGTGAATTGCAGAACGTCAGATTTTTAGCAGAAATTGTGACCGCGCGGCTTTACGGATTTTTTCAAAAAAAGTTGTTCAGACGTTGAGGGCTAATTCTGTTTCCGATGATAAAAAACCATCTGTTTCCACCAAAAAACCTTTCAGGGGATCACTTACAACAGTTTGCCAACATTTTTGAGTGAATTGCAGAACGTCAGATTTTTAGCAGAAATTGTGACCGCGCGGCTTAGGGATTTTTTCAAAAAAAGTTGTTCAGACGTTGAGGGCTAATTCTGTTTCCGATGATAAAAACCCATCTGTTTCCACCGAAAAACATTTCAGGGGATCACTTGCAACAGTTTGCCAACATTTTTGAGTGAATTGCAGAACGTCAGATTTTTAGCAGAAATTGTGACCGCGCGGCTTAGGGATTTTTTCAAAAAAAGTTGTTCAGACGTCGAGGGCTAATTCTGTTTCCGATGATAAAAACCCATCTGTTTCCACCAAAAAAACCTTTCAGGGGATCGTTTGCAACAGTTTGGGACCATTTTTGAGTGAATTGCAGAACGTCAGATTTTTAGCAGAAATTGTGACCGCGCGGCTGAGGGATTTTTTCAAAAACGTTGTTCAGACGTCGAGGGATAATTCTGTTTCCGATGATAAAAACCCATCTGTTTCCACCGAAAAACATTTCAGGGGATCACTTGCAACAGTTTGCCAACATTTTTGAGTGAATTGCAGAACGTCAGATTTTTAGCAGAAATTGTGACCGCGCGGCTTAGGGATTTTTTCAAAAAAAGTTGTTCAGACGTCAAGGGCTAATTCTGTTTCCGATGATAAAAACCCATCTGTTTCCACCGAAAAATATTTCAGGGGATCACTTGCAACAGTTTGCCAACATTTTTGAGTGAATTGCAGAACGTCAGATTTTTAGCAGAAATTGTGACCGCGCGGCTTAGGGATTTTTTCAAAAAAAGTTGTTCAGACGTCGAGGGCTAATTCTGTTTCCGATGATAAAAACCCATCTGTTTCCACCGAAAAACATTTCAGGGGATCACTTGCAACAGTTTGCCAACATTTTTGAGTGAATTGCAGAACGTCAGATTTTTAGCAGAAATTGTGACCGCGCGGCTTAGGGATTTTTTCAAAAAAAGTTGTTCAGACGTTGAGGGCTAATTCTGTTTCCGATGATAAAAACCCATCTGTTTCCACCGAAAAACATTTCAGGGGATCACTTGCAACAGTTTGGGACCATTTTTGAGTGAATTGCAGAACGTCAGATTTTTAGCAGAAATTGTGACCGCGCGGGTTAGGGATTTTTTCAAAAAAAGTTGTTCAGACGTCGAGGGCTAATTCTATTTCCGATGATAAAAACCCATCTGTTTCCACCAAAAAACATTTCAGGGGATCGTTTCCAACAGTTTGGGACCATTTTTGAGTGAATTACAGAACGTCAGATTTTTATCAGAAATTGTGACCGCGCGGCAGAGGGATTTTTTCAAAAACGTTGTTCAGACGTCGAGGGCTAATTCTGTTTCCGATGATAAAAACCCATCTGTTTCCACCGAAAAACATTTCAGGGGATCACTTGCAACAGTTTGCCAACATTTTTGAGTGAATTGCAGAACGTCAGATTTTTAGCAGAAATTGTGACCGCGCGGCTTAGGGATTTTTTCAAAAAAAGTTGTTCAGACCTCGAGGGCTAATTCTGTTTCCGATGATAAAAACCCATCTGTTTCCACCGAAAAACATTTCAGGGGATCACTTGCAACAGTTTGGGACCATTTTTGAGTGAATTGCAGAACGTCAGATTTTTAGCAGAAATTGTGACCGCGCGGCTTAGGGATTTTTTCAAAAAAAGTTGTTCAGACGTCAAGGGGTAATTCTGTTTCCGATTATAAAAACCCATCTGTTTCCACCGAAAAACATTTCAGGGGATCACTTGCAACAGTTTGCCAACATTTTTGAGTGAATTGCAGAACGTCAGATTTTTAGCAGAAATTGTGACCGCGCGGCTTAGTGATTTTTTCAAAAAAAGTTGTTCAGACCTCGAGGGCTAATTCTGTTTCCGATGATAAAAATCCATCTGTTTCCACCGAAAAACATTTCAGGGGATCACTTGCAACAGTTTGCCAACATTTTTGAGTGAATTGCAGAACGTCAGATTTTTAGCAGAAATTGTGACCGCGCGGCTTAGGGATTTTTTCAAAAAAAGTTGTTCAGACGTTGAGGGCTAATTCTGTTTCCGATGATAAAAACCCATCTGTTTCCACCGAAAAACATTTCAGGGGATCGTTTGCAACAGTTTAGGACCATTTTTGAGTGAATTGCAGAACGTCAGATTTTTAGCAGAAATTGTGACCGCGCTGCTGAGGGATTTTTTCAAAAACGTTGTTCAGACGTCGAGGGATAATTCTGTTTCCGATGATAAAAACCCATCTGTTTCCACCAAAAAACATTTCAGGGGATCACTTGCAACAGTTTGCCAACATTTTTGAGTGAATTGCAGAACGTCAGGTTTTTAGCAGAAATTGTGACCGCGCGGCTTAGGGATTTTTTCAAAAAAAGTTGTTCAGACGTCGAGGGCTAATTCTGTTTCCGATGATAAAAACCCATCTGTTTCCACCGAAAAACATTTCAGGGGATTGTTTCCAACAGTTTGGCACCATTTTTGAGTGAATTGCAGAACGTCAGATTTTTAGCAGAAATTGTGACCGCGCGGCTTAGGGATTTTTTCAAAAAAAGTTGTTCAGACGTCGAGGGCTAATTCTGTTTCCGATGATAAAAACCCATCTGTTTCCACCGAAAAACATTTCAGGGGATCACTTGCAACGGTTTGCCAACATTTTTGAGTCAATTGCAGAACGTCAGATTTTTAGCAGAAATTGTGACCGCGCGGCTTAGGGATTTTTCAAAAAAAGTTGTTCAGACGTCAAGGGCTAATTCTGTTTCCGATGATAAAAACACATCTGTTTCCACCGAAAAACATTTCAGGGGATCGTTTGCAACAGTTTGGCACCATTTTTGAGTGAATTGCAGAACGTCAGATTTTTGCTGAAATTGTGACCGCGCGGGTTAGGGATTTTTTCAAAAAAAGTTGTTCAGACGTCGAGGGCTAATTCTGTTTCCGATTATAAAAACCCATGTGTTTCCACCAAAAAACCTTTCAGGGGATCATTTGCAACAGTTTGGGACCATTTTTGAGTGAATTGCAGAACGTCAGATTTTTAGCAGAAATTGTGACCGCGCGGCTGAGGGATTTTTTCAAAAACGTTGTTCAGAAGTCGAGGGATAATTCTGTTTCCGATGATAAAAACCCATCTGTTTCCACCGAAAAACATTTCAGGGGATCACTTGCAACAGTTTGCCAACATTTTTGAGTGAATTGCAGAACGTCAGATTTTTAGCAGAAATTGTGACCGCGCGGCTTAGGGATTTTTTCAAAAAAAGTTGTTCAGACGTCAAGGGCTAATTCTGTTTCCGATGATAAAAACCCATCTGTTTCCACCGAAAAACATTTCAGGGGATCGTTTCCAACAGTTTGGCACCATTTTTGAGTGAATTGCAGAACGTCAGATTTTTAGCAGAAATTGTGACCGCGCGGCTTAGGGATTTTTTCAAAAAAAGTTGTTCAGACGTCGAGGGCTAATTCTGTTTCCGATGATAAAAACCCATCTGTTTCCACCGAAAAACATTTCAGGGGATCACTTGCAACGGTTTGCCAACATTTTTGAGTCAATTGCAGAACGTCAGATTTTTAGCAGAAATTGTGACCGCGCGGCTTAGGGATTTTTCAAAAAAAGTTGTTTAGACGTCAAGGGCTAATTCTGTTTCCGATGATAAAAACACATCTGTTTCCACCGAAAAACATTTCAGGGGATCGTTTGCAACAGTTTGGCACCATTTTTGAGTGAATTGCAGAACGTCAGATTTTTGCTGAAATTGTGACTGCGCGGCTTAGGGATTTTTTCAACAAAAGTTGTTCAGACGTCGAGGGCTAATTCTGTTTCCGATGATAAAATCCCATCTGTTTCCACCGAAAAACCTTTCAGGGGATCGTTTGCAACAGTTTGGCACCATTTTTGAGTGAATTGCAGAACGTCAGATTTTTAGCAGAAATTGTGACCGCGCGGCTGAGGGATTTTTTCAAAAACGTTGTTCAGACGTCGAGGGATAATTCTGTTTCCGATGATAAAAAACCATCTGTTTCCACCAAAAAACCTTTCAGGGGATCACTTGCAACAGTTTGCCAACATTTTTGAGTGAATTGCAGAACGTCAGATTTTTAGCAGAAATTGTGACCGCGCGGCTTAGGGATTTATTCAAAAAAAGTTGTTCAGACGTCAAGGGCTAATTCTGTTTCCGATGATAAAAACCCATCTGTTTCCACCGAAAAACCTTTCAGGGGATCGTTTGCAACAGATTGCCAACATTTTTGAGTGAATTGCAGAACGTCAGATTTTTAGCAGAAATTGTGACCGCGCGGCTGAGGGATTTTTTCAAAAAAAGTTGTTCAGACGTCGAAGGCTAATTCTGTTTCCGATTATAAAAACCCAACTGTTTCCACCAAAAAACATTTCAGGGGATCGTTTGCAACAGTTTGGGTCCATTTTTGAGTGAATTGCAGAACGTCAGATTTTTAACAGAAATTGTGACCGCGCGGCTTAGGGATTTTTTCAAAAAAAGTTGTTCAGACGTCGAGGGCTAATTCTGTTTCCGATGATAAAAACCCATCTGTTTCCACCGAAACACATTTCAGGGGATCACTTGCAACAGTTTGCCAACATTTTTGAGTGAATTGCAGAACGTCAGATTTTTAGCAGAAATTGTGACCGCGCGGCTTAGGGATTTTTTCAAAAAAAGTTGTTCAGACGTCGAAGGCTAATTCTGTTTCCGATGATAAAAACCCATCTGTTTCCACCGAAAAACATTTCAGGGGATCACTTGCAACAGTTTGCCAACATTTTTGAGTGAATTGCAGAACGTCAGATTTTTAGCAGAAATTGTGACCGCGCGGCTTAGGGATTTTTTCAAAAAAAGTTGTTCAGACGTCGAGGGCTAATTCTGTTTCCGATGATAAAAACCCATCTGTTTCCACCGAAAAGCATTTCAGGGGATCACTTGCAACAGTTTGCCAACATTTTTGAGTGAATTGCAGAACGTCAGATTTTTAGCAGAAATTGTGACCGCGCGGCTTAGGGATTTTTTCAAAAAAAGTTGTTCAGACGTCGAAGGCTAATTCTGTTTCCGATGATAAAAACCCATCTGTTTCCACCGAAAAACATTTCAGGGGATCACTTGCAACAGTTTGGAACCATTTTTGAGTGAATTGCAGAACGTCAGATTTTTAGCAGAAATTGTGACCGCGCGGCTTAGGGATTTTTTCAAAAAAAGTTGTTCAGACGTCGAAGGCTAATTCTGTTTCCGATGATAAAAACCCATCTGTTTCCACCAAAAAACCTTTCAGGGGATCGTTTGCAACAGTTTGGGTCCATTTTTGAGTGAATTGCAGAACGTCAGATTTTTAGCAGAAATTGTGACCGCGCGGCTGAGGGATTTTTTCAAAAAAAGTTGTTCAGACGTCGAGGGCTAATTCTGTTTCCGATGATAAAAACCCATCTGTTTCCACCGAAAAACATTTCAGGGGATCACTTGCAACAGTTTGCCAACATTTTTGAGTGAATTGCAGAACGTCAGATTTTTAGCAGAAATTGTGACCGCACGGCTTAGGGATTTTTTCAAAAACGTTGTTCAGACGTCGAGGGCTAATTCTGTTTCCGATGATAAAAACCCATCTGTTTCCACCGAAAAACATTTCAGGGGATCACTTGCAACGGTTTGCCAACATTTTTGAGTGAATTGCAGAACGTCAGATTTTTAGCAGAAATTGTGACCGCGCGGCTTAGGGATTTTTCAAAAAAAGTTGTTTAGACGTCAAGGGCTAATTCTGTTTCCGATTATAAAAAACCAACTGTTTCCACCAAAAAACATTTCAGGGGATCGTTTGCAACAGTTTGGGTCCATTTTTGAGTGAATTGCAGAACGTCAGATTTTTAACAGAAATTGTGACCGCGCGGCTTAGGGATTTTTTCAAAAAAAGTTGTTCAGACGTCGAGGGCTAATTCTGTTTCCGATGATAAAAACGCATCTGTTTCCACCGAAAAACATTTCAGGGGATCACTTGCAACAGTTTGCCAACATTTTTGAGTGAATTGCAGAACGTCAGATTTTTAGCAGAAATTGTGACCGCGCGGCTTAGGAATTTTTTCAAAAAAAGTTGTTCAGACGTCGAGGGCTAATTCTGTTTCCGATGATAAAAACCCATCTGTTTCCACCGAAACACATTTCAGGGGATCACTTGCAACAGTTTGCCAACATTTTTGAGTGAATTGCAGAACGTCAGATTTTTAGCAGAAATTGTGACCGCGCGGCTTAGGGATTTTTTCAAAAAAAGTTGTTCAGACGTCGAAGGCTAATTCTGTTTCCGATGATAAAAACCCATCTGTTTCCACCGAAAAACATTTCAGGGGATCACTTGCAACAGTTTGCCAACATTTTTTAGTGAATTGCAGAACGTCAGATTTTTAGCAGAAATTGTGACCGCGCGGCTGAGGGATTTTTTAAAAAAAGTTGTTCAGACGTCGAAGGCTAATTCTGTTTCCGATTATAAAAACCCAACTGTTTCCACCAAAAAACATTTCAGGGGATCGTTTGCAACAGTTTGGGTCCATTTTTGAGTGAATTGCAGAACGTCAGATTTTTAACAGAAATTGTGACCGCGCGGCTTAGGGATTTTTTCAAAAAAAGTTGTTCAGACGTCGAGGGCTAATTCTGTTTCCGATGATAAAAACGCATCTGTTTCCACCGAAAAACATTTCAGGGGATCACTTGCAACAGTTTGCCAACATTTTTGAGTGAATTGCAGAACGTCAGATTTTTAGCAGAAATTGTGACCGCGCGGCTTAGGAATTTTTTCAAAAAAAGTTGTTCAGACGTCGAGGGCTAATTCTGTTTCCGATGATAAAAACCCATCTGTTTCCACCGAAACACATTTCAGGGGATCACTTGCAACAGTTTGCCAACATTTTTGAGTGAATTGCAGAACGTCAGATTTTTAGCAGAAATTGTGACCGCGCGGCTTAGGGATTTTTTCAAAAAAAGTTGTTCAGACGTCGAAGGCTAATTCTGTTTCCGATGATAAAAACCCATCTGTTTCCACCGAAAAACATTTCAGGGGATCACTTGCAACAGTTTGCCAACATTTTTGAGTGAATTGCAGAACGTCAGATTTTTAGCAGAAATTGTGACCGCGCGGCTTAGGGATTTTTTCAAAAAAAGTTGTTCAGACGTCGAGGGCTAATTCTGTTTCCGATGATAAAAACCCATCTGTTTCCACCGAAAAGCATTTCAGGGGATCACTTGCAACAGTTTGCCAACATTTTTGAGTGAATTGCAGAACGTCAGATTTTTAGCAGAAATTGTGACCGCGCGGCTTAGGAATTTTTTCAAAAAAAGTTGTTCAGACGTCGAAGGCTAATTCTGTTTCCGATGATAAAAACCCATCTGTTTCCACCGAAACACATTTCAGGGGATCACTTGCAACAGTTTGCCAACATTTTTGAGTGAATTGCAGAACGTCAGATTTTTAGCAGAAATTGTGACCGCGCGGCTTAGGGATTTTTTCAAAAAAAGTTGTTCAGACGTCGAAGGCTAATTCTGTTTCCGATGATAAAAACCCATCTGTTTCCACCAAAAAACCTTTCAGGGGATCGTTTGCAACAGTTTGGGACCATTTTTGAGTGAATTGCAGAACGTCAGATTTTTAGCAGAAATTGTGACCGCGCGGCTTAGGGATTTTTTCAAAAAAAGTTGTTCAGACGTCGAAGGCTAATTCTGTTTCCGATGATAAAAACCCATCTGTTTCCACCGAAAAACATTTCAGGGGATCACTTGCAACAGTTTGCCAACATTTTTTAGTGAATTGCAGAACGTCAGATTTTTAGCAGAAATTGTGACCGCGCGGCTGAGGGATTTTTTCAAAAAAAGTTGTTCAGACGTCGAAGGCTAATTCTGTTTCCGATTATAAAAACCCAACTGTTTCCACCAAAAAACATTTCAGGGGATCGTTTGCAACAGTTTGGGTCCATTTTTGAGTGAATTGCAGAACGTCAGATTTTTAACAGAAATTGTGACCGCGCGGCTTAGGGATTTTTTCAAAAAAAGTTGTTCAGACGTCGAGGGCTAATTCTGTTTCCGATGATAAAAACGCATCTGTTTCCACCGAAAAACATTTCAGGGGATCACTTGCAACAGTTTGCCAACATTTTTGAGTGAATTGCAGAACGTCAGATTTTTAGCAGAAATTGTGACCGCGCGGCTTAGGAATTTTTTCAAAAAAAGTTGTTCAGACGTCGAGGGCTAATTCTGTTTCCGATGATAAAAACCCATCTGTTTCCACCGAAACACATTTCAGGGGATCACTTGCAACAGTTTGCCAACATTTTTGAGTGAATTGCAGAACGTCAGATTTTTAGCAGAAATTGTGACCGCGCGGCTTAGGGATTTTTTCAAAAAAAGTTGTTCAGACGTCGAAGGCTAATTCTGTTTCCGATGATAAAAACCCATCTGTTTCCACCGAAAAACATTTCAGGGGATCACTTGCAACAGTTTGCCAACATTTTTGAGTGAATTGCAGAACGTCAGATTTTTAGCAGAAATTGTGACCGCGCGGCTTAGGGATTTTTTCAAAAAAAGTTGTTCAGACGTCGAGGGCTAATTCTGTTTCCGATGATAAAAACCCATCTGTTTCCACCGAAAAGCATTTCAGGGGATCACTTGCAACAGTTTGCCAACATTTTTGAGTGAATTGCAGAACGTCAGATTTTTAGCAGAAATTGTGACCGCGCGGCTTAGGAATTTTTTCAAAAAAAGTTGTTCAGACGTCGAAGGCTAATTCTGTTTCCGATGATAAAAACCCATCTGTTTCCACCGAAACACATTTCAGGGGATCACTTGCAACAGTTTCCCAACATTTTTGAGTGAATTGCAGAACGTCAGATTTTTAGCAGAAATTGTGACCGCGCGGCTTAGGGATTTTTTCAAAAAAAGTTGTTCAGACGTCGAAGGCTAATTCTGTTTCCGATGATAAAAACCCATCTGTTTCCACCGAAAAACATTTCAGGGGATCACTTGCAACAGATTGCCAACATTTTTGAGTGAATTGCAGAACGTCAGATTTTTAGCAGAAATTGTGACCGCGCGGCTGAGGGATTTTTTCAAAAAAAGTTGTTCAGACGTCGAAGGCTAATTCTGTTTCCGATTATAAAACCCAACTGTTTCCACCAAACAACATTTCAGGGGATCGTTTGCAACAGTTTGGGTCCATTTTTGAGTGAATTGCAGAACGTCAGATTTTTAACAGAAATTGTGACCGCGCGGCTTAGGGATTTTTTCAAAAAAAGTTGTTCAGACGTCGAGGGCTAATTCTGTTTCCGATGATAAAAACGCATCTGTTTCCACCGAAAAACATTTCAGGGGATCACTTGCAACAGTTTGCCAACATTTTTGAGTGAATTGCAGAACGTCAGATTTTTAGCAGAAATTGTGACCGCGCGGTTTAGGAATTTTTTCAAAAAAAGTTGTTCAGACGTCGAGGGCTAATTCTGTTTCCGATGATAAAAACCCATCTGTTTCCACCGAAACACATTTCAGGGGATCACTTGCAACAGTTTGCCAACATTTTTGAGTGAATTGCAGAACGTCAGATTTTTAGCAGAAATTGTCACCGCGCGGCTTAGGGATTTTTTCAAAAAAAGTTGTTCAGACGTCGAAGGCTAATTCTGTTTCCGATGATAAAAACCCATCTGTTTCCACCGAAAAACATTTCAGGGGATCACTTGCAACAGTTTGCCAACATTTTTGAGTGAATTGCAGAACGTCAGATTTTTAGCAGAAATTGTGACCGCGCGGCTTAGGGATTTTTTCAAAAAAAGTTGTTCAGACGTCGAGGGCTAATTCTGTTTCCGATGATAAAAACCCATCTGTTTCCACCGAAAAGCATTTCTGGGGATCACTTGCAACAGTTTGGGACCATATTTGAGTGAATTGCAGAACGTCAGATTTTTAGCAGAAATTGTGACCGCGCGGCTTAGGGATTTTTTCAAAAAAAGTTGTTCAGACGTCGAAGGCTAATTCTGTTTCCGATGATAAAAACCCATCTGTTTCCACCGAAAAACATTTCAGGGGATCACTTGCAACAGTTTGGAACCATTTTTGAGTGAATTGCAGAACGTCAGATTTTTAGCAGAAATTGTGACCGCGCGGCTTAGGGATTTTTTCAAAAAAAGTTGTTCAGACGTCGAAGGCTAACTCTGTTTCCGATGATAAGAACCCATCTGTTTCCACCAAAAAACCTTTCAGGGGATCGTTTGCAACAGTTTGGGTCCATTTTTGAGTGAATTGCAGAACGTCAGATTTTTAGCAGAAATTGTGACCGCGCGGCTTAGGGATTTTTTCAAAAAAAGTTGTTCAGACGTCGAGGGCTAATTCTGTTTCCGATGATAAAAACCCATCTGTTTCCACCGAAAAACATTTCAGGGGATCACTTGCAACAGTTTGCCAACATTTTTGAGTGAATTGCAGAACGTCAGATTTTTAGCAGAAATTGTGACCGCACGGCTTAGGGATTTTTTCAAAAAACGTTGTTCAGACGTCGAAGGCTAATTCTGTTTCCGATGATAAAAACCCATCTGTTTCCACCGAAAAACATTTCAGGGGATCACTTGCAACAGTTTGCCAACATTTTTGAGTGAATTGCAGAACGTCAGATTTTTAGCAGAAATTGTGACCGCGCGGCTTAGGGATTTTTTCAAAAAAAGTTGTTGAGTCGTCGAGGGCTAATTCTGTTTCCGATGATAAAAACCCATCTGCTTCCACCAAAAAACCTTTCAGGGGATCGTTTGCAACAGTTTGCCAACATTTTTGAGTGAATTGCAGAACGTCAGATTTTTAGCAGAAATTGTGACCGCGCGGCTTAGGGATTATTTCAAAAAAAGTTGTTCAGACCTCGAGGGCTAATTCTGTTTCCGATTATAAAAACCCAACTGTTTCCACCAAAAAACCTTTCAGGGGATCGTTTGCAACAGTTTGGGTCCATTTTTGAGTGAATTGCAGAACGTCAGATTTTTAACAGAAATTGTGACCGCGCGGCTTAGGGATTTTTTCAAAAAAAGTTGTTCAGACGTCGAGGGCTAATTCTGTTTCCGATGATAAAAACCCATCTGTTTCCACTGAAACACATTTCAGGGGATCACTTGCAACAGTTTGGGACCATTTTTGAGTGAATTGCAGAACGTCAGATTTTTAGCAGAAATTGTGACCGCGCGGCTTAGGGATTTTTTCAAAAAAAGTTGTTGAGACGTCGAGGGCTAATTCTGTTTCCGATTATAAAAACCCATCTGTTTCCACCAAAAAACCTTTCAGGGGATCGTTTGCAACAGTTTGGGACCATTTTTGAGTGAATTGCAGAACGTCAGATTTTTAGCAGAAATTGTGACCGCGCGGCTTAGGGATTTTTTCAAAAAAAGTTGTTCAGACGTCGAAGGCTAATTCTGTTTCCGATGATAAAAACCCATCTGTTTCCACCGAAAAACATTTCAGGGGATCACTTGCAACAGTTTGGAACCATTTTTGAGTGAATTGCAGAACGTCAGATTTTTAGCAGAAATTGTGACCGCGCGGCTTAGGGATTTTTTCAAAAAAAGTTGTTCAGACGTCGAAGGCTAATTCTGTTTCCGATTATAAAAACCCAACTGTTTCCACCAAAAAACCTTTCAGGGGATCGTTTGCAACAGTTTGGGTCCATTTTTGAGTGAATTGCAGAACGTCAGATTTTTAACAGAAATTGTGACCGCGCGGCTTAGGGATTTTTTCAAAAAAAGTTGTTCAGACGTCGAGGGCTAATTCTGTTTCCGATCATAAAAACGCATCTGTTTCCACCGAAAAACATTTCAGGGGATCACTTGCAACAGTTTGCCAACATTTTTGAGTGAATTGCAGAACGTCAGATTTTTAGCAGAAATTGTGACCGCGCGGTTTAGGAATTTTTTCAAAAAAAGTTGTTCAGACGTCGAGGGCTAATTCTGTTTCCGATGATAAAAACCCATCTGTTTCCACCGAAACACATTTCCGGGGATCACTTGCAACAGTTTGCCAACATTTTTGAGTGAATTGCAGAACGTCAGATTTTTAGCAGAAATTGTCACCGCGCGGCTTAGGGATTTTTTCAAAAAAAGTTGTTCAGACGTCGAAGGCTAATTCTGTTTCCGATGATAAAAACCCATCTGTTTCCACCGAAAAACATTTTAGGGGATCACTTGCAACAGTTTGCCAAGATTTTTGAGTGAATTGCAGAACGTCAGATTTTTAGCAGAAATTGTGACCGCGCGGCTTAGGGATTTTTTCAAAAAAAGTTGTTCAGACGTCGAGGGCTAATTCTGTTTCCGATGATAAAAACCCATCTGTTTCCACCGAAAAGCATTTCTGGGGATCACTTGCAACAGTTTGGGACCATATTTGAGTGAATTGCAGAACGTCAGATTTTTAGCAGAAATTGTGACCGCGCGGCTTAGGGATTTTTTCAAAAAAAGTTGTTCAGACGTCGAAGGCTAATTCTGTTTCCGATGATAAAAACCCATCTGTTTCCACCGAAAAACATTTCAGGGGATCACTTGCAACAGTTTGGAACCATTTTTGAGTGAATTGCAGAACGTCAGATTTTTAGCAGAAATTGTGACCGCGCGGCTTAGGGATTTTTTCAAAAAAAGTTGTTCAGACGTCGAAGGCTAATTCTGTTTCCGATGATAAAAACCCATCTGTTTCCACCAAAAAACCTTTCAGGGGATCGTTTGCAACAGTTTGGGTCCATTTCTGAGTGAATTGCAGAACGTCAGATTTTTAGCAGAAATTGTGACCGCGCGGCTTAGGGATTTTTTCAAAAAAAGTTGTTCAGACGTCGAGGGCTAATTCTGTTTCCGATGATAAAAACCCATCTGTTTCCACCGAAAAACATTTCAGGGGATCACTTGCAACAGTTTGCCAACATTTTTGAGTGAATTGCAGAACGTCAGATTTTTAGCAGAAATTGTGACCGCACGGCTTAGGGATTTTTTCAAAAAACGTTGTTCAGACGTCGAAGGCTAATTCTGTTTCCGATGATAAAAACCCATCTGTTTCCACCGAAAAACATTTTAGGGGATCACTTGCAACAGTTTGCCAAGATTTTTGAGTGAATTGCAGAACGTCAGATTTTTAGCAGAAATTGTGACCGCGCGGCTTAGGGATTTTTTCAAAAAAAGTTGTTCAGACGTCGAGGGCTAATTCTGTTTCCGATGATAAAAACCCATCTGTTTCCACCGAAAAGCATTTCTGGGGATCACTTGCAACAGTTTGGGACCATATTTGAGTGAATTGCAGAACGTCAGATTTTTAGCAGAAATTGTGACCGCGCGGCTTAGGGATTTTTTCAAAAAAAGTTGTTCAGACGTCGAAGGCTAATTCTGTTTCCGATGATAAAAACCCATCTGTTTCCACCGAAAAACATTTCAGGGGATCACTTGCAACAGTTTGGAACCATTTTTGAGTGAATTGCAGAACGTCAGATTTTTAGCAGAAATTGTGACCGCGCGGCTTAGGGATTTTTTCAAAAAAAGTTGTTCACACGTCGAAGGCTAATTCTGTTTCCGATGATAAAAACCCATCTGTTTCCACCAAAAAACCTTTCAGGGGATCGTTTGCAACAGTTTGGGTCCATTTCTGAGTGAATTGCAGAACGTCAGATTTTTAGCAGAAATTGTGACCGCGCGGCTTAGGGATTTTTTCAAAAAAAGTTGTTCAGACGTCGAGGGCTAATTCTGTTTCCGATGATAAAAACCCATCTGTTTCCACCGAAAAACATTTCAGGGGATCACTTGCAACAGTTTGCCAACATTTTTGAGTGAATTGCAGAACGTCAGATTTTTAGCAGAAATTGTGACCGCACGGCTTAGGGATTTTTTCAAAAAACGTTGTTCAGACGTCGAAGGCTAATTCTGTTTCCGATGATAAAAACCCATCTGTTTCCACCGAAAAACATTTCAGGGGATCACTTGCAACAGTTTGCCAACATTTTTGAGTGAATTGCAGAACGTCAGATTTTTAGCAGAAATTGTGACCGCGCGGCTTAGGGATTTTTTCAAAAAAAGTTGTTGAGACGTCGAGGGCTAATTCTGTTTCCGATGATAAAAACCCATCTGTTTCCACCAAAAAACCTTTCAGGGGATCGTTTGCAACAGTTTGCCAACATTTTTGAGTGAATTGCAGAACGTCAGATTTTTAGCAGAAATTGTGACCGCGCGGCTTAGGGATTTTTTCAAAAAAAGTTGTTCAGACCTCGAGGGCTAATTCTGTTTCCGATTATAAAAACGCAACTGTTTCCACCAAAAAACCTTTCAGGGGATCGTTTGCAACAGTTTGGGTCCATTTTTGAGTGAATTGCAGAACGTCAGATTTTTAACAGAAATTGTGACCGCGCGGCTTAGGGATTTTTTCAAAAAAAGTTGTTCAGACGTCGAGGGCTAATTCTGTTTCCGATGATAAAAACCCATCTGTTTCCACTGAAACACATTTCAGGGGATCACTTGCAACAGTTTGGGACCATTTTTGAGTGAATTGCAGAACGTCAGATTTTTAGCAGAAATTGTGACCGCGCGGCTTAGGGATTTTTTCAAAAAAAGTTGTTGAGACGTCGAGGGCTAATTCTGTTTCCGATTATAAAAACCCATCTGTTTCCACCAAAAAACCTTTCAGGGGATCGTTTGCAACAGTTTGGGACCATTTTTGAGTGAATTGCAGAACGTCAGATTTTTAGCAGAAATTGTGACCGCGCGGCTTAGGGATTTTTTCAAAAAAAGTTGTTCAGACGTCGAAGGCTAATTCTGTTTCCGATGATAAAAACCCATCTGTTTCCACCGAAAAACATTTCAGGGGATCACTTGCAACAGTTTGGAACCATTTTTGAGTGAATTGCAGAACGTCAGATTTTTAGCAGAAATTGTGACCGCGCGGCTTAGGGATTTTTTCAAAAAAAGTTGTTCAGACGTCGAGGGCTAATTCTGTTTCCGATGATAAAAACCCATCTGTTTCCACTGAAACACATTTCAGGGGATCACTTGCAACAGTTTGGGACCATTTTTGAGTGAATTGCAGAACGTCAGATTTTTAGCAGAAATTGTGACCGCGCGGCTTAGGGATTTTTTCAAAAAAAGTTGTTGAGACGTCGAGGGCTAATTCTGTTTCCGATTATAAAAACCCATCTGTTTCCACCAAAAAACCTTTCAGGGGATCGTTTGCAACAGTTTGGGACCATTTTTGAGTGAATTGCAGAACGTCAGATTTTTAGCAGAAATTGTGACCGCGCGGCTTAGGGATTTTTTCAAAAAAAGTTGTTCAGACGTCGAAGGCTAATTCTGTTTCCGATGATAAAAACCCATCTGTTTCCACCGAAAAACATTTCAGGGGATCACTTGCAACAGTTTGGAACCATTTTTGAGTGAATTGCAGAACGTCAGATTTTTAGCAGAAATTGTGACCGCGCGGCTTAGGAATTTTTTCAAAAAAAGTTGTTCAGACGTCGAGGGCTAATTCTGTTTCCGATGATAAAAACCCATCTGTTTCCACTGAAACACATTTCAGGGGATCACTTGCAACAGTTTGGGACCATTTTTGAGTGAATTGCAGAACGTCAGATTTTTAGCAGAAATTGTGACCGCGCGGCTTAGGGATTTTTTCAAAAAAAGTTGTTGAGACGTCGAGGGCTAATTCTGTTTCCGATTATAAAAACCCATCTGTTTCCACCAAAAAACCTTTCAGGGGATCGTTTGCAACAGTTTGGGACCATTTTTGAGTGAATTGCAGAACGTCAGATTTTTAGCAGAAATTGTGACCGCGCGGCTTAGGGATTTTTTCAAAAAAAGTTGTTCAGACGTCGAAGGCTAATTCTGTTTCCGATGATAAAAACCCATCTGTTTCCACCGAAAAACATTTCAGGGGATCACTTGCAACAGTTTGGAACCATTTTTGAGTGAATTGCAGAACGTCAGATTTTTAGCAGAAATTGTGACCGCGCGGCTTAGGGATTTTTTCAAAAAAAGTTGTTCAGACGTCGAGGGCTAATTCTGTTTCCGATGATAAAAACCCATCTGTTTCCACTGAAACACATTTCAGGGGATCACTTGCAACAGTTTGGGACCATTTTTGAGTGAATTGCAGAACGTCAGATTTTTAGCAGAAATTGTGACCGCGCGGCTTAGGGATTTTTTCAAAAAAAGTTGTTGAGACGTCGAGGGCTAATTCTGTTTCCGATGATAAAAACCCATCTGTTTCCACCAAAAAACCTTTCAGGGGATCGTTTGCAACAGTTTGGGACCATTTTTGAGTGAATTGCAGAACGTCAGATTTTTAGCAGAAATTGTGACCGCGCGGCTTAGGGATTTTTTCAAAAAAAGTTGTTCAGACGTCGAAGGCTAATTCTGTTTCCGATGATAAAAACCCATCTGTTTCCACCGAAAAACATTTCAGGGGATCACTTGCAACAGTTTGGAACCATTTTTGAGTGAATTGCAGAACGTCAGATTTTTAGCAGAAATTGTGACCGCGCGGCTTAGGGATTTTTTCAAAAAAAGTTGTTCAGACGTCGAAGGCTAATTCTGTTTCCGATTATAAAAACCCAACTGTTTCCACCAAAAAACCTTTCAGGGGATCGTTTGCAACAGTTTGGGTCCATTTTTGAGTGAATTGCAGAACGTCAGATTTTTAGCAGAAATTGTGACCGCGCGGCTTAGGAATTTTTTCAAAAAAAGTTGTTCAGACGTCGAGGGCTAATTCTGTTTCCGATGATAAAAACCCATCTGTTTCCACCGAAACACATTTCAGGGGATCACTTGCAACAGTTTGCCAACATTTTTGAGTGAATTGCAGAACGTCAGATTTTTAGCAGAAATTGTGACCGCGCGGCTTAGGGATTTTTTCAAAAAAAGTTGTTCAGACGTCGAAGGCTAATTCTGTTTCCGATGATAAAAACCCATCTGTTTCCACCGAAAAACATTTCAGGGGATCACTTGCAACAGTTTGCCAACATTTTTGAGTGAATTGCAGAACGTCAGATTTTTAGCAGAAATTGTGACCGCGCGGCTTAGGGATTTTTTCAAAAAAAGTTGTTCAGACGTCGAGGGCTAATTCTGTTTCCGATGATAAAAACCCATCTGTTTCCACTGAAAAGCATTTCAGGGGATCACTTGCAACAGTTTGCCAACATTTTTGAGTGAATTGCAGAACGTCAGATTTTTAGCAGAAATTGTGACCGCGCGGCTTAGGGATTTTTTCAAAAAAAGTTGTTCAGACGTCGAGGGCTAATTCTGTTTCCGATGATAAAAACCCATCTGTTTCCACCGAAAAACATTTCATGGGATCACTTACAACAGTTTGCCAACATTTTTGAGTGAATTGCAGAACGTCAGATTTTTAGCAGAAATTGTGACCGCGCGGCTTAGGGATTTTTTCAAAAAAAGTTGTTCAGGCGTCGAGGGCTAATTCTGTTTCCGATGATAAAAACCCATCTGTTTCCACCGAAAAACATTTCAGTGGATCGTTTCCAACAGTTTGGGACCATTTTTGAGTGAATTGCAGAACGTCAGATTTTTAGCAGAAATTGTGACCGCGCGGCTTAGGGATTTTTTCAAAAAAAGTTGTTCAGACGTCGAGGGCTAATTCTGTTTCCGATGATAAAAACCCATCTGTTTCCACCGAAAAACATTTCATGGGATCACTTACAACAGTTTGCCAACATTTTTGAGTGAATTGCAGAACGTCAGATTTTTAGCAGAAATTGTGACCGCGCGGCTTAGGGATTTTTTCAAAAAAAGTTGTTCAGGCGTCGAGGGCTAATTCTGTGTCCGATGATAAAAACCCATCTGTTTCCACCGAAAAACATTTCAGTGGATCGTTTCCAACAGTTTGGGACCATTTTTGAGTGAATTGCAGAACGTCAGATTTTTAGCAGAAATTGTGACCGCGCGGCTTAGGGATTTTTTCAAAAAAAGTTGTTCAGACGTCGAGGGCTAATTCTGTTTCCGATGATAAAAACCCATCTGTTTCCACCCAAAAACATTTCAGGGGATCACTTACAATGGTTTGCCAACATTTTTGAGTGAATTGCAGAACGTCAGATTTTTAGCAGAAATTGTGACCGCGCGGCTTAGGGATTTTTTCAAAAAAAGTTGTTCAGGCGTCGAGGGCTAATTCTGTTTCCGATGAAAAAAACCCATCTGTTTCCACCGAAAAACATTTCAGTGGATCGTTTCCAACAGTTTGGGACCATTCTTGAGTGAATTGCAGAACGTCAGATTTTTAGCAGAAATTGTGACCGCGCGGCTGAGGGATTTTTTCAAAAAAAGTTGTTCAGACCTCGAGGGCTAATTCTGTTTCCGATGATAAAAACCCATCTGTTACCACCGAAAAACATTTCAGGGGATCACTTGCAACAGTTTGCCAACATTTTTGAGTGAATTGCAGAACGTCAGATTTTTAGCAGAAATTGTGACCGCGCGGCTTAGGGATTTTTTCAAAAAAAGTTGTTCAGACGTCGAGGGCTAATTCTGTTTCCGATGATAAAAACCCATCTGTTTCCACCGAAAAACATTTCAGGGGATCACTTGCAATGGTTTGCCAACATTTGAGTGAATTTCAGAACGTCAGATTTTTAGCAGAAATTGTGACCGCGCGGCTTAGGGATTTTTTCAAAAAAAGTTGTTCAGACGTCGAGGGCTAATTCTGTTTCCGATGATAAAAACCCATCTGTTTCCACCCAAAAACATTTCAGGGGATCACTTACAACAGTTTGCCAACATTTTTGAGTGAATTGCAGAACGTCAGATTTTTGCTGAAATTGTGACCGCGCGACTTAGGGATTTTTTCAAAAAAAGTTCTTCAGACGTCGAGGGCTAATTCTGTTTCCGATGATAAAAACCCATCTGTTTCCACCAAAAAACATTTCAGGGGATCACTTGCAACAGTTTGCCAACATTTTTGAGTGAATTGCAGAACGTCAGATTTTTAGCAGAAATTGTGACCGCGCGGCTTAGGGATTTTTTCAAAAAAAGTTGTTCAGACGTCGAGGGCTAATTCTGTTTCCGATGATAAAAACCCATCTGTTTCCACCAAAAAACCTTTCAGGGGATCACTTACAACAGTTGGCCAACATTTTTGAGTGAATTGCAGAACCTCAGATTTTTAGCAGAAATTGTGACCACGCGGCTTAGGGATTTTTTCAAAAAAAGTTGTTCAGACGTCGAGGGCTAATTCTGTTTCCGATGATAAAAACCCATCTGTTTCCACCCAAAAACATTTCAGGGGATCACTTACAACAGTTTGCCAACATTTTTGAGTGAATTGCAGAACGTCAGATTTTTGCTGAAATTGTGACCGCGCGACTTAGGGATTTTTTCAGAAAAAGTTCTTCAGACGTCGAGGGCTAATTCTGTTTCCGATGATAAAAACCCATCTGTTTCCACCGAAAAACATTTCAGGGGATCACTTGCAACAGTTTCCCAACATTTTTGAGTGAATTGCAGAACGTCAGATTTTTAGCAGAAATTGTGACCGCGCGGCTTAGGGATTTTTTCAAAAAAAGTTGTTCAGACGTCGAGGGCTAATTCTGTTTCCGATGATAAAAACCCATCTGTTTCCACCGAAAAACATTTCAGGGGATCACTTACAACAGTTTGCCAACATTTTTGAGTGAATTGCAGAACGTCAGATTTTTGCTGAAATTGTGACCGCGCGACTTAGGGATTTTTTCAAAAAAAGTTCTTCAGACGTCGAGGGCTAATTCTGTTTCCGATGATAAAAACCCATCTGTTTCCACCGAAAAACATTTCAGGGGATCACTTGCAACAGTTTGCCAACATTTTTGAGTGAATTGCAGAACGTCAGATTTTTAGCAGAAATTGTGACCGCGCGGCTTAGGGATTTTTTCAAAAAAAGTTGTTCAGACGTCGAGGGCTAATTCTGTTTCCGATGATAAAAACCCATTTGTTTCCACCGAAAAACATTTCAAGGGATCACTTGGAACAGTTTGCCAACATTTTTGAGTGAATTGCAGAACGTCAGATTTTTAGCAGAAATTATGACCGCGCGGCTTAGGGATTTTTTCAAAAAAAGTTGTTCAGACGTCGAGGGCTAATTCTGTTTCCGATGATAAAAACCCATCTGTTTCCACCGAAAAACATTTCAGGGGATCACTTACAACAGTTTGCCAACATTTTTGAGTGAATTGCAGAACGTCAGATTTTTGCTGAAATTGTGACCGCGCGACTTAGGGATTTTTTCAAAAAAAGTTGTTCAGACGTCGAGGGCTAATTCTGTTTCCGATGATAAAAACCCATCTGTTTCCACCGAAAAACATTTCAGGGGATCACTTGCAACAGTTTGCCAACATTTTTGAGTGAATTGCAGAACGCCAGATTTTTAGCAGAAATTGTGACCGCGCGGATTAGGGATTTTTTCAAAAAAAGTTGTTCAGACGTCGAGGGCTAATTCTGTTTCTGATGATAAAAACCCATCTGTATCCACCCAAAAACATTTCAGGGGATCGTTTGCAACAGTTTGGGACCATTTTTGAGTGAATTGCAGAACGTCAGATTTTTAGCAGAAATTGTGACCGCGCGGCTTAGGGATTTTTTCAAAAAAAGTTGTTCAGACGTCGAGGGCTAATTCTGTTTCCGATGATAAAAACCCATCTGTTTCCACCGAAAAACATTTCAGGGGATCACTTGCAACAGTTTGCCAACATTTTTGAGTGAATTGCAGAATGTCAGATTTTTAGCAGAAATTGTGACCGCGCGGCTTAGGGATTTTTTCAAAAAAAGTTGTTCAGACGTCGAGGGCTAATTCTGTTTCCGATGATAAAAACCCATCTGTTTCCACCGAAAAACATTTCAAGGGATCACTTGCAACAGTTTGCCAACATTTTTGAGTGAATTGCAGAACGTCAGATTTTTAGCAGAAATTGTGACCGCGCGGGTTAGGGATTTTTTCAAAAAAAGTTCTTCAGACGTCGAGGGCTAATTCTGTTTCCGATGATAAAAAACCATCTGTTTCCACCGAAAAACATTTCAGGGGATCACTTGCAACAGTTTGGGACCATTTTTGAGTGAATTGCAGAACGTCAGATTTTTAGCAGAAATTGTGACCGCGCGGCTTAGGGATTTTTTAAAAAAAAGTTGTTCAGACGTCGAGGGCTAATTCTGTTTCTGATGATAAAAACCCATCTGTATCCACCAAAAAACATTTCAGGGGATCGTTTGCAACAGTTTGGGACCATTTTTGAGTGAATTGCAGAACGTCAGATTTTTAGCAGAAATTGTGACCGCGCGGCTTAGGGATTTTTTCAAAAAAAGTTGTTCAGACGTCGAGGGCTAATTCTGTTTCCGATGATAAAAACCCATCTGTTTCCACCGAAAAACATTTCAAGGGATCACTTGCAACAGTTTGCCAACATTTTTGAGTGAATTGCAGAACGTCATATTTTTAGCAGAAATTGTGACCGCGCGGCTGAGGGATTTTTTCAAAAAAAGTTGTTCAGACGTCGAGGGCTAATTCTGTTTCCGATGATAAAAACCCATCTGTTTCCACCGAAAAACATTTCAGGGGATCACTTGCAACAGTTTGCCAACATTTTTGAGTGAATTGCAGAACGTCAGATTTTTAGCAGAAATTGTGACCGCGCGGGTTAGGGATTTTTTCAAAAAAAGTTGTTCATCCCTCGAGGGCTAATTCTGTTTCCGATGATAAAAACCCATCTGTTTCCACCGAAAAACATTTCAGGGGATCACTTGCAACAGTTTGCCAACATTTTTGAGTGAATTGCAGAACGTCAGATTTTTAGCAGAAATTGTGACCGCGCGGCTTAGGGATTTTTTCAAAAAAAGTTGTTCAGACGTCGAGGGCTAATTCTGTTTCCGATGATAAAAACCCATCTGTTTCCACCGAAAAACATTTCAGGGGATCACTTGCAACAGTTTGCCAACATTTTTGAGTGAATTGCAGAACGTCAGATTTTTAGCAGAAATTGTGACCGCGCGGGTTAGGGATTTTTTCAAAAAAAGTTGTTCAGACGTCGAGGGCTAATTCTGTTTCCGATGATAAAAACCCATCTGTTTCCACCGAAAAACATTTCAGGGGATCACTTGCAATAGTTTGGGATCATTTTTGAGTGAATTGCAGAACGTCAGATTTTTAGCAGAAATTCTGACCGCGCGGCTTAGGGATTTTTTCAAAAAAACTTGTTCAGACCTCGAGGGCTAATTCTGTTTCCGATGATAAAAACCCATCTGTTTCGACCAAAAAACATTTCAGGGGAGCGTTTGCAACAGTTTGGGACCATTTTTGAGTGAATTGCAGAACGTCAGATTTTTAGCAGAAATTGTGACCGCGCGACTTAGGGATTTTCTCAAAAAAAGTTGTTCAGACCTCTAGGGCTAATTCTGTTTGGGATGATAAAAACACATCTGCTTCCACCGAAAAACATTTCAGGGGATCACTTGCAACAGTTTGGGACCATTTTTGAGTGAATTGCAGAACGTCAGATTTTTAGCAGAAATTGTGACCGCGCGGCTTAGGGATTTTTTCAAAAAAAGTTGTTCAGACGTCGAGGGCTAATTCTGTTTCCGATGATAAAAACCCATCTGTTTCCACCGAAAAACATTTCAGGGGATCACTTGCAACAGTTTGCCAACATTTTTGAGTGAATTGCAGAATGTCAGATTTTTAGCAGAAATTGTGACCGCGCGGCTTAGGGATTTTTTCAAAAAAAGTTGTTCAGACGTCGAGGGCTAATTCTGTTTCCGATGATAAAAACCCATCTGTTTCCACCGAAAAACATTTCAAGGGATCACTTGCAACAGTTTGCCAACATTTTTGAGTGAATTGCAGAACGTCAGATTTTTAGCAGAAATTGTGACCGCGCGGGTTAGGGATTTTTTCAAAAAAAGTTCTTCAGACGTCGAGGGCTAATTCTGTTTCCGATGATAAAAACCCATCTGTTTCCACCGAAAAACATTTCAGGGGATCACTTGCAACAGTTTGCCAACATTTTTGAGTGAATTGCAGAACGCCAGATTTTTAGCAGAAATTGTGACCGCGCGGCTTAGGGATTTTTTCAAAAAAAGTTGTTCAGACGTCGAGGGCTAATTCTGTTTCCGATGATAAAAACCCATCTGTTTCCACCGAAAAACCTTTCAGGGGATCGTTTGCAACAGTTTGGCACCATTTTTGAGTGAATTGCAGAACGTCAGATTTTTAGCAGAAATTGTGACCGCGCAGCTTAGGGATTTTTTCAAAAAAAGTTGTTCAGACGTCGAGGGCTAATTCTGTTTCCGATGATAAAAAACCATCTGTTTCCACCGAAAAACATTTCAGGGGATCACTTGCAACAGTTTGGGACCATTTTTGAGTGAATTGCAGAACGTCAGATTTTTAGCAGAAATTGTGACCGCGCGGCTTAGGGATTTTTTCAAAAAAAGTTGTTCAGACGTCGAGGGCTAATTCTGTTTCCGATGATAAAAACCCATCTGTATCCACCAAAAAACATTTCAGGGGATCGTTTGCAACAGTTTGGGACCATTTTTGAGTGAATTGCAGAACGTCAGATTTTTAGCAGAAATTGTGACCGCGCGGCTTAGGGATTTTTTCAAAAAAAGTTGTTCAGACGTCGAGGGCTAATTCTGTTTCCGATGATAAAAACCCATCTGTTTCCACCGAAAAACATTTCAGGGGATCACTTGCAACAGTTTGCCAACATTTTTGAGTGAATTGCAGAATGTCAGATTTTTAGCAGAAATTGTGACCGCGCGGCTTAGGGATTTTTTCAAAAAAAGTTGTTCAGACGTCGAGGGCTAATTCTGTTTCCGATGATAAAAACCCATCTGTTTCCACCGAAAAACATTTCAGGGGATCACTTGCAACAGTTTGCCAACATTTTTGAGTGAATTGCAGAACGTCAGATTTTTAGCAGACATTGTGACCGCGCGGCTTAGGGATTTTTTCAAAAAAAGTTGTTCAGACGTCGAGGGCTAATTCTGTTTCCGATGATAAAAACCCATCTGTTTCCACCGAAAAACATTTCAGGGGATCACTTGCAATAGTTTGGGATCATTTTTGAGTGAATTGCAGAACGTCAGATTTTTAGCAGAAATTCTGACCGCGCGGCTTAGGGATTTTTTCAAAAAAACTTGTTCAGACTTCGAGGGCTAATTCTGTTTCCGATGATAAAAACCCATCTGTTTCCACCAAAAAACATTTCAGGGGAGCGTTTGCAACAGTTTGGGACCATTTTTGAGTGAATTGCAGAACGTCAGATTTTTAGCAGAAATTGTGACCGCGCGACTTAGGGATTTTCTCAAAAAAAGTTGTTCAGACCTCTAGGGCTAATTCTGTTTGGGATGATAAAAACACATCTGCTTCCACCGAAAAACATTTCAGGGGATCACTTGCAACAGTTTGGGACCATTTTTGAGTGAATTGCAGAACGTCAGATTTTTAGCAGAAATTGTGACCGCGCGGCTTAGGGATTTTTTCAAAAAAAGTTGTTCAGACGTCGAGGGCTAATTCTGTTTCCGATGATAAAAACCCATTTGTTTCCACCGAAAAACATTTCAAGGGATCACTTGGAACAGTTTGCCAACATTTTTGAGTGAATTGCAGAACGTCAGATTTTTAGCAGAAATTGTGACCGCGCGGCTTAGGGATTTTTTCAAAAAAAGTTGTTCAGACGTCGAGGGCTAATTCTGTTTCCGATGATAAAAACCCATCTGTTTCCACCGAAAAACATTTCAGGGGATCACTTACAACAGTTTGCCAACATTTTTGAGTGAATTGCAGAACGTCAGATTTTTGCTGAAATTGTGACCGCGCGACTTAGGGATTTTTTCAAAAAAAGTTGTTCAGACGTCGAGGGCTAATTCTGTTTCCGATGATAAAAACCCATCTGTTTCCAACGAAAAACATTTCAGGGGATCACTTGCAACAGTTTGCCAACATTTTTGAGTGAATTGCAGTACGCCAGATTTTTAGCAGAAATTGTGACCGCGCGGCTTAGGGATTTTTTCAAAAAAAGTTGTTCAGACGTCGAGGGCTAATTCTGTTTCTGATGATAAAAACCCATCTGTATCCACCCAAAAACATTTCAGGGGATCGTTTGCAACAGTTTGGGACCATTTTTGAGTGAATTGCAGAACGTCAGATTTTTAGCAGAAATTGTGACCGCGCGGCTTAGGGATTTTTTCAAAAAAAGTTGTTCAGACGTTGAGGGCTAATTCTGTTTCCGATGATAAAAACCCATCTGTTTCCACCGAAAAACATTTCAGGGGATGACTTGCAACAGTTTGCCAACATTTTTGAGTGAATTGCAGAATGTCATATTTTTAGCAGAAATTGTGACCGCGCGGCTTAGGGATTTTTTCAAAAAAAGTTGTTCAGACGTCGAGGGCTAATTCTGTTTCCGATGATAAAAACCCATCTGTTTCCACCGAAAAACATTTCAAGGGATCACTTGCAACAGTTTGCCAACATTTTTGAGTGAATTGCAGAACGTCAGATTTTTAGCAGAAATTGTGACCGCGCGGCTTAGGGATTTTTTCAAAAAAAGTTGTTCAGACGTCGAGGGCTAATTCTGTTTCCGATGATAAAAACCCATCTGTTTCCACTGAAAAACATTTCAGGGGATCACTTACAACAGTTTGCCAACATTTTTGAGTGAATTGCAGAACGTCAGATTTTTGCTGAAATTGTGACCGCGCGACTTAGGGATTTTTTCAAAAAAAGTTGTTCAGACGTCGAGGGCTAATTCTGTTTCCGATGATAAAAACCCATTTGTTTCCACCGAAAAACATTTCAAGGGATCACTTGGAACAGTTTGCCAACATTTTTGAGTGAATTGCAGAACGTCAGATTTTTAGCAGAAATTGTGACCGCGCGGCTTAGGGATTTTTTCAAAAAAAGTTGTTCAGACGTCGAGGGCTAATTCTGTTTCCGATGATAAAAACCCATCTGTTTCCACCGAAAAACATTTCAGGGGATCACTTACAACAGTTTGCCAACATTTTTGAGTGAATTGCAGAACGTCAGATTTTTGCTGAAATTGTGACCGCGCTACTTAGGGATTTTTTCAAAAAAAGTTGTTCAGACGTCGAGGGCTAATTCTGTTTCCGATGATAAAAACCCATCTGTTTCCAACGAAAAACATTTCAGGGGATCACTTGCAACAGTTTGCCAACATTTTTGAGTGAATTGCAGAACGCCAGATTTTTAGCAGAAATTGTGACCGCGCGGCTTAGGGATTTTTTCAAAAAAAGTTGTTCAGACGTCGAGGGCTAATTCTGTTTCTGATGATAAAAACCCATCTGTATCCACCCAAAAACATTTCAGGGGATCGTTTGCAACAGTTTGGGACCATTTTTGAGTGAATTGCAGAACGTCAGATTTTTAGCAGAAATTGTGACCGCGCGGCTTAGGGATTTTTTCAAAAAAAGTTGTTCAGACGTTGAGGGCTAATTCTGTTTCCGATGATAAAAACCCATCTGTTTCCACCGAAAAACATTTCAGGGGATGACTTGCAACAGTTTGCCAACATTTTTGAGTGAATTGCAGAATGTCATATTTTTAGCAGAAATTGTGACCGCGCGGCTTAGGGATTTTTTCAAAAAAAGTTGTTCAGACGTCGAGGGCTAATTCTGTTTCCGATGATAAAAACCCATCTGTTTCCACCGAAAAACATTTCAAGGGATCACTTGCAACAGTTTGCCAACATTTTTGAGTGAATTGCAGAACGTCAGATTTTTAGCAGAAATTGTGACCGCGCGGCTTAGGGATTTTTTCAAAAAAAGTTGTTCAGACGTCGAGGGCTAATTCTGTTTCCGATGATAAAAACCCATCTGTTTCCACTGAAAAACATTTCAGGGGATCACTTACAACAGTTTGCCAACATTTTTGAGTGAATTGCAGAACGTCAGATTTTTGCTGAAATTGTGACCGCGCGACTTAGGGATTTTTTCAAAAAAAGTTGTTCAGACGTCGAGGGCTAATTCTGTTTCCGATGATAAAAACCCATCTGTTTCCACCGAAAAACATTTCAGGGGATCACTTGCAACAGTTTGCCAACATTTTTGAGTGAATTGCAGAACGCCAGATTTTTAGCAGAAATTGTGACCGCGCGGCTTAGGGATTTTTTCAAAAAAAGTTGTTCAGACGTCGAGGGCTAATTCTGTTTCTGATGATAAAAACCCATCTGTATCCACCCAAAAACATTTCAGGGGATCGTTTGCAACAGTTTGGGACCATTTTTGAGTGAATTGCAGAACGTCAGATTTTTAGCAGAAATTGTGACCGCGCGGCTTAGGGATTTTTTCAAAAAAAGTTGTTCAGACGTTGAGGGCTAATTCTGTTTCCGATGATAAAAACCCATCTGTTTCCACCGAAAAACATGTCAGGGGATGACTTGCAACAGTTTGCCAACATTTTTGAGTGAATTGCAGAATGTCATATTTTTAGCAGAAATTGTGACCGCGCGGCTTAGGGATTTTTTCAAAAAAAGTTGTTCAGACGTCGAGGGCTAATTCTGTTTCCGATGATAAAAACCCATCTGTTTCCACCGAAAAACATTTCAAGGGATCACTTGCAACAGTTTGCCAACATTTTTGAGTGAATTGCAGAACGTCAGATTTTTAGCAGAAATTGTGACCGCGCGGGTTAGGGATTTTTTCAAAAAAAGTTGTTCAGACGTTGAGGGCTAATTCTGTTTCCGATGATAAAAACCCATCTGTTTCCACCGAAAAACATTTCAAGGGATCACTTGCAACAGTTTGCCAACATTTTTGAGTGAATTGCAGAACGTCAGATTTTTAGCAGAAATTGTGACCGCGCGGCTTAGGGATTTTTTCAAAAAAAGTTGTTCAGACGTCGAGGGCTAATTCTGTTTCCGATGATAAAAACCCATCTGTTTCCACTGAAAAACATTTCAGGGGATCACTTACAACAGTTTGCCAACATTTTTGAGTGAATTGCAGAACGTCAGATTTTTGCTGAAATTGTGACCGCGCGACTTAGGGATTTTTTCAAAAAAAGTTGTTCAGACGTCGAGGGCTAATTCTGTTTCCGATGATAAAAACCCATTTGTTTCCACCGAAAAACATTTCAAGGGATCACTTGGAACAGTTTGCCAACATTTTTGAGTGAATTGCAGAACGTCAGATTTTTAGCAGAAATTGTGACCGCGCGGCTTAGGGATTTTTTCAAAAAAAGTTGTTCAGACGTCGAGGGCTAATTCTGTTTCCGATGATAAAAACCCATCTGTTTCCACCGAAAAACATTTCAGGGGATCACTTACAACAGTTTGCCAACATTTTTGAGTGAATTGCAGAACGTCAGATTTTTGCTGAAATTGTGACCGCGCTACTTAGGGATTTTTTCAAAAAAAGTTGTTCAGACGTCGAGGGCTAATTCTGTTTCCGATGATAAAAACCCATCTGTTTCCAACGAAAAACATTTCAGGGGATCACTTGCAACAGTTTGCCAACATTTTTGAGTGAATTGCAGAACGCCAGATTTTTAGCAGAAATTGTGACCGCGCGGCTTAGGGATTTTTTCAAAAAAAGTTGTTCAGACGTCGAGGGCTAATTCTGTTTCTGATGATAAAAACCCATCTGTATCCACCCAAAAACATTTCAGGGGATCGTTTGCAACAGTTTGGGACCATTTTTGAGTGAATTGCAGAACGTCAGATTTTTAGCAGAAATTGTGACCGCGCGGCTTAGGGATTTTTTCAAAAAAAGTTGTTCAGACGTTGAGGGCTAATTCTGTTTCCGATGATAAAAACCCATCTGTTTCCACCGAAAAACATTTCAGGGGATGACTTGCAACAGTTTGCCAACATTTTTGAGTGAATTGCAGAATGTCATATTTTTAGCAGAAATTGTGACCGCGCGGCTTAGGGATTTTTTCAAAAAAAGTTGTTCAGACGTCGAGGGCTAATTCTGTTTCCGATGATAAAAACCCATCTGTTTCCACCGAAAAACATTTCAAGGGATCACTTGCAACAGTTTGCCAACATTTTTGAGTGAATTGCAGAACGTCAGATTTTTAGCAGAAATTGTGACCGCGCGGCTTAGGGATTTTTTCAAAAAAAGTTGTTCAGACGTCGAGGGCTAATTCTGTTTCCGATGATAAAAACCCATCTGTTTCCACTGAAAAACATTTCAGGGGATCACTTACAACAGTTTGCCAACATTTTTGAGTGAATTGCAGAACGTCAGATTTTTGCTGAAATTGTGACCGCGCGACTTAGGGATTTTTTCAAAAAAAGTTGTTCAGACGTCGAGGGCTAATTCTGTTTCCGATGATAAAAACCCATCTGTTTCCACCGAAAAACATTTCAGGGGATCACTTGCAACAGTTTGCCAACATTTTTGAGTGAATTGCAGAACGCCAGATTTTTAGCAGAAATTGTGACCGCGCGGCTTAGGGATTTTTTCAAAAAAAGTTGTTCAGACGTCGAGGGCTAATTCTGTTTCTGATGATAAAAACCCATCTGTATCCACCCAAAAACATTTCAGGGGATCGTTTGCAACAGTTTGGGACCATTTTTGAGTGAATTGCAGAACGTCAGATTTTTAGCAGAAATTGTGACCGCGCGGCTTAGGGATTTTTTCAAAAAAAGTTGTTCAGACGTTGAGGGCTAATTCTGTTTCCGATGATAAAAACCCATCTGTTTCCACCGAAAAACATGTCAGGGGATGACTTGCAACAGTTTGCCAACATTTTTGAGTGAATTGCAGAATGTCATATTTTTAGCAGAAATTGTGACCGCGCGGCTTAGGGATTTTTTCAAAAAAAGTTGTTCAGACGTCGAGGGCTAATTCTGTTTCCGATGATAAAAACCCATCTGTTTCCACCGAAAAACATTTCAAGGGATCACTTGCAACAGTTTGCCAACATTTTTGAGTGAATTGCAGAACGTCAGATTTTTAGCAGAAATTGTGACCGCGCGGGTTAGGGATTTTTTCAAAAAAAGTTGTTCAGACGTTGAGGGCTAATTCTGTTTCCGATGATAAAAACCCATCTGTTTCCACCGAAAAACATTTCAGGGGATCACTTGCAACAGTTTGCCAACATTTTTGAGTGAATTGCAGAACGTCAGATTTTTAGCAGAAATTGTGACCGCGCGGCTTAGGGATTTTTTCAAAAAAAGTTGTTCAGACGTCGAGGGCTAATTCTGTTTCCGATGATAAAAACCCATCTGTTTCCACTGAAAAACATTTCAGGGGATCACTTACAACAGTTTGCCAACATTTTTGAGTGAATTGCAGAACGTCAGATTTTTAGCAGAAATTGTGACCGCGCGGCTTAGGGATTTTTTCAAAAAAAGTTCTTCAGACGTCGAGGGCTAATTCTGTTTCCGATGATAAAAACCCATCTGTTTCCACCGAAAAACATTTCAGGGGATCACTTGCAACAGTTTGCCAACATTTTTGAGTGAATTGCAGAACGCCAGATTTTTAGCAGAAATTGTGACCGCGCGGCTTAGGGATTTTTTCAAAAAAAGTTGTTCAGACGTCGAGGGCTAATTCTGTTTCCGATGATAAAAACCCATCTGTTTCCACCGAAAAACCTTTCAGGGGATCGTTTGCAACAGTTTGGCACCATTTTTGAGTGAATTGCAGAACGTCAGATTTTTAGCAGAAATTGTGACCGCGCGGCTGAGGGATTTTTTCAAAAAAAGTTGTTCAGACGTCGAGGGCTAATTCTGTTTCCGATGATAAAAAACCATCTGTTTCCACCGAAAAACATTTCAGGGGATCACTTGCAACAGTTTGGGACCATTTTTGAGTGAATTGCAGAACGTCAGATTTTTAGCAGAAATTGTGACCGCGCGGCTTAGGGATTTTTTCAAAAAAAGTTGTTCAGACGTCGAGGGCTAATTCTGTTTCTGATGATAAAAACCCATCTGTATCCACCAAAAAACATTTCAGGGGATCGTTTGCAACAGTTTGGGACCATTTTTGAGTGAATTGCAGAACGTCAGATTTTTAGCAGAAATTGTGACCGCGCGGCTTAGGGATTTTTTCAAAAAAAGTTGTTCAGACGTCGAGGGCTAATTCTGTTTCCGATGATAAAAACCCATCTGTTTCCACCGAAAAACATTTCAAGGGATCACTTGCAACAGTTTGCCAACATTTTTGAGTGAATTGCAGAACGTCATATTTTTAGCAGAAATTGTGACCGCGCGGCTGAGGGATTTTTTCAAAAAAAGTTGTTCAGACGTCGAGGGCTAATTCTGTTTCCGATGATAAAAACCCATCTGTTTCCACCGAAAAACCTTTCCGGCGATCGTTTGCAACAGTTTGGGACCATTTTTGAGTGAATTGCAGAACGTCAGATTTTTAGCAGAAATTGTGACCGCGCGGCTTAGGGATTTTTTCAAAAAAAGTTGTTCATCCCTCGAGGGCTAATTCTGTTTCCGATGATAAAAACCCATCTGTTTCCACCGAAAAACATTTCAGGGGATCACTTGCAACAGTTTGCCAACATTTTTGAGTGAATTGCAGAACGTCAGATTTTTAGCAGAAATTGTGACCGCGCGGCTTAGGGATTTTTTCAAAAAAAGTTGTTCAGACGTCGAGGGCTAATTCTGTTTCCGATGATAAAAACCCATCTGTTTCCACCGAAAAACATTTCAGGGGATCACTTGCAACAGTTTGCCAACATTTTTGAGTGAATTGCAGAACGTCAGATTTTTAGCAGACATTGTGACCGCGCGGCTTAGGGATTTTTTCAAAAAAAGTTGTTCAGACGTCGAGGGCTAATTCTGTTTCCGATGATAAAAACCCATCTGTTTCCACCGAAAAACATTTCAGGGGATCACTTGCAATAGTTTGGGATCATTTTTGAGTGAATTGCAGAACGTCAGATTTTTAGCAGAAATTCTGACCGCGCGGCTTAGAGATTTTTTCAAAAAAACTTGTTCAGACCTCGAGGGCTAATTCTGTTTCCGATGATAAAAACCCATCTGTTTCCACCAAAAAACATTTCAGGGGAGCGTTTGCAACAGTTTGGGACCATTTTTGAGTGAATTGCAGAACGTCAGATTTTTAGCAGTAATTGTGACCGCGCGACTTAGGGATTTTCTCAAAAAAAGTTGTTCAGACCTCTAGGGCTAATTCTGTTTGGGATGATAAAAACACATCTGCTTCCACCGAAAAACATTTCAGGGGATCACTTGCAACAGTTTGGGACCATTTTTGAGTGAATTGCAGAACGTCAGATTTTTAGCAGAAATTGTGACCGCGCGGCTTAGGGATTTTTTCAAAAAAAGTTGTTCAGACGTCGAGGGCTAATTCTGTTTCCGATGATAAAAACCCATCTGTTTCCACCGAAAAACCTTTCAGGGGATCATTTGCAACAGTTTGCCAACATTTTTGAGTGAATTGCAGAACGTCAGATTTTTAGCAGAAATTGTGACCGCGCGACTTAGGGATTTTTTCAAAAAAAGTTCTTCAGGCGTCGAGGGCTAATTCTGTTTCCGATGATAAAAACCCATCTGTTTCCACCGAAAAACATTTCAGGGGATCACTTGCAACAGTTTGGGACCATTTTTGAGTGAATTGCAGAACTTTCAAAAAAAGTTGTTCATCCCTCGAGGGCTAATTCTGTTTCCGATGATAAATAACCATCTCTTTCCACCGAAAAACATTTCAGGGGATCACTTGCAACAGTTTGCCAACATTTTTGAGTGAATTGCAGAACGTCAGATTGTTAGCAGAAATTGTGACCGCGCGGCTGAGGGATTTTTTCAAAAAAAGTTGTTCATCCCTCGAGGGCTAATTCTGTTTCCGATGATAAAAAACCATCTGTTTCCACCGAAAAACATTTCAGGGGATCACTTACAACAGTTTGCCAACATTTTTGAGTGAATTGCAGAACGTCAGATTTTTAGCAGAAATTGTGACCGCGCGGCTTAGGGATTTTTTCAAAAAAAGTTGTTCAGACGTCGAGGGCTAATTCTGTTTCCGATGATAAAAACCCATCTGTTTCCACCGAAAAACATTTCAGGGGATCACTTGCAACAGTTTGCCAACATTTTTGAGTGAATTGCAGAACGTCAGATTTTTAGCAGACATTGTGACCGCGCGGCTTAGGGATTTTTTCAAAAAAAGTTGTTCAGACGTCGAGGGCTAATTCTGTTTCCGATGATAAAAACCCATCTGTTTCCACCGAAAAACATTTCAGGGGATCACTTGCAATAGTTTGGGATCATTTTTGAGTGAATTGCAGAACGTCAGATTTTTAGCAGAAATTCTGACCGCGCGGCTTAGAGATTTTTTCAAAAAAACTTGTTCAGACCTCGAGGGCTAATTCTGTTTCCGATGATAAAAACCCATCTGTTTCCACCAAAAAACATTTCAGGGGAGCGTTTGCAACAGTTTGGGACCATTTTTGAGTGAATTGCAGAACGTCAGATTTTTAGCAGTAATTGTGACCGCGCGACTTAGGGATTTTCTCAAAAAAAGTTGTTCAGACCTCTAGGGCTAATTCTGTTTGGGATGATAAAAACACATCTGCTTCCACCGAAAAACATTTCAGGGGATCACTTGCAACAGTTTGGGACCATTTTTGAGTGAATTGCAGAACGTCAGATTTTTAGCAGAAATTGTGACCGCGCGGCTTAGGGATTTTTTCAAAAAAAGTTGTTCAGACGTCGAGGGCTAATTCTGTTTCCGATGATAAAAACCCATCTGTTTCCACCGAAAAACCTTTCAGGGGATCATTTGCAACAGTTTGCCAACATTTTTGAGTGAATTGCAGAACGTCAGATTTTTAGCAGAAATTGTGACCGCGCGACTTAGGGATTTTTTCAAAAAAAGTTCTTCAGGCGTCGAGGGCTAATTCTGTTTCCGATGATAAAAACCCATCTGTTTCCACCGAAAAACATTTCAGGGGATCACTTGCAACAGTTTGGGACCATTTTTGAGTGAATTGCAGAACTTTCAAAAAAAGTTGTTCATCCCTCGAGGGCTAATTCTGTTTCCGATGATAAATAACCATCTCTTTCCACCGAAAAACATTTCAGGGGATCACTTGCAACAGTTTGCCAACATTTTTGAGTGAATTGCAGAACGTCAGATTTTTAGCAGAAATTGTGACCGCGCGGCTGAGGGATTTTTTCAAAAAAAGTTGTTCATCCCTCGAGGGCTAATTCTGTTTCCGATGATAAAAAACCATCTGTTTCCACCGAAAAACATTTCAGGGGATCACTTACAACAGTTTGCCAACATTTTTGAGTGAATTGCAGAACGTCAGATTTTTAGCAGAAATTGTGACCGCGCGGCTTAGGGATTTTTTCAAAAAAAGTTGTTCAGACGTCGAGGGCTAATTCTGTTTCCGATGATAAAAACCCATCTGTTTCCACCGAAAAACATTTCAGGGGATCACTTGCAACAGTTTGCCAACATTTTTGAGTGAATTGCAGAACGTCAGATTTTTAGCAGAAATTGTGACCGCGCGGCTTAGGGATTTTTTCAAAAAAAGTTGTTCAGACGTCGAGGGCTAATTCTGTTTCCGATGATAAAAACCCATCTGTATCCACCAAAAAACATTTCAGGGGATCGTTTGCAACAGTTTGGGACCATTTTTGAGTGAATTGCAGAACGTCAGATTTTTAGCAGAAATTGTGACCGCGCGGCTTAGGGATTTTTTCAAAAAAAGTTGTTCAGACGTCGAGGGCTAATTCTGTTTCCGATGATAAAAACCCATCTGTTTCCACCGAAAAACATTTCAGGGGATCACTTGCAACAGTTTGGGACCATTTTTGAGTGAATTGCAGAACGTCAGATTTTTAGCAGAAATTGTGACCGCGCGGCTTAGGGATTTTTTCAAAAAAAGTTGTTCAGACCTCTAGGGCTAATTCTGTTTGGGATGATAAAAACACATCTGCTTCCACCGAAAAACATTTCAGGGGATCACTTGCAACGGTTTGCCTACATTTTTGAGTGAATTGCCGAACGTCAGATTTTTAGCAGAAATTATGACCGCGCGGCTGAGGGATTTTTTCAAAAAAAGTTGTTCAGACGTCGAGGGCTAATTCTGTTTCCGATGATAAAAAACCATCTGTTTCCACCGAAAAACATTTCAGGGGATCACTTGCAACAGTTTGCCAACATTTTTGATTGAATTGCAGAACGTCAGATTTTTAGCAGAAATTGTGACCGCGCGGCTTAGGGATTTTTTCAAAAAAAGTTGTTCAGACGTCGAGGGCTAATTCTGTTTCCGATGATAAAAACCCATCTGTTTCCACCGAAAAACCTTTCAGGGGATCATTTGCAACAGTTTGCCAACATTTTTGAGTGAATTGCAGAACGTCAGATTTTTAGCAGAAATTGTGACCGCGCGACTTAGGGATTTTTTCAAAAAAAGTTCTTCAGACGTCGAGGGCTAATTCTGTTTCCGATGATAAAAACCCATCTGTTTCCACCGAAAAACATTTCAGGGGATCACTTGCAACAGTTTGGGACCATTTTTGAGTGAATTGCAGAACTTTCAAAAAAAGTTGTTCATCCCTCGAGGGCTAATTCTGTTTCCGATGATAAAAAACCATCTGTTTCCACCGAAAAACATTTCAGGGGATCACTTGCAACAGTTTGCCAACATTTTTGAGTGAATTGCAGAACGTCAGATTTTTAGCAGAAATTGTGACCGTGCGGCTTAGGGATTTTTTCAAAAAAAGTTGTTCAGACGTCGAGGGCTAATTCTGTTTCCGATGATAAAAACCCATCTGTTTCCACCGAAAAACATTTCAGGGGATCACTTGCAACAGTTTGGGACCATTTTTGAGTGAATTGCAGAACGTCAGATTTTTAGCAGAAATTATGACCGCGCGGCTGAGGGATTTTTTCAAAAAAAGTTGTTCATCCCTCGAGGGCTAATTCTGTTTCCGATGATAAAAAACCATCTGTTTCCACCGAAAAACATTTCAGGGGATCACTTACAACAGTTTGCCAACATTTTTGAGTGAATTGCAGAACGTCAGATTTTTAGCAGAAATTGTGACCGCGCGGCTTCGGGATTTTTTCAAAAAAAGTTGTTCAGACGTCGAGGGCTAATTCTGTTTCCGATGATAAAAACCCATCTGTTTCCACCGAAAAACATTTCAGGGGATTACTTGCAACAGTTTGCCAACATTTTTGAGTGAATTGCAGAACGTCAGATTTTTAGCAGAAATTGTGACCGCGCGGCTTAGGGATTTTTTCAAAAAAAGTTGTTCAGACGTCGAGGGCTAATTCTGTTTCCGATGATAAAAACCCATCTGTTTCCACCAAAAAACATTTCAGGGGATCACTTACAACAGTTTGCCAACATTTTTGAGTGAATTGCAGAACGTCAGATTTTTAGCAGAAATTGTGACCGCGCGGCTTAGGGATTTTTTCAAAAAAAGTTGTTCAGACGTCGAGGGCTAATTCTGTTTCCGATGATAAAAACCCATCTGTTTCCACCGAAAAACATTTCAGGGGATCACTTGCAACAGTTTGCCAACATTTTTGAGTGAATTGCAGAACGTCAGATTTTTAGCAGAAATTGTGACCGCGCGGCTTAGGGATTTTTTCAAAAAAAGTTGTTCAGACGTCGAGGGCTAATTCTGTTTCCGATGATAAAAACCCATCTGTATCCACCAAAAAACATTTCAGGGGATCGTTTGCAACAGTTTGGGACCATTTTTGAGTGAATTGCAGAACGTCAGATTTTTAGCAGAAATTGTGACCGCGCGGCTTAGGGATTTTTTCAAAAAAAGTTGTTCAGACGTCGAGGGCTAATTCTGTTTCCGATGATAAAAACCCATCTGTTTCCACCGAAAAACATTTCAGGGGATCACTTGCAACAGTTTGGGACCATTTTTGAGTGAATTGCAGAACGTCAGATTTTTAGCAGAAATTGTGACCGCGCGGCTTAGGGATTTTTTCAAAAAAAGTTGTTCAGACCTCTAGGGCTAATTCTGTTTGGGATGATAAAAACACATCTGCTTCCACCGAAAAACATTTCAGGGGATCACTTGCAACGGTTTGCCTACATTTTTGAGTGAATTGCCGAACGTCAGATTTTTAGCAGAAATTGTGACCGCGCGGCTTAGGGATTTTTTCAAAAAAAGTTGTTCAGACGTCGAGGGCTAATTCTGTTTCCGATGATAAAAAACCATCTGTTTCCACCGAAAAACATTTCAGGGGATCACTTGCAACAGTTTGCCAACATTTTTGATTGAATTGCAGAACGTCAGATTTTTAGCAGAAATTGTGACCGCGCGGCTTAGGGATTTTTTCAAAAAAAGTTGTTCAGACGTCGAGGGCTAATTCTGTTTCCGATGATAAAAACCCATCTGTTTCCACCGAAAAACCTTTCAGGGGATCATTTGCAACAGTTTGCCAACATTTTTGAGTGAATTGCAGAACGTCAGATTTTTAGCAGAAATTGTGACCGCGCGACTTAGGGATTTTTTCAAAAAAAGTTCTTCAGACGTCGAGGGCTAATTCTGTTTCCGATGATAAAAACCCATCTGTTTCCACCGAAAAACATTTCAGGGGATCACTTGCAACAGTTTGGGACCATTTTTGAGTGAATTGCAGAACTTTCAAAAAAAGTTGTTCATCCCTCGAGGGCTAATTCTGTTTCCGATGATAAAAAACCATCTGTTTCCACCGAAAAACATTTCAGGGGATCACTTACAACAGTTTGCCAACATTTTTGAGTGAATTGCAGAACGTCAGATTTTTAGCAGAAATTGTGACCGCGCGGCTTAGGGATTTTTTCAAAAAAAGTTGTTCAGACGTCGAGGGCTAATTCTGTTTCCGATGATAAAAACCCATCTGTTTCCACCGAAAAACATTTCAGGGGATCACTTGCAACAGTTTGCCAACATTTTTGAGTGAATTGCAGAACGTCAGATTTTTAGCAGAAATTGTGACCGCGCGGCTTAGGGATTTTTTCAAAAAAAGTTGTTCAGACGTCGAGGGCTAATTCTGTTTCCGATGATAAAAACCCATCTGTATCCACCAAAAAACATTTCAGGGGATCGTTTGCAACAGTTTGGGACCATTTTTGAGTGAATTGCAGAACGTCAGATTTTTAGCAGAAATTGTGACCGCGCGGCTTAGGGATTTTTTCAAAAAAAGTTGTTCAGACGTCGAGGGCTAATTCTGTTTCCGATGATAAAAACCCATCTGTTTCCACCGAAAAACATTTCAGGGGATCACTTGCAACAGTTTGGGACCATTTTTGAGTGAATTGCAGAACGTCAGATTTTTAGCAGAAATTGTGACCGCGCGGCTTAGGGATTTTTTCAAAAAAAGTTGTTCAGACCTCTAGGGCTAATTCTGTTTGGGATGATAAAAACACATCTGCTTCCACCGAAAAACATTTCAGGGGATCACTTGCAACGGTTTGCCTACATTTTTGAGTGAATTGCCGAACGTCAGATTTTTAGCAGAAATTGTGACCGCGCGGCTGAGGGATTTTTTCAAAAAAAGTTGTTCAGACGTCGAGGGCTAATTCTGTTTCCGATGATAAAAAACCATCTGTTTCCACCGAAAAACATTTCAGGGGATCACTTGCAACAGTTTGCCAACATTTTTGATTGAATTGCAGAACGTCAGATTTTTAGCAGAAATTGTGACCGCGCGGCTTAGGGATTTTTTCAAAAAAAGTTGTTCAGACGTCGAGGGCTAATTCTGTTTCCGATGATAAAAACCCATCTGTTTCCACCGAAAAACCTTTCAGGGGATCATTTGCAACAGTTTGCCAACATTTTTGAGTGAATTGCAGAACGTCAGATTTTTAGCAGAAATTGTGACCGCGCGACTTAGGGATTTTTTCAAAAAAAGTTCTTCAGACGTCGAGGGCTAATTCTGTTTCCGATGATAAAAACCCATCTGTTTCCACCGAAAAACATTTCAGGGGATCACTTGCAACAGTTTGGGACCATTTTTGAGTGAATTGCAGAACTTTCAAAAAAAGTTGTTCATCCCTCGAGGGCTAATTCTGTTTCCGATGATAAAAAACCATCTGTTTCCACCGAAAAACATTTCAGGGGATCACTTGCAACAGTTTGCCAACATTTTTGAGTGAATTGCAGAACGTCAGATTTTTAGCAGAAATTGTGACCGTGCGGCTTAGGGATTTTTTCAAAAAAAGTTGTTCAGACGTCGAGGGCTAATTCTGTTTCCGATGATAAAAACCCATCTGTTTCCACCGAAAAACATTTCAGGGGATCACTTGCAACAGTTTGGGACCATTTTTGAGTGAATTGCAGAACGTCAGATTTTTAGCAGAAATTATGACCGCGCGGCTGAGGGATTTTTTCAAAAAAAGTTGTTCATCCCTCGAGGGCTAATTCTGTTTCCGATGATAAAAAACCATCTGTTTCCACCGAAAAACATTTCAGGGGATCACTTACAACAGTTTGCCAACATTTTTGAGTGAATTGCAGAACGTCAGATTTTTAGCAGAAATTGTGACCGCGCGGCTTCGGGATTTTTTCAAAAAAAGTTGTTCAGACGTCGAGGGCTAATTCTGTTTCCGATGATAAAAACCCATCTGTTTCCACCGAAAAACATTTCAGGGGATTACTTGCAACAGTTTGCCAACATTTTTGAGTGAATTGCAGAACGTCAGATTTTTAGCAGAAATTGTGACCGCGCGGCTTAGGGATTTTTTCAAAAAAAGTTGTTCAGACGTCGAGGGCTAATTCTGTTTCCGATGATAAAAACCCATCTGTTTCCACCAAAAAACATTTCAGGGGATCACTTACAACAGTTTGCCAACATTTTTGAGTGAATTGCAGAACGTCAGATTTTTAGCAGAAATTGTGACCGCGCGGCTTAGGGATTTTTTCAAAAAAAGTTGTTCAGACGTCGAGGGCTAATTCTGTTTCCGATGATAAAAACCCATCTGTTTCCACCGAAAAACATTTCAGGGGATCACTTGCAACAGTTTGCCAACATTTTTGAGTGAATTGCAGAACGTCAGATTTTTAGCAGAAATTGTGACCGCGCGGCTTAGGGATTTTTTCAAAAAAAGTTGTTCAGACGTCGAGGGCTAATTCTGTTTCCGATGATAAAAACCCATCTGTTTCCACCGAAAAACATTTCAGGGGATCACTTGCAACAGTTTGGGACCATTTTTGAGTGAATTGCAGAACGTCAGATTTTTAGCAGAAATTGTGACCGCGCGGCTTAGGGATTTTTTCAAAAAAAGTTGTTCAGACCTCTAGGGCTAATTCTGTTTGGGATGATAAAAACACATCTGCTTCCACCGAAAAACATTTCAGGGGATCACTTGCAACGGTTTGCCTACATTTTTGAGTGAATTGCCGAACGTCAGATTTTTAGCAGAAATTGTGACCGCGCGGCTTAGGGATTTTTTCAAAAAAAGTTGTTCAGACGTCGAGGGCTAATTCTGTTTCCGATGATAAAAAACCATCTGTTTCCACCGAAAAACATTTCAGGGGATCACTTGCAACAGTTTGCCAACATTTTTGATTGAATTGCAGAACGTCAGATTTTTAGCAGAAATTGTGACCGCGCGGCTTAGGGATTTTTTCAAAAAAAGTTGTTCAGACGTCGAGGGCTAATTCTGTTTCCGATGATAAAAACCCATCTGTTTCCACCGAAAAACCTTTCAGGGGATCATTTGCAACAGTTTGCCAACATTTTTGAGTGAATTGCAGAACGTCAGATTTTTAGCAGAAATTGTGACCGCGCGACTTAGGGATTTTTTCAAAAAAAGTTCTTCAGACGTCGAGGGCTAATTCTGTTTCCGATGATAAAAACCCATCTGTTTCCACCGAAAAACATTTCAGGGGATCACTTGCAACAGTTTGGGACCATTTTTGAGTGAATTGCAGAACTTTCAAAAAAAGTTGTTCATCCCTCGAGGGCTAATTCTGTTTCCGATGATAAAAAACCATCTGTTTCCACCGAAAAACATTTCAGGGGATCACTTGCAACAGTTTGCCAACATTTTTGAGTGAATTGCAGAACGTCAGATTTTTAGCAGAAATTGTGACCGTGCGGCTTAGGGATTTTTTCAAAAAAAGTTGTTCAGACGTCGAGGGCTAATTCTGTTTCCGATGATAAAAACCCATCTGTTTCCACCGAAAAACATTTCAGGGGATCACTTGCAACAGTTTGGGACCATTTTTGAGTGAATTGCAGAACGTCAGATTTTTAGCAGAAATTGTGACCGCGCGGCTTAGGGATTTTTTCAAAAAAAGTTGTTCAGACGTCGAGGGCTAATTCTGTTTCCGATGATAAAAACCCATCTGTTTCCACCGAAAAACATTTCAGGGGATCACTTGCAACAGTTTGCCAACATTTTTGAGTGAATTGCAGAACGTCAGATTTTTAGCAGAAATTGTGACCGCGCGGCTTTGGGATTTTTTCAAAAAAAGTTGTTCAGACGTCGAGGGCTAATTCTGTTTCCGATGATAAAAACCCATCTGTTTCCACCGAAAAACATTTCAGGGGATTACTTGCAACAGTTTGCCAACATTTTTGAGTGAATTGCAGAACGTCAGATTTTTAGCAGAAATTGTGACCGCGCGGCTTAGGGATTTTTTCAAAAAAAGTTGTTCAGACGTCGAGGGCTAATTCTGTTTCCGATGATAAAAACCCATCTGTATCCACCAAAAAACATTTCAGGGGATCGTTTGCAACAGTTTGGGACCATTTTTTAGTGAATTGCAGAACGTCAGATTTTTAGCAGAAATTGTGACCGCGCGGCTTAGGGATTTTTTCAAAAAAAGTTGTTCAGACGTCGAGGGCTAATTCTGTTTCCGATGATAAAAACCCATCTGTTTCCACCGAAAAACATTTCAGGGGATCACTTGCAACAGTTTGGGACCATTTTTGAGTGAATTGCAGAACGTCAGATTTTTAGCAGAAATTGTGACCGCGCGGCTTAGGGATTTTTTCAAAAAAACTTGTTCAGACCTCGAGGGCTAATTCTGTTTCCGATGATAAAAACCCATCTGTTTCCACCAAAAAACATTTCAGGGGATCGTTTGCAACAGTTTGGGACCATTTTTGAGTGAATTGCAGAACGTCAGATTTTTAGCAGAAATTGTGACCGCGCGGCTTAGGGATTTTCTCAAAAAAAGTTGTTCAGACCTCTAGGGCTAATTCTGTTTGGGATGATAAAAACACATCTGCTTCCACCGAAAAACATTTCAGGGGATCACTTGCAACGGTTTGCCTACATTTTTGAGTGAATTGCCGAACGTCAGATTTTTAGCAGAAATTGTGACCGCGCGGCTTAGGGATTTTTTCAAAAAAAGTTGTTCAGACGTCGAGGGCTAATTCTGTTTCCGATGATAAAAACCCATCTGTATCCACCAAAAAACATTTCAGGGGATCGTTTGCAACAGTTTGGGACCATTTTTGAGTGAATTGCAGAACGTCAGATTTTTAGCAGAAATTGTGACCGCGCGGCTTAGGGATTTTTTCAAAAAAAGTTGTTCAGACGTCGAGGGCTAATTCTGTTTTCGATGATAAAAACCCATCTGTATCCACCAAAAAACATTTCAGGGGATCGTTTGCAACAGTTTGGGAACATTTTTGAGTGAATTGCAGAACGTCAGATTTTTAGCAGAAATTGTGACCGCGCGGGTTAGGGATTTTTTCAAAAAAAGTTGTTCAGACGTCGAAGGCTAATTCTGTTTCCGATGATAAAAACCCATCTGTTTCCACCGAAAAACATTTCAGGGGATCACTTGCAACAGTTTGGGACCATTTTTGAGTGAATTGCAGAACGTCAGATTTTTAGCAGAAATTGTGACCGCGCGGCTTAGGGATTTTTTCGAAAATAGTTGTTCAGACGTCGAGGGCTAATTCTGTTTCCGATGATAAAAACCCATCTGTTTCCACCGAAAAACATTTCAGGGGATCACTTGCAACAGTTTGCCAACATTTTTGAGTGAATTGCAGAACGTCAGATTTTTAGCAGAAATTGTGACCGCGCGGCTTAGGGATTTTTTCAAAAAAAGTTGTTCAGACGTCGAGGGCTAATTCTGTTTCCGATTATAAAAACCCATCTGTTTCCACCGAAAAACATTTCAGGGGATCACTTGCAACAGTTTGACAACATTTTTGAGTGAATTGCAGAACGTCAGATTTTTAGCAGAAATTGTGACCGCGCGGCTTAGGGATTTTTTCAAAAAAAGTTGTTCAGACGTCGAGGGCTAATTCTGTTTCCGATTATAAAAACCCATCTGTTTCCACCGAAAAACATTTCAGGGGATCACTTGCAACAGTTTGCCAACATTTTTGAGTGAATTGCAGAACGTCAGATTTTTAGCAGAAATTGTGACCGCGCGGCTTAGGGATTTTTTCAAAAAAAGTTGTTCAGACGTCGAGGGCTAATTCTGTTTCCGATGATAAAAACCCATCTGTTTCCACCGAAAAACCTTTCAGGGGATCACTTGCAACAGTTTGCCAACATTTTTGAGTGAATTGCAGAACGTCAGATTTTTAGCAGAAATTGTGACCGTGCGGCTTAGGGATTTTTTCAAAAAAAGTTCTTCAGACGTCGAGGGCTAATTCTGTTTCCGATGATAAAAACCCATCTGTTTCCACCGAAAAACATTTCAGGGGATCACTTGCAACAGTTTGGGACCATTTTTGAGTGAATTGCAGAACTTTCAAAAAAAGTTGTTCATCCCTCGAGGGCTAATTCTGTTTCCGATGATAAAAAACCATCTGTTTCCACCGAAAAACATTTCAGGGGATCACTTGCAACAGTTTGCCAACATTTTTGAGTGAATTGCAGAACGTCAGATTTTTAGCAGAAATTGTGACCGTGCGGCTTAGGGATTTTTTCAAAAAAAGTTGTTCAGACGTCGAGGGCTAATTCTGTTTCCGATGATAAAAACCCATCTGTTTCCACCGAAAAACATTTCAGGGGATCACTTGCAACAGTTTGGGACCATTTTTGAGTGAATTGCAGAACGTCAGATTTTTAGCAGAAATTATGACCGCGCGGCTGAGGGATTTTTTCAAAAAAAGTTGTTCATCCCTCGAGGGCTAATTCTGTTTCCGATGATAAAAAACCATCTGTTTCCACCGAAAAACATTTCAGGGGATCACTTACAACAGTTTGCCAACATTTTTGAGTGAATTGCAGAACGTCAGATTTTTAGCAGAAATTGTGACCGCGCGGCTTCGGGATTTTTTCAAAAAAAGTTGTTCAGACGTCGAGGGCTAATTCTGTTTCCGATGATAAAAACCCATCTGTTTCCACCGAAAAACATTTCAGGGGATCACTTGCAACAGTTTGCCAACATTTTTGAGTGAATTGCAGAACGTCAGATTTTTAGCAGAAATTGTGACCGCGCGGCTTAGGGATTTTTTCAAAAAAAGTTGTTCAGACGTCGAGGGCTAATTCTGTTTCCGATGATAAAAACCCATCTGTATCCACCAAAAAACATTTCAGGGGATCGTTTGCAACAGTTTGGGACCATTTTTTAGTGAATTGCAGAACGTCAGATTTTTAGCAGAAATTGTGACCGCGCGGCTTAGGGATTTTTTCAAAAAAAGTTGTTCAGACGTCGAGGGCTAATTCTGTTTCCGATGATAAAAACCCATCTGTTTCCACCGAAAAACATTTCAGGGGATCACTTGCAACAGTTTGGGACCATTTTTGAGTGAATTGCAGAACGTCAGATTTTTAGCAGAAATTGTGACCGCGCGGCTTAGGGATTTTTTCAAAAAAACTTGTTCAGACCTCGAGGGCTAATTCTGTTTCCGATGATAAAAACCCATCTGTTTCCACCAAAAAACATTTCAGGGGATCGTTTGCAACAGTTTGGGACCATTTTTGAGTGAATTGCAGAACGTCAGATTTTTAGCAGAAATTGTGACCGCGCGGCTTAGGGATTTTCTCAAAAAAAGTTGTTCAGACCTCTAGGGCTAATTCTGTTTGGGATGATAAAAACACATCTGCTTCCACCGAAAAACATTTCAGGGGATCACTTGCAACGGTTTGCCTACATTTTTGAGTGAATTGCCGAACGTCAGATTTTTAGCAGAAATTGTGACCGCGCGGCTTAGGGATTTTTTCAAAAAAAGTTGTTCAGACGTCGAGGGCTAATTCTGTTTCCGATGATAAAAACCCATCTGTATCCACCAAAAAACATTTCAGGGGATCGTTTGCAACAGTTTGGGACCATTTTTGAGTGAATTGCAGAACGTCAGATTTTTAGCAGAAATTGTGACCGCGCGGCTTAGGGATTTTTTCAAAAAAAGTTGTTCAGACGTCGAGGGCTAATTCTGTTTTCGATGATAAAAACCCATCTGTATCCACCAAAAAACATTTCAGGGGATCGTTTGCAACAGTTTGGGAACATTTTTGAGTGAATTGCAGAACGTCAGATTTTTAGCAGAAATTGTGACCGCGCGGGTTAGGGATTTTTTCAAAAAAAGTTGTTCAGACGTCGAAGGCTAATTCTGTTTCCGATGATAAAAACCCATCTGTTTCCACCGAAAAACATTTCAGGGGATCACTTGCAACAGTTTGGGACCATTTTTGAGTGAATTGCAGAACGTCAGATTTTTAGCAGAAATTGTGACCGCGCGGCTTAGGGATTTTTTCGAAAATAGTTGTTCAGACGTCGAGGGCTAATTCTGTTTCCGATGATAAAAACCCATCTGTTTCCACCAAAAAACATTTCAGGGGATCACTTGCAACAGTTTGCCAACATTTTTGAGTGAATTGCAGAACGTCAGATTTTTAGCAGAAATTGTGACCGCGCGGCTTAGGGATTTTTTCAAAAAAAGTTGTTCAGACGTCGAGGGCTAATTCTGTTTCCGATTATAAAAACCCATCTGTTTCCACCGAAAAACATTTCAGGGGATCACTTGCAACAGTTTGCCAACATTTTTGAGTGAATTGCAGAACGTCAGATTTTTAGCAGAAATTGTGACCGCGCGGCTTAGGGATTTTTTCAAAAAAAGTTGTTCAGACGTCGAGGGCTAATTCTGTTTCCGATGATAAAAACCCATCTGTTTCCACCGAAAAACCTTTCAGGGGATCACTTGCAACAGTTTGCCAACATTTTTGAGTGAATTGCAGAACGTCAGATTTTTAGCAGAAATTGTGACCGTGCGGCTTAGGGATTTTTTCAAAAAAAGTTGTTCAGACGTCGAGGGCTAATTCTGTTTCCGATGATAAAAACCCATCTGTTTCCACCGAAAAACATTTCAGGGGATCACTTGCAACAGTTTGCCAACATTTTTGAGTGAATTGCAGAACGTCAGATTTTTAGCAGAAATTGTGACCGCGCGGCTTAGGGATTTTTTCAAAAAAAGTTGTTCAGACGTCGAGGGCTAATTCTGTTTCCGATGATAAAAACCCATCTGTTTCCACCGAAAAACATTTCAGGGGATCACTTGCAACAGTTTGCCAACATTTTTGAGTGAATTGCAGAATGTCAGATTTTTAGCAGAAATTGTGACCGCGCGGCTTAGGGATTTTTCCAAAAAAAGTTGTTCAGACGTCGAGGGCTAATTCTGTTTCCGATGATAAAAACCCATCTGTTTCCACCGAAAAACATTTCAGGGGATCACTTGCAACAGTTTGCCAACATTTTTGAGTGAATTGCAGAACGTCAGATTTTTAGCAGAAATTGTGACCGCGCGGCTTAGGGATTTTTTCAAAAAAAGTTGTTCAGACGTCGAGGGCTAATTCTGTTTCCGATGATAAAAACCCATCTGTTACCACCGAAAAACATTTCAGGGGATCACGTGCAACAGTTTGCCAACATTTTTGAGTGAATTGCAGAATGTCAGATTTTTAGCAGAAATTGTGACCGCGCGGCTTAGGGATTTTTTCAAAAAAAGTTGTTCAGACGTCGAGGGCTAATTCTCTTTCCGATGATAAAAACCCATCTGTTTCCACCGAAAAACATTTCAGGGGATCACTTGCAACAGTTTGCCAACATTTTTGAGTGAATTGCAGAACGTCAGATTTTTAGCAGAAATTGTGACCGCGCGGCTTAGGGATTTTTTCAAAAAAAGTTGTTCAGACGTCGAGGGCTAATTCTGTTTCCGATGATAAAAACCCATCTGTTTCCACCGAAAAACATTTCAGGGGATCACTTGCAACAGTTTGCCAACATTTTTGAGTGAATTGCAGAAATTCAGATTTTTAGCAGAAATTGTGACCGCGCGGCTTAGGGATTTTTTCAAAAAAAGTTGTTCAGACGTCGAGGGCTAATTCTGTTTCCGATGATAAAAACCCATCTGTTTCCACCGAAACACATTTCAGGGGATCACTTGCAACAGTTTGCCAACATTTTTGAGTGAATTGCAGAACGTCAGATTTTTAGCAGAAATTGTGACCGCGCGGCTGAGGGATTTTTTCAAAAAAAATTGTTCAGACGTCGAGGGCTAATTCTGTTTCCGATGATAAAAACCCATCTGTTTCCACCGAAAAACATTTCAGGGGATCACTTGCAACAGTTTGCCAACATTTTTGAGTGAATTGCAGAACGTCAGATTTTTAGCAGAAATTGTGACCGTGCGGCTTAGGGATTTTTTCAAAAAAAGTTGTTCAGACGTCGAGGGCTAATTCTGTTTCCGATGATAAAAACCCATCTGTTTCCACCGAAAAACATTTCAGGGGATCACTTGCAACAGTTTGCCAACATTTTTGAGTGAATTGCAGAACGTCAGATTTTTAGCAGAAATTGTGACCGCGCGGCTTAGGGATTTTTTCAAAAAAAGTTGTTCAGACGTCGAGGGCTAATTCTGTTTCCGATGATAAAAACCCATCTGTTTCCACCGAAAAACCTTTCAGGGGATCACTTGCAACAGTTTGCCAACATTTTTGAGTGAACTGCAGAACGTCAGATTTTTAGCAGAAATTGTGACCGCGCGGCTTAGGGATTTTTTCAAAAAAAGTTGTTCAGACGTCGAGGGCTAATTCTGTTTCCGATGATAAAAACCCATCTGTTTCCACCGAAAAACATTTCAGGGGATCACTTGCAACAGTTTGCCAACATTTTTGAGTGAATTGCAGAACGTCAGATTTTTAGCAGAAATTGTGACCGTGCGGCTTAGGGATTTTTTCAAAAAAAGTTGTTCAGACGTCGAGGGCTAATTCTGTTTCCGATGATAAAAACCCATCTGTTTCCACCGAAAAACATTTCAGGGGATCACTTGCAACAGTTTGCCAACATTTTTGAGTGAATTGCAGAACGTCAGATTTTTAGCAGAAATTGTGACCGCGCGGCTTAGGGATTTTTTCAAAAAAAGTTGTTCAGACGTCGAGGGCTAATTCTGTTTCCGATGATAAAAACCCATCTGTTTCCACCGAAAAACATTTCAGGGGATCACTTGCAACAGTTTGCCAACATTTTTGAGTGAATTGCAGAATGTCAGATTTTTAGCAGAAATTGTGACCGCGCGGCTTAGGGATTTTTTCAAAAAAAGTTGTTCAGACGTCGAGGGCTAATTCTGTTTCCGATGATAAAAACCCATCTGTTTCCACCGAAAAACATTTCAGGGGATCACTTGCAACAGTTTGCCAACATTTTTGAGTGAATTGCAGAACGTCAGATTTTTAGCAGAAATTGTGACCGCGCGGCTTAGGGATTTTTTCAAAAAAAGTTGTTCAGACGTCGAGGGCTAATTCTGTTTCCGATGATAAAAACCCATCTGTTTCCACCGAAAAACCTTTCAGGGGATCACTTGCAACAGTTTGCCAACATTTTTGAGTGAATTGCAGAACGTCAGATTTTTAGCAGAAATTGTGACCGCGCGGCTTAGGGATTTTTTCAAAAAAAGTTGTTCAGACGTCGAGGGCTAATTCTGTTTCCGATGATAAAAACCCATCTGTTTCCACCGAAAAACATTTCAGGGGATCACTTGCAACAGTTTGCCAACATTTTTGAGTGAATTGCAGAACGTCAGATTTTTAGCAGAAATTGTGACCGCGCGGCTTAGGGATTTTTTCAAAAAAAGTTGTTCAGACGTCGAGGGCTAATTCTGTTTCCGATTATAAAAACCCATCTGTTTCCACCGAAAAACATTTCAGGGGATCACTTGCAACAGTTTGCCAACATTTTTGAGTGAATTGCAGAATGTCAGATTTTTAGCAGAAATTGTGACCGCGCGGCTTAGGGATTTTTTCAAAAAAAGTTGTTCAGACGTCGAGGGCTAATTCTGTTTCCGATGATAAAAACCCATCTGTTTCCACCGAAAAACATTTCAGGGGATCACTTGCAACAGTTTGCCAACATTTTTGAGTGAATTGCAGAACGTCAGATTTTTAGCAGAAATTGTGACCGTGCGGCTTAGGGATTTTTTCAAAAAAAGTTGTTCAGACGTCGAGGGCTAATTCTGTTTCCGATGATAAAAACCCATCTGTTTCCACCGAAAAACATTTCAGGGGATCACTTGCAACAGTTTGCCAACATTTTTGAGTGAATTGCAGAACGTCAGATTTTTAGCAGAAATTGTTACCGCGCGGCTTAGGGATTTTTTCAAAAAAAGTTGTTCAGACGTCGAGGGCTAATTCTGTTTCCGATTATAAAAACCCATCTGTTTCCACCGAAAAACATTTCAGGGGATCACTTGCAACAGTTTGCCAACATTTTTGAGTGAATTGCAGAATGTCAGATTTTTAGCAGAAATTGTGACCGCGCCTTAGGGATTTTTTCAAAAAAAGTTGTTCAGACGTCGAGGGCTAATTCTCTTTCCGATGATAAAAACCCATCTGTTTCCACCGAAAAACATTTCAGGGGATCACTTGCAACAGTTTGCCAACATTTTTGAGTGAATTGCAGAACGTCAGATTTTTAGCAGAAATTGTGACCGTGCGGCTTAGGGATTTTTTCAAAAAAAGTTGTTCAGACGTCGAGGGCTAATTCTGTTTCCGATGATAAAAACCCATCTGTTTCCACCGAAAAACATTTCAGGGGATCACTTGCAACAGTTTGCCAACATTTTTGAGTGAATTGCAGAACGTCAGATTTTTAGCAGAAATTGTGACCGTGCGGCTTAGGGATTTTTTCAAAAAAAGTTGTTCAGACGTCGAGGGCTAATTCTGTTTCCGATTATAAAAACCCATCTGTTTCCACCGAAAAACATTTCAGGGGATCACTTGCAACAGTTTGCCAACATTTTTGAGTGAATTGCAGAATGTCAGATTTTTAGCAGAAATTGTGACCGCGCGGCTTAGGGATTTTTTCAAAAAAAGTTGTTCAGACGTCGAGGGCTAATTCTGTTTCCGATGATAAAAACCCATCTGTTTCCACCGAAAAACATTTCAGGGGATCACTTGCAACAGTTTGCCAACATTTTTGAGTGAATTGCAGAACGTCAGATTTTTAGCAGAAATTGTGACCGTGCGGCTTAGGGATTTTTTCAAAAAAAGTTGTTCAGACGTCGAGGGCTAATTCTGTTTCCGATGATAAAAACCCATCTGTTTCCACCGAAAAACATTTCAGGGGATCACTTGCAACAGTTTGCCAACATTTTTGAGTGAATTGCAGAACGTCAGATTTTTAGCAGAAATTGTGACCGTGCGGCTTAGGGATTTTTTCAAAAAAAGTTGTTCAGACGTCGAGGGCTAATTCTGTTTCCGATGATAAAAACCCATCTGTATCCACCAAAAAACATTTCAGGGGATCGTTTGCAACAGTTTGGGACCATTTTTGAGTGAATTGCAGAACGTCAGATTTTTAGCAGAAATTGTGACCGCGCGGGTTAGGGATTTTTTCAAAAAAAGTTGTTCAGACGTTGAGGGCTAATTCTGTTTCCGATGATAAAAACCCATCTGTTTCCACCGAAAAACATTTCAGGGGATCACTTGCAACAGTTTGCCAACATTTTTGAGTGAATTGCAGAACGTCAGATTTTTAGCAGAAATTGTGACCGCGCGGCTTAGGGATTTTTTCAAAAAAAGTTGTTCAGACGTCGAGGGCTAATTCTGTTTCCGATGATAAAAACCCATCTGTTTCCACCGAAAAACATTTCAGGGGATCACTTGCAACAGTTTGCCAACATTTTTGAGTGAATTGCAGAACGTCAGATTTTTAGCAGAAATTGTGACCGCGCGGCTTAGGGATTTTTTCAAAAAAAGTTGTTCAGACGTCGAGGGCTAATTCTGTTTCCGATTATAAAAACCCATCTGTTTCCACCGAAAAACATTTCAGGGGATCACTTGCAACAGTTTGCCAACATTTTTGAGTGAATTGCAGAATGTCAGATTTTTAGCAGAAATTGTGACCGCGCGGCTTAGGGATTTTTTCAAAAAAAGTTGTTGACGTCGAGGGCTAATTCTGTTTCCGATGATAAAAACCCATCTGTTTCCACCGAAAAACATTTCAGGGGATCACTTGCAACAGTTTGCCAACATTTTTGAGTGAATTGCAGAACGTCAGATTTTTAGCAGAAATTGTGACCGCGCGGCTTAGGGATTTTTTCAAAAAAAGTTGTTCAGACGTCGAGGGCTAATTCTGTTTCCGATGATAAAAACCCATCTGTTACCACCGAAAAACATTTCAGGGGATCACTTGCAACAGTTTGCCAACATTTTTGAGTGAATTGCAGAACGTCAGATTTTTAGCAGAAATTGTGACCGCGCGGCTTAGGGATTTTTTCAAAAAAAGTTGTTCACACGTCGAGGGCTAATTCTCTTTCCGATGATAAAAACCCATCTGTTTCCACCGAAAAACATTTCAGGGGATCACTTGCAACAGTTTGCCAACATTTTTGAGTGAATTGCAGAACGTCAGATTTTTAGCAGAAATTGTGACCGCGCGGCTTAGGGATTTTTTCAAAAAAAGTTGTTCAGACGTCGAGGGCTAATTCTGTTTCCGATGATAAAAACCCATCTGTTTCCACCGAAAAACATTTCAGGGGATCACTTGCAACAGTTTGCCAACATTTTTGAGTGAATTGCAGAACGTCAGATTTTTAGCAGAAATTGTGACCGCGCGGCTTAGGGATTTTTTTCAAAAAAAGTTTTTCAGACGTCGAGGGCTAATTCTGTTTCCGATGATAAAAACCCATCTGTATCCACCAAAAAACATTTCAGGGGATCGTTTGCAACAGTTTGGGACCATTTTTGAGTGAATTGCAGAACGTCAGATTTTTAGCAGAAATTGTGACCGCGCGGGTTAGGGATTTTTTCAAAAAAAGTTGTTCAGACGTTGAGGGCTAATTCTGTTTCCGATGATAAAAACCCATCTGTTTCCACCGAAAAACATTTCAGGGGATCACTTGCAACAGTTTGCCAACATTTTTGAGTGAATTGCAGAACGTCAGATTTTTAGCAGAAATTGTGACCGCGCGGCTTAGGGATTTTTTCAAAAAAAGTTGTTCAGACGTCGAGGGCTAATTCTCTTTCCGATGATAAAAACCCATCTGTTTCCACCGAAAAACATTTCAGGGGATCACTTGCAACAGTTTGCCAACATTTTTGAGTGAATTGCAGAACGTCAGATTTTTAGCAGAAATTGTGACCGCGCGGGTTAGGGATTTTTTCAAAAAAAGTTGTTCAGACGTCGAGAGCTAATTCTGTTTCCGATGATAAAAACCCATCTGTTACCACCGAAAAACATTTCAGGGGATCACTTGCAACAGTTTGCCAACATTTTTGAGTGAATTGCAGAACGTCAGATTTTTAGCAGAAATTGTGACCGCGCGGCTTAGGGATTTTTTCAAAAAAAGTTGTTCAGACGTCGAGGGCTAATTCTCTTTCCGATGATAAAAACCCATCTGTTTCCACCGAAAAACATTTCAGGGGATCACTTGCAACAGTTTGCCAACATTTTTGAGTGAATTGCAGAACGTCAGATTTTTAGCAGAAATTGTGACCGCGCGGCTTAGGGATTTTTTCAAAAAAAGTTGTTCAGACGTCGAGGGCTAATTCTGTTTCCGATGATAAAAACCCATCTGTTTCCACCGAAAAACATTTCAGGGGATCACTTGCAACAGTTTGCCAACATTTTTGAGTGAATTGCAGAACGTCAGATTTTTAGCAGAAATTGTGACCGCGCGGCTTAGGGATTTTTTCAAAAAAAGTTGTTCAGACGTCGAGGGCTAATTCTGTTTCCGATTATAAAAACCCATCTGTTTCCACCGAAAAACATTTCAGGGGATCACTTGCAACAGTTTGCCAACATTTTTGAGTGAATTGCAGAACGTCAGATTTTTAGCAGAAATTGTGACCGCGCGGCTGAGGGATTTTTTCAAAAAAAGTTGTTCAGACGTCGAGGGCTAATTCTGTTTCCGATGATAAAAACCCATCTGTTTCCACCGAAAAACATTTCAGGGGATCACTTGCAACAGTTTGGGTCCATTTTTGAGTGAATTGCAGAACGTCAGATTTTTAGCAGAAATTGTGACCGCGCGGCTTAGGGATTTTTTTCAAAAAAAGTTGTTCAGACGTCGAGGGCTAATTCTGTTTCCGATGATAAAAACCCATCTGTATCCACCAAAAAACATTTCAGGGGATCGTTTGCAACAGTTTGGGACCATTTTTGAGTGAATTGCAGAATGTCAGATTTTTAGCAGAAATTGTGACCGCGCGGCTTAGGGATTTTTTCAAAAAAAGTTGTTGACGTCGAGGGCTAATTCTGTTTCCGATGATAAAAACCCATCTGTTTCCACCGAAAAACATTTCAGGGGATCACTTGCAACAGTTTGCCAACATTTTTGAGTGAATTGCAGAACGTCAGATTTTTAGCAGAAATTGTGACCGCGCGGCTTAGGGATTTTTTCAAAAAAAGTTGTTCAGACGTCGAGGGCTAATTCTGTTTCCGATGATAAAAACCCATCTGTTACCACCGAAAAACATTTCAGGGGATCACTTGCAACAGTTTGCCAACATTTTTGAGTGAATTGCAGAACGTCAGATTTTTAGCAGAAATTGTGACCGCGCGGCTTAGGGATTTTTTCAAAAAAAGTTGTTCAGACGTCGAGGGCTAATTCTGTTTCCGATGATAAAAACCCATCTGTTACCACCGAAAAACATTTCAGGGGATCACTTGCAACAGTTTGCCAACATTTTTGAGTGAATTGCAGAACGTCAGATTTTTAGCAGAAATTGTGACCGCGCGGCTTAGGGATTTTTTCAAAAAAAGTTGTTCACACGTCGAGGGCTAATTCTCTTTCCGATGATAAAAACCCATCTGTTTCCACCGAAAAACATTTCAGGGGATCACTTGCAACAGTTTGCCAACATTTTTGAGTGAATTGCAGAACGTCAGATTTTTAGCAGAAATTGTGACCGCGCGGCTTAGGGATTTTTTCAAAAAAAGTTGTTCAGACGTCGAGGGCTAATTCTGTTTCCGATGATAAAAACCCATCTGTTTCCACCGAAAAACATTTCAGGGGATCACTTGCAACAGTTTGCCAACATTTTTGAGTGAATTGCAGAACGTCAGATTTTTAGCAGAAATTGTGACCGCGCGGCTTAGGGATTTTTTTCAAAAAAAGTTTTTCAGACGTCGAGGGCTAATTCTGTTTCCGATGATAAAAACCCATCTGTATCCACCAAAAAACATTTCAGGGGATCGTTTGCAACAGTTTGGGACCATTTTTGAGTGAATTGCAGAACGTCAGATTTTTAGCAGAAATTGTGACCGCGCGGGTTAGGGATTTTTTCAAAAAAAGTTGTTCAGACGTTGAGGGCTAATTCTGTTTCCGATGATAAAAACCCATCTGTTTCCACCGAAAAACATTTCAGGGGATCACTTGCAACAGTTTGCCAACATTTTTGAGTGAATTGCAGAACGTCAGATTTTTAGCAGAAATTGTGACCGCGCGGCTTAGGGATTTTTTCAAAAAAAGTTGTTCAGACGTCGAGAGCTAATTCTGTTTCCGATGATAAAAACCCATCTGTTACCACCGAAAAACATTTCAGGGGATCACTTGCAACAGTTTGCCAACATTTTTGAGTGAATTGCAGAACGTCAGATTTTTAGCAGAAATTGTGACCGCGCGGCTTAGGGATTTTTTCAAAAAAAGTTGTTCAGACGTCGAGGGCTAATTCTCTTTCCGATGATAAAAACCCATCTGTTTCCACCGAAAAACATTTCAGGGGATCACTTGCAACAGTTTGCCAACATTTTTGAGTGAATTGCAGAACGTCAGATTTTTAGCAGAAATTGTGACCGCGCGGCTTAGGGATTTTTTCAAAAAAAGTTGTTCAGACGTCGAGGGCTAATTCTGTTTCCGATGATAAAAACCCATCTGTTTCCACCGAAAAACATTTCAGGGGATCACTTGCAACAGTTTGCCAACATTTTTGAGTGAATTGCAGAACGTCAGATTTTTAGCAGAAATTGTGACCGCGCGGCTTAGGGATTTTTTCAAAAAAAGTTGTTCAGACGTCGAGGGCTAATTCTGTTTCCGATTATAAAAACCCATCTGTTTCCACCGAAAAACATTTCAGGGGATCACTTGCAACAGTTTGCCAACATTTTTGAGTGAATTGCAGAACGTCAGATTTTTAGCAGAAATTGTGACCGCGCGGCTGAGGGATTTTTTCAAAAAAAGTTGTTCAGACGTCGAGGGCTAATTCTGTTTCCGATGATAAAAACCCATCTGTTTCCACCGAAAAACATTTCAGGGGATCACTTGCAACAGTTTGGGTCCATTTTTGAGTGAATTGCAGAACGTCAGATTTTTAGCAGAAATTGTGACCGCGCGGCTTAGGGATTTTTTTCAAAAAAAGTTGTTCAGACGTCGAGGGCTAATTCTGTTTCCGATGATAAAAACCCATCTGTATCCACCAAAAAACATTTCAGGGGATCGTTTGCAACAGTTTGGGACCATTTTTGAGTGAATTGCAGAACGTCAGATTTTTAGCAGAAATTGTGACCGCGCGGGTTAGGGATTTTTTCAAAAAAAGTTGTTCAGACGTTGAGGGCTAATTCTGTTTCCGATGATAAAAACCCATCTGTTTCCACCGAAAAACATTTCAGGGGATCACTTGCAACAGTTTGCCAACATTTTTGAGTGAATTGCAGAACGTCAGATTTTTAGCAGAAATTGTGACCGCGCGGCTTAGGGATTTTTTCAAAAAAAGTTGTTCAGACGTCGAGGGCTAATTCTGTTTCCGATGATAAAAACCCATCTGTTTCCACCGAAAAACATTTCAGGGGATCACTTGCAACAGTTTGCCAACATTTTTGAGTGAATTGCAGAACGTCAGATTTTTAGCAGAAATTGTGACCGCGCGGCTTAGGGATTTTTTCAAAAAAAGTTGTTCAGACGTCGAGGGCTAATTCTGTTTCCGATTATAAAAACCCATCTGTTTCCACCGAAAAACATTTCAGGGGATCACTTGCAACAGTTTGCCAACATTTTTGAGTGAATTGCAGAACGTCAGGTTTTTAGCAGAAATTGTGACCGCGCGGCTTAGGGGTTTTTTCAAAAAAAGTTGTTCAGACGTCGAGGGCTAATTCTGTTTCCGATGATAAAAACCCATCTGTTTCCACCGAAAAACATTTCAGGGGATCACTTGCAACAGTTTGCCAACATTTTTGAGTGAATTGCAGAACGTCAGATTTTTAGCAGAAATTGTGACCGCGCGGCTTAGGGATTTTTTCAAAAAAAGTTGTTCAGACGTCGAGGGCTAATTCTGTTTCCGATGATAAAAACCCATCTGTTACCACCGAAAAACATTTCAGGGGATCACTTGCAACAGTTTGCCAACATTTTTGAGTGAATTGCAGAATGTCAGATTTTTAGCAGAAATTGTGACCGCGCGGCTTAGGGATTTTTCCAAAAAAAGTTGTTGACGTCGAGGGCTAATTCTGTTTCCGATGATAAAAACCCATCTGTTTCCACCGAAAAACATTTCAGGGGATCACTTGCAACAGTTTGCCAACATTTTTGAGTGAATTGCAGAACGTCAGATTTTTAGCAGAAATTGTGACCGCGCGGCTTAGGGATTTTTTCAAAAAAAGTTGTTCAGACGTCGAGGGCTAATTCTGTTTCCGATGATAAAAACCCATCTGTTACCACCGAAAAACATTTCAGGGGATCACTTGCAACAGTTTGCCAACATTTTTGAGTGAATTGCAGAACGTCAGATTTTTAGCAGAAATTGTGACCGCGCGGCTTAGGGATTTTTTCAAAAAAAGTTGTTCAGACGTCGAGGGCTAATTCTCTTTCCGATGATAAAAACCCATCTGTTTCCACCGAAAAACATTTCAGGGGATCACTTGCAACAGTTTGCCAACATTTTTGAGTGAATTGCAGAACGTCAGATTTTTAGCAGAAATTGTGACCGCGCGGCTTAGGGATTTTTTCAAAAAAAGTTGTTCAGACGTCGAGGGCTAATTCTGTTTCCGATGATAAAAACCCATCTGTTTCCACCGAAAAACATTTCAGGGGATCACTTGCAACAGTTTGCCAACATTTTTGAGTGAATTGCAGAACGTCAGATTTTTAGCAGAAATTGTGACCGCGCGGCTTAGGGATTTTTTCAAAAAAAGTTGTTCAGACGTCGAGGGCTAATTCTGTTTCCGATTATAAAAACCCATCTGTTTCCACCGAAAAACATTTCAGGGGATCACTTGCAACAGTTTGCCAACATTTTTGAGTGAATTGCAGAACGTCAGATTTTTAGCAGAAATTGTGACCGCGCGGCTGAGGGATTTTTTCAAAAAAAATTGTTCAGACGTCGAGGGCTAATTCTGTTTCCGATGATAAAAACCCATCTGTTTCCACCGAAAAACATTTCAGGGGATCACTTGCAACAGTTTGCCAACATTTTTGAGTGAATTGCAGAACGTCAGATTTTTAGCAGAAATTGTGACCGTGCGGCTTAGGGATTTTTTCAAAAAAAGTTGTTCAGACGTCGAGGGCTAATTCTGTTTCCGATGATAAAAACCCATCTGTTTCCACCGAAAAACATTTCAGGGGATCACTTGCAACAGTTTGGGTCCATTTTTGAGTGAATTGCAGAACGTCAGATTTTTAGCAGAAATTGTGACCGCGCGGCTTAGGGATTTTTTTCAAAAAAAGTTGTTCAGACGTCGAGGGCTAATTCTGTTTCCGATGATAAAAACCCATCTGTATCCACCAAAAAACATTTCAGGGGATCGTTTGCAACAGTTTGGGACCATTTTTGAGTGAATTGCAGAACGTCAGATTTTTAGCAGAAATTGTGACCGCGCGGGTTAGGGATTTTTTCAAAAAAAGTTGTTCAGACGTTGAGGGCTAATTCTGTTTCCGATGATAAAAACCCATCTGTTTCCACCGAAAAACATTTCAGGGGATCACTTGCAACAGTTTGCCAACATTTTTGAGTGAATTGCAGAACGTCAGATTTTTAGCAGAAATTGTGACCGCGCGGCTTAGGGATTTTTTCAAAAAAAGTTGTTCAGACGTCGAGGGCTAATTCTGTTTCCGATGATAAAAACCCATCTGTTTCCACCAAAAAACATTTCAGGGGATCACTTGCAACAGTTTGCCAACATTTTTGAGTGAATTGCAGAACGTCAGATTTTTAGCAGAAATTGTGACCGCGCGGCTTAGGGATTTTTTCAAAAAAAGTTGTTCATCCCTCGAGGGCTAATTCTGTTTCCGATGATAAAAAACCATCTGTTTCCACCGAAAAACATTTCAGGGGATCACTTACAACAGTTTGCCAACATTTTTGAGTGAATTGCAGAACGTCAGATTTTTAGCAGAAATTGTGACCGCGCGGCTGAGGGATTTTTTCAAAAAAAGTTGTTCAGACGTCGAGGGCTAATTCTGTTTCCGATGATAAAAACCCATCTGTTTCCACCGAAAAACATTTCAGGGGATCACTTGCAACAGTTTGCCAACATTTTTGAGTGAATTGCAGAACGTCAGATTTTTAGCAGAAATTGTGACCGCGCGGCTTAGGGATTTTTTCAAAAAAAGTTGTTCAGACGTCGAGGGCTAATTCTGTTTCCGATGATAAAAACCCATCTGTATCCACCAAAAAACATTTCAGGGGATCGTTTGCAACAGTTTGGGACCATTTTTGAGTGAATTGCAGAACGTCAGATTTTTAGCAGAAATTGTGACCGCGCGGCTTAGGGATTTTTTCAAAAAAAGTTGTTCAGACGTCGAGGGCTAATTCTGTTTCCGATGATAAAAACCCATCTGTTTCCACCGAAAAACATTTCAGGGGATCACTTGCAACAGTTAGGGACCATTTTTGAGTGAATTGCAGAACGTCAGATTTTTAGCAGAAATTGTGACCGCGCGGCTTAGGGATTTTTTCAAAAAAACTTGTTCAGACCTCGAGGGCTAATTCTGTTTCCGATGATAAAAACCCATCTGTTTCCACCAAAAAACATTTCAGGGGATCGTTTGCAACAGTTTGGGACCATTTTTGAGTGAATTGCAGAACGTCAGATTTTTAGCAGAAATTGTGACCGCGCGGCTTAGGGATTTTCTCAAAAAAAGTTGTTCAGACCTCTAGGGCTAATTCTGTTTGGGATGATAAAAACACATCTGCTTCCACCGAAAAACATTTCAGGGGATCACTTGCAACGGTTTGCCTACATTTTTGAGTGAATTGCCGAACGTCAGAATTTTAGCAGAAATTGTGACCGCGCGGCTTAGGGATTTTTTCAAAAAAAGTTGTTCAGACGTCGAGGGCTAATTCTGTTTCCGATGATAAAAACCCATCTGTATCCACCAAAAAACATTTCAGGGGATCGTTTGCAACAGTTTGGGACCATTTTTGAGTGAATTGCAGAACGTCAGATTTTTAGCAGAAATTGTGACGGCGCGGCTTAGGGATTTTTTCAAAAAAAGTTGTTCAGACGTCGAGGGCTAATTCTGTTTCCGATGATAAAAACCCATCTGTATCCACCAAAAAACATTTCAGGGGATCGTTTGCAACAGTTTGGGACCATTTTTGAGTGAATTGCAGAACGTCAGATTTTTAGCAGAAATTGTGACCGCGCGGCTTAGGGATTTTCTCAAAAAAAGTTGTTCAGACCTCTAGGGCTAATTCTGTTTGGGATGATAAAACCACATCTGCTTCCACCGAAAAACATTTCAGGGGATCACTTGCAACGGTTTGCCTACATTTTTGAGTGAATTGCCGAACGTCAGATTTTTAGCAGAAATTGTGACCGCGCGGCTTAGGGATTTTTTCAAAAAAAGTTGTTCAGACGTCGAGGGCTAATTCTGTTTCCGATGATAAAAACCCATCTGTATCCACCAAAAAACATTTCAGGGGATCGTTTGCAACAGTTTGGGACCATTTTTGAGTGAATTGCAGAACGTCAGATTTTTAGCAGAAATTGTGACCGCGCGGCTTAGGGATTTTTTCAAAAAAACTTGTTCAGACCTCGAGGGCTAATTCTGTTTCCGATGATAAAAACCCATCTGTATCCACCAAAAAACATTTCAGGGGATCGTTTGCAACAGTTTGGGACCATTTTTGAGTGAATTGCAGAATGTCAGATTTTTAGCAGAAATTGTGACCGCGCGGCTTAGGGATTTTTTCAAAAAAAGTTGTTCAGACGTCGAGGGCTAATTCTGTTTCCGATGATAAAAACCCATCTGTTTCCACCGAAAAACATTTCAGGGGATCACTTGCAACAGTTTGGGACCATTTTTGAGTGAATTGCAGAACGTCAGATTTTTAGCAGAAATTGTGACCGCGCGGCTTAGGGATTTTTTCAAAAAAAGTTGTTCAGACCTCTAGGGCTAATTCTGTTTGGGATGATAAAAACACATCTGCATCCACCGAAAAACATTTCAGGGGATCACTTGCAACGGTTTGCCTACATTTTTGAGTGAATTGCCGAACGTCAGATTTTTAGCAGAAATTGTGACCGCGCGGCTTAGGGATTTTTTCAAAAAAAGTTGTTCAGACGTCGAGGGCTAATTCTGTTTCCGATGATAAAAAACCATCTGTTTCCACCGAAAAACATTTCAGGGGATCACTTGCAACAGTTTGCCAACATTTTTGAGTGAATTGCAGAACGTCAGATTTTTAGCAGAAATTGTGACCGCGCGGCTTAGGGATTTTTTCAAAAAAAGTTGTTCAGACGTCGAGGGCTAATTCTGTTTCCGATGATAAAAACCCATCTGTTTCCACCGAAAAACCTTTCAGGGGATCATTTGCAACAGTTTGCCAACATTTTTGAGTGAATTGCAGAACGTCAGATTTTTAGCAGAAATTGTGACCGCGCGGCTTAGGGATTTTTTCAAAAAAAGTTGTTCAGACGTCGAGGGCTAATTCTGTTTCCGATGATAAAAACCCATCTGTTTCCACCGAAAAACATTTCAGGGGATCACTTACAACAGTTTGCCAACATTTTTGAGTGAATTGCAGAACGTCAGATTTTTGCTGAAATTGTGACCGCGCGACTTAGGGATTTTTTCAAAAAAAGTTCTTCAGACGTCGAGGGCTAATTCTGTTTCCGATGATAAAAACCCATCTGTTTCCACCGAAAAACATTTCAGGGGATCACTTGCAACAGTTTGGGACCATTTTTGAGTGAATTGCAGAAGTTCAAAAAAAGTTGTTCATCCCTCGAGGGCTAATTTTGTTTCCGATGATAAAAAACCATCTGTTTCCACCGAAAAACATTTCAGGGGATCACTTGCAACAGTTTGCCAACATTTTTGAGTGAATTGCAGAACGTCAGATTTTTAGCAGAAATTGTGACCGCGCGGCTTAGGGATTTTTTCAAAAAAAGTTGTTCAGACGTCGAGGGCTAATTCTGTTTCCGATGATAAAAACCCATCTGTTTCCACCGAAAAACATTTCAGGGGATCACTTGCAACAGTTTGGGACCATTTTTGAGTGAATTGCAGAACGTCAGATTTTTAGCAGAAATTATGACCGCGCGGCTGAGGGATTTTTTCAAAAAAAGTTGTTCATCCCTCGAGGGCTAATTCTGTTTCCGATGATAAAAAACCATCTGTTTCCACCGAAAAACATTTCAGGGGATCACTTACAACAGTTTGCCAACATTTTTGAGTGAATTGCAGAACGTCAGATTTTTAGCAGAAATTGTGACCGCGCGGCTTAGGGATTTTTTCAAAAAAAGTTGTTCAGACGTCGAGGGCTAATTCTGTTTCCGATGATAAAAACCCATCTGTTTCCACCGAAAAACATTTCAGGGGATCACTTGCAACAGTTAGGGACCATTTTTGAGTGAATTGCAGAACGTCAGATTTTTAGCAGAAATTGTGACCGCGCGGCTTAGGGATTTTTTCAAAAAAACTTGTTCAGACCTCGAGGGCTAATTCTGTTTCCGATGATAAAAACCCATCTGTTTCCACCAAAAAACATTTCAGGGGATCGTTTGCAACAGTTTGGGACCATTTTTGAGTGAATTGCAGAACGTCAGATTTTTAGCAGAAATTGTGACCGCGCGGCTTAGGGATTTTCTCAAAAAAAGTTGTTCAGACCTCTAGGGCTAATTCTGTTTGGGATGATAAAAACACATCTGCTTCCACCGAAAAACATTTCAGGGGATCACTTGCAACGGTTTGCCTACATTTTTGAGTGAATTGCCGAACGTCAGAATTTTAGCAGAAATTGTGACCGCGCGGCTTAGGGATTTTTTCAAAAAAAGTTGTTCAGACGTCGAGGGCTAATTCTGTTTCCGATGATAAAAACCCATCTGTATCCACCAAAAAACATTTCAGGGGATCGTTTGCAACAGTTTGGGACCATTTTTGAGTGAATTGCAGAACGTCAGATTTTTAGCAGAAATTGTGACGGCGCGGCTTAGGGATTTTTTCAAAAAAAGTTGTTCAGACGTCGAGGGCTAATTCTGTTTCCGATGATAAAAACCCATCTGTATCCACCAAAAAACATTTCAGGGGATCGTTTGCAACAGTTTGGGACCATTTTTGAGTGAATTGCAGAACGTCAGATTTTTAGCAGAAATTGTGACCGCGCGGCTTAGGGATTTTCTCAAAAAAAGTTGTTCAGACCTCTAGGGCTAATTCTGTTTGGGATGATAAAACCACATCTGCTTCCACTGAAAAACATTTCAGGGGATCACTTGCAACGGTTTGCCTACATTTTTGAGTGAATTGCCGAACGTCAGATTTTTAGCAGAAATTGTGACCGCGCGGCTTAGGGATTTTTTCAAAAAAAGTTGTTCAGACGTCGAGGGCTAATTCTGTTTCCGATGATAAAAACCCATCTGTATCCACCAAAAAACATTTCAGGGGATCGTTTGCAACAGTTTGGGACCATTTTTGAGTGAATTGCAGAACGTCAGATTTTTAGCAGAAATTGTGACCGCGCGGCTTAGGGATTTTTTCAAAAAAACTTGTTCAGACCTCGAGGGCTAATTCTATTTCCGATGATAAAAACCCATCTGTATCCACCAAAAAACATTTCAGGGGATCGTTTGCAACAGTTTGGGACCATTTTTGAGTGAATTGCAGAATGTCAGATTTTTAGCAGAAATTGTGACCGCGCGGCTTAGGGATTTTTTCAAAAAAAGTTGTTCAGACGTCGAGGGCTAATTCTGTTTCCGATGATAAAAACCCATCTGTTTCCACCGAAAAACATTTCAGGGGATCACTTGCAACAGTTTGGGACCATTTTTGAGTGAATTGCAGAACGTCAGATTTTTAGCAGAAATTGTGACCGCGCGGCTTAGGGATTTTTTCAAAAAAAGTTGTTCAGACCTCTAGGGCTAATTCTGTTTGGGATGATAAAAACACATCTGCTTCCACCGAAAAACATTTCAGGGGATCACTTGCAACGGTTTGCCTACATTTTTGAGTGAATTGCCGAACGTCAGATTTTTAGCAGAAATTGTGACCGCGCGGCTTAGGGATTTTTTCAAAAAAAGTTGTTCAGACGTCGAGGGCTAATTCTGTTTCCGATGATAAAAAACCATCTGTTTCCACCGAAAAACATTTCAGGGGATCACTTGCAACAGTTTGCCAACATTTTTGAGTGAATTGCAGAACGTCAGATTTTTAGCAGAAATTGTGACCGCGCGGCTTAGGGATTTTTTCAAAAAAAGTTGTTCATCCCTCGAGGGCTAATTCTGTTTCCGATGATAAAAACCCATCTGTTTCCACCGAAAAACCTTTCAGGGGATCATTTGCAACAGTTTGCCAACATTTTTGAGTGAATTGCAGAACGTCAGATTTTTAGCAGAAATTGTGACCGCGCGGCTTAGGGATTTTTTCAAAAAAAGTTGTTCAGACGTCGAGGGCTAATTCTGTTTCCGATGATAAAAACCCATCTGTTTCCACCGAAAAACATTTCAGGGGATCACTTACAACAGTTTGCCAACATTTTTGAGTGAATTGCAGAACGTCAGATTTTTGCTGAAATTGTGACCGCGCGACTTAGGGATTTTTTCAAAAAAAGTTCTTCAGACGTCGAGGGCTAATTCTGTTTCCGATGATAAAAACCCATCTGTTTCCACCGAAAAACATTTCAGGGGATCACTTGCAACAGTTTGGGACCATTTTTGAGTGAATTGCAGAACTTTCAAAAAAAGTTGTTCAGCCCTCGAGGGCTAATTTTGTTTCCGATGATAAAAAACCATCTGTTTCCACCGAAAAACATTTCAGGGGATCACTTGCAACAGTTTGCCAACATTTTTGAGTGAATTGCAGAACGTCAGATTTTTAGCAGAAATTGTGACCGCGCGGCTTAGGGATTTTTTCAAAAAAAGTTGTTCAGACGTCGAGGGCTAATTCTGTTTCCGATGATAAAAACCCATCTGTTTCCACCGAAAAACATTTCAGGGGATCACTTGCAACAGTTTGGGACCATTTTTGAGTGAATTGCAGAACGTCAGATTTTTAGCAGAAATTATGACCGCGCGGCTGAGGGATTTTTTCAAAAAAAGTTGTTCATCCCTCGAGGGCTAATTCTGTTTCCGATGATAAAAAACCATCTGTTTCCACCGAAAAACATTTCAGGGGATCACTTACAACAGTTTGCCAACATTTTTGAGTGAATTGCAGAACGTCAGATTTTTAGCAGAAATTGTGACCGCGCGGCTTAGGGATTTTTTCAAAAAAAGTTGTTCAGACGTCGAGGGCTAATTCTGTTTCCGATGATAAAAACCCATCTGTTTCCACCGAAAAACATTTCAGGGGATCACTTGCAACAGTTTGCCAACATTTTTGAGTGAATTGCAGAACGTCAGATTTTTAGCAGAAATTGTGACCGCGCGGCTTAGGGATTTTTTCAAAAAAAAGTTGTTCAGACGTCGAGGGCTAATTCTGTTTCCGATGATAAAAACCCATCTGTATCCACCAAAAAACATTTCAGGGGATCGTTTGGAACAGTTTGGGACCATTTTTGAGTGAATTGCAGAACGTCAGATTTTTAGCAGAAATTGTGACCCCGCGGCGTAGGGATTTTTTCAAAAAAAGTTGTTCAGACGTCGAGGGCTAATTCTGTTTCCGATGATAAAAACCCATCTGTTTCCACCGAAAAACATTTCAGGGGATCACTTGCAACAGTTTGGGACCATTTTTGAGTGAATTACAGAACTTCAGATTTTTAGCAGAAATTGTGACCGCGCGGCTTAGGGATTTTTTCAAAAAAACTTGTTCAGACCTCGAGGGCTAATTCTGTTTCCGATGATAAAAACCCATCTGTATCCACCAAAAAACATTTCAGGGGATCGTTTGCAACAGTTTGGGACCATTTTTGAGTGAATTGCAGAACGTCAGATTTTTAGCAGAAATTGTGACCGCGCGGCTTAGGGATTTTTTCAAAAAAAGTTGTTCAGACGTCGAGGGCTAATTCTGTTTTCGATGATAAAAACCCATCTGTATCCACCAAAAAACATTTCAGGGGATCGTTTGCAACAGTTTGGGACCATTTTTGAGTGAATTGCAGAACGTCAGATTTTTAGCAGAAATTGTGACCGCGCGGGTTAGGGATTTTTTCAAAAAAAGTTGTTCAGACGTCGAAGGCTAATTCTGTTTCCGATGATAAAAACCCATCTGTTTCCACCGAAAAACATTTCAGGGGATCACTTGCAACAGTTTGGGACCATTTTTGAGTGAATTGCAGAACGTCAGATTTTTAGCAGAAATTGTGACCGCGCGGCTTAGGGATTTTTTCAAAAAAAGTTGTTCAGACGTCGAGGGCTAATTCTGTTTCCGATGATAAAAACCCATCTGTTTCCACCGAAAAACATTTCAGGGGATCACTTGCAACAGTTTGCCAACATTTTTGAGTGAATTGCAGAACGTCAGATTTTTAGCAGAAATTGTGACCGCGCGGCTTAGGGATTTTTTCAAAAAAAGTTGTTCAGACGTCGAGGGCTAATTCTGTTTCCGATGATAAAAACCCATCTGTTTCCACCGAAAAACATTTCAGGGGATCACTTGCAACAGTTTGCCAACATTTTTGAGTGAATTGCAGAATGTCAGATTTTTAGCAGAAATTGTGACCGCGCGGCTTAGGGATTTTTTCAAAAAAAGTTGTTCAGACGTCGAGGGCTAATTCTGTTTCCGATGATAAAAACCCATCTGTTACCACCGAAAAACATTTCAGGGGATCACTTGCAACAGTTTGGGACCATTTTTGAGTGAATTGCAGAACGTCAGATTTTTAGCAGAAATTGTGACCGCGCGGCTTAGGGATTTTTTCAAAAAAAGTTGTTCAGACGTCGAGGGCTAATTCTGTTTCCGATGATAAAAACCCATCTGTTACCACCGAAAAACATTTCAGGGGATCACTTGCAACAGTTTGCCAACATTTTTGAGTGAATTGCAGAACGTCAGATTTTTAGCAGAAATTGTGACCGCGCGGCTTAGGGATTTTTTCAAAAAAAGTTGTTCAGACGTCGAGGGCTAATTCTGTTTCCGATGATAAAAACCCATCTGTTTCCACCGAAAAACATTTCAGGGGATCACTTGCAACAGTTTGCCAACATTTTTGAGTGAATTGCAGAACGTCGGATTTTTAGCAGAAATTGTGACCGCGCGGCTTAGGGATTTTTTCAAAAAAAGTTGTTCAGACGTCGAGGGCTAATTCTGTTTCCGATTATAAAAACCCATCTGTTTCCACCGAAAAACATTTCAGGGGATCACTTGCAACAGTTTGCCAACATTTTTGAGTGAATTGCAGAACGCCAGATTTTTAGCAGAAATTGTGACCGCGCGGCTTAGGGATTTTTTCAAAAAAAGTTGTTCAGACGTCGAGGGCTAATTCTGTTTCCGATTATAAAAACCCATCTGTTTCCACCGAAAAACATTTCAGGGGATCACTTGCAACAGTTTGACAACATTTTTGAGTGAATTGCAGAACGTCAGATTTTTAGCAGAAATTGTGACCGCGCGGCTTAGGGATTTTTTCAAAAAAAGTTGTTCAGACGTCGAGGGCTAATTCTGTTTCCGATTATAAAAACCCATCTGTTTCCACCGAAAAACATTTCAGGGGATCACTTGCAACAGTTTGCCAACATTTTTGAGTGAATTGCAGAATGTCAGATTTTTAGCAGAAATTGTGACCGCGCGGCTTAGGGATTTTTTCAAAAAAAGTTGTTCAGACGTCGAGGGCTAATTCTGTTTCCGATGATAAAAACCCATCTGTTACCACCGAAAAACATTTCAGGGGATCACTTGCAACAGTTTGCCAACATTTTTGAGTGAATTGCAGAACGTCAGATTTTTAGCAGAAATTGTGACCGCGCGGCTTAGGGATTTTTTCAAAAAAAGTTGTTCAGACGTCGAGGGCTAATTCTGTTTCCGATGATAAAAACCCATCTGTTACCACCGAAAAACATTTCAGGGGATCACTTGCAACAGTTTGCCAACATTTTTGAGTGAATTGCAGAACGTCAGATTTTTAGCAGAAATTGTGACCGCGCGGCTTAGGGATTTTTTCAAAAAAAGTTGTTCAGACGTCGAGGGCTAATTCTGTTTCCGATGATAAAAACCCATCTGTTTCCACCGAAAAACATTTCAGGGGATCACTTGCAACAGTTTGCCAACATTTTTGAGTGAATTGCAGAACGTCAGATTTTTAGCAGAAATTGTGACCGCGCGGCTTAGGGATTTTTTCAAAAAAAGTTGTTCAGACGTCGAGGGCTAATTCTGTTTCCGATGATAAAAACCCATCTGTTTCCACCGAAAAACATTTCAGGGGATCACTTGCAACAGTTTGCCAACATTTTTGAGTGAATTGCAGAACGCCAGATTTTTAGCAGAAATTGTGACCGCGCGGCTTAGGGATTTTTTCAAAAAAAGTTGTTCAGACGTCGAGGGCTAATTCTGTTTCCGATGATAAAAACCCATCTGTTTCCACCGAAAAACATTTCAGGGGATCACTTGCAACAGTTTGCCAACATTTTTGAGTGAATTGCAGAACGTCAGATTTTTAGCAGAAATTGTGACCGTGCGGCTTAGGGATTTTTTCAAAAAAAGTTGTTCAGACGTCGAGGGCTAATTCTGTTTCCGATGTTAAAAACCCATCTGTTTCCACCGAAAAACATTTCAGGGGATCACTTGCAACAGTTTGGGACCATTTTTGAGTGAATTGCAGAACGTCAGATTTTTAGCAGAAATTGTGACCGCGCGGCTTAGGGATTTTTTCAAAAAAAGTTGTTCAGACGTCGAGGGCTAATTCTGTTTCCGATTATAAAAACCCATCTGTTTCCACCGAAAAACATTTCAGGGGATCACTTGCAACAGTTTGCCAACATTTTTGAGTGAATTGCAGAACGTCAGATTTTTAGCAGAAATTGTGACCGCGCGGCTTAGGGATTTTTTCAAAAAAAGTTGTTCAGACGTCGAGGGCTAATTCTGTTTCCGATGATAAAAACCCATCTGTTTCCACCGAAAAACATTTCAGGGGATCACTTGCAACAGTTTGGGACCATTTTTGAGTGAATTGCAGAACGTCAGATTTTTAGCAGAAATTGTGACCGCGCGGCTTAGGGATTTTTTCAAAAAAAGTTGTTCAGACGTCGAGGGCTAATTCTGTTTCCGATGATAAAAACCCATCTGTTTCCACCGAAAAACATTTCAGGGGATCACTTGCAACAGTTTGGGACCATTTTTGAGTGAATTACAGAACTTCAGATTTTTAGCAGAAATTGTGACCGCGCGGCTTAGGGATTTTTTCAAAAAAACTTGTTCAGACCTCGAGGGCTAATTCTGTTTCCGATGATAAAAACCCATCTGTTTCCACCAAAAAACATTTCAGGGGATCGTTTGCAACAGTTTGGGACCATTTTTGAGTGAATTGCAGAACGTCAGATTTTTAGCAGAAATTGTGACCGCGCGGCTTAGGGATTTTTTCAAAAAAAGTTGTTCAGACGTCGAGGGCTAATTCTGTTTTCGATGATAAAAACCCATCTGTATCCACCAAAAAACATTTCAGGGGATCGTTTGCAACAGTTTGGGACCATTTTTGAGTGAATTGCAGAACATCAGATTTTTAGCAGAAATTGTGACCGCGCGGGTTAGGGATTTTTTCAAAAAAAGTTGTTCAGACGTCGAAGGCTAATTCTGTTTCCGATGATAAAAACCCATCTGTTTCCACCGAAAAACATTTCAGGGGATCACTTGCAACAGTTTGGGACCATTTTTGAGTGAATTGCAGAACGTCAGATTTTTAGCAGAAATTGTGACCGCGCGGCTTAGGGATTTTTTCAAAAAAAGTTGTTCAGACGTCGAGGGCTAATTCTGTTTCCGATGATAAAAACCCATCTGTTTCCACCGAAAAACATTTCAGGGGATCACTTGCAACAGTTTGCCAACATTTTTGAGTGAATTGCAGAACGTCAGATTTTTAGCAGAAATTGTGACCGCGCGGCTTAGGGATTTTTTCAAAAAAAGTTGTTCAGACGTCGAGGGCTAATTCTGTTTCCGATGATAAAAACCCATCTGTTACCACCGAAAAACATTTCAGGGGATCACTTGCAACAGTTTGCCAACATTTTTGAGTGAATTGCAGAACGTCAGATTTTTAGCAGAAATTGTGACCGCGCGGCTTAGGGATTTTTTCAAAAAAAGTTGTTCAGACGTCGAGGGCTAATTCTGTTTCCGATGATAAAAACCCATCTGTTTCCACCGAAAAACATTTCAGGGGATCACTTGCAACAGTTTGCCAACATTTTTGAGTGAATTGCAGAACGTCAGATTTTTAGCAGAAATTGTGACCGCGCGGCTTAGGGATTTTTTCAAAAAAAGTTGTTCAGACGTCGAGGGCTAATTCTGTTTCCGATGATAAAAACCCATCTGTTTCCACCGAAAAACATTTCAGGGGATCACTTGCAACAGTTTGCCAACATTTTTGAGTGAATTGCAGAACGTCAGATTTTTAGCAGAAATTGTGACCGCGCGGCTTAGGGATTTTTTCAAAAAAAGTTGTTCAGACGTCGAGGGCTAATTCTGTTTCCGATTATAAAAACCCATCTGTTTCCACCGAAAAACATTTCAGGGGATCACTTGCAACAGTTTGACAACATTTTTGAGTGAATTGCAGAACGTCAGATTTTTAGCAGAAATTGTGACCGCGCGGCTTAGGGATTTTTTCAAAAAAAGTTGTTCAGACGTCGAGGGCTAATTCTGTTTCCGATTATAAAAACCCATCTGTTTCCACCGAAAAACATTTCAGGGGATCACTTGCAACAGTTTGCCAACATTTTTGAGTGAATTGCAGAATGTCAGATTTTTAGCAGAAATTGTGACCGCGCGGCTTTGGGATTTTTTCAAAAAAAGTTGTTCAGACGTCGAGGGCTAATTCTGTTTCCGATGATAAAAACCCATCTGTTTCCACCGAAAAACATTTCAGGGGATCACTTGCAACAGTTTGCCAACATTTTTGAGTGAATTGCAGAACGTCAGATTTTTAGCAGAAATTGTGACCGCGCGGCTTAGGGATTTTTTCAAAAAAAGTTGTTCAGACGTCGAGGGCTAATTCTGTTTCCGATGATAAAAACCCATCTGTTTCCACCGAAAAACATTTCAGGGGATCACTTGCAACAGTTTGCCAACATTTTTGAGTGAATTGCAGAACGTCAGATTTTTAGCAGAAATTGTGACCGCGCGGCTTAGGGATTTTTTCAAAAAAAGTTGTTCAGACGTCGAGGGCTAATTCTGTTTCCGATGATAAAAACCCATCTGTTTCCACCGAAAAACATTTCAGGGGATCACTTGCAACAGTTTGCCAACATTTTTGAGTGAATTGCAGAACGTCAGATTTTTAGCAGAAATTGTGACCGCGCGGCTTAGGGATTTTTTCAAAAAAAGTTGTTCAGACGTCGAGGGCTAATTCTGTTTCCGATGATAAAAACCCATCTGTTTCCACCGAAAAACATTTCAGGGGATCACTTGCAACAGTTTGCCAACATTTTTGAGTGAATTGCAGAACGCCAGATTTTTAGCAGAAATTGTGACCGCGCGGCTTAGGGATTTTTTCAAAAAAAGTTGTTCAGACGTCGAGGGCTAATTCTGTTTCCGATGATAAAAACCCATCTGTTTCCACCGAAAAACATTTCAGGGGATCACTTGCAACAGTTTGCCAACATTTTTGAGTGAATTGCAGAACGTCAGATTTTTAGCAGAAATTGTGACCGCGTGGCTTAGGGATTTTTTCAAAAAAAGTTGTTCAGACGTCGAGGGCTAATTCTGTTTCCGATTATAAAAACCCATCTGTTTCCACCGAAAAACATTTCAGGGGATCACTTGCAACAGTTTGCCAACATTTTTGAGTGAATTGCAGAATGTCAGATTTTTAGCAGAAATTGTGACCGCGCGGCTTTGGGATTTTTTCAAAAAAAGTTGTTCAGACGTCGAGGGCTAATTCTGTTTCCGATGATAAAAACCCATCTGTTTCCACCGAAAAACATTTCAGGGGATCACTTGCAACAGTTTGCCAACATTTTTGAGTGAATTGCAGAACGTCAGATTTTTAGCAGAAATTGTGACCGCGCGGCTTAGGGATTTTTTCAAAAAAAGTTGTTCAGACGTCGAGGGCTAATTCTGTTTCCGATGATAAAAACCCATCTGTTACCACCGAATAACATTTCAGGGGATCACTTGCAACAGTTTGCCAACATTTTTGAGTGAATTGCAGAACGTCAGATTTTTAGCAGAAATTGTGACCGCGCGGCTTAGGGATTTTTTCAAAAAAAGTTGTTCAGACGTCGAGGGCTAATTCTCTTTCCGATGATAAAAACCCATCTGTTTCCACCGAAAAACATTTCAGGGGATCACTTGCAACAGTTTGCCAACATTTTTGAGTGAATTGCAGAACGTCAGATTTTTAGCAGAAATTGTGACCGCGCGGCTTAGGGATTTTTTCAAAAAAAGTTGTTCAGATGTCGAGGGCTAATTCTGTTTCCGATGATAAAAACCCATCTGTTTCCACCGAAAAACATTTCAGGGGATCACTTGCAACAGTTTGCCAACATTTTTGAGTGAATTGCAGAACGTCAGATTTTTAGCAGAAATTGTGACCGCGCGGCTTAGGGATTTTTTCAAAAAAAGTTGTTCAGACGTCGAGGGCTAATTCTGTTTCCGATGATAAAAACCCATCTGTTTCCACCGAAAAACATTTCAGGGGATCACTTGCAACAGTTTGCCAACATTTTTGAGTGAATTGCAGAACGTCAGATTTTTAGCAGAAATTGTGACCGCGCGGCTGAGGGATTTTTTCAAAAAAAGTTGTTCATCCCTCGAGGGCTAATTCTGTTTCCGATGATAAAAACCCATCTGTTTCCACCGAAAAACATTTCAGGGGATCACTTGCAACAGTTTGCCAACATTTTTGAGTGAATTGCAGAACGTCAGATTTTTAGCAGAAATTGTGACCGTGCGGCTTAGGGATTTTTTCAAAAAAAGTTGTTCAGACGTCGAGGGCTAATTCTGTTTCCGATGATAAAAACCCATCTGTTTCCACCGAAAAACATTTCAGGGGATCACTTGCAACAGTTTGGGTCCATTTTTGAGTGAATTGCAGAACGTCAGATTTTTAGCAGAAATTGTGACCGCGCGGCTTAGGGATTTTTTTCAAAAAAAGTTGTTCAGACGTCGAGGGCTAATTCTGTTTCCGATGATAAAAACCCATCTGTATCCACCAAAAAACATTTCAGGGGATCGTTTGCAACAGTTTGGGACCATTTTTGAGTGAATTGCAGAACGTCAGATTTTTAGCAGAAATTGTGACCGCGCGGCTTAGGGATTTTTTCAAAAAAAGTTGTTCATCCCTCGAGGGCTAATTCTGTTTCCGATGATAAAAACCCATCTGTTTCCACCGAAAAACATTTCAGGGGATCACTTGCAACAGTTTGCCAACATTTTTGAGTGAATTGCAGAACGTCAGATTTTTAGCAGAAATTGTGACCGCGCGGCTTAGGGATTTTTTCAAAAAAACTTGTTCAGACCTCGAGGGCTAATTCTGTTTCCGATGATAAAAACCCGTCTGTATCCACCAAAAAACATTTCAGGGGATCGTTTGCAACAGTTTGGGACCATTTTTGAGTGAATTGCAGAACGTCAGATTTTTAGCAGAAATTGTGACCGCGCGGCTTAGGGATTTTTTCAAAAAAAGTTGTTCAGACGTCGAGGGCTAATTCTGTTTCCGATGATAAAAACCCATCTGTTTCCACCGAAAAACATTTCAGGGGATCACTTGCAACAGTTTGGGACCATTTTTGAGTGAATTGCAGAACGTCAGATTTTTAGCAGAAATTGTGACCGCGCGGCTTAGGGATTTTTTCAAAAAAACTTGTTCAGACCTCGAGGGCTAATTCTGTTTCCGATGATAAAAACCCATCTGTTTCCACCAAAAAACATTTCAGGGGATCGTTTGCAACAGTTTGGGACCATTTTTGAGTGAATTGCAGAACGTCAGATTTTTAGCAGAAATTGTGACCGCGCGGCTTAGGGATTTTCTCAAAAAAAGTTGTTCAGACCTCTAGGGCTAATTTCTTTTGGGATGATAAAAACACATCTGCTTCCACCGAAAAACATTTCAGGGGATCACTTGCAACGGTTTGCCTACATTTTTGAGTGAATTGCCGAACGACAGATTTTTAGCAGAAATTGTGACCGCGCGGCTTAGGGATTTTTTCAAAAAAAGTTGTTCATCCCTCGAGGGCTAATTCTGTTTCCGATGATAAAAAACCATCTGTTTCCACCGAAATACATTTCAGGGGATCACTTACAACAGTTTGCCAACATTTTTGAGTGAATTGCAGAACGTCAGATTTTTAGCAGAAATTGTGACCGCGCGGCTTAGGGATTTTTTCAAAAAAAGTTGTTCAGACGTCGAGGGCTAATTTTCTTTCCGATGATAAAAACCCATCTGTTTCCACCGAAAAACATTTCAGGGGATCACTTGCAACAGTTTGCCAACATTTTTGAGTGAATTGCAGAACGTCAGATTTTTAGCAGAAATTGTGACCGCGCGGCTTAGGGATTTTTTCAAAAAAAGTTGTTCAGACGTCGAGGGCTAATTCTGTTTCCGATGATAAAAACCCATCTGTTTCCACCGAAAAACATTTCAGGGGATCACTTGCAACAGTTTGGGACCATTTTTGAGTGAATTGCAGAACGTCAGATTTTTAGCAGAAATTGTGACCGCGCGGCTTAGGGATTTTTTCAAAAAAAGTTCTTCAGACGTCGAGGGCTAATTCTGTTTCCGATGATAAAAACCCATCTGTTTCCACCAAAAAACATTTCAGGGGATCGTTTGCAACAGTTTGGGACCATTTTTGAGTGAATTGCAGAACGTCAGATTTTTAGCAGAAATTGTGACCGCGCGGCTTAGGGATTTTCTCAAAAAAAGTTGTTCAGACCTCTAGGGCTAATTTCTTTTGGGATGATAAAAACACATCTGCTTCCACCGAAAAACATTTCAGGGGATCACTTGCAACGGTTTGCCTACATTTTTGAGTGAATTGCCGAACGACAGATTTTTAGCAGAAATTGTGACCGCGCGGCTTAGGGATTTTTTCAAAAAAAGTTGTTCATCCCTCGAGGGCTAATTCTGTTTCCGATGATAAAAAACCATCTGTTTCCACCGAAATACATTTCAGGGGATCACTTACAACAGTTTGCCAACATTTTTGAGTGAATTGCAGAACGTCAGATTTTTAGCAGAAATTGTGACCGCGCGGCTTAGGGATTTTTTCAAAAAAAGTTGTTCAGACGTCGAGGGCTAATTCTCTTTCCGATGATAAAAACCCATCTGTTTCCACCGAAAAACATTTCAGGGGATCACTTGCAACAGTTTGCCAACATTTTTGAGTGAATTGCAGAACGTCAGATTTTTAGCAGAAATTGTGACCGCGCGGCTTAGGGATTTTTTCAAAAAAAGTTGTTCAGACGTCGAGGGCTAATTCTGTTTCCGATGATAAAAACCCATCTGTTTCCACCGAAAAACATTTCAGGGGATCACTTGCAACAGTTTGCCAACATTTTTGAGTGAATTGCAGAACATCAGATTTTTAGCAGAAATTGTGACCGCGCGGCTTAGGGATTTTTTCAAAAAAAGTTGTTCAGACGTCGAGGGCTAATTCTGTTTCCGATTATAAAAACCCATCTGTTTCCACCGAAAAACATTTCAGGGGATCACTTGCAACAGTTTGGGACCATTTTTGAGTGAATTGCAGAACGTCAGATTTTTAGCAGAAATTGTGACCGCGCGGCTGAGAGATTTTTTCAAAAAAAGTTGTTCAGACGTCGAGGGCTAATTCTGTTTCCGATGATAAAAACCCATCTGTTTCCACCGAAAAACATTTCAGGGGATCACTTGCAACAGTTTGCCAACATTTTTGAGTGAATTGCAGAACGTCAGATTTTTAGCAGAAATTGTGACCGTGCGGCTTAGGGATTTTTTCAAAAAAAGTTGTTCAGACGTCGAGGGCTAATTCTGTTTCCGATGATAAAAACCCATCTGTTTCCACCGAAAAACATTTCAGGGGATCACTTGCAACAGTTTGCCAACATTTTTGAGTGAATTGCCGAACGTCAGATTTTTAGCAGAAATTGTGACCGCGCGGCTTAGGGATTTTTTTCAAAAAAAGTTGTTCAGACGTCGAGGGCTATTTCTGTTTCCGATGATAAAAACCCATCTGTATCCACCAAAAAACATTTCAGGGGATCGTTTGCAACAGTTTGGGACCATTTTTGAGTGAATTGCCGAATGTCAGATTTTTAGCAGAAATTGTGACCGCGCGGCTTAGGGATTTTTTCAAAAAAAGTTGTTCATCCCTCGAGGGCTAATTCTGTTTCCGATGATAAAAACCCATCTGTTTCCACCGAAAAACATTTCAGGGGATCACTTGCAACAGTTTGCCAACATTTTTGAGTGAATTGCCGAACGTCAGATTTTTAGCAGAAATTGTGACCGCGCGGCTTAGGGATTTTTTCAAAAAAAGTTGTTCATCCCTCGAGGGCTAATTCTGTTTCCGATGATAAAAAACCATCTGTTTCCACCGAAATACATTTCAGGGGATCACTTACAACAGTTTGCCAACATTTTTGAGTGAATTGCAGAACGTCAGATTTTTAGCAGAAATTGTGACCGCGCGGCTTAGGGATTTTTTCAAAAAAAGTTGTTCAGACGTCGAGGGCTAATTCTCTTTCCGATGATAAAAACCCATCTGTTTCCACCGAAAAACATTTCAGGGGATCACTTGCAACAGTTTGCCAACATTTTTGAGTGAATTGCAGAACGTCAGATTTTTAGCAGAAATTGTGACCGCGCGGCTTAGGGATTTTTTCAAAAAAAGTTGTTCAGACGTCGAGGGCTAATTCTGTTTCCGATTATAAAAACCCACCTGTTTCCACCAAAAAACATTTCAGGGGATCACTTGCAACAGTTTGCCAACATTTTTGAGTGAATTGCAGAACGTCAGATTTTTAGCAGAAATTGTGACCGCGCGGCTGAGGGATTTTTTCAAAAAAAGTTGTTCAGACGTCGAGGGCTAATTCTGTTTCCGATGATAAAAACCCATCTGTTTCCACCGAAAAACATTTCAGGGGATCACTTGCAACAGTTTGCAAACATTTTTGAGTGAATTGCAGAACGTCAGATTTTTAGCAGAAATTGTGACCGTGCGGCTTAGGGATTTTTTCAAAAAAAGTTGTTCAGACGTCGAGGGCTAATTCTGTTTCCGATGATAAAAACCCATCTGTTTCCACCGAAAAACATTTCAGGGGATCACTTGCAACAGTTTGGGTCCATTTTTGAGTGAATTGCAGAACGTCAGATTTTTAGCAGAAATTGTGACCGCGCGGCTTAGGGATTTTTTCAAAAAAAGTTGTTCAGACGTCGAGGGCTAATTCTCTTTCCGATGATAAAAACCCATCTGTTTCCACCGAAAAACATTTCAGGGGATCACTTGCAACAGTTTGCCAACATTTTTGAGTGAATTGCAGAACGTCAGATTTTTAGCAGAAATTGTGAACGCGCGGCTTAGGGATTTTTTCAAAAAAAGTTGTTCAGACGTCGAGGGCTAATTCTGTTTCCGATGATAAAAACCCATCTGTTTCCACCGAAAAACATTTCAGGGGATCACTTGCAACAGTTTGCCAACATTTTTGAGTGAATTGCAGAACGTCAGATTTTTAGCAGAAATTGTGACCGCGCGGCTTAGGGATTTTTTCAAAAAAAGTTGTTCAGACGTCGAGGGCTAATTCTGTTTCCGATTATAAAAACCCATCTGTTTCCACCGAAAAACATTTCAGGGGATCACTTGCAACAGTTTGCCAACATTTTTGAGTGAATTGCAGAACGTCAGATTTTTAGCAGAAATTGTGACCACGCGGCTGAGGGATTTTTTCAAAAAAAGTTGTTCAGACGTCGAGGGCTAATTCTGTTTCCGATGATAAAAACCCATCTGTTTCCACCGAAAAACATTTCAGGGGATCACTTGCAACAGTTTGCCAACATTTTTGAGTGAATTGCAGAACGTCAGATTTTTAGCAGAAATTGTGACCGTGCGGCTTAGGGATTTTTTCAAAAAAAGTTGTTCAGACGTCGAGGGCTAATTCTGTTTCCGATGATAAAAACCCATCTGTTTCCACCGAAAAACATTTCAGGGGATCACTTGCAACAGTTTGGGTCCATTTTTGAGTGAATTGCAGAACGTCAGATTTTTAGCAGAAATTGTGACCGCGCGGCTTAGGGATTTTTTCAAAAAAAGTTGTTCAGACGTCGAGGGCTAATTCTCTTTCCGATGATAAAAACCCATCTGTTTCCACCGAAAAACATTTCAGGGGATCACTTGCAACAGTTTGCCAACATTTTTGAGTGAATTGCAGAACGTCAGATTTTTAGCAGAAATTGTGAACGCGCGGCTTAGGGATTTTTTCAAAAAAAGTTGTTCAGACGTCGAGGGCTAATTCTGTTTCCGATGATAAAAACCCATCTGTTTCCACCGAAAAACATTTCAGGGGATCACTTGCAACAGTTTGCCAACATTTTTGAGTGAATTGCAGAACGTCAGATTTTTAGCAGAAATTGTGACCGCGCGGCTTAGGGATTTTTTCAAAAAAAGTTGTTCAGACGTCGAGGGCTAATTCTGTTTCCGATTATAAAAACCCATCTGTTTCCACCGAAAAACATTTCAGGGGATCACTTGCAACAGTTTGCCAACATTTTTGAGTGAATTGCAGAACGTCAGATTTTTAGCAGAAATTGTGACCACGCGGCTGAGGGATTTTTTCAAAAAAAGTTGTTCAGACGTCGAGGGCTAATTCTGTTTCCGATGATAAAAACCCATCTGTTTCCACCGAAAAACATTTCAGGGGATCACTTGCAACAGTTTGCCAACATTTTTGAGTGAATTGCAGAACGTCAGATTTTTAGCAGAAATTGTGACCGTGCGGCTTAGGGATTTTTTCAAAAAAAGTTCTTCAGACGTCGAGGGCTAATTCTGTTTCCGATGATAAAAACCCATCTGTTTCCACCGAAAAACATTTCAGGGGATCACTTGCAACAGTTTGGGTCCATTTTTGAGTGAATTGCAGAACGTCAGATTTTTAGCAGAAATTGTGACCGCGCGGCTTAGGGATTTTTTTCAAAAAAAGTTGTTCAGACGTCGAGGGCTAATTCTGTTTCCGATGATAAAAACCCATCTGTATCCACCAAAAAACATTTCAGGGGATCGTTTGCAACAGTTTGGGACCATTTTTGAGTGAATTGCCGAACGTCAGATTTTTAGCAGAAATTGTGACCGCGCGGCTTAGGGATTTTTTCAAAAAAAGTTGTTCATCCCTCGAGGGCTAATTCTGTTTCCGATGATAAAAACCCATCTGTTTCCACCGAAAAACATTTCAGGGGATCACTTGCAACAGTTTGCCAACATTTTTGAGTGAATTGCAGAACGTCAGATTTTTAGCAGAAATTGTGACCGCGCGGCTTAGGGATTTTCTCAAAAAAAGTTGTTCAGACCTCTAGGGCTAATTCTGTTTGGGATGATAAAAACACATCTGCTTCCACCGAAAAACATTTCAGGGGATCACTTGCAACGGTTTGCCTACATTTTTGAGTGAATTGCCGAACGTCAGATTTTTAGCAGAAATTGTGACCGCGCGGCTTAGGGATTTTTTCAAAAAAAGTTGTTCATCCCTCGAGGGCTAATTCTGTTTCCGATGATAAAAAACCATCTGTTTCCACCGAAATACATTTCAGGGGATCACTTGCAACAGTTTGCCAACATTTTTGAGTGAATTGCAGAACGTCAGATTTTTAGCAGAAATTGTGACCGCGCGGCTTAGGGATTTTTTCAAAAAAAGTTGTTCAGACGTCGAGGGCTAATTCTGTTTCCGATGATAAAAACCCATCTGTTTCCACCGAAAAACATTTCAGGGGATCACTTGCAACAGTTTGCCAACATTTTTGAGTGAATTGCAGAACGTCAGATTTTTAGCAGAAATTGTGACCGTGCGGCTTAGGGATTTTTTCAAAAAAAGTTGTTCAGACGTCGAGGGCTAATTCTGTTTCCGATGATAAAAACCCATCTGTTTCCACCGAAAAACATTTCAGGGGATCACTTGCAACAGTTTGGGACCATTTTTGAGTGAATTGCAGAACGTCAGATTTTTAGCAGAAATTGTGACCGCGCGGCTTAGGGATTTTTTCAAAAAAAGTTGTTCAGACGTCGAGGGCTAATTCTGTTTCCGATTATAAAAACCCATCTGTTTCCACCGAAAAACATTTCAGGGGATCACTTGCAACAGTTTGCCAACATTTTTGAGTGAATTGCAGAACGTCAGATTTTTAGCAGAAATTGTGACCGCGCGGCTTAGGGATTTTTTCAAAAAAAGTTGTTCAGACGTCGAGGGCTAATTCTGTTTCCGATGATAAAAACCCATCTGTTTCCACCGAAAAACATTTCAGGGGATCACTTGCAACAGTTTGCCAACATTTTTGAGTGAATTGCAGAACGTCAGATTTTTAGCAGAAATTGTGACCGCGCGGCTTAGGGATTTTTTCAAAAAAAGTTGTTCAGACGTCGAGGGCTAATTCTGTTTCCGATGATAAAAACCCATCTGTTTCCACCGAAAAAAATTTCAGGGGATCACTTGCAACAGTTTGCCAACATTTTTGAGTGAATTGCAGAACGTCAGATTTTTAGCAGAAATTGTGACCGCGAGGCTTAGGGATTTTTTCAAAAAAAGTTGTTCATCCCTCGAGGGCTAATTCTGTTTCCGATGATAAAAAACCATCTGTTTCCACCGAAAAACATTTCAGGGGATCACTTACAACAGTTTGCCAACATTTTTGAGTGAATTGCAGAACGTCAGATTTTTAGCAGAAATTGTGACCGCGCGGCTTAGGGATTTTTTCAAAAAAAGTTGTTCAGACGTCGAGGGCTAATTCTGTTTCCGATGATAAAAACCCATCTGTTTCCACCGAAAAACATTTCAGGGGATCGCTTGCAACAGTTTGCCAACATTTTTGAGTGAATTGCAGAACGTCAGGTTTTTAGCAGAAATTGTGACCGCGCGGCTTAGGGATTTTTTCAAAAAAAGTTGTTCAGACGTCGAGGGCTAATTCTGTTTCCGATGATAAAAACCCATCTGTTTCCACCGAAAAACATTTCAGGGGATCACTTGCAACAGTTTGCCAACATTTTTGAGTGAATTGCAGAACGTCAGGTTTTTAGCAGAAATTGTGACCGCGCGGCTTAGGGATTTTTTCAAAAAAAGTTGTTCAGACGTCGAGGGCTAATTCTGTTTCCGATGATAAAAACCCATCTGTATCCACCAAAAAACATTTCAGGGGATCGTTTGCAACAGTTTGGGACCATTTTTGAGTGAATTGCAGAACGTCAGATTTTTAGCAGAAATTGTGACCGCGCGGCTTAGGGATTTTTTCAAAAAAAGTTGTTCAGACGTCGAGGGCTAATTCTGTTTCCGATGATAAAAACCCATCTGTTTCCACCGAAAAACATTTCAGGGGATCACTTGCAACAGTTTGCCAACATTTTTGAGTGAATTGCAGAACGTCAGATTTTTAGCAGAAATTGTGACCGCGCGGCTTAGGGATTTTTTCAAAAAAAGTTGTTCAGACGTCGAGGGCTAATTCTGTTTCCGATTATAAAAACCCATCTGTTTCCACCGAAAAACATTTCAGGGGATCACTTGCAACAGTTTGCCAACATTTTTGAGTGAATTGCAGAACGTCAGATTTTTAGCAGAAATTGTGACCGCGCGGCTTAGGGATTTTTTCAAAAAAAGTTGTTCAGACGTCGAGGGCTAATTCTCTTTCCGATGATAAAAACCCATCTGTTTCCACCGAAAAACATTTCAGGGGATCACTTGCAACAGTTTGCCAACATTTTTGAGTGAATTGCAGAACGTCAGATTTTTAGCAGAAATTGTGACCGCGCGGCTTAGGGATTTTTTCAAAAAAAGTTGTTCAGACGTCGAGGGCTAATTCTGTTTCCGATGATAAAAACCCATCTGTTTCCACCGAAAAACATTTCAGGGGATCACTTGCAACAGTTTGCCAACATTTTTGAGTGAATTGCAGAACGTCAGATTTTTAGCAGAAATTGTGACCGCGCGGCTTAGGGATTTTTTCAAAAAAAGTTGTTCAGACGTCGAGGGCTAATTCTGTTTCCGATGATAAAAACCCATCTGTTTCCACCGAAAAACATTTCAGGGGATCACTTGCAACAGTTTGCCAACATTTTTGAGTGAATTGCAGAACGTCAGATTTTTAGCAGAAATTGTGACCGCGCGGCTTAGGGATTTTTTCAAAAAAAGTTGTTCAGACGTCGAGGGCTAATTCTGTTTCCGATGATAAAAACCCATCTGTATCCACCAAAAAACATTTCAGGGGATCGTTTGCAACAGTTTGGGACCATTTTTGAGTGAATTGCAGAACGTCAGATTTTTAGCAGAAATTGTGACCGCGCGGCTTAGGGATTTTTTCAAAAAAAGTTGTTCAGACGTCGAGGGCTAATTCTGTTTCCGATGATAAAAACCCATCTGTTTCCACCGAAAAACATTTCAGGGGATCACTTGCAACAGTTTGCCAACATTTTTGAGTGAATTGCAGAACGTCAGATTTTTAGCAGAAATTGTGACCGCGCGGCTTAGGGATTTTTTCAAAAAAAGTTGTTCAGACGTCGAGGGCTAATTCTGTTTCCGATGATAAAAACCCATCTGTTTCCACCGAAAAACATTTCAGGGGATCACTTGCAACAGTTTGCCAACATTTTTGAGTGAATTGCAGAACGTCAGATTTTTAGCAGAAATTGTGACCGCGCGGCTTAGGGATTTTTTCAAAAAAAGTTGTTCAGACGTCGAGGGCTAATTCTCTTTCCGATGATAAAAACCCATCTGTTTCCACCGAAAAACATTTCAGGGGATCACTTGCAACAGTTTGCCAACATTTTTGAGTGAATTGCAGAACGTCAGATTTTTAGCAGAAATTGTGACCGCGCGGCTTAGGGATTTTTTCAAAAAAAGTTGTTCAGACGTCGAGGGCTAATTCTGTTTCCGATGATAAAAACCCATCTGTTTCCACCGAAAAACATTTCAGGGGATCACTTGCAACAGTTTGCCAACATTTTTGAGTGAATTGCAGAACGTCAGATTTTTAGCAGAAATTGTGACCGCGCGGCTTAGGGATTTTTTCAAAAAAAGTTGTTCAGACGTCGAGGGCTAATTCTGTTTCCGATGATAAAAACCCATCTGTTTCCACCGAAAAACATTTCAGGGGATCACTTGCAACAGTTTGCCAACATTTTTGAGTGAATTGCAGAACGTCAGATTTTTAGCAGAAATTGTGACCGCGCGGCTGAGGGATTTTTTCAAAAAAAGTTGTTCAGACGTCGAGGGCTAATTCTGTTTCCGATGATAAAAACCCATCTGTATCCACCAAAAAACATTTCAGGGGATCGTTTGCAACAGTTTGGGACCATTTTTGAGTGAATTGCAGAACGTCAGATTTTTAGCAGAAATTGTGACCGCGCAGGTTAGGGATTTTTTCAAAAAAAGTTGTTCAGACGTTGAGGGCTAATTCTGTTTCCGATGATAAAAACCCATCTGTTTCCACCGAAAAACATTTCAGGGGATCACTTGCAACAGTTTGCCAACATTTTTGAGTGAATTGCAGAACGTCAGATTTTTAGCAGAAATTGTGACCGCGCGGCTTAGGGATTTTTTCAAAAAAAGTTGTTCAGACGTCGAGGGCTAATTCTGTTTCCGATGATAAAAACCCATCTGTTTCCACCGAAAAAAATTTCAGGGGATCACTTGCAACAGTTTGCCAACATTTTTGAGTGAATTGCAGAACGTCAGATTTTTAGCAGAAATTGTGACCGCGCGGCTTAGGGATTTTTTCAAAAAAAGTTGTTCATCCCTCGAGGGCTAATTCTGTTTCCGATGATAAAAAACCATCTGTTTCCACCGAAAAACATTTCAGGGGATCACTTACAACAGTTTGCCAACATTTTTGAGTGAATTGCAGAACGTCAGATTTTTAGCAGAAATTGTGACCGCGCGGCTTAGGGATTTTTTCAAAAAAAGTTGTTCAGACATCGAGGGCTAATTCTGTTTCCGATGATAAAAACCCATCTGTTTCCACCGAAAAACATTTCAGGGGATCACTTGCAACAGTTTGCCAACATTTTTGAGTGAATTGCAGAACATCAGGTTTTTAGCAGAAATTGTGACCGCGCGGCTTAGGGATTTTTTCAAAAAAAGTTGTTCAGACGTCGAGGGCTAATTCTGTTTCCGATGATAAAAACCCATCTGTTTCCACCGAAAAACATTTCAGGGGATCACTTGCAACAGTTTGCCAACATTTTTGAGTGAATTGCAGAACGTCAGATTTTTAGCAGAAATTGTGACCGCGCGGCTTAGGGATTTTTTCAAAAAAAGTTGTTCAGACGTCGAGGGCTAATTCTGTTTCCGATGATAAAAACCCATCTGTTTCCACCGAAAAACATTTCAGGGGATCACTTGCAACAGTTTGGGACCATTTTTGAGTGAATTGCAGAACGTCAGATTTTTAGCAGAAATTGTGACCGCGCGGCTTAGGGATTTTTTCAAAAAAACTTGTTCAGACCTCGAGGGCTAATTCTGTTTCCGATGATAAAAACCCATCTGTTTCCACCAAAAAACATTTCAGGGGATCGTTTGCAACAGTTTGGGACCATTTTTGAGTGAATTGCAGAACGTCAGATTTTTAGCAGAAATTGTGACCGCGCGGCTTAGGGATTTTCTCAAAAAAAGTTGTTCAGACGTCGAGGGCTAATTCTGTTTCCGATGATAAAAACCCATCTGTTTCCACCGAAAAACATTTCAGGGGATCACTTGCAACAGTTTGCCAACATTTTTGAGTGAATTGCAGAACGTCAGATTTTTAGCAGAAATTGTGACCGCGCGGCTTAGGGATTTTTTCAAAAAAAGTTGATCAGACGTCGAGGGCTAATTCTGTTTCCGATGATAAAAACCCATCTGTTTCCACCGAAAAACATTTCAGGGGATCACTTGCAACAGTTTGCCAACATTTTTGAGTGAATTGCAGAACGTCAGATTTTTAGCAGAAATTGTGACCGTGCGGCTTAGGGATTTTTTCAAAAAAAGTTGTTCAGACGTCGAGGGCTAATTCTGTTTCCGATGATAAAAACCCATCTGTTTCCACCGAAAAACATTTCAGGGGATCACTTGCAACAGTTTGCCAACATTTTTGAGTGAATTGCAGAACGTCAGATTTTTAGCAGAAATTGTGACCGTGCGGCTTAGGGATTTTTTCAAAAAAAGTTGTTCAGACGTCGAGGGCTAATTCTGTTTCCGATGATAAAAACCCATCTGTTTCCACCGAAAAACATTTCAGGGGATCACTTGCAAAAGTTTGGGACCATTTTTGAGTGAATTGCAGAACGTCAGATTTTTAGCAGAAATTGTGACCGCGCGGCTTAGGGATTTTTTCAAAAAAAGTTGTTCAGACGTCGAGGGCTAGTTCTGTTTCCGATTATAAAAACCCATCTGTTTCCACCGAAAAACATTTCAGGGGATCACTTGCAACAGTTTGCCAACATTTTTGAGTGAATTGCAGAATGTCAGATTTTTAGCAGAAATTGTGACCGCGCGGCTTAGGGATTTTTTCAAAAAAAGTTGTTCAGACGTCGAGGGCTAATTCTGTTTCCGATGATAAAAACCCATCTGTTTCCACCGAAAAACATTTCAGGGGATCACTTGCAACAGTTTGCCAACATTTTTGAGTGAATTGCAGAACGTCAGATTTTTAGCAGAAATTGTGACCGCGCGGCTTAGGGATTTTTTCAAAAAAAGTTGTTCAGACGTCGAGGGCTAATTCTGTTTCCGATGATAAAAACCCATCTGTTACCACCGAAAAACATTTCAGGGGATCACTTGCAACAGTTTGCCAACATTTTTGAGTGAATTGCAGAACGTCAGATTTTTAGCAGAAATTGTGACCGCGCGGCTTAGGGATTTTTTCAAAAAAAGTTGTTCAGACGTCGAGGGCTAATTCTCTTTCCGATGATAAAAACCCATCTGTTTCCACCGAAAAACATTTCAGGGGATCACTTGCAACAGTTTGCCAACATTTTTGAGTGAATTGCAGAACGTCAGATTTTTAGCAGAAATTGTGACCGCGCGGCTTAGGGATTTTTTCAAAAAAAGTTGTTCAGACGTCGAGGGCTAATTCTGTTTCCGATGATAAAAACCCATCTGTTTCCACCGAAAAACATTTCAGGGGATCACTTGCAACAGTTTGCCAACATTTTTGAGTGAATTGCAGAACGTCAGATTTTTAGCAGAAATTGTGACCGCGCGGCTTAGGGATTTTTTCAAAAAAAGTTGTTCAGACGTCGAGGGCTAATTCTGTTTCCGATGATAAAAACCCATCTGTTTCCACCGAAAAACATTTCAGGGGATCACTTGCAACAGTTTGCCAACATTTTTGAGTGAATTGCAGAACGTCAGATTTTTAGCAGAAATTGTGACCGTGCGGCTTAGGGATTTTTTCAAAAAAAGTTGTTCAGACGTCGAGGGCTAATTCTGTTTCCGATGATAAAAACCCATCTGTTTCCACCGAAAAACATTTCAGGGGATCACTTGCAACAGTTTGGGTCCATTTTTGAGTGAATTGCAGAACGTCAGATTTTTAGCAGAAATTGTGACCGCGCGGCTTAGGGATTTTTTTCAAAAAAAGTTGTTCAGACGTCGAGGGCTAATTCTGTTTCCGATGATAAAAACCCATCTGTTTCCACCGAAAAACATTTCAGGGGATCACTTGCAACAGTTTGCCAACATTTTTGAGTGAATTGCAGAACGTCAGATTTTTAGCAGAAATTGTGACCGCGCGGCTTAGGGATTTTTTCAAAAAAAGTTGTTCAGACGTCGAGGGCTAATTCTGTTTCCGATGATAAAAACCCATCTGTTTCCACCGAAAAACATTTCAGGGGATCACTTGCAACAGTTTGGGTCCATTTTTGAGTGAATTGCAGAACGTCAGATTTTTAGCAGAAATTGTGACCGCGCGGCTTAGGGATTTTTTTCAAAAAAAGTTGTTCAGACGTCGAGGGCTAATTCTGTTTCCGATGATAAAAACCCATCTGTTTCCACCGAAAAATATTTCAGGGGATCACTTGCAACAGTTTGCCAACATTTTTGAGTGAATTGCAGAACGTCAGATTTTTAGCAGAAATTGTGACCGCGCGGCTTAGGGATTTTTTCAAAAAAAGTTGTTCAGACGTCGAGGGCTAATTCTCTTTCCGATGATAAAAACCCATCTGTTTCCACCGAAAAACATTTCAGGGGATCACTTGCAACAGTTTGCCAACATTTTTGAGTGAATTGCAGAACGTCAGATTTTTAGCAGAAATTGTGACCGCGCGGCTTAGGGATTTTTTCAAAAAAAGTTGTTCAGACGTCGAGGGCTAATTCTGTTTCCGATGATAAAAACCCATCTGTTTCCACCGAAAAACATTTCAGGGGATCACTTGCAACAGTTTGCCAACATTTTTGAGTGAATTGCAGAACGTCAGATTTTTAGCAGAAATTGTGACCGCGCGGCTTAGGGATTTTTTCAAAAAAAGTTGTTCAGACGTCGAGGGCTAATTCTGTTTCCGATTATAAAAACCCATCTGTTTCCACCGAAAAACATTTCAGGGGATCACTTGCAACAGTTTGCCAACATTTTTGAGTGAATTGCAGAACGTCAGATTTTTAGCAGAAATTGTGACCGCGCGGCTTAGGGATTTTTTCAAAAAAAGTTGTTCAGACGTCGAGGGCTAATTCTGTTTCCGATTATAAAAACCCATCTGTTTCCACCGAAAAACATTTCAGGGGATCACTTGCAACAGTTTGCCAACATTTTTGAGTGAATTGCAGAACGTCAGATTTTTAGCAGAAATTGTGACCGCGCGGCTGAGGGATTTTTTCAAAAAAAGTTGTTCAGACGTCGAGGGCTAATTCTGTTTCCGATGATAAAAACCCATCTGTTTCCACCGAAAAACATTTCAGGGGATCACTTGCAACAGTTTGCCAACATTTTTGAGTGAATTGCAGAACGTCAGATTTTTAGCAGAAATTGTGACCGTGCGGCTTAGGGATTTTTTCAAAAAAAGTTGTTCAGACGTCGAGGGCTAATTCTGTTTCCGATGATAAAAACCCATCTGTTTCCACCGAAAAACATTTCAGGGGATCACTTGCAACAGTTTGGGTCCATTTTTGAGTGAATTGCAGAACGTCAGATTTTTAGCAGAAATTGTGACCGCGCGGCTTAGGGATTTTTTTCAAAAAAAGTTGTTCAGACGTCGAGGGCTAATTCTGTTTCCGATGATAAAAACCCATCTGTATCCACCAAAAAACATTTCAGGGGATCGTTTGCAACAGTTTGGGACCATTTTTGAGTGAATTGCAGAACGTCAGATTTTTAGCAGAAATTGTGACCGCGTGGGTTAGGGATTTTTTCAAAAAAAGTTGTTCAGACGTCGAGGGCTAATTCTGTTTCCGATGATAAAAACCCATCTGTTTCCACCGAAAAACATTTCAGGGGATCACTTGCAACAGTTTGCCAACATTTTTGAGTGAATTGCAGAACGTCAGATTTTTAGCAGAAATTGTGACCGCGCGGCTTAGGGATTTTTTCAAAAAAAGTTGTTCAGACGTCGAGGGCTAATTCTGTTTCCGATGATAAAAACCCATCTGTTTCCACCGAAAAACATTTCAGGGGATCACTTGCAACAGTTTGCCAACATTTTTGAGTGAATTGCAGAACGTCAGATTTTTAGCAGAAATTGTGACCGTGCAGCTTAGGGATTTTTTCAAAAAAAGTTGTTCATCCCTCGAGGGCTAATTCTGTTTCCGATGATAAAAACCCATCTGTTTCCACCGAAAAACATTTCAGGGGATCACTTGCAACAGTTTGCCAACATTTTTGAGTGAATTGCAGAACGTCAGATTTTTAGCAGAAATTGTGACCGCGCGGCTTAGGGATTTTTTCAAAAAAAGTTGTTCAGACGTCGAGGGCTAATTCTGTTTCCGATGATAAAAACCCATCTGTTTCCACCGAAAAACATTTCAGGGGATCACTTGCAACAGTTTGCCAACATTTTTGAGTGAATTGCAGAACGTCAGATTTTTAGCAGAAATTGTGACCGCGCGGCTTAGGGATTTTTTCAAAAAAAAGTTGTTCAGACGTCGAGGGCTAATTCTGTTTCCGATTATAAAAACCCATCTGTTTCCACCGAAAAACATTTCAGGGGATCACTTGCAACAGTTTGCCAACATTTTTGAGTGAATTGCAGAACGTCAGATTTTTAGCAGAAATTGTGACCGCGCGGCTTAGGGATTTTTTCAAAAAAAAGTTGTTCAGACGTCGAGGGCTAATTCTGTTTCCGATTATAAAAACCCATCTGTTTCCACCGAAAAACATTTCAGGGGATCACTTGCAACAGTTTGCCAACATTTTTGAGTGAATTGCAGAACGTCAGATTTTTAGCAGAAATTGTGACCGCGCGGCTGAGGGATTTTTTCAAAAAAAGTTGTTCAGACGTCGAGGGCTAATTCTGTTTCCGATGATAAAAACCCATCTGTTTCCACCGAAAAACATTTCAGGGGATCACTTGCAACAGTTTGCCAACATTTTTGAGTGAATTGCAGAACGTCAGATTTTTAGCAGAAATTGTGACCGTGCGGCTTAGGGATTTTTTCAAAAAAAGTTGTTCAGACGTCGAGGGCTAATTCTGTTTCCGATGATAAAAACCCATCTGTTTCCACCGAAAAACATTTCAGGGGATCACTTGCAACAGTTTGGGTCCATTTTTGAGTGAATTGCAGAACGTCAGATTTTTAGCAGAAATTGTGACCGCGCGGCTTAGGGATTTTTTTCAAAAAAAGTTGTTCAGACGTCGAGGGCTAATTCTGTTTCCGATGATAAAAACCCATCTGTATCCACCAAAAAACATTTCAGGGGATCGTTTGCAACAGTTTGGGACCATTTTTGAGTGAATTGCAGAACGTCAGATTTTTAGCAGAAATTGTGACCGCGTGGGTTAGGGATTTTTTCAAAAAAAGTTGTTCAGACGTCGAGGGCTAATTCTGTTTCCGATGATAAAAACCCATCTGTTTCCACCGAAAAACATTTCAGGGGATCACTTGCAACAGTTTGCCAACATTTTTGAGTGAATTGCAGAACGTCAGATTTTTAGCAGAAATTGTGACCGCGCGGGTTAGGGATTTTTTCAAAAAAAGTTGTTCAGACGTCGAGGGCTAATTCTGTTTCCGATTATAAAAACCCATCTGTTTCCACCGAAAAACATTTCAGGGGATCACTTGCAACAGTTTGCCAACATTTTTGAGTGAATTGCAGAACGTCAGATTTTTAGCAGAAATTGTGACCGTGCAGCTTAGGGATTTTTTCAAAAAAAGTTGTTCATCCCTCGAGGGCTAATTCTGTTTCCGATGATAAAAACCCATCTGTTTCCACCGAAAAACATTTCAGGGGATCACTTGCAACAGTTTGCCAACATTTTTGAGTGAATTGCAGAACGTCAGATTTTTAGCAGAAATTGTGACCGCGCGGCTTAGGGATTTTTTCAAAAAAAGTTGTTCAGACGTCGAGGGCTAATTCTGTTTCCGATGATAAAAACCCATCTGTTTCCACCGAAAAACATTTCAGGGGATCACTTGCAACAGTTTGCCAACATTTTTGAGTGAATTGCAGAACGTCAGATTTTTAGCAGAAATTGTGACCGCGCGGCTTAGGGATTTTTTCAAAAAAAAGTTGTTCAGACGTCGAGGGCTAATTCTGTTTCCGATTATAAAAACCCATCTGTTTCCACCGAAAAACATTTCAGGGGATCACTTGCAACAGTTTGCCAACATTTTTGAGTGAATTGCAGAACGTCAGATTTTTAGCAGAAATTGTGACCGCGCGGCTTAGGGATTTTTTCAAAAAAAAGTTGTTCAGACGTCGAGGGCTAATTCTGTTTCCGATTATAAAAACCCATCTGTTTCCACCGAAAAACATTTCAGGGGATCACTTGCAACAGTTTGCCAACATTTTTGAGTGAATTGCAGAACGTCAGATTTTTAGCAGAAATTGTGACCGCGCGGCTGAGGGATTTTTTCAAAAAAAGTTGTTCAGACGTCGAGGGCTAATTCTGTTTCCGATGATAAAAACCCATCTGTTTCCACCGAAAAACATTTCAGGGGATCACTTGCAACAGTTTGCCAACATTTTTGAGTGAATTGCAGAACGTCAGATTTTTAGCAGAAATTGTGACCGTGCGGCTTAGGGATTTTTTCAAAAAAAGTTGTTCAGACGTCGAGGGCTAATTCTCTTTCCGATGATAAAAACCCATCTGTTTCCACCGAAAAACATTTCAGGGGATCACTTGCAACAGTTTGGGTCCATTTTTGAGTGAATTGCAGAACGTCAGATTTTTAGCAGAAATTGTGACCGCGCGGCTTAGGGATTTTTTTCAAAAAAAGTTGTTCAGACGTCGAGGGCTAATTCTGTTTCCGATGATAAAAACCCATCTGTTTCCACCGAAAAATATTTCAGGGGATCACTTGCAACAGTTTGCCAACATTTTTGAGTGAATTGCAGAACGTCAGATTTTTAGCAGAAATTGTGACCGCGCGGCTTAGGGATTTTTTCAAAAAAAGTTGTTCAGACGTCGAGGGCTAATTCTCTTTCCGATGATAAAAACCCATCTGTTTCCACCGAAAAACATTTCAGGGGATCACTTGCAACAGTTTGCCAACATTTTTGAGTGAATTGCAGAACGTCAGATTTTTAGCAGAAATTGTGACCGCGCGGCTGAGGGATTTTTTCAAAAAAAGTTGTTCAGACGTCGAGGGCTAATTCTGTTTCCGATGCTAAAAACCCATCTGTTTCCACCGAAAAACATTTCAGGGGATCACTTGCAACAGTTTGCCAACATTTTTGAGTGAATTGCAGAACGTCAGATTTTTAGCAGAAATTGTGACCGTGCAGCTTAGGGATTTTTTCAAAAAAAGTTGTTCATCCCTCGAGGGCTAATTCTGTTTCCGATGATAAAAACCCATCTGTTTCCACCGAAAAACATTTCAGGGGATCACTTGCAACAGTTTGCCAACATTTTTGAGTGAATTGCAGAACGTCAGATTTTTAGCAGAAATTGTGACCGCGCGGCTTAGGGATTTTTTCAAAAAAAGTTGTTCAGACGTCGAGGGCTAATTCTGTTTCCGATGCTAAAAACCCATCTGTTTCCACCGAAAAACATTTCAGGGGATCACTTGCAACAGTTTGCCAACATTTTTGAGTGAATTGCAGAACGTCAGATTTTTAGCAGAAATTGTGACCGTGCGGCTTAGGGATTTTTTCAAAAAAAGTTGTTCAGACGTCGAGGGCTAATTCTGTTTCCGATGATAAAAACCCATCTGTTTCCACCGAAAAACATTTCAGGGGATCACTTGCAACAGTTTGCCAACATTTTTGAGTGAATTGCAGAACGTCAGATTTTTAGCAGAAATTGTGACCGCGCGGCTTAGGGATTTTTTTCAAAAAAAGTTGTTCAGACGTCGAGGGCTAATTCTGTTTCCGATGATAAAAACCCATCTGAATCCACCAAAAAACATTTCAGGGGATCGTTTGCAACAGTTTGGGACCATTTTTGAGTGAATTGCAGAACGTCAGATTTTTAGCAGAAATTGTGACCGCGCGGGTTAGGGATTTTTTCAAAAAAAGTTGTTCAGACGTTGAGGGCTAATTCTGTTTCCGATGATAAAAACCCATCTGTTTCCACCGAAAAATATTTCAGGGGATCACTTGCAAGAGTTTGCCAACATTTTTGAGTGAATTGCAGAACGTCAGATTTTTAGCAGAAATTGTGACCGCGCGGCTTAGGGATTTTTTCAAAAAAAGTTGTTCAGACGTCGAGGGCTAATTCTGTTTCCGATGATAAAAACCCATCTGTTTCCACCGAAAAACATTTCAGGGGATCACTTGCAACAGTTTCCCAACATTTTTGAGTGAATTGCAGAACGTCAGATTTTTAGCAGAAATTGTGACCGCGCGGCTTAGGGATTTTTTCAAAAAAAGTTGTTCAGACGTCGAGGGCTAATTCTGTTTCCGATGATAAAAACCCATCTGTTTCCACCGAAAAACATTTCCGGCGATCGTTTGCAACAGTTTGGGACCATTTTTGAGTGAATTGCAGAACGTCAGATTTTTAGCAGAAATTGTGACCGCGCAGCTTAGGGATTTTTTCAAAAAAAGTTGTTCATCCCTCGAGGGCTAATTCTGTTTCCGATGATAAAAACCCATCTGTTTCCACCGAAAAACATTTCAGGGGATCACTTGCAACAGTTTGGGACCATTTTTGAGTGAATTGCAGAACGTCAGATTTTTAGCAGAAATTGTGACCGTGCAGCTTAGGGATTTTTTCAAAAAAAGTTGTTCATCCCTCGAGGGCTAATTCTGTTTCCGATGATAAAAACCCATCTGTTTCCACCGAAAAACATTTCAGGGGATCACTTGCAACAGTTTGCCAACATTTTTGAGTGAATTGCAGAACGTCAGATTTTTAGCAGAAATTGTGACCGCGCGGCTTAGGGATTTTTTCAAAAAAAGTTGTTCAGACGTCGAGGGCTAATTCTGTTTCCGATGCTAAAAACCCATCTGTTTCCACCGAAAAACATTTCAGGGGATCACTTGCAACAGTTTGCCAACATTTTTGAGTGAATTGCAGAACGTCAGATTTTTAGCAGAAATTGTGACCGTGCGGCTTAGGGATTTTTTCAAAAAAAGTTGTTCAGACGTCGAGGGCTAATTCTGTTTCCGATGATAAAAACCCATCTGTTTCCACCGAAAAACATTTCAGGGGATCACTTGCAACAGTTTGCCAACATTTTTGAGTGAATTGCAGAACGTCAGATTTTTAGCAGAAATTGTGACCGCGCGGCTTAGGGATTTTTTTCAAAAAAAGTTGTTCAGACGTCGAGGGCTAATTCTGTTTCCGATGATAAAAACCCATCTGAATCCACCAAAAAACATTTCAGGGGATCGTTTGCAACAGTTTGGGACCATTTTTGAGTGAATTGCAGAACGTCAGATTTTTAGCAGAAATTGTGACCGCGCGGGTTAGGGATTTTTTCAAAAAAAGTTGTTCAGACGTTGAGGGCTAATTCTGTTTCCGATGATAAAAACCCATCTGTTTCCACCGAAAAATATTTCAGGGGATCACTTGCAAGAGTTTGCCAACATTTTTGAGTGAATTGCAGAACGTCAGATTTTTAGCAGAAATTGTGACCGCGCGGCTTAGGGATTTTTTCAAAAAAAGTTGTTCAGACGTCGAGGGCTAATTCTGTTTCCGATGATAAAAACCCATCTGTTTCCACCGAAAAACATTTCAGGGGATCACTTGCAACAGTTTCCCAACATTTTTGAGTGAATTGCAGAACGTCAGATTTTTAGCAGAAATTGTGACCGCGCGGCTTAGGGATTTTTTCAAAAAAAGTTGTTCAGACGTCGAGGGCTAATTCTGTTTCCGATGATAAAAACCCATCTGTTTCCACCGAAAAACATTTCCGGCGATCGTTTGCAACAGTTTGGGACCATTTTTGAGTGAATTGCAGAACGTCAGATTTTTAGCAGAAATTGTGACCGCGCAGCTTAGGGATTTTTTCAAAAAAAGTTGTTCATCCCTCGAGGGCTAATTCTGTTTCCGATGATAAAAACCCATCTGTTTCCACCGAAAAACATTTCAGGGGATCACTTGCAACAGTTTGGGACCATTTTTGAGTGAATTGCAGAACGTCAGATTTTTAGCAGAAATTGTGACCGCGCGGGTTAGGGATTTTTTCAAAAAAAGTTGTTCAGACGTTGAAATCTAATTCTGTTTCCGATGATAAAAACCCATCTGTTTCCACCGAAAAACATTTCAGGGGATCACTTGCAACAGTTTGCCAACATTTTTGAATGAATTGCAGAACGTCACAATTTTAGCAGAAATTGTGACCGCGCGGGTTAGGGATTTTTTCAAAAAAAGTTGTTCAGACGTTGAGGGCTAATTCTGTTTCCGATGATAAAAACCCATCTGTTTCCACCGAAAAACATTTCAGGGGATCACTTGCAACAGTTTGCCAACATTTTTGAGTGAATTGCAGAATGTCAGATTTTTAGCAGAAATTGTGACCGTGCGGCTTAGGGATTTTTTCAAAAAAAGTTGTTCAGACGTCGAGGGCTAATTCTGTTTCCGATGATAAAAACCCATCTGTTTCCACCGAAAAACATTTCAGGGGATCACTTGCAACAGTTTGGGACCATTTTTGAGTGAATTGCAGAACGTCAGATTTTTAGCAGAAATTGTGACCGTGCGGCTTAGGGATTTTTTCAAAAAAAGTTGTTCAGACGTCGAGGGCTAATTCTGTTTCCGATGATAAAAACCCATCTGTTTCCACCGAAAAACATTTCAGGGGATCACTTGCAACAGTTTGGGACCATTTTTGAGTGAATTGCAGAACGTCAGATTTTTAGCAGAAATTGTGACCGCGCGGCTTAGGGATTTTTTCAAAAAAAGTTGTTCAGACGTCGAGGGCTAATTCTGTTTCCGATGATAAAAACCCATCTGTATCCACCAAAAAACATTTCAGGGGATCGTTTGCAACAGTTTGGGACCATTTTTGAGTGAATTGCAGAACGTCAGATTTTTAGCAGAAATTGTGACCGGGCGGCTTAGGGATTTTTTCAAAAAAAGTTGTTCAGACGTCGAGGGCTAATTCTGTTTCCGATGATATAAACCCATCTGTTTCCACCGAAAAACATTTCAGGGGATCACTTGCAACAGTTTGGGACCATTTTTGAGTGAATTGCAGAACGTCAGATTTTGAGCAGAAATTGTGACCGCGCGGCTTAGGGATTTTTTCAAAAAAAGTTGTTCAGACGTCGAGGGCTAATTCTGTTTCCGATTATAAAAACCCATCTGTTTCCACCGAAAAACATTTCAGGGGATCACTTGCAACAGTTTGCCAACATTTTTGAGTGAATTGCAGAATGTCAGATTTTTAGCAGAAATTGTGACCGCGCGGCTTAGGGATTTTTTCAAAATAAGTTGTTCAGACGTCGAGGGCTAATTCTGTTTCCGATGATAAAAACCCATCTGTTTCCACCGAAAAACATTTCAGGGGATCACTTGCAACAGTTTGCCAACATTTTTGAGTGAATTGCAGAACGTCAGATTTTTAGCAGAAATTGTGACCGCGCGGCTTAGGGATTTTTTCAAAAAAAGTTGTTCAGACGTCGAGGGCTAATTCTGTTTCCGATGATAAAAACCCATCTGTTTCCACCGAAAAACATTTCAGGGGATCACTTGCAACAGTTTGCCAACATTTTTGAGTGAATTGCAGAACGTCAGATTTTTAGCAGAAATTGTGACCGCGCAGCTTAGGGATTTTTTCAAAAAAAGTTGTTCAGACGTCGAGGGCTAATTCTGTTTCCGATGATAAAAACCCATCTGTTTCCACCGAAAAACATTTCAGGGGATCACTTGCAACAGTTTGCCAACATTTTTGAGTGAATTGCAGAACGTCAGATTTTTAGCAGAAATTGTGACCGCGCGGCTTAGGGATTTTTTCAAAAAAAGTTGTTCAGACGTCGAGGGCTAATTCTGTTTCCGATGATAAAAACCCATCTGTTTCCACCGAAAAACATTTCAGGGGATCACTTGCAACAGTTTGCCAACATTTTTGAGTGAATTGCAGAACGTCAGATTTTTAGCAGAAATTGTGACCGCGCGGCTTAGGGATTTTTTTAAAAAAAAGTTGTTCAGACGTCGAGGGCTAATTCTGTTTCCGATGATAAAAACCCATCTGTTTCCACCGAAAAACATTTCAGGGGATCACTTGCAACAGTTTGCCAACATTTTTGAGTGAATTGCAGAATGTCAGATTTTTAGCAGAAATTGTGACCGCGCGGCTTAGGGATTTTTTCAAAATAAGTTGTTCAGACGTCGAGGGCTAATTCTGTTTCCGATGATAAAAACCCATCTGTTTCCACCCAAAAACATTTCAGGGGATCACTTGCAACAGTTTGCCAACATTTTTGAGTGAATTGCAGAACGTCAGATTTTTAGCAGAAATTGTGACCGCGCGGCTTAGGGATTTTTTCAAAAAAAGTTGTTCAGACGTCGAGGGCTAATTCTGTTTCCGATGATAAAAACCCATCTGTTTCCACCGAAAAACATTTCAGGGGATCACTTGCAACAGTTTGCCAACATTTTTGAGTGAATTGCAGAACGTCAGATTTTTAGCAGAAATTGTGACCGCGCGGCTTAGGGATTTTTTTTAAAAAAAGTTGTTCAGACGTCGAGGGCTAATTCTGTTTCCGATGATAAAAACCCATCTGTTTCCACCGAAAAACATTTCAGGGGATCACTTGCAACAGTTTGCCAACATTTTTGAGTGAATTGCAGAATGTCAGATTTTTAGCAGAAATTGTGACCGCGCGGCTTAGGGATTTTTTCAAAATAAGTTGTTCAGACGTCGAGGGCTAATTCTGTTTCCGATGATAAAAACCCATCTGTTTCCACCGAAAAACATTTCAGGGGATCACTTGCAACAGTTTGCCAACATTTTTGAGTGAATTGCAGAACGTCAGATTTTTAGCAGAAATTGTGACCGCGCGGCTTAGGGATTTTTTCAAAAAAAGTTGTTCAGACGTCGAGGGCTAATTCTGTTTCCGATGATAAAAACCCATCTGTTTCCACCGAAAAACATTTCAGGGGATCACTTGCAACAGTTTGCCAACATTTTTGAGTGAATTGCAGAACGTCAGATTTTTAGCAGAAATTGTGACCGCGCAGCTTAGGGATTTTTTCAAAAAAAGTTGTTCAGACGTCGAGGGCTAATTCTGTTTCCGATGATAAAAACCCATCTGTTTCCACCGAAAAACATTTCAGGGGATCACTTGCAACAGTTTGCCAACATTTTTGAGTGAATTGCAGAACGTCAGATTTTTAGCAGAAATTGTGACCGCGCGGCTTAGGGATTTTTTCAAAAAAAGTTGTTCAGACGTCGAGGGCTAATTCTGTTTCCGATGATAAAAACCCATCTGTTTCCACCGAAAAACATTTCAGGGGATCACTTGCAACAGTTTGCCAACATTTTTGAGTGAATTGCAGAACGTCAGATTTTTAGCAGAAATTGTGACCGCGCGGCTTAGGGATATTTTTTAAAAAAAGTTGTTCAGACGTCGAGGGCTAATTCTGTTTCCGATGATAAAAACCCATCTGTTTCCACCGAAAAACATTTCAGGGGATCACTTGCAACAGTTTGCCAACATTTTTGAGTGAATTGCAGAATGTCAGATTTTTAGCAGAAATTGTGACCGCGCGGCTTAGGGATTTTTTCAAAATAAGTTGTTCAGACGTCGAGGGCTAATTCTGTTTCCGATGATAAAAACCCATCTGTTTCCACCGAAAAACATTTCAGGGGATCACTTGCAACAGTTTGCCAACATTTTTGAGTGAATTGCAGAACGTCAGATTTTTAGCAGAAATTGTGACCGCGCGGCTTAGGGATTTTTTCAAAAAAAGTTGTTCAGACGTCGAGGGCTAATTCTGTTTCCGATGATAAAAACCCATCTGTTTCCACCGAAAAACATTTCAGGGGATCACTTGCAACAGTTTGCCAACATTTTTGAGTGAATTGCAGAACGTCAGATTTTTAGCAGAAATTGTGACCGCGCGGCTTAGGGATTTTTTTTAAAAAAAGTTGTTCAGACGTCGAGGGCTAATTCTGTTTCCGATGATAAAAACCCATCTGTTTCCACCGAAAAACATTTCAGGGGATCACTTGCAACAGTTTGCCAACATTTTTGAGTGAATTGCAGAACGTCAGATTTTTAGCAGAAATTGTGACCGCGCGGCTTAGGGATTTTTTCAAAAAAAGTTGTTCAGACGTCGAGGGCTAATTCTGTTTCCGATGATAAAAACCCATCTGTTTCCACCGAAAAACATTTCAGGGGATCACTTGCAACAGTTTGCCAACATTTTTGAGTGAATTGCAGAACGTCAGATTTTTAGCAGAAATTGTGACCGCGCAGCTTAGGGATTTTTTCAAAAAAAGTTGTTCAGACGTCGAGGGCTAATTCTGTTTCCGATGATAAAAACCCATCTGTTTCCACCGAAAAACATTTCAGGGGATCACTTGCAACAGTTTGCCAACATTTTTGAGTGAATTGCAGAACGTCAGATTTTTAGCAGAAATTGTGACCGCGCGGCTTAGGGATTTTTTCAAAAAAAGTTGTTCAGACGTCGAGGGCTAATTCTGTTTCCGATGATAAAAACCCATCTGTTTCCACCGAAAAACATTTCAGGGGATCACTTGCAACAGTTTGCCAACATTTTTGAGTGAATTGCAGAACGTCAGATTTTTAGCAGAAATTGTGACCGCGCGGCTTAGGGATTTTTTTTAAAAAAAGTTGTTCAGACGTCGAGGGCTAATTCTGTTTCCGATGATAAAAACCCATCTGTTTCCACCGAAAAACATTTCAGGGGATCACTTGCAACAGTTTGCCAACATTTTTGAGTGAATTGCAGAACGTCAGATTTTTAGCAGAAATTGTGACCGCGCGTGTTAGGGATTTTTTCAAAAAAAGTTGTTCAGACGTCGAGGGCTAATTCTGTTTCCAATTATAAAAACCCATCTGTTTCCACCGAAAAACCTTTCCGGCGATCGTTTGCAACAGTTTGGGACCATTTTTGAGTGAATTGCAGAACGTCAGATTTTTAGCAGAAATTGTGACCGCGCAGCTTAGGGATTTTTTCAAAAAAAGTTGTTCATCCCTCGAGGGCTAATTCTGTTTCCGATGATAAAAACCCATCTGTTTCCACCGAAAAACATTTGAGGGGATCACTTGCAACAGTTTGCCAACATTTTTGAGTGAATTGCAGAACGTCAGATTTTTAGCAGAAATTGTGACCGCGCGGCTGAGGGATTTTTTCAAAAAAAGTTGTTCAGACGTCGAGGGCTAATTCTGTTTCCGATGATAAAAAACCATCTGTTTCCACCGAAAAACATTTCAGGGGATCACTTACAACAGTTTGCCAACATTTTTGAGTGAATTGCAGAACGTCAGATTTTTAGCAGAAATTGTGACCGCGCGGCTTAGGGATTTTTTCAAAAAAAGTTGTTCAGACGTCGAGGGCTAATTCTGTTTCCGATGATAAAAACCCATCTGTTTCCACCGAAAAACATTTCAGGGGATCACTTGCAACAGTTTGGGACCATTTTTGAGTGAATTGCAGAACGTCAGGTTTTTAGCAGAAATTGTGACCGCGCGGCTTAGGGATTTTTTTCAAAAAAAGTTGTTCAGACGTCGAGGGCTAATTCTGTTTCCGATGATAAAAACCCATCTGTATCCACCAAAAAACATTTCAGGGGATCGTTTGCAACAGTTTGGGACCATTTTTGAGTGAATTGCAGAACGTCAGATTTTTAGCAGAAATTGTGACCGCGTGGCTTAGGGATTTTTTCAAAAAAAGTTGTTCAGACGTCGAGGGCTAATTCTGTTTCCGATGATAAAAACCCTTCTGTTTCCACCGAAAAACATTTCAGGGGATCACTTGCAACAGTTTGCCAACATTTTTGAGTGAATTGCAGAACGTCAGATTTTTAGCAGAAATTGTGACCGCGCGTGTTAGGGATTTTTTCAAAAAAAGTTGTTCAGACGTCGAGGGCTAATTCTGTTTCCAATTATAAAAACCCATCTGTTTCCACCGAAAAACCTTTCCGGCGATCGTTTGCAACAGTTTGGGACCATTTTTGAGTGAATTGCAGAACGTCAGATTTTTAGCAGAAATTGTGACCGCGCAGCTTAGGGATTTTTTCAAAAAAAGTTGTTCATCCCTCGAGGGCTAATTCTGTTTCCGATGATAAAAACCCATCTGTTTCCACCGAAAAACATTTGAGGGGATCACTTGCAACAGTTTGCCAACATTTTTGAGTGAATTGCAGAACGTCAGATTTTTAGCAGAAATTGTGACCGCGCGGCTGAGGGATTTTTTCAAAAAAAGTTGTTCAGACGTCGAGGGCTAATTCTGTTTCCGATGATAAAAAACCATCTGTTTCCACCGAAAAACATTTCAGGGGATCACTTACAACAGTTTGCCAACATTTTTGAGTGAATTGCAGAACGTCAGATTTTTAGCAGAAATTGTGACCGCGCGGCTTAGGGATTTTTTCAAAAAAAGTTGTTCAGACGTCGAGGGCTAATTCTGTTTCCGATGATAAAAACCCATCTGTTTCCACCGAAAAACATTTCAGGGGATCACTTGCAACAGTTTGGGACCATTTTTGAGTGAATTGCAGAACGTCAGGTTTTTAGCAGAAATTGTGACCGCGCGGCTTAGGGATTTTTTTCAAAAAAAGTTGTTCAGACGTCGAGGGCTAATTCTGTTTCCGATGATAAAAACCCATCTGTATCCACCAAAAAACATTTCAGGGGATCGTTTGCAACAGTTTGGGACCATTTTTGAGTGAATTGCAGAACGTCAGATTTTTAGCAGAAATTGTGACCGCGTGGCTTAGGGATTTTTTCAAAAAAAGTTGTTCAGACGTCGAGGGCTAATTCTGTTTCCGATGATAAAAACCCTTCTGTTTCCACCGAAAAACATTTCAGGGGATCACTTGCAACAGTTTGCCAACATTTTTGAGTGAATTGCAGAACGTCAGATTTTTAGCAGAAATTGTGACCGCGCGGCCTAGGGATTTTTTCAAAAAAAGTTGTTCAGACGTCGAGGGCTAATTCTGTTTCCGATGATAAAAACCCATCTGTTTCCACCGAAAAACATTTCAGGGGATCACTTGCAACAGTTTGCCAACATTTTTGAGTGAATTGCAGAACGTCAGATTTTTAGCAGAAATTGTGACCGCGCGGCTTAGGGATTTTTTCAAAAAAAGTTGTTCAGACGTCGAGGGCTAATTCTGTTTCCGATGATAAAAACCCATCTGTTTCCACCGAAAAACATTTCAGGGGATCACTTGCAACAGTTTGCCAACATTTTTGAGTGAATTGCAGAACGTCAGATTTTTAGCAGAAATTGTGACCGCGCGGCTTAGGGATTTTTTCAAAAAAAGTTGTTCAGACGTCGAGGGCTAATTCTGTTTCCGATGATAAAAACCCATCTGTTTCCACCGAAAAACATTTCAGGGGATCACTTGCAACAGTTTGCCAACATTTTTGAGTGAATTGCAGAACGTCAGATTTTTAGCAGAAATTGTGACCGTGCGGCTTAGGGATTTTTTCAAAAAAAGTTGTTCAGACGTCGAGGGCTAATTCTGTTTCCGATGATAAAAACCCATCTGTTTCCACCAAAAAACATTTCAGGGGATCACTTCCAACAGTTTGCCAACATTTTTGAGTGAATTGCAGAACGTCAGATTTTTAGCAGAAATTGTGACCGCGCGGCGTAGGGATTTTTTAAAAAAAAGTTGTTCAGACGTCGAGGGCTAATTCTGTTTCCGATGATAAAAACCCATCTGTTTCCACCGAAAAACATTTCAGGGGATCACTTGCAACAGTTTGCCAACATTTTTGAGTGAATTGCAGAACTTCAGATTTTTAGCAGAAATTGTGACCGCGCGGGTTAGGGATTTTTTCAAAAAAAGTTGTTCAGACGTCGAGGGCTAATTCTGTTTCCGATTATAAAAACCCATCTGTTTCCACCGAAAAACCTTTCCGGCGATCGTTTGCAACAGTTTGGGACCATTTTTGAGTGAATTGCAGAACGTCAGATTTTTAGCAGAAATTGTGACCGCGCAGCTTAGGGATTTTTTCAAAAAAAGTTGTTCATCCCTCGAGGGCTAATTCTGTTTCCGATGATAAAAACCCATCTGTTTCCACCGAAAAACATTTCAGGGGATCACTTACAACAGTTTGCCAACATTTTTGAGTGAATTGCAGAACGTCAGATTTTTAGCAGAAATTGTGACCGCGCGGCTTAGGGATTTTTTCAAAAAAAGTTGTTCAGACGTCGAGGGCTAATTCTGTTTCCGATGATAAAAACCCATCTGTTTCCACCGAAAAACATTTCAGGGGATCACTTGCAACAGTTTGGGACCATTTTTGAGTGAATTGCAGAACGTCAGATTTTTAGCAGAAATTGTGACCGCGCGGCTTAGGGATTTTTTCAAAAAAAGTTATTCAGACGTCGAGGGCTAATTCTGTTTCCGATGATAAAAACCCATCTGTATCCACGCAAAAACATTTCAGGGGATCGTTTGCAACAGTTTGGGACCATTTTTGAGTGAATTGCAGAACGTCAGATTTTTAGCAGAAATTGTGACCGCGTGGCTTAGGGATTTTTTCAAAAAAAGTTGTTCAGACGTCGAGGGCTAATTCTGTTTCCGATGATAAAAACCCATCTGTTTCCACACCGAAAAACATTTCAGGGGATCACTTGCAACAGTTTGCCAACATTTTTGATTGAATTGCAGAACGTCAGATTTTTAGCAGAAATTGTGACCGCGCGGCTTAGGGATTTTTTCAAAAAAAGTTGTTCAGACGTCGAGGGCTAATTCTGTTTCCGATGATAAAAACCCATCTGTTTCCACCGAAAAACATTTCAGGGGATCACTTGCAACAGTTTGCCAACATTTTTGAGTGAATTGCAGAACGTCAGATTTTTAGCAGAAATTGTGACCGCGCGGCTTAGGGATTTTTTCAAAAAAAGTTGTTCAGACGTCGAGGGCTAATTCTGTTTCCGATGATAAAAACCCATCTGTTTCCACCGAAAAACATTTCAGGGGATCACTTGCAACAGTTTGCCAACATTTTTGAGTGAATTGCAGAACGTCAGATTTTTAGCAGAAATTGTGACCGTGCGGCTTAGGGATTTTTTCAAAAAAAGTTGTTCAGACGTCGAGGGCTAATTCTGTTTCCGATGATAAAAACCCATCTGTTTCCACCGAAAAACATTTCAGGGGATCACTTGCAACAGTTTTCCAACATTTTTGAGTGAATTGCAGAACGTCAGATTTTTAGCAGAAATTGTGACCGCGCGGCTTAGGGATTTTTTTAAAAAAAGTTGTTCAGACGTCGAGGGCTAATTCTGTTTCCGATGATAAAAACCCATCTGTTTCCACCGAAAAACATTTCAGGGGATCACTTGCAACAGTTTGCCAACATTTTTGAGTGAATTGCAGAACGTCAGATTTTTAGCAGAAATTGTGACCGCGCGGCCTAGGGATTTTTTCAAAAAAAGTTGTTCAGACGTCGAGGGCTAATTCTGTTTCCGATTATAAAAACCCATCTGTTTCCACCGAAAAACCTTTCCGGCGATCGTTTGCAACAGTTTGGGACCATTTTTGAGTGAATTGCAGAACGTCAGATTTTTAGCAGAAATTGTGACCGCGCAGCTTAGGGATTTTTTCAAAAAAAGTTGTTCATCCCTCGAGGGCTAATTCTGTTTCCGATGATAAAAAACCATCTGTTTCCACCGAAAAACATTTCAGGGGATCACTTACAACAGTTTGCCAACATTTTTGAGTGAATTGCAGAACGTCAGATTTTTAGCAGAAATTGTGACCGCGCGGCTTAGGGATTTTTTCAAAAAAAGTTATTCAGACGTCGAGGGCTAATTCTGTTTCCGATGATAAAAACCCATCTGTTTCCACCGAAAAACATTTCAGGGGATCACTTGCAACAGTTTGGGACCATTTTTGAGTGAATTGCAGAACGTCAGATTTTTAGCAGAAATTGTGACCGCGCGGCTTAGGGATTTTTTCAAAAAAAGTTGTTCAGACGTCGAGGGCTAATTCTGTTTCCGATGATAAAAACCCATCTGTATCCACGCAAAAACATTTCAGGGGATCGTTTGCAACAGTTTGGGACCATTTTTGAGTGAATTGCAGAACGTCAGATTTTTAACAGAAATTGTGACCGCGTGGCTTAGGGATTTTTTCAAAAAAAGTTGTTCAGACGTCGAGGGCTAATTCTGTTTCCGATGATAAAAACCCATCTGTTTCCACCGAAAAACATTTCAGGGGATCACTTGCAACAGTTTGCCAACATTTTTGATTGAATTGCAGAACGTCAGATTTTTAGCAGAAATTGTGACCGCGCGGCTTAGGGATTTTTTCAAAAAAAGTTGTTCAGACGTCGAGGGCTAATTCTGTTTCCGATGATAAAAACCCATCTGTTTCCACCGAAAAACATTTCAGGGGATCACTTGCAACAGTTTGCCAACATTTTTGAGTGAATTGCAGAACGTCAGATTTTTAGCAGAAATTGTGACCGCGCGGCTTAGGGATTTTTTCAAAAAAAGTTGTTCAGACGTCGAGGGCTAATTCTGTTTCCGATTATAAAAACCCATCTGTTTCCACCGAAAAACCTTTCCGGCGATCGTTTGCAACAGTTTGGGACCATTTTTGAGTGAATTGCAGAACGTCAGATTTTTAGCAGAAATTGTGACCGCGCAGCTTAGGGATTTTTTCAAAAAAAGTTGTTCATCCCTCGAGGGCTAATTCTGTTTCCGATTATAAAAACCCATCTGTTTCCACCGAAAAACATTTCAGGGGATCACTTGCAACAGTTTGCCAACATTTTTGAGTGAATTGCAGAATGTCAGATTTTTAGCAGAAATTGTGACCGCGCGGCTTAGGGATTTTTTCAAAAAAAGTTGTTCAGACGTCGAGGGCTAATTCTGTTTCCGATGATAAAAACCCATCTGTTTCCACCGAAAAACATTTCAGGGGATCACTTGCAACAGTTTGCCAACATTTTTAAGTGAATTGCAGAACGTCAGATTTTTAGCAGAAATTGTGACCGCGCGGCTTAGGGATTTTTTCAAAAAAAGTTGTTCAGACCTCGAGGGCTAATTCTGTTTCCGATGATAAAAACCCATCTGTTACCACCGAAAAACATTTCAGGGGATCACTTGCAACAGTTTGCCAACATTTTTGAGTGAATTGCAGAACGTCAGATTTTTAGCAGAAATTGTGACCGCGCGGCTTAGGGATTTTTTCAAAAAAAGTTGTTCAGACGTCGAGGGCTAATTCTGTTTCCGATGATAAAAACCCATCTGTTTCCACCGAAAAACATTTCAGGGGATCACTTGCAACAGTTTGGCAACATTTTTGAGTGAATTGCAGAACGTCAGATTTTTAGCAGAAATTGTGACCGCGCGGCTTAGGGATTTTTTCAAAAAAAGTTGTTCAGACGTCGAGGGCTAATTCTGTTTCCGATGATAAAAACCCATCTGTTTCCACCGAAAAACATTTCAGGGGATCACTTGCAACAGTTTGCCAACATTTTTGAGTGAATTGCAGAACGTCAGATTTTTAGCAGAAATTGTGACCGCGCGGCTTAGGGATTTTTTTAAAAAAAGTTGTTCAGACGTCGAGGGCTAATTCTGTTTCCGATGATAAAAACCCATCTGTTTCCACCGAAAAACATTTCAGGGGATCACTTGCAACAGTTTGCCAACATTTTTGAGTGAATTGCAGAACGTCAGATTTTTAGCAGAAATTGTGACCGCGCGGGTTAGGGATTTTTTCAAAAAAAGTTGTTCAGACGTCGAGGGCTAATTCTGTTTCCGATTATAAAAACCCATCTGTTTCCACCGAAAAACCTTTCCAGCGATCGTTTGCAACAGTTTGGGACCATTTTTGAGTGAATTGCAGAACGTCAGATTTTTAGCAGAAATTGTGACCGCGCAGCTTAGGGATTTTTTCAAAAAAAGTTGTTCATCCCACGAGGGCTAATTCTGTTTCCGATGATAAAAACCCATCTGTATCCACCAAAAAACATTTCAGGGGATCGTTTGCAACAGTTTGGGACCATTTTTGAGTGAATTGCAGAACGTCAGATTTTTAGCAGAAATTGTGACCGCGTGGCTTAGGGATTTTTTCAAAAAAAGTTGTTCAGACGTCGAGGGCTAATTCTGTTTCCGATGATAAAAACCCATCTGTTTCCACCGAAAAACATTTCAGGGGATCACTTGCAACAGTTTGCCAACATTTTTGAGTGAATTGCAGAACGTCAGATTTTTAGCAGAAATTGTGACCGCGCGGCCTAGGGATTTTTTCAAAAAAAGTTGTTCAGACGTCGAGGGCTAATTCTGTTTCCGATGATAAAAACCCATCTGTTTCCACCGAAAAACATTTCAGGGGATCACTTGCAACAGTTTGCCAACATTTTTGAGTGAATTGCAGAACGTCAGATTTTTAGCAGAAATTGTGACCGCGTGGCTTAGGGATTTTTTCAAAAAAAGTTGTTCAGACGTCGAGGGCTAATTCTGTTTCCGATGATAAAAACCCATCTGTTTCCACCGAAAAACATTTCAGGGGATCACTTGCAACAGTTTGCCAACATTTTTGAGTGAATTGCAGAACGTCAGATTTTTAGCAGAAATTGTGACCGCGCGGCCTAGGGATTTTTTCAAAAAAAGTTGTTCAGACGTCGAGGGCTAATTCTGTTTCCGATGATAAAAACCCATCTGTTTCCACCGAAAAACATTTCAGGGGATCACTTGCAACAGTTTGGGTCCATTTTTGAGTGAATTGCAGAACGTCAGATTTTTAGCAGAAATTGTGACCGCGCGGCCTAGGGATTTTTTCAAAAAAAGTTGTTCAGACGTCGAGGGCTAATTCTGTTTCCGATGATAAAAACCCATCTGTTTCCACCGAAAAACATTTCAGGGGATCACTTGCAACAGTTTGCCAACATTTTTGAGTGAATTGCAGAACGTCAGATTTTTAGCAGAAATTGTGACCGCGCGGCTTAGGGATTTTTTCAAAAAAAGTTGTTCAGACGTCGAGGGCTAATTCTGTTTCCGATGATAAAAACCCATCTGTTTCCACCGAAAAACATTTCAGGGGATCACTTGCAACAGTTTGCCAACATTTTTGAGTGAATTGCAGAACGTCAGATTTTTAGCAGAAATTGTGACCGCGCGGCTTAGGGATTTTTTCAAAAAAAGTTGTTCAGACGTCGAGGGCTAATTCTGTTTCCGATGATAAAAACCCATCTGTTTCCACCGAAAAACATTTCAGGGGATCACTTGCAACAGTTTGCCAACATTTTTGAGTGAATTGCAGAACGTCAGATTTTTAGCAGAAATTGTGACCGCGCGGCTTAGGGATTTTTTCAAAAAAAGTTGTTCAGACGTCGAGGGCTAATTCTGTTTCCGATGATAAAAACCCATCTGTTACCACCGAAAAACATTTCAGGGGATCACTTGCAACAGTTTGCCAACATTTTTGAGTGAATTGCAGAACGTCAGATTTTTAGCAGAAATTGTGACCGCGCGGCTTAGGGATTTTTTCAAAAAAAGTTGTTCAGACGTCGAGGGCTAATTCTGTTTCCGATGATAAAAACCCATCTGTTTCCACCGAAAAACATTTCAGGGGATCACTTGCAACAGTTTGGCAACATTTTTGAGTGAATTGCAGAACGTCAGATTTTTAGCAGAAATTGTGACCGCGCGGCTTAGGGATTTTTTCAAAAAAAGTTGTTCAGACGTCGAGGGCTAATTCTGTTTCCGATGATAAAAACCCATCTGTTTCCACCGAAAAACATTTCAGGGGATCACTTGCAACAGTTTGCCAACATTTTTGAGTGAATTGCAGAACGTCAGATTTTTAGCAGAAATTGTGACCGCGTGGCTTAGGGATTTTTTAAAAAAAAGTTGTTCAGACGTCGAGGGCTAATTCTGTTTCCGATGATAAAAACCCATCTGTTTCCACCGAAAAACATTTCAGGGGATCACTTGCAACAGTTTGCCAACATTTTTGAGTGAATTGCAGAACGTCAGATTTTTAGCAGAAATTGTGACAGCGCGGGTTAGGGATTTTTTCAAAAAAAGTTGTTCAGACGTCGAGGGCTAATTCTGTTTCCAATTATAAAAACCCATCTGTTTCCACCGAAAAACCTTTCCAGCGATCGTTTGCAACAGTTTGGGACCATTTTTGAGTGAATTGCAGAACGTCAGATTTTTAGCAGAAATTGTGACCGCGCAGCTTAGGGATTTTTTCAAAAAAAGTTGTTCATCCCTCGAGGGCTAATTCTGTTTCCGATGATAAAAACCCATCTGTATCCACCAAAAAACATTTCAGGGGATCGTTTGCAACAGTTTGGGACCATTTTTGAGTGAATTGCAGAACGTCAGATTTTTAGCAGAAATTGTGACCGCGTGGCTTAGGGATTTTTTCAAAAAAAGTTGTTCAGACGTCGAGGGCTAATTCTGTTTCCGATGATAAAAACCCATCTGTTTCCACCGAAAAACATTTCAGGGGATCACTTGCAACAGTTTGCCAACATTTTTGAGTGAATTGCAGAACGTCAGATTTTTAGCAGAAATTGTGACCGCGCGGCCTAGGGATTTTTTCAAAAAAAGTTGTTCAGACGTCGAGGGCTAATTCTGTTTCCGATGATAAAAACCCATCTGTTTCCACCGAAAAACATTTCAGGGGATCACTTGCAACAGTTTGCCAACATTTTTGAGTGAATTGCAGAACGTCAGATTTTTAGCAGAAATTGTGACCGCGCGGCCTAGGGATTTTTTCAAAAAAAGTTGTTCAGACGTCGAGGGCTAATTCTGTTTCCGATGATAAAAACCCATCTGTTTCCACCGAAGAACATTTCAGGGGATCACTTGCAACAGTTTGCCAACATTTTTGAGTGAATTGCAGAACGTCAGATTTTTAGCAGAAATTGTGACCGCGCGGCTTAGGGATTTTTTCAAAAAAAGTTGTTCAGACGTCGAGGGCTAATTCTGTTTCCGATGATAAAAACCCATCTGTTTCCACCGAAAAACATTTCAGGGGATCACTTGCAACAGTTTGCCAACATTTTTGAGTGAATTGCAGAACGTCAGATTTTTAGCAGAAATTGTGACCGCGCGGCTTAGGGATTTTTTCAAAAAAAGTTGTTCAGACGTCGAGGGCTAATTCTGTTTCCGATGATAAAAACCCATCTGTTTCCACCGAAAAACATTTCAGGGGATCACTTGCCACAGTTTGCCAACATTTTTGAGTGAATTGCAGAACGTCAGATTTTTAGCAGAAATTGTGACCGCGCGGCTTAGGGATTTTTTCAAAAAAAGTTGTTCAGACGTCGAGGGCTAATTCTGTTTCCGATGATAAAAACCCATCTGTTTCCACCGAAAAACATTTCAGGGGATCACTTGCAACAGTTTGGCAACATTTTTGAGTGAATTGCAGAACGTCAGATTTTTAGCAGAAATTGTGACCGCGCGGCTTAGGGATTTTTTCAAAAAAAGTTGTTCAGACGTCGAGGGCTAATTCTGTTTCCGATGATAAAAACCCATCTGTTTCCACCGAAAAACATTTCAGGGGATCACTTGCAACAGTTTGCCAACATTTTTGAGTGAATTGCAGAACGTCAGATTTTTAGCAGAAATTGTGACCGCGCGGCTTAGGGATTTTTTTAAAAAAAGTTGTTCAGACGTCGAGGGCTAATTCTGTTTCCGATGATAAAAACCCATCTGTTTCCACCGAAAAACATTTCAGGGGATCACTTGCAACAGTTTGCCAACATTTTTGAGTGAATTGCAGAACGTCAGATTTTTAGCAGAAATTGTGACCGCGCGGCTTAGGGATTTTTTCAAAAAAAGTTGTTCAGACGTCGAGGGCTAATTCTGTTTCCGATGATAAAAACCCATCTGTTTCCACCGAAAAACATTTCAGGGGATCACTTGCAACAGTTTGCCAACATTTTTGAGTGAATTGCAGAACGTCAGATTTTTAGCAGAAATTGTGACCGCGCGGCTTAGGGATTTTTTCAAAAAAAGTTGTTCAGACGTCGAGGGCTAATTTTGTTTCCGATTATAAAAACCCATCTGTTTCCACCGAAAAACCTTTCCGGCGATCGTTTGCAACAGTTTGGGACCATTTTTGAGTGAATTGCAGAACGTCAGATTTTTAGCAGAAATTGTGACCGCGCAGCTTAGGGATTTTTTCAAAAAAAGTTGTTCATCCCTCGAGGGCTAATTCTGTTTCCGATTATAAAAACCCATCTGTTTCCACCGAAAAACATTTCAGGGGATCACTTGCAACAGTTTGCCAACATTTTTGAGTGAATTGCAGAATGTCAGATTTTTAGCAGAAATTGTGACCGCGCGGCTTAGGGATTTTTTCAAAAAAAGTTGTTCAGACGTCGAGGGCTAATTCTGTTTCCGATGATAAAAACCCATCTGTTTCCACTGAAAAACATTTCAGGGGATCACTTGCAACAGTTTGCCAACATTTTTGAGTGAATTGCAGAACGTCAGATTTTTAGCAGAAATTGTGACCGCGCGGCTTAGGGATTTTTTCAAAAAAAGTTGTTCAGACGTCGAGGGCTAATTCTGTTTCCGATGATAAAAACCCATCTGTTTCCACCGAAAAACATTTCAGGGGATCACTTGCAACAGTTTGCCAACATTTTTGAGTGAATTGCAGAACGTCAGATTTTTAGCAGAAATTGTGACCGCGCGGCTTAGGGATTTTTTCAAAAAAAGTTGTTCAGACGTCGAGGGCTAATTCTGTTTCCGATGATAAAAACCCATCTGTTTCCACCGAAAAACATTTCAGGGGATCACTTGCAACAGTTTGCCAACATTTTTGAGTGAATTGCAGAACGTCAGATTTTTAGCAGAAATTGTGACCACGCGGCTTAGGGATTTTTTAAAAAAAAGTTGTTCAGACGTCGAGGGCTAATTCTGTTTCCGATGATAAAAACCCATCTGTTTCCACCGAAAAACATTTCAGGGGATCACTTGCAACAGTTTGCCAACATTTTTGAGTGAATTGCAGAACGTCAGATTTTTAGCAGAAATTGTGACCGCGCGGCTTAGGGATTTTTTCAAAAAAAGTTGTTCAGACGTCGAGGGCTAATTCTGTTTCCGATGATAAAAACCCATCTGTATCCACGCAAAAACATTTCAGGGGATCGTTTGCAACAGTTTGGGACCATTTTTGAGTGAATTGCAGAACGTCAGATTTTTAGCAGAAATTGTGACCGCGCAGCTTAGGGATTTTTTCAAAAAAAGTTGTTCATCCCTCGAGGGCTAATTCTGTTTCCGATGATAAAAACCCATCTGTTTCCACCGAAAAACATTTCAGGGGATCACTTGCAACAGTTTGCCAACATTTTTGAGTGAATTGCAGAACGTCAGATTTTTAGCAGAAATTGTGACCGCGCGGCTGAGGGATTTTTTCAAAAAAAGTTGTTCAGACGTCGAGGGCTAATTCTGTTTCCGATGATAAAAAACCATCTGTTTCCACCGAAAAACATTTCAGGGGATCACTTACAACAGTTTGCCAACATTTTTGAGTGAATTGCAGAACGTCAGATTTTTAGCAGAAATTGTGACCGCGCGGCTTAGGGATTTTTTCAAAAAAAGTTGTTCAGACGTCGAGGGCTAATTCTGTTTCCGATGATAAAAACCCATCTGTTTCCACCGAAAAACATTTCAGGGGATCACTTGCAACAGTTTGGGTCCATTTTTGAGTGAATTGCAGAACGTCAGATTTTTAGCAGAAATTGTGACCGCGCGGCTTAGGGATTTTTCGAAAAAAAGTTGTTCAGACGTCGAGGGCTAATTCTGTTTCCGATGATAAAAACCCATCTGTATCCACCAAAAAACATTTCAGGGGATCGTTTGCAACAGTTTGGGACCATTTTTGAGTGAATTGCAGAACGTCAGATTTTTAGCAGAAATTGTGACCGCGTGGCTTAGGGATTTTTTCAAAAAAAGTTGTTCAGACGTCGAGGGCTAATTCTGTTTCCGATGATAAAAACCCATCTGTTTCCACCGAAAAACATTTCAGGGGATCACTTGCAACAGTTTGCCAACATTTTTGAGTGAATTGCAGAACGTCAGATTTTTAGCAGAAATTGTGACCGCGCGGCTTAGGGATTTTTTCAAAAAAAGTTGTTCAGACGTCGAGGGCTAATTCTGTTTCCGATTATAAAAACCCATCTGTTTCCACCGAAAAACATTTCAGGGGATCACTTGCAACAGTTTGCCAACATTTTTGAGTGAATTGCAGAACGTCAGATTTTTAGCAGAAATTGTGACCGCGCGGCTTAGGGATTTTTTCAAAAAAAGTTGTTCAGACGTCGAGGGCTAATTCTGTTTCCGATGATAAAAACCCATCTGTTTCCACCGAAAAACATTTCAGGGGATCACTTGCAACAGTTTGCCAACATTTTTGAGTGAATTGCAGAACGTCAGATTTTTAGCAGAAATTGTGACCGCGCGGCTTAGGGATTTTTTCAAAAAAAGTTGTTCAGACGTCGAGGGCTAATTCTGTTTCCGATGATAAAAACCCATCTGTTTCCACCAAAAAACATTTCAGGGGATCACTTGCAACAGTTTGCCAACATTTTTGAGTGAATTGCAGAACGTCAGATTTTTAGCAGAAATTGTGACCGCGCGGCTTAGGGATTTTTTCAAAAAAAGTTGTTCAGACGTCGAGGGCTAATTCTGTTTCCGATTATAAAAACCCATCTGTTTCCACCGAAAAACATTTCAGGGGATCACTTGCAACAGTTTGCCAACATTTTTGAGTGAATTGCAGAACGTCAGATTTTTAGCAGAAATTGTGACCGCGCGGCTTAGGGATTTTTTCAAAAAAAGTTGTTCAGACGTCGAGGGCTAATTCTGTTTCCGATGATAAAAACCCATCTGTTTCCACCGAAAAACATTTCAGGGGATCACTTGCAACAGTTTGCCAACATTTTTGAGTGAATTGCAGAACGTCAGATTTTTAGCAGAAATTGTGACCGCGCGGCTTAGGGATTTTTTCAAAAAAAGTTGTTCAGACGTCGAGGGCTAATTCTGTTTCCGATGATAAAAACCCATCTGTTTCCACCGAAAAACATTTCAGGGGATCACTTGCAACAGTTTGCCAACATTTTTGAGTGAATTGCAGAACGTCAGATTTTTAGCAGAAATTGTGACCGCGCGGCTTAGGGATTTTTTCAAAAAAAGTTGTTCAGACGTCGAGGGCTAATTCTGTTTCCGATGATAAAAACCCATCTGTTTCCACCGAAAAACATTTCAGGGGATCACTTGCAACAGTTTGCCAACATTTTTGAGTGAATTGCAGAACGTCAGATTTTTAGCAGAAATTGTGACCGCGCGGCTTAGGGATTTTTTCAAAAAAAAGTTGTTCAGACGTCGAGGGCTAATTCTGTTTCCGATGATAAAAACCCATCTGTTTCCACCGAAAAACATTTCAGGGGATCACTTGCAACAGTTTGCCAACATTTTTGAGTGAATTGCAGAACGTCAGATTTTTAGCAGAAATTGTGACCGCGCGGGTTAGGGATTTTTTCAAAAAAAGTTGTTCAGACGTCGAGGGCTAATTCTGTTTCCGATGATAAAAACCCATCTGTTTCCACCGAAAAACCTTTCCGGCGATCGTTTGCAACAGTTTGGGACCATTTTTGAGTGAATTGCAGAACGTCAGATTTTTAGCAGAAATTGTGACCGCGCAGCTTAGGGATTTTTTCAAAAAAAGTTGTTCATCCCTCGAGGGCTAATTCTGTTTCCGATGATAAAAACCCATCTGTTTCCACCGAAAAACATTTCAGGGGATCACTTGCAACAGTTTGCCAACATTTTTGAGTGAATTGCAGAACGTCAGATTTTTAGCAGAAATTGTGACCGCGCGGCTTAGGGATTTTTTCAAAAAAAGTTGTTCAGACGTCGAGGGCTAATTCTGTTTCCGATGATAAAAACCCATCTGTTTCCACCGAAAAACATTTCAGGGGATCACTTGCAACAGTTTGCCAACATTTTTGAGTGAATTGCAGAACGTCAGATTTTTAGCAGAAATTGTGACCGCGCGGCTTAGGGATTTTTTCAAAAAAAGTTGTTCAGACGTCGAGGGCTAATTCTGTTTCCGATGATAAAAACCCATCTGTTTCCACCGAAAAACATTTCAGGGGATCACTTGCAACAGTTTGCCAACATTTTTGAGTGAATTGCAGAACGTCAGATTTTTAGCAGAAATTGTGACCGCGCGGCTTAGGGATTTTTTCAAAAAAAGTTGTTCAGACGTCGAGGGCTAATTCTGTTTCCGATGATAAAAACCCATCTGTTTCCACCGAAAAACATTTCAGGGGATCACTTGCAACAGTTTGGGACCATTTTTGAGTGAATTGCAGAACGTCAGATTTTTAGCAGAAATTGTGACCGCGCGGCTTAGGGATTTTTTCAAAAAAAGTTGTTCAGACGTCGAGGGCTAATTCTGTTTCCGATGATAAAAACCCATCTGTATCCACCAAAAAACATTTCAGGGGATCGTTTGCAACAGTTTGGGACCATTTTTGAGTGAATTGCAGAACGTCAGATTTTTAGCAGAAATTGTGACCGCGCGGCTTAGGGGTTTTTTCAAAAAAAGTTGTTCAGACGTCGAGGGCTAATTCTGTTTCCGATGATAAAAACCCATCTGTTTCCACCGAAAAACATTTCGGGGGATCACTTGCAACAGTTTGCCAACATTTTTGAGTGAATTGCAGAACGTCAGATTTTTAGCAGAAATTGTGACCGCGCGGGTTAGGGATTTTTTCAAAAAAAGTTGTTCAGACGTCGAGGGCTAATTCTGTTTCCGATGATAAAAACCCATCTGTATCCACCAAAAAACATTTCAGGGGATCGTTTGCAACAGTTTGGGACCATTTTTGAGTGAATTGCAGAACGTCAGATTTTTAGCAGAAATTGTGACCGCGCGGCTTAGGGATTTTTTCAAAAAAAGTTGTTCAGACGTCGAGGGCTAATTCTGTTTCCGATGATAAAAACCCATCTGTTTCCACCGAAAAACCTTTCCGGCGATCGTTTGCAACAGTTTGGGACCATTTTTGAGTGAACTGCAGAACGTCAGATTTTTAGCAGAAATTGTGACCGCGCAGCTTAGGGATTTTTTCAAAAAAAGTTGTTCAGACGTCGAGGGCTAATTCTGTTTCCGATGATAAAAACCCATCTGTTTCCACCGAAAAACATTTCAGGGGATCACTTGCAACAGTTTGCCAACATTTTTGAGTGAATTGCAGAACGTCAGATTTTTAGCAGAAATTGTGACCGCGCGGCTTAGGGATTTTTTCAAAAATAGTTGTTCAGACGTCGAGGGCTAATTCTGTTTCCGATGATAAAAACCCATCTGTTTCCACCGAAAAACATTTCAGGGGATCACTTGCAACAGTTTGCCAACATTTTTGAGTGAATTGCAGAACGTCAGATTTTTAGCAGAAATTGTGACCGCGCGGGTTAGGGATTTTTTCAAAAAAAGTTGTTCAGACGTCGAGGGCTAATTCTGTTTCCGATGATAAAAACCCATCTGTTTCCACCGAAAAACATTTCAGGGGATCACTTGCAACAGTTTGGGACCATTTTTGAGTGAATTGCAGAACGTCAGATTTTTAGCAGAAATTGTGACCGCGCGGCTGAGGGATTTTTTCAAAAAAAGTTGTTCAGACGTCGAGGGCTAATTCTGTTTCCGATGATAAAAAACCATCTGTTTACACCAAAAAACATTTCAGGGGATCACTTACAACAGTTTGCCAACATTTTTGAGTGAATTGCAGAACGTCAGATTTTTAGCTGAAATTGTGACCGCGCGGCTTAGGGATTTCTTCAAAAAAAGTTGTTCAGACGTCGAGGGCTAATTCTGTTTCCAATGATAAAAACCCATCTGTATCCACCAAAAAACATTTCAGGGGATCGTTTGCAACAGTTTGGGACCATTTTTGAGTGAATTGCAGAACGTCAGATTTTTAGCAGAAATTGTGACCGCGCGGCTTAGGGATTTTTTCAAAAAAAGTTGTTCAGACGTCGAGGGCTAATTCTGTTTCCGATGATAAAAACCCATCTGTTTCCACCAAAAAACATTTCAGGGGATCACTTCCAACAGTTTGCCAACATTTTTGAGTGAATTGCAGAACGTCAGATTTTTAGCAGAAATTGTGACCGCGCGGCTTAGGGATTTTTCCAAAAAAAGTTGTTCAGACGTCGAGGGCTAATTCTGTTTCCGATGATAAAAACCCATCTGTTTCCACCGAAAAACATTTCAGGGGATCACTTGCAACAGTTTGCCAACATTTTTGAGTGAATTGCAGAACGTCAGATTTTTAGCAGAAATTGTGACCGCGCGGCTTAGGGATTTTTTCAAAAAAAGTTGTTCAGACGTCGAGGGCTAATTCTGTTTCCGATGATAAAAACCCATCTGTATCCACCAAAAAAACATTTCAGGGGATCGTTTGCAACAGTTTGGGACCATTTTTGAGTGAATTGCAGAACGTCAGATTTTTAGCAGAAATTGTGACCGCGCGGCTTAGGGATTTTTTCAAAAAAAGTTGTTCAGACGTCGAGGGCTAATTCTGTTTCCGATGATAAAAACCCATCTGTTTCCACCGAAAAACCTTTCCGGCGATCGTTTGCAACAGTTTGGGACCATTTTTGAGTGAACTGCAGAACGTCAGATTTTTAGCAGAAATTGTGACCGCGCAGCTTAGGGATTTTTTCAAAAAAAGTTGTTCAGACGTCGAGGGCTAATTCTGTTTCCGATGATAAAAACCCATCTGTTTCCACCGAAAAACATTTCAGGGGATCACTTGCAACAGTTTGCCAACATTTTTGAGTGAATTGCAGAACGTCAGATTTTTAGCAGAAATTGTGACCGCGCGGCTTAGGGATTTTTTCAAAAATAGTTGTTCAGACGTCGAGGGCTAATTCTGTTTCCGATGATAAAAACCCATCTGTTTCCACCGAAAAACATTTCAGGGGATCACTTGCAACAGTTTGCCAACATTTTTGAGTGAATTGCAGAACGTCAGATTTTTAGCAGAAATTGTGACCGCGCGGGTTAGGGATTTTTTCAAAAAAAGTTGTTCAGACGTCGAGGGCTAATTCTGTTTCCGATGATAAAAACCCATCTGTTTCCACCGAAAAACATTTCAGGGGATCACTTGCAACAGTTTGGGACCATTTTTGAGTGAATTGCAGAACGTCAGATTTTTAGCAGAAATTGTGACCGCGCGGCTGAGGGATTTTTTCAAAAAAAGTTGTTCAGACGTCGAGGGCTAATTCTGTTTCCGATGATAAAAAACCATCTGTTTCCACCGAAAAACATTTCAGGGGATCACTTACAACAGTTTGCCAACATTTTTGAGTGAATTGCAGAACGTCAGATTTTTAGCAGAAATTGTGACCGCGCGGCTTAGGGATTTTTTCAAAAAAAGTTGTTCAGACGTCGAGGGCTAATTCTGTTTCCGATGATAAAAACCCATCTGTTTCCACCGAAAAACATTTCAGGGGATCACTTGCAACAGTTTGCCAACATTTTTGAGTGAATTGCAGAACGTCAGATTTTTAGCTGAAATTGTGACCGCGCGGCTTAGGGATTTCTTCAAAAAAAGTTGTTCAGACGTCGAGGGCTAATTCTGTTTCCGATGATAAAAACCCATCTGTATCCACCAAAAAACATTTCAGGGGATCGTTTGCAACAGTTTGGGACCATTTTTGAGTGAATTGCAGAACGTCAGATTTTTAGCAGAAATTGTGACCGCGCGGCTTAGGGATTTTTTCAAAAAAATTTGTTCAGACGTCGAGGGCTAATTCTGTTTCCGATGATAAAAACCCATCTGTTTCCACCAAAAAACATTTCAGGGGATCACTTCCAACAGTTTGCCAACATTTTTGAGTGAATTGCAGAACGTCAGATTTTTAGCAGAAATTGTGACCGCGCGGCTTAGGGATTTTTCCAAAAAAAGTTGTTCAGACGTCGAGGGCTAATTCTGTTTCCGATGATAAAAACCCATCTGTTTCCACCGAAAAACATTTCAGGGGATCACTTGCAACAGTTTGCCAACATTTTTGAGTGAATTGCAGAACGTCAGATTTTTAGCAGAAATTGTGACCGCGCGGCTTAGGGATTTTTTCAAAAAAAGTTGTTCAGACGTCGAGGGCTAATTCTGTTTCCGATGATAAAAACCCATCTGTTTCCACCGAAAAACATTTCAGGGGATCACTTGCAACAGTTTGCCAACATTTTTGAGTGAATTGCAGAACGTCAGATTTTTAGCAGAAATTGTGACCGCGCGCCTTAGGGATTTTTTCAAAAAAAGTTGTTCAGACGTCGAGGGCTAATTCTGTTTCCGATGATAAAAACCCATCTGTTTCCACCGAAAAACATTTCAGGGGATCACTTGCAACAGTTTGGGACCATTTTTGAGTGAATTGCAGAACGTCAGATTTTTAGCAGAAATTGTGACCGCGCGGCTGAGGGATTTTTTCAAAAAAAGGTGTTCAGACGTCGAGGGCTAATTCTGTTTCCGATGATAAAAAACCATCTGTTTCCACCGAAAAACATTTCAGGGGATCACTTACAACAGTTTGCCAACATTTTTGAGTGAATTGCAGAACGTCAGGTTTTTAGCAGAAATTGTGACCGCGCGGCTTAGGGATTTTTTCAAAAAAAGTTGTTCAGACGTCGAGGGCTAATTCTGTTTCCGATGATAAAAACCCATCTGTTTCCACCGAAAAACATTTCAGGGGATCACTTGCAACAGTTTGGGACCATTTTTGAGTGAATTGCAGAACGTCAGATTTTTAGCAGAAAATGTGACCGCGCGGCTTAGGGGTTTTTTCAAAAAAAGTTGTTCAGACGTCGAGGGCTAATTCTGTTTCCGATGATAAAAACCCATCTGTTTCCACCGAAAAACATTTCGGGGGATCACTTGCAACAGTTTGCCAACATTTTTGAGTGAATTGCAGAACGTCAGATTTTTAGCAGAAATTGTGACCGCGCGGGTTAGGGATTTTTTCAAAAAAAGTTGTTCAGACGTCGAGGGCTAATTCTGTTTCCGATGATAAAAACCCATCTGTTTCCACCGAAAAACCTTTCCGGCGATCGTTTGCAACAGTTTGGGACCATTTTTGAGTGAATTGCAGAACGTCAGATTTTTAGCAGAAATTGTGACCGCGCGGCTTAGGGATTTTTTCAAAAAAAGTTGTTCAGACGTCGAGGGCTAATTCTGTTTCCGATGATAAAAACCCATCTATATCCACCAAAAAACATTTCAGGGGATCGTTTGCAACAGTTTGGGACCATTTTTGAGTGAATTGCAGAACGTCAGATTTTTAGCAGAAATTGTGACCGCGCGGCTTAGGGATTTTTTCAAAAAAAGTTGTTCAGACGTCGAGGGCTAATTCTGTTTCCGATGATAAAAACCCATCTGTTTCCACCGAAAAACCTTTCCGGCGATCGTTTGCAACAGTTTGGGACCATTTTTGAGTGAACTGCAGAACGTCAGATTTTTAGCAGAAATTGTGACCGCGCAGCTTAGGGATTTTTTCAAAAAAAGTTGTTCAGACGTCGAGGGCTAATTCTGTTTCCGATGATAAAAACCCATCTGTTTCCACCGAAAAACATTTCAGGGGATCACTTGCAACAGTTTGCCAACATTTTTGAGTGAATTGCAGAACGTCAGATTTTTAGCAGAAATTGTGACCGCGCGGCTTAGGGATTTTTTCAAAAAAAGTTGTTCAGACGTCGAGGGCTAATTCTGTTTCCGATGATAAAAACCCATCTGTTTCCACCGAAAAACATTTCAGGGGATCACTTGCAACAGTTTGCCAACATTTTTGAGTGAATTGCAGAACGTCAGATTTTTAGCAGAAATTGTGACCGCGCGGGTTAGGGATTTTTTCAAAAAAAGTTGTTCAGACGTCGAGGGCTAATTCTGTTTCCGATGATAAAAACCCATCTGTTTCCACCGAAAAACATTTCAGGGGATCACTTGCAACAGTTTGCCAACATTTTTGAGTGAATTGCAGAACGTCAGATTTTTAGCAGAAATTGTGACCGCGCGGCTTAGGGATTTTTTCAAAAAAAGTTGTTCAGACGTCGAGGGCTAATTCTGTTTCCGATGATAAAAACCCATCTGTTTCCACCGAAAAACATTTCAGGGGATCACTTGCAACAGTTTGCCAACATTTTTGAGTGAATTGCAGAACGTCAGATTTTTAGCTGAAATTGTGACCGTGCGGCTTAGGGATTTCTTCAAAAAAAGTTGTTCAGACGTTGAGGGCTAATTCTGTTTCCGATGATAAAAACCCATCTGTATCCACCAAAAAACATTTCAGGGGATCGTTTGCAACAGTTTGGGACCATTTTTGAGTGAATTGCAGAACGTCAGATTTTTAGCAGAAATTGTGACCGCGCGGCTTAGGGATTTTTTCAAAAAAAGTTGTTCAGACGTCGAGGGCTAATTCTGTTTCCGATGATAAAAACCCATCTGTTTCCACCAAAAAACATTTCAGGGGATCACTTGCAACAGTTTGCCAACATTTTTGAGTGAATTGCAGAACGTCAGATTTTTAGCAGAAATTGTGACCGCGCGGCTTAGGGATTTTTTCAAAAAAAGTTGTTCAGACGTCGAGGGCTAATTCTGTTTCCAATGATAAAAACCCATCTGTTTCCACCGAAAAACATTTCAGGGGATCACTTGCAACAGTTTGCCAACATTTTTGAGTGAATTGCAGAACGTCAGATTTTTAGCAGAAATTGTGACCGCGCGGGTTAGGGATTTTTTCAAAAAAAGTTGTTCAGACGTCGAGGGCTAATTCTGTTTCCGATGATAAAAACCCATCTGTTTCCACCGAAAAACATTTCAGGGGATCACTTGCAACAGTTTGGGACCATTTTTGAGTGAATTGCAGAACGTCAGATTTTTAGCAGAAATTGTGACCGCGCGGCTGAGGGATTTTTTCAAAAAAAGTTGTTCAGACGTCGAGGGCTAATTCTGTTTCCGATGATAAAAAACCATCTGTTTCCACCGAAAAACATTTCAGGGGATCACTTACAACAGTTTGCCAACATTTTTGAGTGAATTGCAGAACGTCAGGTTTTTAGCAGAAATTGTGACCGCGCGGCTTAGGGATTTTTTCAAAAAAAGTTGTTCAGACGTCGAGGGCTAATTCTGTTTCCGATGATAAAAACCCATCTGTTTCCACCGAAAAACATTTCAGGGGATCACTTGCAACAGTTTGCCAACATTTTTGAGTGAATTGCAGAACGTCAGATTTTTAGCTGAAATTGTGACCGCGCGGCTTAGGGATTTCTTCAAAAAAAGTTGTTCAGACGTCGAGGGCTAATTCTGTTTCCGATGATAAAAACCCATCTGTATCCACCAAAAAACATTTCAGGGGATCGTTTGCAACAGTTTGGGACCATTTTTGAGTGAATTGCAGAACGTCAGATTTTTAGCAGAAATTGTGACCGCGCGGCTTAGGGATTTTTTCAAAAAAAGTTGTTCAGACGTCGAGGGCTAATTCTGTTTCCGATGATAAAAACCCATCTGTTTCCACCAAAAAACATTTCAGGGGATCACTTCCAACAGTTTGCCAACATTTTTGAGTGAATTGCAGAACGTCAGATTTTTAGCAGAAATTGTGACCGCGCGGCTTAGGGATTTTTTCAAAAAAAGTTGTTCAGACGTCGAGGGCTAATTCTGTTTCCAATGATAAAAACCCATCTGTTTCCACCGAAAAACATTTCAGGGGATCACTTGCAACAGTTTGCCAACATTTTTGAGTGAATTGCAGAACGTCAGATTTTTAGCAGAAATTGTGACCGCGCGGGTTAGGGATTTTTTCAAAAAAAGTTGTTCAGACGTCGAGGGCTAATTCTGTTTCCGATGATAAAAACCCATCTGTTTCCACCGAAAAACATTTCAGGGGATCACTTGCAACAGTTTGCCAACATTTTTGAGTGAATTGCAGAACGTCAGATTTTTAGCAGAAATTGTGACCGCGCGGCTTAGGGATTTTTTCAAAAAAAGTTGTTCAGACGTCGAGGGCTAATTCTGTTTCCGATGATAAAAACCCATCTGTTTCCACCGAAAAACATTTCAGGGGATCACTTGCAACAGTTTGGGACCATTTTTGAGTGAATTGCAGAACGTCAGATTTTTAGCAGAAATTGTGACCGCGCGGCTGAGGGATTTTTTCAAAAAAAGTTGTTCAGACGTCGAGGGCTAATTCTGTTTCCGATGATAAAAAACCATCTGTTTCCACCGAAAAACATTTCAGGGGATCACTTACAACAGTTTGCCAACATTTTTGAGTGAATTGCAGAACGTCAGGTTTTTAGCAGAAATTGTGACCGCGCGGCTTAGGGATTTTTTCAAAAAAAGTTGTTCAGACGTCGAGGGCTAATTCTGTTTCCGATGATAAAAACCCATCTGTTTCCACCGAAAAACATTTCAGGGGATCACTTGCAACAGTTTGGGACCATTTTTGAGTGAATTGCAGAACGTCAGATTTTTAGCAGAAATTGTGACCGCGCGGCTTAGGGATTTTTTCAAAAAAACTTGTTCAGACGTCGAGGGCTAATTCTGTTTCCGATGATAAAAACCCATCTGTTTCCACCGAAAAACCTTTCCGGCGATCGTTTGCAACAGTTTGGGACCATTTTTGAGTGAACTGCAGAACGTCAGATTTTTAGCAGAAATTGTGACCGCGCGGCTGAGGGATTTTTTCAAAAAAAGTTGTTCAGACGTCGAGGGCTAACTCTGTTTCCGATGATAAAAAACCATCTGTTTCCACCGAAAAACATTTCAGGGGATCCCTTACAACAGTTTGCCAACATTTTTGAGTGAATTGCAGAACGTCAGGTTTTTAGCAGAAATTGTGACCGCGCGGCTTAGGGATTTTTTCAAAAAAAGTTGTTCAGACGTCGAGGGCTAATTCTGTTTCCGATGATAAAAACCCATCTGTTTCCACCGAAAAACATTTCAGGGGATCACTTGCAACAGTTTGGGACCATTTTTGAGTGAATTGCAGAACGTCAGATTTTTAGCAGAAATTGTGACCGCGCGGCTTAGGGATTTTTTCAAAAAAACTTGTTCAGACCTCGAGGGCTAATTCTGTTTCCGATGATAAAAACCCATCTGTATCCACCAAAAAACATTTCAGGGGATCGTTTGCAACAGTTTGGGACCATTTTTGAGTGAATTGCAGAACGTCAGGTTTTTAGCAGAAATTGTGACCGCGCGGCTTAGGGGTTTTTTCAAAAAAAGTTGTTCAGACGTCGAGGGCTAATTCTGTTTCCGATGATAAAAACCCATCTGTTTCCACCGAAAAACATTTCGGGGGATCACTTGCAACAGTTTGCCAACATTTTTGAGTGAATTGCAGAACGTCAGATTTTTAGCAGAAATTGTGACCGCGCGGGTTAGGGATTTTTTCAAAAAAAGTTGTTCAGACGTCGAGGGCTAATTCTGTTTCCGATGATAAAAACCCATCTGTTTCCACCGAAAAACCTTTCCGGCGATCGTTTGCAACAGTTTGGGACCATTTTTGAGTGAATTGCAGAACGTCAGATTTTTAGCAGAAATTGTGACCGCGCGGCTTAGGGATTTTTTCAAAAAAAGTTGTTCAGACGTCGAGGGCTAATTCTGTTTCCGATGATAAAAACCCATCTATATCCACCAAAAAACATTTCAGGGGATCGTTTGCAACAGTTTGGGACCATTTTTGAGTGAATTGCAGAACGTCAGATTTTTAGCAGAAATTGTGACCGCGCGGCTTAGGGATTTTTTCAAAAAAAGTTGTTCAGACGTCGAGGGCTAATTCTGTTTCCGATGATAAAAACCCATCTGTTTCCACCGAAAAACCTTTCCGGCGATCGTTTGCAACAGTTTGGGACCATTTTTGAGTGAACTGCAGAACGTCAGATTTTTAGCAGAAATTGTGACCGCGCAGCTTAGGGATTTTTTCAAAAAAAGTTGTTCAGACGTCGAGGGCTAATTCTGTTTCCGATGATAAAAACCCATCTGTTTCCACCGAAAAACATTTCAGGGGATCACTTGCAACAGTTTGCCAACATTTTTGAGTGAATTGCAGAACGTCAGATTTTTAGCAGAAATTGTGACCGCGCGGCTTAGGGATTTTTTCAAAAAAAGTTGTTCATCCCTCGAGGGCTAATTCTGTTTCCGATGATAAAAACCCATCTGTATCCACCAAAAAACATTTCAGGGGATCACTTGCAACAGTTTGCCAACATTTTTGAGTGAATTGCAGAACGTCAGATTTTTAGCAGAAATTGTGACCGCGCGGCTTAGGGGTTTTTTCAAAAAAAGTTGTTCAGACGTCGAGGGCTAATTCTGTTTCCGATGATAAAAACCCATCTGTTTCCACCGAAAAACATTTCAGGGGATCGTTTGCAACAGTTTGGGACCATTTTTGAGTGAATTGCAGAACGTCAGATTTTTAGCAGAAATTGTGACCGCGCGGCTTAGGGATTTTTTCAAAAAAAGTTGTTCAGACGTCGAGGGCTAATTCTGTTTCCGATGATAAAAACCCATCTGTTTCCACCGAAAAACCTTTCCGGCGATCGTTTGCAACAGTTTGGGACCATTTTTGAGTGAACTGCAGAACGTCAGATTTTTAGCAGAAATTGTGACCGCGCAGCTTAGGGATTTTTTCAAAAAAAGTTGTTCAGACGTCGAGGGCTAATTCTGTTTCCGATGATAAAAACCCATCTGTTTCCACCGAAAAACATTTCAGGGGATCACTTGCAACAGTTTGCCAACATTTTTGAGTGAATTGCAGAACGTCAGATTTTTAGCAGAAATTGTGACCGCGCGGCTTAGGGATTTTTTCAAAAAAAGTTGTTCAGACGTCGAGGGCTAATTCTGTTTCCGATGATAAAAACCCATCTGTTTCCACCGAAAAACATTTCAGGGGATCACTTGCAACAGTTTGCCAACATTTTTGAGTGAATTGCAGAACGTCAGATTTTTAGCAGAAATTGTGACCGCGCGGGTTAGGGATTTTTTCAAAAAAAGTTGTTCAGACGTCGAGGGCTAATTCTGTTTCCGATGATAAAAACCCATCTGTTTCCACCGAAAAACATTTCAGGGGATCACTTGCAACAGTTTGCCAACATTTTTGAGTGAATTGCAGAACGTCAGATTTTTAGCAGAAATTGTGACCGCGCGGCTGAGGGATTTTTTCAAAAAAAGTTGTTCAGACGTCGAGGGCTAATTCTGTTTCCGATGATAAAAAACCATCTGTTTCCACCGAAAAACATTTCAGGGGATCACTTACAACAGTTTGCCAACATTTTTGAGTGAATTGCAGAACGTCAGATTTTTAGCAGAAATTGTGACCGCGCGGCTTAGGGATTTTTTCAAAAAAAGTTGTTCAGACGTCGAGGGCTAATTCTGTTTCCGATGATAAAAACCCATCTGTTTCCACCGAAAAACATTTCAGGGGATCACTTGCAACAGTTTGCCAACATTTTTGAGTGAATTGCAGAACGTCAGATTTTTAGCTGAAATTGTGACCGCGCGGCTTAGGGATTTCTTCAAAAAAAGTTGTTCAGACGTCGAGGGCTAATTCTGTTTCCGATGATAAAAACCCATCTGTATCCACCAAAAAACATTTCAGGGGATCGTTTGCAACAGTTTGGGACCATTTTTGAGTGAATTGCAGAACGTCAGATTTTTAGCAGAAATTGTGACCGCGCGGCTTAGGGATTTTTTCAAAAAAAGTTGTTCAGACGTCGAGGGCTAATTCTGTTTCCGATGATAAAAACCCATCTGTTTCCACCAAAAAACATTTCAGGGGATCACTTGCAACAGTTTGCCAACATTTTTGAGTGAATTGCAGAACGTCAGATTTTTAGCAGAAATTGTGACCGCGCGGCTTAGGGATTTTTTCAAAAAATGTTGTTCAGACGTCGAGGGCTAATTCTGTTTCCAATGATAAAAACCCATCTGTTTCCACCGAAAAACATTTCAGGGGATCACTTGCAACAGTTTGCCAACATTTTTGAGTGAATTGCAGAACGTCAGATTTTTAGCAGAAATTGTGACCGCGCGGGTTAGGGATTTTTTCAAAAAAAGTTGTTCAGACGTCGAGGGCTAATTCTGTTTCCGATGATAAAAACCCATCTGTTTCCACCGAAAAACATTTCAGGGGATCACTTGCAACAGTTTGGGACCATTTTTGAGTGAATTGCAGAACGTCAGATTTTTAGCAGAAATTGTGACCGCGCGGCTGAGGGATTTTTTCAAAAAAAGTTGTTCAGACGTCGAGGGCTAATTCTGTTTCCGATGATAAAAAACCATCTGTTTCCACCGAAAAACATTTCAGGGGATCACTTACAACAGTTTGCCAACATTTTTGAGTGAATTGCAGAACGTCAGGTTTTTAGCAGAAATTGTGACCGCGCGGCTTAGGGATTTTTTCAAAAAAAGTTGTTCAGACGTCGAGGGCTAATTCTGTTTCCGATGATAAAAACCCATCTGTTTCCACCGAAAAACATTTCAGGGGATCACTTGCAACAGTTTGGGACCATTTTTGAGTGAATTGCAGAACGTCAGATTTTTAGCAGAAATTGTGACCGCGCGGCTTAGGGATTTTTTCAAAAAAACTTGTTCAGACCTCGAGGGCTAATTCTGTTTCCGATGATAAAAACCCATCTGTATCCACCAAAATACATTTCAGGGGATCGTTTGCAACAGTTTGGGACCATTTTTGAGTGAATTGCAGAACGTCAGGTTTTTAGCAGAAATTGTGACCGCGCGGCTTAGGGATTTTTTCAAAAAAAGTTGTTCAGACGTCGAGGGCTAATTCTGTTTCCGATGATAAAAACCCATCTGTTTCCACCAAAAAACATTTCAGGGGATCACTTGCAACAGTTTGCCAACATTTTTGAGTGAATTGCAGAACGTCAGATTTTTAGCAGAAATTGTGACCGCGCGGCTTAGGGATTCTTTCAAAAAAAGTTGTTCAGACGTCGAGGGCTAATTCTGTTTCCGATGATAAAAACCCATCTGTTTCCACCGAAAAACATTTCAGGGGATCACTTGCAACAGTTTGGGACCATTTTTGAGTGAATTGCAGAACGTCAGATTTTTAGCAGAAATTGTGACCGCGCGGCTGAGGGATTTTTTCAAAAAAAGTTGTTCAGACGTCGAGGGCTAATTCTGTTTCCGATGATAAAAAACCATCTGTTTCCACCGAAAAACATTTCAGGGGATCACTTACAACAGTTTGCCAACATTTTTGAGCGAATTGCAGAACGTCAGGTTTTTAGCAGAAATTGTGACCGCGCGGCTTAGGGATTTTTTCAAAAAAAGTTGTTCAGACGTCGAGGGCTAATTCTGTTTCCGATGATAAAAACCCATCTGTTTCCACCGAAAAACATTTCAGGGGATCACTTGCAACAGTTTGGGACCATTTTTGAGTGAATTGCAGAACGTCAGATTTTTAGCAGAAATTGTGACCGCGCGGCTTAGGGATTTTTTCAAAAAAACTTGTTCAGACCTCGAGGGCTAATTCTGTTTCCGATGATAAAAACCCATCTGTATCCACCAAAAAACATTTCAGGAGATCGTTTGCAACAGTTTGGGACCATTTTTGAGTGAATTGCAGAACGTCAGATTTTTAGCAGAAATTGTGACCGCGCGGCTTAGGGATTTTTTCAAAAAAAGTTGTTCAGACGTCGAGGGCTAATTCTGTTTCCGATGATAAAAACCCATCTGTATCCACCAAAAAACATTTCAGGGGATCACTTGCAACAGTTTGGGACCATTTTTGAGTGAATTGCAGAACGTCAGATTTTTAGCAGAAATTGTGACCGCGCGGCTTAGGGATTTTTTCAAAAAAAGTTGTTCAGACGTCGAGGGCTAATTCTGTTTCCGATGATAAAAACCCATCTGTTTCCACCAAAAAACATTTCAGGGGATCACTTGCAACAGTTTGCCAACATTTTTGAGTGAATTGCAGAACGTCAGATTTTTAGCAGAAATTGTGACCGCGCGGCTTAGGGATTTTTTCAAAAAAAGTTGTTCAGACGTCGAGGGCTAATTCTGTTTCCGATGATAAAAACCCATCTGTTTCCACCGAAAAGCATTTCAGGGGATCACTTGCAACAGTTTGCCAACATTTTTGAGTGAATTGCAGAACGTCAGATTTTTAGCAGAAATTATGACCGCGCGGCTTAGGGATTCTTTCAAAAAAAGTTGTTCAGACGTCGAGGGCTAATTCTGTTTCCGATGATAAAAACCCATCTGTTTCCACCGAAAAACATTTCAGGGGATCACTTGCAACAGTTTGCCAAGATTTTTGAGTGAATTGCAGAACGTCAGATTTTTAGCAGAAATTGTGACCGCGCGGGTTAGGGATTTTTTCAAAAAAAGTTGTTCAGACGTCGAGGGCTAATTCTGTTTCCGATGATAAAAACCCATCTGTTTCCACCGAAAAACCTTTCCGGCGATCGTTTGCAACAGTTTGGGACCATTTTTGAGTGAATTGCAGAACGTCAGATTTTTAGCAGAAATTGTGACCGCGCAGCTTAGGGATTTTTTCAAAAAAAGTTGTTCATCCCTCGAGGGCTAATTCTGTTTCCGATGATAAAAACCCATCTGTTTCCACCGAAAAACATTTCAGGGGATCACTTGCAACAGTTTGGGACCATTTTTGAGTGAATTGCAGAACGTCAGATTTTTAGCAGAAATTGTGACCGCGCGGCTTAGGGATTTTTTCAAAAAAACTTGTTCAGACCTCGAGGGCTAATTCTGTTTCCGATGATAAAAACCCATCTGTATCCACCAAAAAACATTTCAGGGGATCGTTTGCAACAGTTTGGGACCATTTTTGAGTGAATTGCAGAACGTCAGGTTTTTAGCAGAAATTGTGACCGCGCGGCTTAGGGATTTTTTCAAAAAAAGTTGTTCAGACGTCGAGGGCTAATTCTGTTTCCGATGATAAAAACCCATCTGTTTCCACCAAAAAACATTTCAGGGGATCACTTGCAACAGTTTGCCAACATTTTTGAGTGAATTGCAGAACGTCAGATTTTTAGCAGAAATTGTGACCGCGCGGCTTAGGGATTCTTTCAAAAAAAGTTGTTCAGACGTCGAGGGCTAATTCTGTTTCCGATGATAAAAACCCATCTGTTTCCACCGAAAAACATTTCAGGGGATCACTTGCAACAGTTTGGGACCATTTTTGGGTGAATTGCAGAACGTCAGATTTTTAGCAGAAATTGTGACCGCGCGGCTGAGGGATTTTTTCAAAAAAAGTTGTTCAGACGTCGAGGGCTAATTCTGTTTCCGATGATAAAAAACCATCTGTTTCCACCGAAAAACATTTCAGGGGATCACTTACAACAGTTTGCCAACATTTTTGAGTGAATTGCAGAACGTCAGGTTTTTAGCAGAAATTGTGACCGCGCGGCTTAGGGATTTTTTCAAAAAAAGTTGTTCAGACCTCGAGGGCTAATTCTGTTTCCGATGATAAAAACCCATCTGTATCCACCAAAAAACATTTCAGGGGATCGTTTGCAACAGTTTGGGACCATTTTTGAGTGAATTGCAGAACGTCAGATTTTTAGCAGAAATTGTGACCGCGCGGCTTAGGGATTTTTTCAAAAAAAGTTGTTCAGACGTCGAGGGCTAATTCTGTTTCCGATGATAAAAACCCATCTGTATCCACCAAAAAACATTTCAGGGGATCACTTGCAACAGTTTGGGACCATTTTTGAGTGAATTGCAGAACGTCAGATTTTTAGCAGAAATTGTGACCGCGCGGCTTAGGGATTTTTTCAAAAAAAGTTGTTCAGACGTCGAGGGCTAATTCTGTTTCCGATGATAAAAACCCATCTGTTTCCACCAAAAAACATTTCAGGGGATCACTTGCAACAGTTTGTCAACATTTTTGAGTGAATTGCAGAACGTCAGATTTTTAGCAGAAATTGTGACCGCGCGGCTTAGGGATTTTTTCAAAAAAAGTTGTTCAGACGTCGAGGGCTAATTCTGTTTCCGATGATAAAAACCCATCTGTTTCCACCGAAAAGCATTTCAGGGGATCACTTGCAACAGTTTGCCAACATTTTTGAGTGAATTGCAGAACGTCAGATTTTTAGCAGAAATTATGACCGCGCGGCTTAGGGATTCTTTCAAAAAAAGTTGTTCAGACGTCGAGGGCTAATTCTGTTTCTGATGATAAAAACCCATCTGTTTCCACCGAAAAACATTTCAGGGGATCACTTGCAACAGTTTGCCAAGATTTTTGAGTGAATTGCAGAACGTCAGATTTTTAGCAGAAATTGTGACCGCGCGGCTTAGGGATTTTTTCAAAAAAAGTTGTTCAGACGTCGAGGGCTAATTCTGTTTCCGATGATAAAAACCCATCTGTTTCCACCGAAAAACCTTTCCGGCGATCGTTTGCAACAGTTTGGGACCATTTTTGAGTGAATTGCAGAACGTCAGATTTTTAGCAGAAATTGTGACCGCGCAGCTTAGGGATTTTTTCAAAAAAACTTGTTCAGACCTCGAGGGCTAATTCTGTTTCCGATGATAAAAACCCATCTGTATCCACCAAAAAACATTTCAGGGGATCGTTTGCAACAGTTTGGGACCATTTTTGAGTGAATTGCAGAACGTCAGGTTTTTAGCAGAAATTGTGACCGCGCGGCTTAGGGATTTTTTCAAAAAAAGTTGTTCAGACGTCGAGGGCTAATTCTGTTTCCGATGATAAAAACCCATCTGTTTCCACCAAAAAACATTTCAGGGGATCACTTGCAACAGTTTGCCAACATTTTTGAGTGAATTGCAGAACGTCAGATTTTTAGCAGAAATTGTGACCGCGCGGCTTAGGGATTCTTTCAAAAAAAGTTGTTCAGACGTCGAGGGCTAATTCTGTTTCCGATGATAAAAACCCATCTGTTTCCACCGAAAAACATTTCAGGGGATCACTTGCAACAGTTTGGGACCATTTTTGAGTGAATTGCAGAACGTCAGATTTTTAGCAGAAATTGTGACCGCGCGGCTGAGGGATTTTTTCAAAAAAAGTTGTTCAGACGTCGAGGGCTAATTCTGTTTCCGATGATAAAAAACCATCTGTTTCCACCGAAAAACATTTCAGGGGATCACTTACAACAGTTTGCCAACATTTTTGAGTGAATTGCAGAACGTCAGGTTTTTAGCAGAAATTGTGACCGCGCGGCTTAGGGATTTTTTCAAAAAAAGTTGTTCAGACGTCGAGGGCTAATTCTGTTTCCGATGATAAAAACCCATCTGTTTCCACCGAAAAACATTTCAGGGGATCACTTGCAACAGTTTGGGACCATTTTTGAGTGAATTGCAGAACGTCAGATTTTTAGCAGAAATTGTGACCGCGCGGCTTAGGGATTTTTTCAAAAAAACTTGTTCAGACCTCGAGGGCTAATTCTGTTTCCGATGATAAAAACCCATCTGTATCCACCAAAAAACATTTCAGGGGATCGTTTGCAACAGTTTGGGACCATTTTTGAGTGAATTGCAGAACGTCAGATTTTTAGCAGAAATTGTGACCGCGCGGCTTAGGGATTTTTTCAAAAAAAGTTGTTCAGACGTCGAGGGCTAATTCTGTTTCCGATGATAAAAACCCATCTGTATCCACCAAAAAACATTTCAGGGGATCACTTGCAACAGTTTGGGACCATTTTTGAGTGAATTGCAGAACGTCAGATTTTTAGCAGAAATTGTGACCGCGCGGCTTAGGGATTTTTTCAAAAAAAGTTGTTCAGACGTCGAGGGCTAATTCTGTTTCCGATGATAAAAACCCATCTGTTTCCACCAAAAAACATTTCAGGGGATCACTTGCAACAGTTTGCCAACATTTTTGAGTGAATTGCAGAACGTCAGATTTTTAGCAGAAATTGTGACCGCGCGGCTTAGGGATTTTTTCAAAAAAAGTTGTTCAGACGTCGAGGGCTAATTCTGTTTCCGATGATAAAAACCCATCTGTTTCCACCGAAAAGCATTTCAGGGGATCACTTGCAACAGTTTGCCAACATTTTTGAGTGAATTGCAGAACGTCAGATTTTTAGCAGAAATTATGACCGCGCGGCTTAGGGATTCTTTCAAAAAAAGTTGTTCAGACGTCGAGGGCTAATTCTGTTTCCGATGATAAAAACCCATCTGTTTCCACCGAAAAACATTTCAGGGGATCACTTGCAACAGTTTGCCAAGATTTTTGAGTGAATTGCAGAACGTCAGATTTTTAGCAGAAATTGTGACCGCGCGGGTTAGGGATTTTTTCAAAAAAAGTTGTTCAGACGTCGAGGGCTAATTCTGTTTCCGATGATAAAAACCCATCTGTTTCCACCGAAAAACCTTTCCGGCGATCGTTTGCAACAGTTTGGGACCATTTTTGAGTGAATTGCAGAACGTCAGATTTTTAGCAGAAATTGTGACCGCGCAGCTTAGGGATTTTTTCAAAAAAAGTTGTTCATCCCTCGAGGGCTAATTCTGTTTCCGATGATAAAAACCCATCTGTTTCCACCGAAAAACATTTCAGGGGATCACTTGCAACAGTTTGGGACCATTTTTGAGTGGATTGCAGAACGTCAGATTTTTAGCAGAAATTGTGACCGCGCGGCTGAGGGATTTTTTCAAAAAAAGTTGTTCAGACGTCGAGGGCTAATTCTGTTTCCGATGATAAAAACCCATCTGTTTCCACCGAAAAACATTTCAGGGGATCACTTACAACAGTTTGCCAACATTTTTGAGTGAATTGCAGAACGTCAGGTTTTTAGCAGAAATTGTGACCGCGCGGCTTAGGGATTTTTTCAAAAAAAGTTGTTCAGACGTCGAGGGCTAATTCTGTTTCCGATGATAAAAACCCATCTGTTTCCACCGAAAAACATTTCAGGGGATCACTTGCAACAGTTTGCCAACATTTTTGAGTGAATTGCAGAACGTCAGATTTTTAGCAGAAATTGTGACCGCGCGGCTTAGGGATTTTTTCAAAAAAAGTTGTTCAGACGTCGAAGGCTAATTCTGTTTCCGATGATAAAAAACCATCTGTTTCCACCGAAAAACATTTCAGGGGATCACTTACAACAGTTTGCCAACATTTTTGAGTGAATTGCAGAACGTCAGGTTTTTAGCAGAAATTGTGACCGCGCGGCTTAGGGATTTTTTCAAAAAAACTTGTTCAGACCTCGAGGGCTAATTCTGTTTCCGATGATAAAAACCCATCTGTTTCCACCGAAAAACATTTCAGGGGATCACTTGCAACAGTTTGGGACCATTTTTGAGTGAATTGCAGAACGTCAGATTTTTAGCAGAAATTGTGACCGCGCGGCTTAGGGATTTTCTCAAAAAAACTTGTTCAGACCTCGAGGGCTAATTCTGTTTCCGATGATAAAAACCCATCTGTTTCCACCAAAAAACATTTCAGGGGATCGTTTGCAACAGTTTGGGACCATTTTTGAGTGAATTGCAGAACGTCAGATTTTTAGCAGAAATTGTGACCGCGCGGCTTAGGGATTTTCTCAAAAAAAGTTGTTCAGACCTCTAGGCCTAATTCTGTTTGGGATGATAAAAACACATCTGCTTCCACCGAAAAACATTTCAGGGGATCACTTGCAACGGTTTGCCTACATTTTTGAGTGAATTGCCGAACGTCAGATTTTTAGCAGAAATTGTGACCGCGCGGCTTAGGGATTTTTTCAAAAAAAGTTGTTCAGACGTCGAGGGCTAATTCTGTTTCCGATGATAAAAACCCATCTGTATCCACCAAAAAACATTTCAGGGGATCGTTTGCAACAGTTTGGGACCATTTTTGAGTGAATTGCAGAACGTCAGATTTTTAGCAGAAATTGTGACCGCGCGGCTTAGGGATTTTTTCAAAAAAAGTTGTTCAGACGTCGAGGGCTAATTCTGTTTCCGATGATAAAAACCCATCTGTTTCCACCGAAAAACATTTCAGGGGATCACTTGCAACAGTTTGCCAACATTTTTGAGTGAATTGCAGAACGTCAGATTTTTAGCAGAAATTATGACCGCGCGGCTTAGGGATTCTTTCAAAAAAAGTTGTTCAGACGTCGAGGGCTAATTCTGCTTCCGATGATAAAAACCCATCTGTTTCCACCGAAAAACATTTCAGGGGATCACTTGCAACAGTTTGCCAAGATTTTTGAGTGAATTGCAGAACGTCAGATTTTTAGCAGAAATTGTGACCGCGCGGGTTAGGGATTTTTTCAAAAAAAGTTGTTCAGACGTCGAGGGCTAATTCTGTTTCCGATGATAAAAACCCATCTGTTTCCACCGAAAAACCTTTCCGGCGATCGTTTGCAACAGTTTGGGACCATTTTTGAGTGAATTGCAGAACGTCAGATTTTTAGCAGAAATTGTGACCGCGCAGCTTAGGGATTTTTTCAAAAAAAGTTGTTCATCCCTCGAGGGCTAATTCTGTTTACGATGATAAAAACCCATCTGTTTCCACCGAAAAACATTTCAGGGGATCACTTGCAACAGTTTGGGACCATTTTTGAGTGAATTGCAGAACGTCAGATTTTTAGCAGAAATTGTGACCGCGCGGCTTAGGGATTTTTTCAAAAAAACTTGTTCAGACCTCGAGGGCTAATTCTGTTTCCGATGATAGAAACCTATCTGTATCCACCAAAAAACATTTCAGGGGATCGTTTGCAACAGTTTGGGACCATTTTTGAGTGAATTGCAGAACGTCAGATTTTTAGCAGAAATTGTGACCGCGCGGCTTAGGGATTTTTTCAAAAAAAGTTGTTCAGACGTCGAGGGCTAATTCTGTTTCCGATGATAAAAACCCATCTGTATCCACCAAAAAACATTTCAGGGGATCACTTGCAACAGTTTGGGACCATTTTTGAGTGAATTGCAGAACGTCAGATTTTTAGCAGAAATTGTGACCGCGCGGCTTAGGGATTTTTTCAAAAAAAGTTGTTCAGACGTCGAGGGCTAATTCTGTTTCCGATGATAAAAACCCATCTGTTTCCACCAAAAAACATTTCAGGGGATCACTTGCAACAGTTTGCCAACATTTTTGAGTGAATTGCAGAACGTCAGATTTTTAGCAGAAATTGTGACCGCGCGGCTTAGGGATTTTTTCAAAAAAAGTTGTTCAGACGTCGAGGGCTAATTCTGTTTCCGATGATAAAAACCCATCTGTTTCCACCGAAAAGCATTTCAGGGGATCACTTGCAACAGTTTGCCAACATTTTTGAGTGAATTGCAGAACGTCAGATTTTTAGCAGAAATTATGACCGCGCGGCTTAGGGATTCTTTCAAAAAAAGTTGTTCAGACGTCGAGGGCTAATTCTGTTTCCGATGATAAAAACCCATCTGTTTCCACCGAAAAACATTTCAGGGGATCACTTGCAACAGTTTGCCAAGATTTTTGAGTGAATTGCAGAACGTCAGATTTTTAGCAGAAATTGTGACCGCGCGGGTTAGGGATTTTTTCAAAAAAAGTTGTTCAGACGTCGAGGGCTAATTCTGTTTCCGATGATAAAAACCCATCTGTTTCCACCGAAAAACCTTTCCGGCGATCGTTTGCAACAGTTTGGGACCATTTTTGAGTGAATTGCAGAACGTCAGATTTTTAGCAGAAATTGTGACCGCGCAGCTTAGGGATTTTTTCAAAAAAAGTTGTTCATCCCTCGAGGGCTAATTCTGTTTCCGATGATAAAAACCCATCTGTTTCCACCGAAAAACATTTCAGGGGATCACTTGCAACAGTTTGGGACCATTTTTGAGTGGATTGCAGAACGTCAGATTTTTAGCAGAAATTGTGACCGCGCGGCTGAGGGATTTTTTCAAAAAAAGTTGTTCAGACGTCGAGGGCTAATTCTGTTTCCGATGATAAAAACCCATCTGTTTCCACCGAAAAACATTTCAGGGGATCACTTACAACAGTTTGCCAACATTTTTGAGTGAATTGCAGAACGTCAGATTTTTAGCAGAAATTGTGACCGCGCGGCTTAGGGATTTTTTCAAAAAAACTTGTTCAGACCTCGAGGGCTAATTCTGTTTCCGATGATAAAAACCCATCTGTTTCCACCGAAAAACATTTCAGGGGATCACTTGCAACAGTTTGGGACCATTTTTGAGTGAATTGCAGAACGTCAGATTTTTAGCAGAAATTGTGACCGCGCCCCTTAGGGATTTTTTCAAAAAAACTTGTTCAGACCTCGAGGGCTAATTCTGTTTCCGATGATAAAAACCCATCTGTTTCCACCGAAAAACATTTCAGGGGATCGTTTGCAACAGTTTGGGACCATTTTTGAGTGAATTGCAGAACGTCAGATTTTTAGCAGAAATTGTGACCGCGCGGCTTAGGGATTTTTTCAAAAAAAGTTGTTCAGACGTCGAGGGCTAATTCTGTTTCCGATGATAAAAACCCATCTGTATCCACCAAAAAACATTTCAGGGGATCACTTGCAACAGTTTGGGACCATTTTTGAGTGAATTGCAGAACGTCAGATTTTTAGCAGAAATTGTGACCGCGCGGCTTAGGGATTTTTTCAAAAAAAGTTGTTCAGACGTCGAGGGCTAATTCTGTTTCCGATGATAAAAACCCATCTGTTTCCACCAAAAAACATTTCAGGGGATCACTTGCAACAGTTTGCCAACATTTTTGAGTGAATTGCAGAACGTCAGATTTTTAGCAGAAATTGTGACCGCGCGGCTTAGGGATTTTTTCAAAAAAAGTTGTTCAGACGTCGAGGGCTAATTCTGTTTCCGATGATAAAAACCCATCTGTTTCCACCGAAAAGCATTTCAGGGGATCACTTGCAACAGTTTGCCAACATTTTTGAGTGAATTGCAGAACGTCAGATTTTTAGCAGAAATTATGACCGCGCGGCTTAGGGATTCTTTCAAAAAAAGTTGTTCAGACGTCGAGGGCTAATTCTGTTTCCGATGATAAAAACCCATCTGTTTCCACCGAAAAACATTTCAGGGGATCACTTGCAACAGTTTGCCAAGATTTTTGAGTGAATTGCAGAACGTCAGATTTTTAGCAGAAATTGTGACCGCGCGGGTTAGGGATTTTTTCAAAAAAAGTTGTTCAGACGTCGAGGGCTAATTCTGTTTCCGATGATAAAAACCCATCTGTTTCCACCGAAAAACCTTTCCGGCGATCGTTTGCAACAGTTTGGGACCATTTTTGAGTGAATTGCAGAACGTCAGATTTTTAGCAGAAATTGTGACCGCGCAGCTTAGGGATTTTTTCAAAAAAAGTTGTTCATCCCTCGAGGGCTAATTCTGTTTCCGATGATAAAAACCCATCTGTTTCCACCGAAAAACATTTCAGGGGATCACTTGCAACAGTTTGGGACCATTTTTGAGTGGATTGCAGAACGTCAGATTTTTAGCAGAAATTGTGACCGCGCGGCTGAGGGATTTTTTCAAAAAAAGTTGTTCAGACGTCGAGGGCTAATTCTGTTTCCGATGATAAAAACCCATCTGTTTCCACCGAAAAACATTTCAGGGGATCACTTACAACAGTTTGCCAACATTTTTGAGTGAATTGCAGAACGTCAGGTTTTTAGCAGAAATTGTGACCGCGCGGCTTAGGGATTTTTTCAAAAAAAGTTGTTCATCCCTCGAGGGCTAATTCTGTTTCCGATGATAAAAACCCATCTGTTTCCACCGAAAAACATTTCAGGGGATCACTTGCAACAGTTTGGGACCATTTTTGAGTGGATTGCAGAACGTCAGATTTTTAGCAGAAATTGTGACCGCGCGGCTTAGGGATTTTTTCAAAAAAAGTTGTTCAGACGTCGAGGGCTAATTCTGTTTCCGATGATAAAAACCCATCTGTTTCCACCAAAAAACATTTCAGGGGATCACTTGCAACAGTTTGCCAACATTTTTGAGTGAATTGCAGAACGTCAGATTTTTAGCAGAAATTGTGACCGCGCGGCTTAGGGATTTTTTCAAAAAAAGTTGTTCAGACGTCGAGGGCTAATTCTGTTTCCGATGATAAAAACCCATCTGTTTCCACCGAAAAGCATTTCAGGGGATCACTTGCAACAGTTTGCCAACATTTTTGAGTGAATTGCAGAACGTCAGATTTTTAGCAGAAATTATGACCGCGCGGCTTAGGGATTCTTTCAAAAAAAGTTGTTCAGACGTCGAGGGCTAATTCTGTTTCCGATGATAAAAACCCATCTGTTTCCACCGAAAAACATTTCAGGGGATCACTTGCAACAGTTTGCCAAGATTTTTGAGTGAATTGCAGAACGTCAGATTTTTAGCAGAAATTGTGACCGCGCGGGTTAGGGATTTTTTCAAAAAAAGTTGTTCAGACGTCGAGGGCTAATTCTGTTTCCGATGATAAAAACCCATCTGTTTCCACCGAAAAACCTTTCCGGCGATCGTTTGCAACAGTTTGGGACCATTTTTGAGTGAATTGCAGAACGTCAGATTTTTAGCAGAAATTGTGACCGCGCGGCTTAGGGATTTTTTCAAAAAAACTTGTTCAGACCTCGAGGGCTAATTCTGTTTCCGATGATAAAAACCCATCTGTTTCCACCGAAAAACATTTCAGGGGATCACTTGCAACAGTTTGGGACCATTTTTGAGTGGATTGCAGAACGTCAGATTTTTAGCAGAAATTGTGACCGCGCGGCTGAGGGATTTTTTCAAAAAAAGTTGTTCAGACGTCGAGGGCTAATTCTGTTTCCGATGATAAAAACCCATCTGTTTCCACCGAAAAACATTTCAGGGGATCACTTACAACAGTTTGCCAACATTTTTGAGTGAATTGCAGAACGTCAGATTTTTAGCAGAAATTGTGACCGCGCGGCTTAGGGATTTTTTCAAAAAAACTTGTTCAGACCTCGAGGGCTAATTCTGTTTCCGATGATAAAAACCCATCTGTTTCCACCGAAAAACATTTCAGGGGATCACTTGCAACAGTTTGGGACCATTTTTGAGTGAATTGCAGAACGTCAGATTTTTAGCAGAAATTGTGACCGCGCCCCTTAGGGATTTTTTCAAAAAAACTTGTTCAGACCTCGAGGGCTAATTCTGTTTCCGATGATAAAAACCCATCTGTTTCCACCGAAAAACATTTCAGGGGATCGTTTGCAACAGTTTGGGACCATTTTTGAGTGAATTGCAGAACGTCAGATTTTTAGCAGAAATTGTGACCGCGCGGCTTAGGGATTTTTTCAAAAAAAGTTGTTCAGACGTCGAGGGCTAATTCTGTTTCCGATGATAAAAACCCATCTGTATCCACCAAAAAACATTTCAGGGGATCACTTGCAACAGTTTGGGACCATTTTTGAGTGAATTGCAGAACGTCAGATTTTTAGCAGAAATTGTGACCGCGCGGCTTAGGGATTTTTTCAAAAAAAGTTGTTCAGACGTCGAGGGCTAATTCTGTTTCCGATGATAAAAACCCATCTGTTTCCACCAAAAAACATTTCAGGGGATCACTTGCAACAGTTTGCCAACATTTTTGAGTGAATTGCAGAACGTCAGATTTTTAGCAGAAATTGTGACCGCGCGGCTTAGGGATTTTTTCAAAAAAAGTTGTTCAGACGTCGAGGGCTAATTCTGTTTCCGATGATAAAAACCCATCTGTTTCCACCGAAAAGCATTTCAGGGGATCACTTGCAACAGTTTGCCAACATTTTTGAGTGAATTGCAGAACGTCAGATTTTTAGCAGAAATTATGACCGCGCGGCTTAGGGATTCTTTCAAAAAAAGTTGTTCAGACGTCGAGGGCTAATTCTGTTTCCGATGATAAAAACCCATCTGTTTCCACCGAAAAACATTTCAGGGGATCACTTGCAACAGTTTGCCAAGATTTTTGAGTGAATTGCAGAACGTCAGATTTTTAGCAGAAATTGTGACCGCGCGGGTTAGGGATTTTTTCAAAAAAAGTTGTTCAGACGTCGAGGGCTAATTCTGTTTCCGATGATAAAAACCCATCTGTTTCCACCGAAAAACCTTTCCGGCGATCGTTTGCAACAGTTTGGGATCATTTTTGAGTGAATTGCAGAACGTCAGATTTTTAGCAGAAATTGTGACCGCGCAGCTTAGGGATTTTTTCAAAAAAAGTTGTTCATCCCTCGAGGGCTAATTCTGTTTCCGATGATAAAAACCCATCTGTTTCCACCGAAAAACATTTCAGGGGATCACTTGCAACAGTTTGGGACCATTTTTGAGTGGATTGCAGAACGTCAGATTTTTAGCAGAAATTGTGACCGCGCGGCTGAGGGATTTTTTCAAAAAAAGTTGTTCAGACGTCGAGGGCTAATTCTGTTTCCGATGATAAAAACCCATCTGTTTCCACCGAAAAACATTTCAGGGGATCACTTACAACAGTTTGCCAACATTTTTGAGTGAATTGCAGAACGTCAGGTTTTTAGCAGAAATTGTGACCGCGCGGCTTAGGGATTTTTTCAAAAAAAGTTGTTCATCCCTCGAGGGCTAATTCTGTTTCCGATGATAAAAACCCATCTGTTTCCACCGAAAAACATTTCAGGGGATCACTTGCAACAGTTTGGGACCATTTTTGAGTGGATTGCAGAACGTCAGATTTTTAGCAGAAATTGTGACCGCGCGGCTGAGGGATTTTTTCAAAAAAAGTTGTTCAGACGTCGAGGGCTAATTCTGTTTCCGATGATAAAAACCCATCTGTTTCCACCGAAAAACATTTCAGGGGATCACTTACAACAGTTTGCCAACATTTTTGAGTGAATTGCAGAACGTCAGATTTTTAGCAGAAATTGTGACCGCGCGGCTTAGGGATTTTTTCAAAAAAACTTGTTCAGACCTCGAGGGCTAATTCTGTTTCCGATGATAAAAACCCATCTGTTTCCACCGAAAAACATTTCAGGGGATCACTTGCAACAGTTTGGGACCATTTTTGAGTGAATTGCAGAACGTCAGATTTTTAGCAGAAATTGTGACCGCGCCCCTTAGGGATTTTTTCAAAAAAACTTGTTCAGACCTCGAGGGCTAATTCTGTTTCCGATGATAAAAACCCATCTGTTTCCACCGAAAAACATTTCAGGGGATCACTTGCAACAGTTTGGGACCATTTTTGAGTGAATTGCAGAACGTCAGATTTTTAGCAGAAATTGTGACCGCGCGGCTTAGGGATTTTTTCAAAAAAAGTTGTTCAGACGTCGAGGGCTAATTCTGTTTCCGATGATAAAAACCCATCTGTATCCACCAAAAAACATTTCAGGGGATCACTTGCAACAGTTTGGGACCATTTTTGAGTGAATTGCAGAACGTCAGATTTTTAGCAGAAATTGTGACCGCGCGGCTTAGGGATTTTTTCAAAAAAAGTTGTTCAGACGTCGAGGGCTAATTCTGTTTCCGATGATAAAAACCCATCTGTTTCCACCAAAAAACATTTCAGGGGATCACTTGCAACAGTTTGCCAACATTTTTGAGTGAATTGCAGAACGTCAGATTTTTAGCAGAAATTGTGACCGCGCGGCTTAGGGATTTTTTCAAAAAAAGTTGTTCAGACGTCGAGGGCTAATTCTGTTTCCGATGATAAAAACCCATCTGTTTCCACCGAAAAGCATTTCAGGGGATCACTTGCAACAGTTTGCCAACATTTTTGAGTGAATTGCAGAACGTCAGATTTTTAGCAGAAATTATGACCGCGCGGCTTAGGGATTCTTTCAAAAAAAGTTGTTCAGACGTCGAGGGCTAATTCTGTTTCCGATGATAAAAACCCATCTGTTTCCACCGAAAAACATTTCAGGGGATCACTTGCAACAGTTTGCCAAGATTTTTGAGTGAATTGCAGAACGTCAGATTTTTAGCAGAAATTGTGACCGCGCGGGTTAGGGATTTTTTCAAAAAAAGTTGTTCAGACGTCGAGGGCTAATTCTGTTTCCGATGATAAAAACCCATCTGTTTCCACCGAAAAACCTTTCCGGCGATCGTTTGCAACAGTTTGGGACCATTTTTGAGTGAATTGCAGAACGTCAGATTTTTAGCAGAAATTGTGACCGCGCAGCTTAGGGATTTTTTCAAAAAAAGTTGTTCATCCCTCGAGGGCTAATTCTGTTTCCGATGATAAAAACCCATCTGTTTCCACCGAAAAACATTTCAGGGGATCACTTGCAACAGTTTGGGACCATTTTTGAGTGGATTGCAGAACGTCAGATTTTTAGCAGAAATTGTGACCGCGCGGCTGAGGGATTTTTTCAAAAAAAGTTGTTCAGACGTCGAGGGCTAATTCTGTTTCCGATGATAAAAACCCATCTGTTTCCACCGAAAAACATTTCAGGGGATCACTTACAACAGTTTGCCAACATTTTTGAGTGAATTGCAGAACGTCAGGTTTTTAGCAGAAATTGTGACCGCGCGGCTTAGGGATTTTTTCAAAAAAAGTTGTTCAGACGTCGAGGGCTAATTCTGTTTCCGATGATAAAAACCCATCTGTTTCCACCGAAAAACATTTCAGGGGATCACTTGCAACAGTTTGGGACCATTTTTGAGTGAATTGCAGAACGTCAGATTTTTAGCAGAAATTGTGACCGCGCGGCTTAGGGATTTTTTCAAAAAAAGTTGTTCAGACGTCGAAGGCTAATTCTGTTTCCGATGATAAAAAACCATCTGTTTCCACCGAAAAACATTTCAGGGGATCACTTACAACAGTTTGCCAACATTTTTGAGTGAATTGCAGAACGTCAGGTTTTTAGCAGAAATTGTGACCGCGCGGCTTAGGGATTTTTTCAAAAAAACTTGTTCAGACCTCGAGGGCTAATTCTGTTTCCGATGATAAAAACCCATCTGTTTCCACCGAAAAACATTTCAGGGGATCACTTGCAACAGTTTGGGACCATTTTTGAGTGAATTGCAGAACGTCAGATTTTTAGCAGAAATTGTGACCGCGCGGCTTAGGGATTTTTTCAAAAAAACTTGTTCAGACCTCGAGGGCTAATTCTGTTTCCGATGATAAAAACCCATCTGTTTCCACCAAAAAACATTTCAGGGGATCGTTTGCAACAGTTTGGGACCATTTTTGAGTGAATTGCAGAACGTCAGATTTTTAGCAGAAATTGTGACCGCGCGGCTTAGGGATTTTCTCAAAAAAAGTTGTTCAGACCTCTAGGCCTAATTCTGTTTGGGATGATAAAAACACATCTGCTTCCACCGAAAAACATTTCAGGGGATCACTTGCAACGGTTTGCCTACATTTTTGAGTGAATAGCCGAACGTCAGATTTTTAGCAGAAATTGTGACCGCGCGGCTTAGGGATTTTTTCAAAAAAAGTTGTTCAGACGTCGAGGGCTAATTCTGTTTCCGATGATAAAAACCCATCTGTATCCACCAAAAAACATTTCAGGGGATCGTTTGCAACAGTTTGGGACCATTTTTGAGTGAATTGCAGAACGTCAGATTTTTAGCAGAAATTGTGACCGCGCGGCTTAGGGATTTTTTCAAAAAAAGTTGTTCAGACGTCGAGGGCTAATTCTGTTTCCGATGATAAAAACCCATCTGTTTCCACCGAAAAACATTTCAGGGGATCACTTGCAACAGTTTGCCAACATTTTTGAGTGAATTGCAGAACGTCAGATTTTTAGCAGAAATTATGACCGCGCGGCTTAGGGATTCTTTCAAAAAAAGTTGTTCAGACGTCGAGGGCTAATTCTGTTTCCGATGATAAAAACCCATCTGTTTCCACCGAAAAACATTTCAGGGGATCACTTGCAACAGTTTGCCAAGATTTTTGAGTGAATTGCAGAACGTCAGATTTTTAGCAGAAATTGTGACCGCGCGGGTTAGGGATTTTTTCAAAAAAAGTTGTTCAGACGTCGAGGGCTAATTCTGTTTCCGATGATAAAAACCCATCTGTTTCCACCGAAAAACCTTTCCGGCGATCGTTTGCAACAGTTTGGGACCATTTTTGAGTGAATTGTAGAACGTCAGATTTTTAGCAGAAATTGTGACCGCGCAGCTTAGGGATTTTTTCAAAAAAAGTTGTTCATCCCTCGAGGGCTAATTCTGTTTCCGATGATAAAAACCCATCTGTTTCCACCGAAAAACATTTCAGGGGATCACTTGCAACAGTTTGGGACCATTTTTGAGTGAATTGCAGAACGTCAGATTTTTAGCAGAAATTGTGACCGCGCGGCTTAGGGATTTTTTCAAAAAAACTTGTTCAGACCTCGAGGGCTAATTCTGTTTCCGATGATAAAAACCCATCTGTATCCACCAAAAAACATTTCAGGGGATCGTTTGAAACAGTTTGGGACCATTTTTGAGTGAATTGCAGAACGTCAGGTTTTTAGCAGAAATTGTGACCGCGCGGCTTAGGGATTTTTTCAAAAAAAGTTGTTCAGACGTCGAGGGCTAATTCTGTTTCCGATGATAAAAACCCATCTGTTTCCACCAAAAAACATTTCAGGGGATCACTTGCAACAGTTTGCCAACATTTTTGAGTGAATTGCAGAACGTCAGATTTTTACCAGAAATTGTGACCGCGCGGCTTAGGGATTCTTTCAAAAAAAGTTGTTCAGACGTCGAGGGCTAATTCTGTTTCCGATGATAAAAACCCATCTGTTTCCACCGAAAAACATTTCAGGGGATCACTTGCAACAGTTTGCCAACATTTTTGAGTGAATTGCAGAACGTCAGATTTTTAGCAGAAATTGTGACCGCGCGGCTTAGGGATTTTTTCAAAAAAAGTTGTTCAGACGTCGAGGGCTAATTCTGTTTCCGATGATAAAAACCCATCTGTTTCCACCGAAAAGCATTTCAGGGGATCACTTGCAACAGTTTGCCAACATTTTTGAGTGAATTGCAGAACGTCAGATTTTTAGCAGAAATTATGACCGCGCGGCTTAGGGATTCTTTCAAAAAAAGTTGTTCAGACGTCGAGGGCTAATTCTGTTTCCGATGATAAAAACCCATCTGTTTCCACCGAAAAACATTTCAGGGGATCACTTGCAACAGTTTGCCAAGATTTTTGAGTGAATTGCAGAACGTCAGATTTTTAGCAGAAATTGTGACCGCGCGGGTTAGGGATTTTTTCAAAAAAAGTTGTTCAGACGTCGAGGGCTAATTCTGTTTCCGATGATAAAAACCCATCTGTTTCCACCGAAAAACCTTTCCGGCGATCGTTTGCAACAGTTTGGGACCATTTTTGAGTGAATTGCAGAACGTCAGATTTTTAGCAGAAATTGTGACCGCGCGGCTTAGGGATTTTCTCAAAAAAAGTTGTTCAGACCTCTAGGCCTAATTCTGTTTGGGATGATAAAAACACTTCTGCTTCCACCGAAAAACATTTCAGGGGATCACTTGCAACGGTTTGCCTACATTTTTGAGTGAATTGCCGAACGTCAGATTTTTAGCAGAAATTGTGACCGCGCGGCTTAGGGATTTTTTCAAAAAAACTTGTTCAGACCTCGAGGGCTAATTCTGTTTCCGATGATAAAAACCCATCTGTATCCACCAAAAAACATTTCAGGGGATCGTTTGCAACAGTTTGGGACCATTTTTGAGTGAATTGCAGAACGTCAGGTTTTTAGCAGAAATTGTGACCGCGCGGCTTAGGGATTTTTTCAAAAAAAGTTGTTCAGACGTCGAGGGCTAATTCTGTTTCCGATGATAAAAACCCATCTGTTTCCACCAAAAAACATTTCAGGGGATCACTTGCAACAGTTTGCCAACATTTTTGAGTGAATTGCAGAACGTCAGATTTTTACCAGAAATTGTGACCGCGCGGCTTAGGGATTCTTTCAAAAAAAGTTGTTCAGACGTCGAGGGCTAATTCTGTTTCCGATGATAAAAACCCATCTGTTTCCACCGAAAAACATTTCAGGGGATCACTTGCAACAGTTTGCCAACATTTTTGAGTGAATTGCAGAACGTCAGATTTTTAGCAGAAATTGTGACCGCGCGGCTGAGGGATTTTTTCAAAAAAAGTTGTTCAGACGTCGAGGGCTAATTCTGTTTCCGATGATAAAAAACCATCTGTTTCCACCGAAAAACATTTCAGGGGATCACTTACAACAGTTTGCCAACATTTTTGAGTGAATTGCAGAACGTCAGATTTTTAGCAGAAATTGTGACCGCGCGGCTTAGGGATTTTTTCAAAAAAAGTTGTTCAGACGTCGAGGGCTAAATCTGTTTCCGATGATAAAAACCCATCTGTATCCACCAAAAAACATTTCAGGGGATCGTTTGCAACAGTTTGGGACCATTTTTGAGTGAATTGCAGAACGTCAGATTTTTAGCAGAAATTGTGACCGCGCGGCTTAGGGATTTTTTCAAAAAAACTTGTTCAGACCTCGAGGGCTAATTCTGTTTCCGATGATAAAAACCCATCTGTATCCACCAAAAAACATTTCAGGGGATCGTTTGCAACAGTTTGGGACCATTTTTGAGTGAATTGCAGAACGTCAGATTTTTAGCAGAAATTGTGACCGCGCGGCTTAGGGATTTTTTCAAAAAAAGTTGTTCAGACGTCGAGTGCTAATTCTGTTTCCGATGATAAAAACCCATCTGTTTCCACCAAAAAACATTTCAGGGGATCACTTGCAACAGTTTGCCAACATTTTTGAGTGAATTGCAGAACGTCAGATTTTTAGCAGAAATTGTGACCGCGCGGCTTAGGGATTTTTTCAAAAAAAGTTGTTCAGACGTCGAGGGCTAATTCTGTTTCCGATGATAAAAACCCATCTGTTTCCACCGAAAAGCATTTCAGGGGATCACTTGCAACAGTTTGCCAACATTTTTGAGTGAATTGCAGAACGTCAGATTTTTAGCAGAAATTATGACCGCGCGGCTTAGGGATTCTTTCAAAAAAAGTTGTTCAGACGTCGAGGGCTAATTCTGTTTCCGATGATAAAAACCCATCTGTTTCCACCGAAAAACATTTCAGGGGATCACTTGCAACAGTTTGCCAAGATTTTTGAGTGAATTGCAGAACGTCAGATTTTTAGCAGAAATTGTGACCGCGCGGGTTAGGGATTTTTTCAAAAAAAGTTGTTCAGACGTCGAGGGCTAATTCTGTTTCCGATGATAAAAACCCATCTGTTTCCACCGAAAAACCTTTCCGGCGATCGTTTGCAACAGTTTGGGACCATTTTTGAGTGAATTGCAGAACGTCAGATTTTTAGCAGAAATTGTGACCGCGCAGCTTAGGGATTTTTTCAAAAAAAGTTGTTCATCCCTCGAGGGCTAATTCTGTTTCCGATGATAAAAACCCATCTGTTTCCACCGAAAAACATTTCAGGGGATCACTTGCAACAGTTTGGGACCATTTTTGAGTGGATTGCAGAACGTCAGATTTTTAGCAGAAATTGTGACCGCGCGGCTGAGGGATTTTTTCAAAAAAAGTTGTTCAGACGTCGAGGGCTAATTCTGTTTCCGATGATAAAAACCCATCTGTTTCCACCGAAAAACATTTCAGGGGATCACTTACAACAGTTAGCCAACATTTTTGAGTGAATTGCAGAACGTCAGGTTTTTAGCAGAAATTGTGACCGCGCGGCTTAGGGATTTTTTCAAAAAAAGTTGTTCAGACGTCGAGGGCTAATTCTGTTTCCGATGATAAAAACCCATCTGTTTCCACCGAAAAACATTTCAGGGGATCACTTGCAACAGTTTGGGACCATTTTTGAGTGAATTGCAGAACGTCAGATTTTTAGCAGAAATTGTGACCGCGCGGCTTAGGGATTTTTTCAAAAAAAGTTGTTCAGACGTCGAAGGCTAATTCTGTTTCCGATGATAAAAAACCATCTGTTTCCACTGAAAAGCATTTCAGGGGATCACTTGCAACAGTTTGCCAACATTTTTGAGTGAATTGCAGAACGTCAGATTTTTAGCAGAAATTATGACCGCGCGGCTTAGGGATTCTTTCAAAAAAAGTTGTTCAGACGTCGAGGGCTAATTCTGTTTCCGATGATAAAAACCCATCTGTTTCCACCGAAAAACATTTCAGGGGATCACTTGCAACAGTTTGCCAAGATTTTTGAGTGAATTGCAGAACGTCAGATTTTTAGCAGAAATTGTGACCGCGCGGGTTAGGGATTTTTTCAAAAAAAGTTGTTCAGACGTCGAGGGCTAATTCTGTTTCCGATGATAAAAACCCATCTGTTTCCACCGAAAAACCTTTCCGGCGATCGTTTGCAACAGTTTGGGACCATTTTTGAGTGAATTGCAGAACGTCAGATTTTTAGCAGAAATTGTGACCGCGCAGCTTAGGGATTTTTTCAAAAAAAGTTGTTCATCCCTCGAGGGCTAATTCTGTTTCCGATGATAAAAACCCATCTGTTTCCACCGAAAAACATTTCAGGGGATCACTTGCAACAGTTTGGGACCATTTTTGAGTGGATTGCAGAACGTCAGATTTTTAGCAGAAATTGTGACCGCGCGGCTGAGGGATTTTTTCAAAAAAAGTTGTTCAGACGTCGAGGGCTAATTCTGTTTCCGATGATAAAAACCCATCTGTTTCCACCGAAAAACATTTCAGGGGATCACTTACAACAGTTTGCCAACATTTTTGAGTGAATTGCAGAACGTCAGGTTTTTAGCAGAAATTGTGACCGCGCGGCTTAGGGATTTTTTCAAAAAAAGTTGTTCAGACGTCGAGGGCTAATTCTGTTTCCGATGATAAAAACCCATCTGTATCCACCAAAAAACATTTCAGGGGATCGTTTGCAACAGTTTGGGACCATTTTTGAGTGAATTGCAGAACGTCAGATTTTTAGCAGAAATTGTGACCGCGCGGCTTAGGGATTTTTTCAAAAAAAGTTGTTCAGACGTCGAGGGCTAATTCTGTTTCCGATGATAAAAACCCATCTGTTTCCACCGAAAAACATTTCAGGGGATCACTTGCAACAGTTTGCCAACATTTTTGAGTGAATTGCAGAACGTCAGATTTTTAGCAGAAATTATGACCGCGCGGCTTAGGGATTCTTTCAAAAAAAGTTGTTCAGACGTCGAGGGCTAATTCTGTTTCCGATGATAAAAACCCATCTGTTTCCACCGAAAAACATTTCAGGGGATCACTTGCAACAGTTTGCCAAGATTTTTGAGTGAATTGCAGAACGTCAGATTTTTAGCAGAAATTGTGACCGCGCGGGTTAGGGATTTTTTCAAAAAAAGTTGTTCAGACGTCGAGGGCTAATTCTGTTTCCGATGATAAAAACCCATCTGTTTCCACCGAAAAACCTTTCCGGCGATCGTTTGCAACAGTTTGGGACCATTTTTGAGTGAATTGCAGAACGTCAGATTTTTAGCAGAAATTGTGACCGCGCGGCTTAGGGATTTTTTCAAAAAAAGTTGTTCATCCCTCGAGGGCTAATTCTGTTTACGATGATAAAAACCCATCTGTTTCCACCGAAAAACATTTCAGGGGATCACTTGCAACAGTTTGGGACCATTTTTGAGTGGATTGCAGAACGTCAGATTTTTAGCAGAAATTGTGACCGCGCGGCTGAGGGATTTTTTCAAAAAAAGTTGTTCATCCCTCGAGGGCTAATTCTGTTTACGATGATAAAAACCCATCTGTTTCCACTGAAAAACATTTCAGGGGATCACTTGCAACAGTTTGCCAACATTTTTGAGTGAATTGCAGAACGTCAGATTTTTAGCAGAAATTGTGACCGCGCGGCTTAGGGATTTTTTCAAAAAAACTTGTTCAGACCTCGAGGGCTAATTCTGTTTCCGATGATAAAAACCCATCTGTTTCCACCAAAAAACATTTCAGGGGATCGTTTGCAACAGTTTGGGACCATTTTTGAGTGAATTGCAGAACGTCAGATTTTTAGCAGAAATTGTGACCGCGCGGCTTAGGGATTTTCTCAAAAAAAGTTGTTCAGACCTCTAGGGCTAATTCTGTTTGGGATGATAAAAACACATCTGCTTCCACCGAAAAACATTTCGGGGGATCACTTGCAACGGTTTGCCTACATTTTTGAGTGAATTGCCGAACGTCAGATTTTTAGCAGAAATTGTGACCGCGCGGCTTAGGGATTTTTTCAAAAAAAGTTGTTCAGACGTCAAGGGCTAATTCTGTTTCCGATGATAAAAACCCATCTGTATCCACCAAAAAACATTTCAGGGGATCGTTTGCAACAGTTTGGGACCATTTTTGAGTGAATTGCAGAACGTCAGATTTTTAGCAGAAATTGTGACGGCGCGGCTTAGGGATTTTTTCAAAAAAAGTTGTTCAGACGTCGAGGGCTAATTCTGTTTCCGATGATAAAAACCCATCTGTTTCCACCGAAAAACATTTCAGGGGATCACTTGCAACAGTTTGCCAACATTTTTGAGTGAATTGCAGAACGTCAGATTTTTAGCAGAAATTATGACCGCGCGGCTTAGGGATTCTTTCAAAAAAAGTTGTTCAGACGTCGAGGGCTAATTCTGTTTCCGATGATAAAAACCCATCTGTTTCCACCGAAAAACATTTCAGGGGATCACTTGCAACAGTTTGCCAAGATTTTTGAGTGAATTGCAGAACGTCAGATTTTTAGCAGAAATTGTGACCGCGCGGGTTAGGGATTTTTTCAAAAAAAGTTGTTCAGACGTCGAGGGCTAATTCGGTTTCCGATGATAAAAACCCATCTGTTTCCACCGAAAAACCTTTCCGGCGATCGTTTGCAACAGTTTGGGACCATTTTTGAGTGAATTGCAGAACGTCAGATTTTTAGCAGAAATTGTGAACGCGCAGCTTAGGGATTTTTTCAAAAAAAGTTGTTCATCCCTCGAGGGCTAATTCTGTTTACGATGATAAAAACCCATCTGTTTCCACCGAAAAACATTTCAGGGGATCACTTGCAACAGTTTGGGACCATTTTTGAGTGGATTGCAGAACGTCAGATTTTTAGCAGAAATTGTGACCGCGCGGCTGAGGGATTTTTTCAAAAAAAGTTGTTCAGACGTCGAGGGCTAATTCTGTTTCCGATGATAAAAACCCATCTGTTTCCACCGAAAAACATTTCAGGGGATCACTTGCAACAGTTTGGGACCATTTTTGAGTGAATTGCAGAACGTCAGATTTTTAGCAGAAATTGTGACCGCGCGGCTTATGGATTTTTTCAAAAAAAGTTGTTCAGACGTCGAGGGCTAATTCTGTTTCCGATGATAAAAACCCATCTGTTTCCACCAAAAAACATTTCAGGGGATCACTTACAACAGTTTGCCAACATTTTTGAGTGGATTGCAGAACGTCAGGTTTTTAGCAGAAATTGTGACCGCGCGGCTTAGGGATTTTTTCAAAAAAAGTTGTTCAGACGTCGAGGGCTAATTATGTTTCCGATGATAAAAACCCATCTGTTTCCACCGAAAAACATTTCAGGGGATCACTTGCAACAGTTTGGGACCATTTTTGAGTGAATTGCAGAACGTCAGATTTTTAGCAGAAATTGTGACCGCGCGGCTTAGGGATTTTTTCAAAAAAAGTTGTTCAGACGTCGAAGGCTAATTCTGTTTCCGATGATAAAAAACCATCTGTTTCCACCGAAAAACATTTCAGGGGATCACTTACAACAGTTTGCCAACATTTTTGAGTGAATTGCAGAATGTCAGGTTTTTAGCAGAAATTGTGACCGCGCGGCTTAGGGATTTTTTCAAAAAAAGTTGTTCAGACGTCGAGGGCTAATTCTGTTTCCGATGATAAAAACCCATCTGTTTCCACCGAAAAACATTTCAGGGGATCACTTGCAACAGTTTGGGACCATTTTTGAGTGAATTGCAGAACGTCAGATTTTTAGCAGAAATTGTGACGGCGCGGCTTAGGGATTTTTTCAAAAAAACTTGTTCAGACCTCGAGGGCTAATTCTGTTTCCGATGATTAAAAACCCATCTGTTTCCACCCAAAAACATTTCAGGGGATCGTTTGCAACAGTTTGGGACCATTTTTGAGTGAATTGCAGAACGTCAGATTTTTAGCAGAAATTGTGACCGCGCGGCTTAGGGATTTTTTCAAAAAAAGTTGTTCAGACGTCGAGGGCTAATTCTGTTTCCGATGATAAAAACCCATCTGTATCCACCAAAAAACATTTCAGGGGATCGTTTGCAACAGTTTGGGACCATTTTTGAGTGAATTGCAGAACGTCAGATTTTTAGCAGAAATTGTGACCGCGCGGCTTAGGGATTTTTTCAAAAAAACTTGTTCAGACCTCGAGGGCTAATTCTGTTTCCGATGATAAAAACCCATCTGTATCCACCAAAAAACATTTCAGGGGATCGTTTGCAACAGTTTGGGACCATTTTTGAGTGAATTGCAGAACGTCAGATTTTTAGCAGAAATTGTGACCGCGCGGCTTAGGGATTTTTTCAAAAAAACTTGTTCAGACCTCGAGGGCTAATTCTGTTTCCGATGATAAAAACCCATCTGTATCCACCAAAAAACATTTCAGGGGATCGTTTGCAACAGTTTGGGACCATTTTTGAGTGAATTGCAGAACGTCAGGTTTTTAGCAGAAATTGTGACCGCGCGGCTTAGGGATTCTTTCAAAAAAAGTTGTTCAGACGTCGAGGGCTAATTGTGTTTCCGATGATAAAAACCCATCTGTTTCCACCGAAAAACATTTCAGGGGATCACTTGCAACAGTTTGCCAACATTTTTGAGTGAATTGCAGAACGTCAGATTTTTAGCAGAAATTGTGACCGCGCGGCTTAGGGATTTTTTCAAAAAAAGTTGTTCAGACGTCGAGGGCTAATTCTGTTTCCGATGATAAAAACCCATCTGTATCCACCAAAAAACATTTCAGGGGATCGTTTGCAACAGTTTGGGACCATTTTTGAGTGAATTGCAGAACGTCAGATTTTTAGCAGAAATTGTGACCGCGCGGCTTAGGGATTCTTTCAAAAAAAGTTGTTCAGACGTCGAGGGCTAATTCTGTTTCCGATGATAAAAACCCATCTGTTTCCACCAAAAAAAATTTCAGGGGATCACTTGCAACAGTTTGCCAACATTTTTGAGTGAATTGCAGAACGTCAGATTTTTAGCAGAAATTGTGACCGCGCGGCTTAGGGATTTTTTCAAAAAAAGTTGTTCAGACGTCGAGGGCTAATTCTGTTTCCGATGATAAAAACCCATCTGTTTCCACTGAAAAACATTTCAGGGGATCACTTGCAACAGTTTGCCAACATTTTTGAGTGAATTGCAGAACGTCAGATTTTTAGCAGAAATTGTGACCGCGCGGCTTAGGGATTCTTTCAAAAAAAGTTGTTCAGACGTCGAGGGCTAATTCTGTTTCCGATGATAAAAACCCATCTGTTTCCACCGAAAAAGATTTCAGGGGATCACTTGCAACAGTTTGCCAAGATTTTTGAGTGAATTGCAGAACGTCAGATTTTTAGCAGAAATTGTGACCGCGCGGGTTAGGGATTTTTTCAAAAAAAGTTGTTCAGACGTCGAGGGCTAATTCTGTTTCCGATGATAAAAACCCATCTGTTTCCACCGAAAAACCTTTCCGGCGATCGTTTGCAACAGCTTGGGACCATTTTTGAGTGAATTGCAGAACGTCAGATTTTTAGCAGAAATTGTGACCGCGCAGCTTAGGGATTTTTTCAAAAAAAGTTGTTCATCCCTCGAGGGCTAATTCTGTTTCCGATGATAGCAACCCATCTGTTTCCACCGAAAAACATTTCAGGGGATCACTTGCAACAGTTTGGGACCATTTTTGAGTGGATTGCAGAACGTCAGATTTTTAGCAGAAATTGTGACCGCGCGGCTGAGGGATTTTTTCAAAAAAAGTTGTTCAGACATCGAGGGCTAATTCTGTTTCCGATGATAAAAACCCATCTGTTTCCACCGAAAAACATTTCAGGGGATCACTTGCAACAGTTTGCCAAGATTTTTGAGTGAATTGCAGAACGTCAGATTTTTAGCAGAAATTGTGACCGCGCGGCTTAGGGATTTTTTCAAAAAAAGTTGTTCAGACGTCGAGGGCTAATTCTGTTTCCGATGATAAAAACCCATCTGTTTCCACCAAAAAACATTTCAGGGGATCACTTACAACAGTTTGCCAACATTTTTGAGTGAATTGCAGAACGTCAGGTTTTTAGCAGAAATTGTGACCGCGCGGCTTAGGGATTTTTTTCAAAAAAAGTTGTTCAGACGTCGAGGGCTAATTCTGTTTCCGATGATAAAAACCCATCTGTTTCCACCGAAAAACATTTCAGGGGATCACTTGCAACAGTTTGGGACCATTTTTGAGTGAATTGCAGAACGTCAGATTTTTAGCAGAAATTGTGACCGCGCGGCTTAGGGATTTTTTCAAAAAAAGTTGTTCAGACGTCGAAGGCTAATTCTGTTTCCGATGATAAAAAACCATCTGTTTCCACCGAAAAACATTTCAGGGGATCACTTACAACAGTTTGGCAACATTTTTGAGTGAATTGCAGAACGTCAGGTTTTTAGCAGAAATTGTGACCGCGCGGCTTAGGGATTTTTTCAAAAAAAGTTGTTCAGACGTCGAGGGCTAATTCTGTTTCCGATGATAAAAACCCATCTGTTTCCACCGAAAAACATTTCAGGGGATCACTTGCAACAGTTTGGGACCATTTTTGAGTGAATTGCAGAACGTCAGATTTTTAGCAGAAATTGTGACCGCGCGGCTTAGGGATTTTTTCAAAAAAACTTGTTCAGACCTCGAGGGCTAATTCTGTTTCCGATGATAAAAACCCATCTGTTTCCACCAAAAAACATTTCAGGGGATCGTTTGCAACAGTTTGGGACCATTTTTGAGTGAATTGCAGAACGTCAGATTTTTAGCAGAAATTGTGACCGCGCGGCTTAGGGATTTTTTCAAAAAAAGTTGTTCAGACGTCGAGGGCTAATTCTGTTTCCGATGATAAAAACCCATCTGTATCCACCAAAAAACATTTCAGGGGATCGTTTGCAACAGTTTGGGACCATTTTTGAGTGAATTGCAGAACGTCAGATTTTTAGCAGAAATTGTGACCGCGCGGCTTAGGGATTTTTTCAAAAAAACTTGTTCAGACCTCGAGGGCTAATTCTGTTTCCGATGATAAAAACCCATCTGTATCCACCAAAAAACATTTCAGGGGATCGTTTGCAACAGTTTGGGACCATTTTTGAGTGAATTGCAGAACGTCAGATTTTTAGCAGAAATTGTGACCGCGCGGCTTAGGGATTTTTTCAAAAAAACTTGTTCAGACCTCGAGGGCTAATTCTGTTTCCGATGATAAAAACCCATCTGTATCCACCAAAAAACATTTCAGGGGATCGTTTGCAACAGTTTGGGACCATTTTTGAGTGAATTGCAGAACGTCAGGTTTTTAGCAGAAATTGTGACCGCGCGGCTTAGGGATTTTTTCAAAAAAAGTTGTTCAGACGTCGAGGGCTAATTCTGTTTCCGATGATAAAAACCCATCTGTTTCCACCGAAAAACATTTCAGGGGATCACGTGCAACAGTTTCCCAACATTTTTGAGTGAATTGCAGAACGTCAGATTTTTAGCAGAAATTGTGACCGCGCGGCTTAGGGATTTTTTCAAAAAAAGTTGTTCAGACGTCGAGGGCTAATTCTGTTTCCGATGATAAAAACCCATCTGTATCCACCAAAAAACATTTCAGGGGATCGTTTGCAACAGTTTGGGACCATTTTTGAGTGAATTGCAGAACGTCAGATTTTTAGCAGAAATTGTGACCGCGCGGCTTAGGGATTTTTTCAAAAAAAGTTGTTCAGACGTCGAGGGCTAATTCTGTTTCCGATGATAAAAACCCATCTGTTTCCACCAAAAAACATTTCAGGGGATCACTTGCAACAGTTTGCCAACATTTTTGAGTGAATTGCAGAACGTCAGATTTTTAGCAGAAATTGTGACCGCGCGGCTTAGGGATTTTTTCAAAAAAAGTTGTTCAGACGTCGAGGGCTAATTCTGTTTCCGATGATAAAAACCCATCTGTTTCCACTGAAAAACATTTCAGGGGATCACTTGAAACAGTTTGCCAACATTTTTGAGTGAATTGCAGAACGTCAGATTTTTAGCAGAAATTGTGACCGCGCGGCTTAGGGATTCTTTCAAAAAAAGTTGTTCAGACGTCGAGGGCTAATTCTGTTTCCGATGATAAAAACCCATCTGTTTCCACCGAAAAAGATTTCAGGGGATCACTTGCAACAGTTTGCCAAGATTTTTGAGTGAATTGCAGAACGTCAGATTTTTAGCAGAAATTGTGACCGCGCGGGTTAGGGATTTTTTCAAAAAAAGTTGTTCAGACGTCGAGGGCTAATTCTGTTTCCGATGATAAAAACCCATCTGTTTCCACCGAAAAACCTTTCCGGCGATCGTTTGCAACAGCTTGGGACCATTTTTGAGTGAATTGCAGAACGTCAGATTTTTAGCAGAAATTGTGACCGCGCAGCTTAGGGATTTTTTCAAAAAAAGTTGTTCATCCCTCGAGGGCTAATTCTGTTTCCGATGATAACAACCCATCTGTTTCCACCGAAAAACATTTCAGGGGATCACTTGCAACAGTTTGGGACCATTTTTGAGTGGATTGCAGAACGTCAGATTTTTAGCAGAAATTGTGACCGCGCGGCTGAGGGATTTTTTCAAAAAAAGTTGTTCAGACTTCGAGGGCTAATTCTGTTTCCGATGATAAAAACCCATCTGTTTCCACCGAAAAACATTTCAGGGGATCACTTGCAACAGTTTGCCAGGATTTTTGAGTGAATTGCAGAACGTCAGATTTTTAGCAGAAATTGTGACCGCGCGGCTTAGGGATTTTTTCAAAAAAAGTTGTTCAGACGTCGAGGGCTAATTCTGTTTCCGATGATAAAAACCCATCTGTTTCCACCAAAAAACATTTCAGGGGATCACTTACAACAGTTTGCCAACATTTTTGAGTGAATTGCAGAACGTCAGGTTTTTAGCAGAAATTGTGACCGCGCGGCTTAGGGATTTTTTCAAAAAAAGTTGTTCAGACGTCGAGGGCTAATTCTGTTTCCGATGATAAAAACCCATCTGTTTCCACCGAAAAACATTTCAGGGGATCACTTGCAACAGTTTGGGACCATTTTTGAGTGAATTGCAGAACGTCAGATTTTTAGCAGAAATTGTGACCGCGCGGCTTAGGGATTTTTTCAAAAAAAGGTGTTCAGACGTCGAAGGCTAATTCTGTTTCCGATGATAAAAAACCATCTGTTTCCACCGAAAAACATTTCAGGGGATCACTTACAACAGTTTGGCAACATTTTTGAGTGAATTGCAGAACGTCAGGTTTTTAGCAGAAATTGTGGCCGCGCGGCTTAGGGATTTTTTCAAAAAAAGTTGTTCAGACGTCGAGGGCTAATTCTGTTTCCGATGATAAAAACCCATCTGTTTCCACCGAAAAACATTTCAGGGGATCACTTGCAACAGTTTGGGACCATTTTTGAGTGAATTGCAGAACGTCAGATTTTTAGCAGAAATTGTGACCGCGCGGCTTAGGGATTTTTTCAAAAAAACTTGTTCAGACCTCGAGGGCTAATTCTGTTTCCGATGATAAAAACCCATCTGTTTCCACCAAAAAACATTTCAGGGGATCGTTTGCAACAGTTTGGGACCATTTTTGAGTGAATTGCAGAACGTCAGATTTTTAGCAGAAATTGTGACCGCGCGGCTTAGGGATTTTCTCAAAAAAAGTTGTTCAGACCTCTAGGGCTAATTCTGTTTGGGATGATAAAAACACATCTGCTTCCACCGAAAAACATTTCAGGGGATCACTTGCAACGGTTTGCCTACATTTTTGAGTGAATTGCCGAACGTCAGATTTTTAGCAGAAATTGTGACCGCGCGGCTTAGGGATTTTTTCAAAAAAAGTTGTTCAGACGTCGAGGGCTAATTCTGTTTCCGATGATAAAAACCCATCTGTATCCACCAAAAAACATTTCAGGGGATCGTTTGCAACAGTTTGGGACCATTTTTGAGTGAGTTGCAGAACGTCAGATTTTTAGCAGAAATTGTGACCGCGCGGGTTAGGGGTTTTTTCAAAAAAAGTTGTTCAGACGTCGAAGGCTAATTCTGTTTCCGATGATAAAAACCCATCTGTTTCCACCGAAAAACATTTCAGGGGATCGTTTGCAACAGTTTGGGACCATTTTTGAGTGAATTGCAGAACGTCAGATTTTTAGCAGAAATTGTGACCGCGCGGGTTAGGGATTTTTTCAAAAAAAAGTTGTTCAGACTTCGAGGGCTAATTCTGTTTCCGATGATAAAAACCCATCTGTTTCCACCGAAAAACATTTCAGGGGATCACTTACAACAGTTTGCCAACATTTTTGAGTGAATTGCAGAACGTCAGGTTTTTAGCAGAAATTGTGACCGCGCGGCTTAGGGATTTTTTCAAAAAAAGTTGTTCAGACGACGAGGGCTAATTCTGTTTCCGATGATAAAAACCCATCTGTTTCCACCGAAAAACATTTCAGGGGATCACTTGCAACAGTTTGGGACCATTTTTGAGTGAATTGCAGAACGTCAGATTTTTAGCAGAAATTGTGACCGCGCGGCTTAGGGATTTTTTCAAAAAAACTTGTTCAGACCTCGAGGGCTAATTCTGTTTCCGATGATAAAAACCCATCTGTATCCACCAAAAAACATTTCAGGGGATCGTTTGCAACAGTTTGGGACCATTTTTGAGTGAATTGCAGAACGTCAGGTTTTTAGCAGAAATTGTGACCGCGCGGCTTAGGGATTTTTTCAAAAAAAGTTGTTCAGACGTCGAGGGCTAATTCTGTTTCCGATGATAAAAACCCATCTGTTTCCACCGAAAAACATTTCAGGGGATCACTTGCAACAGTTTGCCAACATTTTTGAGTGAATTGCAGAACGTCAGATTTTTAGCAGAAATTGTGACCGCGCGGCTTAGGGATTTTTTCAAAAAAAGTTGTTCAGACGTCGAGGGCTAATTCTGTTTCCGATGATAAAAACCCATCTGTATCCACCAAAAAACATTTCAGGGGATCGTTTGCAACAGTTTGGGACCATTTTTGAGTGAATTGCAGAACGTCAGATTTTTAGCAGAAATTGTGACCGCGCGGCTTAGGGATTTTTTCAAAAAAAGTTGTTCAGACGTCGAGGGCTAATTCTGTTTCCGATGATAAAAACCCATCTGTTTCCACCGAAAAACCTTTCCGGCGATCGTTTGCAACAGCTTGGGACCATTTTTGAGTGAATTGCAGAACGTCAGATTTTTAGCAGAAATTGTGACCGCGCAGTTTAGGGATTTTTTCAAAAAAAGTTGTTCAGACGTCGAGGGCTAATTCTGTTTCCGATGATAAAAACCCATCTGTTTCCACCAAAAAACATTTCAGGGGATCACTTGCAACAGTTTGCCAACATTTTTGAGTGAATTGCAGAACGTCAGATTTTTAGCAGAAATTGTGACCGCGCGGCTTAGGGATTTTTTCAAAAAAAGTTGTTCAGACGTCGAGGGCTAATTCTGTTTCCGATGATAAAAACCCATCTGTTTCCACTGAAAAACATTTCAGGGGATCACTTGCAACAGTTTGCCAACATTTTTGAGTGAATTGCAGAACGTCAGATTTTTAGCAGAAATTGTGACCGCGCGGCTTAGGGATTCTTTCAAAAAAAGTTGTTCAGACGTCGAGGGCTAATTCTGTTTCCGATGATAAAAACCCATCTGTTTCCACCGAAAAAGATTTCAGGGGATCACTTGCAACAGTTTGCCAAGATTTTTGAGTGAATTGCAGAACGTCAGATTTTTAGCAGAAATTGTGACCGCGCGGGTTAGGGATTTTTTCAAAAAAAGTTGTTCAGACGTCGAGGGCTAATTCTGTTTCCGATGATAAAAACCCATCTGTTTCCACCGAAAAACCTTTCCGGCGATCGTTTGCAACAGCTTGGGACCATTTTTGAGTGAATTGCAGAACGTCAGATTTTTAGCAGAAATTGTGACCGCGCAGCTTAGGGATTTTTTCAAAAAAAGTTGTTCATCCCTCGAGGGCTAATTCTGTTTCCGATGATAAAAACCCATCTGTTTCCACCGAAAAACATTTCAGGGGATCACTTGCAACAGTTTGGGACCATTTTTGAGTGGATTGCAGAACGTCAGATTTTTAGCAGAAATTGTGACCGCGCGGCTGAGGGATTTTTTCAAAAAAAGTTGTTCAGACGTCGAGGGCTAATTCTGTTTCCGATGATAAAAACCCATCTGTTTCCACCAAAAAACATTTCAGGGGATCACTTACAACAGTTTGCCAACATTTTTGAGTGAATTGCAGAACGTCAGGTTTTTAGCAGAAATTGTGACCGCGCGGCTTAGGGATTTTTTCAAAAAAAGTTGTTCAGACGTCGAGGGCTAATTCTGTTTCCGATGATAAAAACCCATCTGTTTCCACCGAAAAACATTTCAGGGGATCACTTGCAACAGTTTGGGACCATTTTTGAGTGAATTGCAGAACGTCAGATTTTTAGCAGAAATTGTGACCGCGCGGCTTAGGGATTTTTTCAAAAAAAGTTGTTCAGACGTCGAAGGCTAATTCTGTTTCCGATGATAAAAAACCATCTGTTTCCACCGAAAAACATTTCAGGGGATCACTTACAACAGTTTGCCAACATTTTTGAGTGAATTGCAGAACGTCAGGTTTTTAGCAGAAATTGTGACCGCGCGGCTTAGGGATTTTTTCAAAAAAAGTTGTTCAGACGTCGAGGGCTAATTCTGTTTCCGATGATAAAAACCCATCTGTTTCCACCGAAAAACATTTCAGGGGATCACTTGCAACAGTTTGGGACCATTTTTGAGTGAATTGCAGAACGTCAGATTTTTAGCAGAAATTGTGACCGCGCGGCTTAGGGATTTTTTCAAAAAAACTTGTTCAGACCTCGAGGGCTAATTCTGTTTCCGATGATAAAAACCCATCTGTTTCCACCAAAAAACATTTCAGGGGATCGTTTGCAACAGTTTGGGACCATTTTTGAGTGAATTGCAGAATGTCAGATTTTTAGCAGAAATTGTGACCGCGCGGCTTAGGGATTTTCTCAAAAAAAGTTGTTCAGACCTCTAGGGCTAATTCTGTTTGGGATGATAAAAACACATCTGCTTCCACCGAAAAACATTTCAGGGGATCACTTGCAACGGTTTGCCTACATTTTTGAGTGAATTGCCGAACGTCAGATTTTTAGCAGAAATTGTGACCGCGCGGCTTAGGGATTTTTTCAAAAAAACTTGTTCAGACCTCGAGGGCTAATTCTGTTTCCGATGATAAAAACCCATCTGTTTCCACCAAAAAACATTTCAGGGGATCGTTTGCAACAGTTTGGGACCATTTTTGAGTGAATTGCAGAACGTCAGATTTTTAGCAGAAATTGTGACCGCGCGGCTTAGGGATTTTCTCAAAAAAAGTTGTTCAGACCTCTAGGGCTAATTCTGTTTGGGATGATAAAAACACATCTGCTTCCACCGAAAAACATTTCAGGGGATCACTTGCAACGGTTTGCCTACATTTTTGAGTGAATTGCCGAACGTCAGATTTTTAGCAGAAATTGTGACCGCGCGGCTTAGGGATTTTTTCAAAAAAAGTTGTTCAGACGTCGAGGGCTAATTCTGTTTCCGATGATAAAAACCCATCTGTATCCACCAAAAAACATTTCAGGGGATCGTTTGCAACAGTTTGGGACCATTTTTGAGTGAATTGCAGAACGTCAGATTTTTAGCAGAAATTGTGACCGCGCGGCTTAGGGATTTTTTCAAAAAAAGTTGTTCAGACGTCGAGGGCTAATTCTGTTTCCGATGATAAAAACCCATCTGTTTCCACCGAAAAACATTTCAGGGGATCACTTGCAACAGTTTGCCAACATTTTTGAGTGAATTGCAGAACGTCAGATTTTTAGCAGAAATTATGACCGCGCGGCTTAGGGATTTTTTCAAAAAAAGTTGTTCAGACGTCGAGGGCTAATTCTGTTTCCGATGATAAAAACCCATCTGTTTCCACCGAAAAACATTTCAGGGGATCACTTGCAACAGTTTGCCAAGATTTTTGAGTGAATTGCAGAACGTCAGATTTTTAGCAGAAATTGTGACCGCGCGGCTGAGGGATTTTTTCAAAAAAAGTTGTTCAGACGTCGAGGGCTAATTCTGTTTCCGATGATAAAAACCCATCTGTTTCCACCGAAAAACATTTCAGGGGATCACTTGCAACAGTTTGGGACCATTTTTGAGTGAATTGCAGAACGTCAGATTTTTAGCAGAAATTGTGACCGCGCGGCTTAGGGATTTTTTCAAAAAAAGTTGTTCAGACGTCGAGGGCTAATTCTGTTTCCGATGATAAAAACCCATCTGTTTCCACCAAAAAACATTTCAGGGGATCACTTACAACAGTTTGCCAACATTTTTGAGTGGATTGCAGAACGTCAGGTTTTTAGCAGAAATTGTGACCGCGCGGCTTAGGGATTTTTTCAAAAAAAGTTGTTCAGACGTCGAGGGCTAATTATGTTTCCGATGATAAAAACCCATCTGTTTCCACCGAAAAACATTTCAGGGGATCACTTGCAACAGTTTGGGACCATTTTTGAGTGAATTGCAGAACGTCAGATTTTTAGCAGAAATTGTGACCGCGCGGCTTAGGGATTTTTTCAAAAAAAGTTGTTCAGACGTCGAAGGCTAATTCTGCTTCCGATGATAAAAAACCATCTGTTTCCACCGAAAAACATTTCAGGGGATCACTTACAACAGTTTGCCAACATTTTTGAGTGAATTGCAGAATGTCAGGTTTTTAGCAGAAATTGTGACCGCGCGGCTTAGGGATTTTTTCAAAAAAAGTTGTTCAGACGTCGAGGGCTAATTCTGTTTCCGATGATAAAAACCCATCTGTTTCCACCGAAAAACATTTCAGGGGATCACTTGCAACAGTTTGGGACCATTTTTGAGTGAATTGCAGAACGTCAGATTTTTAGCAGAAATTGTGACGGCGCGGCTTAGGGATTTTTTCAAAAAAACTTGTTCAGACCTCGAGGGCTAATTCTGTTTCCGATGATTAAAAACCCATCTGTTTCCACCAAAAAACATTTCAGGGGATCGTTTGCAACAGTTTGGGACCATTTTTGAGTGAATTGCAGAACGTCAGATTTTTAGCAGAAATTGTGACCGCGCGGCTTAGGGATTTTTTCAAAAAAACTTGTTCAGACCTCGAGGGCTAATTCTGTTTCCGATGATAAAAACCCATCTGTATCCACCAAAAAACATTTCAGGGGATCGTTTGCAACAGTTTGGGACCATTTTTGAGTGAATTGCAGAACGTCAGATTTTTAGCAGAAATTGTGACCGCGCGGCTTAGGGATTTTTTCAAAAAAACTTGTTCAGACCTCGAGGGCTAATTCTGTTTCCGATGATAAAAACCCATCTGTATCCACCAAAAAACATTTCAGGGGATCGTTTGCAACAGTTTGGGACCATTTTTGAGTGAATTGCAGAACGTCAGATTTTTAGCAGAAATTGTGACCGCGCGGCTTAGGGATTTTTTCAAAAAAACTTGTTCAGACCTCGAGGGCTAATTCTGTTTCCGATGATAAAAACCCATCTGTATCCACCAAAAAACATTTCAGGGGATCGTTTGCAACAGTTTGGCACCATTTTTGAGTGAATTGCAGAACGTCAGGTTTTTAGCAGAAATTGTGACCGCGCGGCTTAGGGATTTTTTCAAAAAAAGTTGTTCAGACGTCGAGGGCTAATTCTGTTTCCGATGATAAAAACCCATCTGTTTCCACCGAAAAACATTTCAGGGGATCACTTGCAACAGTTTGCCAACATTTTTGAGTGAATTGCAGAACGTCAGATTTTTAGCAGAAATTGTGACCGCGCGGCTTAGGGATTTTTTCAAAAAAAGTTGTTCAGACGTCGAGGGCTAATTCTGTTTCCGATGATAAAAACCCATCTGTATCCACCAAAAAACATTTCAGGGGATCGTTTGCAACAGTTTGGGACCATTTTTGAGTGAATTGCAGAACGTCAGATTTTTAGCAGAAATTGTGACCGCGCGGCTTAGGGATTTTTTCAAAAAAAGTTGTTCAGACGTCGAGGGCTAATTCTGTTTCCGATGATAAAAACCCATCTGTTTCCACCAAAAAACATTTCAGGGGATCACTTGCAACAGTTTGCCAACATTTTTGAGTGAATTGCAGAACGTCAGATTTTTAGCAGAAATTGTGACCGCGCGGCTTAGGGATTTTTTCAAAAAAAGTTGTTCAGACGTCGAGGGCTAATTCTGTTTCCGATGATAAAAACCCATCTGTTTCCACTGAAAAACATTTCAGGGGATCACTTGCAACAGTTTGCCAACATTTTTGAGTGAATTGCAGAACGTCAGATTTTTAGCAGAAATTGTGACCGCGCGGCTTAGGGATTCTTTCAAAAAAAGTTGTTCAGACGTCGAGGGCTAATTCTGTTTCCGATGATAAAAACCCATCTGTTTCCACCGAAAAAGATTTCAGGGGATCACTTGCAACAGTTTGCCAAGATTTTTGAGTGAATAGCAGAACGTCAGATTTTTAGCAGAAATTGTGACCGCGCGGGTTAGGGATTTTTTCAAAAAAAGTTGTTCAGACGTCGAGGGCTAATTCTGTTTCCGATGATAAAAACCCATCTGTTTCCACCGAAAAACCTTTCCGGCGATCGTTTGCAACAGCTTGGGACCATTTTTGAGTGAATTGCAGAACGTCAGATTTTTAGCAGAAATTGTGACCGCGCAGCTTAGGGATTTTTTCAAAAAAAGTTGTTCATCCCTCGAGGGCTAATTCTGTTTCCGATGATAACAACCCATCTGTTTCCACCGAAAAACATTTCAGGGGATCACTTGCAACAGTTTGGGACCATTTTTGAGTGGATTGCAGAACGTCAGATTTTTAGCAGAAATTGTGACCGCGCGGCTGAGGGATTTTTTCAAAAAAAGTTGTTCAGACATCGAGGGCTAATTCTGTTTCCGATGATAAAAACCCATCTGTTTCCACCGAAAAACATTTCAGGGGATCACTTGCAACAGTTTGGGACCATTTTTGAATGAATTGCAGAACGTCAGATTTTTAGGAGAAATTGTGACCGCGCGGCTTAGGGATTTTTTTCAAAAAAAGTTGTTCAGACGTCGAGGGCTAATTCTGTTTCCGATGATAAAAACCCATCTGTTTCCACCAAAAAACATTTCAGGGGATCACTTACAACAGTTTGCCAACATTTTTGAGTGAATTGCAGAACGTCAGGTTTTTAGCAGAAATTGTGACGGCGCGGCTTAGGGATTTTTTCAAAAAAACTTGTTCAGACCTCGAGGGCTAATTCTGTTTCCGATGATTAAAAACCCATCTGTTTCCACCAAAAAACATTTCAGGGGATCGTTTGCAACAGTTTGGGACCATTTTTGAGTGAATTGCAGAACGTCAGATTTTTAGCAGAAATTGTGACCGCGCGGCTTAGGGATTTTTTCAAAAAAAGTTGTTCAGACGTCGAGGGCTAATTCTGTTTCCGATGATAAAAACCCATCTGTATCCACCAAAAAACATTTCAGGGGATCGTTTGCAACAGTTTGGGACCATTTTTGAGTGAATTGCAGAACGTCAGATTTTTAGCAGAAATTGTGACCGCGCGGCTTAGGGATTTTTTCAAAAAAACTTGTTCAGACCTCGAGGGCTAATTCTGTTTCCGATGATAAAAACCCATCTGTATCCACCAAAAAACATTTCAGGGGATCGTTTGCAACAGTTTGGGACCATTTTTGAGTGAATTGCAGAACGTCAGATTTTTAGCAGAAATTGTGACCGCGCGGCTTAGGGATTTTTTCAAAAAAACTTGTTCAGACCTCGAGGGCTAATTCTGTTTCCGATGATAAAAACCCATCTGTATCCACCAAAAAACATTTCAGGGGATCGTTTGCAACAGTTTGGGACCATTTTTGAGTGAATTGCAGAACGTCAGGTTTTTAGCAGAAATTGTGACCGCGCGGCTTAGGGATTTTTTCAAAAAAAGTTGTTCAGACGTCGAGGGCTAATTCTGTTTCCGATGATAAAAACCCATCTGTTTCCACCGAAAAACATTTCAGGGGATCACTTGCAACAGTTTGCCAACATTTTTGAGTGAATTGCAGAACGTCAGATTTTTAGCAGAAATTGTGACCGCGCGGCTTAGGGATTTTTTCAAAAAAAGTTGTTCAGACGTCGAGGGCTAATTCTGTTTCCGATGATAAAAACCCATCTGTATCCACCAAAAAACATTTCAGGGGATCGTTTGCAACAGTTTGGGACCATTTTTGAGTGAATTGCAGAACGTCAGATTTTTAGCAGAAATTGTGACCGCGCGGCTTAGGGATTTTTTCAAAAAAAGTTGTTCAGACGTCGAGGGCTAATTCTGTTTCCGATGATAAAAACCCATCTGTTTCCACCAAAAAACATTTCAGGGGATCACTTGCAACAGTTTGCCAACATTTTTGAGTGAATTGCAGAACGTCAGATTTTTAGCAGAAATTGTGACCGCGCGGCTTAGGGATTTTTTCAAAAAAAGTTGTTCAGACGTCGAGGGCTAATTCTGTTTCCGATGATAAAAACCCATCTGTTTCCACTGAAAAACATTTCAGGGGATCACTTGCAACAGTTTGCCAACATTTTTGAGTGAATTGCAGAACGTCAGATTTTTAGCAGAAATTGTGACCGCGCGGGTTAGGGATTTTTTCAAAAAAAGTTGTTCAGACGTCGAGGGCTAATTCTGTTTCCGATGATAAAAACCCATCTGTTTCCACCGAAAAACCTTTCCGGCGATCGTTTGCAACAGCTTGGGAACATTTTTGAGTGAATTGCAGAACGTCAGATTTTTAGCAGAAATTGTGACCGCGCAGCTTAGGGATTTTTTCAAAAAAAGTTGTTCATCCCTCGAGGGCTAATTCTGTTTCCGATGATAACAACCCATCTGTTTCCACCGAAAAACATTTCAGGGGATCACTTGCAACAGTTTGGGACCATTTTTGAGTGGATTGCAGAACGTCAGATTTTTAGCAGAAATTGTGACCGCGCGGCTGAGGGATTTTTTCAAAAAAAGTTGTTCAGACATCGAGGGCTAATTCTGTTTCCGATGATAAAAACCCATCTGTTTCCACCGAAAAACATTTCAGGGGATCACTTGCAACAGTTTGGGACCATTTTTGAATGAATTGCAGAACGTCAGATTTTTAGCAGAAATTGTGACCGCGCGGCTTAGGGATTTTTTCAAAAAAAGTTGTTCAGACGTCGAGGGCTAATTCTGTTTCCGATGATAAAAACCCATCTGTTTCCACGAAAAAACATTTCAGGGGATCACTTACAACAGTTTGCCAACATTTTTGAGTGAATTGCAGAACGTCAGGTTTTTAGCAGAAATTGTGACCGCGCGGCTTAGGGATTTTTTCAAAAAAAGTTGTTCAGACGTCGAGGGCTAATTCTGTTTCCGATGATAAAAACCCATCTGTTTCCACCGAAAAACATTTCAGGGGATCACTTGCAACAGTTTGGGACCATTTTTGAGTGAATTGCAGAACGTCAGATTTTTAGCAGAAATTGTGACCGCGCGGCTTAGGGATTTTTTCAAAAAAAGTTGTTCAGACGTCGAAGGCTAATTCTGTTTCCGATGATAAAAAACCATCTGTTTCCACCGAAAAACATTTCAGGGGATCACTTACAACAGTTTGGCAACATTTTTGAGTGAATTGCAGAACGTCAGGTTTTTAGCAGAAATTGTGACCGCGCGGCTTAGGGATTTTTTCAAAAAAAGTTGTTCAGACGTCGAGGGCTAATTCTGTTTCCGATGATAAAAACCCATCTGTTTCCACCGAAAAACATTTCAGGGGATCACTTGCAACAGTTTGGGACCATTTTTGAGTGAATTGCAGAACGTCAGATTTTTAGCAGAAATTGTGACCGCGCGGCTTAGGGATTTTTTCAAAAAAACTTGTTCAGACCTCGAGGGCTAATTCTGTTTCCGATGATAAAAACCCATCTGTTTCCACCAAAAAACATTTCAGGGGATCGTTTGCAACAGTTTGGGACCATTTTTGAGTGAATTGCAGAACGTCAGATTTTTAGCAGAAATTGTGACCGCGCGGCTTAGGGATTTTCTCAAAATAAGTTGTTCAGACCTCTAGGGCTAATTCTGTTTGGGATGATAAAAACACATCTGCTTCCACCGAAAAACATTTCAGGGGATCACTTGCAACGGTTTGCCTACATTTTTGAGTGAATTGCCGAACGTCAGATTTTTAGCAGAAATTTTGACCGCGCGGCTTAGGGATTTTTTCAAAAAAACTTGTTCAGACCTCGAGGGCTAATTCTGTTTCCGATGATAAAAACCCATCTGTATCCACCAAAAAACATTTCAGGGGATCGTTTGCAACAGTTTGGGACCATTTTTGAGTGAGTTGCAGAACGTCAGATTTTTAGTAGAAATTGTGACCGCGCGGGTTAGGGGTTTTTTCAAAAAAAGTTGTTCAGACGTCGAAGGCTAATTCTGTTTCCGATGATAAAAACCCATCTGTTTCCACCGAAAAACATTTCAGGGGATCGTTTGCAACAGTTTGGGACCATTTTTGAGTGAATTGCAGAACGTCAGATTTTTAGCAGAAATTGTGACCGCGCGGGTTAGGGGTTTTTTCAAAAAAAGTTGTTCAGACGTCGAAGGCTAATTCTGTTTCCGATGATAAAAACCCATCTGTTTCCACCGAAAAACATTTCAGGGGATCACTTGCAACAGTTTGCCAACATTTTTGAGTGAATTGCAGAACCTCAGATTTTTAGCAGAAATTGTGACCGTGCGGCTTAGGGATTTTTTCAAAAAAAAGTTGTTCAGACGTCGAGGGCTAATTCTGTTTCCGATGATAAAAACCCATCTGTTTCCACCGAAAAACATTTCAGGGGATCACTTACAACAGTTTGCCAACATTTTTGAGTGAATTGCAGAACGTCAGGTTTTTAGCAGAAATTGTGACCGCGCGGGTTAGGGATTTTTTCAAAAAAAGGTGTTCAGACGTCGAGGGCTAATTCTGTTTCCGATGATAAAAACCCATCTGTTTCCACCGAAAAACCTTTCCGGCGATCGTTTGCAACAGCTTGGGAACATTTTTGAGTGAATTGCAGAACGTCAGATTTTTAGCAGAAATTGTGACCGCGCAGCTTAGGGATTTTTTCAAAAAAAGTTGTTCATCCCTCGAGGGCTAATTCTGTTTCCGATGATAACAACCCATCTGTTTCCACCGAAAAACATTTCAGGGGATCACTTGCAACAGTTTGGGACCATTTTTGAGTGGATTGCAGAACGTCAGATTTTTAGCAGAAATTGTGACCGCGCGGCTGAGGGATTTTTTCAAAAAAAGTTGTTCAGACATCGAGGGCTAATTCTGTTTCCGATGATAAAAACCCATCTGTTTCCACCGAAAAACATTTCAGGGGATCACTTGCAACAGTTTGGGACCATTTTTGAATGAATTGCAGAACGTCAGATTTTTAGCAGAAATTGTGACCGCGCGGCTTAGGGATTTTTTCAAAAAAAGTTGTTCAGACGTCGAGGGCTAATTCTGTTTCCGATGATAAAAACCCATCTGTTTCCACGAAAAAACATTTCAGGGGATCACTTACAACAGTTTGCCAACATTTTTGAGTGAATTGCAGAACGTCAGGTTTTTAGCAGAAATTGTGACCGCGCGGCTTAGGGATTTTTTCAAAAAAAGTTGTTCAGACGTCGAGGGCTAATTCTGTTTCCGATGATAAAAACCCATCTGTTTCCACCGAAAAACATTTCAGGGGATCACTTGCAACAGTTTGGGACCATTTTTGAGTGAATTGCAGAACGTCAGATTTTTAGCAGAAATTGTGACCGCGCGGCTTAGGGATTTTTTCAAAAAAAGTTGTTCAGACGTCGAAGGCTAATTCTGTTTCCGATGATAAAAAACCATCTGTTTCCACCGAAAAACATTTCAGGGGATCACTTACAACAGTTTGGCAACATTTTTGAGTGAATTGCAGAACGTCAGGTTTTTAGCAGAAATTGTGACCGCGCGGCTTAGGGATTTTTTCAAAAAAAGTTGTTCAGACGTCGAGGGCTAATTCTGTTTCCGATGATAAAAACCCATCTGTTTCCACCGAAAAACATTTCAGGGGATCACTTGCAACAGTTTGGGACCATTTTTGAGTGAATTGCAGAACGTCAGATTTTTAGCAGAAATTGTGACCGCGCGGCTTAGGGATTTTTTCAAAAAAACTTGTTCAGACCTCGAGGGCTAATTCTGTTTCCGATGATAAAAACCCATCTGTTTCCACCAAAAAACATTTCAGGGGATCGTTTGCAACAGTTTGGGACCATTTTTGAGTGAATTGCAGAACGTCAGATTTTTAGCAGAAATTGTGACCGCGCGGCTTAGGGATTTTCTCAAAATAAGTTGTTCAGACCTCTAGGGCTAATTCTGTTTGGGATGATAAAAACACATCTGCTTCCACCGAAAAACATTTCAGGGGATCACTTGCAACGGTTTGCCTACATTTTTGAGTGAATTGCCGAACGTCAGATTTTTAGCAGAAATTGTGACCGCGCGGCTTAGGGATTTTTTCAAAAAAACTTGTTCAGACCTCGAGGGCTAATTCTGTTTCCGATGATAAAAACCCATCTGTATCCACCAAAAAACATTTCAGGGGATCGTTTGCAACAGTTTGGGACCATTTTTGAGTGAGTTGCAGAACGTCAGATTTTTAGTAGAAATTGTGACCGCGCGGGTTAGGGGTTTTTTCAAAAAAAGTTGTTCAGACGTCGAAGGCTAATTCTGTTTCCGATGATAAAAACCCATCTGTTTCCACCGAAAAACATTTCAGGGGATCGTTTGCAACAGTTTGGGACCATTTTTGAGTGAATTGCAGAACGTCAGATTTTTAGCAGAAATTGTGACCGCGCGGGTTAGGGGTTTTTTCAAAAAAAGTTGTTCAGACGTCGAAGGCTAATTCTGTTTCCGATGATAAAAACCCATCTGTTTCCACCGAAAAACATTTCAGGGGATCACTTGCAACAGTTTGCCAACATTTTTGAGTGAATTGCAGAACCTCAGATTTTTAGCAGAAATTGTGACCGTGCGGCTTAGGGATTTTTTCAAAAAAAAGTTGTTCAGACGTCGAGGGCTAATTCTGTTTCCGATGATAAAAACCCATCTGTTTCCACCGAAAAACATTTCAGGGGATCACTTACAACAGTTTGCCAACATTTTTGAGTGAATTGCAGAACGTCAGGTTTTTAGCAGAAATTGTGACCGCGCGGCTTAGGGATTTTTTCAAAAAAAGTTGTTCAGACGACGAGGGCTAATTCTGTTTCCGATGATAAAAACCCATCTGTTTCCACCGAAAAACATTTCAGGGGATCACTTGCAACAGTTTGGGACCATTTTTGAGTGAATTGCAGAACGTCAGATTTTTAGCAGAAATTGTGACCGCGCGGCTTAGGGATTTTTTCAAAAAAACTTGTTCAGACCTCGAGGGCTAATTCTGTTTCCGATGATAAAAACCCATCTGTATCCACCAAAAAACATTTCAGGGGATCGTTTGCAACAGTTTGGGACCATTTTTGAGTGAATTGCAGAACGTCAGGTTTTTAGCAGAAATTGTGACCGCGCGGCTTAGGGATTTTTTCAAAAAAAGTTGTTCAGACGTCGAGGGCTAATTCTGTTTCCGATGATAAAAACCCATCTGTTTCCACCGAAAAACATTTCAGGGGATCACTTGCAACAGTTTGCCAACATTTTTGAGTGAATTGCAGAACGTCAGATTTTTAGCAGAAATTGTGACCGCGCGGCTTAGGGATTTTTTCAAAAAAAGTTGTTCAGACGTCGAGGGCTAATTCTGTTTCCGATGATAAAAACCCATCTGTATCCACCAAAAAACATTTCAGGGGATCGTTTGCAACAGTTTGGGACCATTTTTGAGTGAATTGCAGAACGTCAGATTTTTAGCAGAAATTGTGACCGCGCGGCTTAGGGATTTTTTCAAAAAAAGTTGTTCAGACGTCGAGGGCTAATTCTGTTTCCGATGATAAAAACCCATCTGTTTCCACCGAAAAACCTTTCCGGCGATCGTTTGCAACAGCTTGGGACCATTTTTGAGTGAATTGCAGAACGTCAGATTTTTAGCAGAAATTGTGACCGCGCAGTTTAGGGATTTTTTCAAAAAAAGTTGTTCAGACGTCGAGGGCTAATTCTGTTTCCGATGATAAAAACCCATCTGTTTCCACCAAAAAACATTTCAGGGGATCACTTGCAACAGTTTGCCAACATTTTTGAGTGAATTGCAGAACGTCAGATTTTTAGCAGAAATTGTGACCGCGCGGCTTAGGGATTTTTTCAAAAAAAGTTGTTCAGACGTCGAGGGCTAATTCTGTTTCCGATGATAAAAACCCATCTGTTTCCACTGAAAAACATTTCAGGGGATCACTTGCAACAGTTTGCCAACATTTTTGAGTGAATTGCAGAACGTCAGATTTTTAGCAGAAATTGTGACCGCGCGGCTTAGGGATTCTTTCAAAAAAAGTTGTTCTGACGTCGAGGGCTAATTCTGTTTCCGATGATAAAAACCCATCTGTTTCCACCGAAAAAGATTTCAGGGGATCACTTGCAACAGTTTGCCAAGATTTTTGAGTGAATTGCAGAACGTCAGATTTTTAGCAGAAATTGTGACCGCGCGGGTTAGGGATTTTTTCAAAAAAAGTTGTTCAGACGTCGAGGGCTAATTCTGTTTTCGATGATAAAAACCCATCTGTTTCCACCGAAAAACCTTTCCGGCGATCGTTTGCAACAGCTTGGGACCATTTTTGAGTGAATTGCAGAACGTCAGATTTTTAGCAGAAATTGTGACCGCGCAGCTTAGGGATTTTTTCAAAAAAAGTTGTTCATCCCTCGAGGGCTAATTCTGTTTCCGATGATAAAAACCCATCTGTTTCCACCGAAAAACATTTCAGGGGATCACTTGCAACAGTTTGGGACCATTTTTGAGTGGATTGCAGAACGTCAGATTTTTAGCAGAAATTGTGACCGCGCGGCTGAGGGATTTTTTCAAAAAAAAGTTGTTCAGACGTCGAGGGCTAATTCTGTTTCCGATGATAAAAACCCATCTGTTTCCACCGAAAAACATTTCAGGGGATCACTTACAACAGTTTGCCAACATTTTTGAGTGAATTGCAGAACGTCAGGTTTTTAGCAGAAATTGTGACCGCGCGGCTTAGGGATTTTTTCAAAAAAAGTTGTTCAGACGACGAGGGCTAATTCTGTTTCCGATGATAAAAACCCATCTGTTTACACCGAAAAACATTTCAGGGGATCACTTGCAACAGTTTGGGACCATTTTTGAGTGAATTGCAGAACGTCAGATTTTTAGCAGAAATTGTGACCGCGCGGCTTAGGGATTTTTTCAAAAAAACTTGTTCAGACCTCGAGGGCTAATTCTGTTTCCGATGATAAAAACCCATCTGTATCCACCAAAAAACATTTCAGGGGATCGTTTGCAACAGTTTGGGACCATTTTTGAGTGAATTGCAGAACGTCAGGTTTTTAGCAGAAATTGTGACCGCGCGGCTTAGGGATTTTTTCAAAAAAAGTTGTTCAGACGTCGAGGGCTAATTCTGTTTCCGATGATAAAAACCCATCTGTTTCCACCGAAAAACATTTCAGGGGATCACTTGCAACAGTTTGCCAACATTTTTGAGTGAATTGCAGAACGTCAGATTTTTAGCAGAAATTGTGACCGCGCGGCTTAGGGATTTTTTCAAAAAAAGTTGTTCAGACGTCGAGGGCTAATTCTGTTTCCGATGATAAAAACCCATCTGTATCCACCAAAAAACATTTCAGGGGATCGTTTGCAACAGTTTGGGACCATTTTTGAGTGAATTGCAGAACGTCAGATTTTTAGCAGAAATTGTGACCGCGCGGCTTAGGGATTTTTTCAAAAAAAGTTGTTCAGACGTCGAGGGCTAATTCTGTTTCCGATGATAAAAACCCATCTGTTTCCACCGAAAAACCTTTCCGGCGATCGTTTGCAACAGCTTGGGACCATTTTTGAGTGAATTGCAGAACGTCAGATTTTTAGCAGAAATTGTGACCGCGCAGTTTAGGGATTTTTTCAAAAAAAGTTGTTCAGACGTCGAGGGCTAATTCTGTTTCCGATGATAAAAACCCATCTGTTTCCACCAAAAAACATTTCAGGGGATCACTTGCAACAGTTTGCCAACATTTTTGAGTGAATTGCAGAACGTCAGATTTTTAGCAGAAATTGTGACCGCGCGGCTTAGGGATTTTTTCAAAAAAAGTTGTTCAGACGTCGAGGGCTAATTCTGTTTCCGATGATAAAAACCCATCTGTTTCCACTGAAAAACATTTCAGGGGATCACTTGCAACAGTTTGCCAACATTTTTGAGTGAATTGCAGAACGTCAGATTTTTAGCAGAAATTGTGACCGCGCGGCTTAGGGATTCTTTCAAAAAAAGTTGTTCAGACGTCGAGGGCTAATTCTGTTTCCGATGATAAAAACCCATCTGTTTCCACCGAAAAAGATTTCAGGGGATCACTTGCAACAGTTTGCCAAGATTTTTGAGTGAATTGCAGAACGTCAGATTTTTAGCAGAAATTGTGACCGCGCGGGTTAGGGATTTTTTCAAAAAAAGTTGTTCAGACGTCGAGGGCTAATTCTGTTTTCGATGATAAAAACCCATCTGTTTCCACCGAAAAACCTTTCCGGCGATCGTTTGCAACAGCTTGGGACCATTTTTGAGTGAATTGCAGAACGTCAGATTTTTAGCAGAAATTGTGACCGCGCAGCTTAGGGATTTTTTCAAAAAAAGTTGTTCATCCCTCGAGGGCTAATTCTGTTTCCGATGATAAAAACCCATCTGTTTCCACCGAAAAACATTTCAGGGGATCACTTGCAACAGTTTGGGACCATTTTTGAGTGGATTGCAGAACGTCAGATTTTTAGCAGAAATTGTGACCGCGCGGCTGAGGGATTTTTTCAAAAAAAGTTGTTCAGACGTCGAGGGCTAATTCTGTTTCCGATGATAAAAACCCATCTGTTTCCACCAAAAAACATTTCAGGGGATCACTTGCAACAGTTTGGGACCATTTTTGAGTGAATTGCCGAACGTCAGATTTTTAGCAGAAATTGTGACCGCGCGGCTTAGGGATTTTTTCAAAAAAAGTTGTTCAGACGTCGAGGGCTAATTCTGTTTCCGATGATAAAAACCCATCTGTTTCCACCAAAAAACATTTCAGGGGATCACTTACAACAGTTTGCCAACATTTTTGAGTGAATTGCAGAACGTCAGGTTTTTAGCAGAAATTGTGACCGCGCGGCTTAGGGATTTTTTCAAAAAAAGTTGTTCAGACGTCGAGGGCTAATTCTGTTTCCGATGATAAAAACCCATCTGTTTCCACCGAAAAACATTTCAGGGGATCACTTGCAACAGTTTGGGACCATTTTTGAGTGAATTGCAGAACGTCAGATTTTTAGCAGAAATTGTGACCGCGCGGCTTAGGGATTTTTTCAAAAAAAGTTGTTCAGACGTCGAAGGCTAATTCTGTTTCCGATGATAAAAAACCATCTGTTTCCACCGAAAAACATTTCAGGGGATCACTTACAACAGTTTGGCAACATTTTTGAGTGAATTGCAGAACGTCAGGTTTTTAGCAGAAATTGTGACCGCGCGGCTTAGGGATTTTTTCAAAAAAAGTTGTTCATCCCTCGAGGGCTAATTCTGTTTCCGATGATAAAAACCCATCTGTTTCCACCGAAAAACATTTCAGGGGATCACTTGCAACAGTTTGGGACCATTTTTGAGTGGATTGCAGAACGTCAGATTTTTAGCAGAAATTGTGACCGCGCGGCTGAGGGATTTTTTCAAAAAAAGTTGTTCAGACGTCGAGGGCTAATTCTGTTTCCGATGATAAAAACCCATCTGTTTCCACCAAAAAACATTTCAGGGGATCACTTGCAACAGTTTGGGACCATTTTTGAGTGAATTGCCGAACGTCAGATTTTTAGCAGAAATTGTGACCGCGCGGCTTAGGGATTTTTTCAAAAAAAGTTGTTCAGACGTCGAGGGCTAATTCTGTTTCCGATGATAAAAACCCATCTGTTTCCACCAAAAAACATTTCAGGGGATCACTTACAACAGTTTGCCAACATTTTTGAGTGAATTGCAGAACGTCAGGTTTTTAGCAGAAATTGTGACCGCGCGGCTTAGGGATTTTTTCAAAAAAAGTTGTTCAGACGTCGAGGGCTAATTCTGTTTCCGATGATAAAAACCCATCTGTTTCCACCGAAAAACATTTCAGGGGATCACTTGCAACAGTTTGGGACCATTTTTGAGTGAATTGCAGAACGTCAGATTTTTAGCAGAAATTGTGACCGCGCGGCTTAGGGATTTTTTCAAAAAAAGTTGTTCAGACGTCGAAGGCTAATTCTGTTTCCGATGATAAAAAACCATCTGTTTCCACCGAAAAACATTTCAGGGGATCACTTACAACAGTTTGCCAACATTTTTGAGTGAATTGCAGAACGTCAGGTTTTTAGCAGAAATTGTGACCGCGCGGCTTAGGGATTTTTTCAAAAAAAGTTGTTCAGACGTCGAGGGCTAATTCTGTTTCCGATGATAAAAACCCATCTGTTTCCACCGAAAAACATTTCAGGGGATCACTTGCAACAGTTTGGGACCATTTTTGAGTGAATTGCAGAACGTCAGATTTTTAGCAGAAATTGTGACCGCGCGGCTTAGGGATTTTTTCAAAAAAACTTGTTCAGACCTCGAGGGCTAATTCTGTTTCCGATGATAAAAACCCATCTGTTTCCACCAAAAAACATTTCAGGGGATCGTTTGCAACAGTTTGGGACCATTTTTGAGTGAATTGCAGAACGTCAGATTTTTAGCAGAAATTGTGACCGCGCGGCTTAGGGATTTTCTCAAAAAAAGTTGTTCAGACCTCTAGGGCTAATTCTGTTTGGGATGATAAAAACACATCTGCTTCCACCGAAAAACATTTCAGGGGATCACTTGCAACGGTTTGCCTACATTTTTGAGTGAATTGCCGAACGTCAGATTTTTAGCAGAAATTGTGACCGCGCGGCTTAGGGATTTTTTCAAAAAAACTTGTTCAGACCTCGAGGGCTAATTCTGTTTCCGATGATAAAAACCCATCTGTATCCACCCAAAAACATTTCAGGGGATCGTTTGCAACAGTTTGGGACCATTTTTGAGTGAGTTGCAGAACGTCAGATTTTTAGCAGAAATTGTGACCGCGCGGGTTAGGGGTTTTTTCAAAAAAAGTTGTTCAGACGTCGAAGGCTAATTCTGTTTCCGATGATAAAAACCCATCTGTTTCCACCGAAAAACATTTCAGGGGATCACTTGCAACAGTTTGGTACCATTTTTGAGTGAATTGCAGAACGTCAGATTTTTAGCAGAAATTGTGACCGCGCGGGTTAGGGGTTTTTTCAAAAAAAGTTGTTCAGACGTCGAAGGCTAATTCTGTTTCCGATGATAAAAACCCATCTGTTTCCACCGAAAAACATTTCAGGGGATCACTTGCAACAGTTTGCCAACATTTTTGAGTGAATTGCAGAACCTCAGATTTTTAGCAGAAATTGTGACCGTGCGGCTTAGGGATTTTTTCAAAAAAAAGTTGTTCAGACGTCGAGGGCTAATTCTGTTTCCGATGATAAAAACCCATCTGTTTCCACCGAAAAACATTTCAGGGGATCACTTACAACAGTTTGCCAACATTTTTGAGTGAATTGCAGAACGTCAGGTTTTTAGCAGAAATTGTGACCGCGCGGCTTAGGGATTTTTTCAAAAAAAGTTGTTCAGACGACGAGGGCTAATTCTGTTTCCGATGATAAAAACCCATCTGTTTCCACCGAAAAACATTTCAGGGGATCACTTGCAACAGTTTGGGACCATTTTTGAGTGAATTGCAGAACGTCAGATTTTTAGCAGAAATTGTGACCGCGCGGCTTAGGGATTTTTTCAAAAAAACTTGTTCAGACCTCGAGGGCTAATTCTGTTTCCGATGATAAAAACCCATCTGTATCCACCAAAAAACATTTCAGGGGATCGTTTGCAACAGTTTGGGACCATTTTTGAGTGAATTGCAGAACGTCAGGTTTTTAGCAGAAATTGTGACCGCGCGGCTGAGGGATTTTTTCAAAAAAACTTGTTCAGACGTCGAGGGCTAATTCTGTTTCCGATGATAAAAACCCATCTGTTTCCACCGAAAAACATTTCAGGGGATCACTTGCAACAGTTTGGGACCATTTTTGAGTGAATTGCAGAACGTCAGATTTTTAGCAGAAATTGTGACCGCGCGGCTTAGGGATTTTTTCAAAAAAACTTGTTCAGACCTCGAGGGCTAATTCTGTTTCCGATGATAAAAACCCATCTGTTTCCACCAAAAAACATTTCAGGGGATCGTTTGCAACAGTTTGGGACCATTTTTGAGTGAATTGCAGAACATCAGATTTTTAGCAGAAATTGTGACCGCGCGGCTTAGGGATTTTCTCAAAAAAAGTTGTTCAGACCTCTAGGGCTAATTCTGTTTGGAATGATAAAAACACATCTGCTTCCACCGAAAAACATTTCAGGGGATCACTTGCAACGGTTTGCCTACATTTTTGAGTGAATTGCCGAACGTCAGATTTTTAGCAGAAATTGTGACCGCGCGGCTTAGGGATTTTTTCAAAAAAAGTTGTTCAGACGTCGAGGGCTAATTCTGTTTCCGATGATAAAAACCCATCTGTATCCACCAAAAAACATTTCAGGGGATCGTTTGCAACAGTTTGGGACCATTTTTGAGTGAATTGCAGAACGTCAGATTTTTAGCAGAAATTGTGACCGCGCGGGTTAGGGGTTTTTTCAAAAAAAGTTGTTCAGACGTCGAAGGCTAATTCTGTTTCCGATGATAAAAACCCATCTGTTTCCACCGAAAAACATTTCAGGGGATCACTTGCAACAGTTTGCCAACATTTTTGAGTGAATTGCAGAACCTCAGATTTTTAGCAGAAATTGTGACCGTGCGGCTTAGGGATTTTTTCAAAAAAAGTTGTTCAGACGACGAGGGCTAATTCTGTTTCCGATGATAAAAACCCATCTGTTTCCACCGAAAAACATTTCAGGGGATCACTTGCAACAGTTTGGGACCATTTTTGAGTGAATTGCAGAACGTCAGATTTTTAGCAGAAATTGTGACCGCGCGGCTTAGGGATTTTTTCAAAAAAACTTGTTCAGACCTCGAGGGCTAATTCTGTTTCCGATGATAAAAACCCATCTGTATCCACCAAAAAACATTTCAGGGGATCGTTTGCAACAGTTTGGGACCATTTTTGAGTGAATTGCAGAACGTCAGGTTTTTAGCAGAAATTGTGACCGCGCGGCTTAGGGGTTTTTTCAAAAAAAGTTGTTCAGACGTCGAGGGCTAATTCTGTTTCCGATGATAAAAACCCATCTGTTTCCACCGAAAAACATTTCAGGGGATCACTTGCAACAGTTTGGGACCATTTTTGAGTGGATTGCAGAACGTCAGATTTTTAGCAGAAATTGTGACCGCGCGGCTTAGGGATTTTTTCAAAAAAAGTTGTTCAGACGTCGAGGGCTAATTCTGTTTACGATGATAAAAACCCATCTGTTTCCACCGAAAAACATTTCAGGGGATCGTTTGCAACAGTTTGGGACCATTTTTGAGTGAATTGCAGAACGTCAGATTTTTAGCAGAAATTGTGACCGCGCGGCTTAGGGATTCTTTCGAAAAAAGTTGTTCAGACGTCGAGGGCTAATTCTGTTTCCGATGATAAAAACCCATCTGTTTCCACCGAAAAACATTTCAGGGGATCACTTGCAACAGTTTGCCAACATTTTTGAGTGAATTGCAGAACGTCAGGTTTTTAGCAGAAATTGTGACCGCGCGGGTTAGGGATTTTTTCAAAAAAAGTTGTTCATCCCTCGAGGGCTAATTCTGTTTCCGATGATAAAAACCCATCTGTTTCCACCGAAAAACATTTCAGGGGATCACTTGCAACAGTTTGGGACCATTTTTGAGTGAATTGCAGAACGTCAGATTTTTAGCAGAAATTGTGACCGCGCGGCTTAGGGATTTTTTCAAAAAAACTTGTTCAGACCTCGAGGGCTAATTCTGTTTCCGATGATAAAAACCCAGCTGTTTCCACCAAAAAACATTTCAGGGGATCGTTTGCAACAGTTTGGGACCATTTTTGAGTGAATTGCAGAACGTCAGATTTTTAGCAGAAATTGTGACCGCGCGGCTTAGGGATTTTTTCAAAAAAAGTTGTTCAGACCTCTAGGGCTAATTCTGTTTGGGATGATAAAAAAACATCTGCTTCCACCGAAAAACATTTCAGGGGATCACTTGCAACGGTTTGCCTACATTTTTGAGTGAATTGCCGAACGTCAGATTTTTAGCAGAAATTGTGACCGCGCGGCTTAGGGATTTTTTCAAAAAAAGTTGTTCAGACGTCGAGGGCTAATTCTGTTTCCGATGATAAAAACCCATCTGTTTCCACCAAAAAACATTTCAGGGGATCACTTGCAACAGTTTGCCAACATTTTTGAGTGAATTGCAGAACGTCAGATTTTTAGCAGAAATTGTGACCGTGCGGCTTAGGGATTTTTTCAAAAAAAAGTTGTTCAGACGTCGAGGGCTAATTCTGTTTCCGATGATAAAAACCCATCTGTTTCCACCAAAAAACATTTCAGGGGATCGTTTGCAAAAGTTTGGGACCATTTTTGAGTGAATTGCAGAACGTCAGGTTTTTAGCAGAAATTGTGACCGCGCGGCTTAGGGATTTTTTCAAAAAAAGTTGTTCAGACGTCGAGGGCTAATTCTGTTTCCGATGATAAAAACCCATATGTATCCACCAAAAAACATTTCAGGGGATCACTTGCAACAGTTTGCCAACATTTTTGAGTGAATTGCAGAACGTCAGATTTTTAGCAGAAATTGTGACCGTGCGGCTTAGGGATTTTTTCAAAAAAAAGTTGTTCAGACGTCGAGGGCTAATTCTGTTTCCGATGATAAAAACCCATCTGTTTCCACCAAAAAACATTTCAGGGGATCGTTTGTAAAAGTTTGGGACCATTTTTGAGTGAATTGCAGAACGTCAGGTTTTTAGCAGAAATTGTGACCGCGCGGCTTAGGGATTTTTTCAAAAAAAGTTGTTCAGACGTCGAGGGCTAATTCTGTTTCCGATGATAAAAACCCATCTGTTTCCACCGAAAAACATTTCAGGGGATCACTTGCAACAGTTTGCCAACATTTTTGAGTGAATTGCAGAACGTCAGATTTTTAGCAGAAATTGTGACCGCGCGGCTTAGGGATTTTTTCAAAAAAAGTTGTTCAGACGTCGAGGGCTAATTCTGTTTCCGATGATAAAAACCCATCTGTTTCCACCAAAAAACATTTCAGGGGATCACTTGCAACAGTTTGCCAACATTTTTGAGTGAATTGCAGAACGTCAGATTTTTAGCAGAAATTGTGACCGCGCGGGTTACGGATTCTTTCAAAAAAAGTTGTTCAGACGTCGAGGGCTAATTCTGTTTCCGATGATAAAAACCCATCTGTTTCCACCGAAAAACATTTCAGGGGATCACTTGCAACAGTTTGCCAACATTTTTGAGTGAATTGCAGAACGTCAGGTTTTTAGCAGAAATTGTGACCGCGCGGGTTAGGGATTTTTTCAAAAAAAGTTGTTCATCCCTCGAGGGCTAATTCTGTTTCCGATGATAAAAACCCATCTGTTTCCACCGAAAAACATTTCAGGGGATCGTTTGCAACAGTTTGGGACCATTTTTGAGTGAATTGCAGAACGTCAGATTTTTAGCAGAAATTGTGACCGCGCGGCTTAGGGATTTTCTCAAAAAAAGTTGTTCAGACCTCTAGGGCTAATTCTGTTTGGGATGATAAAAAAACATCTGCTTCCACCGAAAAACATTTCAGGGGATCACTTGCAACGGTTTGCCTACATTTTTGAGTGAATTGCCGAACGTCAGATTTTTAGCAGAAATTGTGACCGCGCGGCTTAGGGATTTTTTCAAAAAAAGTTGTTCAGACGTCGAGGGCTAATTCTGTTTCCGATGATAAAAACCCATCTGTATCCACCAAAAAACATTTCAGGGGATCACTTGCAACAGTTTGCCAACATTTTTGAGTGAATTGCAGAACGTCAGATTTTTAGCAGAAATTGTGACCGCGCGGCTTAGGGATTTTTTCAAAAAAAGTTGTTCAGACGTCGAGGGCTAATTCTGTTTACGATGATAAAAACCCAACTGTTTCCACCGAAAAACATTTCAGGGGATCACTTGCAACAGTTTGCCAACATTTTTGAGTGAATTGCAGAACGTCAGATTTTTAGCAGAAATTGTGACCGCGCGGCTTAGGGATTCTTTCAAAAAAAGTTGTTCAGACGTCGAGGGCTAATTCTGTTTCCGATGATAAAAACCCATCTGTTTCCACCGAAAAACATTTCAGGGGATCACTTGCAACAGTTTGGGACCATTTTTGAGTGAATTGCAGAACGTCAGATTTTTAGCAGAAATTGTGACCGCGCGGCTTAGGGATTTTTTCAAAAAAACTTGTTCAGACCTCGAGGGCTAATTCTGTTTCCGATGATAAAAACCCAGCTGTTTCCACCAAAAAACATTTCAGGGGATCGTTTGCAACAGTTTGGGACCATTTTTGAGTGAATTGCAGAACGTCAGATTTTTAGCAGAAATTGTGACCGCGCGGCTTAGGGATTTTCTCAAAAAAAGTTGTTCAGACCTCTAGGGCTAATTCTGTTTGGGATGATAAAAAAACATCTGCTTCCACCGAAAAACATTTCAGGGGATCACTTGCAACGGTTTGCCTACATTTTTGAGTGAATTGCCGAACGTCAGATTTTTAGCAGAAATTGTGACCGCGCGGCTTAGGGATTTTTTCAAAAAAAGTTGTTCAGACGTCGAGGGCTAATTCTGTTTCCGATGATAAAAACCCATCTGTATCCACCAAAAAACATTTCAGGGGATCACTTGCAACAGTTTGCCAACATTTTTGAGTGAATTGCAGAACGTCAGATTTTTAGCAGAAATTGTGACCGTGCGGCTTAGGGATTTTTTCAAAAAAAAGTTGTTCAGACGTCGAGGGCTAATTCTGTTTCCGATGATAAAAACCCATCTGTTTCCACCGAAAAACATTTCAGGGGATCACTTGCAACAGTTTGCCAAGATTTTTGAGTGAATTGCAGAACGTCAGGTTTTTAGCAGAAATTGTGACCGCGCGGCTTAGGGATTTTTTCAAAAAATGTTGTTCAGACGTCGAGGGCTAATTCTGTTTCCGATGATAAAAACCCATCTGTTTCCACCGAAAAACATTTCAGGGGATCACTTGCAACAGTTTGCCAACATTTTTGAGTGAATTGCAGAACGTCAGATTTTTAGCAGAAATTGTGACCGCGCGGCTTAGGGATTTTTTCAAAAAAACTTGTTCAGACCTCGAGGGCTAATTCTGTTTCCGATGATAAAAACCCATCTGTTTCCACCAAAAAACATTTCAGGGGATCGTTTGCAACAGTTTGGGACCATTTTTGAGTGAATTGCAGAACGTCAGATTTTTAGCAGAAATTGTGACCGCGCGGCTTAGGGATTTTCTCAAAAAAAGTTGTTCAGACCTCTAGGGCTAATTCTGTTTGGGATGATAAAAAAACATCTGCTTCCACCGAAAAACATTTCAGGGGATCACTTGCAACAGTTTGGGACCATTTTTGAGTGAATTGCAGAACGTCAGATTTTTAGCAGAAATTGTGACCGCGCGGCTTAGGGATTTTTTCAAAAAAAGTTGTTCAGACGTCGAGGGCTAATTCTGTTTCCGATGATAAAAACCCATATGTTTCCACCAAAAAACATTTCAGGGGATCGTTTGCAACAGTTTGGGACCATTTTTGAGTGAATTGCAGAACGTCAGATTTTTAGCAGAAATTGTGACCGCGCGGCTTAGGGATTTTTTCAAAAAAAGTTCTTCAGACGTCGAGGGCTAATTCTGTTTCCGATGATAAAAACCCATCTGTTTCCACCAAAAAACATTTCAGGGGATCACTTGCAACAGTTTGCCAACATTTTTGAGTGAATTGCAGAACGTCAGATTTTTAGCAGAAATTGTGACCGCGCGGCTTAGGGATTTTTTCAAAAAAAGTTGTTCAGACGTCGAGGGCTAATTCTGTTTCCGATGTTAAAAACCCATCTGTTTCCACCGAAAAACATTTCAGGGGATCACTTGCAACAGTTTGCCAACATTTTTGAGTGAATTGCAGAACGTCAGATTTTTAGCAGAAATTGTGACCGCGCGGCTTAGGGATTCTTTCAAAAAAAGTTGTTCAGACGTCGAGGGCTAATTCTGTTTCCGATGATAAAAACCCATCTGTTTCCACCGAAAAACATTTCAGGGGATCACTTGCAACAGTTTGCCAAGATTTTTGAGTGAATTGCAGAACGTCAGATTTTTAGCAGAAATTGTGACCGCGCGGGTTAGGGATTTTTTCAAAAAAAGTTGTTCATCCCTCGAGGGCTAATTCTGTTTCCGATGATAAAAACCCATCTGTTTCCACCGAAAAACATTTCAGGGGATCACTTGCAACAGTTTGGGACCATTTTTGAGTGGATTGCAGAACGTCAGATTTTTAGCAGAAATTGTGACCGCGCGGCTTAGGGATTTTTTCAAAAAAAGTTGTTCAGACGTCGAGGGCTAATTCTGTTTCCGATGATAAAAACCCATCTGTATTCACCATAAAACATTTCAGGGGATCGTTTGCAACAGTTTGGGACCATTTTTGAGTGAATTGCAGAACGTCAGATTTTTAGCAGAAATTGTGACCGCGCGGCTTAGGGATTTTTTCAAAAAAACTTGTTCAGACCTCGAGGGCTAATTCTGTTTCCGATGATAAAAACCCATCTGTTTCCACCAAAAAACATTTCAGGGGATCGTTTGCAACAGTTTGGGACCATTTTTGAGTGAATTGCAGAACGTCAGATTTTTAGCAGAAATTGTGACCGCGCGGCTTAGGGATTTTCTCAAAAAAAGTTGTTCAGACCTCTAGGGCTAATTCTGTTTGGGATGATAAAAAAACATCTGCTTCCACCGAAAAACATTTCAGGGGATCACTTGCAACAGTTTGGGACCATTTTTGAGTGAATTGCAGAACGTCAGATTTTTAGCAGAAATTGTGACCGCGCGGCTTAGGGATTTTTTCAAAAAAAGTTGTTCAGACGTCGAGGGCTAATTCTGTTTCCGATGATAAAAACCCATCTGTTTCCACCAAAAAACATTTCAGGGGATCGTTTGCAACAGTTTGGGACCATTTTTGAGTGAATTGCAGAACGTCAGATTTTTAGCAGAAATTGTGACCGCGCGGCTTAGGGATTTTTTCAAAAAAAGTTCTTCAGACGTCGAGGGCTAATTCTGTTTCCGATGATAAAAACCCATCTGTTTCCACCAAAAAACATTTCAGGGGATCACTTGCAACAGTTTGCCAACATTTTTGAGTGAATTGCAGAACGTCAGATTTTTAGCAGAAATTGTGACCGCGCGGCTTAGGGATTTTTTCAAAAAAAGTTGTTCAGACGTCGAGGGCTAATTCTGTTTCCGATGTTAAAAACCCATCTGTTTCCACCGAAAAACATTTCAGGGGATCACTTGCAACAGTTTGCCAACATTTTTGAGTGAATTGCAGAACGTCAGATTTTTAGCTGAAATTGTGACCGCGCGGCTTAGGGATTCTTTCAAAAAAAGTTGTTCAGACGTCGAGGGCTAATTCTGTTTCCGATGATAAAAACCCATCTGTTTCCACCGAAAAACATTTCAGGGGATCACTTGCAACAGTTTGCCAAGATTTTTGAGTGAATTGCAGAACGTCAGATTTTTAGCAGAAATTGTGACCGCGCGGGTTAGGGATTTTTTCAAAAAAAGTTGTTCATCCCTCGAGGGCTAATTCTGTTTCCGATGATAAAAACCCATCTGTTTCCACCGAAAAACATTTCAGGGGATCACTTGCAACAGTTTGGGACCATTTTTGAGTGGATTGCAGAACGTCAGATTTTTAGCAGAAATTGTGACCGCGCGGCTTAGGGATTTTTTCAAAAAAAGTTGTTCAGACGTCGAGGGCTAATTCTGTTTCCGATGATAAAAACCCATCTGTATTCACCATAAAACATTTCAGGGGATCGTTTGCAACAGTTTGGGACCATTTTTGAGTGAATTGCAGAACGTCAGATTTTTAGCAGAAATTGTGACCGCGCGGCTTAGGGATTTTTTCAAAAAAAGTTGTTCAGACGTCGAGGGCTAATTCTGTTTCCGATGATAAAAACCCATCTGTTTCCACCAAAAAACATTTCAGGGGATCACTTGCAACAGTTTGCCAACATTTTTGAGTGAATTGCAGAACGTCAGATTTTTAGCAGAAATTGTGACCGCGCGGCTTAGGGATTCTTTCAAAAAAAGTTGTTCAGACGTCGAGGGCTAATTCTGTTTCTGATGATAAAAACCCATCTGTTTCCACCGAAAAACATTTCAGGGGATCACTTGCAACAGTTTGCCAACATTTTTGAGTGAATTGCAGAACGTCAGGTTTTTAGCAGAAATTGTGACCGCGCGGGTTAGGGATTTTTTCAAAAAAAGTTGTTCATCCCTCGAGGGCTAATTCTGTTTCCGATGATAAAAACCCATCTGTTTCCACCGAAAAACATTTCAGGGGATCACTTGCAACAGTTTGGGACCATTTTTGAGTGAATTGCAGAACGTCAGATTTTTAGCAGAAATTGTGACCGCGCGGCTTAGGGATTTTTTCAAAAAAAGTTGTTCAGACCTCGAGGGCTAATTCTGTTTCCGATGATAAAAACCCATCTGTATCCACCAAAAAACATTTCAGGGGATCGTTTGCAACAGTTTGGGACCATTTTTGAGTGAATTGCAGAACGTCAGATTTTTAGCAGAAATTGTGACCGCGCGGCTTAGGGATTTTTTCAAAAAAACTTGTTCAGACCTCGAGGGCTAATTCTGTTTCCGATGATAAAAACCCATCTGTTTCCACCAAAAAACATTTCAGGGGATCGTTTGCAACAGTTTGGGACCATTTTTGAGTGAATTGCAGAACGTCAGATTTTTAGCAGAAATTGTGACCGCGCGGCTTAGGGATTTTCTCAAAAAAAGTTGTTCAGACCTCTAGGGCTAATTCTGTTTGGGATGATAAAAAAACATCTGCTTCCACCGAAAAACATTTCAGGGGATCACTTGCAACAGTTTGGGACCATTTTTGAGTGAATTGCAGAACGTCAGATTTTTAGCAGAAATTGTGACCGCGCGGCTTAGGGATTTTTTCAAAAAAAGTTGTTCAGACGTCGAGGGCTAATTCTGTTTCCGATGATAAAAACCCATCTGTTTCCACCAAAAAACATTTCAGGGGATCGTTTGCAACAGTTTGGGACCATTTTTGAGTGAATTGCAGAACGTCAGATTTTTAGCAGAAATTGTGACCGCGCGGCTTAGGGATTTTTTCAAAAAAAGTTCTTCAGACGTCGAGGGCTAATTCTGTTTCCGATGATAAAAACCCATCTGTTTCCACCAAAAAACATTTCAGGGGATCACTTGCAACAGTTTGCCAACATTTTTGAGTGAATTGCAGAACGTCAGATTTTTAGCAGAAATTGTGACCGCGCGGCTTAGGGATTTTTTCAAAAAAAGTTGTTCAGACGTCGAGGGCTAATTCTGTTTCCGATGTTAAAAACCCATCTGTTTCCACCGAAAAACATTTCAGGGGATCACTTGCAACAGTTTGCCAACATTTTTGAGTGAATTGCAGAACGTCAGATTTTTAGCTGAAATTGTGACCGCGCGGCTTAGGGATTCTTTCAAAAAAAGTTGTTCAGACGTCGAGGGCTAATTCTGTTTCCGATGATAAAAACCCATCTGTTTCCACCGAAAAACATTTCAGGGGATCACTTGCAACAGTTTGCCAAGATTTTTGAGTGAATTGCAGAACGTCAGATTTTTAGCAGAAATTGTGACCGCGCGGGTTAGGGATTTTTTCAAAAAAAGTTGTTCATCCCTCGAGGGCTAATTCTGTTTCCGATGATAAAAACCCATCTGTTTCCACCGAAAAACATTTCAGGGGATCACTTGCAACAGTTTGGGACCATTTTTGAGTGGATTGCAGAACGTCAGATTTTTAGCAGAAATTGTGACCGCGCGGCTTAGGGATTTTTTCAAAAAAAGTTGTTCAGACGTCGAGGGCTAATTCTGTTTCCGATGATAAAAACCCATCTGTATTCACCATAAAACATTTCAGGGGATCGTTTGCAACAGTTTGGGACCATTTTTGAGTGAATTGCAGAACGTCAGATTTTTAGCAGAAATTGTGACCGCGCGGCTTAGGGATTTTTTCAAAAAAAGTTGTTCAGACGTCGAGGGCTAATTCTGTTTCCGATGATAAAAACCCATCTGTTTCCACCAAAAAACATTTCAGGGGATCACTTGCAACAGTTTGCCAACATTTTTGAGTGAATTGCAGAACGTCAGATTTTTAGCAGAAATTGTGACCGCGCGGCTTAGGGATTCTTTCAAAAAAAGTTGTTCAGACGTCGAGGGCTAATTCTGTTTCTGATGATAAAAACCCATCTGTTTCCACCGAAAAACATTTCAGGGGATCACTTGCAACAGTTTGCCAACATTTTTGAGTGAATTGCAGAACGTCAGGTTTTTAGCAGAAATTGTGACCGCGCGGGTTAGGGATTTTTTCAAAAAAAGTTGTTCATCCCTCGAGGGCTAATTCTGTTTCCGATGATAAAAACCCATCTGTTTCCACCGAAAAACATTTCAGGGGATCACTTGCAACAGTTTGGGACCATTTTTGAGTGAATTGCAGAACGTCAGATTTTTAGCAGAAATTGTGACCGCGCGGCTTAGGGATTTTTTCAAAAAAAGTTGTTCAGACCTCGAGGGCTAATTCTGTTTCCGATGATAAAAACCCATCTGTATCCACCAAAAAACATTTCAGGGGATCACTTGCAACAGTTTGCCAACATTTTTGAGTGAATTGCAGAACGTCAGATTTTTAGCAGAAATTGTGACCGTGCGGCTTAGGGATTTTTTCAAAAAAAAGTTGTTCAGACGTCGAGGGCTAATTCTGTTTCCGATGATAAAAACCCATCTGTTTCCACCAAAAAACATTTCAGGGGATCGTTTGCAACAGTTTGGGACCATTTTTGAGTGAATTGCAGAACGTCAGATTTTTAGCAGAAATTGTGACCGCGCGGCTTAGGGATTTTTTCAAAAAAAGTTGTTCAGACCTCTAGGGCTAATTCTGTTTGGGATGATAAAAAAAACATCTGCTTCCACCGAAAAACATTTCAGGGGATCACTTGCAACGGTTTGCCTACATTTTTGAGTGAATTGCCGAACGTCAGATTTTTAGCAGAAATTGTGACCACGCGGCTTAGGGATTTTTTCAAAAAAAGTTGTTCAGACGTCGAGGGCTAATTCTGTTTCCGATGATAAAAAACCATCTGTTTCCACCGAAAAACATTTCAGGGGATCACTTACAACAGTTTGCCAACATTTTTGAGTGAATTGCAGAACGTCAGATTTTTAGCAGAAATTGTGACCGCGCGGCTTAGGGATTTTTTCAAAAAAAGTTGTTCAGACGTCGAGGGCTAATTCTGTTTCCGATGATAAAAACCCATCTGTTTCCACCGAAAAACATTTCAGGGGATCAGTTGCAACAGTTTGGGACCATTTTTGAGTGAATTGCAGAACGTCAGATTTTTAGCAGAAATTGTGACCGCGCGGCTTAGGGATTTTTTCAAAAAAAGTTGTTCAGACGTCGAGGGCTAATTCTGTTTCCGATGATAAAAACCCATCTGTTTCCACCAAAAAACATTTCAGGGGATCGTTTGCAACAGTTTGGGACCATTTTTGAGTGAATTGCAGAACGTCAGATTTTTAGCAGAAATTGTGACCGCGCGGCTTAGGGATTTTTTCAAAAAAAGTTCTTCAGACGTCGAGGGCTAATTCTGTTTCCGATGATAAAAACCCATCTGTTTCCACCAAAAAACATTTCAGGGGATCACTTGCAACAGTTTGCCAACATTTTTGAGTGAATTGCAGAACGTCAGATTTTTAGCAGAAATTGTGACCGCGCGGCTTAGGGATTTTTTCAAAAAAAGTTGTTCAGACGTCGAGGGCTAATTCTGTTTCCGATGTTAAAAACCCATCTGTTTCCACCGAAAAACATTTCAGGGGATCACTTGCAACAGTTTGCCAACATTTTTGAGTGAATTGCAGAACGTCAGATTTTTAGCAGAAATTGTGACCGCGCGGCTTAGGGATTCTTTCAAAAAAAGTTGTTCAGACGTCGAGGGCTAATTCTGTTTCCGATGATAAAAACCCATCTGTTTCCACCGAAAAACATTTCAGGGGATCACTTGCAACAGTTTGCCAAGATTTTTGAGTGAATTGCAGAACGTCAGATTTTTAGCAGAAATTGTGACCGCGCGGGTTAGGGATTTTTTCAAAAAAAGTTGTTCATCCCTCGAGGGCTAATTCTGTTTCCGATGATAAAAACCCATCTGTTTCCACCGAAAAACATTTCAGGGGATCACTTGCAACAGTTTGGGACCATTTTTGAGTGGATTGCAGAACGTCAGATTTTTAGCAGAAATTGTGACCGCGCGGCTGAGGGATTTTTTCAAAAAAAGTTGTTCAGACGTCGAGGGCTAATTCTGTTTCCGATGATAAAAACCCATCTGTTTCCACCGAAAAACATTTCAGGGGATCACTTGCAACAGTTTGGGACCATTTTTGAGTGAATTGCAGAACGTCAGATTTTTAGCAGAAATTGTGACCGCGCGGCTTAGGGATTTTTTCAAAAAAAGTTGTTCAGACGTCGAGGGCTAATTCTGTTTCCGATGATAAAAACCCATCTGTTTCCACCAAAAAACATTTCAGGGGATCACTTACAACAGTTTGCCAACATTTTTGAGTGAATTGCAGAACGTCAGGTTTTTAGCAGAAATTGTGACCGCGCGGCTTAGGGATTTTTTCAAAAAAAGTTGTTCAGACGTCGAGGGCTAATTCTGTTTCCGATGATAAAAACCCATCTGTTTCCACCGAAAAACATTTCAGGGGATCACTTGCAACAGTTTGGGACCATTTTTGAGTGAATTGCAGAACGTCAGATTTTTAGCAGAAATTGTGACCGCGCGGCTTAGGGATTCTTTCAAAAAAAGTTGTTCAGACGTCGAGGGCTAATTCTGTTTCCGATGATAAAAACCCATCTGTTTCCACCGAAAAACATTTCAGGGGATCACTTGCAACAGTTTGCCAAGATTTTTGAGTGAATTGCAGAACGTCAGATTTTTAGCAGAAATTGTGACCGCGCGGGTTAGGGATTTTTTCAAAAAAAGTTGTTCATCCCTCGAGGGCTAATTCTGTTTCCGATGATAAAAACCCATCTGTTTCCACCGAAAAACATTTCAGGGGATCACTTGCAACAGTTTGGGACCATTTTTGAGTGGATTGCAGAACGTCAGATTTTTAGCAGAAATTGTGACCGGGCGGCTGAGGGATTTTTTCAAAAAAAGTTGTTCAGACGTCGAGGGCTAATTCTGTTTCCGATGATAAAAACCCATCTGTTTCCACCGAAAAACATTTCAGGGGATCACTTGCAACAGTTTGGGACCATTTTTGAGTGAATTGCAGAACGTCAGATTTTTAGCAGAAATTGTGACCGCGCGGCTTAGGGATTTTTTCAAAAAAAGTTGTTCAGACGTCGAGGGCTAATTCTGTTTCCGATGATAAAAACCCATCTGTTTCCACCAAAAAACATTTCAGGGGATCACTGACAACAGTTTGCCAACATTTTTGAGTGAATTGCAGAACGTCAGGTTTTTAGCAGAAATTGTGACCGCGCGGCTTAGGGATTTTTTCAAAAAAAGTTGTTCAGACGTCGAGGGCTAATTCTGTTTCCGATGATAAAAACCCATCTGTTTCCACCGAAAAACATTTCAGGGGATCACTTGCAACAGTTTGGGACCATTTTTGAGTGAATTGCAGAACGTCAGATTTTTAGCAGAAATTGTGACCGCGCGGCTTAGGGATTCTTTCAAAAAAAGTTGTTCAGACGTCGAAGGCTAATTCTGTTTCCGATGATAAAAAACCATCTGTTTCCACCGAAAAACATTTCAGGGGATCACTTACAACAGTTTGCCAACATTTTTGAGTGAATTGCAGAACGTCAGGTTTTTAGCAGAAATTGTGATCGCGCGGCTTAGGGATTTTTTCAAAAAAAGTTGATCAGACGTCGAGGGCTAATTCTGTTTCCGATGATAAAAAACCATCTGTTTCCACCGAAAAACATTTCAGGGGATCACTTGCAACAGTTTGCCAACATTTTTGAGTGAATTGCAGAACGTCAGGTTTTTAGCAGAAATTGTGACCGCGCGGCTTAGGGATTTTTTCAAAAAAAGTTGTTCAGACGTCGAGGGCTAATTCTGTTTCCGATGATAAAAACCCATCTGTTTCCACCAAAAAACATTTCAGGGGATCGTTTGCAACAGTTTGGGACCATTTTTGAGTGAATTGCAGAACGTCAGATTTTTAGCAGAAATTGTGACCGCGCGGCTTAGGGATTTTCTCAAAAAAAGTTGTTCAGACCTCTAGGGCTAATTCTGTTTGGGATGATAAAAACACATCTGCTTCCACCGAAAAACATTTCAGGGGATCACTTGCAACGGTTTGCCTACATTTTTGAGTGAATTGCCGAACGTCAGATTTTTAGCAGAAATTGTGACCGCGCGGTTTAGGGATTTTTTCAAAAAAAGTTGTTCAGACGTCGAGGGCTAATTCTGTTTCCGATGATAAAAACCCATCTGTATCCACCAAAAAACATTTCAGGGGATCACTTGCAACAGTTTGCCAACATTTTTGAGTGAATTGCAGAACGTCAGATTTTTAGCAGAAATTGTGACCGTGCGGCTTAGGGATTTTTTCAAAAAAAAGTTGTTCAGACGTCGAGGGCTAATTCTGTTTCCGATGATAAAAACCCATCTGTTTCCGCCAAAAAACATTTCAGGGGATCGTTTGCAACAGTTTGGGACCATTTTTGAGTGAATTGCAGAACGTCAGGTTTTTAGCAGAAATTGTGACCGCGCGGCTTAGGGATTTTTTCAAAAAAAGTTGTTCAGACGTCGAGGGCTAATTCTGTTTCCGATGATAAAAACCCATCTGTTTCCACCGAAAAACATTTCAGGGGATCACTTGCAACAGTTTGCCAATATTTTTGAGTGAATTGCAGAACGTCAGATTTTTAGCAGAAATTGTGACCGCGCGGCTTAGGGATTTTTTCAAAAAAAGTTGTTCAGACGTCGAGGGCTAATTCTGTTTCCGATGATAAAAACCCATCTGTATCCACCAAAAAACATTTCAGGGGATCGTTTGCAACAGTTTGGGACCATTTTTGAGTGAATTGCAGAACGTCAGATTTTTAGCAGAAATTGTGACCGCGCGGCTTAGGGATTTTTTCAAAAAAAGTTGTTCAGACGTCGAGGGCTAATTCTGTTTCCGATGATAAAAACCCATCTGTTTCCACCAAAAAACATTTCAGGGGATCACTTGCAACAGTTTGCCAACATTTTTGAGTGAATTGCAGAACGTCAGATTTTTAGCAGAAATTGTGACCGCGCGGCTTAGGGATTTTTTCAAAAAAAGTTGTTCAGACGTCGAGGGCTAATTCTCTTTCCGATGATAAAAACCCATCTGTTTCCACCGAAAAACATTTCAGGGGATCACTTGCAACAGTTTGCCAAGATTTTTGAGTGAATTGCAGAACGTCAGATTTTTAGCAGAAATTGTGACCGCGCGGCTTAGGGATTCTTTCAAAAAAAGTTGTTCAGACGTCGAGGGCTAATTCTGTTTCCGATGATAAAAACCCATCTGTTTCCACCGAAAAACATTTCAGGGGATCACTTGCAACAGTTTGCCAAGATTTTTGAGTGAATTGCAGAACGTCAGATTTTTAGCAGAAATTGTGACCGCGCGGGTTAGGGATTTTTTCAAAAAAAGTTGTTCATCCCTCGAGGGCTAATTCTGTTTCCGATGATAAAAACCCATCTGTTTCCACCGAAAAACATTTCAGGGGATCACTTGCAACAGTTTGGGACCATTTTTGAGTGGATTGCAGAACGTCAGATTTTTGGTAGAAATTGTGACCGCGCTGCTGAGGGATTTTTTCAAAAAAAGTTGTTCAGACGTCGAGGGCTAATTCTGTTTCCGATGATAAAAACCCATCTGTTTCCACCGAAAAACATTTCAGGGGATCACTTGCAACAGTTTGGGACCATTTTTGAGTGAATTGCAGAACGTCAGATTTTTAGCAGAAATTGTGACCGCGCGTCTTAGGGATTTTTTCAAAAAAAGTTGTTCAGACGTCGAGGGCTAATTCTGTTTCCGATGATAAAAACCCATCTGTTTCCACCGAAAAACATTTCAGGGGATCACTTGCAACAGTTTGCCAACATTTTTGAGTGAATTGCAGAACGTCAGATTTTTAGCAGAAATTGTGACCGCGCGGCTTAGGGATTCTTTCAAAAAAAGTTGTTCAGACGTCGAGGGCTAATTCTGTTTCCGATGATAAAAACCCAGCTGTTTCCACCGAAAAACATTTCAGGGGATCACTTGCAACAGTTTGCCAACATTTTTGAGTGAATTGCAGAACGTCAGATTTTTAGCAGAAATTGTGACCGCGCGGGTTAGGGATTTTTTCAAAAAAAGTTGTTCAGACGTCGAGGGCTAATTCTGTTTCCGATGATAAAAACCCATCTGTTTCCACCGAAAAACCTTTCCGGCGATCGTTTGCAACAGTTTGGGACCATTTTTGAGTGAATTGCAGAACGTCAGATTTTTAGCAGAAATTGTGACCGCGCAGCTTAGGGGTTTTTTCAAAAAAAGTTGTTCATCCCTCGAGGGCTAATTCTGTTTCCGATGATAAAAACCCATCTGTTTCCACCGAAAAACATTTCAGGGGATCACTTGCAACAGTTTGCCAACATTTTTGAGTGAATTGCAGAACGTCAGGTTTTTAGCAGAAATTGTGACCGCGCGGCTTAGGGATTTTTTCAAAAAAAGTTGTTCAGACGTCGAGGGCTAATTCTGTTTCCGATGATAAAAACCCATCTGTTTCCACCGAAAAACATTTCAGGGGATCACTTGCAACAGTTTGGGACCATTTTTGAGTGAATTGCAGAACGTCAGATTTTTAGCAGAAATTGTGACCGCGCGGCTGAGGGATTTTTTCAAAAAAAGTTGTTCAGACATCGAGGGCTAATTCTGTTTCCGATGATAAAAACCCATCTGTTTCCACCGAAAAACATTTCAGGGGATCACTTACAACAGTTTGCCAACATTTTTGAGTGAATTGCAGAACGTCAGATTTTTAGCAGAAATTGTGACCGCGCGGCTTAGGGATTTTTTCAAAAAAAGTTGTTCAGACGTCGAGGGCTAATTCTGTTTCCGATGATAAAAACCCATCTGTTTCCACCGAAAAACATTTCAGGGGATCACTTGCAACAGTTTGGGACCATTTTTGAGTGAATTGCAGAACGTCAGATTTTTAGCAGAAATTGTGACCGCGCGTCTTAGGGATTTTTTCAAAAAAAGTTGTTCAGACGTCGAGGGCTAATTCTGTTTCCGATGATAAAAACCCATCTGTTTCCACCGAAAAACATTTCAGGGGATCACTTGCAACAGTTTGCCAACATTTTTGAGTGAATTGCAGAACGTCAGATTTTTAGCAGAAATTGTGACCGCGCGGCTTAGGGATTCTTTCAAAAAAAGTTGTTCAGACGTCGAGGGCTAATTCTGTTTCCGATGATAAAAACCCAGCTGTTTCCACCGAAAAACATTTCAGGGGATCACTTGCAACAGTTTGCCAACATTTTTGAGTGAATTGCAGAACGTCAGATTTTTAGCAGAAATTGTGACCGCGCGGGTTAGGGATTTTTTCAAAAAAAGTTGTTCAGACGTCGAGGGCTAATTCTGTTTCCGATGATAAAAACCCATCTGTTTCCACCGAAAAACCTTTCCGGCGATCGTTTGCAACAGTTTGGGACCATTTTTGAGTGAATTGCAGAACGTCAGATTTTTAGCAGAAATTGTGACCGCGCAGCTTAGGGGTTTTTTCAAAAAAAGTTGTTCATCCCTCGAGGGCTAATTCTGTTTCCGATGATAAAAACCCATCTGTTTCCACCGAAAAACATTTCAGGGGATCACTTGCAACAGTTTGCCAACATTTTTGAGTGAATTGCAGAACGTCAGGTTTTTAGCAGAAATTGTGACCGCGCGGCTTAGGGATTTTTTCAAAAAAAGTTGTTCAGACGTCGAGGGCTAATTCTGTTTCCGATGATAAAAACCCATCTGTTTCCACCGAAAAACATTTCAGGGGATCACTTGCAACAGTTTGGGACCATTTTTGAGTGAATTGCAGAACGTCAGATTTTTAGCAGAAATTGTGACCGCGCGGCTGAGGGATTTTTTCAAAAAAAGTTGTTCAGACATCGAGGGCTAATTCTGTTTCCGATGATAAAAACCCATCTGTTTCCACCGAAAAACATTTCAGGGGATCACTTACAACAGTTTGCCAACATTTTTGAGTGAATTGCAGAACGTCAGATTTTTAGCAGAAATTGTGACCGCGCGGCTTAGGGATTTTTTCAAAAAAAGTTGTTCAGACGTCGAGGGCTAATTCTGTTTCCGATGATAAAAACCCATCTGTTTCCACCGAAAAACATTTCAGGGGATCACTTGCAACAGTTTGGGACCATTTTTGAGTGAATTGCAGAACGTCAGATTTTTAGCAGAAATTGTGACCGCGCGTCTTAGGGATTTTTTCAAAAAAAGTTGTTCAGACGTCGAGGGCTAATTCTGTTTCCGATGATAAAAACCCATCTGTTTCCACCGAAAAACATTTCAGGGGATCACTTGCAACAGTTTGCCAACATTTTTGAGTGAATTGCAGAACGTCAGATTTTTAGCAGAAATTGTGACCGCGCGGCTTAGGGATTCTTTCAAAAAAAGTTGTTCAGACGTCGAGGGCTAATTCTGTTTCCGATGATAAAAACCCAGCTGTTTCCACCGAAAAACATTTCAGGGGATCACTTGCAACAGTTTGCCAAGATTTTTGAGTGAATTGCAGAACGTCAGATTTTTAGCAGAAATTGTGACCGCGCGGCTTAGGGATTTTTTCAAAAAAAGTTGTTCAGACGTCGAGGGCTAATTCTGTTTCCGATGATAAAAACCCATCTGTTTCCACCGAAAAACCTTTCCGGCGATCGTTTGCAACAGTTTGGGACCATTTTTGAGTGAATTGCAGAACGTCAGATTTTTAGCAGAAATTGTGACCGCGCAGCTTAGGGGTTTTTTCAAAAAAAGTTGTTCATCCCTCGAGGGCTAATTCTGTTTCCGATGATAAAAACCCATCTGTTTCCACCGAAAAACATTTCAGGGGATCACTTGCAACAGTTTGGGACCATTTTTGAGTGGATTGCAGAACGTCAGATTTTTAGCAGAAATTGTGACCGCGCGGCTGAGGGATTTTTTCAAAAAAAGTTGTTCAGACGTCGAGGGCTAATTCTGTTTCCGATGATAAAAACCCATCTGTTTCCACCGAAAAACATTTCAGGGGATCACTTGCAACAGTTTGGGACCATTTTTGAGTGAATTGCAGAACGTCAGATTTTTAGCAGAAATTGTGACCGCGCGGCTTAGGGATTTTTTGAAAAAAAGTTGTTCAGACGTCGAAGGCTAATTCTGTTTCCGATGATAAAAAACCATCTGTTTCCACCGAAAAACATTTCAGGGGATCACTTGCAATGGTTTGCCAACATTTTTGAGTGAATTGCAGAACGTCAGATTTTTAGCAGAAATTGTGACCGCGCGGCTTAGGGATTTTTTCAAAAAAAGTTGTTCAGACGTCGAGGGCTAATTCTGTTTCCGATGATAAAAACCCATCTGTTTCCACCGAAAAACATTTCAGGGGATCACTTGCAACAGTTTGCCAACATTTTTGAGTGAATTGCAGAACGTCAGATTTTTAGCAGAAATTGTGACCGCGCGGGTTAGGGATTTTTTCAAAAAAAGTTGTTCAGACGTCGAGGGCTAATTCTGTTTCCGATGATAAAAACCCATCTGTTTCCACCGAAAAACCTTTCCGGCGATCGTTTGCAACAGTTTGGGACCATTTTTGAGTGAATTGCAGAACGTCAGATTTTTAGCAGAAATTGTGACCGCGCAGCTTAGGGATTTTTTCAAAAAAAGTTGTTCATCCCTCGAGGGCTAATTCTGTTTCCGATGATAAAAACCCATCTGTTTCCACCGAAAAACATTTCAGGGGATCGTTTGCAACAGTTTGGGACCATTTTTGAGTGAATTGCAGAACGTCAGATTTTTAGCAGAAATTGTGACCGCGCGGCTTAGGGATTTTTTCAAAAAAACTTGTTCAGACGTCGAGGGCTAATTCTGTTTCCGATGATAAAAACCCATCTGTTTCCACCGAAAAACATTTCAGGGGATCACTTGCAACAGTTTGGGACCATTTTTGAGTGAATTGCAGAACGTCAGATTTTTAGCAGAAATTGTGACCGCGCGGCTTAGGGATTTTTTCAAAAAAAGTTGTTCAGACGTCGAGGGCTAATTCTGTTTCCGATGATAAAAACCCATCTGTTTCCACCGAAAAACATTTCAGAGGATCACTTGCAACAGTTTGCCAACATTTTTGAGTGAATTGCAGAACGTCAGATTTTTAGCAGAAATTGTGACCGCGCGGCTTAGGGATTTTTTGAAAAAAAGTTGTTCAGAAGTCGAAGGCTAATTTTGTTTCCGATGATAAAAACCCATCTGTTTCCACCGAAAAACATTTCAGGGGATCACTTGCAATGGTTTGCCAACATTTTTGAGTGAATTGCAGAACGTCAGATTTTTAGCAGAAATTGTGACCGCGCGGCTTAGGGATTTTTTCAAAAAAAGTTGTTCAGACGTCGAGGGCTAATTCTGTTTCCGATGATAAAAACCCATCTGTTTCCACCGAAAAACATTTCAGGGGATCACTTGCAACAGTTTGCCAACATTTTTGAGTGAATTGCAGAACGTCAGATTTTTAGCAGAAATTGTGACCGCGCGGGTTAGGGATTTTTTCAAAAAAAGTTGTTCAGACGTCGAGGGCTAATTCTGTTTCCGATGATAAAAACCCATCTGTTTCCACCGAAAAACCTTTCCGGCGATCGTTTGCAACAGTTTGGGACCATTTTTGAGTGAATTGCAGAACGTCAGATTTTTAGCAGAAATTGTGACCGCGCAGCTTAGGGATTTTTTCAAAAAAAGTTGTTCATCCCTCGAGGGCTAATTCTGTTTCCGATGATAAAAACCCATCTGTTTCCACCGAAAAACATTTCAGGGGATCACTTGCAACAGTTTGCCAACATTTTTGAGTGAATTGCAGAACGTCAGATTTTTAGCAGAAATTGTGACCGCGCGGCTTAGGGATTTTTTCAAAAAAAGTTGTTCAGACGTCGAGGGCTACTTCTGTTTCCGATGATAAAAACCCATCTGTTTCCACCGAAAAACATTTCAGGGGATCACTTGCAACAGTTTGGGACCATTTTTGAGTGAATTGCAGAACGTCAGATTTTTAGCAGAAATTGTGACCGCGCGGCTGAGGGATTTTTTCAAAAAAAGTTGTTCAGACATCGAGGGCTAATTCTGTTTCCGATGATAAAAACCCATCTGTTTCCACCGAAAAACATTTCAGGGGATCACTTACAACAGTTTGCCAACATTTTTGAGTGAATTGCAGAACGTCAGATTTTTAGCAGAAATTGTGACCGCGCGGCTTAGGGATTTTTTCAAAAAAAGTTGTTCAGACGTCGAGGGCTAATTCTGTTTCCGATGATAAAAACCCATCTGTTTCCACCGAAAAACATTTCAGGGGATCACTTGCAACAGTTTGGGACCATTTTTGAGTGAATTGCAGAACGTCAGATTTTTAGCAGAAATTGTGACCGCGCGGCTTAGGGATTTTTTCAAAAAAAGTTGTTCAGACGTCGAGGGCTAATTCTGTTTCCGATGATAAAAACCCATCTGTTTCCACCGAAAAACATTTCAGGGGATCACTTGCAACAGTTTGCCAACATTTTTGAGTGAATTGCAGAACGTCAGATTTTTAGCAGAAATTGTGACCGCGCGGCTTAGGGATTTTTTCAAAAAAAGTTGTTCAGACGTCGAGGGCTAATTCTGTTTCCGATGATAAAAACCCATCTGTTTCCACCGAAAAACATTTCAGGGGATCACTTGCAACACTTTGGGACCATTTTTGAGTGAATTGCAGAACGTCAGATTTTTAGCAGAAATTGTGACCGCGCGGCTTAGGGATTTTTTCAAAAAAAGTTGTTCAGACGTCGAGGGCTAATTCTGTTTCCGATGATAAAAACCCATCTGTTTCCACCGAAAAACATTTCAGGGGATCACTTGCAACAGTTTGCCAACATTTTTGAGTGAATTGCAGAACGTCAGATTTTTAGCAGAAATTGTGACCGCGCGGCTTAGGGATTTTTTCAAAAAAAGTTGTTCAGACGTCGAGGGCTAATTCTGTTTCCGATGATAAAAACCCATCTGTTTCCACCGAAAAACATTTCAGGGGATCACTTGCAACAGTTTGCCAACATTTTTGAGTGAATTGCAGAACGTCAGATTTTTAGCAGAAATTGTGACCGCGCGGCTTAGGGATTCTTTCAAAAAAAGTTGTTCAGACGTCGAGGGCTAATTCTGTTTCCGATGATAAAAAACCATCTGTTTCCACCGAAAAACATTTCAGGGGATCACTTGCAACAGTTTGCCAAGATTTTTGAGTGAATTGCAGAACGTCAGATTTTTAGCAGAAATTGTGACCGCGCGGCTTAGGGATTTTTTCAAAAAAAGTTGTTCAGACGTCGAGGGCTAATTCTGTTTCCGATGATAAAAACCCATCTGTTTCCACCGAAAAACATTTCAGGGGATCACTTGCAACAGTTTGGGACCATTTTTGAGTGAATTGCAGAACGTCAGATTTTTAGCAGAAATTGTGACCGCGCAGCTTAGGGATTTTTTCAAAAAAAGTTGTTCAGACGTCGAGGGCTAATTCTGTTTCCGATGATAAAAACCCATCTGTTTCCACCGAAAAACATTTCAGAGGATCACTTGCAACAGTTTGCCAACATTTTTGAGTGAATTGCAGAACGTCAGATTTTTAGCAGAAATTGTGACCGCGCGGCTTAGGGATTTTTTGAAAAAAAGTTGTTCAGACGTCGAAGGCTAATTTTGTTTCCGATGATAAAAACCCATCTGTTTCCACCGAAAAACATTTCAGGGGATCACTTGCAATGGTTTGCCAACATTTTTGAGTGAATTGCAGAACGTCAGATTTTTAGCAGAAATTGTGACCGCGCGGCTTAGGGATTTTTTCAAAAAAAGTTGTTCAGACGTCGAGGGCTAATTCTGTTTCCGATGATAAAAACCCATCTGTTTCCACCGAAAAACATTTCAGGGGATCACTTGCAACAGTTTGCCAACATTTTTGAGTGAATTGCAGAACGTCAGATTTTTAGCAGAAATTGTGACCGCGCGGGTTAGGGATTTTTTCAAAAAAAGTTGTTCAGACGTCGAGGGCTAATTCTGTTTCCGATGATAAAAACCCATCTGTTTCCACCGAAAAACCTTTCCGGCGATCGTTTGCAACAGTTTGGGACCATTTTTGAGTGAATTGCAGAACGTCAGATTTTTAGCAGAAATTGTGACCGCGCAGCTTAGGGATTTTTTCAAAAAAAGTTGTTCATCCCTCGAGGGCTAATTCTGTTTCCGATGATAAAAACCCATCTGTTTCCACCGAAAAACATTTCAGGGGATCACTTGCAACAGTTTGCCAACATTTTTGAGTGAATTGCAGAACGTCAGATTTTTAGCAGAAATTGTGACCGCGCGGCTTAGGGATTTTTTCAAAAAAAGTTGTTCAGACGTCGAGGGCTACTTCTGTTTCCGATGATAAAAACCCATCTGTTTCCACCGAAAAACATTTCAGGGGATCACTTGCAACAGTTTGGGACCATTTTTGAGTGAATTGCAGAACGTCAGATTTTTAGCAGAAATTGTGACCGCGCGGCTGAGGGATTTTTTCAAAAAAAGTTGTTCAGACATCGAGGGCTAATTCTGTTTCCAATGATAAAAACCCATCTGTTTCCACCGAAAAACATTTCAGGGGATCACTTACAACAGTTTGCCAACATTTTTGAGTGAATTGCAGAACGTCAGATTTTTAGCAGAAATTGTGACCGCGCGGCTTAGGGATTTTTTCAAAAAAAGTTGTTCAGACGTCGAGGGCTAATTCTGTTTCCGATGATAAAAACCCATCTGTTTCCACCGAAAAACATTTCAGGGGATCACTTGCAACAGTTTGGGACCATTTTTGAGTGAATTGCAGAACGTCAGATTCTTAGCAGAAATTGTGACCGCGCGGCTTAGGGATTTTTTCAAAAAAAGTTGTTCAGACGTCGAGGGCTAATTCTGTTTCCGATGATAAAAACCCATCTGTTTCCACCGAAAAACATTTCAGGGGATCACTTGCAACAGTTTGCCAACATTTTTGAGTGAATTGCAGAACGTCAGATTTTTAGCAGAAATTGTGACCGCGCGGCTTAGGGATTTTTTCAAAAAAAGTTGTTCAGACGTCGAGGGCTAATTCTGTTTCCGATGATAAAAACCCATCTGTTTCCACCGAAAAACATTTCAGGGGATCACTTGCAACAGTTTGGGACCATTTTTGAGTGAATTGCAGAACGTCAGATTTTTAGCAGAAATTGTGACCGCGCGGCTTAGGGATTTTTTCAAAAAAAGTTGTTCAGACGTCGAGGGCTAATTCTGTTTCCGATGATGAAAACCCATCTGTTTCCACCGAAAAACATTTCAGGGGATCACTTGCAACAGTTTGCCAACATTTTTGAGTGAATTGCAGAACGTCAGATTTTTAGCAGAAATTGTGACCGCGCGGCTTAGGGATTTTTTCAAAAAAAGTTGTTCAGACGTCGAGGGCTAATTCTGTTTCCGATGATAAAAACCCATCTGTTTCCACCGAAAAACATTTCAGGGGATCACTTGCAACAGTTTGCCAACATTTTTGAGTGAATTGCAGAACGTCAGATTTTTAGCAGAAATTGTGACCGCGCGGCTTAGGGATTCTTTCAAAAAAAGTTGTTCAGACGTCGAGGGCTAATTCTGTTTCCGATGATAAAAAACCATCTGTTTCCACCGAAAAACATTTCAGGGGATCACTTGCAACAGTTTGCCAAGATTTTTGAGTGAATTGCAGAACGTCAGATTTTTAGCAGAAATTGTGACCGCGCGGCTTAGGGATTTTTTCAAAAAAAGTTGTTCAGACGTCGAGGGCTAATTCTGTTTCCGATGATAAAAACCCATCTGTTTCCACCGAAAAACATTTCAGGGGATCACTTGCAACAGTTTGCCAAGATTTTTGAGTGAATTGCAGAACGTCAGATTTTTAGCAGAAATTGTGACCGCGCGGCTTAGGGATTTTTTCAAAAAAAGTTGTTCAGACGTCGAGGGCTAATTCTGTTTCCGATGATAAAAACCCATCTGTTTCCACCGAAAAACATTTCAGGGGATCACTTGCAACAGTTTGCCAACATTTTTGAGTGAATTGCAGAACGTCAGATTTTTAGCAGAAATTGTGACCGCGCGGCTTAGGGATTCTTTCAAAAAAAGTTGTTCAGACGTCGAGGGCTAATTCTGTTTCCGATGATAAAAACCCAGCTGTTTCCACCGAAAAACATTTCAGGGGATCACTTGCAACAGTTTGCCAAGATTTTTGAGTGAATTGCAGAACGTCAGATTTTTAGCAGAAATTGTGACCGCGCGGCTTAGGGATTTTTTCAAAAAAAGTTGTTCAGACGTCGAGGGCTAATTCTGTTTCCGATGATAAAAACCCATCTGTTTCCACCGAAAAACCTTTCCGGCGATCGTTTGCAACAGTTTGGGACCATTTTTGAGTGAATTGCAGAACGTCAGATTTTTAGCAGAAATTGTGACCGCGCAGCTTAGGGGTTTTTTCAAAAAAAGTTGTTCATCCCTCGAGGGCTAATTCTGTTTCCGATGATAAAAACCCATCTGTTTCCACCGAAAAACATTTCAGGGGATCACTTGCAACAGTTTGGGACCATTTTTGAGTGGATTGCAGAACGTCAGATTTTTAGCAGAAATTGTGACCGCGCGGCTGAGGGATTTTTTCAAAAAAAGTTGTTCAGACGTCGAGGGCTAATTCTGTTTCCGATGATAAAAACCCATCTGTTTCCACCGAAAAACATTTCAGGGGATCACTTGCAACAGTTTGGGACCATTTTTGAGTGAATTGCAGAACGTCAGATTTTTAGCAGAAATTGTGACCGCGCGGCTTAGGGATTTTTTCAAAAAAAGTTGTTCAGACGTCGAGGGCTAATTCTGTTTCCGATGATAAAAACCCATCTGTTTCCACCAAAAAACATTTCAGGGGATCACTTACAACAGTTTGCCAACATTTTTGAGTGAATTGCAGAACGTCAGGTTTTTAGCAGAAATTGTGACCGCGCGGCTTAGGGATTTTCTCAAAAAAAGTTGTTCAGACGTCGAGGGCTAATTCTGTTTCCGATGATAAAAACCCATCTGTTTCCACCGAAAAACATTTCAGGGGATCACTTGCAACAGTTTGGGACCATTTTTGAGTGAATTGCAGAACGTCAGATTTTTAGCAGAAATTGTGACCGCGCGGCTTAGGGATTTTTTCAAAAAAAGTTGTTCAGACGTCGAAGGCTAATTCTGTTTCCGATGATAAAAAACCATCTGTTTCCACCGAAAAACATTTCAGGGGATCACTTACAACAGTTTGCCAACATTTTTGAGTGAATTGCAGAACGTCAGGTTTTTAGCAGAAATTGTGACCGCGCGGCTTAGGGATTTTTTCAAAAAAAGTTGTTCAGACGTCGAGGGCTAATTCTGTTTCCGATGATAAAAACCCATCTGTTTCCACCGAAAAACATTTCAGGGGATCACTTGCAACAGTTTGGGACCATTTTTGAGTGAATTGCAGAACGTCAGATTTTTAGCAGAAATTATGACCGCGCGGCTTAGGGATTTTTTCAAAAAAACTTGTTCAGACCTCGAGGGCTAATTCTGTTTCCGATGATAAAAACCCATCTGTATCCACCAAAAAACATTTCAGGGGATCGTTTGCAACAGTTTGGGACCATTTTTGAGTGAATTGCAGAACGTCAGATTTTTAGCAGAAATTGTGACCGCGCGGCTTAGGGATTTTTTCAAAAAAACTTGTTCAGACGTCGAGGGCTAATTCTGTTTCCGATGATAAAAACCCATCTGTTTCCACCGAAAAACATTTCAGGGGATCACTTGCAACAGTTTGGGACCATTTTTGAGTGAATTGCAGAACGTCAGATTTTTAGCAGAAATTGTGACCGCGCAGCTTAGGGATTTTTTCAAAAACGTTGTTCAGACGTCGAGGGATAATTCTGTTTCCGATGATAAAAACCCATCTGTTTCCACCGAAAAACATTTCAGAGGATCACTTGCAACAGTTTGCCAACATTTTTGAGTGAATTGCAGAACGTCAGATTTTTAGCAGAAATTGTGACCGCGCGGCTTAGGGATTTTTTGAAAAAAAGTTGTTCAGACGTCGAAGGCTAATTCTGTTTCCGATGATAAAAACCCATCTGTTTCCACCGAAAAACATTTCAGGGGATCGTTTGCAACAGTTTGGGACCATTTTTGAGTGAATTGCAGAACGTCAGATTTTTAGCAGAAATTGTGACCGCGCACCTTAGGGATTTTTTCAAAAAAAGTTGTTCATCCCTCGAGGGCTAATTCTGTTTCCGATGATAAAAACCCATCTGTTTCCACCGAAAAACATTTCAGGGGATCACTTGCAACAGTTTGGGACCATTTTTGAGTGAATTGCAGAACGTCAGATTTTTAGCAGAAATTGTGACCGCGCGGCTTAGGGATTTTTTCAAAAAAACTTGTTCAGACGTCAAGGGCTAATTCTGTTTCCGATGATAAAAACCCATCTGTATCCACCAAAAAACATTTCAGGGGATCGTTTGCAACAGTTTGGGACCATTTTTGAGTGAATTGCAGAACGTCAGATTTTTAGCAGAAATTGTGACCGCGCGGCTTAGGGATTTTTTCAAAAAAAGTTGTTCAGACGTCGAGGGCTAATTCTGTTTCCGATGATAAAAACCCATCTGTTTCCACCAAAAAACATTTCAGGGGATCACTTGCAACAGTTTGCCAACATTTTTGAGTGAATTGCAGAACGTCAGATTTTTAGCAGAAATTGTGACCGCGCGGCTTAGGGATTTTTTCAAAAAAAAGTTGTTCAGACGTCGAGGGCTAATTCTGTTTCCGATGATAAAAACCCATCTGTTTCCACCGAAAAACATTTCAGGGGATCACTTGCAACAGTTTGGGACCATTTTTGAGTGAATTGCAGAACGTCAGATTTTTAGCAGAAATTGTGACCGCGCGGCTTAGGGATTTTTTCAAAAAAAGTTGTTCAGACGTCGAGGGCTAATTCTGTTTCCGATGATAAAAACCCATCTGTATCCACCAAAAAACATTTCAGGGGATCACTTACAACAGTTTGCCAACATTTTTGAGTGAATTGCAGAACGTCAGATTTTTAGCAGAAATTGTGACCGCGCGGCTTAGGGATTTTTTCAAAAAAAGTTGTTCAGACGTCGAGGGCTAATTCTGTTTCCGATGATAAAAACCCATCTGTTTCCACCGAAAAACATTTCAGGGGATCACTATCAACAGTTTGGGACCATTTTTGAGTGAATTGCAGAACGTCAGATTTTTAGCAGAAATTGTGACCGCGCAGCTTAGGGATTTTTTCAAAAAAAGTTGTTCAGACGTCGAGGACTAATTCTGTTTCCGATGATAAAAACCCATCTGTTTCCACAAAAAAACCTTTCAGGGGATCGTTTGCAACAGTTTGGGACCATTTTTGAGTGAATTGCAGAACGTCAGATTTTTAGCAGAAATTGTGACCGCGCGGCTTAGGGATTTTTTGAAAAAAAGTTGTTCAGACGTCGAAGGCTAATTCTGTTTCCGATGATAAAAACCCATCTGTTTCCACCGAAAAACATTTCAGGGGATCACTTGCAACAGTTTGCCAACATTTTTGATTGAATTGCAGAACGTCAGATTTTTAGCAGAAATTGTGACCGCGCGCCTTAGGGATTTTTTCAAAAAAAGTTGTTCAGACGTCGAGGGATAATTCTGTTTCCGATGATAAAAACCCATCTGTTTCCACCAAAAAACATTTCAGGGGATCACTTGCAACAGTTTGCCAACATTTTTGAGTGAATTGCAGAACGTCAGATTTTTAGCAGAAATTGTGACTGCGCGGCTTAGGGATTTTTTCAAAAAAAGTTGTTCAGACCTCGAGGGCTAATTCTGTTTCCGATGATAAAAACCCATCTGTTTCCACCGAAAAACATTTCAGGGGATCACTTGCAATGGTTTGCCAACATTTTTGAGTGAATTGCAGAACGTCAGATTTTTAGCAGAAATTGTGACCGCGCGGCTTAGGGATTTTTTCAAAAAAAGTTGTTCAGACGTCGAGGGCTAATTCTGTTTCCGATGATAAAAACCCATCTGTTTCCACCGAAAAACATTTCAGGGGATCACTTGCAACAGTTTGCCAACATTTTTGAGTCAATTGCAGAACGTCAGATTTTTAGCAGAAATTGTGACCGCGCAGCTTAGGGATTTTTTCAAAATAGTTGTTCAGACGTCGAGGGCTAATTCTGTTTCCGATGATAAAAACCCATCTGTTTCCACCGAAAAACCTTTCCGGCGATCGTTTGCAACAGTTTGGGACCATTTTTGAGTGAATTGCAGAACGTCAGATTTTTAGCAGAAATTGTGACCGCGCAGCTTAGGGATTTTTTCAAAAAAAGTTGTTCATCCCTCGAGGGCTAATTCTGTTTCCGATGATAAAAACCCATCTGTTTCCACCGAAAAACATTTCAGGGGATCACTTGCAACAGTTTGGGACCATTTTTGAGTGAATTGCAGAACGTCAGATTTTTAGCAGAAATTGTGACCGCGCGGCTTAGGGATTTTTTCAAAAAAAGTTGTTCAGACGTCGAGGGCTAATTCTGTTTCCGATGATAATAACCCATCTGTATCCACCAAAAAACATTTCAGGGGATCGTTTGCAACAGTTTGGGACCATTTTTGAGTGAATTGCAGAACGCCAGATTTTTAGCAGAAATTGTGACCGCGCGGCTTAGGGATTTTTTCAAAAAAAGTTGTTCAGACGTCGAGGGCTAATTCTGTTTCCGATGATAAAAACCCATCTGTTTCCATCGAAAAACATTTCAGGGGATCACTTGCAACAGTTTGCCAACATTTTTGAGTGAATTGCAGAACGTCAGATTTTTAGCAGAAATTGTGACCGCCCGGCTTAGGGATTCTTTCAAAAAAAGTTGTTCAGACGTCGAGGGCTAATTCTGTTTCCGATGATAAAAACCCAGCTGTTTCCACCGAAAAACATTTCAGGGGATCACTTGCAACAGTTTGCCAAGATTTTTGAGTGAATTGCAGAACGTCAGATTTTTAGCAGAAATTGTGACCGCGCGGCTTAGGGATTTTTTCGAAAAAAGTTGTTCAGACGTCGAGGGCTAATTCTGTTTCCGATGATAAAAACCCATCTGTTTCCACCGAAAAACCTTTCCGGCGATCGTTTGCAACAGTTTGCCAACATTTTTGAGTGAATTGCAGAACGTCAGATTTTTAGCAGAAATTGTGACCGCGCGGGTTAGGGATTTTTTCAAAAAAAATTGTTCAGACGTCGACGGCTAATTCTGTTTCCGATGATAAAAACCCATCTGTTTCCACCAAAAAACATTTCAGGGGATCGTTTGCAACAGTTTGGGACCATTTTTGAGTGAATTGCAGAACGCCAGATTTTTAGCAGAAATTGTGACCGCGCGGCTTAGGGATTTTTTCAAAAAAAGTTGTTCAGACGTCGAGGGCTAATTCTGTTTCCGATGATAAAAACCCATCTGTTTCCATCGAAAAACATTTCAGGGGATCACTTGCAACAGTTTGCCAACATTTTTGAGTGAATTGCAGAACGTCAGATTTTTAGCAGAAATTGTGACCGCCCGGCTTAGGGATTCTTTCAAAAAAAGTTGTTCAGACGTCGAGGGCTAATTCTGTTTCCGATGATAAAAACCCAGCTGTTTCCACCGAAAAACATTTCAGGGGATCACTTGCAACAGTTTGCC